>NC_072897.1:13464626-14779626 GCF_027943255.1 Anastrepha obliqua | reverse complement strand
ACATATTGATGAGAAAATATTCTAATATCCATCCAGGAAGCCTAACGCGCATACTCACATATGTGTTTAAATATATGTACAAACTACCACCATTCTAACAAACCCAGAACACAAGCTTCTGCGCACACTTGACACAGGGCATGTAAAGAACAACAACCATTCGCTGTGGCCGCCTACTCCTTACCCTTCAGGAAAATACGGTATATCTACAATACATATGCGGTTGTTCACACACGATTCGCTAAAAAGGAATCCGCGCGCATTCAAAGGCACAGCATTGTGCCCAAAATTATGAATTATGAAGCGAAAACAAAACTGCCCCATAATATACTTAGATACCTTTTTAGACCTTTTTTATGAAGTGTAATTTATTATTTGGTATATGAATACTTATATTAATGTCGAGTGTTAAGTGTTACAGCTTTGAAATAAAAAGTACATATTGATTGAAAAATTTTGGTTACAAATTTTGAGACATCGGTCTCTTTTGTTATGAACAATACTGCACATCAACACAACTCGCAGAAGCTTCAGTGATTTCTTCAATATTAAATGTTTGGCACTTTGTGCTTCATGGGAAGGCTGAATGTCTGCACAGTAGCCTACAAAAAAACCGCACTCTTATTTTACAGTAAGTTTATTTCTTTGCTGCTAATATGCATATGCTTTTGTGCACTTTTTATCAATCGGAGAACCACATACGTAAAGGAATATGTTAACTTTATATTTATATACCAAGCGAGAACTAAAAATATTGGTTTAGAAATTTTCCCTAGTATCAAAATGTCCTGGCCAGAACTTTTTCATATACTACTTGTCGTTTTTTTGTGCCTATTACTGTAGCTTTTGCGAACACTTGACTCACAGCAGCTGCGGCTGTCGAGCAGTTGGAACACATATTTACATACATAGAAGCGTGCATACATATATACGGAGCCGCGGCCACTCGACATCACAAAAATTCAAGACTTACAAAATATTGGCAAATAATTTCAATTCGACGCGAAATATTCCAATATTGACTATTTTCGGATGGTCGCGAAAATTGGCATATGGGCGGCTCGTTTTATGAATGAAATTGAAATATGAGCTCTAACTTATGAATGAACTTTTTGTTTTGTTCTAAATTGTTCAGCGCCGTCGCTGATAGAATCATGGCCGCTGCGACTGCGTCTACGAATGTATTTTGTTTTTGTAGTCGCTAGGCTTAGATTTTAGCTTTGGGCGACATGCGCATGTGAGGTATGTGTTTTTGTTGTGTTCTAGAACATTTTAGAATGTGCGGTGGCAAAGCGGCCATGGCGTTGCGCTTGCTGTTGCTTTTGCGTCTATCAAAGTACATATCGTGTAGGTATATATGTATGTATATATGCTAGGACATAATACATACATAGAGCAGAATTGTTTTTGCACTTGTGAGGAAGAAACTTGCTAGTGCGTATGTGTATTTGTCTTGTAAGAATATGATGTGCTGTGACTTGTGTACATACATAAGTCACGGTTATTTGGGCATACATGCATATGTACATATGTATGAAAGGAAGATGATGTTCTTGCGCTTGTGCATTATTGTTTTTCATATACAAATGTACATACCTACATATGTATGTAAATGCTGTCGAATACATAAACTATAAATTGACATACAATATAAAATAAGTGTTGATTTATCTTAAACCGTTTTTTTTTTTCTTAATGCAAATACCTCCTATTGACATGTACATACATATTATGTATGTATATTGTCATATACCATCATTTATGTACATATAAAGTATACGTTCATTTATGAATGTATGTAATGAAAAACTTCATGAATTACTTTCAGAACTTTATTAAAATTAATTCGCGTCGCGCGCATGCACAAAACCTTGGTTCACAACGCAGGCGCAGAAATAAACGCACTGCGTATTTATCCTCGCTATGTGACTCGGCATCAATTCTCGGCGCCAATTTTTTTTTTTTTTTTTTAAATGTGTTTTTTTTAATGTAATCGTAAAAAAATTTTAAATAAATTTTATGTATCCGCTTATCATTTCAAAAGTAACAAAATGGTCAAAAAATAAGCAGTCGAAGAAATAAACGCACCGCCTATTTTTCCTCGCCACATGTTAGACTCGAGTTCAATTCCCGGTTCCATCTTTTTTTTATAAATTTTATTTTTTAAAATCGTTTTTTTTTTTTAATGTAATTGAAAAAAAAAATTATGTAATAAATTTTACGTATTCGCTTATTATTTCAAAAATACGAAAATAGTACAAATTTAATTGGTTTAATGTCGAGGTGAGAAATGTGTTGTGTGTTGAGGTGAAAGATGTGTGGTGTTTCTAATTTTTGTGTGGGCAAAAGTCAGTGAGGTGTCTATAAACTCGGTGTGCTAAATGACCTTATTACAAATCTTTCAGATCTCAATTGTACTAAAAAAAGCTTACAGTAACATTTGCACCTTCTCATTGCATTAACATTCTCTGGTACAAGATAGGGATTGCTAAGACGAACAAATGCAGGAAATGCAGAGAGGATGTTGAGGAAACTTTAAAACACCTTCTGTGCGTCTGTCCGGCATTATTAAAAAGCGTTTAAAATGCCTGGGAGCCCTTTTGTTTGAGGGTCTGGAGGACGTCTCAAAAGGGGATCTCCTAGCTCTACTTAGATTCGCCAAAAGCGCTGACATCCTACATGATGTCTACTTTCAATATTCATAGAGGTCGGTCTCCATCTGGTATCGCTAGGGACCAAAAGGTCTATGCGTGGCTTATTGCCAACCAGGTTAACCTAACCTAATCTAACCTAAAGATGCAATTGAACTTAGTTGTCTCATATAAGAATGCAAATACATTTCTTTATTTTTTATTTATATATATTATAATATAAAAATAAGTCGGGTTCTCTTTCCTGACGCTATAACTCCAAAACGCACTAACCGATTTCCACAGTTTTGCATTCGTTGGAAAGGTCTCCGGCGCCGGCAGGTTTATAGCATGTACTCTGCTCAGTTAATTTCATCTGACATTTATTATGCCCACGTTCTTTCAAATGCTAATTGAGGTTAAAGTTATTCATTCCCTAACAGTTCAATTGGAAACCATCAAATCAATCACGCGTATTGTGCAAATTTTTATTCAACTTCAACAGCAGACATTTGTCCTTAAGGTGGTAAGTTGAACTGTGTAAATTATGTTGATCGTGAATTTGAGGTTAAGTTCACCAGTCTGTCCATAGTCCAAAATGCCGGGAGGACGACGTGCGAACATCGCCCACCGCCCAAGACATGCAAGCCAGTAACAGGTGTATTCACAGAACTTTAGCGAAGAAAGACAAAATATAATAAGAGAAAATGCCCGATTGAGACAACGCGTGAGCACACGGAGATCATTGGCATCATACAATCGCTTGGCATTCCAATATGATCCCACTGCGAACTACAGTGATGATGACAAATTAGATAATATACCAATGACGACTGTAGGCCGATATTGCAATGCGTTAAAGTTCAAAAGAGAAACAGCTGGATTTTGCTGCGCAAGTGCAAAAGTCAAATTGGATCCATTACTTACACCACCGCAGCCACTGAAACCATTGGTCGATGGAACTCATCCCGATTCCAACAATTTTCTTCAACGCATTCTTGAATACAATAACTGCTTTCGCATGACTTCCTTTCGAGCTAATAACATTCGAGAAGGCGGCTTCATGCCGACTTGCAAGGTAAAAGATACAACACTCACAATCAATCAATCACACCAACGCAATCAATTGCAACGCATAACAACTACACATACACCACACACTACACCATCACGCGATCAGAAGCCACACCGGATTCTTCAAAAATAAATAAATTAATTATTCTATCTTAATTGTGTGCCATCACAGGTACAAGGACAAATATATTATTTGCATGGTTCAATGATGCCAACACCAGATGAACCGCAGCAATTTCTGCAAATATATTTCATTTCGTCGATGGTGGATCAGCTGAATGTGCCGTACAATATACAGGGAACACAACAGTTAAAGAGACGAATTATTGAACAATGCTTGCAACTGCATTGTTTCACCCTAATAAAGCTGTGGTTAATGTGTTCAAAACAGCATTGGAACGAATGCCAAAAACGATTTAGAAAATCATTGTTTTTCACATAAGCAGCTATACGTTGCGTGTTCACGAGTTGGGAAACCGTCTGCTTTGCTTGTGTTAACGTCAGACCAAAGAACAAAAAATGTGGTTCACCAAATAGCACTTCAATGAAACGGAAGTGGTGAAACAAAAGTTTGCGTCTATTCACTAAAGGCGGTCGATTTTTTTTAAGTGCCTCATTCAGGTTTGATAGCTGATGGGAATAATAATCCGCAGTTATTGTCTGGTTTGGTTCCAGAAGTTCATAATAAACAATACCGGCCATATCCCACCAAATAGACAGGAGAATCTTCTTGGGGTGAAGGCTATCTCTAGGGGTCGGTTCTGGTGTTCCATCTTTGTCTAACCATTGGCGTTTGCGAACAGGATTATTGTAAAGGACCTATTTTTCATCACCGACAACGATATGGTTCAAAAACCTTTCATTTTCAAGCCGTTGCAGCAACTGAGAACACACACTCACTCTCTGCTGAAGGTTGGCGACGGAAAGTCTATGCGGAACCCATTTCCCAGCTTTGAAACCTTTCCCAACTGAACCAGGTACCTGTGAACTGTTCCATGCGATGAATTTAACCTCTGAGCTATCATATCGACTGTCAAATTTGGCTCAGCTTCCACAAGTTCAAGCAAGGCGTCGGAGTTAAAGACTTCAGGACAACCAACGCGCGGGGCATCCTCCACGTCGCAGTTACTACTTCGGAATTTTGAGACCCACTTTTGCGCAGTCCTTACACTCACGGTATCCTTTACCACTTTTATAAAAAAAATACAAAATATGCCTCTTATACGCGTTCGAAGATTTCATTTTATTTTTTGACAACACGTGCTTCTATCCGCGATTAAAATCACTTGTTGAATGCACAATATATCAATAACAATAATCGCCCTTATCGCGAGTTATATTTTCACCCGAAAAATTTCATCTTTTTTGTTCGCCTTATCGGCATGGTATTTTTCATGTTCGAAAAATATTTCGCCTTATTGGCAACTCTTTATTCGGGCGAAATGAACGAGCGGGAAACAGAAATTTATTCACTTTTGTTTTGCAGGCGAACACGAAAGAATTCAAATGTAAGTATTTCTTTATTTTAAGCAATAGACATTTTTTAAATAAATGTACTCTTATTTTTAGGTTTTTAGGAGTAAATCAATAAATAAATCGCAATCAAAGAGGCTGTTGGATGAAATGCTGCAAAACCCAGATATTGCAAGAGGGTTTGTGAAGGAAAATCGCCAGAAGGGGGCCGAATTCTGGAAGCAGCTTACTTTGGCGTTAAATAGCGTAGGCCCGCCTGTTAAGACTGAGTTTGAGTGGAAAAAGGTAAAAAGTTATGTTTATAAAGCCTGATTATTTTCACAAGTTATCTATTAACTAGGTATGGACTGACCAAAAACGCTACGTACGCAAGAAGGCTTCCCACAACAAAATGCAAGAAAGAGGAACAGTAGAGGAAAGAGGAACAATATACCAAGAAGAATCTGATAGCATTTAAACTACCCAATGCTATGGTTTGCCTGCAAAAAAAGCAAGGGTCAATCCTAATACGGAAGACTTGTCAGAAATTGTTGTTTTGGATGAAGAAGTTCCTGGTAGTAGCGCGTGGGTTAGTGAACCTCCTGTTTCTCAGCATGAAAGCGAATATTCACCAAAGAGCATTTGGTCATAAAAGAGCTGGAAACACAACAAGAACTATGCACTAAAGTAGGCGAAACTTTGGAAAAGATGAAGACGCACAATAAAGAAATGCAATACGGTACAAAAAAGATATATCTTACATTAGAACGTTTATCCGATCAAAATTAAAAAAAACTAAATGGAATGGAAAGACATAATTTAGAATTGGAAAAGTTGCGTAAAATAGAAATCGAAAACCAAATTGCAACTAATCGAAGGATGTTAGAATTAAAGGAACTAAAAATAGAAATTTTGCGAAATCGCCAATCCAAAGACTAAAAATAATTTAAGTAAGACTTATTTTTATAATATTATTTTAAATACAGTGGCGAACTAAAATATTGGCACAGCTAATTTTTCATATCTGCCAAAATATTTAATGTAATAAAAGTGTTTACAATATCTCTAGGAATGCGCTGACCTTCTGCCAGATAGTTATTGTTGACTTCGACAATTTGGTGATTATCTGCCATGGAAATCTCATTGAATTCTCCATTAACAGACGGGTTAGAAAAATGTAGATCACTTTTGTAATGAATGCAAATATTATGCAACGCAGCGCAAACGTTAATTATTTTTACTGCCTTTACAGGAGCATAGTACAACTCTCTAGCGCTTAACAGACACCTCCATCGGTTTTTCAGAACACCATTTGTTCTTTCGATTATATTTCGACAACGTGTACATATGTACTTCATTAAATTCGGCCTGAGCTTAATTATTTTCTGGTATTCTATATGGAGTAAGTAGCCACAGCTCTAGCGGGTACCCAGCGTGTCCTGAAAAGTTGGAAATTATATATGCTCTTTGTTGGTTTTAATCTGTTACCTAGTAGCCAAACTCTGTTGTGGGTTTGCAAATATTTTCCCATCATTTCATGTCATAAGCTGCTTAAGTTCCATATAAAGGCATCGGGGCAAGCACTAGGATGTGTCGCATCTATAAAACGAATCTTCAAATTACTATCGCATACCTGAAAAGCCATTTATGTATACATATTTATTTCTTACTTTAACTTTAATTACGAATATATTCACGCGAAATTTTTTCCGGGCGAACTTCCCGATAAGGGCGAATATAAATAATAATTTTTTGTTTGCAAAAATCGTACAAAAGTGAAATTATGGGTGAAATACACACGAACTTATGGACTGGCCTGGACTGGATTAACTTTCATTTTTTACTTAGAGAAGTTCACCTAAATTACGGTTCATTTTTGTAATCGAAATGAATTCGTTACTGTTGTGAAATGAAATAAAATTTTTCCTTTTCAAATATAATATAAAACAAAAGAAATAATTTTTCTTCATATCTCTTATTATTATTATTATTATTATTATTATTATTATTATTATTATTATTATCTTTTATTTATTTTAAACTTCAAAGTTTTATACTATCTAGAAAATGCATACACATGTTATTCACTGTAATAAAATGTAAACTGAGAAAAAGAAAATCGTTTGCCAAAGGAACAAATAAATGCATATTCAGGACAGTATTTAAAGCCTATAAATAAAAAAACATCCAATTCTTCGGAAAAACCACAACTAAAAGAACAAAAGCAAATAACACACTATTTCAACACTATCAATAAACTGTTTGTACTATACATTTGGCTTTTTCAATTTCTCTAGAATGTGTGGCGCGATTAACTTCGATTTACCTTTATCTCTGCTTTGAAATGATCAAAAGAGTATCCTTTGATATTGTGCATATATTTTATTATAATTACCACTTGGATAAAAGTATTCAAGAATTGTCTGAAATGTTTTCAGTAACACGTCCAATACTTCTGAAACCGAAGAACAACTTGAAGAAACTGTTATTGTTTTTAAACAAAAATTGAGCGGTGTTATTCCATATTCCAAAGAAAAATATTGAAGACGACCTACGTACAAGGTCTTCACATCAAGTTCTGACTGAAAAACACGAGTTGATTTCTACTAAAAGAGCGGTCGCGAAAGAAAATACTCTACTGCAAGCAACAAAAATGTTACGAGCCTCACAAAAACAATTTCCTCTAACTCAAATTGGTGATAATGTACGGATACAAGTCCCTGATGTCGACCGTGGTCGTACAGATAACCGAAATGTTTTAGTGGTTGTTGCTGGAATAGAAGAATCCGACTTCTATAAACTGGCCAATCGAAGTGGTACCCGCAAGCAGCTTTTCACCCGTAATCAGTTCGTAATTTGTAAAGAAAAGTTACTTTCCATAGATGAGATTTCTTTTCAAGAGATGTCGCTGAGATAAGGAGCTACAGCTAATTCGAGAAGCGGGAGACAAGGCTATAGACGCTGTCAATTCAAAGTGTCATAATAGTTTAAATAAATATAAATCCCCAACATGTTCAACATTTACCATTAGTGCATGGTGAATATTAACATTTAATAATACGCTCACATATAAGTAGATGATCTACTTTTTCGCGCTTAACTCGAACTCCGTAATTAAAAAGCGCGATTTCCCATACAAAATTTCTCTTCCAAAATCTGAGATTATTGACATACAGGGTTTGATTGAAAAATAATGAGCCTTCCCGCGCGGAGTGTTTGCAAAGCGATCAACCGAATTGGCTGGTGGGGGACCTTCCCCTTCCACAAGAAACCGGTCCCAGTTCGCTGGCAACAGCGGTGCAGTCAACATCGCTCCGCGCGTGAGAGCTGTTTTAGAAGTATGTTAGGATTTTGCAGTGGCGAAAATGCAGCGATCGTTGGAGCACCCTTGCTCGATCAAATTTTGCGTAAAGCTAAACAAAATGAGTACCAAAACCATTGGGCTACTCAAGGAGGCTTACGGGGACCAATCTCTGTCCACTGCCCAGGTAAAACGGTGGCACAAGTCGTTCAAGGAAGGCCGGGAGGCGCATGTCGAAATCCAAGGTCAAAACCAGGCTGATCATCTTAATCGACTCTCGAGGCATAGTCCACAAGGAGTTTGTACCTCCAGGAAGCACTGTAAATGCGGCATTTTAAAAAGAAGTGCTCCTTCGGCTGAAAAACCGCGTCGCCCGGGTTCGGCCCGACCTCGTCAACAATTGGACCCTTCATCACGACAATGCGCCGGCGCACACCGCCTTCTTCTGCACCTCTGCATTGACCAAGATGGGGGTTCCGGTGCTTCTCCATCCTATCACCGCGGTTTTGGAAAAGTTGAGTTAACATACCGCAGCCTAGTCAACAGAATTAAATATGACGTTTGCATTAAAATGTTAAATGCCATGATCCGGTGTTATCGGCAAAATAAAATAGCAGCAGACTTGTACATTTTTCTTTCATGCTTATTTGCCGTCAGCATTTTGCATGCGCAAATGGAATATTTCTTGGGAGATGAATAAATTAATTCTGAGTATATGCATGCATGAATGTGAAATTTTAAGTATCTAATTAACTAAATTGTTTTGATATTAAGTGTTTTATTTTTATTTCAAAATATTCACTTAAAAAATTAACTTTATAAACCATTCATTTACATGAAGAGTTAGTATTCAACAATATGTTGTCCTTTTTAAATTATAATAACATCTACTATCCATATTTATGTGGGCAGAATTTGACCTGCCTCATAACACAGCTCATGTGCATATCTATAAAAAATTCCGGAGTAAATAGACAAACATATTCCTAACATATGCAAAAAAACTCATCTAAACGGTATGCGTTTACATATGTATGTATGTATGCACAAATGAATACATATTTTGGGACATTGTATGTACGTAGATGTTTCTCTTCTGAGCAAAACAATGCATAGTCGTATATACGTATAACCGGACTCACTCACTTTATTCCTCTACATGGATGTTTCCCAAACTAAAAGTCTAAGCCTAGCGACTGCAAGAAGAAAATGCATTCATAGACGCAGCTTTAGTGTTCATGATTATTTACCCGCGAGAGCGCTGAACAGTTTCAAATATTGTAAAGCACCACAAAAATAAAATTCATTGATAAGTTCGAGCTCACATTTCTACGAGCAAAGTATTTTCATTTATAAAAAGAGCCGCCCATATGCCAATTTTTCGCAACGATGAAAAAATCCTTTAACTAAGATTGAAGAATTCACAGACGACCATTCGAAAATAGTCAAGACTGAAATATTTTTTATAGAAATATTTGCCAATGTTTGGTAAATCTTGAATTTTTGTCAAGTCGAGTGGCCGCGGCTCCATACATATGTATGCATCAGGATATGTATGTAAATATGTTTTTCTAAATGCTCGACAGACTCAGCTTCTATGCGTCAAGGGCATACAGTAAGCGAAAAACAGCAACAAGTAGCTTACTTATAAAAAAGTTCTGTGTCTGACATTTGAATACTGAAGAAATTCTCGAAGCCTTTATTTCGTGTTCTCTGATACTAGGTAAATAATAAAGTAGTATATTACGTGCCGTAGGTAGTTCTCTAATTGATAAGAAGTGCGCAAAAACGGATGTATGTATAAAACCGGAAAGTTAGAGACTTACACTGAAAGAGAAGTACGACAGTAACATCCCAATGCTGTAGATATGAGGTGTGTACCGAATAGTATCGCGAGTTTTGTGTTTTTTCAAATATTATTTATTTATTCATTAATACCTATTTTGTCCCTTTCAAAGTAATACCCATGAGATATTACGCACTTGTGCCAACGTTTGTTCCAATCTTCGAACCACTTTAAAAAATCTTTTTTTTATCTTTCTTCAGCTCCTCCTTCGATGTCATCTTTATGTCATCAATTGTAGCGTAGCGACGTCCTTTCATGGGCCTCTTCAGTTTCGGGAACAAGAAAAAGTCACAGGGGGCCAGATCTGGTGAACACGGTGGCTGTGGCATTAGTGTGTTGTTTTAGCCAAAAAGTCGCGCACACGCAGCGTGAGTAGGGGCGTTATCGTGATGCAAGGGCCAATTTGTGTTCTCCCACAAATCCGGGTATTTCAGGCGGATTGCTTCGCGCAAATTGCGCCTAACTTGCACGTTATAATCCCTATTCACCGTTTTACCCTGTGGCAAGAACTCAGGATGTACAACGCCCCTGCCCCTGCAATTGAAAAAAAGGGTATGCAAAACTTTTGCATTCGACCGAACTTGTCGCGCTCTTTTCGGTCTTGGTTCGTGCGGAAGCTTCCATTGAGATGATTGAGCCTTGGTTTCCACGTTGTCACCATAAACCCACGATTCGTCACCAGTTATGACCCTCTGGAGCAAATTTGGGTCGTCGCGGACAGACTCGAACATCTCATTAGCAATGTTCATGCGATGCTGCTTTTGGTCGAAATTGAGCAGTTTTGGTACGAATTTTGCGGCGACCCACCTCATGCCCAAATCATTAAAAAAAAATGGAACGGTTGTGCTCAGCACCTTCTCTAACGGTGATTTGACAATTCAGCAATACCATTTTATTCACTTCATCAATTTTTTCGTCTGTTGTTGAAGTGCTCGGCGTTCGGCACGCTTTTCATCGTTCATATCTTCTCGGAGTTCTGAGAACATTTTGTACCACCGATAAACGTTGTTTCGTCTTAAGTATCTTCTCCGTATGACACAGTCTTTTGACACCATCTTTTTGAATAGGTAAAAGTCGAAGACGAGCCGATTCACGTGAAAGCAAAGCAGTTGTCAACAATTAACTGAACATTCAAAATAACCGACCTCGTCGGCATGAGTGACTGACATGACTACCAACATATCGCCACAAAAAAATCGAAATTCGAATATACCTAACCTGCGAAAATTCAAAATTCGTGATACTTCCTGACCTCCTTGCTTTGCTGGAAGTTCAGAATACAAATATGTACGTACATAGGTTAGGGCATCAAGTGTGCATACGCATATAGTTACAAATATGTATATGTATATGCAAAAGATAATTGTTTTAGCATTTGTTAGGCAGGAATTCGATCATTCGGGTATTTACTCCCTAATTCTTGGATGAAATATGATAAGGCGATGCTCGTGAGGTAGGTCATGGTTGCTTCAGTGCATGTACAGGGTGGGCCATGTAAAATTTGCTTTTTGAATTGGCTATAAAAAAAAACTAATCAATATTTTGTGAAACTTTTTTTTCATTTTGAAGATTGAATATTGTCATTTATGAATGAAAAATAACATCGTTCAAATGACTGCCACGAGTGGCTTTACAGTAGGCCATTCGATCAACCCAATTTTTAAGCACATTTTCGATTGTTTGGGCTCCAATTTCATGAATGGCAACATTCGTGTTTTAAAGCATCAATCGTCTCTGGATGGTTCGCATAGCATTTGTCTCTAACGGCTCCCCACAAAAAATAGTCCAACGGGCTTAAATCACAGTTCCGAGGCGGCAAATTTATATCGGAATTTTGGCTGATTTTTCGGTTTTCAAAGTTACCAAAAGTTCGAGTGTAACTTTGGCAGTGTGACAAGTTGCACCGTCCTGTTGAAACCAAATGTCGTCCGTGTCATCCTCTTCAATTTGTGGAAACAAAAACTCGTTGAGCATGTCACGGTAACGCTCGCCCGGTAAAAATGGCCCGATGATGCCGCCAGACCAAAAACCGCACCAAACAGTGACTCGTTGTGGATGCATTTGCTTCTCTACAGAAACGTGTGGATTTTCTGAGCCCCAAATCCGACAATTTTGCTTATTCACGTATCCACGGATGTGAAAATCAGAAAAGAAGAAGAAGACTCACCACTTTGGAAATAGGTTTTCAATATTTCCCAATTTTTTTCAAGCGTATAGCGTTCCATTTCGTAAATGTCAGACCTTTAAGAAAATTATGAACACATTTGACATTTCATTTGTTTTACCATTCTCAAAAACATAGGTGGTACAAAAAAGCAAACGCTATATGGCCTATATGGCGCTATGTACATACTCATAAAGTCATGTGTTAATGCTCGCATGGTCCCCCTACATTGTATAAATAACCATGGGGTTATGAAGGAACTACACTACGTCTAGAGATAACGGACTTGAGTGGGGACCCATACTAAATGCAGACTCAAAAAACCACAAACACAATAACTACAACAACAGCAAGCGTTAACTACAGCGGAAAAAAGCGATAGTACCAGCAACAGCGGATATGAGAAGGATAATGAAATCGTATTAGCAGAGAACGCTGGGAAAGGGAAAGGTCACTTCAAGAGAAGCCACAAAATGGCAAGATCGTCGACAGGCTCAACTACAAGAATGTGCGATCCTTTTATAGGAAGCATCCTCACACCACACAGGCCAGTAGGCAAAGATATCGGTACTCCAACCAAGGATAACAAGCCTAAAGGAAAAGATGCATATGAGAATTTAGGAAATAAAATTATCGAACTAATCGATTTGATAGCAGCAGCACAGCGACATGTGAATCAGGCAATCAGAGACCTGACAAATAAAATACAGCAGCTACACAAAGAGGCGTCAATATATAAGGACGCTGTTGCACCAATAGCGGTAATGAAAGCCACGAAGGGAGTGGTTTAGTTTTTTTTTATAGCCAATTCAGAAAGAAAATTTTACATGGCCCACCCTGTACATGCACTGAAGCAACCATGACCTACCTCACGAGCATCGCCTTATCATATTTCATCCAAGAATTAGGGAGTAAATACCCGAATCATCGAACTCCTGCCTAACAAATGCTAAAACAATTATCTTTTGCATATACATATACATATTTGTAACTATATGCGTATGCACACTTGATGCCCTAACCTATGTACGTACATATTTGTATTCTGAACTTCCAGCAAAGCAAGGAGGTCAGGAAGTATCACGAATTTTGAATTTTCGCAGGTTAGGTATATTCGAATTTCGATTTTTTTGTGGCGATATGTTGGTAGTCATGTCAGTCACTCATGCCGACGAGGTCGGTTATTTTGAATGTTCAGTTAATTGTTGACAACTGCTTTGCTTTCACGTGAATCGGCTCGTCTTCGATTTTTACCTATTCAAAAAGATTAATCAAAGAACCTGTATTTAATTTTGTGTGAAAAAATGCGGATGCATTCCGAATGAGGACTGTGTCATACGGAGAAGATACTTTGGACGAAAGCAACGTTTATCGGTGGTACAAAATGTTCTTAGAACTCCGAGAAGATGTGAACGATGAAAAGCGTGCCGAACGCCGAGCACTTCAACAACAGACGAAAAAATTGATGAAGTGAATAAAATGGTATTGCTGAACTGTCAAATCACCGTTAGAGAAGGTGCTGAGCACAACCGTTCCATTTTTTTTTTTTTTAATGATTTGGGCATGAGGCGGGTCGCCGCAAAATTCGTACCAAAACTGCTCAATTTCGACCAAAAGCAGCATCGCATGAACATTGCTAATGAGATGTTCGAGTCTGTCCGCGACGACCCAAATTTGCTCCAGAGGGTCATAACTGGTGACGAATCGTGGGTTTATGGTGACAACGTGGAAACCAAGGCTCAATCATCTCAATGGAAGCTTCCGCACGAACCAAGACCGAAAAGAGCGCGACAAGTTCGGTCGAATGCAAAAGTTTTGCATACCCTTTTTTTCAATTGCAGGGGCAGGGGCGTTGTACATCCTGAGTTCTTGCCACAGGGTAAAACGGTGAATAGGGATTATAACGTGCAAGTTAGGCGCAATTTGCGCGAAGCAATCCGCCTGAAATACCCGGATTTGTGGGAGAACACAAATTGGCCCTTGCATCACGATAACGCCCCTACTCACGCTGCGTGTGCGCGACTTTTTGGCTAAAACAACACACTAATGCCACAGCCACCGTGTTCACCAGATCTGGCCCCCTGTGACTTTTTCTTGTTCCCGAAACTGAAGAGGCCCATGAAAGGACGTCGCTACGCTACAATTGATGACATAAAGATGACATCGAAGGAGGAGCTGAACAAGATAAAAAAAAGATTTTTTAAAGTGGTTCGAAGATTGGAACAAACGTTGGCACAAGTGCGTAATATCTCATGGGTATTACTTTGAAAGGGACAAAATAGGTATTAATGAATAAATAAATAATATTTGAAAAAACACAAAACTCGCGATACTATTCGGTACACACCTCATATCTACAGCATTGGGATGTTACTGTCGTACTTCTCTTTCAGTGTAAGTCTCTAACTTTCCGGTTTTATACATACATCCGTTTTTGCGCACTTCTTATCAATTAGAGAACTACCTACGTCACGTAATATACTACTTTATTATTTACCTAGTATCAGAGAACACGAAATAAAGGCTTCGAGAATTTCTTCAGTATTCAAATGTCCGACACAGAACTTTTTGACGTGATAACGTCTTATAATTCGATTTAGCCGGCTGCACGCATGAAAAAATGTGTCGTTACCTTGCTCATTAGTGTTATCTTGCTCATTTGTCGTTACCTTGCTTATTTGTAGTTACCTTGCTCATTTGTCGTTACCTTGCTCATTGCCGTTACCTTGAATGAACTGCAAACGAAAGCGCGGAACTAACAAAGCAAACGCTAAGTTTAGACTTTTAGTTTGGGAAACATCCATATGTAGAGGAATAAAGTGAGTGAGTCCGGTTATACGTATATACGAGTATGCAATGTTTTGCTCAGAATAGAAACATCTTCGTACATACAATGTCCCAAAATATGTATTCATTTGTGCATACATACATATAGGGTTTTTCAGTAAAAGCGCTTCAACTTTTGAACTTTTTTGAATAAAACACAGACGGTTTGACTTTTTTAACTAATTTTTTCTTATTATCGAGTTCGAAAGTATGAAATTCGATTTCTTTTGCATGACCACCGCGTGCACGTTTTACGAAGTCCAATCATTGAACCTAATTTTCGACCACTCTTGCAGTAGCAGCAACAGAACGATTATTTTTATAAAAAATTTGCACGATTTACAGTCGTTGCTCCAGTGTGTAGCGTTCCATGATGAAATGTATACTAATGAAGTTTACAAATGACAAGCGAAAAATAAAAAATATTGCGTCGTTCGCCCTCCCTATCGGAAAAAAGTTGAAGCGCACCTATTGAACAACCCTATACATATGTAAACGCATACCGTTTAGATGAGTTTTTTTGCATATGTTAGGAATATGTTTGTCTATTTACTCCGGAATTTTTTATAGATATGCATATGAGCTGTGTTATGGGGCAGGTCAAATTCTGCCCACATAAATATGGATAGTAGATGTTATTATAATTTAAAAAGGACAACATATTGTTGAATACTAACTCTTCATGTAAATGAATGGTTTATAAAGGTAATTTTTTAAGTGGATATTTTGAAATAAAAATAAAACACTTAATATCAAAACAATTTAGTTAATTAGATACTTAAAATTTCACATTCATGCATGCATATACTCAGAATTAATTTATTCATCTCCCAAGAAATGTTCCATTTGCGCATGCAAAATGCTGACGGCAAATAAGCATGAAAGAAAAATGTACAAGTCTGCTGTTATTTTATTTTGCCGATAACACCGAATCACGGCATTTTACATTTTAATGCAAACGTCATATTTAATTCTGTTGACTAGACTGCGGTATGTTAACTCAACTCCCGTCCATCCTGGTAAATGCAGAGGTGCAGAAGAAGGCGGTGTACGCCGGCGCATTGTCGTGATGAAGGGTCCAATTGTTGACGAGGTCGGGCCGAACCCGGGCGACGCGGTTTTTCAGCCGAAGGAGCACTTCTTTTTAAAATGCCGCGTTTACAGTGCTTCCTGGAGGTACAAACTCCTTGTGAACGATGCCTCGAGAGTCGATTAAGATGATCAGCCTGGTTTTGACCTTGGATTTTGACATGCGCCTCCCGGCCTTCCTTGAACGACTTGTGCCACCGTTTTACCTAGGCACTGGACAGAGATTGGTCCCCGTAAACCTCCTTGAGTAGCCCAATGGTTGCGGTACTCATTTTGTTTAGCTTTACGCAAAATTTGATCGAGCAACGTTGCTCCAACGATCGCTGCATTTTCGCCACTGCTAAATCCTAACACACTTCTAAAACAGCTCTCACTCGCGGAGCGATGTTGACTGCACCGTTGTTGCCAGCGAACTGGGACCGGTTTCTAGTGGAAGGGGAAGGTCCCCCACCAGCCAATTCGGTTGATCGCTTTGCAAACGCTCCGCGCGGGAAGGCTCATTATTTTTTAATCAAACCCTGTATGTCAATAATCTCAGATTTTGGGAGAGAAATTTTGTATGGGAAATCGCGCTTTTTAATTACGGAGTTCGAGTTAAGCGCGAAAAAGTAGATCATCTACTTATATGTGAGCGTATTATTAAATGTTGATATTCACCATGCACTAATGGTATATGTTGAACATGTTGGGGATTTATATTTTCTTCTCCGTAGTTCAGTGACTATAAAGCGCCACAAGGATATCGTCACTTTTTCGCCTGTCTTTCTGAAAGGAATGACCAAAAATTTAAAATACACGGTACATTCCATATGAGAAAAGAAAATAATAGTAAGAAAAAAATACTTACTTAGGTGATTCAAATCTTATTTATTGCAACAATTTAAACTATTATGACACTTTGAATTGACAGCGTCTATAGCCTTGTCCCCCGCTTCTCGAATTAGCTGTAGCTCCTTATCTCAGCGACATCTCTTGAAAAGAAATCTCATCTATGGAAAGTAACTTTTCTTTACAAATTACGAACTGATTACGGGTGAAAAGCTGCTTGCGGGTACCACTTCGATTGGCCAGTTTATAGAAGTCGGATTCTTCTATTCCAGCAACAACCGCTAAAACATTTCGGTTATCTGTACGACCACGGTCGACATCAGGGACTTGTATCCGTACATTATCACCAATTTGAGTTAGAGGAAATTGTTTTTGTGAGGCTCGTAACATTTTTGTTGCTTGCAGTAGAGTATTTTCTTTCGCGACCGCTCTTTTAGTAGAAATCAACTCGTGTTTTTCAGTCAGAACTTGATGTGAAGACCTTGTACGTAGGTCGTCTTCAATATTTTTCTTTGGAATATGGAGTAACACCGCTCAATTTTTGTTTATAAGCAATACTAGTTTCTTCTAGCTGTTCTTCGGTTTCAGAAGTATTGTCAAATTCTTCAAGTTGTTCTTCAATTTCAATATTTGCGATTTGTTCGCCAGGCAGAAAAGACGCCAAACATGGCTTCATAAGGACTTTGGCGTTTTCCTTCGTGGTATGTAGTGTTCTTGGCAAATTGAACAAAGGATAAACCATCTGAGAATTTATTTGTATCGTTATCGTTCATCCATGCAGTTAGCATATTCTGTATATCCTGATTGGTCCTTTCAACTGAGCCTTGTGTTTAACTGTGACGAGGCTTTCCATGAACTCATTATCTTCCTTTATCTCATTGCAATATTGCTGTGTGCACCAAATTATAAAAATATTGACAGAACGTGATGCGCTACTTCCTCAGCTCTTTTAGTTGTCGCCATCTCTGTTTGACTGCAGATCTATCAGATCAACTTGACATCTTTAGTTTAATTCACAACTAACCATTGGCTTCACAACAATACCTTTCTTATGTGCACTGTGTTTCATTTGACACTGTTTGCATAAATTTAAATACAACATTACAACTTCATATGTAATATTTTTGTATTTAACTTGCAACTCTTTAAGCATACCTGTTCTTCCTCCGTAGTCTATTCTGGTGTGAGTTTCATATAGTATACTGCAAAATTCTTCATTGGTAACATAATACTGCATGTTCGTTTCCCCTGGTTTTGAAGGTACAATAAACTTCTTTTCATCATTTATTTTTAAAACATCAAAACGTCTTAATCGTCTGTAATCCAAAGGTGTCTTGCATTTAATTTTAGCAGAAACCACTTCAGAAACTATTTTAGAATACTTTTCTTGAGAAAAATAAAAACAATTGTCTTCTCGTTTACCCACAATTAATGCATTTAACTTTTAAAGAAAAATATCACGATTTACTACAGTATCCATTTAGTATAAATTAAGGTATCGGAAAAAAAGTTAAGAAAACGTTGCTCGCGTTATCAAACCGTGCATACGACTGACACAGCTGATTGACCCCGAGCAGAACAAATGATTTAGCGAGAGAGAGCTAGTCACATGTTTTTTGACTCTTTTGTTTCGGACCTCCAACAGAGCATATCTGTGATTGTCGACACACACCGGAGAGTGTCCGAATGTATAACGATGTAATGTAATATTCCATCTTTTACCGACGTATTTGGTATCTGTTGACATTCACCGGTGAAAGTCGACATTCTTCTATTTCGGACATTCACGGTAACATGTGCACATTCATCCTTGCCTGGTTGTGGTTTGTTAAAAGCAATTTTGCATCTTCTATCCAGCTTTCTCATTGTATGTTATCTATTCGCCAGATGGCATCGTTTTTATTAACCCTCCGATGTTCGGTGCCTTATGATGCGGTAAGTGCATCATAAGGGTCTGGCCAGACCCATACAAATAATGTAAGAAATACGGTTTTAAAAATAATTTTATTTATTTATTTGAACGGATTAGTATTAATTACGAAGAGCAATTGGGTTTACAACTATATAGTTGCATGGAATGTTCATTAAGACATATAGGACGATTACATTTGCTGCAGTTATAACGAGTTTTACGTCGCTTTTTCGAAGAAGAAGCAGCACGATGACCCTGTTGAAGCAACTTGAGCATATGATTGTTGCTGTGCTGCATCTGATGTCGATGGACAAGATTTCGGTACCTATAAGTAGCGAAATTATTTATTTTAAATTAGTAAATATGAATACATGCATACACATATCTTTATACGCGGAGATATATGTAGGTGTGTATATAATTCATACTCACCTTGATATTGAAAAGATGATTGTCTTATATGAGCAAACCTCCTACTAATGGGTTAGTCGCCCGTTTCGTCATATGTGGGATAACTAGCTGCCGTGCCAATTCTATGATAAATGAGCGCCTCTTATCACTCTGCTTTGCCGGATTCAGCTCGTCATAGATGATGAAAGAGGCCAAACCGGCAATATCAAGCATATTATAAAACATTGCCAGTGGCTAACGGTTTATCGAGCGTTTGCATGAATAGCCAGTCAACATTTGATCCATTGTATCTACCCCCGCTTTAAATTTATTGTAGTCCAAAATTTGATCTGGCTTGAATCCTTTCAATGGATCGGTGCTTTGACGGTAATGGGCAGTGGATAACATAATTACTGGCTTTTTCGGCTTTGCCATATACGAGCACAGAGCGATATTATTATTGTGATAACAAAATAAAGTGCTTTTAACATCACGCTTCGGGTTAAGCAATTCATGCGGAATGAAGGTCTTATTTTTTCTTACGGTACCGACGAAAGCCACTCTACGATCCATCAACATTTCTGCCAAGTTGTATGTTGAAAAAAAATTGTCAGCATAAACAGTCCTACCGCTTTCCATATAATTTTCCATCAATTTCATGACGACCCGTTCACCTTGATTCGTTTCTCGCTGGCCACCTGGTGGTTTTCCGGTATAAATTATACCTTTCAAAGGGTAGTTTGAAACAGAGTCACAAATCCAGGTCACAGGAGACAGCAATAGCTTGAAAAGAGCTTTATGACTCGGTGATGCTCCTCGTAGTGGCCCTTTACGAGTAAAAGTTGTAACATTGTGACAACGAGGCCTTCCAGGTGGTGGAGGATTTGAATTCCACATCTTACCATCTTTCGACCTGTATATAAGGCCCTGGGTAATAGATGTGCTGCATGATTCCATTGTGGTTGAAGCCTGAAGGGCGTAGGTTCTCTATACAAATTCTCCATATCATCATGGTTTGCATCCAGAACAGCCTCTAACTCGATTTCCTGTTCTATATCTGATGCTTCACCGAAGTCATCTTCATCTGGAAAATATTCATCATCTTCCACGTCGCCACTTGTTTCAAATGGATCGGACTCCTGTCCCATAATTTCTTCAATTTGTGCCTGAAGTCGCTGACGTTCTTCCGGACTCACATTTGCTGCACTTAGCTTACGAAGCAAATGCGTCATCACATCAACTTCATCCATATTTACTTGTTCCATTTTATTGAAAAAAAAAAATACTTCCCACTAATTAAAAAACACGTATTCACTTTAATTGTCAAATGTCAACTAAAAAATTATCTCTGTCGCTGCCTCCGCTAACAGTTTAGTTGTTTACACCTAACGGTTAACCAATTTACATGAGAAGCTTATATGGGTCTGCACAGACCCATGTGAGCTTAATTAACGAAATTAGTTTAAAGTTATTATTTTTACAACAAATATAGCAAAAATCTTAATTTTGCTACTTCATTGTGTTTAGCACACTACATTTTAGGAAGTCATGGACTAAGAAGCCTCAGATATTAAAAATAAAAGATCTACATACATTTAAAGATCGAATGGGTCTGGCCAGACCCATATGAACATCGGAGGGTTAAGCAAGTTGTTTAAATCTCTAATCCAGAATACTACTTTCTTTATAACAATTTTGGATTGATAATGTGACCGATGTTCTGAGTACATAGTACATAGAGTACCAGTTCTAAAATGAAGATTGATTTTCTTGCATATCGGTTTCCAAAAAAGGTACGTATATAGGCATAAGTGATGATACTTCAGAATTCGCTTAACAAAATTCTTTTGCAATATATGTATCAACTTCTTCAAACCACCAAACCCCCAAAACCTGCGCTGCGTATGATTCTATTGAACGACAAACAGCAAGAAAAAGTTGTCATTTAGCTTCAATTGAAATTTCTTTCTTTTTTAAAAGACAAGTCCACGAAACATTAATACCATTTTTTGCTGCAGCTGTTCTGTTTTCGGCATGTTATCTAAAAGTCGTCTGAGGTGTTATTTCCACTCCTTACTATAATACAATTTCTCCTCTTTACTAAGTTTCCCACCTTTTCTGAACACCATTATATGTGACTTTGAGCGGTTTACTTCAAGGTCCGCTAACAAAATTATATCATCTGCATACATTAAAAGTCTAATATTTTTCCCTTCTATGTTTAAACCTCCTTTCATGTAAGTCGGTTATGTAAAAAGCAAATAGTATTGGCGACAATAAGCATCCCTGTTTGACGCCTGAGTTTGTTTTGAATGTATTTGAAATTTCTGAGCCATTCCATGCAACTGTCTTTGTATCGCTGTATATATTCTCCATGAACTTTACTAGTTTTGTTGCAAGATCAATATGGTGCAGCTTATTTATCAAGGCGTTTCTTGATACTCTATTAAACGCCGCTATAAAGTCAACAAAATACACGTAAACAATAGCGGCTAAATTGATTATATTGTCGACTGTGGAGTAATTCTTTCTGAAACCGGCTTGGTTCTTGTTTAAAATAAAAATTTCTAAAATTTAAAATTTAAAAATTTCCTTGTCATTAGCAGTAGGGCTTCGCAGATTTTCAAAATAAACCTTAAATTTATTCGTTGATATGGTGGAACTTATTTCCAAAGCTTCACCCTTTATCTTCTTTAGTTCTGTATGTGAGTTTAATATCTAAGTTTGTTACAATTTTTAGAACGCGTCTTTGGCTGCGATGTTCTTTTGCTTCACTGAATTACTCTATGATTTATTTTACAAGATTCGTAGATGCTTAGCATGCGGTTCAAATCCTAAGAACGGCATCTCCGTACATTCATTTTTTATTTTTTATTTTAATTTTATTTTTTTGATAATTATTTCATTAAATCTCTACATAAAAAGTACAAACGTTACTTTAAGTTATATTATTAAATTATTTATCAATATATATATATATATAAGTATATGTATTTATTTAGATCACTTATATGTAAATACATAGTATTTACGTACATATATTTTTCTAACTATAGAATTGTTCCGAATTTGGCAAATGGTGATATTTTTGCTGTGACGAGTGCGTGCCGGTGCATATAGGTATGTACATATGTATGCCGACTTATATGAACTTACATATGTATGGATTAGGGTCAGGGAAATATGTTGCAGTGAATAGTTATGCTCGTTTATTCTTCTACGTTCCAATAAGATTGATGATATTTCGAATGCACGTACATACATTGATACACATCTTTTTATAAGGACAAAAATGCGAAATGGTGAAGATTATGAAATTTGAACCAGAAGAACTTGGAATTAAGAGACTAATAATTGATAAATGTGTACGACACGCCGGACGCACAGTAAAATGTATACATATGGGGCATTCTTTCTCAACGGGAGACCCCTATCCATCCAAAAATGTTTTTGACCTAGAGAGTTCTAATAGGGCTTAAAATTTAGCTCTTTTTATCTACTTTTCAATGCAGAGTTGCCAAAAACGAAATTCAAGATGGCTCATTTAATATGGCTAAAAATGTAATCAAAATTCATTAAATTCATTCTAATAACCTATGCCAAAAAAATTCATTTCAACGGAAAGAGTTGTACGAGGTTTCAAAATTTAGCTAATAAAGTTTACTTTAAAATACAAAATGAAAAATTTAAAAATCCAAGATGGCGGCCACAACATGGCGGCTAATTTTTTAAGACTACTCAAATCCACTTAAAATTTATTACTCGGGGGTTTTTTGGGTCGCTGATTACAAATCTGGTGTTAGATTTCCAAATTTCAAAATGGCGGATCCAATATGGCGAATTATTTGTAAAAAATATTTTTAATTTACATTGAATTTGTGTCTTGAAGGATTTTGTGAGTCGCTTAATACAAATGTGACATTAAAAATCCACAATTAAAATTATAGCTGTTTAGATACAATTGACAATTGACAATTTTAAATTTTTTTTACAAATTAATTGAAGTTGGTTTGTTTTCTTGATACCTAATAGATTTGGAATCAGTTCCAATCATAACATTTTTCGTGTCTCGTGACATATCCCTTGTTTTACTTTTTGATCGCTACCATATGGCTGTAAGGGTGATTTTTCATAAACAGAACACTTTTGAATCTTTGCTTAATAACTTCATAAATATCTTCTTCATTAAGTTGAAATTTTCGGTTTTTAATTAATTTAAATAAAAAATTTATTTGTAACAATTCATCCTGAATTTTTTTTTTCTTTTTAGCTGAAGTTTTTTGAGGTTTAGTTCGTTATTTTCATTGAAACCCAAGCAATTCTTTGATAAATTCATGTAAAAATGACAAATGATGGAAAATCAGTGGAACCAATTAACAATGTTACTGTTAAATTTATGTCATAAAACAATATAATTTGCGAATTTTTATAATGTCTTGCCTCCGGTTTTACTTGAAATAAGCATTTTTAAAAATATTATATATGTCAAGAAGATATTATTACTCAGCAGTTGAATAATAAGATAACCATCGCTAATTTTGGCTATCTTATTTTTAAAAATAGTTTTTTCTTTCTACCTACATAATTAATTTTCACGGATATATAAAGAATTATTTATATATTGTACCATTATGCCCTAACCCCCACATACCATACTAATATAATATACCATTCATCATATCTATGTCATATGTCGATTAAGTCTATTGACTTGTTTGCTTTCGAGAAATTGATCATTAAAAATTAAATGATACGTTTGCGCGTATCCTCACTGTCTCGAGGCACCGGCCAGCCTTGTTACGCTACTGCACTGAAAGAACCACAGAGCCAATCAGCGCGTCGCTTTGCCCCACCAAGCAGCGTTTCCCCACTACTGCACGAACAAGCCTGGATCTAACGCCAGTTCGTTCATTATATCCCTGATAGCGGACCAGAGCAGTCGAACTCTTTCAGTGACAGCGATCCAGAACAACCCTTCCTTGCACGCATTTCTGTTAATTATAACAGTTTTATTAAAGTAAAATTTTACATCCTTCTTTTTAGTGTATCCTCCTTACTTTTTCTTTTTTTTCCATTTTCATAAAGAATTTTAGGAAAAGTCTTGCAGGTTCCAAAGTTTTTTCTATCCTTTCTCACCTTTTCTATCTAAATCTCCTTTTTTTTAATATTGATAAAAAGGATTACCTGTTATCCTTTCCATCCATCTTTTATAGAGACCGATGTTGCAATCCTTTTGGTGTTTGTAACCACAAAGGTAAAAATTTGCGAAAAATTTCAACTAGTTTGAAACGGACAAAAATATTCTTGCCTTAACTGTCTGGACTATAATCTTGTCTTACCTTTGCTGGTTGGACCAAAACTAGTCTTGCCCTAAGTGTCTGGAATATTATTTTGTCTTACCCTTGCTGGTTGGGCCAAAACTAGTTTTGCCTTAACTGTCTGGACATTAGTTATCCATATTGGATCCGCCGTCTTAAATTTTTTGAAACTAACAAAAGATTCCTAATCATCGACTAAAAAAACCCTGAGTAACGAGTTTCATGCGAATTCATGAGTTTTTTCAAAAATCCGTCCGCCATATTGGATCCGCCATTTTGAATTTTAAAAAACCAACACCAAGATTTGTAATCAGTGACTCCAATAACCCCTGAGTAACGAGTTTCATGCGAATTCATGAGTTTTTTCAAAAATCCGTCCGCCATATTGGATCCGCCATTTTGAAATTTGGAAATCTAACACCAGATTTGTAATCAGCGACCCAAAAAACCCCCGAGTAATAAATTTTAAGTGGATTTGAGTAGTTTTAAAAAATTAGCCGCCATGTTGTGGCCGCCATCTTGGATTTTTAAATTTTTCATTTTGTATTTTAAAGTAAACTTTATTAGCTAAATTTTGAGACCTCGTACAACTCTTTCCGTTGAAATGAATTTTTTTGGCATAGGTTATTAGAATGAATTTAATGAATTTTGATTACATTTTTAGCCATATTAAATGAGCCATCTTGAATTTCGTTTTTGGCCACTCTGCATTGAAAAGTAGATAAAAAGAGCTAAATTTTAAGCCCTATTAGAACTCTCTAGGTCAAAAACATTTTTGGATGGATAGGGGTCTCCCGTTGAGAAAGAATGCCTCATATGTAAAATTAGATACACTACGTAAAAAACAGCAATCTAGTTTTAAAGTAATTTTCTAACTGAAGGTATATCTTAACCCTAGAACACACACCCGGGTACAAATGTATCCACTTCAACTTTGAAGTGTTGTAACTTTTGAACCGCTATACCTCTATACCGCTTACTTCGGATCTAGGAAAACTATTTAGTTTTGAGTTCAAATTCAAAATTTGAACCAGATCGGACCATTGGTTCAGGAGGTACAGCCTTCCAAACACATTATATACGTAAACACACACCCGGGATACGTTTGTACCCCAATAGTAAAAATCCTCATAATAATCAAAAAAAAAACATTTTTTATATTATTTTTTTATTTGAAAAATTAAAAATATTCATTTCACACATTATATTATTGACTTTTATTATAAAAATTATAAAAATGCATCTTATATCTAAGGAAAACCATGGCAATTTGTTGATGTGACCGAATGTTCAAGACACATTGGCTTCTTACATTTGGCGCACAGCTTTCTGGTTTTTCTACGGCGTTTTTCCTCTTGTGCGTAACATAAATAGCAAGATCCGGACACAGGTTTTGGCGTGCGCGCTGCGGCAGATGTTGATGCTGCTGTTGACACCATTGATTCCAGCGGTCGGTTGAAATATGCTTCAATAGCAATTTTAGTCGAAAAATTTCGCGTCACTTGACGATTTATGGCTCTGGCTTCAATAATGGGCATACACAATGCTTCAGCCAAGCTGCGCAGGATCTGCTTACGCTTGTTGTTTGTTCTCCAAGGCAACATAGGGTTATTCAAATCGTAGACAATGTAGGCTGCAAGAGCTGTAATGTCCAACATGTTGAAGAACATCGCTAGTGGCCATCGTTTTGTTTGTCTTTGTGTTGGATATTCCGCAAACATTTGGTCCATTCTATCAACACCACCTTTGGTACGATTATAATATTCAATTATTTCAGCTATTTCAGCATCATTATGCATGGTCGAAAGCAAAATTACTGCTTTATTTTTTTTGGGAACATAAGAGCACATTGTCACATTATTTTTGAAGCCAAATGTCGTTGAACCAATTGTCCTGTTTTTGTTCTGCTTCATTTCTTGAGGAATATATGATTTGTTTTTGCGCAAAGTTCCAACGATCGCGAGTTTCCAGGTGAGAAGCAGTTCTGCAACTGGCAAGGTCGTAAAAAAATTGTCCATTGTAATGTTTCGGCCACTTCCTTGGTATTTGGCAGACAAATCCTTCACCACTCGTTCGCCTTGGTTCGTTTCCCTACCAGTTTCTGCTTGGCCAGTATATATTTGTCCATGCAGTGGATATGCATTTGTGGCATCGCAAATCCACCAAACCTTGACACCATATTTAGCAGGTTTTGACGGTATGTACTGCGTAAACCGTGTGCGTCCACGGTAAGGAAATAATTGTTCATCAATCGTCAAGCATGAGCTCGGCTTGTAATGTGTAGCAAGATTATTGTTCATCATCGTCCACAACTCACTGATCGGTGCTGCTTTATCAGTTAGTAAGCGTGTTGCACGAGTGTTTTTATCGTCAAATCTTAGGAACCGCAATATCGAACAGAAACGGTTGACTCCCATTGTGGCACGATATAAAGGATAGTTTTTGACGCTCCATAAATCTCGAACATGTTCTCCATTGCTATGGTTCGCACCAGTCAAAAAATGCATACAGCTCTGTTATTGACACAGGCGTCCATGACTTAGGAGTTGTGTTTGAATGCGCATTGTTGTAAGCATTATAAGTTTCTTTTGCTAACTTATTTGTGTGGCGCATAATTATATCAGCCATTTCAACGTTCATGAAACATTTGAATGTTTGCTCTATTGACAACATTTCAGTGCATCTAGCTGGTCCAGAACGTTCTCTTATAATATTTTGTCTGAGTACCTGACGACTTACATTTGGTTCTTTCATCCACTCAGTACCATCACGTGCAACAAATTTTTCGCCACTAGCAGGTAATTCATTATTTTCTTCTACTTCTTCTTCTTCATCGTCTTCTTCATCATACTCATAGTCCGCATAATCAGGCAATACTTCTGCGGCACTTTGCGAAACTTCAGCATCGTCATCAGCAATTTCAATGTCATTGAATTGAATTTCTTCTTCATCTTCTGAGTCAAAGCCATAGGGAGCGTCATCGTCACAAATTTCATCAAATAAAGATTGTATATATGATTCTCGCTGTTCCTCAGTTAGCCTGCATAATAAAAAAAATTAGTATATGTTTACATTGTTGCTTATTTAACATTTTTTACCTTCTATATGCTGCACTTGATAAATATTCGTTTCTTATTGAAGTCATTTCGTATCCAGTTATTTATAGTTTCAGTTATATTTATTTTCACTTATATTTTCCCTTCTTACACTTTTGAGCACCAAAACAATAATGAAAATATCAAGAGGCAGCATTTATAATAACACCTCGTGTGAAAACAACCCTTGCAGCTGCATATAAAATACAAAAACCAGTTATACCAGTGTATTTGCTACCTACGTACCCATTCCTTGCGCGACCTTTTTGCACATATCTTTTGAACCAGGTAGAATATTTCAATGAAATAAAAACCAAAATGTGTATTCGTTGTTACTCTACAAGTATATTATTATAAATTATATTATTTTGTTTTGCATTTATCAGGACAACAACAAAAACAAAAATCCACTGTTCATGTCCTGACTTTATTTGCCCATATCGCTCGAACCAGTAGGAATATTCGAATGAAACAAAAGACAAAATATTTGCTATATATTAAAATATACATTTCAAAAAAAAAAAAAATACCAGTCTAACGGTTAGACGCGATAGAAGTGAAACCTTCCGTAAAACAAACTGAGAGAGAATGAGACGAAGGCAGCATTAGGAGCGGGATAATTATAGGTTCATTATAATATTGCTTAAAGTTCATATTTTATTCATCCTCAATGTTTTCAATTTCAACAAATGATATGAGTGGCTTATGATAGCTAAAATATGATACAAATGCTTTGGTTTCGATGTTGTCAACATATCTTTGAAATACCGTGTCAATTGTTGTTTTTTTCTGTCGATATTCACGACACTTTTCTGCATTATTTTTCCGCATAATTGCGGTAAACATTTAAAAATAAATATTTACGAATATAAAAATACGGACGCAATACAGCACACTCGGTTGCTATTATGAGCGTCGTAGCGCGTATATTACACAGACGTACTAACATACACACAAACATTCGTAGGACGCTTGGTTTGAATTTTTTATACATATGTATGTATGCTATACTATGGCCTAGCCTATGTACGTACATACATATCTGTGTTCTGAACTTCCAGCAAAACAATGCTTATTAATATACACATATGCATCTACATACAACCGCACACACAGGCCACTCACTTTATTCCTGTAAATGCGTAAATTCTATGCCTAGCGACTACAAGAACAAAATGCATTAATAGGCGCAGGCGTAGCGGCCATCATCCTAGTTGCCATAGCGCTGAACAGTCGCGGCGGCGCCGAACAGTTTCAACTATTGTACTGTGCAACAAAAACTCATCATCAAAACATTGATTTATAAATTCGAGCTCATAGTTCTAAGAGCAAGTACTTTCATTCATAAAACGAGCCGCCCATATGCTAATTTTCTCGACAATTCGAAAATAGTCAATATTGGAATATTTCGCGTAGAATTATTTGCCAATATTCAATTTTTGTCAAGTCGAGTGCCCGCGGCTCCGTAAATATGTTTGCACCCATATATGTATGTAAATATGTATATGTTTCTAAATGCTCGACAACCGCAGCTGCCTGTTCAAGGTTATTGTACATTAGGCCGGGTCGATTTGTGGGAAGGCAAAAAAATCGCCCATTGCTCTGTGAAAATCATATTCTAGGGATCAGAATAAGAAATTTTGCCGAAGGAACCATACCTCTAAAACGATTTCTGATGTCCCCCAATATGGGCCGAACTTTTTAGTTTCTTTTCTATAAATCACATTCATTCATTTACATATGTTCTGACTAAATAAATTTCTTAAGAGAAAAAATAGATAATATTATAAATAAATAAAAATAAAGAAAAAACAAGCCATTTAGCTGATTTTTTCATGTAAAGGCCAAAAATGGTGATATTTTGAAATTGGGGGACATCAGAATTCGTTTTAGAGGTATGGTTCCTTCGGCAAAGTTTCTTATTTTGATCCCTAGAATACGGTTTTCATAGAGCAATGAGCGATTTTTAAATCGACCCGACCTACTGTACATGCAATGCTGTGCCTATGAATGCGCGCTGGATTTCTTGAGAAATTTTACCGTATGTTTTGCTGTGGCGAGGCACATATGTACATACACACAACATATATAAGTTATATTAGTTCAACTTCCCTCTGGAGCAGTATTGATGCCTTGGTCCAGCGGCGGGTGTTGCTGACACGTCTCAAGTTATATGTATTCAACTTCCTTCTGGAGCAGTATTGATTCCTTGGTCCAGCGGCGGATGTTGCTGATACGTCTCAGCCACTTCTTAATTCAATTAACTTTAGGATGGTTATGTTGGGGGATTTGACTTCGTCCCCTTGTTGGACTATTGGCCTTGTGGCTCAACAGTGTAAATTAATAGATTAAATATTAACGGCGGCGTGCCGGAGTAATGCCAATCCTTCTTTATTGAATAACTGTCTGGACAAAACTGATTATAAGAATGGAGAGTATAAAAGACTAAAGCTAAGTACATAAATGGAAAACATGAATCTAAACCTAAATACATAATAAATATATAAAGATTATGCCATGGGTTTGTGTGTGGTCAGTAAAACCGACTCAGCATATTTCGGTCAGAACTCCAACGCTTGCGACATAACGGAAACGACTGGCCGTTGCTTCGACCCACATTACTTTGTTTATGTTGCGTATGTGGTCGGGTTCAACGACATTGTTTGCGCGCGGGTTGCTCGGTGAATTCATTGCGAGGGAAGTTCGATGACTTGGCTGTTAACTAGCCCCCCTTTAAGATTGTTGCCGTCCTCGGTGACACTTAACTCCTTTACCAGTTCTTGCAATTTGATGGAAGATCTTCTCCGGTACCAACATTGATAGATGATGGCAATACAGCCAAAGGCAAGGCTGAGTGTTACACCAACCATGAACCAGACTCTGGGAGTCCCTCCGGAAAACATATCGTCTCTTAACTTCTGAATTATATGCAGATTGTGCTCATTCATCCTTTGTAACATTGGTAGGCTGAGCACTTGGTCGTGTCCTGTAATATTCAGCAATGGTGACGCCACGATGCCTGGACTCTTGTTTACAACACCATTGTAGTTAATGTATGTATGTGGTCTCGTTTATAGTCGCAATACGTTCAAATGTGATGAGATGCGTGCCTTCAATTGTCATCACTGGCCCGTCATCTACTCTTACTCTTGCTGATACTTCGTTGACAACGATTATTCCTTCGTCTAATAGGGTAATCGGTTCCAAGTGGCTTGGCTGTGTGTGGCATAACGCTGAGCCTCCGGAATGTAATCCGCTGGCGCATGTGTCGTAAGCAGATTTCTTGCAGAACGTCGCAAAGTTGGTTGTAGCGCATTCTGTCACAGCTAGGACTCCATCGTCGCATTCAGCTACTATGTTATCATGTACTTGCAGAATGGTGTTATTGTGGGCAACAGGATATATCATAACTTTCTTACAAATAGTCTTAACATTAGGATATTCAATTATTATGTGGATTACTCTATTTGATTGAAATATTTTTATATTTGATACTGCCATTAAACTAACTATTGGGACCTCTGCGAGCTGTTCGGTAAAAATTGATTTTAAATCTTCGTGGTCGAGAATTGCGGGGTTTATGATGTTAGATTTGGCGAGCGTTATAGTGAGCATAAGGCTTTGGATTTCAGTGGTTAACATTCTATTTCGTGCAAGTAAAGTTTCATACAAATGAGGAGAGTCTACGAACTCGCCTTTTTTTTCTTTAATTAATTTATTTACTGCATCAGTTAAAAGGTTAATTTGTTTCTGTGCTTCAGTGATTACTATTACTTGTCTGTTGTTTGATTCTATGAGCTCGGCTTCGGTAAGTTTAATCTTTTCTAAGTCTGATGCATCAGGCGTACCTGCTACGATTTTTAAAGCTGTTCCTAGAAAGTCTAAACTTCTGGCCATTCTATGGTGTACCGTTAAGCTAGATAAAATATTCTGAATATGGTCGATATCTACATCTAACAATTTTCGCATATGTGACTGAGGGAAAAGTTTTGATAATTTAATTGTATCATCTATAATGCTCACGAAATTAGATAAATTTGTAGAATGTCTCACGTAACTATGTTGTTCCCATACAAAAACGTTTCCGTCCAATATCGGAATGTAGCTTGCGTGCGAGAAATCGGTGATGCGTGCGTGAGTTGTGGATAAGAGTATGAGGGTCACTCCGATGAACCTGTATGAAATCTTATGCGTTATGACCTATGTTTACCTCACATTGTCCTTATGGACCACCCTCCCCTTAACAAGTATAGACGTTCCCAGGTCTGCTTGTACGGCGCCCTCTGTGCACAAGGGAGATAGTTTGTTACCTAATCTTTTGTTATTTTTGAGGTAAACTTTTTCTCCTACATCAAACATCCTGTTCTGTCTGTTCGGGTTGCATCTAGCTAATTGATCTTGCTGAGCTTTTATTAGTCGATCTTTGTCAATGACCAGCCGTTTATTCTTATTTCCGTTGGAATCTATTCCTTTCTTATCAACAACCCAGACTGGGCTATTATACGCAGATCTTGATGGTCTTATGATGCCATCTTTCAACAGCTGTGCGACTTCGTTGTTTACAAAATCTGACACGCCTACTGGGTATGGATAGGGCTTTGTATATAACTCCTTATTGTCTACAGTCCGGATCCTGGCGACGACTGAAATATTGTAAGGCAGTGCCTCGTTAGAGGTCGCGAATGCACTAATTCTCTTGAGTATCATTTTCTTGAATTCGCCTTTTACGGAATTTGGGACTACGATATCATCGACACGTGTAAAGTTCACGATATCGCACGGATGGTGATTGAGTATTTCCGAAGTATTACCGTAGTTTATGCTGTTTTCCATCAGGTCAATAGTTACCCCCGCCTGCGTGAGCAGATCGAAGCCTATTATAGCATCAAAGGTGTCAAGGGTATCTAATATGAAAAACGTGGCAACTTTCCCAAAAATTACTATTGAACATTTTTTTTGAATTTTACTGGACCCGTGAATGGAGTTCACAGTAAAAGGGGTGTCGACTGGTGTTACGTTTTTTAACTCCTTTACGGGTTTAATGTAACTTTTTGCCGCCCCGGTGTCGATAAGAATCTTTAATGTTTTGCCAGCCAATTGACGCTCGACGAACGGCAATCGGGAACGACCTCTTAAAAAATTCAATAAATCGTTTGCCTCGGCTTCGCCACTTTCGTCATCTATTTCAGCACGCGCAGTTTCGGCCATTTCTTCGTATTCTTTCTCGTCTTGGGTAGGCGCTCGTTGCGTAATATTGTTAATCTTTTGGCGCCTACAGCCTGACGTGCGTTCTGAAGTTTTATGCCTTTTCCGAGCCTCGTCTTGTGTAGAATAGCCCTGTGGCTTTCCCCAATTGGTCTGTTGTCTTAACTTGGACATCGAAGGATCAACGTTCATGGGTTGAGCCTGATACTTTAATTGTGGCTCTTTGTCATTCGCTAGCGTTTTAGTGTCAGCTTGCTGTGCCCTGCTTTGGCCTTGATTTCCCACAAAATGTGGATTTCTTTCCTGGCCCTGCCTTGTCTAGCTTGGTTACGATTGCCAAATCTAGTATTATCGCCGCTATGGTTTCTTTCTTCAATTAATTTAGTATAAGATGCAGCAAATGCGCTTCTTTCGATGCTATTTTCAGCCTCACGGGCCACTGCTAATGCAGATGGCAAATCCTTGGGCTTCGCTGGGATTACTAAAGATTTTAGGGGCCTCCTAAGTCCTGCCATGAAAGCGTGTAGTGCATCGTCTCTAATTTCTGCACAAAGAATGGACGCAGCTTGCTCGTCATGAGTCATTACTATTTTATTTGTGACCAGAGTGAGCTTCTTTTCTACCTCATCGTAATATTCCATTAAGTTTAGGTCACCCTGCCTAACCAGTTCTAGTTGCTGCCTAAGTACGCGCAAGGATATTTTGTCTGCGTACGAGCAGTCGAGCCTAGCGATAATGGCGTCAAAATTAAGCACTGTATTGTGCGACGTAAGGATGGCACGAGCTGGACCAGTTACTTTGTTTTTTAAAATGGCCACAGCCTCGTAATGCGCCTCGCTGCCTACGTATCTTTTGAAAATCTCGTATGCGTCTATAGCCGCCTGTCGCCACGACACGTATTCCTCATGATTTCCATTGAAGTTAGGCACTGATTTTACAATGTCTAACTTCACCTCACATCCCACACTAGGGTCAATTGTTACTCTCTGGTATGTTTCAACTTGTGGGGTCTCTATTCTTAACGCATTAACCTGACCTCTAACTGTTTCAAGTTCCGCTCGGAACTCGTCTTTTAGTCTCCTCTCTTGTTCGAGGAGCGCACTGTTTACCGCACCTTCTATTAACGCTTTTAGTAATGCCGGCTCCATTCCTAATTGACTGTTTCTTCCTCACTGTTGTACTCTATCTTTATATTTCTATAAGCCCAAGTTATGAGCAGCCAATGAAGCGAAAGTATCAACTTGTTTCTCTTAACAAAAAAACAAAAAAAACTGCACTTGCACGTCAATAATTTCGCGACTATACCGTAATGGTCACTTTCGCATTGCCAATTTATTCACAATTTTTTTTATTTAAAATAGTTTTTCGTAAATATTTTTTCTAATTTTTACCGAACAGTCACTTACATGTTCTTGTTTAGGGCCATGGTGTTCCTAGCTTAGTAGATATCGTAAGATTATCTAGTTCCATTTAACTCTGTTGGGCGCCAGTTATATTAATTCAACTTCCCTCTGGAGCAGTATTGACTCCTTGGTCCAGCGGCGGATGTTGCTGATACGTCTCAGCCACTTCTTAATTCAATTAACTTTAGGATGGTTATGTTGGGGGATTTGACTTCGTCCCCTTGTTGGACTATTGGCCTTGTGGCTCAACAGTGTAAATTAATAGATTAAATATTAACGGCGGCGTGCCGGAGTAATGCCAATCGTTCTTTATTGAATAACTGTCTGGACAAAACTGATTATAAGAATGGAGAGTATAAAAGACTAAAGCTAAGTACATAAATGGAAAACATGAATCTAAACCTAAATACATAATAAATATATAAAGATTATGCCATGGGTTTGTGTGTGGTCAGTAAAACCGACTCAGCATATTTCGGTCAGAACTCCAACGCTTGCGACATAACGGAAACGACTGGCCGTTGCTTCGACCCACATTACTTTGTTTATGTTGCGTATGTGGTCGGGTTCAACGACATTGTTTGCGCGCGGGTTGCTCGGTGAATTCATTGCGAGGGAAGTTCGATGACTTGGCTGTTAACTTATACATATATCCGCATATATACATACATATATAAATTCACAAATTTAAATTTGGTTATGCCATCCTTCTGTGTGCCTGGTAATGAAGCATTTTCTATACATACATATATATACGTATATCTTTTTTCTTCTTCTTTTTGGTGTCGCTTTTTCGTTTCACTTTTTCTCAAATCACTCCCAACGATTCTAAAGAAGTTTTCACTTCAAAAATCATAGAAATCGGTTGAATAAGCATTAAAAAACCGCAAAATAAGGTCCCGGGTACAAACGTATCCCGGGTGTGTGCTTGGGTGGTATTTTCTTGGTGTGTGTTCTAGGGTTAATTATTTATTAATCTTCTGTAAGAGAACAAAAACCAATGTATTTTAAATTTTCAATAGGACGAAATTTCGAAGATGTAAACTTGTTTTAAGCTAACGGTGGCTTTGGTTACATCATTAGTGTATGCTTCTACGCCCATTTGACACACAGCAGCTCAAGGAATCACCATTCGCTATAACTGTCGCAATTCTCTTGCTCATTTATAAAGTATACAGCGTCCGGCATTTGAAGTGTAACCTTAAAAAGGCCATACATTTAGTTTGCTAACTAACTTTTATTCAATGCAAAGTAAAAAGAGGGTGGAAATAATACAAAATTAAGAATCAATTTACTTTCGCTCGATATGACCACCTTTTGCCTTGACTATGGCCTTGAAACGGTCCAGCAACGAATCGCAAGCTGCTCGAATGCCAATGTGCAGGTATTGTGGCCCATTCGCGAATAATGGCGTTCTTTTAGCGTTTCGAGACTGGGGAATCTTTTAAAATTCTCGGTCAAATAAACCATATCGTTTTGTTATGTTCTTAACATGGAAATTAACCGCTTTCGGGCAAGCGAAGCAAATCTTTCGCTCTCTCAAGTCTGACTTGTTGCTGCTTTGGTGTGAGATTATACGTCTTTTGGATCTTGTAAGGTTTGACTTTGAGATCATTTTTCAGTATCCGGCGGATGCTACGATCAGATATTTTCAGTTATTTCGCCATTGGATTGGCACTTCATCGGGGACTTCGCTCAAGGCGCTTCTTCACTTTAACTCTATAACCACAACTCCTCTCTCATGGATTGAGCATGAAACTTTCTCTTCCAAAGAGAACACGTAATTTTCCAGATAAGAATACAGAAGCAAGAGAATCCAAGAAAAAACATAGAACATTTATTATTATTTATAATTGGCGCATACACCCTTTTTGGGTGTTTGGCCGAGCTCCTCCTCGTATTTGTGGTGTGCGCCTCGATGTTGTTCCACAAATGGAGGGACCTACAGTTTCAAGCCGACTCCGAACGGCCGATATTTTTGTGATTTGTTATTTATTTGTTCACTTAATCAGTACGTTGTAAGTGTTTTTTGGTTTGCTAATGTTCTACGGCGGCCGCCGTAGCCGAATGCGGAATTCACAGAAAGAACGTCGATTCGAATCTCGGTGAAAACATCAATATTAAGAAAAACATTTTTCTAATAGCGGTCGCCCTCTCAGCAGACAATGGCACACATCCGAGTGTATTTCTGTCATGAAAAAGCTCCTCATAAAAATATCTGTCATTCGGAGTCGGCTTGAAACTGTAGGTCCTTCCCGGCCAAACACCCAAAAAAAGGGTATACGCGCCAATTATATATATTTATATGTTGTATATTTCCAATATCCAGTAATTGTTTTGCAAAATTTCAAGCCGATGCATCCCTTGAAGTTTAACACGCATGTTAGTTTTCAAAGTCAATTTCTGTAAATGACGCCATAGAACTGATGATTTAAGATATGCCTTAAGTTCATCAGCGGGTGTTGAACGTGGTAAAATGGGCAGTGCTTGTCGAAAATCACCAGACAATAAAATGAGTGCGCCACCGAAGATCCGTCTGTTTCCTCTAAAATCTCGCAGTGTACGGTCAAGCGTTTTGCAAATTCAACGGAAGTTTCAATGCTGAATGTGCTGTTCGGCCACCATCCAAAAAAGTAGCCGCAATTCCAGATTATGCAATAGCCAGTGCAATATTATTTTGTGATCGTATAGTTGCCAAAATTGGTGAAAGAAGAAAAGTCTTGCCTGTACCACCGGGCGCATGTATGTGCTTTGTTCTGTGATTGCACGCATAATTCTGTCAAATACAATGCGTTGTTCTGGAATCAACTGCGGAAGATTTGTTCTAATGAATGACCCCAGTTCATTGGAATCATAGTGTGTTTCTCGTTGCAAATCACGATCGAAAAGGTTGTTAGCGATTGTCAAACATATGTCTTCAATCAAAATCTATGTTACATCTATGAACATGTCATATTCGTTTCCTCTGTGTAAAAATACATGGTCATACCCATTTTTATGAAAATCGGTTGAACGGGGCAGAAGTTGCTACTCTGCAGCGCCACCAGTTTTTGTAATAAACCATCCAGTTGTTTTTGAGTTCATTGATGGCATACAGACAAACATTCATTTTTATATATAAAGATTAAAAATACAGCAATTTCCAAGTCTCAGAGAGAAAAATCCCACAACCATAACAAACACAGAAAAAAAAAGTTGCATCACAAACTACACTAGACAATGTGACAACCCAACACAGTACTACAAAACCAAATTTATCTTATGTCCAAGTAACATCTATAAAGGCTAAAAATGATGTTCAATCTATTGGAGCAACTACAACGGAAAACAAAGAAATTTCAGAGTTGAAAAATATGATGAAACAACTAATCTCACAAATGTCTGCAATGATTAACATGACGTCATCACGTTACTTTTCGCTAAATTATATGAACAAACAAGATAAATTAAGAATTGTCCTGGGGTCTAGTGGTCTAATCCAAACAAGCATTGGTACTAAAAACATTCCTGAAAAACAATAACATAGATGCAGCTCTAATATCTGAAACGCATTTTACAGATGGAAATTATTTAAACATTCCTAACTATACTGTATATCACACCAATCACCCTGACGACAAGGCACAGGGTGGAACGGCAGTAATTATAAACAAAGACATAAAATGCATTGATGTGAGCCACAACTTGCAAGCGACATCTATAAAAATTGAGGACTTTAGGGGACATTTAACCCTTTCTGCCATATACTGCCCTCATAAACATAAAAACTCTAAAACACTATATTTTGACTTTCTTAAAACTCTTAAAGGCCGTTTCATTGCAGGCGGAGATTTCAATGCAAATAATACTTTATGGGGATCCAGAATAACGAGCACGAAAGAAAAAAACCTTTACGATGCAATAATAGAAAACAAAAGTAACTTTTTAAGCTCTGAGTTACATGACTTTTATATTACGGAAGATATTAAAAGTGAGCCACTCCAATCCAATGATCTCTCATCTGAGCATTCTCCAATATTATTATGCTATGAAACCAGTCCAATCCTAAACTACAAGACGAATAAATTTTAAAATAATTATAAGAAATGGGACTATTTTCGGAAAATAGACTCTGCAATCACATATTTCAATGACAGTATAGTGTATGCAAAGAAAATCTCCACACCTATATCAAAATGAGTAACAACAAATACAAAATATCCCGTAAAATATTGAAAAAATTTGAGAAAAACGAAAACTAAGGCAACAATGGCAATCTACACGTTCACCAGATAAAAAAAGGCTGAATATAAGGAATAAGGTCGAAAATTTTGAAAAATATACATATCGCATCACAGGGAGCTACTAGAGCTACAAACTATACACTATGTAAGGCCTGCAACAAAATCGACAACGTAGTTATGCACTACCCCCTTCTAAGGACAAGGACGAATTCTTGGGCGAAAACTCAAAAGAAAAGCAAAACTACTCGATCATTTAAACAAAAAATACCAGTCTAACGGTTAGACGCGATAGAAGTGAAACCTTCCGTAAAACAAATTGAGAGAGAATGAGACGAAGGCAGCATTAGGAGCGGGATAATTATAGGTTCATTATAATATTGCTATAAAGTTCATATTTTATTCATCCTCAATGTTTTCAATTTCAACAAATGATATGAGTGGCTTATGATAGCTAAAATATGATACAAATGCTTTGGTTTCGATGTTGTCAACATATCTTTGAAATACCGTGTCAATTGTTGTTTTTTTCTGTCGATATTCACGACACTTTTCTGCATTATTTTTCGGCATAATTGCGGTAAACATTTAAAAATAAATATTTACGAATATAAAAATACGGACGCAATACAGCACACTCGGTTGCTATTATGACGCGTATATTACACAGACGTACTAACATACACACAAACATTCGAAGGACGCTTGGTTTGAATTTTTTATACATATGTATGTATGCTATACTATGGCCTAGCCTGTGTACGTACATACATATCTGTGTTCTGAACTTCCAGCAAAACAATGCTTATTAATATACACATATGCATCTACATACAACCGCACACACAGGCCACTCACTTTATTCCTGTAAATGCGTAAATTCTATGCCTAGCGACTACAAGAACAAAATGCATTAATAGGCGCAGGCGTAGCGGCCATCATCCTAGTTGCCATAGCGCTGAACAGTCGCGGCGGCGCCGAACAGTTTCAACTATTGTACTGTGCAACAAAAACTCATCATCAAAACATTGATTTATAAATTCGAGCTCATAGTTCTAAGAGCAAGTACTTTCATTCATAAAACGAGCCGCCCATATGCTAATTTTCTCGACAATTCGAAAATAGTCAATATTGGAATATTTCGCGTAGAATTATTTGCCAATATTCAATTTTTGTCAAGTCGAGTGCCCGCGGCTCCGTAAATATGTTTGCACCCGTATATGTATGTAAATATATGTTTCTAAATGCTCGACAACCGCAGCTGCCTGTTCAAGGTTACTGTACATTAGGCCGGGTCGATTTGTGGGAAGGCAAAAAAATCGCCCATTGCTCTGTGAAAATCATATTCTAGGGATCAGAATAAGAAATTTTGCCGAAGGAACCATACCTCTAAAACGATTTCTGATGTCCCCCAATATGGGCCGAACTTTTTAGTTTCTTTTCTATAAATCACATTCATTCATTTACATATGTTCTGACTAAATAAATTTCTTAAGAGAAAAAATAGATAATATTATAAATAAATAAAAATAAAGAAAAAACAAGCCATTTAGCTGATTTTTTCATGTAAAGGCCAAAAATGGTGATATTTTGAAATTGGGGGACATCAGAATTCGTTTTAGAGGTATGGTTCCTTCGGCAAAGTTTCTTATTTTGATCCCTAGAATACGGTTTTCATAGAGCAATGAGCGATTTTTAAATCGACCCGACCTACTGTACATGCAATGCTGTGCCTATGAATGCGCGCTGGATTTCTTGAGAAATTTTACCGTATGTTTTGCTGTGGCGAGGCACATATGTACATACACACAACATATATACATATATCCGCATATATACATACATATATAAATTCACAAATTTAAATTTGGTTATGCTATCCTTCTGTGTGCCTGGTAATGAAGCATTTTCTATACATACATATATATACGTATATCTTTTTTCTTCCTCTTTTTGGTGTCGCTTTTTCGTTTCACTTTTTCTCAAATCACTCCCAACGATTCTAAAGAAGTTTTCACTTCAAAAACAACATTTACAAATCAACATAATAACCAAGGCATTGACCACTCTAAATTTAATGTTCGCCTCACAAATAACATAAATATACCAAAAAAAAAAATTATTTCGAAATAATTTTTTTTCATTGTTCACTCCTCTCGGGAGCATAGAGTCCGACAAGACTCTTCCATCGGACACAGTTCAGTGCTGTTGTTCTTGCACCGTCCCATGAGATCTCGGCATCTGCTAGTTCGCGCAGCATCGACCTTCTCCAAGGGTTTTTTGGTCGATCGCGAACTCTGCTCGCTTGCGGGTTCCAGTCCAGTGCCATTCTCGTGATTCTATCTGGTGGTTTTCTCAATGTGTGACCTATACATTGCCATTTTCTGCGTTTGATTTGCCTAAGGATGGGTTTCTCGTTCGTTAATCTCCCCAGTGCGTAGTTACTGATGGTGTTTGGCCAGAATATTCTGCAGATGATGTGGAGGCATTTGTTGATGAAGGATTGTAGCCTCCGTATGTTAGAGACCAGCCATGTTTCGCTCCTGTACAGCAATACTGCCTTCACGCATGAGCCGAATATTCGTAGTTTAGTACGCCGGGAGATTTGAGAACTCCCCCATACTGTATATATTCGCCCGAATGCCGCCTTTACCTTGTTTAGCCCGCAGTTCACATTGCAGATATATTTAACTCAGTATTACGAATGAGGTATTTTCCACCTCCGCTCCTGGGGGAGAGTTGCCGAAGTCATTGAAATAACCAATTTAATATTTATAATACATTTGCTTTTTATTTAGATTGAGTGAATCTGAAAAAGATGCATATTTGAATCCACTACAAGGCGAGGACGATGACAATAGTTCGGATCCTGCGCACAGTGAAGACGACGAGTGGTTTCCAAGCAGCAATAGAACGCATAATTCTCGTGATACTGAAGCGTCAGATAATGAAGAATTTGAAAGTGTAGAAAGTGCAAATGGCGACGAGGAACAACAGGAAGAAGAAGAAGAAGACAATGACGATGATGCCGAAAGAGAAGGTGACGCTGAGGAGGGGAGCGAAGATGAAGCAGACGCACCCACAGTTAATTTTGGTTTTCTATTATTGTGTATACTGAAATATTCCTCATTTTACTAATATATAAGGCTAGAGCACAACGTGTCTCTTCATTATGCAGCAGATAAGGACTCTCTCTCTCTCTGTGGTCAGGTAGAATCGGTGTATGCACACAGGCGTTGCTCGTCCGTGCCTATGTTACAATACATTACAGGCAAATTTACCTATGATCACACAGCTACTATACTGCACTGCAGCCAAACCCCGCCAGTGTGCATGCACAGATCCTAACTGACGAGAGAGACAGTGTTTTTGACTACACAAAACAGCAGAGATACACTCTATGCCTACATTACTATACTTACCCGACCATTGGTTAGATAGTCTCTCCTTTACAGTGTGTATTTTTAGAAGTATAGTAAATATATAGGCGGAAATATGCATACGAAGACTTATTTACATGAATTTTTTATGTGTTTCAGACAGCACCAGTACAACATTTGTGGCTAAAGACAAAACGGTTTAGAATAAAACTCCGCAACCAAATCGTCAAACTCCTGCGCGAAATATCGTCAGACAAAAGGCTGGGTATTATTTTTTTGCAATTTTGATAAGTGCGGGTACAGTTAACTCGTACACAGACCACGTAGATGAAATGTGGAAGAAAAGTTCATTCCCTTTATACCGTGCAACGATGGGACGAAGAAGATTTCAATCACTTTCACGGTTTATATGTTTTGATCATCATATTACACGCCTTGTACGCGCAGCCACAGACAAAGCTGCAACAATCACTGACGTATGGAACATGCTGAATGCAAACCTAGCAAGGATGTATAGACCAACGGAACACTTGACTATTGAGGAACAGCTTTTTCCTTATCGAGGAAGACCAAAGTTTACCCAATACATGCCATCAAAGCCTGGTAAGTACGGTCTCAAAGTATGATATTTTGGGTGTGCGATGCAAGTAGTACTTATCCAAGGAAAGGGATTCTCTATACAGGCAAGCAAGGAAATGCTCTAGAGGTGAATCAAGCAGACCAAGTTGTGAAAGAACTTGTCGTCGCTTACAAAGGACCTGGCCGAAACATTAGCATAGACAGATTTTTTACAACGTTACATCTGGCTGAAAGTCTTCTTTCTTAGAACCTTACTATCGTTGGTACTTTGAAAAACAAAAAAAAAAAAAAACAAAACGTACATTCCTCATGAAATTAAACCGTCGAATTCTAGAGAACTTCTATCAATTATATTTGGGCACTCAGTAAAGATCAATAAATGTTTACATTGCGGTCAGTAATCTTGAATTACGCTAAAAAGTAATCATTAAGATTTAATTATTTATATGTGTTTCTCTATTAACTACTTTTATTAATTTTTCACGTATTACTGACTGTGCAAATAGTGCAACGTCGCTGTTTCTTTTCGTAACAATCACATTGCAAAATGTAATAATTATTATTATATACAGTATATTTATTCAATAAACAATTTACAAAGAATATAATTTATAATTAGTTACTAAAAATACTTAATATATTTACTCTTTATTTGTATAAATAAAGATATTTTCAGGACATAATACATGAATCTCGTGTTTTCTGTATAGGGGTACCCGGGTGGCTTATACATTTATTTTTTTTTTCAAATGCAAAAATTTTTTAAGTCAACAAATTTTTCAAAATATCTCTAATGCATATTTCGATACAAAATAAGTGAAATCATGGGGATCCATGAGGAGTTTGGCCTATAACTCATTGGTAAAAAGTTATTCAACAAAAAGTACGCCGATGGGCACCCGGGTACCCGGGTGACAACGCAAATGTTCAAATTATCTACTTTAATGCGACATAAATATTTAAATAAAATATTTTATATAAAAATCCTAAAAAATCAAAAATAGGCAAATCAAAATTTTCCCATAACATCAAATATGATACATTATTTAGTAAATTCCTAATTATTAATTTCATTTTATTTATTATTTCAACTAATTTTTTTTCATATTTATTAAATTTTAATATTTATTGATAAATAATCCTTTTATTTTTTAATTTTAAAAAAATTTTTTTTCTTAAATAATATATTTTATAATAATAAGACACATACTAAGTTAGATTAATAAATATCTATATGTATATAAATATTTAATTAATTAATAGATTTATATTTATTGTGTTAATTTTATGCAAACAATTACATTTAATGAAAACGGAATAAATTTAATAAAACTTGTTTATTTAATTATAATAATTAAATATAGTAAATTAATAATTATTATATTATTATATAAACATAGTATAGTATAATATAATATAATATAATATAATATAATATAATATAATATAATATAATATAATATAATATAATATAATATAATATAATATAATATAATATAATATAATATAATATAATATAATATAATATAATATAATATAATATAATATAATATAATATAATATAATATAATATAATATAATATAATATAATATAATATAATATAATATAATATAATATAATATAATATAATATAATATAATATAATATAATATAATATAATATAATATAATATAATATAATATAATATAATATAATATAATATAATATAATATAATATAATATAATATAATATAATATAATATAATATAATATAATATAATATAATATAATATAATATAATATAATATAATATAATATAATATAATATAATATAATATAATATAATATAATATAATATAATATAATATAACATAATCTATATATATAAAAATGAAATGATGTTCGTTTGTACGCATATATATAAAAATGAAATGATGTTCGTTTGTGGGCCGATACGAGGCCAATTTTATTCGTTCTTTTTTCATATTATAGGGATCCACTAGGGGAAGGTTTTTAGCGAAAAAACATTTCTTTTAAATATTTTCTTCATATAAAAAAAAGAAAAAATCAAAATATTGTACAAAACAAAACTTGTTCGATTCTTAGATTAAAGTAAGTTTCGAATCGACATTCATTTTATGTGTACAACTTGTTTTGAATTTTTCGTTATTGTATACAGAAATTTCAAATGATTCGAATGAAATTTTTTTTTTTTTTATTTCTTCCATAAAATATTACACCTGCCGTTAGACAATAAGTAATTTAATTTACAAAAAGATGGAATGAGAGTGATATTGAAGGGCCAATGCCCCCAAGCTCATTTAGAAGAAATATATACATATTATTTAAAAACAAGTGGTTAACAAACAATGACATATACGATTAGTTGACAATTGATTACAAGGATTTTGCAAGATCTGTTGGTGTTTGACGGTTAAGCCGACTTTGGGTAGATTTTTCTTTATTTGGTAGTCTTCTCATCATAGGATTTGTATGCCTTAATAGTCTATTTATGTGTCTTCTGCTAGCGCTTTGTATTGTTTCATCAATAGTATCGATGCCTAGGTCGCGATGAATATCTGCGTTAGGTATGTACCAAGGTGCATTAGTTAAGGTCCTAAGTATTTATGAAAATAATGTTTCAATTCAATTGAGCAATGCTTTCTTTGACCAATTCTATATGGAAATGAATGCGTTTGCAAACGATGTTTTCGGCTATGAACAAATGTTGGAATCGAATGAAAAAGGAAAGAAACGCGAAATGATAAAAAAAATTCTTGGAAAATTTAAAATGAATGGTGCTTCATTGGAAAAATTCAAAGGTAATAAGAACATACACAAGATAAAGTTAGAATTCGAATTTTTAGATTTATTTTGTTTATTTTTCATTTTTTCAGAAGTACACCACACAACAACTCATTCCAACTCTGATTTTGAAATCCTGTTGGAATTGGTGATCGATAATTTTGTCACTATAATGGTCAATGGAAATTTGCGTGTATCAGACCCTGCATATTATTTACCATATCAACTTTTTATGGTCATATGGACCAAATGAACACAAAAAAATAATTTAGTTTTGTTTTGATTTTTTGCAACATTTTGGTTTTCAGTTAATACAATAAAAACAATACTGTTTTTTCGTTAACACAAAATTCTAAATTTATTATTTATAATCCTAAAAGTTAATGGAATACCACTATGACACATAGAAAACATTTTTTCAAAGGGGTGTTTTTCGAAAATTATAAAAAAAATTGTTTTCAAAAATTTTGAAGAAATAAAATAAAATAAAAAAATTTCGAAAGCATAAAATTTTTTCAAAACCAAATTTTCCTCAAAAAGATAAAAGAAATTTCTTCGAAGAGGTGTTTTTCTAAAATTACAAAAAAAAAATTTCAAAAATTTTAAACAAATAAAATAAAATAAAACTTTTTCAAGGGTATGAAATTTTTTCAAAACAAAATTTTCTGAAAACCAAACAAGATTTAAAAAAAAAATGGTGTTTGCAAAGCATTTCATATTCCACTATTAATAGAGAATACATTTTTTCGAGGGGGTGTTTTTCAAAGCGGAAAAACATCTTTTTTAACAAATCAATTTAAACTTTTACAAAAGTATGAAATTTTTTCAAGAACAAAATTTTCTCAAAAACGTTAAATTAAAAAAAATAGTTTTTTCAAAATATTTAATTTTCAGCAATTAACTGAGAAGAAATTTGTTAGAGCGAAGTGTTTTTCAAAACTTCAAAAAACACTTTTTAACCAAAAAAAATAAACCTTTTTTCAAAAACAACAGGAATGATAACATTGCCTAACAATTTCTGCACTTTTGCACAGTCTAAATAGACAGTCTAAATAGTTCAACATTACAAAAACCATGATTGACTCAGCGAAAGAGCAATTTTAGCTGGGAAAAATAAGGACGTCAATGATATAAATTCAGCATTTTAGATCAAATACCTGGTGACATAGTTGCGTATAAGTCAATGGACACTATTACTGATCAAGATGAGGTCGTAAATTATCCAACTGAATTCTTAAACTCACTCGATTTGCCAGGCTTACCACCTCATAATTTACGATTAAAAATTGGAGCACCGATTATTATGCTGCGCAATAGTAATGTGCCCCGACTTTGCAACGGTACCAGACTCGCTGTGAAGAAGCTAATGGGTAACGTTATCGAAGCAACAATTTTGAAAGGGAAGTACAAAGGAGAAGACATTTTGATACCCTGAATTCCACTGATTCCGGCGGATTTACCATTCGATTTCAAGGACAGTCTCTACAAATGTACGGTATTAATTTAGAATACCCAATTTTTTCTCATGGACAATTGTATGTAGCTTGCTCACGAGTTGGCAAACCATCGTCATTATTCACGCGAAAGATGAAAAAACCAAAAACGTTGTCTACCAAAAAGTGTTACAATAAAGTTCGAATGAAATTGTATCAAAGAATTTGCTTTGTTTCGTATTAATTTTATTCTCTTTCAGCAAATCATTGAATTTATCGTCTAGCGAAGCGGGCGAGGGTACGCTAGTATAATATAATATAATATATAAATATATATAATTGGCGCGTACCCCTTTTTGGTTGTTTGGCCGAGCTCCTCCTCCTATTTGTGGTGTGCGTCTTGATGTTGTTCCACAAATGGAGGGACCTGCAGTTTCAAGCCGACCCAGAACGGCAGATATTTTTATGAGGAGCTTTTTCATGGCAGAAATACACTCGGAGGTTTGCCAGTGCCTGCCGAGGGGCGACCGCTATTAGAAAAATGTGTTTCTTAATTTAGGTGCTTCACCGAGACTCGAACTCTGTAAATTCCGAATGGTAGTCACGCACAAACTATTCTAATAGAATAATGTAATAATAATAGAATAGAATAAATTAATATAATATTGAATTTAAATAATGAAAATGTATTTAAGCTTAATATTAAGTTGTTTTCTATAAGTATATACTTTACTGTACTTTGCTGCTTAATATTGATAATAAAGCTTAATATTAAGTTATTTTCTATAAGTATATACCTCGCTGTCGCTATTTTTTTACCTGTTTCTATTTCTACAGCTATACTTTCCGTTCTTCCTATTTCTGCATACTCTCTCTAACTCTCCACATACTGTTCTTTCATTTCCGCTATTTCTTTTATCTTAGTTTTAGGCATAATATAAGGACAGAGCATAATAAAATAAACTCACTTTTGAATTGTTAATCGTACGTGTACGGTGTTATTCTTTGAATTCGAATCCACAGGCAATTAATTTCGCGCTTCCCTAAGTAAAGTTTTTTTTATTAAATCATTAAAACATCTTCACAAACTCGTGAAGAATTTTCATGGCGCCCAAGCAGGGATATTAGTGCGAAAGTGTTAAATAAAACAAAAAATGAAGTGATAGTGACAAAAGACCACAAGTTGGCAAATTGTGTAAACTGCACGCAAAATATTTAATAATTATTAATTAAAATAAATAAGTGCTAATATAGTGCAAAAAGAATATTGCCTGCACGGTCCGTTGACAACCAAAAACAAAAGTCGTCTCGCAAAACCAAAAAAAAAAAATAGACAAACAGACAACTAAACTAATATACATATGTATGTACGCATATGTATATAAACAAAACTAGTGCAGTGGCTTGAAAAGTGGAGTGGCTGGAAAAGTGAAGTGACTGTGAGCCCCCAAAAAACAAAACAAAAAAAAAAAAAAGAAAAAATTGTTTGAAATTGAAATAAAATACTTATATACATAAAATAAAATATTTATATTCAAAAAAGTTAAAAAACAAAAAAACATATAGAACATCGTTACGAAGGGGAGTGAAGCTGTGGAGCTATACGTCATATTCACCGGTTCACCAACTGTTCACCACCAATATCCACCGTTACATAGGACACCGAGGGAGGAACGACCTGCAACTGCCTGGCCTGCCAAAGTTGAAGCTGGAAACAAACCAGTCCACGGTAAACAGGTATTGAGTGCAAAAAATTGAAGCTAGAAATTGGCTTTGTGATTGACCGAGATTATTACAGTTGCTAATAATCGTCTCACAGTACAAGGGCTTCAATTATTGGCATCTCGTGTATCCACTTCTATATGCAAATAAACCATACTTATATACTTATATATATACATATCTATATACATATACATATACTGCCTATGAAGCGAAGGATACAGTTGGACCCGAGGTAGAGGAACTTATTTGTCGCCAAATAATTTCCGAGTACTATTTTTCGGTTTATTTTCGAGATTTTTTCAAAAAATCAAACAAAATTGCGATTTCTGATCAGCCGCAATATTTAAAAAAAAAGCTTTTTTTTCGACAATAAAAATTTTGTTTGAGCAAAGACAATTGTTCGCTGCTTATTTTCGTCTCGTTTTCGTTGGTTCCGGTCAAATTTCAGCTATTATATATTTCAGTATTTATCGCTTTCGTTTTCGTGTTAACGAACTTCCACCGTTTTCATTTTACAAAAACCATAGGCTAAAGCAGCGAACTTTAATCTCAAAACATGAGTAAACCAAAGTCGGCTATTTCCAGTCTCTCTCCAAGTAGGGAGATGATGGACTTAAAATCTTTAAAGCGCCAGAGAACTATTGCAAAAACCAGCATAGTGCGCATAAAAACGGGTCTGCTTGAAAATACCATGTCGCTAGATCCTATCGAATTGGAGTGCCGACTCGACATATTGAACTCCCATAGCGAAAAACTCATGAAATGTCAGTCGAAAATTGAGGAAATCGACGAAGAAGACATTGCCCGTGGAGAGTTAGAGGACTTAATTTCAGAAACAAAGTCCATTATTAAGTCCATTTTGGCGAGAAATAAATCGCCAATTGCCGAATCATCTTTTATTGCACCTCACAGCTCGCGGCTACCAAAAATGTCGTTACCTACATTCAAAAGAGAATATTCTGAATTTAAAAACTCTATGAGTCTGTTTGGGAGTTTCGTGCACAATGATCCCACAATCCCGGATATTGAAAAATTTAATCATTTAGTATCATGTCTATCTGCTGAACCCAAACGCGTTGGGAAGTTTGAGAAAGGTTTATGACAATAAATGCCTGATATTCTTTAATGCAGAGTCTAAACTTTTTGAATTGTCAAATATCCAAAGGTCTTCTGCGTCGTCTTTGCGATCAATGATTGATACAGTGTCTGCAGTATATGACTCCCTTTTATCGCTGGGTGACGATAAGCTTATTTCAAATGCGATGTCGATTCACATAGTGATGTCGAAGGTTGATCCCACTACTCGGTCAAAGTGGGAGGAGCAACTTGACTATGATAAACTGCCGTTTTGGGCTGCGTGTGAAGCTATGCTAAATAAGAGATACCAGCATTTATCAGCTGAAGAAGCTTCCTCATCCCGACAAAGGCCAAACAATGAAGATACGCGGCAGAAGACAAAAAATCAACAACTGCGACACTTAAAAGAAACATATATCGCGACAAATTCTAAACTGCCGACTTGCCTTCACTGTGGTTCTAAGGACCATTATTTAATAGCTTGCCCAAAATTCCAAGCGCTTACTGCACTTAAAAGATTTGCCTTTGCAAAATCTATTTCCCTGTGCATAAATTGCTTGCGCAAGGGACATACGGTCTCAAAGTGCAAAGCAGATCGCTGTGGTGTATGCAACAGATAACATCACACCATGCTGCATCAATATCCGGTCTCCTTTGAGACCGACCCGCAACCTTCGACGTCACAGGCCATGCATATTAGCAGTCTGCCTGACCGAGTCATGTTAGCTACAGCTTTAGTTAATGTAAAGGCCGGTGTTTACGTGCAAGCGCGAGCTCTACTTGACTCCGGTTCTCAAGTCAACTTTATGAGCGAAGAGCTTATGCAGAAATTGCGAATCCGAAAAGAAAAATTCGCTCTAAATATAATTGGAATTGGCAATTTAAATAAAAAGGTCCATGGCAAACTAAAAACATATATAAAATCGAGGATCAACAATTTTGAGTTTTCGGCGGAATTTTGGGTAATGCGTTCGATATCAGTCAATCATCCAGATCGGACTGTACACACAAATGGCTGGAAAATTCCAGAAAATATTGAACTAGCTGACTCAAGTTTCTGCAAATGTCAGAAAATAGACATACTTTTAGGAGCTGAAATATTCTTTGATCTGTTATCGGTGGGTCAGATCAGAACCAGCCAAAGGCAGCCAACGCTGCAAAAAACTGTGTTAGGCTGGATAATTTCAGGGAAGTATGCCACAAATAATAGCTCCAGTGCCCAAGTAAGTAGCACATTATGTCAATTTGAAGAAAGCGTTGCTAGCATTGATACTAAAATCCGAAAATTCTGAGAATTGGAAGAAATACCTGCACAAGTATTGTAAATTCCACACGACTGACTCCAGAGCAGGCAAAATATGAGGAGTTTTTTCGAAAACCACACGGGTTTTACTATGTGGAAGGCTTCAAGTCAGACTGCCTTTCAAAACCGACCGTAAATTACTCGGTCATTCGTATGAAACCGCAGCTCGGCGATTTCAGGCGCTGGAGAGAAGGACGCTGAAAGATGCAGTATTTCGTAAAATGTGCCTGGACTTCATGCAAAAGTATCTCGAATTGGGGCATATGAGTCCAACAAATAATCGACTCCCGAATGAGCCGCAGTATTTCATTCCACACCAGTGTGTGTTAAGACCGCAGAGCACAACAACCAAATTGCGCGTAGTTTTTGATGCTTCGAGTCGCACATCAACACAAGTTGCGTTGAATAAAATCTTGATGGTCGACCGATCGTTCAAGAGGAGCTTTTTTCGACCCTCCTTCGCTTCCGACTGCACAAATATGCCATGACTGCCGACATCACGAAGATGTGTCGTCAAATATTGGTGCACGAAGACGACAGGAGCTTCCAGCTCATAGGGTGGAGACAGTATCCATCGGAGCATTTGCAAATATTTCGACCAAACGCCGTAACGTACGGCACAGCGCCTGCACCATTTCTCGCCACACCTTGTCTGCAAATGCTAAGCGACAAAAATAAAGCCAAATATCCGCTCGGTCATTCGGTATGACTTTTACGTCGACGACCTTTTAACAGGATCCGACAGTATAGATAGCCTCACGAAGATACAACAGGAAGTAAATACAATTTTAGAATCGGCAGGCCTGAAATTAGCAAAGTGGTTTTCCAATCATACAAGCTCATCGGATAGTGAGAGTCTCCAAAAATTATTGCAGCTCAGCGATACCGACTCTTCCAAAACGCTGGGAATCCACTGGAAGCCGAAAGATGACATTTTTCGCTTCATTCTGGAAAATAATGTCAGCGAGCTGCGAGCAACTAAACGTAATATTTTATCAGTTTCCGCTCGCCTCTTTGACCTTCTTGGTTTGTTAGCCCCGCTAGTCACCAAAGCTAAAATCTTACAAGAGCTTTGGATTCAAAAGCTAGACTGGGATGAGTTTTTTGCAGCTTCCACCTATTAGCATTCCTCGGTATGTAAATACAGAGTCGAGTGCCAACTGCCAAATTCATGGCTTTTCCGACGCTTCAATAAGAGCGTATGGCTGCTGCGTACATATACGTAGCCAATCCGCTAGTGGTACGAAATGCACGCTGCTTACTTCAAAGTCTAGAGTAGCTCCGCTGAAGACTAAATCTCTTCCGCGTTTAGAGCTCTCGGCAGCCATCTTCTTGCCAAATTATGGTCAAGAATTTCACCAATGTTGAGTCGACCAATAGAACAAACAATTTTCTGGACAGACTCCGAAATAGTTCTGTATTGGATTAAAACGGTCCATCATCGTTGCAAACTTTCGTCGCAAATAAAGTGCCCGAGATCCAAGAGTGGACTCAGAATGTGTCGTGGCGTCATGTGCCCACAAAACAAAATCCAGCGGGCCAAGTGTCTCGGGGTTGTAACGTGAACGAATTGGGTAATTCAATATGGTTAAGTGGTCTACAGTTTCTCCTAGAAGACCCTGCTACATGGCCAAAAAATGTCAACTTCAGTCTCTCTCCAGAACAAGAAGCACTCGAGAAGAAAAAGAACGCAATTACGTTAACCGCAATCAATGCCACAACAAAGCCACTTCTCGAAATAATTTACAGGTTCTGATCTCACAGAAAAGTGCTTCGGATTTTCGCTTATATACTCAGATGGCTTCGAAAAATACGAGAGCGAAAAGCAGAATCTGAAATAATACCCACGGCAAAGGAATTACAATTGAGCTTCTTTAAAATTGTCGAAATAATTCAACATTTTGAATTTATCGATGAAATTAATGAAGTATCGAAAAATAACGTACTTCCCTCAAGTTTGCAGAAATTAACTCCATTTCTGCATGAACACTCGGAATCATCATTATCGTTTAAATTGATTCGAGTAGGTGGCCGTTTATTAACCGCGCCAATCCCCTATGATGCTAAGTTCCCTTTGCTATTACGCAAAGACTTGCACTTTGTGAAGGCATACATCCGATTCCTACATTTTCGTAAGCACCATGCCGGTCCAAAGGCATTGGTAGCGCTTCTGCGAGAAAAAATATGGCTGGGAAATGCTCGAGAAGCCTGTAGTCGAACTGTACGTGAATGCATTCACTGTTTTCGTTATAAGCCAAAATTGCAAGGTCAGATCATGGGCAATCTACCCGCCGATCGATTACGCGCCCAGCAGCCCTTCACAATATGTGGGGTAGATTACTGCGGGCCTATCCACATAACCTTAAAAATTCGCGGTCGCCCTCCTGTGAAAATGTATATTGCCATTTTCGTGTGTTTCGCTTCAAAGGCAGTTCATCTAGAGCTTGTAACTGATTTAACTGCTGATAAATTTATTTCCGCTCTCAAAAGGTTCATTGGGCGCCGAGGGATGCCAGCCAAAATGTACTGCGACAACGCGACGAACTTTGTGGGAACACAGAGGAAGCTGAGGGAGCTCCGGGAAACCTTTCTGGCACAGAAAGAGGAGATTCTCCAATACGCTGCCGACGAAGGATTCATCTTCGCCTTCATACCTCCAAGGGCAGCCCGCTTCGGCGGCCTGTGGAAAGCAGCAGTGAAGTCGGCCAAACATCTGCTGGTGCGCGCCGTAGGCAACGCGCTGTTAACCGCCGAAGAAACCGCAACGCTTCTCGTCGAAGTAGAAGCGGTACTGAACTTCCGACCGCTCGCACCACTCAGCGACGACCCCAACGACGGCGAGGCGCTAACGCCGGCGCATCTTCTAATCGGTTGCCCCTTGCGAGCTTTGCCACCGGAGAAGGTACCCGTGAACTTCAGCCGCTGCTTAGAGAGATGCCAGCTTGCTTGCTCTCTCAAGCAACAATTTTGGCGCGCGTGGTCGAAGAGCTTCCTTCTGGAGCTTCAGAAGCGCAAAAAATGGGTGCACCCGCAGTCCAACGTCGAACCAGGCCAACTCGACGTCGTCCACGAAGACAACGTACCACCGCAGCATTGGGTGCTGGGTCGAGTAACCGCAACCATTCCCGGAGCTGACGGCAAAATTCGAGTCGCAGACATTGCTACTAGGTCGCGTGAAGTACGATAGCGGCAAAACCATTAAGAGGATCATCAGCCACAGTGTATTTACGCCGACTTCTGCACCCACTGCTTCGCTCAGTTATGTTGCTGCTGCCGCTGCTGATATCAACATATAAACTGCGCCTATTCTCACTGCTTCTTCAACTAATGCTGATGCTGCTGCTGCTCACGAATGATAGAAACAAGATTGCGCCCATCAGAGAGCGAGTGACGTCTCTTTTGTAAATTTGTGCAGTGTTGCCAACCGTTTGCTCTCCGCCATAAATTTAGTGCTATTTTATACATCAAAATGCGATAATTTTTAAGTTGGTGTTTGTTTCTTATTTTCTATTTAAACAACGCATTCAAATTATTAAAATTGTCGGACCGCAATACAGAAATTGGAGAAAAAATTCGAGCTCTTTGGACAAGTTAGAAGAATAAAACCCGTGCACGTCGCTCAAGAACAAGCGAAAATATTGCTGTTGTAGCCAAATGTGGTGAGGAAACCAAGGTTTGTCCATTCCTCGTCGTTCTTTGGAATTGGGCATTCCACAAACGTCATTGCACCGTATTTTGCATAAAGGTTTGGGTTTTAAGGCTTATAAAGTACAGTTAACACAAGAAATCAAGCCGGCCGATCATCAAAAACGTCTCGTCTTTGCTGATTGGGTTGTTGAAATTCATCAAAATTATCCGGAATTTCATAGAAAAATGATATTGCATGCTGAGGCCCATTTCCTCCTTAGTGGCTCCGTCAACAAGCGAAATTGTCGGATCTGGGGCTCAGAAAATACAAAAGTTATTCTTGAGAAGCCTCTCTATCCCCAACGTGTGACTGTTTGGAGCGGCTTATGGTCCGGCGGAGTCATTGGACATTACTTTTTAGAAAATGAAGCTGGAGCAACAGTTACGAGTAATGTATTACGCTAGCGAGAGATGATTAACGATTTTTAATGGCCGGAATTGGATGGTACTGATCTGGAAAACGTTTATTTTCAACAAGACGGCGCTAGTTAAGGAATGATTTCATTCACAAATAATAAATAAAAATAGTTAAGTAAATTCTAAGTATAATCACGCAGCGCTGAACAAATCCAAACATATTTTAAGAATACCAAAGATAAACATAAGTATTTTAAGAATAACAAAAGATAAACATATTTTACGAAAAACAAAAGATAAGCAAAAGTTAAGCATATCGCACTCTAAATACAAAAGGGTCACAACTCAAAATTTCCCACACTCGAGCTTGACTTGTTTACAGTAGCACAGAAAACAAACTATGTGACATATCACGCTGAAATTTGCCATGTAAGCTTATAACAGTCCTACCAAAAAACAAAAAATTTATTTTTGCCATATGTCATCCGCGGACCGTTTTATTGATACCGTCTCGTTCATATTTGTGCAGAAGCTACATTTTGAGTTGTGACCCTTTTGTATTTAGGGTGCGATATGTATTTTAAGAATAACAAGAGACAAACAAAGAAACTAATATACAAGTCGTGTACCTAAATCAGTAAGATGGGGTATAAGTATAAATACGACTGTCAAATATGTTGGCAGTCCGTCCTGTATTAACATAGTGTTAAGAACTACCCTATAATTAAAAAAAAAAAAAAAATATAGCAAGCAAGTCTTTAACTATCTTCCAAGTCTCTAACTCGCTACGTGCGACACAAGCAACGAAAGCATTGATCATAACATTGAAAAACACCTCTTATTGGAAAACCCCTACTATAAAATACTTGCTTGATATGCAATAAAACGTAAATTAAAATGAATAAAATATACCTGCAAAATAGTAGTTCATTCACTAAATTCGAAATATTGCCAAAGCATCAAAGATTCTAAAAAACAAAATTTATGCTTACATGTTACATTTGTACTTACAAGCATGCATACATGTAGATATACATATATTCACATATTTATGTACGCTTACCGTAGACTTGCTCAGTGCTTTGCTAAAGACAAATCGAGATCGCATTTGGCTGTGTCGATTTCTTTTGTGTATACGGGCTAAGACATCATTTCTCGCGTCCCGAACTTCTATTAACGGTTCCCCTTCTTCTTCTTTTCACCCTACCGGCCGTTTGTCAAACATTTAGTGATTGTAACTCTATCTTATCTTGTCATGGGATGGTTCCACGCAAGTGGGGAAAGTTACTGGGTGTTGTTTCCATGTGTAGAAGTCCACGCAAGTGGGGAAAGTTACTGATCGCCATTCACTTGAGAGTGGCCTGGCCGATTCTTCTGCATATGGTTCAAGCAGCTCACAACGTCCGGGATTAGTCCACGTATCCTCTGGGTAGCTTCCGAACACCCGGGAGTGAGCTAACGTGAGAAGACGAAGCATTCCAGGATAGCTGGTTGTGCGCTGGGTTTGGGACCCGCCACCTAATAGGCACCCGCAATGAAAACAGCAACAAAACCTCGGATGAGAACTACCTTTACTGATGACGACCACTGCAAACGAAATAAGGCATACGATTTGAGGGCATGCACCTGGAATGTCCTTTAATGGGAGAAGGTGCATCTGCACGGCTGGCTGATGTCCTCGTACGAGTAAAGGCTGGCATCACTTCCATCCAAGAGATACGATGGACGGGGTAAGGCAAGAAAACCATAGGACCTTGGGACGTCCACTACAGCTGCCATGTAAAGGAGCGCAAATTGGGTGTCGGATTTGTTGTGGGAGAGAGACGAGCGTCTCGCAATAATCCGCATCGAAGCCCGTTTTTTTAACATCTCGCTAATTTGCGCCCACGCCTCAACGGAAGAGAAGAATGATGCGACCAAAGATTCCTCCTATGAGCGCTTTGAACGTTTCTACGAGCGCTGCCCCGACATGAGCGCGACACGACATAAAAATCGTGCTTGGCGACTTCAACGCCATGGTGGGCCCACAGTCGGAATATTCAGCTTGCACAACGAAACATCCGGTAACGGACAGAGGCTGATCGACTTCGCCGGGGCCCGGAACATGGTAGTCTGCAGCACCAGATTCCAGCATAAAAATATCCACCAAACTACCTAGCTGTCCCCTGAACGAAGACACGCTTCTGGTGTATTAGATGTACGTACGATCCGAGGTCCCAACCTCGACTCGGATCATTACCTTGTTGCAGCTAAACTGCGCACACGCTTCTATGCAGCAAAAAACGTACATCTACCTACGCAAAGAATGTTCGACATCGAAAAGCTGCAATCACAACAGACATCCAGAAGATTCGCCACTCGACTCTCACTCCTGCTCTCAGAGAGCACTGCCCAACAAGCCGGCATGCACGGGCAATGGAGCAACATTTCTCGTTCCCTACGTACCGCCGCCGAAGAAGAAATCGGATGCCGGCGAGCCCAGTTGCTACGATGAGGAATGTCATGCTGCCGCAGAAAGAAAGGATGCCGCCTATAGAGTCACGCTGTGATCGGACGCAACGCAAGCCATGTGCTACAGAGAGTTAAAAAAGGAAGAGAGACGTACTATCCGAAAGAAGAAACGAGAGGCCGAAATACGTGAGTGCGAGGAGCTTGAGATGCTGGCCAACAGGAACAACGCCCGAAAATTCTACCAGAAAGTTCGGCGACTTACAGAAGGTTTTAAGACAGGGGCATTTTCCTGTAAGAATAAAGACGCCAATCTGCTGACTAACGTACAGAGCAATTTTAAATTATGGAGGGAACACTTCACGAACCTGATAAACAGTGACAGCTGCGCATGTCACAGAGAATGTGAAAATCCCGACACCCCAATCGTCGACGATGGAATTAACGTTCCGCTACCCGACCATGACGAGTGAGAATAGCGATAACGCGGATAAGGAACAACAAAGCAGCGCGCGCCGACGGACTGTCAGCGGAGCTATTCAAACATGGCGGCGAGGAGCTGGTAAGGTGCATGCATCAGCTCTTATGCAAAATTTGGTCGGATTAAGCATGCCTGCCAATTGGAACTTAAGTGTGCTCTGCCCAATCCATAAGAAGAGTGATCCTGCAATTTGTGCCAATTATCGCAGGATTAGTCTTCTAAACATCGCCTATAAGGTTCTGGCGAGCATATTGTGTAAAATAGAGAAGCCCACCATCAGCCAACTGATTGGACCCTATCAGTGTGGCTTTAGACCTGGAAAGTCTACCATCGACCAAATATTCACAATACGCCAAATCTGAGGAAAGACCCATGAAAGGAGAATCGACACACACCATCTTTTCGTCGATTTCAAAGCTGCATTCGACAGTACGGAAAGGAGTTACCTGTATGCCGCGATGTCTGAATTTGGTATCCCCACAAATCTAATACGGCTATGCAAGATGACCCCGCTGTTAGCTCTGCCTTTTTCAAACTGGATAAAGAGGCAAAGCGAATGGGTCTGGTGGTGAACGAAGACAAAACGAAGTACCTCCTGTTATCAAACAAACAGTCGGCGCACTCGCGTATCGGCACCCACGTCACTGTTGACAGTTATAATTTCGAGGTTGACAGTTATACTTCGTTTATCTAGGAACCAGCATTAACACAGATAACAATGTCAGCCTTGAAATCCAACATAGAATCTCTCTTGCCATTAAGTGCTACTTTGGACTGAGTAGGCAACTGAGCAGTAAAGTCCTCTCTGGACGAACAAAACTAACACTCTGCAAGGCTCTCATCATGCCCGTCCTAACGTATGGCGCAGAAGCTTGGACGATGACAACATCCGATAAAGCGACGCTTGGAGTGTTCGAGAGAAAGATTCTGCGTAAGATTTTTGGACCTTTGCACGTTGGCAACGGCGAATATCGCAGACGATGGAACGATGAGCTGTATGAGCTTTACGACGACATAGACATAGCGCAGCGAATAAAGATCCAGCGGCTGCGCTGGCTGGGTCATGTCATCCGAATGGATACAAACGTTCCGGCTTTGAAAGTATTCGATGCGGTACCAGCTGGTGGTATCAGAGGAAGAGGAAGGTCTCCTTTCAGTTGGAAAGATCAGGTGGAGAAGGACTTGGCTTCACTTGGTGTGTTCAATTGGCGCCGGTTAGCACGAGAAAGAAATGACTGTCGCGCTTTGTTAAACTCGGCCAAAATGGCGTAAGCGGTTATCGCGCCTATTAAGAAAAAGAAGAACTCTATCGTGTTACTTACTCAATGGTGAAATGAAAAGTTGGCGAGCACTATACATACCCACAGCGATCATCAAGCGCTACCATTAGAAAAACGAGACAACAATTACATTTCCTCTAGTAAATCGCTGGACTAAGCATGGAGACCGACAACCCTCTATTCAAATTTGTTTTAGATGAGGTTATAGAGCGCGAATAAGAAGAGGAATCAGCAACAAAGGCAGAAAACAGGCTACTGTAAAACATGGGAATAGACTCTGAAGTGTCGATGGCTCGGAAAGTAAAGGGCGAAGAGCTTTAGAGAGGGAGGTATCCACCAAAGGCTTAGGAATATTGCGGAGCACTTAATTAGGCTGGCAAATTTTAAGAATCTTAGAAAGCAGCTAAAAACGGAGATCCGGCGAAGTAAAACAGCCTCATCTAATAAGCACCGCAAGTAAAATGCCATCAGAAGGAAAATTTGCTAAATAAAATAGATCGGACTCTGTTTTCTCTCCGCAAAACAGACAATATGTCATACATGCAAGCATCTAGAAATCACATGGAAGATATAACAGCTGAAGAAGTTGCGCAAGCAGTAAAATTGATTTAAGATCGTAAAGCTTGCGCCCGAATGATATTCCGAACATAGCACTAAACACAGCCACCCTAGAAAATCAAGAGTTATTTCCTAGAGTGATGCAGTTGTATTTTGTGCAAAGTGTGTTCCTGAATCTCTGGAGAGGCAAATACTTGTGCTGCTCCCGAGGCTAGGGAAGCCACTTTTGACACGATTGGCAAACTTTTGGAACGGCTTATTGATAGAAGATGGGGGGTTAGATGGGAAAGTGATGCGAACAATATAGCCACTCCTCTCCAAATGGCAACCTCCACCCACTGTCCAGGACCTGATGTCCTCGACTTGTTACTCCCTGTTTTCGCTAACGAGGCTCTGTCGACCGGTGACAAGGCGGTATAACCTTGTCAGCACTTTAAGCTAAGGTGTCGAGGTACTCGTGCCGAGAGCTGCATGGATGGAAGTGTCTTAATAACCAGTCTTTAACGGTCCCCTCCGATGCCCAGGCAAGGCCGGTTGTATTAAGTGCCTTACCACGGCATGTCGGCTCTGCCGTGATGGACCAGCCCTTCCGTGCCTACTCGTGGGACCAAATAGCGAATGCAATCAAAATTATCGAAGAAAAAGAAGGATTTAAAGAGTTAACGGAGAGTGTGCTGGGCACGCTCTCCGAGGACGATCTATTGGCCTCCAGCCAGGAAACGATTGTCGAGCCATGTACGAGAGGTGCAAAACTCAGTACCCCGATTCTCAGACCAAGCCTACTTCAGTCGGCTACCAAGACGACCTCTGGTGAGGTAATCAAGGCGGCCTCTGGAAAAGTTTCCTTTGGGGCCTCTGGTAAGGCCGCCAAGGTGACCCCTGGCAATGACGCCCCGGTGACCACTGCGAAGGTCACCAAGAAGAAAAATAAGAAGTCGTCCGGTGCCCTGCTAAAAGCGCGATACCTGAGGGCGAAATTCATTCAAGCAAAGAGTGCCAAGAATGAACAAGCCGGTAAAGCGCACGAGCGCGACGTCGAGGACCGTGTGAAGTGCGAGGCCGCGATCAGTGAGTACGAGGCCGCGACCGCAGCAAAACTTAACCAGCCGCAACAACAACCACAACAACAGCCTAAATCGGTACGGAGCTCGGCTAAACGTAACCGCTAACAGGATGTGGGTGGACGCGAGGCCAAAAAGAGCAAATACTCCTCAGCCCAGGGGGCTGAGCGCCCTTCAGCCAGTGTGGCAGCCGCGGCCGCGAGGGCGGCCTACATTGAGGTGGCCAGAGATCATCTCCAAGTTGCCCTCGGGGACGCAAAAAACAAAAGTGGTGTTGTAGGCACTGTTGCCCCTTTGGGATGCTATTGAGGGACAGCTTTCCAGTATGGTCGTCAGACACCTCATAGACAAAAAAGGGCCAGCACCTCTCTTCGACTCGGATGAAATCTGTCGATACTGTAGGGTTATAAGATGTGGCAATCAGTACTCGAAGGAGAAGAGCCTTACTACGGTTAGCATCGCCTGGGAAGCGCTTTCGTTAAAGCTCATCCCTGCCTCAGAAATATCCTTGGACGACCAAACGCTAGAATTTGGTTGCCGAAAATGGAGCTGAACAATTCGGAAATTGTCCAGTGTCTCAAGCTACTGAATCCTGAGGTTCCTATAGATGACTGATCTGTCATCAAAGTAGGAGAACCTCAGCAGCATAGTTCCGCCGTATCACTGCTGATTAATAACGAATCGTTGGAGGCACTCGGAAAACAGCAGTTTGGCCTCAGGTTGGCCAAAGTGAAGGTCTTCCCCGCCTCTGTTGCCCTGGATGATGACTTGGAGAAATTGGTGGACGACACTAAGAAACTGCTCGACGATCTGCGGTTGTCTGGGATGGACGCAGGTTCTGAACAGGGGAGCAGTCGTAAAGGTAAGCAACACTTTTGAACTGTTTGTTTAAAGTAATTCAAATTTACCTTCGTCACTCTAAACTAGCCACCGATAACCCACGAGTCACTCTCCATCGTTACATCGATGTCTGCCTAATACAAGAGCCTTGGCCGTCGTTAAAGGGAAAGTACACAATTTATTAAAAAAAAAAGCGCAAGACAGATGGAGGTCTGTCTCATCGTGTGCTACTTCAGACAAACTATGGCCTCAATACGATAGAAACAGAACGTTTAAGGTGATGGGAGTCCCCCGCCATTCAATTTCCAAACTCATTGCGGTGTTCGCTGGTCACTGGGTGATCGGTACTCATACGGAGAAGCTTGGAATTCCGTAGAACCCCCATTGCAGAAGCTGTGGGGATCCTGCAGAGAAAGAAACTATGGAACACTTTCTCTGCAAATTTCCGCGGCTAGGCGCTTGAGATTCCTCAGCGTTCCCTTTGGGGATGACTTGAAGAAATTCTCCAGCCTAGATCCCTTTACTCTCCTCCGCTACATCAACAGCACTGGATGGCTGTAGACGGTTTTTTCTCTTCCCTAAATCCTTTCACAGGTAGTGGTTCACATTATGGTATCAAAACGGCACGTAAGTGCTAGGTGTAGTGTACCTGGGGTACTCTTGCCATCTTACCTACCTACCTATTAATAATAAAATACAATCGTACACTGAATGCGAGGCGGGACTATCCCCGTACCAGTACGGTCTCCGAAAACGAGGATCTACTACAGCGAGGATCTACTAAAAGGTCGTCAAAATGCTACAGACACGATCGCAGGCAAGCGTTGGTGAGGCGGGGAGGAGTAGTACTATGCAGTCGTGACCTTGGATATGAAAAATGCCTTAAACTCAGCAGACTGGGGACAAATTCTTAACGCACTTAAAAAGACTACATTTACAATATGGTCAGAATCTATCTGAGCAATCGAAATTTGGAATATGACACAGGAGATGGAGTAAAACAATATTAGGTTACAGCAGGAGTGCCGCCGGGCTGAGTGCTAGGCCCCACGATATTGAATATTATGTACGATGAAGTATTTCGCCTCCCATTCCCCACAGATGTACACATCATTGGCTTTACGGATGGCACAGCCCTGGTACTTGTAGCCAATATATAATCCACAATGCATCAAGAACGCTCGGTGTGCTCTGCAGAATGTTCCCGAACGTGGGTGGGTCGAGAAGACGCAAACGCAGGCTACTAACAAGCATCATCATATACACTCTGCTAAATGCAGCACCAGTGTGGACAAAGTCCTTGGAGATAAAGGCATATACAAGACCATACGAGGCCTTGTACAGACTTTGCGTACTGAGGGTGATAAACGGATACAAAACTGCCTCGGACGTAGCTGCAATGGTTATCGCAGGTATGACATCTTGGCAGAAGAACGAGCAAGAGTGTACGTGTTAAACGAACAAGGTAAAACTAACATAGTAACGACCATAAAAAGAGAGAAGGCTAGCAGCATACGGATTTCTCTGACGAAAAATTCGAATTCTTTTGACTTGATCCATTCATTGAGCCCGTTTGCGAAGCTCTGGTAAGAAGTGAACCACTCTCCAATAAGGGCTGACTGCATTGATCGGAGCAGATGGTAATTCGAAGGTGCAATATCTAGGAAATTTGGCGGGTGGGACGAAATTTCCCAATTAAGCCCCCTAAATATTTCTGGACCCATTTAACAACGTGTGGCTTGGCGTTATCATACATAAAAATAGGTTGCTCTTGTCTACCGTCCCATTCCGTTCGTTTTTCTTTGAGGGCTCGATTCAAACACTTTAGCTGCAGTCGGTAACGATCGCGAGAGACGGTTTCAGATGGTTTCAAGAGTTCATAATAGATGACACCATTCTGATCCCACCAGATTCACATCATAACTTTTAAAGCATGAATATTTTTTTTCGCTGTCGATAGGCCTGGCTCACCTGGTAGACTCCAACTTTTTCGACACTTAGGGTTATCATAATAGATCCATTTTTCATCACCAGTGACGATGTCATGCAGAAAATCGTTTCCTTTCTCCCGTTAAAGAAGCATATCACACGTCACCAAACCTCTCTCGATTTTTCTCTCAATTGATGTGACACCCAGTTACCTGTTTTCTGGACCATTTCCATCGCATGCAAACCTTTACCGATGCTGATCTGTCAACATCCAACTCTTTAGACATATCATTGATACACGTCTTCATCCAATAATTGTTGTAGTTGAGTATCTTCGGATTTTTTCGGTGCCCCTTATTGGTCTTTAACAATATACCGTACGTTTTAGCTGCGATTTTCTTTAAAAGGTAATAATGAAGTATGACTTCCCGCAAATGCTGTTTTTCGGGACGAACGTAGACATTTTTGACGTCAGATAAAAAAGGATATTTACGCTCAAATGAATCTCAACTACTGCGATCGAAGCGTCACATATACACCTTCAAATCACCAGTATGTTACTAGAGCGAACACAAAAATAGTATCAGCAGCGAAACCTCTTTTACGACGGCGGAAAGTTATTCCCATACCCAATACCTTCCAGTACAATCCGCTAGCTGAGAGAGAAAACTACGTACGAGCAAAATTTACAATCGCTACGCACCGCCGAAGTTGGCACAAAGAGCTAAAGAAAGCTATAAAAAAAGTAGTTTAAAAAAACTAAAAAACACGCTTTTATTGCTAATCGAACTAAAAAGTAGAAAATAAATTTTAATGACAAAGGGACCTATAATGAAGTAATAGCAAATCGAACGATCAGTCATAGTCAACTACCTCAGAACAGAATTATAACGAAAATTAAGATACAAATAGAGTAATTCAAATTAGAGTTAAAAGCGTAGGATGCATTTTGCTTCACTTTCATAACCCTCTGTACATAGGTAGTTGCCAATAGAATGATTGTAATATTTACTATATCAAGCATCCCACGCTTTTAACTCTAATTTGAATTACTCTATTTGTATCTTAATTTTCGTTATAATTCTGTTCTGAGGTAGTTGACTATGACTGATCGTTCGATTTGCTATTACTTCATTATAGGTCCCTTTGTCATTAAAATTTATTTTCTACTTTTTAGTTCGATTAGCAATAAAAGCGTGTTTTTTAGTTTTTTTAAACTACTTTTTATTTTCTACTTTTTAGTTCGATTAGCAATAAAAGCGTGTGTTTTAGTTTTTTTTTTTTTTTACTATTTTTTATTTTCTACTTTTCAGTTAGATTAGCAGTAACAACGTGCTTTTTTAGTTTTTTACACTATTATGTATTTAGTTTGATTTATCAATCCGTCTTATGGTGGACATGTGGTATTGAAATGTCTTACGAATCATTTCGTAATCTAATCATTTCATTTAAAGCCTCACTGTTGCATGGAGTTTTTCCAGTTAGCTTAGAGCAATCAAGTTCTTCGATCCGCATACCGTCTAAAGATCTTACACGACTAAGTGCTACATAGGCCTGTCCAGCAGCAAACAGTCGCGAGCCTAGATAAATGACTGCATGATCAACTGTACAACCTTGCATCTTGTGAACGGTCGAAGCCCAACTCAGGATTAAGGGCAACATCCGTCTCTCAGCAGTTCCATAGCTATATTTCGCTGGGAACTGTATCGATATCGGTTTAATCATGTGCACACCATCAGAACCGAAGTCGATACGGACTGACGGGATGTCTTCCGCGTATAGTTGGTCTCTGCGAAAATTTGGCCAGATGATTTCAGTGATAAAACCCATGTTGCCATTCACTAAACCTTTTGACACGTCAATGTTCGACCTCAACATCACTTTAGCCCCTACGAATATTTTCAGTTCTTTCGGAAGACCTCCTGTTTTATTAATATCATTAGGTATCACAGAATTTAAGTCCTTGTTACCTAAATTACGAGTGGCATCAATAAGTTGGTCTTGTGCTTTTATTGTATAAATAACTGTCCCTTTATTCTCAAAACTCTGGAGAACTTTTTCATTGTGTCTAGCAACTTGATCATTCGTTGGGTAAATTCTTAATGCTTTCTCAATCGAAAATTCATTAGTCGCATCCGTTGAAACTTTTTCCAGAAGGATTTCAAGTTGTCTAGACGTCATTTCACCAACTCGTAGGGAGTTGTACATAAAGTACATCTATAAATGTTGTGTCTCCTCGTTGACGCATGTTTTGTTTAAGTTCAACCAGACCGAACTGTCGCCACAAATGTGTAGCTGGCTTCATATGATCTGGTTGTTGAAAAACTTGATGTCCTCTAACAGGTGGTAACTGCATTAGATCTCCAAAGAGTATCACGTTTATGCCACCAAAACAAGCGTCTGCGATTTTCAGTTGTCGCAAACGAGAGTCGATCATACAAAGCATCTCATAGGGTATCATAGAAATTTCATCTATGAACAGAAACTCAATATTTTGCCATAACTGACGCATTCCTCTCAAATAATTACCGGTAAGAAGTGGCATGCTTACAATTACTCCATCTTTTTGTACTGGTAGTTTTAACAGCCGGTGTAGCGTTGTACCACCGATTAACCGTGCTGCAACTCCAGTGAGAGCACCGACTTTTACCACCGGTTTTCCATAACATCGGTTGACATGGTTTTTCAATAGATTAAAGAGGAATGTTTTCCCGGTGCCTGCTCCACCAGTTACGAAAATTTTCTCCCGTTTCATATCACCATTGAGTTGCTTCTTAATAATCTCTGTGACAAGAACAACTAATTGTCTTTGATCAACATTCATCGCATTTTGGGCTCTTTGGAATTGATCATTGCTCATTTCTTTCTCTGGTAACTCTTCCTCTTCAAGTTCAGGATTTATAATCTCTGGCTGCTCCAAAATTTCGAAAGCATGTATCTGATTGAATGCATTTTCAAGCTGTTGGTTCCGCTCTCGATGTTGGCACATATGTCTACTTGATTCTCTTAAACGACTCTCTCGAGCTACAAAAGCTTCTTTGGCATTATCGAAGCCTTCAAGTATTTCAGTTTCCGAACGAAGAGGCATATATTGAAGAAGTAAGCTGTAGGAAAAGTTTTCTGGATCCGAAGCTGCTATAAAATATGGCACTCTGACAACTGCAGGAACATTTCTCACAACCATTTTGCTTTTATCCAACAGAGTGATGCGTGGGCGACGCATGTTTGTTTGTTCCTCATAGGCATCATGGTCTACACTTTCCTCGGTATCGCTTAACTTTTTCGGAAAGTGTGGTTCAAACAACATAGCAAACTCTATAAGGCTCATGTTCGCAAAATCGTAGTCAGGATGTTGTAATGGACGTTTTTCATATCTTTCAAAGATATTGCTGTAGTAACCAATTGCGTGTCCGCTTCTATCGAATTGCAATACTCTGTAACGCTGTTCTGACTTTCTTGTGTTTAGGAAGACACAATGTCGCGAACTGTTTCGTAATGGGATATGACAAAGCCGATATGCACATTCGGCAGCTGATACTTGTCGTTCATGAAGAATCTTCATACATATCTTGAAGAGTTTGCGTGAAAGGTCAGTCTCTTCGCGTTGGATTTGTTGTATTGCCTGTGCAATTCCAGCATCGACACCCTCTGGTTCTGCTTTCGACAGATACTTTGCAATATAGTAAGCTATCGCTTCGTTCGATCCGCACGGTTGAATATCCATATTACCTGTCCACAGTCTCAATAACTCTGGGTGGTAATTATTTACTCAAGCATCTTCTTTACGACGCTTAAGTAAGGAAATTCTGCCCCCATTGCGGAGAAAATCGTCTGAAGAATGTGATATTATTCGTGTCTCATGACATTCTTGACGTGGAAAATTGAATCGACATCTTAAAGAGGTAATATTCTTTGTTTAATAAGTTTAAGTTTGGGTATGCCGATGAATTTGACATTTTTTCACAAGCTCGAAGAGCTCTGGATCTTCTTCTTCTGTTGGAATTTTACACCAGCAGCTACGATCAAGTAGAAGTATTCCTTCTTCTGTATCAAATGCTGGATGATTCTCAATCCAAACTACCATATGGAGGTGAGGACTACCACGATTCTGAAACTCAATACGCCACCAGAAGTCTTTTACTTTTCCTCCAAATACTTCATCATTATTTTGAATGAATTTCATTAGAGCATTGACTCTGATCATAAAATGTCGACTCAAAATCACTGGGTACTTTTCGATAAGACGTTGGGTCTCATAAATGTCAATTGTACTTGGATCAACATCAAGTCTACCGTCGGCTATTAATAAAGCCTTTCGTTGGTCTAACCAGTGGAGATCATTTGAGCTAAATGTCACAAAATAGGTTGGGGCTCCTATACATCTAATTTGGGCCAATAGTTCATTTAAAGCTGATCTCCAATAAGGTGCAGAACCTCTCAAATTTTTGAGATAAAGGTGGACATCTTCAACAGAACCTTCTTGATTTACAATTTTCTTGCCACATGCTGATATCGTGCTTTTGATTCGATAATATTCAAAGAACGATAAAGCGTAAAAAAGATAATCGTTACGTTGGAATCTTGTGTCACTTCCCAAAATTCTAGACTGATAGTAGTCTAATGCTGTAATTTTAACAGGCCTCTGTTCTGCGAAACCATTCTTCCCATAGGGAAACAGAAAGTACCAGGCAAATTCTTCTGCTTTAAGTTCATGGCCCATATTGACGATGTTATCTTTCGTCTTGCGGGTAATTTCATTAAGGTTTCGTGAGACCTGTACTTCATCTTCGACATTAGGAGGCATTACATCAATCGGTGCCATCATTGATGTCTGCCGTGGAATAGTTTGATCAGTTGAATTCTGTTGAAAAGTGATTATTTGGGATACTGCTGCTACCATCTCACTACTCTCACGTGTTTCTACCTCTTTAGAATCATCATGTATATCCAAGACTTCAACATTGATGTAATCAAGAGTAAACTGTACATTTTTGCTGCCTGTTGTTCGTATACATATCCTTACGAACTCGTCCAAATTATCACATTCAATAACGCAAGCTTTTCCATTATTGCCCTTTGCTTTAGCTCCCTTTTGGCCACAAGAATGTGAATTGCTGAAGTAATATTTGTTATTATAATGCATTACTCCAAATGAATAACCCTCTGTTATTAGTATGCCTGCGTTATATGCCATGAACATATCCTCCAAACCTTGGCGAAGAGTACTTCCAATATTTCTTTCATTTAACTTGTCATTCAAGCATCCAAATATACCTGGTTCTTCGTCAAAAGTGATCTGAAATCTTTTGCCGAATGCGAACAAGTCATCTTGGATGACTGTGAAGTTTCTTACTAATAGGTAGCCATCATTTTCTATAGGATGCGCCGCAAATTTCCTCTCCGTTTGAAATCTTATATTGCTATAGATTTGGTCACCTGTTATCATATTTAAATTAAGAATGTTTGTAGACCAATGTTGTGGTGAAAGAATGCTAGCCCGGAGAATGTTAGCTAATGCCATCGCACAACATTGAACTCCTGCGAATCTTGATGTGAATATGAGATCGTTGCTTTGATGCCATGATGCACGTACAATTCTCGAAGAGTCACTAATTTTCATGTAAGCACTAGCATCCTCAGTAGGTTCATCATCGGTCTCTACAGCAATCTCGGCAGGTGCATCTTCTACTCTTATAATATCATTTTCTTCAATAACGACGTTCTGATCAACTGTAACATCTTTGTAAAGTGGATTGTTCAAAATTAGCCAATTGAGTGCATCGTATCCTTTTGGTTTAGATATCGAAAACTGTCGTGTTATGCTAATATTCTCTAAACGCTCAGTAATGACGACTATTCCAGCATTATTTGCGGCTCTGGGTAACATGTTTGCAAGGTTTTCGGTAACCTCAAAAACATCTTGTGCGAACAATACCGCTTGGCCACGAAAACTATATTGCCCGAATACGCCACTTAGCTTGATAATTTTTACAAATGGAATAATGCGTGAAATCAGCCGTTGTTCGGCGTGTGATAATTGCGCTATTACATTTGGAACGGATCCTGGGTCCAAATTGTTCCAATAAGATCTGGACGGTGCAAAATTTTTCTTTGAACTCAAATGAGTCTTACACCGTTTACAAACCATCAAGCAATTTTTTTGTTTTAATTCGCTAGGCAAATATGGTGCTGATTTGGTGTCTACAATCCACTTAGAGATCTGATTTTGATAGCACCGTTTAGTGCAAATCTCACAGATCTTGTCACAAAACGTGTTAATTGACTGCATGAAGCCGGTTATGCTGGCTCTATTTAATCTCCTCGCCTCTGCGTTTCGTTGACGCATTTGCAGCAAACGAATTAATCTGTCTCTTTCTGACTGTGAGGCTCGTAGTTCAGCGCTATGTTGCCGCATGTGCTGTAGTCGAGCCGCTCTGTCCTCTTCAGACTGTGAAGCTCGTAGTTCAGCGCTATGTTGCCGCATGTGCTGTAGTCGAGCCGCTCTGTCCTCTTCAGACTGTGAGGCTCGATATTCAGCGCTATGTTGCCGCATGTGCTGTAGTCGAGCCGCTCTGTCCTCTTCAGACTGTGAGGCTCGTAGTTCAGCGCTATGTTGCCGCATGTCCTGTAGTCGGGCCGCTCTGTCCTCTTCAGACTGTGAGGCTCGATATTCAGCGCTATGTTGCCGCATGTGCTGTAGTCGAGCCGCTCTGTCCTCTTCAGACTGTGAGGCTCGTAGTTCAGCGTTATGTTGCCGCATGTGCTGTAGTCGGGCCGCTCTGTCCTCTTCAGACTGTGAGGCTCGATATTCAGCGCTATGTTGCCGCATGTGCTGTAGTCGGGCCGCTCTGTCCTCTTCAGACTGTGAGGCTCGTAATTCAGCGCTATGTTGCCGCATGTGCTTTAGTCGAGCCGCTCTGTCCTCTTCAGACTGTGAGGCTCGTAATTTAGCGCTATGTTACCGCATGTGCTTTAGTCGAGCCGCTCTGTCCTCTTCAGACTGTGAGGCTCGATATTCAGCGTTATGTTGCCCCATTTGCTGTAATCGGGCAACTCTGTCCTCTTCTGACTGTGAGGCTCTATATTGTTTCATATATAGACGCCTTGTGGTTTTCCTCTCGACGATTTCGTCATTCGTCCATCCTGAACATTTTTCTTTCAATTTTAGTCTCTTTTTCGCTAATCTCCTCTTTCTTTGTGTTGCAGTTTCAAGTGTTCTTTTTTCCGCCAATCTCCTCTTATTTTGCGTTGTAGTTTCAAGCGTCATTTTTATTCCCACGAATAGTTGTTGAGTCGTTGAGCGCAAAACCTTGAATGTCACGTGAAATCTGTATTGCATAGATTATATAAGCTCAGTCGATGCAGCCTGACAACAGACTAGTATGATGTGATCACTTTCCTACAAAAACCCCATTGCCAACAGCCGCAATATGCTCGCCACCTACCTAACAAAATTCATTGTGATATTGTTGCCTTTTATAATAACAACAAATTATCACAGCATATCAACATCAATGCTCGAGTTTGATATGCAGCCCAACACCAACAAACATGATGATCACTACCTGCGCTTACCTAAGCAACAGCATGCTGGGCAGGCAGCGCAAATAGAAAGACTCTCGCCTGACCTCACAAAACAACCCACTGCATAACAACAAACAGTCATCACTACTTGCGCTTGGCTTGGCAACAGCATGTTAGGCAGGCAGACCAAAACACAACAATTGTTGTCTGGCCCAACTAACCACCCTCTGCATAGCAACACATGGTTGACATGCTTGGTAGGCAGGCCAACGGTACCACACAATTGTCTATACTGGACTATTTGGCATGTTTCGGGGATTGGAAAAATCGTTGGCATAAGTGTATTTCATCGAGAGGGCAATATTTTGAAGGGGATGAAACTGATTTACAAGAATAAAAAAAAGATTCAAAGATTCAAATTCACCTTAATTTTTGCCCACAGGTAAAAAAAGAAAATATTAATCCTGGCAATCCCAATAAGGATAATGGAAAACTTTTATCAAATTATTGCATTGTCATCGGTCCTTGATAGGTGTGCAAAATTTCAAGTCGATCAGATGTTTAGAAGCCAGTGAAAATTAAGCTCAAAGATTCCGTTACATACATACATACAACCCGACCTAATAAAAGTGTGTTAAAAAGATTCAAAGATTCAAATTCACCTTACTTTTTGCCCACAGGTAAAAACAGAAAATATTAATCCTGGCAATCCCAATAAGGATAATGGAAAACTTTTATCAAATTATTGCATTGTCATCGGTCCTTGATAGGTGTGCAAAATTTCAAGTCGATCAGATGTTTAGAAGCCAGTGAAAATTAAGCTCAAAGATTCCGTTACATACATACATACATACATACATACAACCCGACCTAATAAAAGTGTGTTAAAAAGGAGGAAGTTGACTTTAGGAGCTTTATGTAGCTAAGTCAGAAGGCTAACGAAAATCCATGGGGAGTCTTACGATGTTGCATTGCGACTCTCACTGGCAAAGAAATTGTAAATAATTGGATAGGCAGATGGCATTGCGCAAGAAGATAATTGCCAAAGAAATATCTCAGATCCAGAGCATCTGCAGCGAAGCAACGGCGAAGATCAAATAATTGATGCCGCTTCGAAACTTCAGCTAGCAGGATAGGTCTAATATGAAGCGGTTTGTGTCATATCGGGCATTATGCCGCCGGACATAATGCCTTGTAAACTGGGCAGAATATATAAAAAATCCAAAAGTCTAAATAGATGCCTTACGGCTGAAGAGCGCAAAGACGAAAGACAGAATAGCATGGATGAGTGAGAAAATCGCTGGAACTTAGCAACAAAAGGGAGGTGAACACACCGACTTATCGGTAGCGTACAGACATGGGTCGAGCGAAGACATGGTGAAACGAATTTTTACCTGAAACAATTCCTGACAGGGCAAGACAGCTTCAGGGAGAACTTTGCAGATTTGGTCATGATGACGCAATGGAGTGCTCGTTCTGCGTTAGTTGCAGGGAAAATGCGGAAAATATCTTCTTTTTCTGCGTGAGATATGTGTCCGAAAAGACGACTATAGAAACGATACTTAAAGAACGAGTAACGCATAACACAAACAAAGTTAGAGTATAAAAGCTAGGAGAAATTGAAATTTATGTTCACTTAAATCTAGCAGTACAAACCGAACAGTGGTTTTATTACCATAACTGGCGTAGTCGACGGAGCAGTGAAGAATCAGAAAAGCCACTGTGAACCAGCTAACCGCAAGGACGAAAAATCTTCGAAACTAACATTAACATCCAGCCGTAAAAGAAGGAACTCAATAAAAGAGAAACAAAAAAGACCACTAGGAGCCACATAACCGCAAGAAAAAGATATTCCCAACTAACCGCAACGTCAAGCTATGAAAGGAGAAACCCTGTTTTTCGGGACCATGTAAGCAAACAAAAAAATAAAAAAATTATATATACATATATATCTATAAAAAAATTCAAGAATAATAATGTCGCGCTAAAACTACGTCCATGCTGTGATCGTGCGGCAGGAGTACTGATGGTTTATCAGCACAGTGACTAGTTAAGTGCTAAATGAAATAAAAATAACGCTGACTGCATTCTGCAGCAATAAATCTGCGGACATATCAGTACAGCAACTAGATAGATCAAAAAACCGAAGAAAAAAACAAAGCAAAAAATGTTCTACCTTTTAATAATGGATTTCTTCATCAATGGATTTTCAGATCCGTTTCCCTTCCACGGGACTACCGTTGAGTATTACTTCACGGGAGCGTGAGCGGCCTATTGCCTATTCCTGAAGATCTACGCTATAGGTCAGCGCGACGCAGTATTGTGGTAATACTTTTTGCCAAAATACACACACCGAACCAATTATCTTCCGAGACAAGCATTATATGGATATTCCCACCACAATGCTCCACTCATCACATTCGTACACAAATCGAGGACAGATAAGCAAAACATGTTCTGCGTCTTCAACAGTTGGTGAACAATAAGTGCAATACTGGTCATCTTCATGTTTAAAACTGTATAAATAGGATTTAAAACAACCATGCTCACCTGCCATGTGAGCATAAAACACTCTCTTTCTTCTTTGCGTATAGTCAATCGTGTTGTACCAGCTTTGTTCTTGTAGACTTTAGCGCACTCTTTTGCCATTGAGTTGATTGGGAGAAGTCCTGCAAGAACCAGGTTGGCGTCTTCTGATACAGTGAAAAACGTGTAGTACACTCTGAGTGCACTCAATCAGTACACTTCCACACACTTTACATATTAGTTGTAGTTTGTGGTTTCAGTCCATGCTAAAGCTGTATACAGCAAAATCTATCAAATAACGGTGTTGAGTAATCGCCTGCGGCTTTTCCTAGGACCTCTGGTGTTTCTTATTATGCGTGTTAACACCGTTAGTACATCTGCTGCCTTGCTGCTTACGTACGCCAAGTGATCTTTGAATTTAAGCCCACGGTCAATTATTAGGCTCAGGTACTTAATGAAGGGCTTAAATCGCTCACCATTATATTGCTCGACTCCACAATCTCTCTGCTGTTAATTTGCACTGCTTCAGTTTTATGCATTTACCTTTACCATGCGAAAGCCCGATTTGATGTTGCTTCAGCTTGGTGGAGTAATATATCCACAACCACAACAGCAATATCATCAGAAAATCCTTTAATTGGTGACCCTGGAGGTAGAATGAGGCGCACAACTCCATTGTACATAGTGTTCCTTAGCAAGGTCCTAGGGCAGAGCCCTACGAAACTCCACCAGTTATTTTATAATCGTTTACACCAGCATCAGTTTTATCGCCCAGGGTTCTGTCAGAATAGTAACTGGCGACAATTCTGCATATATTCACTGGAACCTGGGAACCATCAAGCGCGATAAGAATTTTGCTCCAATTCGCAGTATTGAAGGCGTTCTTAACGTCCTAGTTGAAAGTAGAATAGACATCCTACTAGTTTCAGAAACACACTTTACGGAAAAAAGCTACCTACAAATTCCAGACTACAATATATTTTTCACCAATCATCCGGACAAAAAGGCACATGGGGGTTCAGCTAACGGGTGATTCTTTAGCTATTATCTTTTTAAACAGTTGGTTTAACAGTTGGTTTCGTCTTTTGTTTCACTGTAAAACATCTTCAGTTCGGTCTATAAATTAACCATGAATCGTCTTACAAACGAACAACGCTTGCAAATCATTGAATTTTATTATAAAAATACGTGTTCTGTTAAGAAAGTTTCTCGCGCGCTTCTTCCATTTTATGGTCAGTTTAATCGACCCACTGAAGCGGCTATTCGAGCTATTGTGACTAAATTTAGAACCAAATTTACATTATTGTACAACGAACCACTAACACGCTTACGTAGAGTGTGAACTCAAGAAAATATAGCAGCTGTATCGGCCAGTTTTAATGATGACCATCAATTACACAGGTCTGCAAAAAAATGGGTTCGGAAGGTTCTATAAAAGTGTAGGGTCATTTCCGAAGTAATTTTTTGCATAGAGTCCGAATCCGGGGTTTAAATTGCTCTATCACGTCAGGACTTTGAGATATCCTAACCTAAAAGTGCAAAAAACGCTGTTTTTGCCCATTTTTGAGGTTATGCTCTTCATAAAAAAGTAGACGTGGTATTTTAAATTATAAGTCTTCCTCTTTTAAATGCCGTTGAGCTTGCTCAAATATATTAATTTTTCACTGAGATATCGCATTTTGAAGTCTCCATGTTTGTGCGACTATGTAATCGACCGTATCACGTCTCATGTTATCTCAATGGATTTTCGCCCAAAATGCAACAGCTTGACTTGTATGACACGTGGTTTCAGCAATACGGTGCCACATGCCACACTGCACGCGTAACAATGGACTTGTTGAGAGGCGAGTTCGGTGAACATTTATTTTCACGTTCGGGACCTGTCAATTGGCCACCCAGATCGTGCGATATAACCCTTTAAGATTATTTTTTGTTGGGGCAATGTTAAAGCCTATGTCTATTCAGACAAGCCTGCTTCAATTAATGCATTGAAATACAACATTAAAGCATTTATATGTGAGATACCGGCCGAAACATTGGAAAGAGTATGCCAAAATGGACCATATGAAGCGCAGTCGCGGTCAACATATGCATGAAATAATCTTCAAACACTAACTTATTAGGACTTTACTATGGATTTAAATAAAAATGTCATGCATTTTTCTGAATTTTACGTGTGTTTTTTAAAAAACTTTCCTATAACTCTTAAAAAAGCACCCTTTATTTGGATACCGTAGGCATTTAGCTTTTGGCGTACTGCCGGTTGTCGTTGTATGAACTATCAGATGAGTGAACAGTACTTATAGAAGATGTGTTAATTATTTGCCGTGACAAGGCGTCAGCTACAACATTCTGTGCGCCTGGTTTATACACGACTTTGCTCCATAATCATTCATAATATTTCTCCATCTCTTTAGTTTATGATTCGGATTCTTATCCGATATGGCGTAAGTAAGCGATTGATGCTCGGTATATTGTTAAGTAGGCTATGCCGTATATGTAATTACGTAATTTTTGTAGCGACCATATAATAGCAAGTAATTCTTTCTCGTTAGTACTATAATTTTGTTCTGTGGTACTGAGTGTGCGTGATAAACAATAAATTCGATTTTTATTTTGACTCAATACAGCTCCAATGGCTATATTGGAAGCGTCTGTAGCGAATTCAAAAGCTTTCTCATAATTTGACTGGTATAATTCCACCTGCTCCTTTAAGCAGTTATTCAGTTCATTTATGACTTCTATGGCCGTTTGGTCAAATCTAATTTTTGTGTTCTTACTGCATGGTTTTTACGAATTTTTTATAGTATCCAGTAAGTCCTAAAAATCCTCTTAGGTCTTTGAGGGCTTCTGGTATTGGGTAATTTTCTATCGTTTTTATTTTATTCGGATCAGTTGAAATTCTATTGTGCTTTACAATATGACCTAGGTACTCTACCTCTTCCATGAAAAATTTCGACTTTTCATTGGACACTTTTAAAGAGCCATTATTTGATGCGTTAAAAATAGTTCGGATGTATTTCATATGCTCTTCATAAAATGAGGAGTAAATGATTACATCGTCAATGTAAACATATGCGAATTTACCTATGAAGTCGCGCACGATGTCATCCACACATCTTTGGAAAATAGATGGGGCGTTCGTCAATCCGAAAGACATTCGAATGAACTCATATTTAACTCCATTCACACAGCATGCTGTTTTCTCTCTGTCACTTTCTTTTATCTTAATTTGATGAAAGCCGGACGCCAGGTACAGTGTAGTGCAAAATTTGGCTTTTCCTAAGTTTTACAGAGTAATAAATATGTCTGGTGTTACGTATCTGTCTGAGATCGTATGTTCTTTAATTTCCTAAAATCTATATCCCTACGTCTTTTAAGTTTTCCGCTCTCATCTACACCTTTCTTATGTACGGTTAACATGGATGAATTGTATGGGCTGTAGTTTTTTCCCCTCTTTCTATAATTTTTCAATTTACTAATTTACGAATTCTACGTCATTTATATTACTTGTATATTGTTTGGTCCATATAGGATCCTTTGTATCTGTCCGTATGCTAGCTTCAATCCTTGTAGTGAAGGGTAACGGTCCTATGACATTATTGTCCTTCATTAACCTATCGATTTCTGCTCTATACGTGTCTATCCCTATAGTGTAATTTGCATAGTATTTTTCACTACTTTCCGACTTTCCTAACACCTCCAATGCCATCTTCTTCAAATTTATAACCGCGCTCAATTTCTTTATTCCGTTCCTTCCTAGTATCAATTCAAATCCATTTATCTCATCTACCTCAAACAAATCAAAATCTTCATTCATAAACTGGTGAATCGTGAAGCCTTTTTCACGATTTTCTTCTTCTTAATTGGCGCTATAACCGCTTACGCGATTTTGGCCGAGTTTAACAAAGCGCGCCAGTCGTTTCTTTCTCGTGCTAACCGGCGCCAGTTGGACACACCAAGTGAAGCCAAGTCCTTCTCCACCTGATCTTTCCAACACAGAGGAGGCCGCCCTCTTCCTCTGCTACCACCAGCTGGGACCGCATCGAATACTTTCAAAGCCGGAGCGTTTGTATCCATTCGGACGACATGACCCAGCCAACGTAGCCGCTGGATCTTTATTCGCTGCACTATGTCTATGTCGTCGTAAAGCTCATACAGCTCATCGTTCCATCGTCTGCGATATTCGCCGTTGCCAACGTGTAAAGGTCCAAAAATCTTGCGCAGAATCTTTCTCTCGAACACTCCAAGCGTCGCTTCATCGGATGTTGTCATCGTCCAAGCTTCTGCGCCATACGTTAGGACGGGCATGATGAGAGTCTTGTAGAGTGTTAGTTTTGTTCGTCGAGAGAGGACTTTACTGCTCAATTGCCTACTTAGTCCAAAGTAGCACTTGTTGGCAAGAGAGATTCTACGTTGGATTTCAAGGCTGACATTGTTATCGGTGTTAATGCTGGTTCCTAAATAGACGAAGTCTTTTACAACCTCGAAATTAACTGTCTACAGTGACGTGGGTGCCGATACGCGAGTGCGCCGACTGTTTGTTTGAAGACAGGAGGTACTTCGTTTTGTCCTCGTTCACCACCAGACCCATTCGCTTTGCCTCTTTATCCAGTTTGGAGAAGGCAGAACTAACAGCGCGGTTGTTAAGGCCGATGATGTCAATATCATCGGCATACGCCAACAATTGCACGTTCTTATAAAATATTGTGCCTGAGCGATTAAGTTCTGCGGCTCGTACGATGCTCTCCAACATCAGGTTAAAGAAGTGACACGACAGCGAGTCACCCTGTCTGAAACCTCGTTTGGTATCAAACGGCTCGGAGAGGTCCTTCCCAATTCTGACGGCGCTGCTGGTGTTGAGCAACGTCATCTTGCATAGCCGTATTAGTTTTGCGGGGATACCAAATTCAGACATAGCGGCATACAGGTAACTCCTTTCCGTACTGTCGAATGCAGCTTTGAAGTCGACGAAAAGATGGTGTGTGTCGATTCTCCTTTCATGGGTCTTTTCCAAGATTTGGCGTATTGTGAATATTTGGTCGATGGTAGACTTTCCAGGTCTGAAGCCACACTGATAAGGTCCAATCAGTTGGTTGACGGTGGGCTTCAGCCTTTCACACAATACGCTCGCTAGAACCTTATAGGCGATATTTAGAAGACTAATCCCGCGGTAATTGGCACAAATTGCAGGATCGCCCTTCTTATGGATTGGGCAGAGCACACTTAAATTCCAATCGGCAGGCATGCTTTCATCCGACCATATTTTGCATAGGAGCTGATGCATGCACCTTACCAGCTCCTCGCCGCCATGTTTGAATAGCTCAGCCGGTAGTCCGTCGGCGCCCGAGGCTTTGTTGTTCTTTATCCGCGTTATCGCTATTCTCACCTCGTCATGATCGGGTAGCGGAACGACAATTCCGTCGTCAACGATTGGGGTATCGGGATCTTCACTTTCTCGGTGACATGCGCAGCTGTCACTGTTTAATAGGTTCGAGAAGTGTTCCCTCCATAATCTAAGATTGCTCTGTACGTCAGTCACCAGTTCGCCGTCTTTGTTCTTACAGGAAAACGCCCCGGTCTTGAAACCTTCTGTAAGCCGCCGAACTTTCTGGTAGAATTTTCGGGCGTTGTTCCTGTTGGCCAGCATCTCAAGCTCTTCGCACTCACGTATTTCGGCCTCTCGTTTCTTCTTTCGGATAATACGTCTCTCTTCCTTTTTCAGCTCTCTGTAGCGATCCCACATGGCTCGCGTTGTGCCCGATTGCAGCGTAGCTTTATAGGCGGCATCCTTTCTTTCTGCGGCAGCATGACATTCCTCGTCGTACCAATTGTTTTTTCGGGCTCGCCGGAGTCCGATTTCTTCTTCGGCGGCGGTACGTAGGGAACGAGAAATGTTGCTCCATTACTCGCGCGTGCCGGTTTGTTGGGCAGTGTTCTTCTCTCTGTTTCACGATTTTAACTATTAAAAAACTAGCGATTAAAAATTTCACGACGTTTATTAATTGAGCTCTGACAACAGAATGATTCTTATTACTAAATAAATATATGCATAAGCCAAGAAGCTTATGATATATTGGAAAGGTCCTGCTTTTTCACCTGTTACAATATGAAGGTCACATATCGTATGATTTTCTGAAATAGCAGGAAAAAATACAATGAGCGAAAACAGTTCGAAAACTTATCTAATGCTGTTGGTTATTGGGCAAAAACATTGCATACGGGAATGTGCGAAGACAGTGGAAGTAAGTAAACGGGAGCTCCAGCGAAGGCAAGAGCGACGTTAGCGACGACAACAACAACGGCAGTGATGAGAGAGTGTTATTGGAAGTACAAGGGCGGCGACGATGAATTATAAAGAGGGGCGCGAACAGTTTGTTTTGCATTTATTATAGAATTACCATGCATTGGTATCACTTGCAATGGTTTCACTTTTTTGATTCTAATAAATTTTAAAGTTTTCTTAAAATAGTTATGGGTTGCACCTGTATCTACAAAGCATTACAATTTACTTTCCCATCATTCATTACTATACTGGATAACCCGTTTATTAGTTTAAATACTTAATTATTAAATGATTTTTTCTACCTGTCTCTACAATTGTGTTAGAGTTGTCTTCTTCGGATGTTAAGTTGAGTTTTGGTTATTGGTATTGATTGGGGAACTGGCCACTGTTACCTCGTGGTCTTTTCCAATTTTTGTTGTTTCTATTCACGTCGTTGTAGTTGTTTTGATGCTGAGTTGGTTGCCAGAATGTTGTGTTTCCGGACGTTGGGTCCATGGGTTCTGGTTTTGATAATTGTGGTGGCAGCTGGTTATAATTGTATTTCTGCTGATACATGGGATGTGTCTGGTGATGTTTCTCATAGTAGTGTTTATTATTGGTTGGATGAATGTTCTGTTGTGCATAGCCTAGACGTAACTTTCGATGTTCGTCATCGTGCTTTATGGTACGGGCTACTGCAAATGCATGCTTTAAATCCCTTATAGGATTTCCGTATAGGCTAGAACTAATATATACTTCTGTGGGCAAAAAGTAAGGTGAATTTATTTGTCAAACTTCGCGGGATTAAAATTTCGCTCTATTTTTTTTTCAGAGTTGGCAGCAATGTTAATAACATCTGGGCCAACTTTCATGAGCATGTCTTTATCAGTAATATATTTACACTTGTGTTTACCAAACGACCAAGAGTGCATTTTTCGATTTTTACAATGTCTGATTTGATTGAGCAGAGAAGTGCAATCAAATTTTGTTTGCGGAATGAAATTTCGGCTGCGGAAACGCTTAGCATGTTGCAGAAGGCATTTGGTGATTCGACCATGTCGCAGAAAAATGTTTATAAGGGGTACAAAGACTTCAAAGAGGGTCGAGAACGTGTTGATGACTTGGAGCGCTCCGGACGACCATCGACGTCAATAGATGACCAACACGTCAATAAAGTGAAGGAGTTGGTGCTCAAAAATCGTCGGTTGACTGTTAAAGACCTTACTGATATGATCCGAATATCAGAAGGATCTGTGAAAATTTGAAAAGACCATTTTGCAAGACCATTTGGGCCTACGAAAAGTCAAATCTCGTTTGGTACAGAAAACTCTCAATTTCTTGGAAAAAAGTCGTCGCGTTGATGTCTGTGAAACAATGCTTTCAGACTATCAGGACAAGCTCAAATGCATCATTACGTGAGATGAGACTTGGATTTATGCTTACGACCTTGAAACAACCGACCAATCAAGCGAATATCGTGCTAAAGGCGAGGTCAGACCGAAAAGAGCACGTCAAAGTCGTTCAAAAATAAGGGTCATGATGAAAGCTTTTTTTCGATTTTCGTGGTGTGGTGCACTATGAATTCCTTCCACTTAGCCAAACTGTTAATAAGGAATATTATTTGAGCGTTATGCGCCGTTTACGTGAAGCAATTCGTCTAAAAAGACCAGAATTATGGGCCAACAACTCTTGGGTTTTGCATCACGATAATGCACCGTCTCACACTGCACTCGTTCTTCGTGACCATTTCGCCAAAAATTCCACGCATATCGTTCCGCAACCACCGTATTCGCCTGATTTGGCTCCGTGTGACTTCTGGCTCCGTGTGACTCAAAACTCAAGAGACCACTCCGGGAAACGCGTTTCGAGTCGATTGAGGAGATAAAAACTGAATCGAAGAAGGTGCTAATGGCTATACCGGAAATGGACTATTTGGCATGTTTCGGGGATTGAAAAAATCGTTGGCATAAGTGTATTTTATCGAGAGGGGATTATTTTGAAGGGGATGAAATTGACTTACAAGAATAAATAAAGATTTTTCATTTTACAACCAAATTCACCTAACTTTTGCCCACAGTAGTATGTATATAAATAAAATATAATTGGCGCGTACACCCTTTTTGGGTGTTTGGCTGAGCTCCTCCTCCTATTTGTAGTGTGCGTCTTGATGTTGTTCCACAAATGGAGGATCCTACAGTTTCAAGCCGACTCCGAACGGCAGATATTTTTATGACGAGCTTTTTCAGGGCAGAAATACACTCGGAGGTTTGCCATTGTCTGCCGAGGGGCGACCGCTATTAGAAAAATGTGTTTATTAATTTTGGTCTCACTGAGATTCGAACCAACGTTCTCTCTGTGAGTTCCGAATGGTAATCACGCACCAACACAGTCGACTACGGCGGCGAATATCTATATATAAATACGGAGAGCAAAATTTTGTCAAACCTTTTTTTAGTATTTACAGTCAGAGAAAACAGTTGAAACATATACCAATGGATAGCGTATGTGAAGACGGTTTGCGCAATGTATTAAAATAGATACATGAGTGAATAGGTTCATGTAAAAGTAATAATTATAAATCGAAGGTATAGAGGTAAGTCGGTGCGTATGAATACTGCGCAGAGGTAGAGAGCAATTTGCTGAGATGTTACGTATACGACAAGGCAGATTTGCATGAGCATGTTTTGGCATAAATTAATTTTTGTTAATGATACCCCTGGGAGGATGGTTCCATGTGTAGAAGTCCACGCAAGTGGAGAAAGTTACTGATCGCCATTCACTTGGGAGTGGCCAGGACGATTCTTCTACATATGGTTCAAGCAGCTCACAACGTCCGGGATTAGCCCACGTATCCTCTGGTTAGCTTCCGAACACCCGTTCGGGAGTGAGCTAAAGTGAGAAGGCGAAGCATTCCAGCATAGCTGGTTGTGCGCTGGGTTTGGGACCCGCCACTTAAAAAGCTCCCCCAATGAAAACAGCAACAAAGCCTCGGATGAGAACTTCCAACACTGATGACGACCCCTGCAAACGAAATAAGGAATACGATTTGAGGGCATGCACCTGGAATGTCCGGTCCCTTAATGGGGAAGGTGCCTCTGCCCGGCTGGTCGATGTCCTCGTGAGAGTAAAGGCTGACATCACTGCCATCCAAGAGATGCGATGGACGGGGCAAAGTAAGAAAAACATAGGACCTTGCGACGTCTACTACAGCTGCCATGTACAGGAGCGCAAATTCGGTGTCGGATTTGTTGTGGGAGAGAGACTTCGTCGCCAAGTACTGTCGTTCACTCCGGTGGACGAGCGTCTCGCAACAATCCGCATCAAAGCGCGATTTTTTAACATCTCGCTAATTTGCGCCCACGCCCCGACGGAAGAGAAGAACGATGCGACCAAGGATTCTTCCTATGAGCGCTTGGAATGTTCCTATGAGCGCTGCCCCTGCCACGACATAAAAATCGTGATTGGCGACTTCAACGCCAGGGTGGGCAAGGAGGGAATTTTTGGTCCCACAGTCGGAAAATTCAGCCTACACAACGAAACATCCGGTAACGGACAGAGGCTGATCGACTTCGCCGGGGCCCGAAACATGGTAGTCTGCAGCACCAGATTCCAGCATAAAAAGATACACCAACCTACCTGGCTGTCTCCTGATCGAAAAACACGAAACCAGATCGATCATGTTGTGATAGATGGAAGACACGCTTCTAGTGTATTAGATGTACGTACGATCCGAGGTCCCAACATCGACTCGGATCATTACCTTGTTGCAGCCAAACTGCGCACACGCCTCTGTGCAGCGAAAAATGTACATCTACCTACGCAAAGAATGTTCGACATCGAAAAGCTGCAATCACAACAGACATCCAGAAGATTCGCCACTCGACTCTCACTCCTGCTCTCGGAGAGCACTGCCCAACACACCGGCATGCGCGAGCAATGGAGCAACATTTCTCGTTCCCTACGTACCGCCGCCGAAGAAGAAATCGGATTCCGGCGAGCCCGAAAAAACAATTGGTACGACGAGGAATGTCATGCTGCCGCAGAAAGAAAAGATGCCGCCTATAGAGCCACGCTGCGATCGGGTGCAACGCGAGCCATGTGGGATCGCTACAGAGAGCTGAAAAAGGAAGAGAGACGTATTATCCGACAGAAGAAACGAGAGGCCGAAATACGTGAGTGCGAGGAGCTTGAGATGCTGGCCAATAGGAACAACGCCCGAAAATTTTACCAGAAAGTTCGGCGGCTTACAGAAGGTTTTAAGACCGGGGCGTTGTCCTGTAAGAACAAAGACGGCGATCTGGTGACTGACGTACAGAGAAATCTTAAATTATGGAGGGAACACTTCTCGAATCTGTTAAACGGTGACAGCTGCGCATGTCATAGAGAATGTGAAGATCCCGATACCCCAATCGTTGACGACGGAATTGTCGTTCCGTTACCCGACCATAACGAGGTGAGAATAGCAATATCACGGTTAAAGAACAACAAAGCCGCGGGCGCCGACGGACTGCCGGCTGAGCTATTCAAACATGGCGGCGAGGAGCTGGTAAGGTGCATGCATCAGCTCCTATGCAGAATATGGTCGGATGAAAGCATGCCTGCCGATTGGAATTTAAGTGTGCTCTGCCCAATCCATAAGAAGGGCGATCCTGCAATTTGTGCCAATTACCGCGGGATTAGTCTTCTAAATATCGCCTATAAGGTTCTAGCGAGCGTATTGTGTGAAAGGCTGAAGCCCACCGTCAACCAACTGATTGGACCTTATCAGTGTGGCTTCAGACCTGGAAAGTCTACCATCGACCAAATATTCACAATACGCCAAATCTTGGAAAAGACCCATGAAAGGAGAATCGACACACACCATCTTTTCGTCGACTTCAAAGCTGCATTCGACAGTACGGAAAGGAGTTACCTGTATGCCGCTATGTCTGAATTTGGTATCCCCACAAAACTAATACGGCTATGCAAGATGACGTTGCTCAACACCAGCAGCGCCGTCAGAATTGGGAAGGACCTCTCCGAGCCGTTTGATACCAAACGAGGTTTCAGACAGGGTGACTCGCTGTCGTGTCACTTCTTTAACCTGATGTTGGAGAGCATCGTACGAGCCGCAGAACTTAATCGCTCAGGCACAATATTTTATAAGAACGTGCAATTGTTGGCGTATGCCGATGATATTGACATCATCGGCCTTAACAACCGCGCCGTTAGTTCTGCCTTCTCCAAACTGGATAAAGAGGCAAAGCGAATGGGTTTGGTGGTGAACGAGGACAAAACGAAGTACCTCCTGTCTTCAAACAAACAGTCGGCGCACTCGCGTATCGGCACCCACGTTACTGTTGACAGTTATAATTTTGAGGTTGTAAAAGACTTCGTGTATTTAGGAACCAGCATTAACACCGATAACAATGTCAGCCTTGAAATCCAACGTAGAATCTCTCTTGCCAACAAGTGCTACTTTGGACTAAGTAGGCAATTGAGCAGTAAAGTCCTCTCTCGACGAACAAAACTAACACTCTACAAGACTCTCATCATGCCCGTCCTAACGTATGGCGCAGAAGCTTGGACGATGACAACATCCGATGAAGCGACGCTTGGAGTGTTCGAGAGAAAGATTCTGCGCAAGATTTTTGGACCTTTACACGTTGGCAACGGCGAATATCGCAGACGATGGAACGATGAGCTGTATGAGCTTTACGACGACATAGACATAGCGCAGCGAATAAAGATCCAGCGGCTTCGTTGGCTGGGTCATGCCGTCCGAATGGATACAAACGCTCCGGCTTTGGAAGTATTCGATGCGGTACCAGCTGGTGGTAGCAGAGGAAGAGGAAGGCCTCCTCTGCGTTGGAAAGATCAGGTGGAGAAGGACTTGGCTTCACTTGGTGTGTCCAATTGGCGCCAATTAGCACGAGAAAGAAACGACTGGCGCGCTTTGTTAATCTCGGCCAAAATCGCGTAAGCGGTTATCGCGCCAATTAAGAAGAAGAAGAATGATACTCCTTTAACTATCTTTAATAATTTAAGCTTATATTACGTTTGAGAGGTCTGTAAAAAACTTTACTATATTGTAGACTTGAAATAAACGAAACAAAATGAAATGAAATGAAAATGTAGACGGTGTATTTTAAGAGCTTTAAAATTTTAAATGATAATAAAAAACTGAGATATTATTGAAAGGAGTATTTTTTCTTATAAACTGGTTGATAATTTCATGGTGTTTGTTTTTTGGGTATCATATACGGCTTAAGGCCGCCACTGCTACGAGTTACATGTTCCGTTTGATGAGTCCAATTTTTGACTACATTTACCAATAAATCTGAATAATAAATTTAAAGGAGCACAATCAACAAAACTGTGAAGGAAGCAATAATCATTTGGCTTCAACTCTTGCGCGTGCTGTATTTTATAGACACCTAAGCGAAGATTCTTACGTAAAATTTAATACGTTTTCGAAAGGCAAAAGCCAACAAGTTGAGACCGATAACAAATCAACATTTCGGCGTCTTCTGCGGTATTGGAAGTATTCTGAGCAGATATGTCAACACATTATTGCCATTGTCAAACACAGTTTGCCACTGCCAAACCATAGTTATCGATATTGAAACTTCTCATGCAGCTGAACAAAGCACCCTAGACTTATTTCATAATGGCCGGTAGCAGAGAATGTTAATGCAATGAGAAGGTGCAAATGTTACTGTAAGCTTTTTTTAGTACAATTGAGATCTGAAAGATTTGTAATAAGGTCATTTAGCACACCGAGTTTATAGACACCTCACTGACTTTTGCCCACACAAAAATTAGAAACACCACACATCTTTCACCTCAACACACAACACATTTCTCACCTCGACATTAAACCAATTAAATTTGTACTATTTTCGTATTTTTGAAATAATAAGCGAATACGTAAAATTTATTACATAATTTTTTTTTTTTAATTACATTAAAAAAAAAAAACGATTTTAAAAAATAAAATTTATAAAAAAAAGTTTGCACCGGGAATTGAACTCGAGTCTAACATGTGGCGAGGAAAAATAGGCGGTGCGTTTATTTCTTCGACTGCTTATTTTTTGACCATTTTGTTACTTTTGAAATGATAAGCGGATACATAAAATTTATTAAAAATTTTTTTACGATTACATTAAAAAAAAAATTTAAAAACGAAAAAAAAAATTTGCACCGAGAATTGATGCCGAGTCACGTGGGGAGGATAAATACATTAAACTAATTAAATTTTTACTATTTTCGTATTTTTTGAAATAATAAGCGAATACGTAAAATTTATTACATAATTTGTTTTAATTACATAAAAAAACGAATTTAAAAAAAAAAAGTTAATAAAAAAAGGTTTGCACTGGGAATTGAAATCGAGCCTAACATGTGGCGAGGAAAAATAGGCGGTGCATTTATTTCTTCGACCGCTTATTTTTTTACCATTTTGTTACTTTTGAAATGATAAGCGGATACATAAAATTTATTAAAAATTTTTTACGATTACATTAAAAAAAACACATTTAAAAAAAAAAAAAAAATTGGCGCCGAGAATTGATGCCGAGTCACATGGGGAGGATAAATACGCAGTGCGTTTATTTCTGCGCCTGCGTTGTGAACCAAGGTTTTGTGCATGCGCGCGACGCGAATTAATTTTAATAAAGTTCTGAAAGTAATTCATGAAGTTTTTCATTACATACATTCATAAATGAACGTATACTCTATATGTACATAAATGATGGTATATGACAATATACATACATACATAATATGTATGTACATGTCAATAGGAGGTATTTGCATTAAGAAAAAAAAAACGGTTTAAGATAAATCAACACTTATTTTATATTGTATGCCAATTTATAGTTTATGTATTCGACAGCATTTACATACATATGTAGGTATGTACATTTGTATATTATATGAAAAACAATAATGCACAAGCGCAAGAACATCATCTTCCTTTCATACATATGTACATATGCATGTATGCCCAAATAACCTTGACTTATGTATGTACACAAGTCACAGCACATCACATTCTTACAAGACAAATACACATACGCACTAGCGAGTTTCTTCCTAACAAGTGCAAAAACAATTCTGCTCTATGTATGTATTATGTCCTAGCATATATACATACATATATACCTACTTGCCTTCTAAACTTCCTACAAAATAATTGTATTCATATGTTACTACATCCATGCACGTTCATACATTCATGCATATGTATATGCGCGAGCACAGCTCTCCCTTCTTGCTTCCGTGTACTTTTGTCTTTCACCAGTCGATATTCCTAATATTGTACTTACAAAAACACGATATGTACTTTGATAGACGCAAAAGCAACAGCAAGCGCAACGCCATGGCCGCTTTGCCACCGCACATTCTAAAATGTTCTAGAACACAACAAAAACACATACCTCACATGCGCATGTCGCCCAAAGCTAAAATCTAAGCCTGGCGACTACAAAAATAAAATACATTCGTAGACACAGTCGCAGCGGCCATAATTCTATCAGCGACTGCGCTGAACAATTTAGAAGAAAAACAAAAAGTTCATTCATAAGTTAGAGCTCATATTTCAATTTCATTCATAAAACGAGCCGCCCATATGCCAATTTTCGCGACCATTCGAAAATAGTCAATATTGGAATATTTCGCGTGGAATTATTTGCCAATATTTGATAAATCTTAAATTTTTGTCATGTCGAGTGGCCGCGGCTCCGTATGTATGTATGCACCCTTATATGTATGTAAATATGTCTTCTAACTGTGCGACAGTCGCGAGTTAATGCGACTTCCAGCGAATCACACATTGCTGTCCGCAAAGCCGCAAGTATGTACCTTATGATCAGAAAGTACCGGGAATGTTTAAATTAAACAAAACAGAGTTAAATTTAAGGCAAATTTATATTATCTTCTTCAAAATATGACCCGTCTGAAGCAACACACATGTGCCAACGTTTAACCCAGTCCTCCAAACACCCCCGGCAGGCCGATTTGTATTCTCTTTGATCAGTGCGATGGCGCGTTATCATCATGCAAAATCTGAGAATTGTTTGCTCACATTTCCGGCGGTTTGCAACACACAGCATCTCTCTAAGGTTTCAAAACGGATAAATAATATTCTCTATTGACTGTCTGGCCCGATGGAAGGTACTCATGGTGGACTATGCCTTGGCAATCGAAGGAAGCAGTCAACATCACCTTCCCGGTTCTTTTTGCTCATAGGGTATACATATCCCATGTGTCAAGTGTGCGCAGAAGCTTGTGTTCTGGGTTTGTTAGAATAGTGGTAGTTTGTACATATATTTAAACACATATGTGAGTATGCGCGTTAGGCTTCCTGGATGGATATTAGAATATTTTCTCATCAATATGTGTATGTAAGTAGTTCAGATTTGACTGAAGAAATTAAATATAGGAATGCATATTCATATGATTGACTTTATGGCTGTTTTACATATAAATCAATTCAAATGAATAATGTTATATAGAAAATAAATTTCTAAATAACTGGTATTAGAAAAACCTGAATACACTATTTTAAATCAATTTCAATTAAACCAAATATAAAAAATGAAATAAAAATATCGAATAAAAAACTGTGCACAGGATTTGAACCTGAGTCAAACATGAGACTACGTACTGCATATACGACACGTCCTTCACGATTGCGCTAATCTATAATTATTGATGATCTTTTCTAAATCACTCATTTATTCGATTCGCAGTTTTATATGTACATATTCTGCGTTAGTTGAAAGTTTGTATGCGTAATTATATGCATATGCATCTGTGTATGCGCGTTTGGCTTTCTGGACGGATATTAGAATGATATTGAGCCTATTCGTAAATGCATCACTGCGCTGCATAATATGATTATTCTGCACTGCCACTGCTAATCAGCACACATCTGTTGCATCAGTCATTTTTATGATTTGTGTTTTGATGCTATTTGCGCACAATATACTGCATTGTTGCATTTTCGACCACTTATGAGTTGCAGTGTTGCCAATTTTTGCATTTATGAACATGATGCGTATCAGATGCTACGCAGTGATGCATTTACGAACAGGCCCATTTTCTCATCAATATAATTTGGATTTGATGAAATAGATTAAAGACATATGTACATATTTTCTGTTTTGATTGATTTATATAAAAATCAGGTCATATCCAGTATGAACTATTTTATACCGAAAAGAAATTTCCATTTATAAAATACAAAAAACAGTATTTTAAAGAAATTTTAATATAATTAAAATAAACTCAAAAATTTTACCAAACTTTCCTGGTTTGAATTGTAAAAAAAAATGTGCACGAAAAAAAATATGACTTCAGGACTTGAACCTGAATTAAATACGTGCAAAAACACAAAACGAATAACTCCGCCGACTTTAGCTTCTGCACCACAAACTAACTACCGCGCGGCCTTCTTAATCGCAAATTTATTCGCTTCGATTTCCTTAGTAGTGTGCCGAAAAATCTTATGAACGTCCTCAGTAGTATGGTAAACGCAGAAAATATCTGAATTCTTGGCCTAGCGTGGTAAGTAAATATAGAAACCCTCCACTCGCGTGGTAAATATCTGCAATTCCGACCTCTTCAGGAAAGTTGAATTTGAAATGACCTTATTATGAATCTATAAATTAGAACTCGAAAAAAGCTCTTTTAACATTTGCTCCTTCTCATTGCATTAACATTCTCTGGTATAGGTATATTAATGTGGAGAGCAACATTTTTTGAACTATTTATAGTCAGAGAAAAATGTTGAAACATATATGATACCAATGGATAGCATATGTGAAGACGGTTTGCATAATGTATTAAAATAGATACATAAGTGAATAGGTGCAGGTAAAATTAATCACACTATTTTACGTGTATTAATAGTGTGTTGGGGCGGGAGAAATATATTTTTACATATATATACATATAGTCGCACTGTGATGGCAACAGAGTTGTTTGTTTGAAAATTGCTATATATATTGTGTATATAATCGCATAATAGAATAGTGTGAAGATGAAATACAAAACAATATTCCTATGTATATATAACATACTATTTAGCCTTTATTGCTAAGTTTTTGTTACAAGCAGCCCTGTTGCCATACACATATAAATGTTGAAACGTATAAACGAATAATGTGAAGGCGGAATAAGAAACAGCTATATTACTGTGAATGCATACTATTATAAATTTCATTCACAATTTATGATGGTCATGGATTAATTAATGACTGTTTTTTATTATGGTTTTTCAAAAAAAATAATTTTTTTTTCCGTAAATGTTTCCAATTCATGAATAAAAAAATTATGATATTTGAAATACACAAATATAGGATCGCTTAAAACAGGTAAAATGGGATATTTTTCACATTTAATTTTACTACATCTATTCACATGCATCATGTAAAAAGTTTCAACATAAGCTATCCATTTATATATAATATGTTTCAACTTTTTTCTACGACTATAAATACTATATAACGTCGAAATTTCCTAGTATGAATTATTTATTCCATCCTTAAACACTCTTACCGCTTCTTGTGTTGCCTCACCAGTCATTACTTTGGTCACTTCTTGGCTATGACCAGACATAGATATATTTTACGTGATTAGCGTCAGGGCTCTATTCACGTTGTCATGGAATTCACTTAAATTGTGTTTACCTTGTGTGAGTCTCTTCGTTTCGTCCTGCAACACATATAGTCCAATCTATTCGTGATTGCATCAAAATTAAACATTGTGTTATGGTTGGTCAACACGTCAGCTGCTGCATCTTGTATTTTAGTTTTTATAAGGGCTTCTACGTCTTCCCTCCATACGCGGTATTTGGAAATATTGCCGTCAAATACCGGTAGTGCTTTAAAAACGCCCAGGTTGATATTGGTTCGACTGGTATAAATTATGTTGACTGGTTCCAATCGTTCTGCTGCTTGAGGAATCATTGCTGGGTTAACTTGGATCTGATCTATCCGGGCTCTTAATGTTGCATTTTCTGGTTGGATACTCTGAAGTATTACTTGCAAATTGGCCATCTGCTAAATATGGTGTTCACGTGGATTTGTTCCATAACGTCAATGGTGTCCAAATTTCTTCATGTATTAAGTTTATTACGTTTCTAAAACGATTTTCTCATCTGCTTGGAAGATAGTTAAGGACTTGCTTGACTTTGGAAAAATATAAAAATTTATTTTTTTTGAATTTAATTTTAGGGTAGTTCTAAACACTATGTTAATACTAGACTGACTGCTAACATATTTGACAGTCGTATTTATACTTATACCTCATCTTACTGTTTTAGGTGCACGACTTGTATATTAGTTTCTTTGTTTGCTGTTTAGGAAAAACATGTTTATCTCTTGTTATTCTTAAAATACATATGATTATCTCTCGTTATTCTTAAAATAAAATATGTTTATCTTTTGTTTTTTTTTTTAAATACATATGTCTATCTCTTATTTTGCTTAAAATACATATGTTTATCTTTTGGTATTCTTAAAATATGTTTGGATTTGTTCAGCCCTGCGTGATTATACTTAGGATTTACTTAAATATTTTTATTTATTATTTGTGAATAAAATCATTCCTTAACTAATTTCGTACTATGGAAAATTTAAAATCCATTCCCTTTTGTTCTCTTATAGAAGATGAATACTCTTTTAAGATGTGCAGTGTACTCTCTCCTAAAGGACAGCTCTCTTGAACGGGCACCTCTCATAAACGGACAGTTTTTTTAGTACCAAAAAATTCTTAAGGGTTGTTGAAAATTGTTACCTCTTGAGCGGACAAACTTCTCATAACAGGACGCGGACACTTGTTTCCACCCCAAAGGGTATTTTAATTTCCCATAACCGGACAGCCTACAACATTTTTTTACGTTTTACAGCTGTTGCTTATTCAGTAACACTTTTATATATAAAGGAATCCCCCAAATACGAAACACTTGTTTTTAGTGCAGTAAAAACATAAATATGTATTTACATACATATAGGTACACGTAGTTTCCTATTGTATGCATTCGTGAATCGCAATGCCTAAAGCAGTTGTGAGTATAAAAGGCAAAGTTAGTAACATTGAAATTCATAAAAATGAAAAGCTTAGCGTACGCGAGTGGGCAAAAAAATGTAAGATTAGCAAAACTCCGGAGAGAAAAAGGAGTGTGCTAAAGCCCAAATGTCTTAATATTGATAAATTATGCTGCAAATGCTTTGTGAAGGCACGAAATAAAGGCATTCTTTTATCAGGCACACTTATAAGGAACAAAGCTAAAGAAATTTCCGTTTGACTCAATTACGACGATTTTAGTGCATCATCCGGCTGGCTGGAAAGGTTCCAAAAACGGCACAAAATAATCTTCCGTACAAATTCTGGAGAAGCAGGTAGTATAAACCAAGGTGTTGTCAAAAGTTTTACCGAAGGGGTACCATATTTGATTGGAAGATATGATTCGTAAAACATTTATAATGCAGATGAAAGTGGTTTGTTTTTCCGAACATTACCCGATAAAACATTTTAATTAAAAAATGAAAAATGCACAGGTGGAAAAATGGCTAAGGACTTTACACTGCGACAATATGGCTGGCGAAAGCGAACGGTTTTATGTTATTGGGAAATCTGCAACACCTCGGGCATTTCGAAAAATAAATTTGAACAATTTACCCGTTACGTAGCAATCAAACAAAAAGACTTGGATGACGTCTGATGTAAGGCAGATTTTCTCGTGCAGTTTGATATAAAAATCCAAATTCATGAGCGGAGCATGGATCTATTTCTAGATACTGCGGCTTTCCTTTCTCGCGATCTAAAATTGAAAAGCTTAAATTGAAAAAAATTCGAGAGTTAAAGTTATTTTTGTCCGCGCAAGCACGACAGCATTTTATCGCCTCCTTAATCAAGGCGGAATAAAACACTTTAAGTTCATGCATAAATCGTTATTTTTAAAACACATTGAACTGATAGAACAAATCCTAAGTATTTGAATTCATTTACACTTTGAAAAACAGAATCATTTATGGCTAGATTGTATGGGTATGTATAGAAGTATATTCATCTTTAGTTATTTGATTAGTATTGAAACTATTTTGTTTTAATTTAACACTAAAGGCATAGTATATTTAGAAGCATGCTTACCTAAGCTCCTTAGAGGTTATGCTTTCCCATGACATGCCTCTATGGTGAAACTGTATCTAGAAAAAAAAAGTTTAATAATTAAATAATGTATAAAGTTCATATGGTGGCCGCCGTAGCAGAATGGGTACGTGCGTGACTAACATTCGTACGACGTAGGTTCGAGTCTCCGTGAAACACCAAAATAAAGAAAAAGGTTTTTCTATTAGCGTTCGCCCCTCGGCAGGCAATGACAAGCCTCTGGGTGTTTTTCTGCTATGAAATAGCTCCTCATAAAAAATGCCGTTCGGAGTCCGTTTGAAACTGTAGGTCCCTCCATTTGTGAAACAACATCAAAACGCACGCCACATATAGGAGGAGGAGCTCGGCCAAACACCCAAAAAGGGTGTAAGTGCCAATTATATATCTACATATATTATATATGAGCGGTCATGAAGTTATGGTTCTTATGCCGAATACATCGTTCCTATGATCTTTAAATACAGGCTAGCTCCCATTTTCTAGTCGCAATTTTAAGCTCTACTAGACTGTCAATAAGTTTTGCGGTGAAATAAGAAAAACACAATTTTATGGTTTAAAATGCTTTTTATAACTCAGTATACCCTCCCTGAGCATCAATACACTTGTTTCAACGAGATTTCAATTTATGAAATCCATTCCTGAAGTGAGAATCTGGAAGGGCTGCAAAACACGTTTCCACAGCTGCTATGACCTTATCATTTGGTGAAAAACGCTTTCCACGCATGAAATTATTTAGGTTTGGAAACAGATGGAAGTCGCTAGGAGCCAAGTCTGGTGAATACGGTGGTCGCTCCAACAAAACGAACTTTAATTCATGAATTTAAGCCAGTGTTAAAATGCTCTTGTGACACGGTGACAATGCTCAGTAACTTGATTTTCCAACACCACGTCCTTGACGTGGGTCGTCTTCATGGCATGTACGACCACGGTTAAAATCACCAATCCATCTTTCTATTGCACTAGTTGAGGGCGAAAAGTCCTTAAAAAAAAAAAAATAAATAATTGGCGCGTACACTTCTGTTAGGTGTTTGGCCGAGCTCCTCCTCCTATTTGTGGTGTGCGTCTTGATGTTGTTCCACAAATGGAGGGACCTACAGTTTCAAGCCGACTCCGAACGGCAGATATTTTTATGAGGAGCTTTTTCATGGCAGAAATACACTCGGAGGTTTGCCATTGCCTGCCGAGGGGCGACCGCTATTAGAAAAATGTTTTTATTAATTTTGCTTTCACCGAGATTCGAACCAACGACCTCTCAGTGAATTCCGAATGGTGATCACGCACCAACCCATTCGGCTACGGCGGCCGCCAAAAGTCCTTATAGTCCTAAAAATAGTCGGTACAAAATGGCCTGTAATCAAATAATGAATTGACAGATGAAATGAAACTCCACATACGTTGTTATGAGGAGTGGATCAGCATAACAAAAAACATGTAGGCTAGTAGAAGGGCCCTCTCTTATCGAATCGCAAAACTTATTAACCAGCCTAGTATTTTTTAAATCGCAAACATACTTTCTCTATTATTCATAAATCGCAAAATATTTCCGATTTCAAAACGGTTGCTTTTGAAACGATGTTATGAGACCATAGACCATAGTAGGTTTGCTTATGACGGTGTTCAGCTTCAGTACGTGAGTTCGATAACGCACCAGCAGAACCAAGCTACCATCATAACTATCACCTCACAAGATAAATTAAATAAATTGCACACGGGGAAGGTGGATGTAAATAAAGCCACATTAGACCATGTACAATTCCTCCGAAATCAGACCAAAATTATACAAAACCTAGTGAATCATGTTCATTATAATTTTTATTAACACTATCAGAGCATAACAATTCGAATATTCAAAATTAATATATATTTAAAACAATGGCATACTAACATTATTTTGTGGGTGTACTTTAATTAACTAAAACTGCCCTACCCCTACATTTTCTATTATACATATATGGCCATTGACCCGAAAAAAATAATTACTTATATGAAAAGGAATGAAATGGAATAGACAAAAGGATCAAATCATATAAATATATGTACATTAATGTATTCTCAAAAAAAAACAACACTGTCTTTACCAATTGTTACATACTACACTATACTCCATACATACGTCTACATTAATTGAAATGAGAGGGAGAGTGAATATTAACATAAAAAAGAAAATAAGCAATTGCACTTACATATTCTTGGTGTCGATATAGCAGTACAACCACGCGTAGAAGGCCGTCTCGTTATGTAAGTAGTTGTTGCTAGACTATCGTTCTTTAAATTGTATTAGGTTCTTCCTGTTTTTGATAAATTCACTTCTTTCTTATTTCTTATTATTCTAAAAACAATTTCAAATAAAAAAACCGTTTTCTTTTTTCTTCTTTTAATTTGATGTCGGTTTCATTTAATAAAAAAATGATAATTATAAAATATTTAAAGAAATATTTAAGAAAAAAAGAACTATGTTGACGGAGGTTAATGAATATATTGATATACATATACATATGTCAATAGACCAAAACACATTGCCTATGTTAATAAATATCGGCTCAAAAAATTATTGTAGCAAACATTTTTACAAAATTTGTATATTTTAAATTTACTTAATCGCACACACCAAGATGTGAGGTCGTTTTATAATGTATTTTTTTTTTAATTAAATCAACAAACCTTTAAGTTACTTTGATTTTAAATGCGCCAACATTTGTTGTAATAATTTGAAATAATTTCTTCATTCTTCTTTAAGTTTGTTTGAAAGTACGAATTGAATATATTTTCGTTTATCATGGGAACATAAAATTGCACAAGCAAATTTCTTGCAAAATACCGTCGGCTATTCGTCAATTTGATTTCCTACAGGAGCCAACAACTGTGCAGAGCCAATATATTAAGGAGAGCTGTAATCAGCTCTGTTAAAGTTTCACCAAACCCCGGCGGTGGTTAGACTTCATTTTTGACAATTCACACTATTCGTAGCTCGTGAGACTTCTCTATACATTAACGTTCTCTGCAGTCGGTTCGCGAAACTTCGCGATTGTAACAATATTGTGCTCTTTGTTTAATGCTTGTTGGTAGATATAATATTTTATTATTTATGCTCCTTGGCATTGACATACTGAAAAAAAAAACAACGAAACGGTCATACTATGACATTAGCAACCCACAAACCAGCATTGAACTGCTCTTCGTTCTTAATTCTCTCTTAATTCTATTGAAGGCATTAATTAGCAATATAATTTTTATAGCATCGCATTAAATATCTATCAATATTAATACGCTCACATATGTAATCCATATATCTGAATAAACAGGGGTTTGAAGGGCGGCAGATGACCCCTTTTAAAAAGAACAACATCCAACTCAACATTATTGTTCGATCCAACAACAACAGTATGCTTGCTATCTCTCTTCCCATCATTTTAACATATGGTTTAGCAAATGTAACTGCTGTCATGGCATTAAGACTTACCGCTACTGCTTGCAAGGTTGCATGGTTTCCTGGCTATTGCGACATTGAGGGTCGATGAAATAGCGTGACTTGGCACCAAGTTGACTGATGTGTACACAAGCAACGATATAGGCATACTCCTACAAACTTGTAAGCTACTTATTTTTGAGAAAATTGTAAGTCTAATAAGTAGACATGCCCGGAGCATGGGGGTTCCAACACATGATCTCTGCAGAAGCTGTCTAAATAAGGAAGAGGAAGAAACGATCTTGCACCTTTCTGCTCTATCCAGACGTAGATTCACAATTTTAGGCAGACAACTATTTACTGAGTTCGAAGCTCTCAGTACTGTAGAAATTGGGGATAATCTAAAATTTTTGAAAAGTTCACCCTAGTTTTAGGTTCTCCATGCGGCCATCACTATGGGCTTGTCGTTAGCGATAGAAGCAATAATTGTGATATTTTCTATCTCAGTACAGGTATCAGAAGTAGATTAAACAGAAGATGACAACTCATATTGCGAGAATGCGTGGATGAAGTAAAATTTGCACTTTTGTGCTAATCGACAGGTGCTATACAAAAGTAAAAATATTATATATATAAAATACACCCTTTTTGGGAGTTTGGCCGAACTCCTCCTTCTATTTGTGGCGTGTGTCTTGATGTTGATCCACAAATGGAGGAACCTAAAGTTTTAAGCCGACTCCGAACGGCAAATATTTTTTATGAGGAGCTTTTTCATGGCAGAAATACACCCATCTGCTGGGCAACTGCTATTTGAAAAAATCAGGTGAATGCGTCGGTTTTGCGGCTGTTTATTTCCGAGTTCAATCTTGATTATACCATAGCTCATACTGATCTTTGGCTTCCTTTTTATGACAATTTGTTGCGGAAGTCTTTGCGCAAGTTTTCCGCACAATAAAATTCCTTCACTTATTTTCGTCTCGGTACCTGCTTCAGAACAGAAACCAGAGAACGTTAATGTATAGAGAAGTTTCACGGGCTACGAATAGTGTGAATTGTCAAAAATGAACTGAAACCGCGAAAACTTGTTCACCTCTTTCAACTCGGCAGCGGGGAACTTCTTTACAGAGCTGATTACAGTGAGATATGTACAAATACATTGGCTCTGCTCAGCTTTCGGCTTCTGTATTAAATCAAATTGACGAATAGCCGACGGTATTTTGCAAGGAATTTGCTGTGCATTTCTATGTTCCCTTGATAAACGAAATTTTATTCAATTTTTATTTTCAAACAAACTTGTTCATTGCTTTAACTTAAAGAGAAGAATTTAAACAAAATACATTATGAAACGACCTCACATTTAGTTATGCGCGTTTTAGTAAATTTAAAACTTCATACAAATTTGATGAAAATTTTTACTAATAAAATTCAGACGAGAATTCATAGAGCATACATGTGTTTTGGTATATTGATATATATATGTATCGTATATATATCAATATATACATATATTACGTTAGTTATGTTTGTGCAAAAATTCAATTGCATCTTCAATTCTCATAGTGTTACATATGTGCATACGCACTGCAGCAACCATGACCTATCTCACGACGCATCGCCTTGTTATATTTACATGCAATAATTAGGGAGTAAATATCCGAATGATCGAATTCTTGCCTAACAAATGCTAAAACAATTCTCTTTTGCATATGCATGTACATATTTGCACGTACATATTTGTGTTCTGAACTTCGAGCACAACAATGCTTATTAACGTACACATATGCAAGTACATACAACCGCACACACAGGGCACTCACTTCCTCTAAATGCGGCCCGTATATATGTGTGTATGAAAGTATGTCTTCTAAATGCTCGACAACCGCGGCTGCTGTGCGTTAAGTGCGCGCATGAGCATACAGTAATGCTGAAAAGAGTCACCGACGTAAACGCAGTCCCCTGGCAGCTGTTACGATCAAACTAATGAGAACCCCATGTAAATGAAAAATTACTTCCCTGCCATATCGTAGTATCGTAGATTTTGTCGCAAAAATTTTGAAAATTCCTCTCAGGATTGCTCTCTCACCACACAGTGTTGCTAAACAGTAGATTTCGAGATCATTTACAAAATAAACTTGGAAAAATTTTAATTTTTGTTAAAATAACTTAAAAACAATGCTGAATAATGTTAATTATAGATAAATGAACTATTTGCATTTGTTGAGTTTTGGCTTTGGTTTATTAAACAATGAAAAGTTGTAACTGATTGTGAAGTGTGTGAGCAAAAATATCAATGGCAACATTATGTAGATGCAACCAAACACATACACACACCAACCGATGTAGGTATTGTGTAAATATGTAACTAAAAGAACGCAGTTGTTCTCTACGGGATGAGTTTTGCTCAATTTTGTGATCTCTAGGGGCTGCGGTAAGGGGCTACGATACGTCGGTGACTGTTTTCAGCATAACGTTCTCTGCGTAGCGTATTGCGTAATGGTGTATGTAGACTCGTGCATACATTTATAAGTACTCACAATTCTAGGATACGAGTGTTTTATGCTATGGCAAAATTTTAATTTGCCCATTTTAGATTTTTGCAGAATATTTTTAAAAAAATTTTTTAGTTATTTTATTTAAATATCTATGTCCCATAAAATTACTGGGTGAACGATATGAAGTGTTACCAACTTCACACTGCTTGTATCTGTAAAACAGCTCATGACATCAACGTCAAAATTCTTCTAACGACAGTTCAATATATTGTTTATAGGCCATCAAAAGCATTTGCGTCTCAGTTTTGTTGAAATTTTTTTTTGTAATGGAATTCAAACGTAATAGTGTGATTACGTTATATTTGGCTGGAAAATCACAACCAGCCATTGTTCGTGAGCTCAGTCACCTCAAAGTGAATAAAATGTTTGTGTATCGCACTATAAAACGTTACAATGATACTGGTAGCATTGCAAAACGCTATGGAGGTTGACCAAAAAAAATTGCAACAACGCCAGAAATGGTTCGAAAAGTGAAGGCTCGACTTGAACGAAATCCAAGTCGAAGCGGAAGGATAATGGCCAAAGAACTGAAAATATCGCAAGACAGCATTCGACGCATATTGAAAAATGAGCTCAAGGTCAAGGTTTACAAGTTCCAAAAAGCACACGATCTTTCACCCCAGCGAAAAACCGTTCGGTGCGAAAGAGCAAAGGAGTTTTTGCACTTGCACGAACGTGGCGAGTTTCCTAACATTGTGTTTTCTGATGAAAAAAATTTCCCAATTGAGCAGTTCATAAACACTCAAAACGATCGTGTTTACTTGACCGAAGGCTCATACGAGAATTTAAGCCTACGTATGGCCACTCGAAGCAATTTCAAATCGCAAGTAATGGTTTGTGCCGCATTGACCGTTGATGGATGCTCTCCAATCGTTTTTATCGAGCCTGGTGTCAAAGTTATTCCAACTTATTATCGATAAAATGTTTCAGAAGCTGCTTTAGAGCCGTGGACACCGAAACATTTCGGTGGTAGACCAAGGACGTTCCAACAGGACTCGGCACCGTCTCATAAAGCTCGTGTGAACCAAGAATGGTTAAAAAATCATGTTTCACACTTCCTTTCGCCCACACAATGCCTTTTGAATTCGCCAGACGCAAATCCGATGGACTATTCCATCTGATCCATTTTGGAGAGCAAGGTGAGGACTAAAAAATATGCCAGTAGGGATGCGCTGAAGAAAGCGATTATGCGAGAATGGGCCAAAATACCTCAAGATCACATTCGTGCAGCATGCAACTCATTTTTTGACCGTTTTAAAGCTATAGTCAAAAAGGTGGTCATATCGAGCTCAAGTGAATATATGTTAAAATTGTAATCATTTTTAAACAATTTTGTCTTTGAAATTAATAAAAACTAATTTCACACAAAAAAGTTATGGTGTTTTGAATAGGTAACACTTCATATCGTTCACCCTGTAGATAATTTTATACCTACCATACATTGCCATTAGACTCCCTGCCTTCCCTCATGTGATTAAGCTGTCCATAAGCCTATTTTTCTTGGGGAAGAAAAAATATTTCGTGAACCGTAAATTTTTGTCGTAGCAACTGCCCGCATCTGCGTATATACGTATGTATGTAAATATGTTTTCTAAGTGTGCGACAGAATGGCGGCAGTCGTAACGAATAGAGATGGTTTAGCCAGAAATTGAAATTGCTCCGCTACTTCCTAGTTTTGATTTTTCCACTCCAAGCTACGTTTCGTTACTGCTAGTAGCAGAGAACGTTAATGTATAGAGAAGTCTGAATGACAGGAATGTATGGAATTTTGAGGGATACTCAAGGACTAATCACCACAGACAAATTTTTCACCAAAAGTTAACAGTAAGGAACTGAATTATGTAAATTTGACAGCAGTCGATAAGAATTTGTTGGTAGCTTTTTAATATGACTATGTATTTGAATTTTTTCCAAATCATATATTACAAAAACATATGTATATATAATATAATATAATATATATAATATATATATGCTGTGTATGTACATATGTGCACTTGCCGCAGCAAAAAATATTACGGTAAAACTTCTCAAGAAATCCAGCGCGCATTCATAGGCACAGCATTGTATGTACAGTAACCTTCAAATACTCTGATTTCAGAATAAGTTTCTTACCTTGCAGATATATGCATATGTTTTTGTACACTTTTTATCAATTGAAGAACTACATACGTAAAGTAATATACTAATCAAATATTTGCCCTTGTCATGTCGGTCTCCTTGCCGCGGCGATGAGGTTTAAGTGGTGAGTTAACCCCATGTTATGGAGATTATCTTACCACGAACTAAAAGGGCAGCTCCATATAGGAATTGGGTATCCACTCATCCGCGGAACGGCGGAATTGGTGGCCACCAAAGTACTATGTGAAGAGTACCGCACCAACAACCTGACAGGAGGTATAAAATTCATTTTCTACAACGTGGAGGCTAACCATGGATCTCTCTGCACGAGGTAACCCACTTTCGGAAAATCCCCCCGTCGAGCAATCGACGGCTCGGCCATCGGATGTGCAGGCCCGAACCCCACACCCCCCTATGACCGAAAGTGACACCCAGGGCTCCGGAGGAAGCGCACTACTAGTGGTGAAACATGGCACATTGTCTATGCCAATGGAGAGCCTAGTAAGTGTGAGCGATACACCGTGGTCGAAACGATCTGAAGCAACGGAACGAGTTGCGGAGGATGTGGAAATGGCGGACAATTTCTCACTAGACTCACATGGATCTCTGGTACCGAGTAAGTCTTTGACAATGGTTAAATCTGGTGCGAATCAGGTAAGTACCGGTAAAAAGACTGAAGTTATTGGAGAGTCGAACGCAGGTGTTGGTCTATCCGCAAGGCAGATCAAACGAAGAAGACAGAAGGCGAGGCAAGCCGAAGCACTAGCTAAGGCAAGGACTCAAGCTCCGTCAACTTCGACAACTGTAACGTAAACGGGAAAGCGTGGCAGAACAGAGGACTCCTCTGTAGCGCTGCGCTCTCCCGGAAACGAAACGGGGTCTGTGCCAACGACCGGGAAGAGAAGAAAGGCAAAGAAGAGGAAAGTCGAGAGACGGAATTCGGAAATGCATCCTCGACCCTATCCAAGGCAGACAAACTTTTGCCTGACAAGGCAAAGGCTAAGGGACCTCAAATGTCGAAAGACACTCTTCCGTCAACGTCTGGCGAATCATTCGCGAAAATGGCAGCAAAGGCAATGACGGTGGAGATACATACCGACAAACAAGACGGAAAGCTACCGGAGAGTCGAAAGACGCGCCGACTTTCGAGGGGAAAAGCGTGGTGGACGGCATCGCAAAGGTGCACTGTTCCAATGATTTTTCCCGAGAATGGCTGGAAAAAGAGATAGCAAAAATTCCAGCCTGCGAAAACAGCAAGTTCATTCTTGTTGAGGCTGATACGAGCGAGTGTCTGGATTCCGGGTCCTTCCTGTAGTTCAGCAGAACTCCTCACACGCATTCGTGTTCAGAACAAAGATCTTGACACGACTCTCTGGAGAGTATACTCGTGCACCAGACAGAAATCCGCTACCACTTCGGAGGCGGGTTCCCACCTGGTACTGGGTATCGATCTTGGGTCCCTCAAGGTTCTTAAGTCGAAGTACGAGTGCCGTCCTCGCCTACATCTGGGACGAATCCACTTCCGGGTCTAGGATAAGGTGGAGAACAATATACCCAGTCTCATGACTGAAGTAATATTTACACAGATAAATCTGCAGATAAATCGGCAGGCAAAACTGCAAACAAACCCTCACATAATAATAATACAAGAACCATGGGTATGTCACAAGCGTATCTGTGGTCTAGGTGCTATGTCGTGGGGACAAATATTTCATTGTGAAGGGAATGTGAGACCGCGAGCATGTATTATCATGCCGAGGTTGATCGAACACACGATGTTAAAAGGGCTATGCTCCGGAGATATCGTTGCTGCAAAAATAAAGTACTTGAAAAGTGGGAACAGAGTCGAGGCTGTCATAGTTTCGGCCTATGTACCCTACAACGTTTTACAGCCACCTCCTTCGACGGAGCTAACAGAAGTGGTCAAGTATGCAGAATCCAATAATCTGAAGCTAATAGTAGGCTGTGATGCAAATTCACAGAACATTGTGTGGGGAAGCAGCAAATGCAACCCCAGAGGTCTCAAGTTACTGAATTTTATCCTGTAATCTGATCATTCATTCAAAACACTGGTAACAAACCAATTTTTGTGACCAGAAGGAGACAAGAGGTGATTGATTTAACACTTACCAATAGGTCAGTTGGAAATCAAATCAACCGATGGGGAGTTTTTGAAGAGGACTCTCTTTCTGATCATCGTCTTATCGAATTCCGACTGGGAATTGATACAATATTAATACCTTCCTGTAGGAATCCTCGAAATGTGGACTGGGACAGGTATGGTGAGCTTGTAACTGAGCGATTACCAAACCTGAAAAAAATCAAATCATCAGAAATGATTGAAGATGCTACTAAGAAATTAGAAGGTGCTTTAATCAATTGCTTTGCGGAATTTTGCCCACTCAGGCAAAGCAGACAGGGGAAAGCGGTTCCTTGGTGGAACCCTGAACTGTCAAAGCTTCGTGTACGGTCCAGAAAACTTCTTAATATGGCCTTAAAGACCCAAACAGAAGAGGACTGGGCCAATCATCGACTTACACAGAGAGAATATAAAAAAGTACGGAAAGCCAAACTTGAATCCTATAGAAATTTCCACAGTAACGTCGAACAAATGAGGGAAACAGCGAGACTTTGCAAGGCCCTTCATTTAGACCGCTCAGTAATGCTGGATTCCATTCGAAAACCTGATGGTTCATACACCATTTCAAAATCGGAAACGTTTAATGTTCTACTCGAAACCCATTTTCCGGGTAGTAGAACTCTCTCTGAAGTAGAGAGTGGCATGAACAATGACGGTAGCAACGGTGGAACCTCTAGGTACAGCTGGTATATTGCTAGTCGGATAGTGACAAAGGAATCGATAAGGTTTTCCTTGTTTTCCTTTGAGAACTTTAAGTCCCCTGGACCTGACGGAATATATCCAGCAATGCTTAAAAAAGGAGGAGACAGGCTGATTGAGAGTTCTTCACAGCCTGTCTTGCATTTGGTTATATACCATCCCAATGGCGACGCGTAAGATTAGTATTTATTCCGAAACCAGGAAAAGATGACTATTCCCTAGCAAAAAGTTTTACACCAATCAGTTTGACATCGTTCATGTTGAAAAGTGTGGAACGAGTGGTGGAGAAACATATTCAAGTGGGGGTATTGAAGAGAGGTCCACTTAGTAGAAATCAACACGCTTACCAGAGTGGAAAATCATGTGAATCAGCCTTATTGGAAGCTGACGAATACACAATGGGCGTGTTCGTGGACATTGAGGGGGCTTTTGATACTGCCACTTTCGGCTCGACATGTTCTTCTGCCGAACGACACGGAGTAAATCAAACCATGGTAAAATGGATATATTCCATGTTCTCTGAGAGGCTGTTAACCGCTGGTGGGAGCAGTGACGATCAAATCACAGTAAGGGCCAAGCAAGGATGTCCCCAAGGGGGTGTTCTTTCTCCGCTGCTGTGGTGCTTCGTCGTAGACTCTCTATTAGTGGAGATGCAGAAACTCGGTTTTCACGTCCAAGGATATTCGGACGATGTCTGTGCGCTAACATCGGATAAATCCTTAAGGAGACTTTGTACGAAAGCGCAGAGGATTCTTGACAAACACGATGACTGGTGCATGAGACAAGGTCTTTCCGTTAATCCGAACAAAACAATCATAGACTTGTTCACGAGAAAACGGAAATTGGATGGACTCAGTCTTCCAACACTGAAAGGTGTGACACTTGGTCTTTCCGATGAAGTTAAATATCTAGGAGTAATCTTGGCCGCTGTAGCCGAATGGGTTGGTGCGTGACTAACATTCTAAATTCACAGAGCAAACGTCTGTTCGAATCCCGGTGAAACACCAAAAGTAAGAAAAAGTTTTTTCTAATAGCGGTCGCCCCTCGGCAGGCAATGGAAAACCTCCTCATAAAAATATCTGCCGTTCGGAGTCGGCTTGAAACTGTAGGTCCCTCCATTTGTGGAACAAAATCAAGACGCACATCACAAATAGGAGGAGGAGCTCGGCCAAACACCCAAAAAGGGTGTACGCGCCAAGTATATATATATTTATAATCTTGGATAAGAAGCTGACTAGGGAGACACACGTTTCACTGAAGGTGAGTCGTGCATTGAAGATTTTTCAGCAATGCCGTAGATCCTTTGGTAAAACCTGGGGTCTGAAATCTGCTGTGGTCCTATGGATATACACAGCACTTATCAGACCAATCATCACTTACGCTTCTGTGGTCTGGTGCCGACGGAGTATGGTTAAGTCCACAATCCGGGAACTATACAGGCTGCAAAGAAGTGTATGTTTATGCATCACGGGTGCCATGAGTACAACCTCTGGTGATGCCCTTAATGCTATGCTTGATGTGCTCCTCCTGGATCTTATGATACAACAGGAAGCAATAAAAGCAATGTGTAGACTCCATAAATATGACTTCTGGCACGAAGATGGAACTTCGGGACACAGAGAAATCTTTAAGTTGCTATCCACTGTTTTTGGCACCTAGAGATGACCTGATACCAACAGTTTCATTTGGAAGGAAATTTGATGTCAGATTTCCGTTGCGTGAGCAATGGAGCAATCCAGAATGCATGCAGGGAGGTTTGACGGATATTTTCTTTACCGATGGGTCCAAGAATGAAATAGGGTTTGGAGCCGGATGGTACGCAAACGATAGTAATAAGTATCACTATGCCATGGGGGAAGTGGCAACTGTAGGAAATGGCAACTGCAACAGCACTAGAATGATGGCCGTTACGGCTGCGCCTATTAATGCATTTTGTTCTTGTAGTCGATAGGCATAGAATTTTAGCTTTGGACGACATACGCATTTACAGGAGTAAAGTGAGTGGCCCGTGTGTGCGGTTGTATGTAGATGCATTTGTATGTGTATACTAATAAGCATTGTTTTGCTGGAAGTTCAGAACACAAATATGGACGTACATAGGCTAGGCTATGATTATAGTTGCCATAGTATAGCATATGTACAAAAATTCACATATTTAAATTTGCATATGCCATCTTCCTGTGTGGCTGGTAATGAAGCGTTTTTTTTACATTTTTTGATTTGACCAAATTATATTTACACACATAATATATACATATGTACGTACATGGGCCAGGACATTAAGAGTGCATACGCACATGCAAATATTATATGTAGACGCATATGCAGAAGAGAATTATTTTAGCATTTGTTCGGGAGGAATTTTATCATTCGGATATTTCTCCCTAATTATTGCAAGAAATATTTTTTCATTTTAAATGTAGGCGCATAATTAAATCAAATTTGTTTGAAACATAAAAATGCACAAGCAAATACCTTGCAAAATGACAAACAAAATTCTGAAGTACACTCATTCTTTTGTTAGTTTGTGTATAAACATACATTCATATGTTTGTACATATATTTACTTATGATATATGATTTGTCATAGAATGTGATATAGCGCCATATTCCAAATAATAGACATAAAAAAACTAAAACATTTTAGACTTCAACGCTTTGCATCATGCTAGTATTTAAAATATTTAAATAAGAAAATTGATCCATTGTTGACTCTATAAAAACAAGTTTGCCAACTCCTTGCGCCACAGTTGGTACAAGATTTTCTTTTTCGAGCGCAGTACCACTCTTACGCCACACTAGTTTTCTTTCTTCAATGCCAAATATGCAATTTTTGCTTTTATCCGAAAATAGAACACTTTCCCAAAATTCTGGAGGCTTGTAAAATCCCTGCGTTTTTTTCTGTTGATTTCGGATATGTACGGGTTTCTACGTGCTACACGTCCGCGATACCCATATTTTTTAAGTATTTTATGTACGGTATCGTCGTGCACATGCTTACCAAAGGAATTCGAAATGTTTTTAGATATTTGAGAACCCGTAATTCGAGGATTATTTTTCACTGATTGCAATATGGTTCATTTTTCGTGTACGGTCAGCTTGCTAGGTCTACCAGAACGTAGTTTTGACACAATTGAAGCAGTTGTATTGTACTTTTGCACGACATACTGCACAGAAGAGTGACTTCCTCCTATGATTTGCCCAATTTCACGGAAAGACTTGTCTTCATTTCTTAGTTGCAGGATAATATTTATCGCGCCAACACTAATTCCCTTAGTTTTGAAGGCCACCGCTACTTTTTGTAAAAACTTTGAAATAACTCCAAAGTAATGTAGTCACAGCACATTAAAATAAAACCGTACTGCCGGAAACTTTTTCTGCATCGTTGAAGAGAAGTTTTTTGTTTTGTAAAATTTTATTTTTAAAGATGTTCTTAGGAAAAAATGTAAAGAAATTGTAGAAAAATTACTGACTAAACATTTCTCATAAAAGTTTAAAAGGTTTTATTTTTTTTTTACAATGAATTTCTTAATATGTTGCTTTTATTTGTGTACAGATACGTTTTCTGTCAAGTGTATATAAATAATAAGTCGTTTAAAAATAGTTAAGATATCAGTATATTTCACATATTTATGGATTTTTTTAATATAAAATCTTAGGAGTTTAGGAAATATAAAAAAATATAATTTTAAGCTGTAATCAACCATACCTACAACCCACAGTATACTGACATACCTAATTTGCAGGTTATATTTTCAGTGTAACACCGCAAAACCGCATACAATTTTCATCTAACAAAACACTGCTCAAGTAGCAGCTATGGGAGTAATAGTAGAGCATCAGAAGTGCTAGCTGGAGTACACATAAATAATCCCGCAAATAGCGCTCCGGCCTCATTCCAAGTTTTTTACTATTGTACTATTCCAACTACAGAAAGTACCAAAAAAAATGTTGGCTAGTACTCTGAGCTACTAGCCGTAACGAAACTTAACTTCGAGCGGAGTAAAACAATTGATCGCGCGTTATGCTCTAGCTGCTCCACTACTTATCTGTTCAAGTTCGGATTAGTAGCGAGCGCTTTCGATAATATTTCTGATTTCGGTAATATTGCTGCTACAAAGTACATAGGTAGTTAATGCAAACCCTGGTATTAGCTGCTGTGTGTCAAGTCTACCCAGAATCATGCAGTAATGATGTAACAGTTAGCCTAGAACAAGTTAACAACTTTGAAATTTTAACAATTTTTAATCCATTCCTTTTTGTTCTCTTATAGAAGATATGAGACTGAAAAATTTACGAAATTCGAAATATAGCCGTGGAGTTAGAAATTTACTTTGAAACAAGATTGCTGCTTGGTATGCTTAAATGCGTTTTTCGCATCAACTAGACGCTCAGAACTTTAACCGGACTTAACTTATGGTCCATTGGATAAGGAATGTTTCATTCCATCAATGAAGTCATCTTATTCGTCGTGTGGATAGCTTCTTGCTATTCAGAAGAATTGCTTTATTAAAAGTGCAATAATGCAACATATATTTTTATTGAACATAAATTCACCTTTTTGCCGAATTTGCATTCCGGCACTTGCCAAGTAAACGATAAACAATTCCACAGAATTATTCCTTGTGCTAATATGCAACATAGACAGAATTTAGACAATAAATAATACTGTAACATTAATTTTAAGTCAGTCTTAAGATAGATTCAATATATATAATACATACAGGGTTTGATTGAAAAGTGATGAGACTTATTTTTTTAAGCAGTTTTATGAAACCTTTTGGCTTATACAACTAATATTCTTCAAAATAGGGCCCTTGAGCGCCAATTCACCGCTGGTAGCGGTCCTTCCACTGCAGGAAACATTTTTTAAACTCATCCGCCGGAATCGCTTTCACTTCGGCTGTCGCCGTTTTTTGGATCGCCTCGATAGAGTCGAAACGCCTCCCCTTCAGCTTTCTTTTCAGGCGCGGGACCAAGAAGAAAGCCGGAGGGGACAGGTCTGGGCTGTGGGGAGGGTGGGGATGCACCGGAACCCCCATCTTGGCCAATGCAGAGGTGCAGAGGAAGGCGGTGTGAGCCGGCGCATTGCCGTGATGAAGGGTCCAATTGTTGGCGAGGTCGGGCCGAACACGGGTGGACTTGTGCCACCGCTTTACCTGGGCACTGGACAGAGATTGGTCCCCGTAAGCCTCCTTGAGAAGCCAAATGGTTTCGGTACTCCTTTTGTTTAGCTTTACGTAAAATTTGATCGAGTAACGTTGCTCCAACGATCACTGCATTTTCGCCACTGCAAAATCCTAACACACTTTTAAAACAGCTTTCACGCGCGGAGCGATGTTGACTGCACCGCTGTTGCCAGCGAACTGGGACCGGTCCAACGATCATTTTCCCCCACCAGCCGGTTCGATTAATCGCTTGGCAGACGCTTCGCGCCGGAAGGCTCATTACTTTTCAATCAAACCCTGTGTATATATAATTGGCGCGTACACCCTTTTTGGGTGTTTGGCCACGCTCCCTTTCTATTTGTGGTGTGCGTCTTGATGTTGTTCCACAAATGGAGGGACCTACAGTTTCAAGCCGACTCCGAACGGCAGATATTTTTATGAGGAGCTTTTTCATGGCAGAAGTACACTCGGAGGTTTGCCATTGCCTGCCGAGGGGCGAACGCTATTAGAAAATCTTTTTCTTAATTTTGGTGTTTCACAGAGACTCGAACCTACGTTCTCTCTTTGAATTCCGAATGGTAGTCACGCACCAACCCATTCGGCTACGGCGGCCGCCATAATAGAAGAGTTTAAATTTGATTGAATATAAATTGTTTTTTTTTTTTTTATTCATAAAAATTTTCGAACCTGGAGTTAGTACTTTATGCTCCCTTCCGTGTACATACATACATCCCGTTGCAAAATTACATACATTTTTTAATAAAAATATAGTTCATAATACAATAAGGTGTACCGAGTTAGGATGAGTTTTGTTAGGTCGGTATCGAGATAGACGCATTTACCCAAAAGTGGGCGTGGCACCGTCCGTTTTTCAAAATATGGTTTCATTATTTGTACAAAGTTTGAGTAATATTGCTTCGTTTTTAACAGAGATATCAGGTATTTTTTTTTTTTTGAAAATACCGTAATAGGGAAGGTTGTCATTGTTAACCGTTTTTGCCCATTTTCAATACGAATTACCTGGTATAGTGAGTAGTACGCGTACCAAGTTTCATTGAAATATACATATTTTATAATTTGTACTCGAGTTACGGTGCCCCGTACCGGAAGATTGACAGTATACATCATATATTTATACGTAGAGATAGCTCGATTTCTTTATGCTGTTATATACAACTGTTATATGAACAAAATTGTAATACATATTCCACAGAGACAGAGACAGATAAATATATTGTGAAACACATCGTCTTCAATCATATTGAACTTGCAGCAGTATTAAATGAACGTATGTATGGATATGTTCGCCTAAATACAATTATATATGTATGTTCATGTGTATGTGGCTTTTACTTTATTCTCAGTTTTGATGCACATATATATTATGTATGTACATATGTATATGCCTGTACGTATAGGGTTCGCTGCACCTCATATCGATCAAATCGATGTATGTATAAATGAGATGATATGAGAATGACCTTAATTATATACACTAAACTTTAAATTTATTCAAATCTTGTCATAAGCATAGATATTGCAAACTACACGAGTCTTTTCGGTTTTGCTCAACGGCATTTTTACATATACATACATACATAAACAAAAGATACTTTTGACAACAAAACTAGTTTCCACAGGAATGAATGCATATTATTTTTGGAATGTAGTTAAAAATAATTAGGAGAGCTTAATTGAAGTGAATTTATTTATATACATACAGTATTTTGCAATATTTAAATAGTCGAACCACTATAACGCTTATTGTTGTTACGTATTTCAATTTTTCACAATATCACAAACAAATCCAAGGCAACACATAAAATGTGTGCATTTGTCGAAATGCTCGATTAGAGTGAACAACACGCAAAACAAAAACCTCTGAGTTCCTTACATAAACTTCACTGCGAACAAAATACTACTTATTTAATACTAACAAAAAGGCATCCGTGCCCATATATTGGTAGCTGCTTCGTATCAGCGTTTATAAGTTAATAAAAGTATGCACAAAAAGAACTGTTGGCATGCCATACACAAATGACGAAATCAGTCAGCAGAAATGTAGCTGCGTACAAACCTTGTCCTTTTTGCTCAAAGTATCTCTACTCTCTTCTGCATAACTTCGCTACTAATCGCTGTTGCCAGGACTCTTCTCTTCTTTATATCTACTTTCATTCAGAGAACCAACGGTATATTGATACATACACACACGCTCTAAAAATTCATGCTTTAAGTTGCTTATTTAAATTGAAATCAGCACAGATAAATAATTTATTCATAAAACTGTATATAGAACATATCTTCAATCCACTCATACATACTTCGGATTTATTCAAAGAAAAAAAAGAAGTTAAATAGAAGTTGGTGAAGAATCTTTAAAACTACAATAATATAAAATATTTTAGAGAACGTTAACGTATAGAGAAGTCTCAATGGGAGGAACGCATAGAATTTTGAGGGGTACTCGTCCCACGAAGACTTTTCACAACAGACAGATTTTTCACCAAAAGTTAACAGCAAGTCGAGTAGAATTCGTTTGTTATTAGAAACACAGAATGTTAACGTTGTCGGCTAGCTACAGGTGGTTTTTAATATGACCATTAATAATATATGCATTTACATTTTTTCTATTTACTTCTCATTTAATTTTAATAATATATATTTGAATTTTTTCAAGTATTCTAAATTCAATAGTGGCTATTAGTATTATTAGAAAGAACAAATCATCCAAAAATGTACCAATTGTGTAATCAGTTAAAAATTTCGATACAATTTTATTAAACTCCTTTAACAAAATCAGATTATTTTCTTCATCATATGCTTCATATTTTTTTGTTTTTGTTATAAATCCATTTCTTTATTGCGATCTGTTTTTTAAACATTAAGGAATATTTTTATCTAAAGCTATTTTATATAATTCATGAGAGCTTACTTTCGAGAGAAATATGAGGATTTCGATGTAGTAACCAATATAGGATTTTAAGTTTTATTCCTAGAGCTTTCCGTTTGGTGAAAATATGGATTTTCCATGTAAATTTCCAATGTAATTTGCATGTCGAGATATTTTTTGACGTTAGTTTGGGGGATGATGATATAATAAAGCTTAACACGTGTTTTTCGATTTAGTGTAAAAGTTACTTGGTAAGATTTTGTCTCGTTTGGCTGAATGCGTCACTTTTCAACCAATGAGTTATGTTATCAAGTCCTTCCTGGGGGTTCTGGGAGTTCAATTGTGAGTACAACAATGTCATATGCGAACTTTCCGACTATTGTTTCTATAGAAGCTGGCAAGTATGGGATGGGGCACATAATATTACCTTGGAGTGCACTACCCCAACCTTAACATAGTTCAAACTGTTCTTCGCTAAAGACGGCCAAAGGCTTGGGATATATCGAGAAAACCTGCTGCGCAATATTTTTTTTCAAATGCTTTGTATATGCTATTTATGACATCGATTCGATGGTACTGCGTTTTATCTTGAAACCGACTTGGTGATTTGGATTATATTTCGGTCTTCAATTACAGGCATCCTTCTTTTGAGGAAAAGGAATTCCATTATTTTAGGGGCATATTTTTAGATGCGCCGAGGCAGAACACTCGGGTTAAGTAACGAGCCAATGTGTTTACCATCTCGAGGTCTGTTTTAGGCTATTCGTTAGTTTGCCTTTTAATGGATGATTGTGTTAGAGTTGGCCTTTTTAAATTTTTTTTGTGACGTTCCATAGAGATTAGTCAGTGGCAGAGGTTGCATCAAATTTGCTAAGATAATTCTGGAGCTGAAAGATACCTCAAGACATATCTGCGTGTGGCAAGTGACTCATCTGCACCTTTTTTTAATGTAAAAAATACGGGAGAGTGATCGGAAGATAGTTCGTAACATAAGTTGCAGATTATTTCACTAGCTAGAACACCTTAGAACACCTTTCGCTACGCAAAAGTTGATGAGGCCTGGTATTTGAATTGTGTCTGTGGGCCAACCTGTTGGAGAGCCTGAGCTAGCTGTGGTGAGGTTAAATTCCGCGATGGCTGACAATAGTAGGCGACTTTTAACGTAGAGGGAGGGGATTCTCAATGAGTGTGTTTGACGTTATAGTCCTCTCCAGCTAGAAGCCTGTTTCCAAAGGTTTCAAAGAATTTTTCATATTTCTCTCTTTTGATAGATTGCTTGGGTGGCCTATACACTAATGAGATTGTGATAGGGTAATTCGCAACAAACGTATGCCTTGAAAAGCATCTGTGCGAAAATACTTTAAGCTGTAATGCTTCCAATTACTTTTTATAAGAATATCAGAGCCAGAATGTGCTATTTTGGAAAAGGATTGTGTGACATTGCTTCTAATTTGGGATTCAAAAGTAGCTTTTATCGGTATCATGTGATTTGAGCAGAGCTTTTCATTCCAATGTATGTTTTGATAGGTCATTGGCATTCCAAATCAGAATATTCATGGATTTGAAGGGTTACGTTTTGTTGCAAGACTGTCTTGAGAAGCACGATCATTTCTTGCATTTCACTTCAGGACTAGGATGTTCGGGCTAAGGTGCTGAAGGGGTATTCATATTGTGTAGAACATGTTTTACAACTTGTGAATATGAGAATGAGTTTGGGGCGCGTCTGGGCGGTTGGGTGACAATGATCGGATTGTTTGAGCCTTGAGTCTGCGCGACAGGTACGGTGTTTTCATCCTTTTTTTCTGAACTGCGGATATTTGAGTTTATTAAGGTTCTTATGTATATATCATGCAGCCTTTGTAATTTGCTGGATGATTTCCTTCGTATTAGGCGCATTTGACGTCATCTGTTCTCGCCATTTGCGAATAAGTTGACTCCAGCGCATTTAATGCAGACGGATTTTCAGTCGGTTTTAGTGTGGCCGTATTGCTGGAAGTTAGTGCATTGAAGAGTCTTGCTTTCCGGATATGCGAGCTTGAAAACAAATTTTGTGTTGAATAAATACTTGGCGACATTAATTTAAAAATGAGCAAAACAACTCTTTTTGAATTTCCGTGCTTGATGTTAATACTGTGTGGCCATGCTTTTTCAGTTCCATAAGCTTCATCAACGGTGAAATTTTGTTGATGGTTTGGGCTAAGTGGTTTTTTCTTGGGGCCTAGGGTTAGATTTTTTTTGTGAACTTTCAAAAGGGAAAATCTGTTTTGAGAGGGTTCAGCGCTTGCCTTAAGGAGTCTTTCAGCTTATCTAGACTATTGCGAAATCCTTTTTTTCCACGATTTCTCAATCGTTACCTGGTGGATTCTTGCTGGTCAATGATTTATGAGCTGTTATTTATAGAGCAGTTGCAGTTGTTGCTGTAGCCGCTGCATCTGCTCCTATGCGCTTGGCTTTGAATTATTATATTTTGGACTATTTGGTTTGAGATGAATTAGAGGGTAAAGAATGTCGTTTCGTGCTCAATGTGCTTGGGAAAGGTATTGGGCTCGCCTGTTGTTGCTTCTGTTGTGCAAATCTTGTCGGAAATTACTTTTTTTGGGGTGTTTCGTTGTTTTTGTGGTAAAAAGTTCTGCAACTGTTGTAGTTTTTGGTTTAATCCGCCACATCATGGGGAGTGGCCAATCGGGTCTTTTTAGTTATTTTTTTTTTTAGTTGCAATATATCCTTTGGCAACCCTAACAAAATAATTTTCAGTATAAAATTATCCTATATTTTTTTAACTTCTGTGTTCAGCTCTGAGTTAGTTTTTTATTATTGTGCGAAATTACAGTTTTTGTATTTTTTTTTTTTTTGATGCTCTATATGCAGCCGCAGGTAAGGTTAAAAACTATATTTTTTATTATTTTGAGCGATTACGGCAATGAGATTCAAAGGCACCATGGGGTAATTTGCACTTTTGCAGGCTTTATTTCGGTTTAACGTTTATTATTTGTAGTATTTTAGCGATAATTCGCGAAAACTTTAGAAATCTTCAACCCAAGGAATGCTTCATGCAATCGCGCAAGAAACCAACTCGCATAAATACGAGGGCGGGTCAATAAGTCCGTGACTTTTTGTATTTCTGACCTCTTCACTGAAAAAGAAATACTGCTCCTGTCAACAGGCATCTGTCAGTTGACTCCTGTCAAAATTTGAACGTGCTGCGTCAGTTAGTTTGTGTTTTACAGCTACCTTTATCAGACTATCCAGTAATTTGAGGAGAAAATGGAAAAAACTGAATTTCGTGTGCTTATTAAGCCGATTCACCCTTAGAAACCCACTGTTTCGACTGTTGTTTGGTCTCTGGTGTGTGGTGATGGATCCATGTTTCGTCCACGGTTACAAAACGGCGCAAAAACTCCTCCATATTGCGATTAAACAACGCCAAACCTTCTTGTGAAGTTGTTACACGATTGCGTTTGTGGTCGACTGTGAGAAATGTGAGAATATATACAGGGTGGACCATATAGCGTTTGCTTTTTGAACCACCTATTTTTTTGAGAATGGTAACACCAATGGCATGTTAAATGTGTTCATAATTTACTTAAAAGTTTGACATTTACGAAATGGGACGCTATACGCTTGAACGAAATTGGGAAATATTGAAAACCTATTTCCAAAGTGGTGAGTCTTCTTCTTCTTCCGCGGTTACAGTAAATGGTGAGCGTCACCGTGACATGCTCAATGAGTTTTTGTTTCCAAAAATTTAAGAGGATGACATGGACGACATTTGGTTTCAACAGGACGGTGCAACTTGTCACACTGCCAAAGTTACACCCGAACTTTTGGCTACCGTTTTTGAAAACCTAATAATCAGCCGAAATTCCGATATCAATTGGCCGCCTCGGAGCTGTGATTTAAGCCCGTTGGACTATTTTTTGTGGGGAACCGTTAAGGACAAATGCTATGCGAACCATCCAGAGACGATTGATGCCTTAAAACACGAAATCGAAGTTGCCATTCATGAAATTGGAGCCCAAACAATCGAAAATGTGCTTAAAAATTGGGTTGATCGAATGGCCTACTGTAAAGCTAGTCGTGGCAGTCACTTGAACGATATTATTTTTCATTCATAAATGACCATGTTCTATCTTCAAAATAAAAAAAAAAGTTTGAAAACTGAAGTTTGAAGTTTTTTGTTTATAGCCGATTCAAAAAGCAAATTTTACTTGGCCCACCCTATATTTGCATTTGCCATCTTCCTGTGTGCCTGAATAATATCTCTATGAGGATTATTAATTTGATATGCTTGAAGAATTTAAAACAAAACCAATGTATCATCATCATTCTTACCGCATTTATAATTAGTGACGACAAGTTGTTAATAATACCAGTTATTTTAAGATTTTTATTATTAATTAATTATTATTTATTTATTTAGCAAATGTAAGCTAATGTAAACTACACTTTTTCACACTTGCGTATCACTCTCTCCCTCTCATTTCTCTCCGGCAGCCATATTAATTAATTTCCTACTGTTAACTTTAGGTGAAGTAATTTCTGCGTTGAGTTTCTTACCCTTGCTTTGTTAGAGCCGAAAATGAGGAGTGGGCCGGGACTACGCCTTCTCTATGAATTTACGTTCTCTGCACTTACCACAGCAAAAATATTACGATTCGCTGAAAATTGAATTGATCGAAAAATTATGACCTATGAAGCGTTAACAAACTTGTTTCATAATTTCTTTTTATATTTTTTATGAAGTAGTACATTATTATTCGATATATGAATTTGAATATTTAAGAGGAAAAGTATGTACGTACACAGGCTAGTGCATCAAGTGTGTAAACGCACATACATATATGTATATAAAACCATTCTTATGTTTTAGCAGCGGAGATATTACAACCCGTGATTTCTGTGAATCTGTCGGATAAATGGTCCCGGTGATTTATATGGACCAAAAGTGCTAATAGCCCATCAATTTTCTCATTTGAAACTATTTGATTTCCAAGATTTGATTGCACCCCATTTTGGCAGAGTCGCGATTGTTGCCTTTAAGTGTGCGTCTAGGAGCAGACCTAAAGATTCCTTACTTCACGTGGTCCATGTATTTCTCGGACCCTTGAGATAGCCTGGGCTACATGGTGTTTTTGTAAGATCTCTTCTTAATCTGGCCGCTTCTGTAGTTTCTTCAATTCCCTCACAATTGTTTTGCCAGAATTCGCTTTGCGCAGTTCTTACTGCTTTTTTGAAGTCAGCTTTGTAGGCTAACCAGTCTTCGGATCTTATAGTGGCCTTGGCCAAAGTTAATAGAGTCCTCTTGGATTTTCGTAACGAGGTTATTTCTTTTCTGCACCGAGGTGGTTTTGTCTTTCCTCTTTGGCGTACAACCGGGCACCCAGCTTCTAGAGAGCTATTCATGGCTTTCGTTACCTGATTAACCAATCCGTCCAGTTCACCGTATGGGGTGGGACCTTGATTGGGTATCTTAGGCAATAAAGTCCTTAATTTGTTGTTGTATACACCCCAGTGGGTTTTTCGGATGCTCCTAAACTCATGAGCTTGAGGAAGCTTATCACTACATTCTATGTAGTCTACATTCTATGTAGTGATGGTCAGAGTAAGATTTTTCTCTCAAAACCCGCCATCTCTTAACGTGAGTAAAAAATAGTTCAGAGGCCAGCTCCATTCTTGCCGCCACCAAGTCTACGCTGTTAAGCTGTGGGAGCAAGAAAATGTTTATATGATATTATCTTTTGCCCGTATACAAGTACGAATCTTAAGCAAGTCTCGATTGGCAATTAATTTGACGCCCTTCCTCCCAAACCGAGTTGCCATTGATTCACGGCTCTTGAATGAGGGCTACATCAAGTGGCGGGCAGCCAAGTGGACAGAAAGGTTTGCAGACGCGATCCTAGAATAATGAACGTTTATTTGGATCAGCATCTGTCCGTTTGGCCTCCCCCATTGGGACGTCGACGTCTTCGTCAGTGATTCCCTCACCCTCGGTGTCGTCACCGAAAATATCCTTTCATGAAATAGCGGCCCTACACCGGTAAGACTTTCTAAATCGGTCGAGCACTAGCTACTGGGCAACCGTTCTTAATCACCGTGGTTAGAGTCAGCTCTATCAATCTCTTCACCAAGTTCAAGATCCGGCTCGTCACTTTGGTAAATCTGAACCGCTCCGTCAACGAATCAAAATCGTACCTTACAACCTTTTTTCGCCAGTGGGGCGAGTTTTTCGGCATTGAGAAGCAACAACATCTCTTCTACTGGCTCCTCAATCTGATTCTAAAGATGTGCTCTATTTTTTTCGGCTCCGCCGGCTTGGCCCCGATCCATACTCGAGCTCTTGGTCTGCTTGGAGTTTCTTGCTGGCTGACTGCTTTGAGTTTGGCCCCCGGACAAACCTTACCGACTTACGGCCAACCTATAGAGCTGAGCTGATCTGTTGTCCTCAAATGCCATGAGTTTCGACCTACCTCGGTACCAGCCATTATCGTGACAGAGTGGAGGAGGGCCGGGGTTTTCCTCTAGAACCTGGAGTAAACTTCGGCAATAGCTTCCTCAATTCACCTCCATTTCCCCTTGGGTATACTTCCTTCTTCCTCCGCTCTGTTAACGATAGCCAGTACATCACCGCCACCCCTAACTACTTCGCTAAAAAAAGGGTACTTATGGCCACCTACACTAAAAAAATTTTATTGGTAAAACTAACCGAAAAACTATGTTAAAACGGCTCCAACCTATAAATATGGGTGAAACCAACCAATAGAAAATAGTTAGCAACCCTTACTGAAGTTGTGGTTAAAAATTGTTAATTTTACCAAAAAAAATGGTTGAAATTTAACAATGTGAAATTGGTTCACTTAACCACAAAAGTAGGTTCGTATGGCTCCAACCTATAAAAATTGCTAAAATTAACTTATATTAATAGTAATGCCCACCTAACCACAAAAGTTGGTAAAAACTAATGTAAAAATTGTAATATAACCACAAAAATTATAGAATTAACTATTTTTACTGTTACATTACTATAAAACTGAAGTTGTGGTACAGAAACAATTAAAATTGTCAAAGTACTATTTATACTGTAATCCTACAATATAAATTGTGTGATAACAATATTAATTGTTTAGTATTACCACAATTTTAGATACAATAAAATTTTTGTAGAATAGTTATTATACAATTAGAATCTTTATAGTTACATTTCTACTCTATATTTTGTTGTTTGTGTTTGTTGTTTTAAATGGATTGTAATAAAAATAATTCACAAAAAGTAACAAAGTTTTATAACTAAATTATAATTATTCAGTAATCTCTCTCAGATACCTTTATACATATAAAAAAAAGTACATTAAATTTTTTTTTCAGGAAAACTAAGCATACTCAATTTGTAAAAACAATATGTAGCATAGTAAAAGCTTTTAAACCATATTTTTAATTATCCATAACAGTCTTTACAAAAATTATATGGCGTTTGCATTATTCTTTTTTCACAAAACATCTTTAAAAAATGACTTCAATTTGGAGGATCGAATGTTTTTAAAACCCCTATGTTTTTAAAATGTTTTTTAAATGGCCTCTGAAAATGGTGACTGCAATGTACACAAAAGAAGGTGCTTGAAGATGTCAAATGATGTAAAACTTTAAAGTGGATTGGAAGAAAATCCACATTTTGAAAAACTTGTTCACACAAAAAGCACGATACCATATTGAATTATTATACATACATACATATATGTACGCTTATTGACAAAGTTTTCTTAACATATTATTTAAGATCGTTAATAAAACACAGTACATTTGGGGATGCTTTGTCGCCTTCTAAATTTATTGAATAAAAATACTTTTGAACAAACAACCAAAATTCTAAGCTATCACTGGGGTATTTTAAATGAAGGACATGAAATGTCTTAAAGCAAGTATCAAACGCACTCAAAAAACAGGGAATCTCATATTTGATTTCATCAAAGTAAATATAAAATTTAGCGTCACATAAATTATAATATAGCTAACTGCAATAATTATTGGTTGTAAGGTCTCACCGCGATCATAAAGGGAAGTCTTCAGCTTGTTTAAACAGTTTTCAACATCATTTGCCGTAACAGCATGAAGAATAAACGACATCTGCGAATCTTTGATAGTAGACCGGTAAATCTTTCTTGCGGTATTTGCTTTTCGTTTTATTGTTGGACGCAGCAAAGCATGAAGCAGTAGTGCAATGATCTGTTCTGAACCTATGTATATGTTTAGAAATAGTAAAGATATGTAAATATAAATAAATATATGTTTGAGTAAATGCCTTGACAAACCTTTTTCTTGTGATTTTATTGTTTCCAATTGTTGCAAGTGCGCCGGATCCGTCAACTTTGCTTTTAGCAGTGGGATAATTTTGAGATTAAAGGTCTTCCATTTATCGACGATGGATATGGAATGTGGATGCAAATAACTAAAATCGATTTGAATCTAAAAATAGATTGATACTGTTACTATATATTGTACTATGGTAATTCGTAAAATTTGGAAAACATTCAAATTTTTATAGGAGTTGCCCTATTTATAATTATCATAAGCACTTTACTTACCAGGTTATACCCCAATGAATGTGAAAAGAGCTTCCAATTTTGTAAGACTTCAAAAATTCTGTTTTGTGTACCGTTTGTGCTTGGAATTTCATGTCTTCGTTTTTTAAAACACTTTCGCCAATTTTCCTGCACGTCATTCCACGGCTCCGTAAAAATGTTTAGCCAATCTTGAGCCTTTGCAATTTCTAAGGAATAAATCAAAATGTTGATAATGGTACACATAAGACGTAGAAAAATTCGGCTTCAGTATACCTGTTTCTTCTCCACAGTTTGAAATATCAGCTTTTGGGGATTCACCACCTATATTGCTTTTTTCATAAACAAATTCACCCGTTCTCTTTAAACGTTTTGCAGCATTATAATATTTGTCATACAATCTTCCTGAAGGCCGCGATCCAATTAAATTAAAATAAATTGCCTATGTAGAGAATATCCAAATAAAAATATCAAAATATCGTTTTAAATAAAAGACAAACCTTGCCATCATTGAATGTTTCTTCAATTTTAATAGAAATGTGCTCAAATTCTTTTCTTCCAAGTTTTATTTTATGTCTCAAGTGCCAAGTTACTATAGAACCTATTAGAATTTTACGTGCTTCGTCGTTCAGTTTTCCAGTTTCTTTGTAAGTCTGATTGACATAGTATCCATTTGGATGACTCCCCAATACTGATTGAATATTCTAAATTTTGAATGTAAATTGAAATACTTTACAGTGAGCGTGAAAAGAAACTATACACCATAAAATTGCAATTTTTACTAAAAATTAATAATTTCGCTAATTTCTAGTACAAGTATTCACAAGAATACAGGAAAAAATTAAATTTAAGATTTAATTTAATGTAATTTAAATTTTAGTATAGTACGATACTAAGAAAAAATCAAGCTTATAAATTTGTATGCAAAAAAATTCTGGGGTTTAGAAAAAAGAATTGCCAAAAATCAGGTAATTGTTTTAGCGGCTTAAGTAATAGTAGGCTTTTAAGTAATAGTATCTTATTATACCAAAATTTAACAAGCTACAAAACTGCATACTCGAACTTTAACTTATACTATTTATTGTACTTATTATTATTTATTATTTACATTTTTTATTGTATTCGTGAATGAATACTTTTACAAGGAATTTGCGAACTTGTTTTATAATAAGTAATTTTTCGTGAATATTGCAATTTTATGATGCACAATTTCTTTTGACGTTCACTGTAGAAATTTGCATATGTATATACTCACAATGGAGCCGCGGTACCCATTAGGATCGTGAATAACTTTAGAAGAAGAGCTTGTTGATTGACTGCAGTTTAAATATTGTGAATTTTCCACGTCTTCCAGGAAAGTCGTGTCTACAGATATTGTATCGCAGGCTTTGACATCAGAATATCCCTTAAATAGAAAAGTTGTATTTTGTTTACCGAATAAAATTCAAATTTTATGTTTGTACTTACATTTGCGATTTTCCATTGCTGAAGCTTGAAACGAAACTCCACTTTTTCTCCTAACTTACGTTCCCGGAATAAGTATGTCAAGTCCTGCTCTTCCAAATATCTTAGCCGTTCAAGTGTTATAGATTCATCTACGATTTGTTAAAATATTACACATTTACTTAATAAGTTTATATCATTTACAAACAGAAATCGATGCATGCAATTATTTTCACACTTTTTATATGAGCAATAAAAACAACAACACAACCAAGGCCAAATAACGGAATGGTTGCATGACGCTGTTTCACCAGCATTTTTGTTAATTTACAAAAGTTATTTTTAATAAACCTACCTTTTAATGTTTGTAAAATGTAGCTGAGTCCCCAAAAATCTAATAAAGATTCCAGTCCGTCCTTTTCTGCAGATTCCAAATTTTATTTTCCATTTTTATAACTTGCACACACAATTTACATTCAACCGGCTTGCTCAAAGTTTTCAACCAACTGATTGCAGCGAGCGTCGGCGAAGTTCCGTTACAAACAATAACAACAGCAACAACATGGTCCGCTTCTATTATTGCAATCGTTTATTTTTTAACTGCTGTATCAATGGTTACTTTAACACAAGGAATAGTAGTGGCACAATTTGCCACTGCCAAAATAACCTATTGAAATTGTTAAAAGGCATTTTCAGGGAGAAATATTTTAACTGATTGGTACTGGTATAATTAACCAAGGTTTATGGTTGATTTAGTTTTTTTTTTCAAATGTACAATTTTATTGTAAAATTAACCAAATAAGATCAGTTAAATCACACTAACAAAATAACATTAGAAAAAAAATACGATTTACGTAGGTTAATTTTACTGAACAAATAGTAAGTGAAGAAAGTAACAATTTTTGAATTGGTTAATTCTACCATATTTGTTGGTAAGAAAACAAGAACAAAATGTAAGGAAAATTTTAACTTTTTCTAACAGTTATAATAATATAACAAGATTGTTAAAATTACAGCAACAAATTATACAGAGCGCGCACTAACCGAAAAAAATTGTTAATTTGACCAACGTTTGCAGTTAGCTGAGAATTTTTGCAACAACAATTTACATGGTAGTAAAATTAACCACGGAAGTTGTTACATTTAACCAATGTTATTTTTCTGGGTGTATTTTAGGTGCTTTGGCGACCCCTGTGTTCTCAGTCGATCTTTGCCTTTTTGAAGTAGTATCTGCCGGTTTTCCCAAGCTGGATACCACCCCCTTTGCCTATTCCACAGACCTGGCCTGTTCCTCTGTTAATTGATCCATTGCGAAAAAAGTTTGAAATTTAAACTGATAGCAAAGTCAAATAACTGTGAAAATGAATATTTATTTACTGAAGTATCTGATGGCATAAATAAAATTTAAATTTCATGTGTTTACAATCCAAACAAAAGTATTGCTCTTGATACACTATTTGTTGACCTGTCTGAATTTGTCTTCAATTACGAACGCATCCTGTTGTGTGGTGATTTTAATTTTAACCTTTTAAAAAATGAGCCTAGTAGTAGTAAACTATTCAACCAGTTGGCAACAGCGGGACTTTGTGTTGTTAATGGAATTACACCAACGAGATATTCAAGTAACTCACAACATAGTCGTCTTGATAATTTTATAACATGTGACTTGTCACATATTCTTAAATTCGACCAAGTTGACTTTATCTCTGACCATGACTTAATATTTTCTACTTTAGGTGTTGTGATGAATCGTCCAAATTTAGGTGCCACCTACGAGTATCGTGATTTTAAATCGTTGAATGTTAATTCTCTGTATTCAGACATGGGTTCTATAAATTGGAATGAATGTTGGTTTCTTAGTACTGTTGATAATAAACTTGACTTCCTCAACCGTAATCTATCCTCGTTATTTAACATGCATGTTCCGCCTAGTTCAGTAAATGATTTAAATAGTTCATGTCCTTGGTTAAACTCGAAATTTCGAGCTGCCATTAGAAAGCGCAACAAGTGTTATGCTAGGTGGAGAAAAAACTTGATGTATACTTCTTGGCGCCGGTACAAGGAAATCCGAAATGAAATCACTGCAATAATACGACAAGCGAATCGTAGTTACAGTTACTCAAAACTTGATCCGTCACTTCCAATAAGAGAACTGTGGCGCAACCTAAAAAAATTTAAAATTCATGGCAAGGAAAGTCCTAAATATGAGATTGACCTTGATGAACTTAATGACTACTTTATTAGTGTTGGTAAGAAAACAAATTATGCTCCTATTTTAAAACAGTCCTCACCTTGTGCTACTCTAAAAGAACAGTTTCAATTTATGACAGTTAGTGAGGTACATAGATGTCCTGAAAGCTTTATCCAAAATAAAGTCTAATTCTGTAGGCGATGATAGCATCTCGCTCAAACTTGTCGGTATAGTCATCCAATATATAATAGGGCCCCTTACCCATATAATAAACCATTGCTTGACTAGTTCATGTTTCCCAAAAAGGCTATAGTTTTCCCAGTCGCAAAAAAGACAAATGCTGGTATAGACCTATCAGCATACTGCCCACATTTTGCAAAGTTTGCGAAAACTTGACGGCCGCGCAAATTTGATCATTTGTACAGAACAATCGTCTACTCTCTCCACTACAATATGGCTTCAAACAAAGTCACAGCTGCTCGACTGCAATGGTTAAAATACTGGACGACATTAGAATTAGTTTTGACAACGGAGACTTGACTCTACTTTGTTTACTTGATTTTTCTAAAGCATTTGACTCAGTGAATCACAAATTATTATGTGTGAAGCTTAAACACTATTTCGGCTTCAAAGACAGTGCGGTGAAGCGAATGGCCAGCTAACTTGGTGACAGAACGCAGAAGGTCAAGACCAGTAAATTAACATCTCAGTCTAGATACATACACACTGGTGTTCCGCAAGGGTCTATCCTTGGTCCATTTTTATTCAGTATTTTTTTCAATGATGTCTTTACCGTTTGTCAGTATATGATTGTCCATGCGTATTCTGATGATATACAATTGTACTTGTCCAGTCGTATTGGTCTCGATGTTTTATGTTTATGTTTCAAAATAAACAGTGATTTGTCTGCTATTTCTGTATGGGCTAATGAAAACCCTTATGTCTGAACGCGTCAAAGTCATATGTCTTACCTACATGTAATAGTGTTGTGCATGTTGACAATATCCCTAAATTGTGGATAGGTACAAGTTCCCTTACCTCTATGGATAAGGTAAAAAATTTAGGGTTTATTCTTAACACAAAACTTACCTGTGCTGACCATATAAATAGGGTTGTGGGGAATATTTATGCTACATTGCGTAAGCTGAGAGTCTCTGCAACATTCACGCCAGAGAAAACGAGGCGCAAATTAGTTCTCCAGCTAATTATGCCTCTCCCTACTCTGAGGTGGTATACAGCAAACTCGACTCCATATCTTGCCATAAAGTTAATGTGGCATTTAATAACGCCACGCGGTATGTATATGGGATTGGCAGATATGACCATATCCCTACCTTCCGATCAAGGTTACTGGGATGTTGCCTTAATACTTATTTGTCTACTAGAAATTGCATATGTTTGTGCAAACTTACATTATTCAGGTCTCCTCCCTATCTGACAGAGAAGTTGATACCAGTAAGGTTTCGCAGACACAACAAATTCATCGTTTCAACATTTAATTATCTAGCATCATCTAGATTATTTTTCATTAACGCTGTTAAAGTGCGGAACTCATTACCCGACACTGTGAAGGCTAGACTTAACAGATTTAACTTCAGGGCACAAGTCTATAATTACTTTAAAAGTGTTTGATTGCATTAAATTAGCGCATTAAATTTCTCTCTATATTCTCTAATTACTGCTTTTGTTTTCTTTCCTAAATCCTTCTTTTCTTTTCCTACTGCTTATTTTCCTCTTATTATATAGTTAAGTTCAATATATTGGATTGATTTGTAAATGAATTGGTGTAAAATTTAGATTAAGAAACTTGTATGTTAAAAATATTCCAGTTGTTTATAATATGGTTGAAATACTATTAAAAGACTTTAGTCTTACTATGTACTATTTATGTAAACAAATAAATAAATAAATGCCAAACAACGGAGGCCCCTAGCCATAGCAAAAGAAAAGCGCTGTTAGCTCGGTCCTTTCGTACGCTGCACCGATCTGGACTGATGCATTGAATATACATAATTAGCTATGGAACAAAACCAATAGCCGCCTTTCGGCTAAGCATTTTGCGAACTGTGCACGACTATTCCCGATAGACATTCTTGCTAAAGAAATGAATCCAGTATATATAAAGCTATCCGAACAAAACGGTAGAGTAAGGCGTAAATAAATTCCATTGGCCTCTGGCAAGACCTGTTTAACAGTTCACTAAAGGGTAGATGGACGCATGAGCTAATACTTATCCTTACGACGTGGCTAGAATGGAATCGTGGGGGGAAAACTACCACCTAACCCAATTCCTTTCAGAGCATGGGCTATTTCGATAATATCTCCACAGTTTTGGCCATGACAGTTAACAAAATTGCCCAATCTGCACGGAGAGGGAAGAAGATGTTGATCACGTCTTGTTCCAATGTCAACGTTATGCAACCGAAACCTTCAAAACTTTAAGCGAAGAAATTATTGTGCACTTTATGCTGCAATCAGCTAATAACTGGAAGAGAATCTACGTGCATGTAATACACATTCACAACAACCTAAGACGCGCAGAGTTTCGAAGGCGTCAACAATAACTTAGAGCCTTTGAGCTAATCAGACCTGTGACAGTTCCACGGGTAGAGTGGTAAATAGTGGAGGAGAAGTGTTTGGTACGTAGGTATAGTTGTTAGGCTACGGGCATCATCCCAGAAAAACAAAAAAAACCATATTTGTATTCTGAAGTCGCAGCAAAACAATGTTGAATAGGATACACATACATATGTACATATAACCGCACACCCAGGACACTTACTTTATGCCTCTAAATGCGTAAATCGTCCAAAGCTGAAATCTATGCCTTGCGACTACAAAAAAAAAAATATAGCCATAGGCGCAAATACAGCGGTCATGATCCTTTAGTCGTTTCAGTTTCATTTTTGTATAGCACCTCATAAATTCGAGCTTTTATTTCTATGAGCAAAATATTCATAAAACGAACGTACAGAATGCGCTTGAGCCGCCCATATGTCAATTTTTCTCAACGATGACAAAAATTCTATATCTAAGATTAAAGAAATTACTGACGTCCATTCGAAAATAGTCAATATTAGAATATTTCGTGTAGTAATATTTGCCAATATTTGATGAATCTTGAATTTTGCAATTGCTAATTTCCACAAAACGATGATATCAAAAATACAACTTGTTTGTATTTTATTTTTGCTTATATATTCACGTTCAACAGAACAGCATACTTATGACCAATTTTATTTTGTTTCAAAAGTTTAACATAAAAGAGTTCATAGTAGTGTTGTAAAAAAATAAGTTTCTATGGAAATACGTACTTTCATGCATCTTTTGTAATTGCTGATTTTCAAGTTCTTGTAGAAGATTATTGACAGTTAGGCTCCACAGAAGTGGAGATATTACCCCACCTTGGGGTGTACCCCTGATTGGAAATTTCTTAATGGATGTGTCCCCTGAATTTGCGCTTATCGTTCGCCCAATTAGTATTCGTTCTATAAATGGGACTAGCGCACTGTTAACTCCCTGATCATTTCTTGGGAAATAATTAAGTCCCTGATTTGTCAGGTTTGAAGCTGTCAATCGCAAATTTTATGTTATCCTATGTTATAAAATCTCCTGGGGAATTCCCGTTTTGAACTATAGGGTGTGTTCTACTGTCTTAGTTGCAGAGACAACCTGAAAAGTGTGTCTGCATTATTAATTCTAGTGTGTCTTCACTGTGAGTTGCCCAATTGCCTTTCTCTTTTATGAGGTAGCTATGCGTGCTGGGGCTTGTATACAGGGTTTGATTGAAAAATAATGAGCCTTCCCGCGCGGAGCGTCTGCCCAGCGATCAACCGAATCGGCTGGTGGGGCAAAATGATCGTTGGACCTTCCCCTTTGACTAGAAACCGGTCCCAGTTCGCTGGCAACAGCGGTGCAATCAACATGGCTCCGCGCGTGAAAGCTGTTTTAGAAGTGTGTTAGGATTTAGCAGGGGCGAAAATGCAGCAATCGTTGGAGCAACGTTACTCGATCAAATTTTACGTAAAGCTAAACAAAACGAGTACCGAAACCGTTGAGCTATTCAAGGAGGCTTACGGGGACCAATCTCTGTCCAGTGCCCAGGTAAAACGGTGGCACAAGTCGTTCAAGGAAGACCGAGAGGCGCATGTCGAAATCCAAGGTCAAAACCATGCTGATCATCTTTTTCGACTCTCTAGGCATCGTACACAACGCGGTATTTAAAAAAGAAGTGCTTTTTAGGCTAAAAAAACGGGTCGCCCAGGTTCGGCCCGACCTCGTCAACAATTGGACCCTTCATCACGACAATGCGCCGGCGCACACCGCCTTCTTCTGCACCTCTGCATTGGCCAAGATGGGGGTTTCGGTGCTTCTCCACCCTCCCTACAGCCCAGAACTGTCCCTTCCGGACTTCTTCTTGTTCCCGCGCCTGAAAAGAAAGCTGAAATTGAAGCGTTTCGACTCCACCGAGGCGATCCAAAGAACTATGACAGCCGAAGTGAACGCGATTCCGGCGGATGAGTTTAAGAAGAATATTAGTTGTATAAGCCAAAAGGTTAAATAAAACTGCTTAAAAAAAATAAGGCTCATTACTTTTCAGTCAAGCCTTGTATACAACTTATGGCATACTTAAATCTACCTTGACATTCTGTGTATGTATCTTTTACAAATATGCACGATTACCTTTGTCGGTGACATAGGCCAATTGGTTTTCCTCATTGTTCAAACCGCAAATCCGATCTTTTACGAACCATGGTTCTTGGATGAGCACAATATCCTCTTCTCTTTCTGCGAGACGCAGGATGAAGAACGAGAAATGTTGGGCGTGTGCGTAATTTGGCTGTAATGAGGTAATGAGCCGAGTCGATGTTGAGTCCTCAGATCGTTCGCACATCTAAAACATTAGAAGCGTGTCTTCCAACTATCACAAAGTGATCGATCTGGTTTCGCGTTTTTCAATCAGGAGGCAACCACGTACATTAGTACATGTTTTTAAGCTGAAATCTGGTGCTGCACACTAACAGGTTTCAAGCCTCAGCGAAGTCGATCAGCCTCTATCCGTTACCAGATGGTTCGTTGTGCAGGCTAAATTTTCCATTTGTGAGGCATGAAACTCCCTCCTTGCCCAGAAATTGTGAGCTGCTTAGACCACATGTAGAAGAATCGTCCTTGCCACTCCCAGTGAATGGCAATCAGTGACTTTTCCAACTCGTGTGGACTTCTTAAACAAGTCACATTATAGCGAGTCCCCCTGTATGAAACTCCATTTGGTCTCAAACGGCGCGGAGAGGTCCTTCCCAATTCTAACGGTGCTGCTGGTGTTGAGCAACGTCACCTTGCAAATCCGTATTCGTTTTGTGGGGATACCAAGTACAGACGCGGGATACAGATAACTCCTTTTCGTACTGTCGAATGCAGCTTTGAAATCGACGAAAAGATGGTGTGTGTCGATTCTCCTCTGCTATCTTTGGAAAAAGAACAACTAAAGCAACAAAAACAAATAATTTCTATTACTACTTCGACACTGTCAATAATCTGTTTTTATATTCTTAAATTTTCTTGGTGAGTGGCCACCATGCCATGCGGATTAAACCCCCACTTAAGTCTCTTCCCTTCAGCAAGGAAACCAACATGATGTAGATCACTCACACCAAACAGATTTATTTATGATTTTCGTGATGATCCCTCACTCTTCAGTTGTACTCAATCGGTATAGTGAAGTTATAAATTGTATTTCCACAGGAAACTAATTACAAAAGCGTGGACCATTAAAGAATTCATCGTCTTTTATTAAATCTTGAATTGCTCAAAATGACGACTGACTCACTCTCGCGGAACCGGAGATTGAAAGATGTACAAAGGAACTTGCATATCTTAGAACATTAACATTCCACCGCTGTAAACGCAGCTGACCATCATTCTTATATTTTAATATGTGTCCAAAATTATGTAAAAAAATTTCAATCGGCATAAAGTAGTTTTACTTTTACTGACGTATTTTCCCCCGCAGCTGACTATTTTTTTATTCTACAAAATGTCAACAATACACAAAAAAAATTCAGTAGGTATTAAATGAGTTGTTAAAAAGTTTTTTCGACACGTTTCGCAACATCCCACGCACATACCCACCGCTACTGGACCAGCTGACGGTTGGTTTCGTCATTCATTTGCCTTCAGTATTGAAATCAGTCGGCATGAAATGACGAAGTCAAAATGACCCCTGACTCCCGGGCTAAGAGAAGACTCACTGTGAATTGTCAAAAATGATGTCTACCCGCCGCCATGGTGCGGTCAAACTTTTAACAGAGCTCATTACAGTGAATTCTCTCTTTAATATTATATATTGGCTGTGCACAGTTGTTGGCTTCTGTAGGAAATCAAATTGACGAATGGCTGACGGCATTTGCAAGCTATTTGAATGTGTATTTCTATGTTCCCTTGATAAACGAAATGTTATAAATTTATATTTTCAAACAAACTTAAATGTACAATCAGAGATACATACATATATTTGAATTATAAGCGCCAACATTAAAAGTCAAAGTAACTTTAATGTTCGTTGCCTTAATTTGAAAAGAAGAATTTAAACAAAATACATTCGTGTGTGCGTTTTAATAAATTTAAAACTTTATACGAATTTGATGAAAATTGTTGCTACTTTTTTGTGTTGAAACTAATTTTAGACGAGAATGCATAGAGCGTACAAGTGGTTTGGTATATTGATATACATATGTACATATATAAATAAACACACTCACAATATCCATGATAATGTATCACATTCCATAGAAATTAGTCAACAGAAATAACAATGAGCGATAAGCTAATCCTCACATTCGATAGAAATTAGTCAACAGAAATAACAATGAGCGATAAACTAATCCTCACATTCCATTCCCAGAAATTAATCATCATAAATAAACAATACCTAAGCGATTAAAATAATGTATAAATAGAGTTATTCTCTAAGGAATCGACAGCCGGGGTATAACCGCTGTGGGATCATCAATTCTCATCGAGGAGCTTCAATACCAATAAAATTCGAAGGATAAACCAAGTGACGGACAATAACCAGGACTCATTAGAGGTAAACATAGATGATAAAAAATATGAATTACAGGGAACTTTTTTAGTAGAATAAATAACTTGCCGGCTCGTCAAGTTATTTTGAATAAAATTAAATACAATATTTTAATAGACACAGGTGCAACACAAAATGAGTTTTTGTTGTACAGTACAATAGTTGAAACTGTCCGGCGCCACCGCGACTATTTCAGACTGTTCAGCACTATGGCAACTAGAATGATGGCCACTACGGCTGCGCTTATGAATGCATTTGACTCTTGTAGTAGCTGGGTTTAGAGTTTCAGCTTTGCACGACATGCGCATCTAGAGGCATAAAGTGAGTGTGTGCGATTATATGTACATGTACGAATATGCATTGTTTTGCTCAGAATATAAACATCTACGTACATACACACATTCTCCCAACATATGTATATCCCAAAATATATGTACATCTATAAACGCATACGGTTTAGATGAGTTTTTTTCATATGTTAGGAGTATGTTGTCATATGTTTGTCTATTTGCTCTTGAATTTTTTATATGTAGACTAGCGGACCCTCACCCGCTTCGCTGGGTGAAAGTAAAATATAAATGAAAAGTGTTCTTTGTTTTTTTCTTGTTTCATCATTTAATTCATGCTCGGTCATTATTTTGTGACTTATTCTAATAACAATGTTTTATTTATTTTAGTGACTTACTCTAATGATTGTAAACTAACAACTTATTCTAAAGCCTTCTGATACACAAAATTTTTGGTTTTATTTTCATGCGGTGTATAAATATAAAGTAACGACGGTTTCCCTACTCGAAAACATCCTACATACAGTTGCCCATGTCCAAAGCATGGATAAGTTAGGTCAATTCCACATAATTCAAGTGTTTGACCTTGAGACTTATTGATTGTAATCGCAAAAGCAAGGCGAAGGGGAAATTGAAGTCGCTTAAAATCAAAAGGCAAATCTGTTGAAATCATTGGAATGCGCGGAATCAAAACATCGTCACCTTTAAATTTGCCTTTCAAAATTGTTGCTTCCATTACATTGTTCATTGTCCGTTTCACTGCTAATCTTGTCCCATTGCATAGTTTCGGCTGATTGATATTTCGCAACATAATGATCACTGCGCTGACTTTCAATTGCAAACGATGTGGTGGCAAGCCAGGCAAATTAAGTGAATTCAAAAATTCAATTGGATAATTCACTACATCGTCGGGATTAGTGATTGAATCAATTGATTTATAGGTGACAACTTCACCTGGAACTTGAGTCAAAATACTGATATTGATTTCATTGACATCGACATTTTTGGCAGCTAATATAGCTCTCTCGCTTAGCCAATCTTAATTTCGATAGTTTTGTGGAATATTTGGGAATACATTTTGCACTAATTGTACTCTTGATTCTGTTACGGTACAAAAATTAGGTGGAAGTCTGATCATGCCTGTATTCTTATTAATTGGCTTTCGTCCATTTCCGATTTGCAACAAATGTTCGGAGAATTCAGCAGCTGTTGGATCATTCTGTAACTGCACACGAACATTAGTAGTTAGGGTGAGTTTTTGAACATATCTCCACAGATTAAAAGATTTAAGGCACGCTCTCAATTCATCAGCTGCTGTTGATTTGGGAATAACAGGCAAAGTTTGTCGAAAATCACCGGCCAATAGAATTAGTGCACCACCAAATATGTTTGTGTTATTTCGAAAATCTTTCAGTGTTCTATTTAAGGCTTCCAGTGATTTTTTATGAGCCATCGTACATTCATCCCATACAATAATTCTACATGTTTGTAAAACCTTTCTCATTCCAGAATTTTTAGAAATGTTGCAAGCTGGTTCTTCATTTACTTGCATATTTAATGGTAACTTTAATGCAGAATGTGCAGTGCGACCGCCGTCCAACAAAGTTGCCGCTATTCCAGATGAGGCCAAAGCCAATGCAATATTATTCTGTGATCGAATGGTGGCCAAAATTAACGACAACAAAAACGTTTTTCCAGTCCCACCAGGTGCATCTAAGAAGAATATTCCTCCTCTTTCATTTGCAACATTGTCTATAATTGTGTCATATGCCTGCCTTTGTTCTGTGTTTAATTTTGGTAGGTTTGTTGTTACAAATGTGTTCAGATCATTTCGATCATATTCTTTTTCACGTCTTAATTCTGTGCGATCATACTTAACTCACTCAGAGTTTTATTTGCAATCATCAGGCAAAAGTCTTCGATTTTAATTAATGCCTCATTATATATTTCATCTGTATAATTCAAATTTGGATTTGCAGTAATGCGACGTACTTGATGTAGGATATCTTCTGTCATGTATTATTGGTAAGTACCCCACAATTCTTTTGGGTTTGCTGGGAAGCATGTATCAATAATGATGACAAATAGTGTTCTCATTTGGTGTGGAGAACTTGTTGCACATGCATCCATAAGAGTTGCATCCCACTGATTATCATTTTCAAGCAAATTCAATTCTTTGCATGCTTGCTGATAAGAAACATTCCACTTTACTTGGATGCACAGTGTAAAGTCGTCCGATTGCATCACCCAAATGAACACCTGGATATCCATCTACAGGTATTCCTCGTTGCCTTCGTACCCAGGACCTTGATGATGCATTCCAAGTATAATATTTACGAACATTTGAATAAAACAATGTTCTTGCAAATGAATCTGTTTCACATAAGTTGAAAAATGTAGTTAGTGTTGTTGCAGTTGGTCGTTCGGCCATTTGTTGAGCAGTATTTTCAGTGAAATAAACACTTTGTTCATTTTCTAAATGGACTGATAAATGAATAACAGCTGGATGGCGATCATGAATCGGAAATGATAATATTCTCCAAACTGCTTCGTTGCTACTAATGTAGCTTCCCATTTGGTAATTAGTAATTTCATCATTTCGATTTACAATTCCAAATACTGCCATGTCACTACCTTTATTGATATAGTTATTTGCATATGTATTTGATGGATTTTACGGAGTTACAATATTCAACATTTATATGTGCGTTAAATGTTTTCGATAATAATTTGGAATACGGAACTATCCAACAGTTATCGATCTCCACATCTTGATTATTTATTTTCACAGTGACTGTTTTTCCATTATCTTCTGGTGATCTTCAACGGTACAATGGATATCCATCATTTCCAGTCATTGTTTCAGCAATTAATTGCCTTGGGTAGTTTTTTGAACATTTACCATCAACCATACATGGAGAATTTTATTTGTTTATTTTTTTTATATATTTATTTAATTATTTATTTATGATTTAACGTACCACACGGTCCATGAATCATGTTTTTGGTTACAGTAGTAAGTAATTCTGGATCTTCATTTATATCTGGAATTTCAGCACATATAATATGATCAATTTTATCTGTGGTTAGTTTTTGTTTTAACCAAATCAAAATATGCGCATGAGGCAAGCCTCTTTTTTGCCATTCCACAGAATACATGAAACATTGTACATCTCCGTAAACTTTATGTTTTACAATAAAATCCATTAGAGACTGTAGCTTTCGTCTAAACACTCTTGCAGTAATGTCATGCCTATCAAGAGGCTGATTTCCCAGTATATAAATGATTCTTAATATCATCCCATTTCGGATTGCATGTGAAAGCTATGAATAAGTCGGGTCGACCATAATTTCTGACATAATACTATACATTGCATCTTGGGCGTATTCATGCATATGCCTTGGACTGTCTGTATACGATGAAGGTAATATTACCATTAGACCAATGTTATTAACGTTGGTATCGTTGTTAATTGCATCTCGTAAATGTATGTATTCGTCACAGCGTAATTTTCTTTGGTTGAATCTAATGTAATTCAATCGTTCTGTTTCTATTTTCGCATACATGTCAACAATATACTGATGAAATAATTTACGACATTTTAAAATGTGATTCTGTATGCACATGATCATGATTCTGTATGCATAATAATTCATTGCGCTTAGAGTTTTATTTGTTTCTTAACCATTTGCTGGATTTATTTGTTTTATATCAATCGAATAACCATCTTCACCACGACAGAACATAAGAGGATATTGTAATGCATCATATTTTCGATGCGTTTCATTAACACGTTGCAGTGTATCATTTCTTCTTTGCAAAACAATATCTCTTGGTTGAAATTCATCTGCAGATATAACAATTGCAACCTCGTTGCTTGAAGTTGGTTGATTGTATCTTCCACGATGTTCGCCGGCAGGCGTTTTATTTGCATCAATTTTAATTTTATGATTATCAGATGACAATCTTTCGATTGTTGTTTTAAAACTTTGTACCAAAACATTGTGTGTGTGTCATTGTTAGTTTTAACACTTACTTTCACTATGCACTATTACTGATAACCTTTGGTAATCTTCTAAGAAAACGGCCTTGCTTAAGTACTTTTTTAGCGACGACCTGTTCAGGTTCGTTGAGCTAATGGTTTTGCTTCGGTTATCCCGAAGTGTGGGTGTAAAGAAGAAGTATTTAAGCAAAGTGTTAAGTTAGTCACAGCAGCATTGTGTTACGGTTAATTATTGCAGGCGGTCAGCTACAGCTGTGCCTGCTAATTTGTATGTTTCTATTCTATGCGAATGCAGGCGTGCAGCCACTGCTGTATGAATATATGTATGTATATGTATGTATGTTTGCATTCCATTGAAATATATGTATTGGGATGAAAGGCATAAATACTGCTGCGTTAACTTGTACATATGTGAGTAAAATGTACGCTCCATGCAACCGTTTACAATAACAACCAAACGCGTAAAAAGAACGCTGCCTCGTGTATTGACGAAGAAGTAAAGGAGATTTTAACCAAACATAGTTACAAACCTTCTCCACATGTGTCTCTTGAATGTGGCAAAGTTCATCACAACGCGAAAAACGGCTGAATTTTTATATATATAGATATGCATATGAGCTGTTTTATGAGGCAGGTCAAGATTTTTTCTGCCCACATACTAAATATGGATGGTAGATGTTGTATGCATTCAACACTTTGTAGGATATGAATATACATAATGATATAAAAAGTACAACATATTTTTAAATACTATAGCTTGATGTAAATGAATGGTTTAAAAAGTTAATTTTTATGTGAATATTTTGAAATAGTTTTGATAATACACTTAATATCAATACATACATGCATATACTTAGAATTAATTTATTCATCTAGAGCATGAAAGAAATATGTAGAAGTCTGCTGTTATTTTATTTTGAGCCGACTCATACGTATGCCCGATTCACGTGCGATATTCCTCGGCTCTTTTGAACTGAGTTTCGTAATGCCTGCGGACTAAACCTACCCATCGCCTCACTGTTCTGCTTTTTTAACTCGGTATTACCAGTTAAGATATTCCATCGAGGGGGCCGGATGTGTTTATTCACTCATGTCTGCGTTCACTGTCATCATGTCTCAGCCTTTGCATAATTGTTGAGTCTACGTTACAACCATAGTTCCACGATTCTTCAGATTCTAGCATACATTGTGCTAGGCTAGCAGCTGTCATGCTCTCGCCGATATGTGAGCGCCACATGCTTCGTTCACCATCAAATCTAGAGCATTCTAACTGGGCATGCTCAGGCGTTTCATATTTTTCTTAGCAGTATAGGCAAAATGGGGAGTCTGTGTGCTTGTTATTGTACAAATACTGCCTGAAACAACCATGCCCAGTTAAAAACTGTGTCAGCCTGAAGGTAACATTTTCATCCATTTATGTATGTCCAGGAGCACAGTGGAAGTTGTTCTTCCCTTCCCACTATCGTTCCATTTGGTCTGCCACTATCGTTTCATTTTGTTTTGCAGAGCGATATCATCGATCCTCTGTATGGCGTCCCTCAGTGAGGCATTGTCACCAGATACCCACGCGTTTTTTGCATGCTGGTATTTTTGTTTCATGGATTTTACCTTTATATCGAGCGGGATTCTGCCTGCTATTACCTATAGGGTGGGCCATGTAAAATTTGGTTTTTGAATCGGCTATAAAAAAAAACTAATCAATATTTTTTCAAACTTTTTTTTTTATTTTGAAGATTGAACATTGTGATTTATGAGTGAAAAATAATATCGTTCAAATGACTGCCACCACTGGCTTTACAGTAGGCCATTCGACCAACCCAATTTTTAAGCACATTTTCGATTGTTTGGGCTCCAATTTCATGAATGGCAACTTCGATTTCGTGTTTTAAGGCATCAATCGTCTCTGGATGGTTCGCATAGCATTTGTCCTTAACGGCTCCCCACAAAAAATAGTCCAACGGGCTTAAACCACAGCTCCGAGGTATCCAATTGATACCGGAATTTCGGCTGATTATTCGGTTTTTCGTTGTGGATGCATTTGCTTCTGTACAGTAACGTGTGGATTTTCTGAGCCCCAAATCCGGCAATTTTCTTTATTTAGAAGACTCACCACTTTGGAAATAGGTTTTCAATATTTCCCAATTTTGTTTAAGCGTATGGCGTCCGATTTCGTAAATGTCAAACCTTTAAGTAAATTATGAACACATTTGACATTTCATTTGTGTTACCATTCTCAAAAAATAGGTGGTTCAAAAAGCAAACGCTATATGGCCCACCCTGTATAACCTCTAATGATTCTGACATTGCATAATCTGTACACCCGTTTAGCCTGTCTCAAGTAGCTGGGATATTACACTTCGTGGCTCCACACTCCCACAGCGTAAAACAAGATCGAGTTGCAGACGCTTGCTAACAACGCTCTCATTTGTTATCTTGATCCACTAGCTTTTGGGGCCTATGTTTGTATTATACCATAGGGTTCTGTTATCAAAGTATGAAGCAATTAGCTTTATTAGGTAATTCATACTCCAAAGATCCATCAGAATTTGGTCCCATTTGGCCGTATTGAACGCGTTTTTAACGCCAAGAGTTACGACTGCGCAATATTTTTTGGTTCCTCCTAGCCATATTCTACCAGAGATAGCAGTTTTTTGCTATTTCGCATACTTCTATTATTGCATCTACTGCACTGCGATTCTTTCTGAAACCGTATTGGCGAGCTGACAAACCTGTATGGCCTTCTGAGTACTGCTCTAGTCGGTTACAGATTATTGGTTCTAGCACTTTGCCAGCAGTATCCAGCATCCAGAGCGGTCTGCATGATGAAGGATCTTCTACGGGTTTTCCAGCCTTCGGCAGTAGGACTAGTCGCTGTTGTTTCCATTTCACATGAATGTGAACGCTTTTAATGCATGTTGTGTACATGTTTCGAAAAACTTCTGGCCTCCCTTGCAGTGTTTTTTTCAGCACGACGTTAGAGATTCCATCAATGCCCGGTGCTTTTTGCAATTTAATTCTTTTGCAGGCCAGTTCTCATTCGTCAAGGTCCACTTCGAGCACTTTGTCCTCGTTATCAGTGAAATCCCTTCTGATAGAGAGTACACCTTGATCCAGAAAGAATCCAGAATTTTTGTTACAATTTTATAAGAGTTTCCCTATGGATTCGCATCTACCTCACTTAGGAGGCTATCAAATGCCTCCGACTTGTTTTCTGCTATGGCCTTTTTCAGTGATAGGAGTGTGGTTTTGTATTCTGCCCACAGCTATTCCCTCTCCGGCCTATTTCTTCTGCGCTGATGCTTTCTCCACAGTTTGTGGCATTCGCTTCTCAAATGCGCGATGTCGTCACTCCACCAATAATTACCACAGGTGCTCTCCCGTTTTCTCGGCATTTACGAGGCATTGTAGCATCGTACGCGACTGATAGTCGGCGTATTATGCAGTTGGCTTGCTGGTTTGCTGTGATTCTAGCTTCCTCTATTTTCTCTAGAAAGTACAAGAGCATTTCTTCGTCTAAGTTGCAGATTTTCCAACCTCGTTTTTGTACTCTTTCGACGTGTTTTCGCATGGTGGGTGTGTATTATGAGCGACAATTGTTGTTTTTGATCGTGTTGTCGATTCAGTGCGATTGTTACACATTTTTAAATTGAATGTTGTATTGAGAAAGTCAATTAAAGGAACCGCTGTGTCCAATGCAAAATTTACGTTAAAATCGCCACTTAAAATCATTGCAACTTTATCGTAATCTTTTCTAAGTATCCGCGATACTTCTGGTGTATACTTTATTAAATTTTCGTGAATGAATTCCGTGATGCTATTTATTGATTGATTCGGTGAAATATAAATTGCCACAATTAAAACTGTTTTTCCATTGCTCAATCTGATTTCGCATGCACATATTTCTCCCACTTTAGAGAGCTGAACAGACAGTGATTCTAGTTGCTGTGCATTCAGATCTATCTGTGGAGTTACAATACGAGCACCGTCATTTTGATTGTGGTATACTGCAACACCGCCTGCAATTGCGGTAAATATTTAAAAATGAAAATATTTACGAATATAAAAATACGGACGCAATACAGCACACGCGGTTGCTATTATGAGCGTCGTAACGCGTATATTACACAGACGTACTAACATACACACAAACATTCGTAGGACGCTTGGTCTAAGCAAGTATTATGTAGTGTAGTATAGGTATACATAATGCCTTCTCGCTCACCGTGGCTCCGTAATACGCAGGCGCGCACACATACGTACTAGCATACATACAAACATACATACGTATGACGCTTGAACTAAACACCAAAGCAAGTAAGAGGCAGTGTAGTATACATACTACAATACTCACTATACTAGCGTGGCTCAGCAATACGCAGCCACACACATATACGTATATCAACATATAACGTTTCGTAGTGTCGCTTTTTCGTTTCATCGAGTCTCAAATCACTCCCAACGATTCTAAAGAAGTTTTCAAAAATTTCGCGCCGAGAATTGATGTCCAGTCATGCATATGGAAGGGATGAAGGCGCGGTGCGTTTGCTTCTGCGACTGCGTTGTGAACCAAGGTTTTGTAATGCCTACGTACAGATGCATGCGCGCGACGCGAATAAATTTTAATAAAGTTCTGAAAGTAATTCATAGCGTTTTTAGTGCATAATTACATAAATAAACGTACATACTATATGCCTAATTGATGGTATATGACAATACGATATGTACATGTAAGGAGGAAGTATTTGCATTCACAAATGAAATAATGGTTTAATATAAACCAACACTTATTTAATATTGCATTTCAATTTATAGTTTATGTATTAGACAGCATATTACAAATGTATGTACATATGTAAGTGACATATGTACTATCCATACATAAGAAATATAGTTTTAAGTATATTCTCTCCTTAGAGTGAGAGTTCGCCTCGCTGTCCTGAGCAAAGCTCAAGTCAGTAGTTAGTCTACCGTGTATCACTGAAGTTAAATAAAGTACCTAAAAAAAATGAAGTAGAAAAGTCTAGTGGTTAAAGAAAAAATATATGTTTTGTTACAAAAATTTAAGAATATATGAAATAAACACAAAAACAAAAAACTTTAAATTAAGGAAAAATACTTGTTTTTTAAGTACAAGTGATTTAAAGGTGAACCTTCAAAGACCTCTATGAAACGAAAAAGTAACATTCAAATTCATATATTAAAAATTGTGGAGATATGAAAAATTACAACATAACCTTCAATGACATCTAAAAAGAGAGAACATTTTTTAACTGATTAAGAAAACACAAAACAAAAACGAACTATTGTTGAGAGATAGATAGAGACTTAATACAAATAATATCAACTTGTAAAGAAAGTCACCTAGGCTGACCTTTAAACGCAAAGAACATTAAAATATTTGAAATAAATTAACTTCAGAAATTAAGAGAAATTCTCCCAAAGAAAACTTTTTACATACATACCTAAGTACATTTAGTGCTACTCGTACTGGTGAGTTAGTATATGTACTATGAGTGACAACGAAATCAACCAGCTTTACCAGCATTTGTTGTGTATGAGCGTGGGATCTACTTCGGCAACAACAGCGATAAGAGAAGTTGTAAAATTGAGTGCTTCAGCAGCAGATCCAACCGAATTGTCAATATCTCCAACGTACCTTATCGCAGCAACAGTAACACTGGCTGAAGCTAATCAAAAACGAGAGCGAACTGTTCAAAGTATTAAGTTAGTTGCTCCATTTGATGGAGACAGAAATTATTTGGCGTTATACATTGATTGCTTAAACGGATTAATGCCAGCGCATTAAAGAGTTTGCAGATCCTATACTAGTGACAACGGCAATATTGATGGTTGGTAATATTAAATTTAAAAGTAGCGTAAGGTTGCTTTGTGAAGATATAAATGCCGAAGTATGTAAAATTAAAGATAGTATAAAATTAAGAGAGTCAAATACCTCAAGTATAAATTTTTTGTATACTGAGTTAACACGAACTATATAGTTTAAAAACCTTAAAAGAGAATTACCTTTTCACTTAGTAGCTTTAATTAATGCTAACACAGTTACAGATGTGAAGTCTGCTATTCAAGTTTTAAGATAAAATGAAGTTTATGATAACGTTGTTATAGGAAAAAATACTAAGAGTAATCCAAGCAAACAGCAATTCACCAATTACAGAATTCCAATTGCGCATTCAACTTTAGCTTATAATAATCCATAATATAGTCCGTACAATAATGGATTCGCTGATACGCAACAGTATTTTACCATGTAATACCCGTTTTAGCTTTAATCCACAAAATCAAGCACATAGCTCACAATTTAATAGCAACAACAATTTTCAAAACCCATTACAAAATTCGTGTAACAAACAAGCAGTACATTCACAACAAACATATAGAAATAGGGCCAATAATTCAAATCAATCTAGAATTAGGCGTTTTGGAATTCCTGAACCTATGGAACAAGATAATGAGAATTTTCGGCTAGAAGCCTCGGATACTTACCAAAAGTTCAAGTAATACTCCAAAATCGCATTTGTAAGTTTCTCGTTGACACGGGGTCATCAATAAGTTTAATTAGACCTAATATTTTTAGCACACAAATTCTTGAAACGAGTCCCATTACGTTGACAACGGTTACAGGGAAAATAACATTAAACAAAACTCAAAAGGTATCAAATGAAAGAAAAAATATGAATTTATATATATTTTATTCTACGTGTACGATTTTTCCACAAAATATGATGGATTGATTGGTTATAATATACTTAAACAACTTAATGCTAAAATTGATACCGTTCAAGAATGTATAGTTTTAAGCGGTGTCAACTACAACTTTATTGATAAAGATGATCCAAAACCATGCTTATTTTTACAAAGCTTCTGTGCAGTCACTGATCTAGGATTTAGACTACAACATCTGAACAGAGAAGAACACATCGCTTTAAAGAAACTTTTAAATAAATATAGAAATATCTTTTTTAAAGAAGGTGACACACTAACATTTACATATCGCCAAGACTGAGTTCTTAAAGAAAGAAACCGAATTCCCCCTACATATTGTAACTTCAGAGGGAATAAAACCCAACCCGAATAAAATTGACTCAATTTTGAAGTATCCATTGCCTAGGATTACGAAAGAGATTAAGCAATTTTTGGGACTAGTTGGTTTTTATAGAAAATTTATTAGAGATTTTTCCAAAATTGCAAAACCTTTAACTCAGTGCTTAAAAAAAGGCAACAAAATAGTTATTAGTAAAGAATACGTAAATGCAGTAGATACGCTCAAACTTCTCATAACAAAGGTCCAGTCTTGGCATATCCAGATTATGAAAAGAAGTTTACATTAACTACTGATGCATCCAACGTAGCTCTTGGGGCCGTTTTAAGTCAACAAGGGCATCCTGTATGTTTCGCTTGTCGTACGCTCAATGAACACGAATTGCATTATTCCGCAAGAGAGAAGGAGCTGCTTGGTATTGTTTGAGCAACTAAATATTTTCGTCCATATTTATACGGTAGAAAGTTTGTCATAAATAGTGACCATCGTCCCCTTCAATGGCTCCACAATTTGAAAGAACCAAATTCAAAACTACAGAGGGGGAAGTGGAAACTCAATGAATTCGACTTTTATATAAAATATAATATATACCAGGCAACGAAAACCACGTAGCAGATGCATTATCGCTTGTTGAACTCAAAGAATGCTATTTTGGCGACGATTCTTCCAATATCGCTACAATACATTCCGCAATGGAAGACTCAGAATCATAAGCGACAATTAAGATTAGTAAAAAGTAATGAAAATACTTTACATACAGAAAATATATTTAAAAATAGCGTAACTACCATTAACTACATCGACTGAACTATAGACAAAATAATAGATATAATAAAGAAATTTTTAATAGGCAAGAGGGTTTCTATTTTCATGCCTATTGATAAAGACTTTGTGAAATTTCAGGACGTTTTTAAAACCCTAATTAACTATAGACGACACAAAATATTACTAGCGACTAAAGAGCTTCAAAATATACGAGACTTTGCCGATTTTAAAACGAAAATCCTTGAAATCCACTTAGAGGGTCTTCACCAAGGCATTGAAAAAAATAGCTAATCGTTTTAAAAGTCAATATTACTATTTAAAAGAAATTACTAAAATTGTAAATGAATGCGAACTTTGTAATAGGTGTAAATATGATCACATCAACCTCAAACTCCCATTGAAAATAACCCCACCTGTTTACGAAATAAGAGAAAAGTTTGTTATCGATTTTTGGGAGTGGGGGAAAAAACATTATCTTACATGTATTGATTTGTATTCAAAATTTGGAGCCGCTGAAGAAGTAAATTGGTTAGAAACAAAAATAGCACTTCTAAAAATATTTAATACAATGGGACCTCGAAAAATTTTGAAAATCGATCAAGACCAAGGCATTAATAACGTAAATATTAAAAATTAGTGTGATCAGCTCAATATTTGCATTGAAGTAACAACAGGAAAAACGGGTATTGCAGATATCGAACGTTTCCACAAAACACTAAATGAAAAACTTAGAATTATAATTAGCTCAGATAATAAAGAGTTAAAATACATTCAAATTGAACAAGCTCTTTTTACATACAATCATAGTATAATACATTCTACGACTGGTGAAACTCCATACAATATTTTTTTCAATCATCATCATTTTTTCAGCATCACACTTGCATCCATCTATATGGCACATGATCGGCCAACACCGCCCGAGGAGGCTTGTGGGCTTGTGCTTGAAGGAACCAGAAACAAAACCCTGCTACTCGGATGCGACGCCAACGCGAGGCATACGTTGTGGAGAAGCTCTGAGACAAACGACCGAGGTGAGTCTTTATATAATTTTATTATTAATACTAACTTATCGGTATGTAACAGGGGTAACACTCCCACTTTCACCTTTCCTAGTACGGAGTACTTCAGAGGATGAGAGGAAGTGATTGATGTTACTCTACTGTCTGAAAATAGCTCAGTAGGTTAGATAATTGGAGGGTATCCAATAAAAGGCCCTTTTCTGATCATAGTTGGATCCTCTACGATTTGTATCTTACGGTAGATCCACCCCTACCGTATCGAAATCCTTTAAGAACCAACTGGAAGAGGTTCAAAAATGCAGTAAACAATAGGTTAGGAGAGATTCCTATCCCTCAAATCACTCTCACGGAAAACCTTGAGAGTAAGGTCATAACACTGGAAAAGGCATTTAGTAGGGCCTACAAAACGTCCTGCCCCATAAAATTTAGCAAAAAACCTCACCCTCCTTGGTGGAGCAGTGAGCTCTTAAAACTAAGGGAAAAATCTAGATCAACGTTTAACCTCAGCTACTCGACGGGAAATTGGGAATTGTACAGAGAAAGTCGGAGACAGTACAAAAAGGCAATCAGGGCCGCCAAAAAAGAGAGCTGGAGGGAATTTTGCTCGTCAATCGAATCCACCAGGGATTCTGCTAGGCTCAGCCGTGTTCTTTCCAAAGACCACTCAATGGCTTCTTGGGTCAAGAAACCTGATGGAACTTTGACTGCTACAGCAGAGGAATCGCTAGAGCTTCTGCTAAACACGCATTTTCCGGGATGCAGCGCTTACGAAAGTGAGAGGGGAAACATTAGGCGGAGCCAATATAATCCACAGCATCTTGCAAATGAAATTATTACCAAAGAAAAAGTTGCATGGGCAATCAGATCTTTCTCACCCTTTAAATCTTCGGGGCCAGATGGGATCATTCCAAAGATGTTACAGGAAACCTTGGACTGTATCCTACCATGGCTAGAGGAAATTTTTAAAGCGTGTTTAAACTTAGGCCATATTCCAGATAGCTGGAAACTAGTCAAGGTCGTCTTCATACCAAAAGTAGGTAGAAGAGGACATGAATCAGCGAAGGACTTCAGGCCAATCAGTCTTTCGTCTTTCCTGTTAAAAACCTTTGAAAGACTTTTGGATATGCACCTCAGAAGCTCTTTGGAGAGCTCTGGTATATCAACTGCACAACACGCATACCTTAAAGGCAAATCTACGGAGACAGCGCTTCACGAGGTAATCCGAACTATAGAGGGCTCTCTAGAGAGCAAACATTATACCATGGCGGCATTCTTGGATATCGAAGGCGCCTTTAACAATATTAGCACAGATGCCATCCAACGGGCGTTGATAGACCTGGAGGTGGACAGTTGCGTCAGTAACTGGGTCATCTCCATGCTAGAAACCAGGATCATCAAAGCTAATATGGGTAATATCAACATAACCAAGAAGGTCCACGGGGACACTCCACAAGGGGGAGTATTATCTCCACTTCTTTGGCTATGTGTGATCAGCAAAATCTTAATAAAACTTGGCGGAGGTGGGGTAAAAGCGGTGGCGTACGCTGATGATGTGGTGCTAATGGTGTCAGGACTGTGTCCAAATACATCAGTGGGATCATCCAAAGGGCGTTAGGCGATCTTAACTCTTGGGCCACAGGATGTGAGCTAAATTTAAACCCGCGTAAAACAGAACTTATGCTTTTTACCACCAGATACAAGGTACCAACTTTCACCCTACCAAATATCAACGGACAAACTCTGTCACTATCAACCAGCGCAAAGTACTTAGGAGTAATTCTGGACTCAAAACTTAGCTGGAAGTTAAACGTCGAAGAACGGGTAAGGAAAGAAGAAATTGCTTTATATGCCTGCAAACGTATGCTTGGAAGAAGATGGGGTTTTCAACCTAAGCATACATTATGGCTGTATAAGGCGGTTATACGACCAATTTTAACGTATGGCTCGGTAGCTTGGTGGAAAGCTCTAGAGAGAGAGTACAATACCAAATTACTCGGCAGAATACAAAGATCAGCCTGTGCAATAACGGTCGGTGCAATCAGATCATGTCCCAGAGAGGCTCTCAATGCACTGACACACGTTATTCCAATAGACCTACATATAAAGAAGACGGCAACCATGAGTGCATTTAGGTTAAATGAAGCGGGTCGCTGGAAAGAAAAAACTTATGGTCACGCTAGTCTATTATTGCGACAAACTCAGTTAACCTCGGTGAGGACTGACTACATCGTCCCGATGGTAACGTTCAATAGGAATTTTGCCACACTATTTCCATCTAAAAAAGAATGGAATAAGGGATTCTCTCTAAACAACTTCGATACCACAGTCTATACAGATGGCAATAAAATGGATTGTGGTGTCGGAGCTGGTATATATTCTCATAGACTTGGAATTGAAAAATCTGTGCGTCTCCCTAATACCAGCAGCGTCTTCCAAGCGGAAGTACTAGCAATTGGGGAAGCCTGTAGGTTACTAATCGCAGATTTCTCTTTTAAGGGCAATATCGCTATTCTTTCGGATAGCCAAGCTGCAATCCAGGCGCTGGATGCGACTATAACAACCTCTAAAGTGGTGGAGCAAAGTAGGAATAGCCTCACCAACTTGAGTGAAAACCATAGCGTAACCTTAATTTGGGTCCCGGGACACCGGAACATAGAAGGTAACGAAAAAGCTGATGAACTGGCAAGAGGGGGATCTGCCATGAATAGCGCTCTTGCAGTACCAGTACTCACTCCACTAGGTGCGGTCAAGAATGCAATTTCCCTAAAATACCTTCGAATTGCAGAGTGTAGATGGAGAGACCAGACGAAATGCAAAATCAGCAGAACGTTATGGCCCACCTACAACCTCAAGCAATCGTCGACATTAATAAACATGAAACGACGGGACACCTGCAGACTTACGACAGTCATAACTGGCTTCTGGTCTATCGGAGAACAAGCCGCCAAAATGGGCATCCCTCACAACACATACTATCATAGTTGTAAACAACCGGAGAAAAAAGAAACAATCTTCCATTTTCTCTGTGAATGCCCTGCCCTATGGAAGGACAGAATGTCAACCCTGGGCAAACCGCTGTTCGAGAGTCTCGAGCAGCTGTCTGGCTTAGACGTCAACAACCTAATAAGGTTCCTAAACCGCACAGACTGGATATAGTCCTGCTGTAAATAACTGTGAAACAATTTGGTAACGAGGATGTGGCAACAAAATGGTGCGGAAGCGCTAGTTGGATTCTGGATGAATCACCACTCTAACCAACCAACCAACCATCACCTAAGAATATGCAAAAATGAAAAACATAGAGAAAACATAATAGACACTTCTTTATAAAATGCGGAAAATTCTAGAAAACGTCTAGATAAAACAAAAAATCCCTTTAGAAAAGCAGAATTAGTCAAACCAGAAAATGACAATGAAAATTTACCGTGTATCACTGAAGTTAAGTAAAGTACCTAAAAAAAATGAAGTAGAAAAGTCTACTTGTACATTTGTATATAAAAACAATAATACACAAGTGTAACAACAACATCTTCCTTTCATATATACATCTATGTATGTTTTCATGTATGCCGAAATAACCTTGACTTATGTATTTACGCATTTCAAAGCACACCCAGCGGGTCAGGGGTTAGAATTTGCCCGAGGTAAGGTATGCCTGTCGTAAAAGGCGACTAAAATCCTGAGTAGGGGAGCTCAACTGGTAGTGTCTTCGGGTGCAAGTTCTGACCGAGACTTACTCTTAGTACCACGAGGAACAGAACCCCTCAGAGTTTGCACTTACATTAAGCATCAAAAACGAAAAGCGCGGCATAAGAGAACGCGCCTATAAAATGCTATCTCGATGAGGTTTCTGTGTTAAAGGCGATTCGACGCCAGCTCTGAACACTGTACCCCATAAAGGGCAGTGTTAACCCTCGCATGGCCTAACCATGGGACGGAAGCTACGTATACTAGCGGAGATAGCGGTCGTGAGTTGGGGTCCTTACAGCATGGAAAACAATTTCAAACCTACAAACAAAAACAATGAAATAATAACAGCAGGTGGCGTCGAAGCCCTTAGGAGGAGCTCGGTTATTCCGAGATCCCTGAAGGAGGCTCAATCGGTACGTAGCAATCCTCTAATAGTTAAGGAAATGAAAGGGACGCCCAAGTGCAACCGGAGCTATGCAGCACACCGCTAGTAAAAGGCATTGCCAGAGAACTAATAAGGTCCGAAGACATACCGCCCCAAAGCAGCGTGATAACGCCAACAACACGGCGCATAGGAGGCTCAAAGGGAGCAAAAAACAAAGAGATGAAAGCACCAGTGGGTGGGTGCTGCATTGGAACACCCGCTGGAAAAGGAAAAAGTGCAACTGAAAAGAAGAAGGCGCTACAAGTAAAAATGATGAGTCTAAAAGAAGCTATTGAATCTCTCCTGGAGTACTACAAAGGCCGTCACAATGTGCATCATGAAATAAAAAAAATCTGTTCACTTATAAAAAAGGGGCACACCGAAGCTATTATGGCGATGGAAGAGTGAGAGAAACAACAGACAACTCCAAAAAACAATACGCCAAAAACCTCAAACGTTAACAATATTAGAAAAGAATGTTCCGGTATAATTACACAATCGATTAAAAGGACGAGAACAAGAAACAGTCCTAGCACGCAAGCAACTGGCAACCCGGTCGTGAGCGCACTATCGCCTGCGGCAAAAATAAAATATAGCTTAAAAAAACTAAAAAACACGCTTTTATTGCTAATTGAACTAAAAAGTAGAAAATAAATTTTAATGACAAAGGGACCTATAATGAAGTAATAGCAATTCGAAGGATCAGTCATAGTCAACTACCTCAGAACAGAATTATAACAAAAATTAAGATACAAATAGAGTAATTCAAATTAGAGTTAAAAGCGTGGGATGCTTGATATAGTAAATATTACAATCATTCTATTGGCAACTACCTATGTACAGAGGGTTGTGAAAGTGAAGGAAAATGCATCCCACGCTTTTAACTCTAATTTGAATTACTCTATTTGTATCTTAATTTTCGTTATAATTCTGTTCTGAGGTAGTTGACTATGACTGATCCTTCGATTTGCTATTACTTCATTATAGGTCCCTTTGTCATTAAAATTTATTTTCTACTTTTTAGTTCGATTAGCAATAAAAGCGTGTTTTTTAGTTTTTTTAAGTTATATTTTATTTTCTACTTTTTAGTTCGATTAGCAATAAAAGCGTGTTTTTTAGTTTTTTTTTAACTATTTTTTATTTTTAGTATATGTAGGTGTTTACGAGTAATATATTATTACACAACCGCACACTAAATACTAACCTCAATGGTGGTGTGGAAACTAAAAATTCCCAATTTTTGTTTAAAAAAATACCCAATTCATGTTTCTACCGGTATGGCAATATTGGCAAATGTTATAAAAAATGTACATTTTTCAGCGCTCTCACGAGAAAAAGAGTTTCCCATCTAGTCATCTATGTTGTGTGTTCCGAGTCGATCAGATTTTTAGAAGTCAGTGAAAATTAAGCTCAAAGATTCACCTTACTTTTTGCGCAAAATTTCAAGTCGATCAGATGTTTAGAAGCCAGTGAAAATTAAGCTCAAAGATTCCGTTACATACATACATACATACATACATACAACCCGTCCTAATAAAAGTGTGTTAAAAAAAGATTCAAAGATTCAAAGATTCAAATTCACCTTACTTTTTGCCCACAGGTAAAAACAGAAAATATTAATCCTGGCAATCCCAATAAGGATAATGGAAAACTTTTATCAAACTATTGCATTGTCATCGGTCCTTGATAGGTGTGCAAAATTTCAAGTCGATCAGATGTTTAGAAGCCAGTGAAAATTAAGCTCAAAGATTCCGTTACATACATACATATATACATACATACATACATACATACAACCCGACCTAATAAAAGTGTGTTAAAAAAGATTCAAAGATTCAAATTCACCTTACTTTTTGCCCACAGGTAAAAACAGAAAATATTAATCCTGGCAATCCCAATAAGGATAATGGAAAACTTTTATCAAATTATTGCATTGTCATCGGTCCTTGATAGGTGTGCAAAATTTCAAGTCGATTAGATGTTTAGAAGCCAGTGAAAATTAAGCTCAAAGATTCCGTTACATACATACATACATACATACAACCCGACCTAATAAAAGTGTGTTAAAAAGGTGTGCAACGGCAGCGACTCATCAGACAAAACCAGTACAGGCACCAATAAAAGACCAAAATGCCGACTAGACGGTTGTCAAATCAAGAAAAGAAAAGAAGCCGCCTAAATCGGCGAGGACAAGGCCTGATGCTATAATCATATCCAAGTCTGAAAATGCTACGTATGCTGACATTCTGCATAAGGTAAAAACATCGGACTCTCTCAAGACTCTCGGAGAAGATGTAAAAGCAATCCGCAGAGCAGCTAAACAGAAATTGATCATAGAGCTTAAAGGGGCACCGTACGGAAAAACATCAGAATATCAAACAGCGATTGAAGATGTTCTGAAAACCGCAGCAAAAGTGACGGTTAAAACTCACACTGTAACAGTACAGAGCAGAGATCTGGATGAGGTAACCACTGCAGTAGAATTGTGTGACGCGCTTCATGCCCAATGCAATATTAAACGTCCAGATACAGCGGCGGTAAGAAGCCTAAGAACGGTGTACAACGGTACACAGACGGCCTTAATTGTCCTCCCAGCCGGATATGCGAAAAAAGTGTTAGAGGTTCAACGTGAGCGAATTGGAAGGGTGTCATGCCGAGGACGAAAGTTCAATTCTCCTAAGCGTTGCTTCAAGTGATAGGGTGACGATCATGTCGGTCAAAAGTGCAAGGAGCAAATAGACAAAACGGAACTCTGTAGAAAATGTGGTCAGGAAGGCCATAAGGCACTTACGTGCAAAAATCCTGAACAATGTGCATTGTGCAAAGGGAACCATGCAGCTGGCAGCTACAAATGTCCGTTAGCTAAAAAGGCGCGAAGAGCAGCTATCCAATGAGATTTCACAGCTTAATCTCAACCACTGTCAAAGTGCCCAAGAACTCTTGCAGACCATGCAAGAGCACAAAATAGATATTGCACTTATATCCGAGCAATGGAAAAACATTCATGGGTATTCCTGGGCGTCGGATGGTTCAAAGAAGTCGGCGATTTGGACAATGGGACATATTAAGCCGCAGAGCAAAATGATGACGGCTAAACACGGCTTTACATGGGTTAAGACGAAAGGCATCTATTTCTTCAGTTGTTATGCTCCACCGAGCCTCACAGCAGAAGAATATGAACGAATGCTGACAGGCTTGGCATTTGAGGCACGTAGCAAGCATCCAGTACTTATAGCCGGCGATTTCAATGCCTGGTCTACTACCTGGGGAAGTACGCGTACTAGCGGACGTGACAGACTGCTTTTGGAAAGCCTGGCACCATTTGACCTGGAATTGCTCAATGTGCCTGGTAAATTCACTTTTCAAACCGAAAGAGGATGCTCAATAGTGGATCTCGCCTTTGCCTATAGTATATTACTATAGCGCGCGACGCAACATGGGCTGTAAGCTCCATCTACACGTACAACGATCATTAGGCAATAACCATCGATATACTAATGGGTGTAGAAAATAGTGATTTTCGCCCTCAAAGAGCACAGCAAAGAGGGTGGAAGAGACAATCTTTTGATCCCGAAGTTTTCAACATGAGTTGGAACGCTTGCCTAACTCTAGATAGCGTTGGGGAAATGAAAGCAGAAGGCATGACGGCGGTCATAAGCAACTGTCTTAGCAAGACCTGCGCCGCGACCATGCCTAGGTTATCGGGAAGGCCGCATAAAAAAGCAGTATATTGGTGGAATAGTCACATCGCAAAAATAAGAGGAGACTGCAATGGGGTGCGCAGAAAGCTCAAGCGAGCTCGTGGTACACCAGCCGTCAACGCATTATTAGCTCAACATAAAACTGGTAAAGCTAGGCTTAAAAAAGCTATACAGGCTAGCAAAAATCGCTGTTTTAAAGAGCTTTGCGACAGCGTGAACGTCGACCCCTGGGGAATGGGATATAAGGTTGTAATGAGAACTATCAAGAATCCAAGAGGACCACAGCCATCGTTATGCAACGATGCAATTGTAAGAATTAGAAGATGGCTTAAAAATATCGTATTACTGACAACACGACGGGTACGTGAAGAGTTAGTGATTACGGTAGCTGACCATGGCATAAGGTCGCAGCCATATATCAAATATCTGGGAGTACTCATTGACTCGAAAATGACCTTTAAGCATAATTTACAGTCAGTCAGTGAAAAAACCGTAAGAATAAAAACCGCGTTGACTAGACGAATGCGTAATATTGGCAGCACTCGCGCAAGTATACGGAGACTCCTGTTAACAGTCGCAAGCTCTGTGATTCTGTACGCAGCACCAATCTGGGCAAACACGAAGCCATTGTACCTCCAACACATACGAGCCACATACAGACTTGGCGCCCTGCGAGTAGCCAGTGCGTATCGCACTGTCTCAGATGACGCAATCCATGTGATAACGGGAATGGTGCCTATCGACCTTCTCGCGGTTGAGATGTGTAGGTTACATAATACCATTGGGCAGAAACCGTCGAACGTGGGTATCAGACACTTACTGACTGGACACGGTTGCTTCAAAGCATACCTACACAGGTTCCATCTTGAGAACAACCCGTACTGCCCACAGTGCCCCGAAGAACAAGAAACGGCGAGGCATATCTTGTTCCAATGCCCGCGGTTCATTAATAAGCGAAATATGCTTGAGGGAGCGTTTGGCGAAAACATAAGTGAGACAAATCTTATCCCATATATGTGCGAAAACGAAGACAACTGGAAAATTGTATGTGTAGTGGCCGCAAATATCATGAAGAAGTTTCAATACGCGGAATATGCACGTAGGTCCCTAGAAAGAGCTCCTTGCCACAATGTACAGAACAGAATGACAATAACACACAACACATTCTTTACTGTTATGTCAAAATCGTAACTTGTTGTTATTTCTACGTCACCGGAACATTAAACAGGCACCTTCATCTTATTTGCAATTATAATTTCGAGAAATGAAGATGAATACTGGGGATTTATCAACCAACTTTCATTCGCGGTCATGTGCGCACTCGCACCTGAATCAATGTAAAAATCAGTTCTATTGAATTCGCCACTCAGAAATACGGCACTAAAGGCATTACCTTGGCTTTTGTTTTTGTCCAACGTTTTGGCCGATTTATCCTTTAATAATGGACACTGATTCCTATAATGACCAGTATTTTTACAATAATAACAAGTAACTGTTTTTGTGTTCCTTGTTTTGTTTACATTTGAGATTGAAGTATTGTTGCTATTTTTACATTTCTCCTGCCAACCTTTAGCGACAAATGCGGAATTACGCTCTGTTTCACTCACATCAACTGATTCCATATCAAGTAATTTTGTTTTGATTGTGTCGGTAGGTATTTGAATGCCAGAATGTTCTATGGTCACAATCATAGGCATAAATCGCTCAGGTAAACCGGCTAGCAACAAAGAACCGATTTATTCGTGACTAATGGCGAATACTGTTCCTCTTAAACGTAGAGACGTTTCCACTATTTGTGTCACATAATTCGTCATGTTTTCACTGTTTTCTAACCTTATGGATATAAGATGACGAAGCAAACTAATTACTCTCGAAAAACCTGAATCGTCGAACAAAGCACGTAGCTTTTCCCACAACTCTTTTGTAGTCTTAGTTTCTTTTATGTGCACAAATAAAGATGAGTCAGTCGTCAAAATCAGCTTAGCTCGTGCTTTTGAATCTGCCGCAGACGCTGCTGGCTCAGTTCCTTCTTCTTTAATGAAGCTATTAGCCCATAACCTTTTATAAATGAAACACTTGGATCGATTTCCAACGAATAACTAAAAAATGTTATTTCCAGATTGCACAAGTACATCAATGGGTGAAAGATTTGATAAATACATTTGTACAAGTACAGAATTTACATTTTGATATAAGACTTCTCTATACATTAACGTTCTCTGCATTAACGTTCTCTGTAAGCTACGTAAAATAAATGAAAAAGGCAATGGTAGGGATAAAGAGAACTAGACATTCAACTCGTATGAGCAGTCAGTTGAGCTGAGTGCCACCAATTGAGAACTAATTCAAAAGAGAGGAAAATGTAGAATGTATTTAGTCAGAATCGCTTTGGGAGCACGCTCATGCATTTGCTGTCCAGCAGCTTATATTTGTGGGTGTCGGGTGACACACGTACTTGCTTCGTGTCACACATACTTGTTGCATGATGAAAATCAAAAAATTTATATATTAGCGTTATGCACCCGACACCCACGCACACGGTTGTTTGTTCACTCCACGTGGTTGAAGCTGGGATCTAAGCTACCGTGGGGGTCGGCAGGTTGCGGATAGCCGGAAGGCCTGTGGTAGCAGGTTAGTTGCGAAATAAGTTTAAACGAATAAGCAATTCGCCGACAATGAGCGGCCAGAAGCGGAGGATGCGGCTAAATGACAGCCCATCCGATGAGGCTTCCGGTGACAGAAACCCAAAGTCAATTCCTCTAAGAAATATTTGTCTCCCCAATCATGCAAGGCCATGGGGAGCAAAAAAAAAACAAAAATCCAGGCGCGGCGGTTTCCATAATGGACGGCCTCCTGCTCAGCGTCTGTTCACCATGTTAGGTGCGGCTGCTAACTGACCGGTATATGCCGTGACGCACTGGGAGTTTCTCATCTCTTTAAGAACCATCTCTGTTGTTGAAGTGAAGGGAGTGATGTGAGCGTGCTCTGCCGAGGTGTTAGCCACGGGGTGTATCAGTGACCAGCCCCTTCGGGCCCTAGTCAAGGAGTATGCATTGGACGCAGAGGTAGGAGTATGCGTTGCCCCGGGTGAGCTCCGCTCCGTCCGTTTTTTCCGGGACCGGTAAAGCGAAGAACAGGCCTCAGGGAACTGGGGTAGGGATACTGCCTTGCCAAGAAGAAAGTGACAAATAAACCACCCCCGAGGCCGGATGCGATTGTCATTGCGCGTGCTGGAACAGTAACGTACAGTGACATTCTCAGGGTGGTTAAAAAAGATGATGCATTGCAAGAACTCGGCGAAAACGTTACACGCATTAGAAAGATGGCCAAAGCCGAAATCCTGCTTCAATTGAAAAAAGAGCAGATGGCCAATACAGGAGAATATCAGAAGAAGATTGGCAAGGTGCTAGGTGACCAGGCGCAAATCAAGGTCTTAACCCACGAAATGTTGGTGGAGATCCGTGATCTACATGAAATTACAACCAAAGAGGACATAGGTGAGGCAATACGAACGCAAGTTAACGAGCTTAACCTATTTAGTGAAAACGCAATAAGAAGCGTTAGAGTGGCGTATGCAGGTACGTAAACAGCGGTGATAAGCCTACCAGCACTGGACGCAAGGCGACTGCTTGAGAAGCAAAAACTTAAAATCGGCTGGGCGGTATGCCGAATAAGAGAAAAACCTGACTTGAGGAGATGCTACAGATGCCTGGAGTATGGACACCTAGCGAGGGCGTGTACAAACGAAGATGACAGAAGTCAGAACTGTCTCAATTGTGGAGAAAAGTCACCAAGCGAAAGTATGCGAGAAAAAGCCCTTCTGCAGAGCTTAAAGAAATGGAAGAGAAGATACAAGCCATCATATTGGAAGCAGAAAATGTACCCTGTATCAAGCGGCGTATATTAAAACGAAAAAATGAGGATTAAGCAGATCAATCTAAACCATTGCGAGGCTGCACAAGAGCTCCTAAAACAAATGGTATACGAAAATAAGGTGGATGTTGTGCTAGTCAGCGACCAGCATAAAAACCTAAACGTCGGAACGTGGGTCTCGGACAGCAAAAGTAAAGCTGCTATTTGGGCTTGTGGAGGAAATACCCTGCAGGAAAAACCGCACATCGACAGTGATTACTATACCCGAGCAAAAATATGTGGAATCTATTTCTACAGTTGCTACGCGCCACCGAAACTGACGCTAGCAGAGTTCGAAAACCTACTGGATGAACTTGCGCAAAACGCTCGTGGTACCACACCAAACGTGATTGCGGGTGATTTCAATGCATGGGCCTTAGAATGGGGTAGCAGATACACCAATAAAAGGGGAGATGCCTTGATTAACGCATTCTCACTGCTTAATGCGGTTCTGCTAAACACTGGGGGAAAACACACGCCAGCAAGGCTCTAGTACGATCAGAGAGCTGGCAAGTGTATGATTTTTACACAGGCAGTGACCACCTTGCTTTAATATGGACTTTTCGCATGGAAAAGAAGCCGTACAGAAAAAACAGAATAAGGGCTGGGAGGTGCAGACGCTTGATGAAGAAATGTTTCAAATCATGCTAGAAGAGAACCTGACTAGCACCAACGATGTGGAACTACAGGCGGAGCTTCTAGTAAAACATGTTAGCAGAGCTTGCGATGCCGCTATGGCAGGAAAAGACAGAGCCCTCCCAGAAAGCCTGTATACTGGTGGAACGAGGAGATCAGCACCGTAAGAAGCGAATCCAAAAAAGGAAGGCGCCTTTCCCGAAGGAGTTATGGGCTGGCAGAACACCACAGGCTCCGCGAGAACTGTAAAAAGAAGCGGAAACAATTAAAGAAAGCCATTAAAAGCAGCAAGGCAGGCAGCTTTAAAGAACTGTGCCAGAATATAGACGAAAACCCGTAGGGTGATGGCTACAAACTCGTTATGGCCAATGTCAAAGGAGGTAGAGGACAGGCACCAACTTGCCCCATTCATTTAGAAAAGATTGTACAGACACTATTTCCAAAGCAAAACATGCAACCAAGCGAGACCCAGTTCCACGCTGCAGAATGTAGTGTCACAATCAGTGAAGCAGAAGTGATTTTGGCAACGGAAAGTTTCGTCATTGCTAAGGCTCTAAGACCTGACGGCATTCCTAAAAAGGCTCTGAGGATCGCTATCAGGCCCAACGCAAAGCCATTTGCAGAACACTTCACCAAGTGTATAAATGAAGGCATATTTCCGAATGTATGGAAGAAGCAACAACTAGTCCTACTTCAGAAACCAAATAAACCAGCGGGTGACGCAAGTTCTTATCGGCCACTCTGCATGATGATACTATGCATAAAATCTTGGAGAAACTAATCTGCAGGTGCCTGGAACAGCATCTGGAGAAAGTACCGGCTGAATTATCCGAGCATCAGTTTGGTTTCCGAAAAGGTCGTTCAACCATCGACGCCGTCAGGAGGGTGACAAACATTGCAAGCAAGGCTACCGACGGTGACAAGTGGATGCATGGTGATAAAGAATACTGTGCAGTTGTCACTCTGGATGTCAAGAACGCCTTCAACTCGGCATACTGGCCCTATATTATAAATGGCTCTTGAAGAGAAAAAAAACGCCAGCATACTTAGTACGGGTTATAAACAGTTATATGTCGGAAGGAATACTTCTGTACAATACAGATGAAGGTCCTAAGAGATATGCAGTGACGGACGAAGTACCGCAGGGATCTGTACTGGGCCCGATCCTATGGAATGTACTATATGATGGGCTACTGCAACTCACAATGCCGAGGAAGTGCAAATAATAGGATACGCAGACGACATTGCGTTCACTAAAGGCGCCAAAATAATCCCTCAGATTCAGAGTATCTGCAGCGCGGCAACAACAAAGGTCAAACAATGACTAACGGCGGTTAAACTCCAGCTAGCATGACAAAAAACAGAAGCAGTTCTCATTACAAGTAGGAAAAATTTAGAAACGACTACACTTAACATTGATGTGTAATGATTAGCACATTAAAAAAGCATGCGGAAAGGCAGCCACGGCGGCACTGTCAAGAATTATAGCCAACATCGGTGGTCCTACTCAGAGTAGAAGAGCGCTCCTGGCTAAAGTTACCCAGTCTACACTCATGTATGCAGCACCCATATGGGATAAAGCCCTGATACAGAAAACATACGCGAAGAAGGCGGAAATAGTTTTTAGACTTATTTCCCTTAGAGTTGCCTTTGATTTCAGGACAGTGTCGTTTGAACCAGTATGTGTCATATCGGGTATCATGCCACCAGATATAATGGCCTCTGAACTGGGTAGAGTGTTCGACAAACCGAAAGCCTAAACAGGCGATTAACGGCGGAAGAGCGTAAAGAAGAAAGACGGGGGAGCTAATTGAGTCTCGCTGAGGACCTAGCGACAAAAGGGTGATGGACGAATAAATTTATGAGGCCGGTGCAGGCTTAGGTTGAGAGAGGACATGGTGACACAGATTACTTCCTCACACAGTTCCTGACGGGGCATGGATGCTATAGAGAGTATCTCCAAAGACTCGGCCACGAGGACGCAGCTGACTGTTCGTTCTGCGTCAACGGTAGTGAGAACGTGGAACATGTCTTCTTCTCCTACCCGAGATACGCATCTGAAAGAATGTGCATTGAAGAAATCATAAAAGAAAGAATAACCCCGGGCAACATTGCAGATCACATACTGCAGTCGAAGTTGGTGTGGACCAAGATGAGAGAATGGTCCGCAAATGCGATACAGGAACTGCGATACAGGAAAGGGAACGCAGTAAAGAAAGAAGACAAAGAAGTAATGAAGGGTAGAGGGAGATAGAAACATAAATGAAGAGCCGTAATGGCTAGCTTGGCCCTGCGATGCAATGCTTAAACGACAGTTTCGCAGGGCAAACTAAAGCTACAGAGGTCGGAGTTAGGGTTTAGTACGTAGGTGTACTGTTTCGCAAGTCTAGTTTAGTAGTAATACTGACTGTGCGATCAGTATGAATCGTGCATGTCGTCTATATTGAAGGTATCTATGTTAGATTCCCGCTTATTATAAAAAAAAACAGTAAATGCGTGAGCGTGGGGCCGAAGCAGTACATTCGTTATGTTTTGTGTGTTGATTGCGTTCATCGGATTGCATCGCTGTGTAGGCCGTAGTATTGTTGAAATCTGTATATTTATTAGGCATGTTTAAACTGTTGTTTAAGTTAGAAATGAATGAGGCTGTTGTTGGACTGAAGATATTGGAATTTAAGGGTACAGTTGTCGCTGATTTTTTAGCTGATTGTGGTCCATCGTTGAGCCTTGAATTGGATGATATTTATTTATTTATTTATTTATTTAAGTCTATGAATTACAATCCTTACAGACTATGATACAAAAGTTGCTTAGATTAAGCTACAAATATATTATATGTATTTAAAAACTATACTAGCTACTAACTAACTATAATATAGAATTCAAAAGATTTAAAAGTGCTGTTCTTGAAAGCGAGAAATCAAGAAGAACATCATTATGAACGGCATTTAATTCCCGTAAAGCACGAGTAATGGGAGCATTGCTGGCATACGTAGTTTTAAAGTTACCCCCATAATAAGGGTAGAAGTTCCTAAGAGATCGCTGGGGAACATTAAATCGAATTCTTTGCAATAAGTAGGGACAATCAATTACTCCAGTAATAATATTATGAGTAAAAGACAGACACAGTATAGTCCTACGAATCTCTAAGGACTTGAGACTTATAAGCATGAGACGAGCAGAATATGATGGCATGGGATCAATAAAATTCAGGGACCGAAGGGCATATTTGAGAAATATTTTTTGCACACGTTCGATTCTATTAATAGCTTGCTGACTACAAGGTCTCCAAATAAAAGCAGCATATTCTAAGTGAGATCTAACAAAAGATGTATACAGTAACTTAATGGTATAGGGATCAGAGAACTTAGTGGCGTTCCGTCTGACGAAGCCCAGCATCGAAAAAGATTTAGAAGTATTATAATTTATATGGTTATTAAAAGAGAATTTGTTATCGAAGATGACGCCAAGGTCCTTAAACTCACTAACACACTGCAGGACACATGCCGAGATCCTGTACTTAGTGCACAAAATATTAGATGTTTTAGAGTAAGATATTTGGAAGCACTTAGATAAGTTCAGCGAAAGTCGTGAATTCTGGCACCAGAAATAAAGCCTATTCATATCGGCTTGAAGTTTAATGGCATCCTCTTGCGTCTTGATCGCTGAGAAGATCTTAAGGTCATCAGCATAAAGTAAAAATTTAGCAAATGTGAAACAACTTTTGATGTCATTAATAAATAACACAAATAAAAGCGGTCCCAAGATACTTCCTTGCGGAACACCTGAGATGGCAGCAAAGGAAGTAGATGAAATACCATCGATTGTTACAACACAGCGTCTATTGCTGAAATAAGAGTTTATCCATTGCAGAAATGTAGAATGAAAGCCAAGACTAGCTAATTTTTTAACTAAGATTCTATGAGAAACTTTGTCGAAGGCTTTCGAAAAGTCGGTGTAAATACAGTCGACCTGGAAGCCAGCGGAGAAAGAATCAATGCAGTATTCACTAAAAACGGCCAGATTAGATACTGTAGATCTGTTAGCAATAAACCCATGCTGATTAGGGCAAATTAAAGATTTAACGGCAAAACTCAGCTTTGCATAGACCGCATGCTCAAAAATTTTGGAGATAGTCGACAGCTTAGAGATAGGTCTATAATTTCTAACGTCATTTTTATTGCCACTCTTAAAGAAGGGCGTAATGAAAGAGAGTTTCCATGCGTCAATGAAACACCCCGACGATAAAGATTTGTTGAAAATAATTTTCAGGGGATAGACGAAGGCCGGACAGTTTTTTATCAAAACTGCTGAAAGTCCATCAGCATCAGTTTGAGAGGATGATTTCAATTTAGTTAAAGCATTACTAATATCCTCAGAAGAGAGGCAAAGACCTCCAAAGTTCAGGGCATAATCTAAGTCAGAAGAAAAGTCGGATGGGCAATCAAGTTCGTCGTCAGCAAAATTAGATTTAAAAAATTCAGCAAACAAGTTTGCCGTTTCAGTTGGGGTTCGCGCTTGGCTATTATCGAAAAACATACCAGTGGGAACACTGGCACTACTCCTTCTAGATTTTATGTATTTCCAGAAGATTTTGGGATTCGCTTTAATGTTTAACTCTATATTGGTAATATAGCTGTTATAGAGAGATTTATTTAAATCGTTGAAATCCCTTAACGCTTGCTTATATTTAACGAAGTACAAATGATTCTTCGTAGATTTAAACTTCTTGAAGTAATTATTTTTAAGATTTTTAAGCTTTTTCAGAGACCTAGAATACCAGGGCAATTTTTTTTTTGAGCGGAATGTTATCTAAACAGAGTTTAGACAAAATGGACTTAAACGCAGAAAAACTACTAGATGTGTCGAGTTCAGCAAATAAATTATCCCAATTAATGTCAAGTAATAAGTCATTGAAATTGACAAAATCGCATAAAGAATAATTGAATGATTGCCTGACATCAGATGCAGTTGTAGCAAAAGTATAAAAGTCGATTTTGAGCACTAAGGGTAAATGATGCTTACTTTTTGGAGTTATGGAATTCAAACATTCATTGATCTCGTAGTTTATGTTATCACTTACAAATATGAGGTCTAAGATTCTATTCAGAGAATTAACAAAATTATTAATTTGAAATAAATTAAGACTAAGAATATTATCAATAAGATATAATTCATGGTTTGCAGTTACATTGTTTGGTATGAGAATAGAGTTAGAGGCACTAGCACACCAATTTATTTTACTCAAGTTGAAATCACCTAACACACATAAATTATTGTCATTTAAATTATTTAGGACAAGATATACTATGTTGTCAACATGCGCTTTGTACAGCTCGTATGAACTTTCAGGCGGCAAATACGAGGCAATCAGATATAAAGAGCCTTGTGAGCTGGGACTACTTATGCAGACGCAGATCTGATCCAGTAGAGAGTCACCGTTCATGAGGGGCACAAAAATGCGTTTAAGTGACACCTGATAGCAATAAGAATACCACCCCCACGCAAGCACCCTGTTTTTGCAGCGTCTCTGTCTTTGCGAAAAACGTTAAATAGGTTCGGGTCAAAGAATTCATTGTTATAAAAACTTGCATTTAGCCAGGTCTCAACAAGAACGAATATGTCATAATCTAATTGCGAACTAAGGGAGTGTACATGCTCTGCCTTAGTACGCATGCCGCATTTGTCTCTTTTTTAATATAGGTTTCTTGTTGGTATTACGTCTATTTTCGGCGGACAATCGATGCTAGCTAAAGACTTTGTTATTGAATTGGGCGCAAAGGTGCCCCCTGCATTATGTTGGTTGGAGTACTTGAGCAAAGCCCGCAGTAAAGGAGGGGACAGATATATTTCCTTTTTTACTTTTTGGACTGATGACGGGCCCCTGTCTATGGACAAAGCACATAGAAATAGTGGGCATCTCAGACAATGCACTCTGCCCAGCTGTGGAGAGGACGATGAGACTGAGGACCACTTTCTATGCGTCTGCCCCGCCTTCCCTAAAATCAGACTTGAGGTCTTCGGCACTGATGTGTTAAGCAGCGGCTACCTTGGCTCCTTGGCACCACAAGATCTACTCAGATTTCTTCGGAGGTCCATTAAATTTAAAGACAGTTAAAAAGCGAATCCGAGTGCAGTACAATGGAAATAATTGTGTCTGAGTGCTATACTTGCTAATCTCTCCCGACAAAAAAAATGCATATACAAAGAAAATTGAAGAAGAAAAACCAGCAGAAGCCGTTAATATTTTAAATAAAGCCCGGGAGATGGGCTAAACATATCTGACATACGATATCTACTGATAATTGTGTTTCTGGTCGTCTCCGTAATAAACGAGCACCCTTGTTCTCAATAGCAAAATCGATTTTTTTCCTAATTTCAATTTGAATTTGTATATGTTTTTCACTTATGAATTGTATTTTCACTGTACATTAAACTTTTTTGTAATAAAAATGAATTGTTTTTGCTTTTTAAATAGTTATGTAATATTTCGTTATTACTTCTTTTGCAAAGTTTTTTAATTAAGTTAATCTGTATGTTGATTGAACACCTTAAGATAGGTTTTCTTCGAATGATCCCAAACACAAAGACTAACATGGTTTAATGCTTGGGTATACAAATCAATAGTGGTAAAACAATTCATGTAGTTTACTCTAAGAAGAAAGTAGGAAACAATAGGACAATAAATATTTCATAAATCGCGATAGATACCAAAGCAAGATACCTCGGAATGACTATTGACTCCAAACTTCTCTGGATATCACGTTGAAAAGAAATGAGGTAAAAAACAGATTCCGACAACTATATTGGCTATTTGGCAGGCGCCAAACTGATTGGGCCAATCTGGGCATACGGCATAAAAATCTGGGGAACTGCAAGTAAAAGTAACATTAACATTATTCAACGACTACAATCGAAAATACTCAGAACTATAACCAATGCCCCTTGGTACGTTCCAAATTAAGATATTCATCGCGACCTCAACATCGATACAGTAGCATAAATCATCCGTAAACGCAGCACAAATCATATTGTTCGTTTAATGAACCATACGAGTACTGCCATGCGACAACTCCCATCAGCAGAAATGGCAAACTCCAGGCGGCTCAAACAACCAACCCCAACTTCCTGATAACTAGAATAAAAGTTGCCGTATGTTTGACCGATATTGGGTATTAACCTCCACAGCGCACTATTTATTCGTTTAATTTTATGACTTACTGACTGTAGATGCTGCTTGAATGTATTACGCGAGTCGATGAACACTCCCAAGTATTTTATATTCCGCTGAGACGTGATGTTGTGATCACCAATAGGAATAGTTAATTCCTCACATATCCGTCGTGTGCCGATTCGGTTTTATTTTCCGCCAACTGGAGTTTTGCCTTTCTTAGCCAACGTTCCCTCTGGAGATAGCATCGTTACACAATTCCCGCAGTGTATCTAGGTGCTTTCCCACCAGTACTATATATCTGCGTATCCTCTAAGCGTTATTTTTTCTGGAAGATCAAGCTTAAGTATGTCATCATACATCACCGTATATAGTATTGGACCTGGCACCGACGCTTATGGGACACCTGCTCTTGAAATAACTTGAAATGATTCGCTATAGGTATATTGGTACCTTGAAAGTTCATAATCGCATTCATAATCTTTATCTACTTTGCCGCGTTGAATGCGCTTTTAACATCCAGTGTTATAACTGCAAAATTTACGCTTTACGCACAATACTCAAGACCGCTTGGATAGCAAAAGATCGTGCTTTTCTGAAGCCGTACTGATTTTCGGAAAGTCCATCGGGTGTTTCCAAATACCCCTGTAAACGTTTGCTAATAATCGGCTCTAAGATTTTTCCAAGCGTATCTAGCATACATAGAGGGCAGTATACGAGTACGACAATTGGTCAGGCTTGAGCAGGAGCACCAATCTCTGATGTGTCCAGGGCGTTGGGAAAACGTCTTCCGTCAAGCATGTTCGCGAAGCTCTTTAAAACATTGGTTTTGCTGTCCTGTATTGCTTTCTTCAGTGCTGATTTTAAGGTGTTGTATCCGTACGTAACATATCTGATGTTGGCGTGCCGCGCACTCTCTTCATCATTCTTCGAGCATGGTTGCAGTCACTTCTATAGGCCGCGATTTTCTCGTTCCACTAGTAGACTGGCCTCCATTCCAGCCCAGACATAGTTGCAACACATGCCTTTTCTAGGTGGTCACTTATTTTCTTTGCCATTCTTTCAGCATTCGCTTCCATAAGCTCATCGTCAACGATGTTATTTTACCATATCATGTTGAATACCTCGGAATCATAGGCTTTTTTCCAACTTTTTTGTTCTCTTCATTTATGCAGTGAGCATAAAATTTCCAGTAAGCCGGTTTAAAGATTACAGCTTTATAGCGACTGAGCGTGTAAATAGAGCTTATGCTCTATTGTACGTTGGTACCAATGTTGCCCTGTGCGAAGGTCAGGTCCACAATATAGCTGCTTCTTCTTGTTTGAAAGGTGCAATGAAGTGCATGCTTTCAAGTAACATATTTGCACGTCTGTTGGTGTGCCTGCTTCCCTAAATAGTAGACCATGCGTTAAAGTCTCCAGATATCAGAAGCGGGTGTATACCTCGCGCTTCCATATACGCCTCGCCATTTTACCCTGCAGAGCTGTACTACCCATTGCCCATACTGCCGCCTCGTTCAGACCGTCCGATATCCAAAAGTGGCTGTGGAGGTGTTACTAGCAACAAAGTGCGCTATTAAAGTAACTATTGATTCTAATTGCCTTTTCTTTATATCGTCAGTAATAATTAAACAAACCGAAAACAATAAAATATTCCATCAAACCCAACCTCCGTTGGGCACTCAGGTCTGGCCAGACATTTTTCGACTTTGGACGTGAATTTAACATATTTCTATTATAGCTAACGACTGATCTTCCAGGTAGCTTCCTAAAATTGAATTCACTATCGATTTATGGATAAACCCCATTTAAAAGTGTCCTCGAACAGGTCGATAAAAAGGGTCCGGCTGACCTATACAAATATGTGGAAATATGACGCACTTTGACTATTGTACTACATATTTTTACCTTTTCTTGGTACATCTATATTTAGACTATCTTTTATGGTCGTTTACCTTACCAGTTTTGTGTCGTTTCTTTGTCCTTCTTTGTGTAGTGATTGTAATCAATTTACGCGAAAAATATCTGAAGTGGAGTTCATTTACAACACAAGGTCTCGTGGAAGAAATCTGAGTGTTGATTATTATAAAAGCCGAAGAAAGTGGCTTTGGAGACTGATATTCCTCGTCGAAGTACAGAGGAAGATTACGATGATGCACTGAATCCACCACCATATGGATGGATTATGTTTGAGATGGTGATTATTTGCCTGAGGAAGAGGCATCCGATATTGAGAAGGAAGAAATAATCGAGCCAAATGGAATACTTGACAGCGATGAAGAAATTGAGAACGATTAATTGAATGAATCGACGGCTGCGCCAGAACCATGTGATGACGATCAGTTTTTCCATGGCAGAGATGGAACAAAATGGAAGAAAGAGCGCCATCTGCGGCTGTTCGTATTCGACAAATTCGACAATGCTTGATGCATTTATTGGTATTCTTTTGGTCATGGTAGCACACAATAATTTACTGAAAGCGGAAGTTTTGTGGCGTTCGAATGCTTTGACCATTTTTCGAGCAGCAATGTCCCATCGTCGATTCAAAAATTTGACTGGACATATGCGTTTTGAGAACGGTCGAACACGTGAATTTTCGCCAAAACCTCAAGGACAATTATGACTCGGATGAAAATATTACTATTGACGAACAACTATTTCCACATCGAGGCCGAACTAAATTCACAATATATTTCATCAAAACCGGCGAAATATGGCATAAAAATATGGTGGCCATGTGACTCCCAAACAAAATATCCATTACATGGAAAACTGTATAGTGGCCGGTCAGAAGGAGAAGAACTTGAATTTGGTCAAGAGAAAAATGTGCTATTACAATTATCCAACCAATATGCGAACAGTGGGCGTACGAAAATAGCCGATGACTTTTTCGTCACATTAAATGGAGCTTAGCGCCTCGCTGCTATAGAACTTGCATTAGTTGACAACATACGATCCAAGAAACGCTCAAGAAACGCTGCATTCCACCAGAAATGAAAAAGAACAATTCTCAGTGCTTTCGTCATTGTTTGGTTTTCATGAAAACCTTGTTACAATCAGCAGCTATGTACCAAAAAAGAATAGAGTGGTTAATTTATTTCGTGATTTACCAGCGTTCCTTATACCAAAAATTGTGAAGGCAAAGCAAAAAACCATCTTATTCTTCTATATTGCTTATTCGTTTACGAATGTATAGCGATCATACAGTAATTTTTATCTTTTTGTTTCTTAATTACATTACTCAAAACATGCGGTTTTACAACAGATGGCGTAACTTGATTATTATTCCATCGATCCACATTTCCAAACATTCATTGGAGAGCTACTGTCGTAAGGCACAAACGTCAGTATAAGTTTTTTATTTGAAGCGTAAACAACAATATTTTTACCACACTTGAAAATGTCGAATTTCGTGCCAAATAATGTGTTTTTGCGGGGAATTTTTTAATATGAAGAAAAAAGCAGCCGAAAGTCATCGTATCTTGGTGGAAGTTTATGGTGAGCATGCTCTAGCTGAGCGAACGTGCCAGAAGTGGTTTGCACGCTTTAAAAGTGGTGATTTTGGCCGCGCCGCCAAAGTTCATGGATACCGAATTGGAGGAATTGCTCGATCAAGATCCGGCTCAAACGCAAGAAGAGGTTGCAAAAACTTTGGGAGTTGATCAATCAACCATTTCCAAACGTTTAAAATGGGAATGATCCGAAATTCAAATTTCGAAAAAAAACCGCACGAACTTATTCATAGACCTATTAATTTATATTGTTTACAATTTCTTTATAAATATCTCCATGTTTAGCTGCACCCCATAGTTTTGCAACATTGCATATACCCGTGCAAAGCCTTATATTTCGTAACCATGATAACTGCTTCCGGCCAACGCATCGTTTCCCTTCAATTTTTCCTTCCAGTATTAATTGTATAATAACTTGTGGTATTTCTCATGATATGTCCAAGATAAACTGTCTTGCGAAGTTTTATTGTTTGTAGAAGTTCACGTTCTCGTCGTACAACCTCAAATTCGCCTAAAAATACACATTTGGAAGGCCTCGAGTCGGTTCATGTCCACTTTGAGTGTCCAACATTCCATGCCATATAAGAGCACAGACCACACATACCACTTCACAAAACGAATTTTTAGATTCATATCGAAGTCATGGCAGCTTAAGATCTTTCTAAATTTGCAAAATGTATTATTATTATTACTTTTTTTATTTATTAAATTATAATTAAAATTATAAAGTAATATATTTACAGCACTATCTACCAGGGCTATCGGCTTAGTCATTACGTGAAATAATTAGTATTATATATATATATATAATAATAATATAATTAGTATTATATATATATATATATATATAATATACAATACTATATTTATTTATATTACTTACTATACTTATATATTACAACATCTTAAATTAGATGCGCCATGTTCAAATGTTTTAAAAAGTTGAAAATGAATTTTACGTTGGTTTCTGTTGCATTGGAGAGAATTTCAATTGGGTTTTTATTTGCAAAATATTGCGTGCGTAGATGTGAGATAGCGGTACAACTTAGCAAAATATGACGTACACTTATATCAGATTTGTTGCAGAAAGTACGTTTGTTTTAAGCGCCCATGGTGAAAATTTGGTGGCGGGATCTTCATTGGGTGTGCATCCATATTCAAATCAGAAGCTAATCCTTTTATTTCGCATAGTGCAGACTTATGTTACATGCAAGTTTTCCTTTGTTTAAGAAGCTGAATTTCTTGATGTATATTAGTTGTGCAGGCAAAATAGTTGTAAGCAATGCGACTGCGTAGATATTGTATGCGGTCTTCAATTGATAGAAAGCCACCTTCAGCTAGAAGGTTTTTTACTGAACGACCTGAACGCTCTAAGGCTTCGCCTTACTGCCATGTTAAAAGGCGTCTTGATCTTGTTAAGGGTGTCTTTGTAGCATTTACCATATATTTGTAGTAAGTAATCGATTTTGCTCTGTAACGTTAGCCTGGTGACACCAAGAAGAGTATTTGTGTGGGCGAAGCTTATATTTGAGTTTAGATATCACTGACTTACAGCCAAAATGCACCAGAGACGCCGGTATGAAATTCCTATATAAAATCACCGTCTGATTTCGAAAATCAAGGTTATTTTTTATTCTATGGTAACGTTTTTGAGATATTTACGAATTACCGTTATTTCAAAAAAAAAAAATTCGGCCCACTTAATCATATATATCTCGAAAACGAATTGAGCGATTCCAAAACCGTTTAAAGCTTTGAAAAGGTAATAAAATTTGCTATAAGCTGTGTGTAAAATACTTTTTGCTAGGCCCTGCAAATTCAAAGATAACGAACTATCATAACGGATTTTTAAATTTTTTTTGTAAAAATATAAAAAAAATGTGTACTTAAAGAGAAAGGATCTTTAAAACTTCTTATTTTTTCGTATATTTTTTGTTTTCACTTTAAGCTCTGTTTTATTACAAAAAAAATAAACTTTTATTAAACAAAATCGATGAACCAATACAAAAGTTACAAGCTTTAAAGTAAATATATCCATATAGTAAAATTTAAGTACCCTACAAATAATAGCATACCTATGTACATATGATTCTGTCTTAACTCTATGATCTTATTTTATAATTGAAAAAGTTATGTGTCTTGTTTTGACGCTTATTTATGAGAAACCAAAAGTAGTCACCCATCATAGCGACATCCCAGAATCCTTGATACCGACTTTCAATCATTTTCATTTGCTGGTGAAACCTTTCGCCATGCTCGTCACTTTCGTCGCCAAGATTTTGCGGGAAAAAATTTAAATGGGAGAGCAGAAAATGAATTTTTAAAGACATATTTACTCCTGAAAGAAAATTAAAAAGGGAATTAGATAAATATATAAGTGACACATTAGCATATAATTTTCTTAGGCTGGATTAATCTTCCAATTCAGATCAAGTTTTGGTCGTTCTTCTTTGTTCGGAGCAGGGCAATAAATTCTTAATTCTATATATTCTCATGTAAATTTAAAAATTTGCTTTCAAGTTTTTTGTTTAGTTTTAAAGTTAACTGAGAAAACGGATTGTAGAAAGATTGTTTTCAAATAATGAAAAGCTTCGCCTTCTTTGTCCAAAGCCTTGACAAAGTTTTTGATAAGGCCGAGCTTGATGTGGAGCGGAGGTAGAACTATTTTTTCCTTCTTTATAAGTGGTGAGTATTTTATGTTATCCACCCTCACTTGAAACTCGCTTCGTTCTGGCCAATCCTTTATGATGTAGTGGTCTTGACGTGCTCGGCTATCCCATTTGCATAGAAAGCAACAGTATTTTGTGTATCCAGATTGTAGACCACATAGCATTCCAACGACTTTTAGATCGGCACATATTTTCCAATCATGTTCTTCGTATTTAATTAGTTTATGCAATTTTTGCATTGTCTCATATGTTTCCTTCGTATTTACTGCATGCGCGATCGGAATAGATGGCTTTTGGTTGCCAATATGCAATAATACGGCCTTTAAACTTAATTTATTGCCGTCTATGAACAATCGTCACTCTTTTGAATCATATGGTTCACCAAACTGTTTAAATAGACCAGCAATGTTTTTGCAATAACAAACACTGTCCTTCTTCGTATAGTACTGTGAGATTTGTTCGTGACGAGTCCTATAATATGTTACCTTAACATCGGATGAAACAAATTTAAATTGTTGCATACGAGAGGCGTGTAGTTCGGCCTTTCCTTTTGACAATTCCAAATCCCTTATCCAATCATTGAGTTGTGCTTATGACAAAGGGTTTCTTTCGTTTTCCGTTTGCAATTCAGTACAACATGATGCCGCGTAATCAGATACTGCTTTTGACAATGAAACTGGAGCCGGAACTAAAGTTCAATTTGATTCTGGCAATGTAGCTTCCGTTGAATTTAATTCTGGTAATGACACTGTAGATATGCTCGCATAGGTTACTTTTCTTGACTTTCCAACCCCAAATACTTTTGTAGTACAAATATAGCAGTCTGTTGAATGGCAAGTCGGCTCCCTCCACTTCATTGGTGTAATAAATTTCATATGTCGCCTAAATAGATAGTTTAAGAAATTAGTCAGATATGCATTAAAAGAGAGCAAGCTCCTAATTTTTCGATGTACCTTTTGGTTCCGGTTTCCTAAAATATCAATTCGACTCAACATGTGGTGCACACAGTATTCGGTGTCCATGGTTTTTCATTGTTTTTAGGCTCAATTCCATAACACTTATGGTATGCAAATTTCAAAGGATTTGAAAACAAACGTCGCATCCTTTTAACGATAAATTCCCCGCAGATGAAACAAAACATATCTGGATCATTTTTACACTCAAACTCTCGTGCCCTTTTATTCATATTATATTTTTAAGTAAATGACGGATTATAAACTGCAATTATAAAGTGAACAGTATCCGACGATCCTTGCAGAAATTATGAAGGAACGAGGCACATGTACTATTATTTCTACTTACATAGATCAACTAAAAATGCAAGCCTACCTATACAAAAAGGTTCCCTAGTTATACATAGAAAACACTTTCTGCCTTAAACATATGATCTTGCTTGAAATGTATCTGTGTTTGAGATAACGACACTAACAATTTTTTGTATCTAATAACCCTTCCAAAATCTACCTATAACTAACTGATATGCGAATACTAACACATATTACCAGTAGGGTACTTAAGTATTAAATGGATATATGTATTTACTTGAATGTTTGTAACTCTAGTATTAGTTCATCGATTTTGTTGAATCAAAGTTTTTTTTTTGTAATAAAACAGAGCTTAGAGTGAAAACAAAAAATATACGAAAAAATAAAAAGTTTTAAAGATCCTTTCTCTCAAAGTACAAATTTGTTTATATCTTTACAAAAAAAATTTAAAAAATCCGTTATGATAGTTCGTTATCTTTGAATCTGCAGGGCCTAGCAAAAAGTGTTTTACACACAGTTTATAGCAAATTTTATTGCCTTTTAAAAGCTTTAAACGGTTTTGGAATCGCTCAATTCGTTTTCGAGATATATACCTATGATTAAGTGGGCCCAATTTTTTTTTTCAAATAACGGTAATTCGTAAATATCTCAAAAACGTTACCATAGAATAAAAAATAACCTTGATTTTCGGAATCAGACGGTGATTTTACATAGGACTTTCATAACGGCGTCTCTGGTGCAGAAAAAAAGTTGAAATTTGTGATTCAGTGTATTTAATGATATTAAGCCTGGTAGCTAGTACATATCTTAAATGAGTACAGTGGGCCTTAAAACTATGTTTGTTGTCAATTATAACACCGAGTATGTTTAGAGTGGTTACATGTGGAATTTCAAAATTTATGCGGCCTATATTAAAGGTCTTACAGCTATGTTTTTTGCAAATTTGTAGGTGCTTGCATTTCTCTGATGAACGATGATGCCATTTAGAGCGCTATTGAAAGTATCTTGGATTTTTGTTGTGCTTTTGTGACTGTAAAATATGTATATATAAGCCATCGGCAATGCTTTACGTTATGTTGTTGGCTAAGCCAGGGGCGGAACCAGAGGTCATTTTTGGGAGGGGAAAATTTTTTTCAGAAACCAAGTTATAACAATATAATGTAGTTTTTTTATTAATGTTTATTTATGGAACTCTGAACTTTTGTTTTGAATAAACGTTCCACGTGAAATTATTTTATAAAACGAAACGACGAGGTACGAGTTTTGCGAATCTTTCAATGGCTGATTTAGGACTGACTTCAATGCCTTGGTGTGTGTATAGCAAAGCCAAAACAATCAATCTTTCTTGTAGCATCGTCGACCTTAGCCACGTTTTCATGCAGCGGAAAGTAGAAAAAGAGCGCTCGGAACGTGTATTCGTCACGGGAGGTGTGCAAAATAGACGGAAATAAGCATGAATAGACGGGAATATTTCCACATCACAGTTCTCTAAAGCTTGCAATGCAGTGGTTGGAAGTTTATTTGTTGCAATTTTCCTCTTCTGCTGCCAATAACATTTCTAGTGGTTCAACTCGCCTTTGAACTTTAAACGTTGTACGATGTCATTAGAAATGAGTACTTTGAATCTTTCCATCACCAGCATATATATACTTTTAGAGAAAGCAGCAAACTCAATTGAAAATCAAGACGGTTTTGACTTGTCTTGAGAAACGTGATTTAAGATCTTCGCAGATGGTATCCAACAAAGGAATATACACCGAAACCCTGTAGTAATCTTAGCAAGTGCTGACGCTGTAATTCGCGCGTTTCGTTTATCGTCCACAAGTTCTTGGTTTCTGCTCGGGAATTTCAAGTTTCTGTGACAGTCCTTTTGCATCTGAATAAATACTTCTGAAGTTTGCATCAGCTTCTTCTCTTCGATTTTGAAAGGTTGCAACCCGCGTAACTATTATTGCCGATGCTTTTGCATTATCGCTGCTGCTGTTTCCTTGTTTATCCACTCTCTTATTTTTGTCAAAGCTTTAACAATTAACAACATTTTCGCGGTAAATTGAATAACAGCATCATGCTGTTGAACTCATCTTGTTTCGCATAGCTGTATAAGTTGTTCTCCAAGTATTTTTGCTAATATAGTTGAACGTTTAGGAAACGATTTTTTGAAGAACTTGTCAACTTCGCGTATAGTGCTGCAAACCATTTCAATCAATCGAATTTTTGCAGACTTAGAGATAGCAGACTTCGTTGACAGCTCCACGATCTGACAACATAACAGCACAGGCATCAGTTCCTATTGCGGCGCACAGTTTTAAGTCAATATTAATCTTTTTCATCTCCGCCAGAACAATTTTCCCAAGAGCAACCCCCGTGAGAGATAATTCCACATCAGTTTGGTTTTCTTCTTCAGTGGTATCAGTAGAGGGATCTTCATTTTCCACTTCAGAGTCGTCGGAGTCACTATCTTCTGCGGTGTCATTCTTTGACAGTTCACCAAAAGCATCAATGTAGGTATGTCATAAAATCTTCTCTGATACAAGGTCCGTTTGCAGTTAAATCAACATATCGTAGGACAAGGCCCACCTGCAACAAAGCAAAGTACCAAATTTTACATTATTAAATATAAAAATTTACATGGTGTATATTACTGACATTCTACAAACAATATTTTGCTAAAATAATGAGGAATTGTATGGATGTTTAATTATTATAACTGAATGCGTTCCTGAAAGAGTTTTTGCATTATAAACTCTTTCCAAAACCAATTTTTGACAAAAATCTAAGAGAAACTCCACACTAAATGAATAAATATATGATTCAAAAGTTTTTCATTTTGATAAAAATGTTAATTGAATGAAAAACTTTTATAAAAGAAAAAATAGAGTGTTGAACGTCTGATTAATGAATAAACTATAACGTTTATGCAAATGCTCGAACTAATTACATATGAACGAATAATGAATTACCTGAGCTTTTCCTGTATTTTAGCCTTGCAGCACTCGATCAATTGATTTTGGCTCTTCTTGCAGATATAAGTTGCTCGTAAAGATGCGTTCTGAAGATGAGTCTTCAAAATTGTATCACCTGAATTAATCATCAACCTTAGTGTTGCCCGAAAATTCCCCTCATTCTTCATTGATGGTTCATCTGAATTCATCTCTGTGACCACGGAACGAGACGTTTTGCCTGCCCAAAAAATTATTGCTACTGCGGAGCGAGAAAGTGTCTCTCGATTTTTTTGTTTCTCTGAAGCAAAATTCTGATCGAGGAGAAGATTAATATCATGCTGAGGATTATGATAATTTTTCAGGAAGTCTTTTCCTGCGGACATCGCATATTTATGATAAAACAGTTGCGAGTGAACTTGTAAAGCGCTGTTCTTTCCAACTAAATTTTTGAAATTCGTTAGCGGCCGACTGACGAGTACTCCCAAAGAAACGTTCTGCTGATATCCTCCTTCATTTCCAGGCGTAGACCATGCTTATCAATTCTCTTCCCTATATAATCACCCACGTCTTTCGAAACGTTGACTGGTATTTGAGAAATTGCAGGAAGCGTCGGAGTTTTTGAAGTCGAGGGTACACTGGTAGATAAAGAATCGATCTAATCGGGTGTAATATTTTCCGTCGTAATAACGGGGCATGAGTTGTTTTCTATCGGCGTTCAATCCATTGGAACATCATCTTCGTTGTCCTTTTTCTTCTTTGCAGGCGGGAAGAAAGACAAAATAGACTTTTGTCGAGGTGTCTGCGAATGAAATAATCAGTATAAGTTGAAATTTGTTTATAGCATTTCACTACTTTAGATAAAAAAAATTTCCAGAAAAATTGATGACATATTCTAGTTTTGAAGCCCTAAACAGGTTTTCACACGAATTATGATTTTTGGTTACATTAAACACAATCAATAATAAATGTTGTATGTAAAGGCTGTGGATTAGTGGACAAAAACAGAGAAAGTTATCTCAATAGCAAAGAAAAAAAGTTCAACGAAAAGTTTCATTTCTCAAATAATTGGCTACCAAGAATTCAATGCGTATGAAGGCGTAGCATACTATAGGTGCTTGCGACTATAACTGCGCATTATACTCTGAAACTATATTCCACGTGTAATTGATACCCTTTGAGACAACTATCAAATACATGATTAACATGTTTCAAATTCTACTATATTATAAATGACTTTGATTTTTCTAGAATTATGTAGAAGTCAAAAATTCATAAAATTCTTATCGTGCTCTGTAAAAACTAATATATATATATATATATATATTATATGTTGAGTTTTCACAAAACAATATTGTTGCTTTTATCCAGAATCTTTTATATAAAGCGTTTTTCAATAGGTGCGCTTCAACTTTTTTCCGATAGGGAGGTCGAACGACCCAATATTTTTTATTTTTCGCTTGTCATTTGTAAACTTCATTAGTATACATTTCATCATGGAACGCTACACACTTGAGCAACGCGTTAAAGTTATTCAGGCTTATTATGAAAACAGGCGTTCAAATTAAAATGCATATCGCGCACTTCATCTTCAGTGAGGACGCACATTTTCACCTCAGTGGATTCGTCAATAAGCAGAATTTCCGCATTTGGGCGAAAGATAATCCAAGAGAGATTGCCGAAAAACCAATGTACCCACAAAGAGTGACTGTTTGGTGCGGTTTACATGCCGGCGGCGTAATTGGCCCATATTTTTTCGTTGACGAGAACGATCGCCACGTTACTGTGAATGGAAATCGATACCGCGACATGATAAACGATTATTTTTGGCCGCAATTGCACGGTATGGACTTAGACGACATGTGGTTTCAACAGGACGGGGTCACAAGCCACACAGCACAGCAGTCGAATGGCCGCCGCGCTCGTGTGATTTGACGCCTCTAGACTATTTCCTTTGAGGTTATGTGAAGTCATTGGTCTACAGTAACAAGCCGGCGACGATTTGTGAGCTCAGAGCCAATATTGAACGCGAAATTGCTGGAATTTCGGCCGATTTATGCAAAAGAGTGGTCGAAAATTGGGTTCAACGATTGGACTTCGTAAAACGTGCACGCGGTGGTCATGCAAAAGAAATAGAATTTCATACTTAAATGTATATGTTCAAACTCGATAATAAAAAAAAATTAGTTAAAAAAGTCAAACTGTTTGTGCTTTATTCAAAAACAAATTTGAAGCGCTCTTACTGAAAAACGCTTTATATATATATTATTTTCGTGCGTACTATTTTCAATGCTGTGTTATGCAATAAAAGACGGGTGAAACTAACGAACATTTTTCGCAATGTGGGAATGAAAATGTTTGTCAGTCAGCTGTTAGGTTTTTCAATGGTCGGGAAACTGCGAGAAACGACGGTGTAAGGAATATGTCATTCCTGACGCTCATAGATGGAGCTGAATGTTACTACAAACAATATTACTAAAGTACCACTACTTCCACTATATCCCCCCTTGGATTCGACCCTGGCTAAGCAATCGACTTACATCATCGAATGCTATCAGAAATAGTGTAACTGAAAGAGGTGACCCCTGGGGGATACCATTCTCTAATGGAAATATTGGTGATAAAGTACTATTAATTTTACACCAGAATTTTCTGTTGCTGAGATAGGACTTAATGAAGTTAAATATCTTCGGGCAAGCTTCCATTCTTGTAAATTTTTTAATACAACGTGACAACCAATTTTGTCGAAAGCTTGAGTTAAATCAATGAAAGAAAATAAGTGTGGTTTCAAGGATATATATTTTTCGATATGTGGTGGTCGAGGAAGAGTAAAACATAGAGATATTTTATGTTTTTCCTTCAGAAACCGCATTAGCCTTGTCGATATTATCTTTTCCATAGTTCTACTGACACGTGAAATAAGGGAAATCTGCCTGTAGTTAGCAATTGAACCAGGATCTTTATTAGGCTTTGCTATTGGAACAACGACAGCTCTTTTAAAGCTTTGGGGAATAATGCTAGAACTCAATATATCGTTGTAAAATTTAATCAAACGTTCTTTAAAAATCGCAGGAGTGAAACGCATCATTTAGTAATTTATATCATCAAGTCCTGGTGTAGTTCCTTTCATTGTCTTTTAAGAACTGCTTCTAATTCATAGAAGGTAATATCATGTTCAAGGTGAATGGCCAAACTGTCTATGCAGTCGGCAGGGCGCGCGTGCGAAGTATTTTTAGATTGGTCAATGAATTGTGAAGGAAAATTCGATGTGAGCGATGCCTTGGAAATGTACCTGGCGAATTCTATGGAGATGTCCGATGGGTCGGAAAAAATCTGGCTATTGGAAGTTATAGAATTAGGGATTTTCGGTGTACATGTACCTGTAAGCGTCTTTATTCTTTTCCAAATGCTTTCGGTTGAAGAATTTGGGCTTATTTTTTTTGTGTATTCTTCAAAACTCTTACGTTTAACAAGTCGTTTTTCTTTGTGAATCTGGCATTACATTTTTTATATGTTATAAGTGTGAAAGTACAGGGTGACTTTTTGTATGATCTCCACGCCGAAACTTTTTCGGTTCGCAGAGCGTTGAGCTCGGGTGTCCACCAAAGGACTCGCCTTGAAGCTTTGCTGGAGGGAGTTAATGGAATAGAAGAGTTTGCTGCTTCTTTGTTCATATTTTGGGCATCAAATGCTGGTAGGCACCTCGTAAGCAAAATTTCTTTATATGTACTTATTCCAGTTAGCCTTTGATTAGTTATATTTTTTGGTTTTGTTGCAGCAAGGGTAGTTTGTGGGGCATAGAGTGATAGAGCATATTATGAGCAAATGATCGCTGTTGTGTAGATCATCTGAAGTGAACCATGAGGCGAGAGGAAGTCGTTGCGGGGAACGTATTTATAGATCTATGTGCGTAAAGGATTTGTGTGTATAAAAGTGAGTTGGGCTATTGTTGTTTAGAATTGCCAAATTGGAATGAACTATGAAGTCCTCGACTACAGTGCCTCTGCCATTGGTGAGCCCATAGTGGACTCACGCTATTTAAATCTCCACAGAGAATAACAGAAATGGTAATGTTAGATAATAACTGAATTAAATCTGAATCTGAAAAGGTTTGAGCTGGAGGGATATATAGAGAAAAAATAGTTATGAGAGTTTTTAGATTAATTTCAACTGCCACTATTGACAGATTAGAATTAATGGATTTGAATTTGTGTGGGATGCTTTTATGGACTAGTAGTCCACAACCTTGCTTAGCATGATTGAAGTGGGAGAAGTTGTGAAAATAAGCTGAGTATTGTTTAGGAGGGTATGGTGTAGAGTAATGTCTCTAGTGTGTTTCTTGGATACAAATTAAGCGGTGAAACATGGCACATTGGCTATGCCAATGGAGAGCCGAGTGAGTGTGAGCGATACACCGCCGTCGAAACGATCTGAAGCAACTGAACAAGTTGTGTAGAATGTGGAGATGGCGGACAATCTCTCAGTAGACTCAGACGGATCTCTGGTACCGAGTAAGTCTCTGACAACGGTTAAACCTGGTGTGAATCAGGTAAGTACCGGTAAAAAGACCGAAGTTATTGGAGATTCGAACGCAGGTGTTGGTCTAACCGCAAGGCAGATCAAACGAAGGAGACAGAAGGCGAGGCAAGCCGAAGCACTAGCTAAGGCAAGGACTCAAGCTCCGTCAACTTCGACATCTGTAACGGAAACGGGAAAGCGTGGCAGAACAGAGGATTCCTCTGTAGCGCTGCGCTCTTCCGGAAACGAAACGGGGTCTGTGCCAACGACCGCGACTGTCCAAAGGGCAACAAGACTATCTTGACAGCTACCTTTGGAAAGCTATCGGTGAGTCGAAAGACGCGCCGACGTTCGAGGGGAAAAGCGTGGTGGACGGCATCGTAAAGGTGCACTGTTCCAATGCTTTTTCCCGAGAATGGCTAGAAAAAGCGATAGCAAAGGTTCCAGCCTGCGAAAACAGCAAGTTTGTTCTTGTTGAGAGTAGCAAAGAAAGGCTGGTACGAGCGAGTGTCTGGATTCCGGGTCCTTCCTGTAATTCAGCAAAACTCCTCAAACGCATCCGTGTTCAGAATAAGGATCTTGACACGACTCTCTGGAGAGTATACTCGTGCACCAGACAGAAATCCGCTACCACTTCGGAGGCGGGTTCCCACCTGGTACTGGGTATCGATCTTGGGTCCCTCAAGGTGCTTAAGTCGAAGTACGGGTGCCGTCCTCACCTACATCTGGGGCGGATCCAGTTCCGTGTCCAGGATAAGGTGGAGGACAAAGCGTAAATATACTCAGTCTCATGACTGAAGTAATATTTACACAGATAAATCTGCAGCATAGCAAAGCGTCTACGGCTCTCTTGTGCCGTAGGCATGCAAAACTGCAAACAAACCCACACATAATACTTATAAAAGAACCATGGGTATGTCACAAGCGTATCTGTGGTCTAAGTGCTATGTCGTGGGGACAAATACTTCATTGTGAAGGGAATGTGAGACCGCGAGCATGTATTATCATGCCGAGGTTGATCGAACACACGATGTTAAAAGAGCTATGCTCCGGAGATATCGGTGCTGCAAAAATAAAGTACTTGAAAAGTGGGAACAGTGTCGAAGCTATCATAGTTTCGGCCTACCTACCCTACGACTCTTTACAGCCACCTCCTTCGAGGGAGCTAAGAGAAGTGGTCAAGTACGCAGTATCCAATAATCTGAAGCTAATAGTGGGCTGTGACGCAAATTCACAGAACATTGTGTGGGGAAGCAGCAAATGCAACCCCAGAGGTCTCAAGTTACTGGATTTTATCCTGTCATCCGATTTGGTCATCCAAAACACTGGTAACAAGCCAACTTTTGTGACCAGAAGGAGACAAGAGGTGATTTAACACTTACCAATAGGTCAGTTGGAAATCAAATCAACCGATGGCGAGTTTTTGAAGAGGACTCTCTTTCTGATCATCGTCTTATCGAATTCCGACTGGGAATTGACACAATATCAATACCTTCCGGTAGGGATCCTCGAAATGTGGACTGGGACAGGTATGGTGAGCTTGTAACTGAGCGATTACCAAACCTGAAAAAACTCAAATCAGCAGAAATGATTGAAGATGCTACTAAGAAATTAGAAGGTACTTTAATCAATTGCTTTGAGGAACTGTGTCCACTCAGGCAAAGCAGACAGGGGAAAGCGGTTCCTTGGTGGAACCCTGAACTGTCGAAGCTTCGTGTACGGTCCAGGAAACTTCTTAATAAGGCCTTAAAGACCAAAACAGAAGAGGACTGGGCCAATCATCGACTTACACAGAGAGAATATAAGAAAAAAGTACGGCAAGCCATACTTGAATCCTATAGAAATTTCTGCAGTAACGTCGAAGAAATGAGGGAAACAGCGAGACTTTGTAAGGTCCTTCATTTAGACCGCTCAGTAAGGCTGGATTCCATTCGAAAACCTGATGGTTCATACACCATTTCCAAATCGGAAACGTTTAATGCTCTACTCGAACCCCATTTTCCGGGTAGTAGAACTCTCTCTGAAGCTGAGAGTGGCATGAACAATGACGGAATCGACTACGAGTATTGGGTTCCGATGTCATGGGAATGAGTAATATTTGTTCTCTAAAACTGGAGGAAATTTACAGATTTGCCAAAGAATCTGGAAAATTCTCACAGGACTAACTATCTCTATCTCTGTTTCTATTCTTTCCTATCTCTTTCTCTGATACTTTTCTCCCTCCCTCCTTGACTATCTACCCCCTTTCCAGAGCTTTAAATACAAAGGGCTTTTTAGCCTGAGTGTTTTAATAGCCACCAAATCTCCTGGTGCTCCTTGGCTCGTCCTCTTCAAATTCAAGTGGGGGCTAAGGTCTTTAATCAAAGTTTCTAATTCTATGTAGTTGTTAAAATATCCCTTCATATTCCATTGAAGAATATTAAGAATCATTAACGGAATTTATAATGGTTACCTATTGTACTATTCAGGTTATTTCAGAGTAAAATAACCTATAGTACGGGTTCTTCGTAGACGCTGTTCAGGATGTCTGTATAAGTTTCTGTAGTCACTGTGGTGCTTAGATTTGAATCTACACACTCGAAGTGCTCATAAGAGATGGTTGTAAGAGATTGTTTCTCTGTTGGATTTTGGTTCGATGAAAGATATGTGGCGTTTCTTGAAGAGCGTGCAGTAGCAATGTTATGCTGAAAACAGGGAACACCGTACGCAGTGGCTTACCGTGCACAAAAGCTCACCCCCGAGAACAACTGGGTTCTTTTAACTACATATTTACACAATACATCGGTTTGTGTGTGTATGTGTTTGGTTGTATCTACACAATTTTGCCATTGATATTTTTGCTTACACACTTTTTCACACATCCGCGTAATCAGTTACAATTTTTCATTGTTTAATAAACCAAAGCCAAAAACAAATACAAATGCAAATACAGTTAGTAACAAGAGTAAGTATACACCGGATACGTTTTTAATTTTCCCCGAATCGATTCCTTCAAACAACCTAAGTTATAACAAAATTGGGTTTTATTTACATGAATGAAATACAAAAATCATATTTAATCCAAATAATGACAAAATTTTAAAAAGGAAAAAAATGATACCTTTTTATATTAGACTTTATAAAAATTCATGTCTCAAAAGTAAGTATACAGTTCATCATTAATTTGTGAAAACAAAAACATAATTAAAATCAAATCCTAGTATTTGGTAGGATAACCATTAGACTTTACAATCGCTTTAAGTCGTGATGGAATTGATTTCACCAAGTTTTCAGTTACAGCTGGTGGTATTTTATTCCATTCCTCTTGAAGGGCTTTTTCAGTTGTTCCTTATTTCTTACGTATTTGCCGCTTTAAATGTTCCTATAAATGTTCGATTGGGTTGGTATCCGGGGACTGTGGCAGTGTTTTCAGCTGTTTTCACACATTGTATAACAGCCACTCTCGTACAATGTTGGATATGTGCTTGGGGTCATAATCCTGCTGGAAGATAAACGTTGCTCCAAAGCCTAATTTCGTTGCGCTTTCTTTTAAATTATTTTTCAAAATATTTAAGTAACCATATCGGTTCATAATATTTTCGATAACTACTAAGTTTGTAACCCCGTTCGCAGCCATACATCCCCAAACCATCACAGAGCCCCCTCCATGCTTCACAGTGCCGGTCATATTGCTTGGATCCAATTCCGCGTTAACTTTTCTCCAAACTTTTTCACGGCCATCAGATCCACACATACTGAACTTACACTCATCAGAAAATATGTCTTGGTTAAAAAACGTTTGGTCATATTTTTCATGATCTTTTGCGAATGAAATCCGTTTACTCCGATTGACACTACTCACGAAGGGCTTTTTCCTGACACTGCGCCCATGATAACCAGTACTATGCAAAACCCGGCGAATAGTTTGGATGCTAAATTGTTTTCCAGTCTCATTTTCGACTTCAGATTTCAATTCGGGGGCACTTATTTTGGGGTTTGTCCTGATTGTCCAAAAAAGTTCCTTCTTTCCGTATCGTAGTACCGTAGATATTATTTCACGATTTTTAAAATATCCCGTAATCCCCTTTCAGCTGATTGCTCTTTCACCACACAGTGTAGCCAAGCAGTACATTTCGAAATCATTTACAAAATAAACTTAGAAAAATGAGAATTTTTATTAAAATGACTAAAAACACTTTTGAATAATGTTAATTATAGATAAATGAACTATTTGCATTTATTGGTTTTTGGCTTTGGTTTATTAAATAATGAAAAATTGTAACTGATAACGCGGATGTGTGAAAAAGTGTGTAAGCAAAAATATCAATGGCAACATTGTGTAGATACAACCAAACACATACACACACAAACCGATGTATTGTGTTAATATGTAATTAAAAGAACGCAGTTGTTCTCGGGGATGAGTTTTTGTGCACGGTAAGGGACAGCATAATGCTGACAACAGTGAACACCATACGCAGTCCCTTACCGTGCACAAAAACTGACCCCCGAGAACAACTGGGTTCTTTTAATTACATATTTACACAATACATCGGTTTGTGTGTGTATGTGTTTGGTTGTATTTACACAATGTTGCCATTGATGTTTTTGCTTATGCTGAAAACAGTGAACATCGTAAACGCAATCCCGACTCAGCTGTTCCGATCAAACTAATGAGAACCCCGTGTAAATGAAAACATCCTTCCTTCCATATCGTAGTACAGTAGATTTTATTTCACTATCTTTAAAAAAATCCCGTAATACCGACTCAGCTGATTGCTCTCTCACCACACAGTGTTGCCAAGCAGTACATTTCGAAATCATTTACAAAATAAGCTTAGAAAAGTGATAATTTTTGTTAAAATAGCTTAAAAATACTGTGGAATAATGTTAACTATAGATAAGTGAACTATTTGCATTTGTTGGTTTTTGGCTTTGGTTTATTAAACAATGAAAAATTGTAACTGATAACGCGGATGTGTGAAAAAGTGTGTAAGTAAAAATATCAATGGCAACATTGTGTAGATACAACCAAACACATACACACACAAACCGATGTATTGTGTAAATATGTAATTAAAAGAACAGAGTTGTTCTCGGGGGTGAGTTTTTGTGCAAGGTAAGGGATTGCGGTAAGGGATTCCGTGCGGTGTTCACTGTTTTCAGCATTACACACTTTTTCACACATCCGCGTTATCAGTCACAATTTTTCATTGTTTAATAAACCAAAGCCAAAAACCAACAAATGCAAATAGTTCATTTATGTAAGTTAACACCACACCTTACAAAACCTCGAATTGGACAATAACCCCATGGGTTAGTGTCACCGATAATACATACGGTGAATTCGTGATAACCGCTGACGCTGCATCAGCATTCCACGAACATTTACATCAAATTAGTAAATATATCGATCAGCAACAATAATGAGTCAACAAAAGTCAGCATATTGATTGTCGAAATAGGTGTAATGTAGAAGTAAGAAACATAATGTAATTAATCTTAAGTTGAGCTTAACCCATTTTCGGCAGCTGGTCGATTTTTCGACCACCAACTTCGGACTCCAATATCTCAGAAACTAAATGTAAATTTATTGATCAGTTTTCACAAGTTTTAAATTTGGAATTTAGTTAATTGCCAGAGTATAATTTTTTAAGAAAAAAAGGTTCAGGGCAGATTTTTGTAAAAGAATGAAATTATCACTATTTTTACGTGTTTTTTGTGCAGATGAAAAAATAATGAAAAACAAAAAAACAAATAATTGTTACTAATTTATTGTGAAGAGAAAAGATGAAATTAAGAGAATCAAAAAAGTAACATATCGATATTGCAATAATTTTTACTGTTTCATGGACGTAAACTTTAGTGGTCGAGAAATCGACCGCTGGCCAGGAACTGTCATGTAGGATAGAACAAAATCTAGCAATATTTTTTTCTTATTGAAAGAGATGGAAGTGATTATCTTTGTGGTATAGGAAAGGTACTACCCCTTCAGGGAAAATCACTACTAGTGAACCAAAATTCTAGTTCAGCACTAGTACCTCACCTCCAAAATCGAACCTGTCCTATATTGGATGGTACGGGACTATTAGAAAATACCTACAAATCGAACTAGTTCTCATTCGTCTAATATCGAACTAGGGCAGAACTATTCTAAAAGGGATGCAGCGGTGGAATGTTGGCATTCCGCTAAGATTTTTAGTTCTAGAGTTTTTCGCTTGAGTAAATCGGGTTTTGCCCGTCCCATATGGCGAAAACCCAGAGATTTTCAATACACAAGGTCCGCAATAAATGTGGAAGCAATCAAATTGGAAGAAATGTTTTCTGAAATTGGTAAGCAATCAATCCTTTTTGTATATGTATATATAATTGCACTATTTTGTAGGCTTAAAATCTCCCTATGATCTCTTTACATTGTTTTTTGATCACAAATATTACCACTTTCACAAATGAGTATGCAAACCAACACAATGCTCCAATTAACATCACGCCAATTGAAATACGTAGGTTTATTGGAATATTGTACCTATCGGGGTACCATACTTTGCCACACCTTGACCACTACTGGTCTGTTCGACCGGACATGGGAGTTCCAATTGTGAAGCAGGCTATGAGTCGTAATTGGTTTAAAAAAATTAAGCAGTTTTTCCATCTCGCTGACAACACGAATTTAAACGCAGCAGACCGTATTGCGAAAGTTCGTCCTATTACTGACGCTCTCAACAAAAAGTTTATGTAGTTTGGAGTCTTTAGCCATAACCTCTCTATAGACGAACAGATGATTCCATACTTTGGACGCCACTCCTGCAAAATGTTTATCAAGGGAAAGCCAATCCGGTTTGGGTTGAAAACATGGTGCTTGTGATCTGAAAGTGGGTACTTATTTTCTAGTTCATTGTACGGGGGAGCAGCAACCCCTCACGATAAAACTATTGGTCTAGGCGCACAAACAGTCTTAGACTTGCTTGCCAATGTATCTGACCCCGAGTGCCACATCATTTTCTTTGATAATTTTTTTCTCTTCATACCATCTAATGTGCCCTCTGAACGAACGTCGATTTTTTGCAACTGGTACTATTCGCGAAAATAGAATGGGCGATTCTCCTTAGAGAAATTTACAAAAAGAAATACGAGGAACATTTGACCAACTACTTGATCATCAGCAAGAAATATTTACTGTTCGGTGGAATGATAATGCTGTAGTTAATGTTATAACTAATAACTCCACAGTCAATCCAATTATTAGCACTAAAAGATATTGTTCGGAAGAAAAAACAAACTATCACTATCCCGCAGCCAAAAGCTATTCAAGAGTATAATCAAGGCATGGGTGGTGTGGATCTCCATGATAATGCGGTGGCAAAGTATAGAATAAAGTCACAACAGAATTATTGAATTACGACAAGGACGAGGACGAGTATGAAAACGAACATGGAGATGAAGGTCCATCGAACCTTCCTCGGATCAATGAAAGGCATGAGCAGCATTGAGAACAAATTTTGGCGGTGTAAATTTTGCAAGAAACATACTATTTTTACTTGCAAAAAGTGCAATATTCATTTACATATGTACTATATGTTTTGATGATTATCATACAAATTTGTAAGCTGACTTTTCTATCAATAAAACAACAAAAAAATATTTGTATTTGAAATAAAATTAAATAAATTGACTTCGTGTGCTAAATTTTTTTCATAAATGTTGTATTTTTTTTAATATATTTGACGGTTTTTGGCCAGTGGTCGATTTTTCGACCAGTCCATATCTAAAACACCGATGGTCAGAATTTTTTTTTTTTTTTTAAATTTTTCTTGATTATGGTCCTATAAGCACTGACTAAAAAGGAAATGGAAAAATTATGTCGAATTCTTGTAGCGGCCGAAGATGGGTTAAACGAATAAAGACAAATGAATCGGACAATAGTCCGATTGTCCTTTTTAAAAATTAAAATCGAAATGTAAAATATTAACTGGCGCCCGAGCAGGGACCGGTTAAAGTTCGCGTATCGGTAGTGAGTGGAAAAAAATAACGCTTGTAAGAAAAAAAAACAGCCGAAGTATCAACGCGCAAAATTCTTAAAATTGATAAGTGACGATAAAACGTCTGTGAGAAATAAAATAAAAAACAGCCGAAAATCAACGCGCGGACACTCACAAAAGGAAATTCACATCACGCATATAAAGTGGAATAGGTTGCAACAAGGACATTGGTCTGCGTGCAAAAGAAGTGGAATAATCCCAAAAGGACTTCCATACTACGCATGCGAAGTAGGAATACCCCCAAGGAACGTGAACAAAAGAGCCGGTCCAGAAGACAGCAGCGTTAAATTCCTGTAGGACAGAAACGCACTCCTATTCAAAGTGTGTTTGGTGGTACCACGAATAGCTGCAGCAAAAGGGAAATTATACCGCAACACCAGGAGGACTTAAGTAAGTTATTATAAGTATATAAATTAAGAAAATATTTAACAAATGGTGAAAAAGTGTAAAAAATTTATTTGAACAAACTAATAAAGGAAAATTTAAACCAAGAAGGTTATTAAGCTCACCAAAATAGTGAACAAATTGTAACATTAAATTTTAACTGCACATTTAAAATTAAAATTTTGTGTAATTAAAAGTAAAACTTATTTAGAAATATAGAATCATTGGAAACTAAAACCAAAACTATTGGTTAAATATGTAAAAGGAAAAAAAGGAAAAACAAAAAAACGCTTATTTAACGAGATTTTCTTTCTTCTCCCATTAACTAATAATACTCACAAATATAATATCGGGCCAGTACAGCCAATAATACAATATAATTTAAAGCTGCGATTCACCACATAACGGGGGACCTTCCAGCTTATAATAAAAAATAAACTCTCTGCGATTCACCACCCAAGGAACCCTCCAGAGAAGTATAAAGGAAAACATAATAAAAAATACTTTAAGAAAGGAAAAAAATACACCAAATTTAGTAAAAATTTAAAATAAAGAAATTAACAATTCCAACTGAAGTTTTTAAAACAAAAATTAAATAAATTTTCAGTTTAATTTTTAAAAGCCAAAATTAGGTAAATTTTTAACAATGGCAAACCCCAATAATCTTGTCCGACCTGCTGTGCTTAACGCACCCCTACAACCAGGTGTTTCCAATTCCAACTCCAATTCATTTAACATGGACCAACTGACTAACTTAGTGACAGGACTAGTGAACAATATTATAAGACAAGAAGGACGGAATTTAGTCCAGGCCGCCCTTAATCCCAATGCAAATTTTGCAAATATAACGGATATAACTATTGACGAAAGTCACTTAAATAATATCACAGAGCTTGGCAAAATACCAGACGTAGTTAGATGCCTCCGCGAATTTTCCGGTAATCCAGGAGAGTATAACTCTTGGAAGAAAAGTGTAGATCGCATCCTTCAGATCTACGAACCTCTTAATGGAACGCCGAAATACAACGGCATAAGGAATAAAGTTGTGGGCAACGCCGACATTGCCCTCGAATCCTATAACACTCCGTTAGACTGGAAGGCCATTTCAAGGTGCCTTACCTTTCATTACGCTGATAAGCGAGATATATAGTACCAAATGACTTCGTTAGTAGAGGGCAACCTCACTATCCAGGCATTCTACCAGCGTGTTTATTCCAACTTGTGTCTCATTCTAAATAAGCTGGGTTGCATGGAAATGGGTTCAGAATACATGCATCTACTAACACGTACATATCGGGACAAAGCCCTCGACACCTTCATACGAGGACTAAAAGGTGACTTGCCAAGACTTCTTGCTATGAGAGAAGCAGTAGGTCTTCCTCAAGTGCTTCACCTCTGCCTAAAGCTAGAGAACCAAAACTTCCGTTCTCATTACGCGTTGAACAGCAGTAGTCAAAATAGGAAACCTCACGACTTCCGACCACCTCTCCCACCCAAAAAATTGACAAACGAATTTTATCCCCAATTGGCATATATGCCAATACCCCAAATGCACCCACAAAACCCTCAAATCAATACCGCCCTCAGGCTCTTATGAATAACTATCATCAAGCCCCCATTAATAACTACCGCAATAACCAACCTTACAGACCATTAACTCAACCTCTTACTAAACCTCAACTCCCTCGGCCAGAACCAATGGACGTCGATAAGTCCCTTCATTCAACAGATGTTAACTATATGAACAGACCACAGATAAATAACCATACGCTGAAGGAAATTTACTCCCTGAAACCCAGGACCACCTCGACATTCATTTTTTAGAATGAACAGTTCTTCGTTGCCATACGTAGAATGCAAACGAAAACTGAAAAATCCTCAAAATGCTTTTCGACACAGGGTCAAGCAAAAATTATATCCAACCCTGCCATGTCCCAACACATATACCTAATGACGAGCCATTTTTTGCAAACTCCATTGCAGGACAAATCCAAATCACTCATCATACAATTGTCAATCTTTTCGGCAAAAATGCCACAAGCTTAAAATTTTTCATTCTTCCCACATTAAAATCCTTTGACGGTATTATAGGAAACGACAGTCTAAAAGAACTTCGTGCTACAATTAACATACATGACGACACCCTGACATTAGGTAATGGCATTAGAATTAAAATTAAATAGAGCCTTTCCCCTACATTAATAAAATATATGTTAGAACTGACTATATGACAACTACACAAAACAAACATATAAATAACTTAACAAAAAAGCACCCACACCTTTTTACCGAACCGGACGAAAAACGGTAGTTTGAGAAATCAGGACTTCTTCAGATACCCCAGTTTACACAAAGTACTATCCATACACCCTCGCGATGAGAGACTTCGTTACGCAAGAAACAAAAAATTTGTTAAAGGACGGAACTATTAGACCATCCCGCTCACCGTATAACTCACCCTTTTGGGTTGTACCCAAAAAACTAGATGCATCAGGCGAAAAGATATACAGGTTAGTAATAGATTACAGAAAATTAAATACATTGACTATAGCCGACAAATACCCAATCCCAGAAATTAACGAAGTCATCTCACAACTAGGAAATAACAAATACTTTTCCGTTCTTGACCTGAAAAGTGGCTTCCATCAGATTCCATTAAAGGAATCCGACATTGAGAAGACAGCCTTTTCAATTAGTAACGGAAAATATGAGTTTACTAAACTCCCATTCGGTCTAAAGAATGCCCCCGCTATTTTTCAGCGAGCTTTAAACGACATTTTGAAGGAACATATCGGTAAAACATGTTATGTCTATATAGACGACATAATAGTGTTTGGCAAAGACGAACAGAGCCACCTCCAAAATGTTGATAAAATTTTTCACACGCTAGAAAAAGCGAATATGAAAGTCCAATTGGACAAGTGTGAGTTTTTTCAAAAGGAAGTCGAATTTTTGGGATTCATCATATCCCCGCAAGGTATAAAAACCAATCCCGTCAAAGTAAGTGCAATTCAAAATTTTCCATGTTCAAAAACATTGAAAGACCTTAGATCTTTCCTCAGACTATCAGGCTATTATCGCCGCTTTATCAGAGATTATGCCAAGCTAGCAAAACCTCTGACCTCGCTTTTGAGAGGGGAAGATGGACGAGTGTCCAAAAATGCCTCCTGCAAAAAGCTAGTTGCGTTCAATAGTCACGCCCTAACTGCCTTCAGGAATATAAAAACAGCGTTAACTTCAGAAGAAGTTATTTTATCATACCCCAATTTCAAAGAGGAATTTCACCTTACGACAGATGCATCAAACTAGGCTCTAGGAGCTGTTCTCGAACAATCAGGAAAGCCAATTACCTTCATATCCCGATCACTCAATAAGACAAAGGAAAGTTATGCCGCGAATGAAAAAGAAATGTTGGCAATAATTTGGGCCCTAGCTTCACTGAGGAACTATTTATACGGATTCGCTAAAGTTGTAATTTTCACAGATCACCAACCGCTCACCTTTGCATTAAGCAACAAAAACCATAATGGAAAAATGAAAAGGTGGAAGTGCATCCTCGAAGAATATAACTACGAGATGAAGTATAAACCCGGAAAAACCAACGTCGTAGCAGACGCACTTTCGAGACCCCCACAAACGGACATTAATACTCTTACAACTACAGACCATAGCGACGAAAGTTCCTCACACCTCCTTATTCCGGCCACTGAAGCCCCCATAAACGCTTTTAAAAACCAACTGTTCTTAATGATTGGCAACACCGATAACTACTCATTCCAGTTACCATTTCCTAGTTTCCACAGGCATACTGTTACAAAATCAAATTATTCTAACCAGGACATCATAGACATATTTAAACGCTACCTCGCCCCTTCACTCGTCAACGGACTGTACACCACAGAAAGACTGATGGGTAAAATCCAAGAAATATTCCCACTCCATCTTAGCAACATAAAAATTCGCTACACACAAACTCTTCCCCAGGATATCACATCAGAAACCGAACAAGAACAAATTATGATACAAGAGCATCGGCGAGCTCATAGAAACAACAAGTTGTGAAACAGTGCTGAACTTGTCGTGCACATAAATACGATAGGCATCCAACCAAACCACAAATTAAACCGACCCCCATTCCAAAATCCCCAGGTGAAATCGTCCAGGTCGACATATATTCCACCGAAAAAAAGCTAATCCTTATCGCCATAGATAAATTCTCTAAGTATGCCCAGTTGAAAATGATACCTTTCAGGGCAATAGAACATAATAAAGACCCAATTAGAGAATTAATGATAGCGTTCGGAATCCCCAAACTTGTTATAATCGACAATGAAAAATCTCTCAATTCCTCTTCAATCTCATCCCTACTCAGAGACCAAATGTCAATTAACATTTATACCACACCTACAGTAGCACAAGCAATGGGCAAATAGAAAGGTTTCACAGCACACTTTCGGAAATTATGAGATGCCTCAAGGCAAATCAAATGACAATAACATTTGAAGAACTTTTATTCAAATCTGTACAAGACTACAATTCCTCAATACACTCAACGACGAAAAATACACCAATAGACACATTTTTCGGTAGTAGAAGCCATAGTGACCCCCAACAGTTAGAACAACAAAGACAAGAAAACATGCCCCTATTTAAGAAAAAACAAGAACTTGACCTCTCGTACCACAACAAAAATAGACCCCAAAATAAATAGACCCCAAATAACTAAAAAGGGAAAATGTTCCATTTACGAGTGCCGAAGATGCGCTAAGATTAGCAAAAATAAACGTTTTGAGTAAAGATATGAAAATCATTTATATTATTAAAATACCTCTAACATTAAGTGAAACATTCAAAGGTATAATTGTAAGACCTGTTAAGAAAATGAATAATATTGAAACAAAATACAAAGAAATTCTAAAAGGAAAAGATAAATTATATGGTATCAAAAATAAATCTGAAACTTACAATGATTTAATGATTTGCAAAGAAGCAGATGTCATAGATATTAGTAATGATTTATGTATATCTATAACAATAAATAGCTTAAGTTCTACGTGTAATACCACCAATGACCACCACATACTAACAATAGAAAAAATAAACAAAGGCGTAATTCTACTCAACAAATTCAGCAGTAAAATAGAAGCCGATAAAATGGCACAGGAGATAAACGGGACCCATGTTGTAATATTTTACAACGCTACCATTAGAATCAACAACAAAGAATATAGTAATATAGAAGTAATGCCAATTACATCTATCCCAGCAAAATAGGATTGTTGTTGGTTGAAGTAGATGTGTATTTTTAAGCTCCTGTAAAGTGCGTGTATTTCACAGTATAAAACACTCCCTAAAACATACAAAGTATTAATAGTGGCGTGTGAACATATGTGCTTTAAAGCGTGTGCTTGATAATTTCAATACGATCGCCAGAAAGTGCTATACAAATTGAAAAACTAAAAAGTGCCCGCATATAATTGAATACCAACAACGCCTAAACTTTTTCATAAGGAATCAGCTGGCTGCTGTTTGCAGATACAAGTGTTCACAAACCCTATCTGTTTTCGTTAAATGATATTGGCGCCAAATTCTAAACTTTAAGCTGAAAACTGCATATAGTTAACGAATAGAGAGATTAAAGACGAGGTTAAGCTATTAGCTTTAAGCTCTCTACGCTTAAAGAACTTTCAATACGAAAGCTTTCCTTGCACTGAAAAAGCTTAGGACGAGAAGAGCTTTTATTGTCTTCAGAAAGCTCGTATCCTAGTAAAAAAAAAAAAAAAATTATACCCAGCAATACAAAATTGCGGTGTAATGTAAGAGCGAAGATGGCGAATGTGTGGATGGTGGGAAAGATCCACCTGATATATATTTAAAGTGTCACCCCGAACAAAAAGTCTCAATTGTGACATGTATTTTATGTGATAATGTGTTTCACAAAAGTGACTTCAAAAGAATTAAAAAAACATCTAAATTTATAACAAGTGTCTTAGTAATATGTCACGAACATGATAATATCGACCTAACCTCAATTGATGAGAAGCAAGAAATAGATAATGCCGAACTACAGAATAGTGATTTAAAAGTTATAATCGCAATATTAAGAGAAAAATTAATGTCATACAAGAAAAATTATAACAAACTAAAATTACTACACGAAGGAGAAAAGAAAAAAAATAATGACACGGTAAATGTACAAGAAAATGAAAGCCAAAAAACTTTGGAATCTCTGAAAACAGAAAATAAGTTGCTTAGAGAATTAAACGAAGAAATCAAAGGTAAAAATCAATTAATGCAAGCGGTATGTGATCTAAAGTTTAATGCTGCAAATACATCATATTCTACTATTACTCAAACACCTAAAAATAAAGAAAAAGATCAAAGCGTAATCGTAAAACCAATAAACTCAGATTTAGAAACAACTATTAATAATATTAAATACAATCTACAACATAAAACCAGCATACCAGTAAAAAAAATAATAAGAAAAAATGATAAAATTATAATTAAATCAGATATTTCAAATACAACCAAACTGCAAGAAGCTCTTCAAATAAATTCAAATGAAAAATATACAATCAGTTTGGAAGAAAAGCAAAATCCAAGGTTGAAAATTGTTGGAATCGAAGGCATGTGGGATGATGAAAACTGCTTTATTAACGATATAAAAAAGAAAAATACTACAACAGCAATAATACAAGTGGATCCTCATACATACGAAAACGTAATGAAAAATAAACAAATTTATGTGGGACATGAAAGGTGTCATGTTTACGACGACTACAATATAAACAGATGTAAGAAATGCGCCGGCTATAATCACAGTGAAAAAAAATGCAAGAATACTGAAAAATGCTATTTATGTGCTGGTAATCATCTTGCTAGTAACTGCAATAACAAGGATGAAAAAAAATGCGTCAACTGCGTCTATGCAAATGAAAAATTTAATCTAAAAGTGAAACGAAATGAGAAACATAGTGCTGATGATCCTGCATGCGAATCATACATAAGATTAAGGAAAAAAGTTACTGATAAAACTAATTATCCTTGTAACCCTTTAAATAAATAAAAATGTACTGCAATGAGTTTGAAATTAACAATTTCGAAAAGCTGTTAGAATGTACTAAAAATGAAGATTTTCTACTGTTGCATTTAAACATACAAAGCCTAAATAGTATATTAAATATGAGAAATTATGTGTTTTCCTTGAACAATTGACATTTAAACCACACGTTATTATATGTAGTGAAACGTGGAGATTAGAGGCACCTGATCTATATAAAATTGATGGATATAAAATGTATTATAATAGCGGTGAAACCAGTCCAGCAGATGGGGTTGTTATATACATTCAAGAAAATATAGAAGAATCTACTGTAATAGTTAATAAAGGTAAAATAAGTGCATTGTATACGGAAATTACATGTGAAAATAATATAAAAATCGCATTTACTTCTATATATAGATCTCCGAGCACTGATAAAAAAGAATTTATAAATGATCTAGATAACTACCTTTTAAAAAATAAAAAAATAAAAAATCATTTTATTATTGGGGACATAAATATTGATATTAGCCAAAAAAATGTATTACCAAGCAATAAAGACAATTTAGAACCCCTCGATTTATACATAAATTCTATGTTCGCTAATGAATTTAAGCCATATATAAACGGTATAACAAGAGCAAACAAGAACGGGGGCACTTGCATAGATCATATTTTCGACAAAATCAGTAAAAATGTAAATGATATCTCAACCATCATATAATTATAAAAACAATATTTCAGATCATTATTGCACTTTTCTTACTATTGGTTTAAAAATAAAAAATATTTCTGTTAATAAAGTAATCACAAACGTTTTAAATTATGAAAAACTTTATAAAATAGCTAAAAAAATTGATTGGAATCTATTTGATTATATGAATGATGCAAATGAAATGACTAATCTATTTATTGAAAATATACAATATATCATGCACAGAGCAACCAATGTTAAAAAAAAAAAAAATAATACTAATAATATTAAAAGAAGTAAATGGATAACGCAAGGTCTAGTTATTTCATGCAATACAAAAGAAATGCTCTACAATCTTTGGAGAAAAAACCCTAATGATGAAAAAAGTAATACATTATACGTGAAATATAATAAATTATTGAATAAACTACTAAAAATTGAAAAATATAATTATGAAAGAAATTGCTTAAACAATCTAAAATCTAATAAGCAATTTTGGAATTATATAAATAATAAAATAAACTCTAATAAAAAGAAAAATAAAAAAGCACAATTGATTACTTACTCATAAGAAATGAAAAAGTAACAGAAAAAAAAGATATAGCTGATAAGTTTAATACTTACTTTAATAGTGTAGGCACAGAAATGGCAAATAAAATCAAATATACAGGTGAAAAATGTGGTAAAAAAAGGGTCTTGATTAAAAATTCAATATTTTTATTTCCTACTCATCCAGATGAAATAAAAGAAATAATAAAATTATTAAAAAATGATACAGCAGCCGGAATAGATGAAATTCCAACAAGCGTATTAAAAAAACTAAGTAATTTCATTATAAAACCTCTAGCTAACATTATCAATATATGCTTAGAAACAGGAGTTTGTCCTGATCATTGTAAAAAAGCAATTATAATACCAGTTCACAAAGCTAAAGAAAAGTATTTTGAATTTAATTATAGGCCAATATCATTAATTTCTAATGTAGCAAAAATATTTGAAAAAGTAGTTCATAAAAGATTACTTTCCTTTCTTAACAAATATAACGTGTTAAATAAAAATCAATATGGCTTTCGCCAAGGAAAATCAACAAAAGATGCATTAGCTCATTTTGCTGAATATATATATAAAAATCTTGATAATAGTAAACCAATTATTGCAATATTTTTAGATTTAGCAAAGGCTTTTGACACGGTTGACCACAAAATTCTAATACAAAAATTAAGCGATATTGGTATCCGTGGACTCGCCTTGAATCTTATAAAGAATTATCTTACTGGCAGAACACAATGTGTAAAGGTAGATGGTATTGTTAGTAGTGAAACGATTGTGGATATTGGAGTCCCTCAGGGGGCAGTATTAGGACCTTTATTATTTTTGATATACATAAATGAAATATATAGTGCTGTACAATTTAGCCAAAAAAAACCCTCACAATATAATATCGTATGCTGACGATACAACCATTCTTATAAGTGGCGATACTTGGGAGGATGCTGAATTAAATGCAAATTTAATTGCAAATAAAATATTTACATGGATGTGTCTGGGCAAGTTGTCTGTGAATATTAATAAAACGGTATTTCTAACTTTTGGAGTTTATAAAGATTCTGTACCTGGATATATTAATATATTTATGCATAATCATGATTCTAACAGCAAATGTAACTGTATTCCAATAACACGGGTTGAAAGCACTAAATATCTTGTCATTTTAATCGATTATAAGTTAAAATGGGATTTTCAAATTAATTATTTAATAAAGCGAAATAGATATTTAATCTTTGTTTTTGCCAAATTAAAATATATATTAAACAAAGAACAATTATTAACTATTTATTATGCCCTATTTGAGTCAGTCACCTCTTACGGTATCGTAGCTTGGGGAGGTGCGTACAAATCTGAACTAAATAGGATTGAATTAGTACAAAATAAAATATTAAAAATAATATTTAAGAGTAAACAAAACTCAATGGCGGGTAGTTCCTTAAATATTAACAACATTCTTTCGATAAAAGAGTTGTTCTACTTTACAGCTTTAATACAAAATTACAATAACTTAAGGAGTTCTTTTCTATCAAGGATAATAAATACTAGAAATAGACAAATTGAGCACATAAAATGTAAATTACGTATTGGTTCAAAATGTTACATAAACCATAGCATTAAAATATTTAATCAGCTTCCAATGAAGTTAAAAGCCTATGATGTAATTAACGACAAAAATAAAAAAGATATAAAAATCTGGTTAACAAAAACTAATTTACACCTATGATATTTGTTAATATCGCGCTATTTCATTGTAAAATAAAAGAAAAAAAGGAAAATTATTTCATGTTCTTCATAGAACCGCTAGATATAAGTAAGTTTGTTGTTAGTTAGTTAGTAAGTCAATGTATGTTATATTTAGTTTGTAAGATTGTCATTATAAATGCTACTAGCCTACGAACAGACTTTTAATAGTCTCTGTAGGACTTACGGTTTATTGTAAATTATAATGTATTATTATACTAGTAATAAATAAATTCAAAAATTCAAATAAAAATATTACAGCCAACTCCATTAGAGAAGGACCATATCGAGATACTTTCGCTCGAGTCCCTAAAGGACTTACATATAAACAACACACATAGAATAAATTCTCTCAAAAAGGCAACACTATCCATCGGAGGCTTAATATCCATAACATCCGTGATAACCATTGCGCTTTTCATTTTGCTAAAAAAAAAATCAATAAAGATACAATACATCGAGAAAGAAGTATTAAAGCCTAAAGCAGGAAGCCCGCCACAAAAAAGTAATGACATTCCAACATACCTAAAATTCAACGACTTACCCTTCTATTAATGATCGAGAACAATCATACTTAAGAGGGGAGGAGTTAACACCACACCTTACAAAACCTCGAATTGAACAATAACCCCATGGGTTAGTGGCACCGATAATACATCCGGTGAATTCATTATAACCGCTGACGCTGCATCAGCATTCCACGAACATTTACATCAAATTAGTAAATGTATCGATCAGCAACAATAATGAGTCAACAAAAGTCAGCATATTGATGGTCAAAATGGTAATGTAGAAGTAAGAAACATAATGTAATTAATCTTAAGTTGAGCTTAAACGAATAAAGACAAATGAATCGGACAATAGTCCGATTGTCCTTTTTAAAAATTAAAATCGAAATGTAAAATATTAACTTGTATAATTAGCAGACCCGGCGTACTTTGTTACGCCCTAGAGGCCATAAAAAGCAGATTTTTTATTTTATTAAGTAAATTTTTTTATTAATCAAGTATTTCAATGAAGCTTTAATAGATTGCACTCTTCAGTTAAGCACCTTGTGATACACGACATTTTTTGTTTTATTATCAGGTGCAAGAACAAACAACGCAGATGGTGTGCCGACCCGTGAACATGCCACATATAATTGACCATGTGAGAAACATTAATTTTCTAGTGATTTGTTAATGGTCAAGGCGAATGTAAGACGGATCGAAAATTGAAGTCTTTTAAGCTTAAACGGAAGATCGGTTGGGATCATCGGGGTCCTCGGAATTAGAACTTCTTCACCTTCGAATTTTCCTTTGAGTATCGTCGAGTAAATCACAATGTTCATCAATTTATTTACCACCAAACGCGTACCGTTGCAAAGTTTTGGTGGGCTTATGTTTCGAAGCATTATTACTACGGAGCCAACTTTTAGGCGTAAATTGTGCGGTGGTAAGCCAGGCACATCCAAGGAGTTTAAAAATTTAATTGGATAGTTGGTGGCTTCATCTTTATTTGTTACACAGTCAATGGATTTGAATGAATGCATTGTTCCAATGATATCATTTTGAATTATGCAGTTTAGGTCATCTAGATCTTTATTCTTAGCCGCTAAAATTGCTCGCTTACTCAACCAATTCATTATTTTTGTAGTTATTAATGATGTTTGGGAATACTTTATTGATAAGTTCGTCTTTCGATGAGACAAAGTTACAGAAATTGTGAGGAAATGAAATCAATCCGCTCGATTCGTCGAAAGGTACTCGACCATTACCAATAGTCAGTAATTGCTCACAGAAATCTTCAGTAGATGTATCATTAAGTAATGCAACTCTCATGTTTATTATCAGCTGAAGTTTCTTCACATAGCGCCATAGATTCGATGATTTGAGGCAAGCCTTTATTTCGTCAGCAGCCGTTGATCTTTGAATTACTGGTAGTGATTGGCGGAATAATGGCAATATCACTCTTCCACTAAGGCAGCACAATCCGTGCGTTTCTCCGGAAACCTTCAATGCGCCACAACAATCACAAACAACGTTCATTGGCCCAATGCAAACGCTAGGATGCAAGCAGTGTTGCAATCATATCGAAACGCTGCTCGATTCAAATCGGCACTTGATAATTCTCTTCTTGTTCGTCGAAAATGATCTACAGGGTGGCGCGCGAATCGTGCTACAAAAACAAAACGTAATAATTTTTTTTCTGTGTGAGTAATCGGCTTTTTTTTTATTTTGCAGATTAGTATTTAGATTTACAAAAAATGGAGGCTTGGGATACCGAAAAGAGGATTTGGATAGTGCAGCGGTACCATGCTTTGCAGTCCATCATTTCCGTCCAAAGGGAATTTAGGCGGGAGTTTGGCGGCACTCCCCCGAGCAGATGGACCATTATGAGGCTGGTGAACATGTTTGCTGAATCTGGAAGCATCGCACGCAGACCATACCATCGAGATCCCCATGTTCGGGTCGAAGCCACAATCGCGGCTGTAGCATCGTCAATTCAGGTAAATCCAAGAGTTTCGACTCGTAACTTGTCGGCGCAAATTGGAGTTAGCAGACGGTCATTGCAGCGGATAGTTCATGATGACTTAAACTTGTTTCCGTACAAAGTTCAAATCACAAGCAAATTAAACCCTCTGGATTTGCCTATTCGCCTGGAATTTTGCCAAAAAATGATTGAAATGGCCGAAGAAGACAACAACTTCATAAATTGCTTGTTTATGTCTGATGAGGCCCATTTTGATCTAAACGGCAATGTAAACAAGCAAAATTGCCGTATATGGAGTCAATCAAATCCGCAAATACTCCATGAGATAGAACTGCACCCAGAACGAGTCACAGTGTGGTGCGCAGTTTCATCAAGGTGCATTGTCGGGCCATACTTCTTCGAAGAAAACGGTGTAACAGCGACTGTAAATGGGGACCGTTATTTAAACATGTTGAAGGAGTTTTTTTTATCCAGAACTGCGGCGAAGACGTATCCCTTTCAACAGCATTTGGTTCCAGCAAGATGGAGCAACTGCACATATAGCCAGACCGGTTATGGAGGAGCTCCAACGAAAATTTAGAAATAAATTGATATCCAGAAATTCCACTTTCCGCTGGCCCCCAAGGTCACCTGACCTCACTGCACCAGATTTTTTTGTATGGGGTTATCTCAAACAAGAGGTGTATAAAGCAAAACCAAGTAATTTGACTGAATTGAAGCAGTCCATCACAACAATAATTGAGGCGATCCCGACTTCAACCCTTCAGTGCGCAATGAACAATTTTCTCATCAGGTGTCGCATATGCGTGAATGAGCATGGAGGTCATTTACGTTCTATTATTTTCAAAACTAATATAATTAGTTACATAAAATAAAATTGAATTATCTATACAATAAAAAATCAAAAAGTTAAATACATTGATTAGAAAAAAAGTTATTACGTTTTGTTTTTGTAGCACGATTCGTGCGCCACCCTGTACTTGTTGATCTCTGTTATTCGCTCCACGACTCAAAAGGTCGATATTCAAGAAAAATGAACACATATTTATTGAAATTAATACAAAGAGATCAATGCGGAAGGACATATGAGTATGTGCTCCAAAATTCAATTATTTTTTTTTGGAAAAACTTTGTTATTTTCGATTGCGTTTTCTCGTAACACTTTTCAAGTGCTTTTGATCGGATATCATGCAAACAAGCGATCTGATTGAATGGCAGTACATCGTTCTGTTCACCCCATTTCAAAATTGTACTGACACAGCCAAAAATCGATTCATGCTGGACTTTTTCGGTTGTTTCTTCTTGAGTAGTATCTTCGGGTTCATTGGCTTCACTATCACCTTCATCTATTCCTAATTCCAAAACCCAATTGCGGATTTCATATGTGACTGCTTCACGCACATAGTTTTCGACCATCTCATTTAACCGTTGTAATCCTCCAACAAGAAGGGGGTCGTCAATTTCGATATCCAACGGCATATCGTCTGGAGTTGATTCAATAATCGCGTCAACTGCTGGGCTTGTACCCAATACGCTTTTCCAGCATTTAGCGATCGTTTCAGGGAGCAATTTCCCCCATGCTTGGCTCAACATGATCACGGCGGTTTTCAAATCAATTTTCTTCAATAGTTCATGTAATGAAGAATCTTTTTCACTAATTATGGTTTCCATTAGCAATGTTTTGTATTGAATTTTTGTCAAGTTAATAACACCTTGATCCATTGGCTGTAAAATCGCTGTGCAATTGGCCGGAAAATACATCACTTCGATCTCACCACAAACTAATTCTTCTTCGGGTGGATGAGATGGGGCTTGATCCAGCAAGAGTAATGCTTTGGGTGGAACATCATTTTCTTTGGCGAATTTTTTCACTTCTTCGACAAAATTATCAAAGAACCACTTTTTGAAAATATTCCGCGTCGTCCAAGCAGTCTTGTTGTTAGCATAATTCACCGGTAGACGAAAATTTTTAAAACAACGCGGATTCATAGATTTGCCGATCGTTAATGGTTTTATTTTATGGCTGCCATCACCATTTGCACACAAAAGAATACTGATTCGATCTTTTGAAACTTTGTTGCCTGGAGCACTCTTTTCATCTTTCGAAACGTAGGTTTTATTTGGCAAAAGTTTCCAAAAGAGCCCCGTTTCATCAGCATTATATATTTGTGATGTTACATATCCTTTTTCAGCGATTTTCGCCGTCAATTTTTCCTTAAATGGCTCAATGGCTTCTGGATCACAAGATAATGATTCACCAGTCACAGTCAAATAGCGAAGTCTGAAGCGTTTCTTGAATCGCAAAAACCATCCATCACTTGCATTGAATTGTTTTCCATCCTTTTTTATTTCATCAAATATTTTTAATGCTTTGCTTTTCAATGTCAAGCTAGAAACAGGAGCATTTCGTCGCCGCTGATTCATGAAAAACTAGTACAAACACTTCTCGAGCTCTGGATGATTGCCAAACCGCAAAGTTTTCCGTTTATTTCCAAGTGAAAATGAATTGTATGCATTTTCTTTTAATGAACGGGATTGTTTTTTTATTGGGCAAATCGTTGCGCAGTCAACTTTGTATTCGAATGCAAGATCTCGTTGTTTAACGCCTTTTTCAATTTTTTGAAGAATCTCATCTCTTTCTTTCAATGTAAGAAAATGTAGATTCTTTTTCACTTTTCCCATGATTTTATTTGATGAAAGAAAAAAAAATGATTCAAACTCCGAACGATTGTTTTACTCTCAAGAACCAGCTTGAAACTAACGCGTGTTGAATGTCACAAACGACTCGATGCCATATTTTATGATATCAGCGCTACAATTTTACAGTTATTTGTAAAAATCAAAAATCACAAAGCGTGAGAACAGTGTTTTTGGTCGCAATAATTCCGAGCACCATAACTGTGCATAGCTATAAAGCTGTGTCTTCGCGCGTGATGAACGCAAATACATTGCCGTATTAAGTAAAAAATTTCTTCGAACAAGAATTCTTTTGCGCCCGAAAATTGCAATTTTTTATTGCTCTTTTCGAGTTTTCCATGGACTCAAAATCGAATTGTACTTTCCGCGAAATTGCAGTTATCGGTATTGCACTTATCGGGTTTCTACTGTATATACATAGATCAACATTATTCAACAGTGTTTTTAAGTTATTTTAATAAAAATTATAATTTTTCTAAGTTTATTTTGTAGATGATTTCGAAATGTACTGCCTGGCAACACTGTGTGGTGAGAGAGCAATCAGCTGAAAGGGAATTACGGGATTTTTTAAAAATCGTGAAATAAAATCTACGGTACTTACGATACGGAAGGAAGGAATTTTTCATTTACATGGGGTTCTCATTAGTTTGATCGGAACAGCTGACAGGGGATTGCGTTTACGGTGTTCACTGTTTTCAGCATTATGTTCGTTATTGAGTAAAGAGAAGTTGGGTGTTGAATTGATAGAGTTACGTATCGAAAGAGACTGGGGAGTTACCGTGTGCGTAGTAACTTTATTTTGTTGAGTGGAAAGAGATGAGAGGTTTGAATTTGCATTAGAGTTGTGAGTAGTAAAAGGAAGAGAGTTGTGTGAAGTAATGAAGGAAGAGAAGAGAGCTTGCAGATATTTTGGGTTGTAGTTGTTATTGGTATTTTTTATTAAATCGAATGTTTTATTGGATCCGTTAGAGTAAGAGTTATGATTGGTTTGTGATGGAATCGATGGGTCGTCAGAGCTGTTTGAACAGTTATTAAGAGAGATGGAGTTTGAGTTGAGTATAATTGTGTGCGGTTGTGTGGAGCTAGCAACCGATGCATACGATTGCTTTGAGTTAACGGGTGTGGGATTATGGATTTTGTACAAACGTTTAGCTTCTTTATAATTACACTTGTTCTGTGTTTTTTTTTCAGCATTTCTTTTTGCTGCAAATATAAAGGGCAGTGTTTGTCAGAAGCTGAGTACCAAGACAATTTTCACACATGATACGTTGACACGAATTATGTGGGGTTGTGTGGGGGCATATTGCAATTCTCACAAGTGGGGTTGTTGCTGCATCTTTTTATAGTGTGATCGAGCAGTTGGCAATTTTTGAATCTCATTGGTGAAGGGAAATATTCTTCTACTCTTACTGAGTACCAAGCGATATCAATGTCATGTGGGACCTTGTAAAGGTTAAATGTCAAAACGATGCGGCCTGTTCGGACATTTTCTCCGTTACAAATTTTTGTAAATTTATATACAGCAACAACACCCTGGGATTTAAGACCTTCAAGAATCTCTTGTTCTTCTGTGTTTGCAAGATTAGGATCAAATATAGTGCCTTTGCATGTATTTAATGACGCGTGTAAGTCAATTGAAACTGGACATAAACCACCGAAATTTTGGCATTTTAGAAATTTTTCACCCACTTTATTTGATTTAGTTAGTACGAGTAGGCTCCCATCGCGAAGTATGCTCACTGAGCTATATTCTGTACTAATACTATCCATTTATACTATACTATTCTTTTTAGCAAACACGCTGTATTTAGCAATAGGGTTGGAGGTATCAGGTGATTTATATAAAATAAATTTCGGATCATTTGCGTTGATTGTTTTCACTGATTCCGGTAATACCGGGAAAGAGTCTTCAGAGATGATAGGTTTTTTGCGTTTAGCTTTGGGGGGCTTAGGTATACAGTCGGACTGTATACTATACCGATTCACCGAAGGGATCACTACACTTTTTTTTTGTAAGCTTCAAATTTGAAAAAATAAAAGAGAAAAGTAAACTTACTTATGTGAAGTAAAATAAGAAAAAATAGCACACGTGGAATTGTCACTACGAAAATTGAAAGTCAACGAGAGAACGACTGTGGGCACAGCTGCTCGGTACGAAGGTTAATCGGGGACTGTTGCAAAATGTAGATATAGCCATTTCTATTCTGGTTTTTATTTCAGCTTATGTGTCCCAATTTTCATTCAATCAGCATCCAAGGTATTTGAGATTTGAAACTTTTTCTATTTTTACATTATGAACCATCAGTGTTTTATTAGTGCCTGTCCTGCGTGACTCCTGCTGACATGCATGGATTTCGTTTTATTAATATTAATTTTAAGACCGAAATCATCGCCCATTATTTATTATATTGCACATAAAGCTGCCGTCGAATGCATGGATCAAATGATCACATATTTTACATCAAAACAGCCAACAACTCGATGGACCTTTGCTTTATTTTGCATCATGTTGGATGTTATGGCGTTGGCAACGTTTTGTATTTGCAAGAAAATTGAAAGACTCAGAAAAAGTGACGCGAGACGAAATTTTTTGAAGACTTTATCGATCACATTGCCCCTTGTAAACATCGGAAATAGTATTGATAATCCAGCCACTTTTCAACAAACCTATTACTATCCCTGGGAATAAGGGAGTCAACCAACCAACTGGAGCCGAAACACTCACAGCGAAGAGATTTTGTTGTGTTTGTCTACAAGGAAGCGAAAAGCTTCGGAAAAAAACTCGTTTCTATTGCTGCCTTCCACCGAATCCATAAATAAATATCATCTTATATTTTACCATAAATTTCAATGCAATCATTTTTTTTCAACCTTCTTCGAAATGAGTCAAAATATAGAACAAAACTAAAAAATCTATTTTTTCACGAAGATAGACAGGTAGAATTCTTCGGGTATATAATCACTTCGGCCGCCGTAGCCGAATGGGTTGGTGCGTGATTACCATTCGGAATTCACAGAGAGAACGTTGGTTCGAATCTCGGTGAAACCAAAATTAAAAAAACCATTTTTCTAATAGCGGTCGCCCCTCGGCAGGCAATGGCAAACCTCCGAGTGTATTTCTGCCATGAAAAAGCTCCTCATAAAAATATCTGCCGTTCGGAGTCTGCTTGAAACTGTAGGTCCCTCCATATGTGGAACAACATCAAGACGCACACCACAAATAGGAGGAGGAGCTCGGCCAGTCACCCAAAAAGGGTGTACGCGCCAATTATATATATATAATATATATATAAGGAGCGACTCCTAAAGATTCTATATAAGGAGCCTCGCGGTGTAAGCCTCCGGGAGGGGTCCTTGCTTTTTGAACTATTACCATTCTTCACAAGTCACCATTTAATTTCCTTATGAAAACTTTCAGACAATATACCGATAAGTCTCATTGACGACCTCGTGTGAGGAATTCCCTGACTTGATTTTTTACTAAGAAGAAAGAATTTATGACTTTTAACCTCTCTTGGATCAACTGCCGAGCTATTGCTCGAGAGGCGGACATCCCTCTTATCAGCACAGTGCAATAATAATCAAGCCTTAATTGCTGTTCAGTCGCTATCGAAGATGGTGTGAGGGCTTCGTTCGACTGTCCCGAAATTTTCCCCTGATCGTTATCAATGTAGTTGTTTAAAGGGTATTCGTCTTGATAATTTCATAGTCGTCTAAAATACCCCCTACATAGTGAAATCAATAAACCAGTGCAGTACTACTCCTCTTCCGTACCGGGTCATCTCAACGATGTCTCCACCGGGCACACGGTTGGTGTGTTAATTTGTTTTAGATGTCGGTGTGAGCCTCTGCCTTGCGAAGTTTTTATTTATTTATTTATTTATTTAAAGAAGTCAAGAAAATATAATGTCAGATTGACTACTAAAACTAAAGAATAATGAAAATATACATAATTTATATTAAATACAAACTTACATCTAACTAAAATATACAAGCTTGCCTTGTACAAGCTAGAATTGGAGACTCAGGGAGTGAATTTTGTGTGTCCGGAAAAAGCAGCACCTCGGAAGAATACTCAGAAGAAGAAGAAGATTAAGTAGGAAGAGAACACGTTCTAGATATACATACCAAAACAAGAAACAACAGAAACAAAAATCTTTAAGAAACTCTGGAGCCTCTTATACATCACTTTCCAAGTCGAAAAAAGAAGTAAATGCCAGATGTATAAGGCCACCCTGCGGAGCAAAGGGCCGACTTCGATGCAATGAACTATTTTCCGAATCCATGCGCCTTGAAATATTTAAAAAATATTGGGGTTGCAGTGACTTGCAGAGACAGAGAGAGTTTATAGCTAGGCATATGAAAGAAATTAAACCAAAATACAGATACACCTGTACAGATGGGCTTCGCAAACTTAATAATTGCTTTTTTCTTTGAGCTCAACTCAAAGCCTATTAGAGTGTGTAAGACTTTTTTTTAAAACAACCCTTGACGTAAATAAGAAAGTTATACGAACAGTTACAAAAAGAAGGACGAACGTGGTTTCATTGAGCTGGATCTTCGTGGAAAGCATGATAATCATATTACAGTAGGCCCAGAAATCAAAAACAGTATGAGAGAAATTATTCAAATATTCCAAGAATCGAGTCGCATTATTTACGTGCTAAAACTTCTCGCGAGTTCATTGAAAGCAGTAAAAGTATAGCAGATCTATACCACGACTACAAAGAATCTCGTGAAGCTGAAAATTTGGAGTTTGGGAGTAAAATTATGTTTTATCGAATATTCAACACAGAATTCAACATTGCTTTTTTCAAACCAAAGAAAGATCAATGCGACCTCTGCGACTCTTTCCTAAATGCAAATGAAAACGGAAAAAGAGATTTGGTGCAAGCTTACAACACACACCTCGAAGAAAAGGAGCTATGTAGAACCGAAATAGATATAGATAAGAAAAAAAGCAATGTAGCTGTGTATGACTTACAGGCTGTTTTACCATTGCCAAAAGGCTTTACCTCCTGTTTTTACTGCAAAAGTAAAATTAAAAGTTACAATTTTACTGTAAGTGACCTCAGTGCCAAATATGTAGAATGCTTTTTTTTTTTGGACTGAAGTTCAAGGAAAACGTGGGAGTAATGAGATCGGCACCTGTGTGCTTTATATATCGAAAATCTGGTACAAAAGGCAAACAATTCTCAAGACTTAGATCTAATTTTTTATTCTGATAACTGCTGTGAACAGCAAAAAAATAAATACATTCTTTCAATGTATGCATATGCTGTACATAAGTATAATCTGAAAAGTATTACGCATAAATACCTTATTAAAGGTCACTCTCAAAATGAAGGAGACAATGTGCACAGCGTTATTGAGAAGCAAGTAAAAAGGCATTTGAGTAGTAATCCGTCAGACCAATACACAAGTCTAATGGCAACTGCAAGAAAGACTGGCCCCCCATATAAAGTTCGAGAATTGTCATATGAAGCGTTTTATGATTTAAAGGCTCTTCAAGAAGAGTGGGGTCAATAAAGAAAACCCACATTCATTTTTTTATAAAACATCTTATAAAGATATCGACTTTCAGGAAGTGTGTTTAAGAAACAACTTAAGGCCTTGGAGTTGCATCAAGTAAGAATTGGGAAGCATAATACAAATTGCTTTACTTTATTTTGCTGTTTTTAAAAACATTAAACATTTTTTACCAATAATATTTTAACCTTAAGTGCCATTTATTCGGAAAGGCTATCGCTTCCTTAAATAAAGCAAAAGGACATAAAGGAACTGGTGGATAAAAATCATATTCCAAAGAACTTTTATGAGTCATATTACAAATATTTACTTATTACATAGTTTCAATGGCATTTAAAAACGTAAACTTTTGAAGATTTTCTTTTTTAATATAGTGAACTATTTTGATTTCTTCTTTGTGCTACTTTGATACACATTATGTGTTAATGAAATGAATAAAGCTTTATTTCAAAATAGAAATATTTAAATAAAAACATATATTTCAACACTCCTTTGAATTTTCTTATTATTCTTATTCTTCTATTCAGTCGGCGGTTAGGAAACTTATAAAATTAAAACATTTTATCAGTTAAAAAGGCACAAGATAATATCATTAGTTAATCGAAAAAATTTCAGTTCAAAAGTCATAAATCAAAATTTTGTTTTATTTTCGGAAACATAATAAATATAAAATTGAAAAAAATATAGTAGAACCTTCTTCAATGTTGTATATTTTCATGATGGAACAATATTTTCTTTAAATATTACAATAATTTTTACATAAAACGTTTTTCGTCTCTCCTGAAAATCGTAGTAGTTTGAGTTGTGACCCTTTTGTATCTTGGTGGTCATTGCTGGCAGTATTTGTAGGGGGACAACGCAAAGGCCTTCGTGGACTTTGTGCCGTAACTGCAAGACTGTCGGAAGTGCGACTATTCCTCCCCGTGGTGGCCACTGGAAACAGGTTACCCCAGCTCGGTCATGTCTCTGTTGGGGTCCTGGCTAATATAGTCGGGCGGGAAGAGTAAACTTCCTTGGTTAAGTATAAATCCCCAATCCAAGGTGGAACAGCATACGCCGAGGGATGCTTGGTTAGAGGGGGATCTAGTCGCTAGTATGCGGACTTGGGGCGCCCTGGCGAGGCCCCATTTCAAAAATGCCTTCCTGCGCTACCGGGGCACTGGCGCAGGTGACCGATATACCCCTTTACTTGTGGGAACAAAAATGAATACCAGCAAACAAAAACAAAAAAATGGCGGAAGCGGCCAAGAAGGCTTCAACAAAGCGGCTAACAAAAAACCTCAAAAAACAGGCGGTCACACCTCAACAGGAAGAGGCCACCAAGCCTCAAACTAATAAGGAGGAACGGTCCGCCGAGACGACTCCAAACACCGATGGCGAAGGGCCGACAACGGAACAGCCAAAAAAGCTCAGTGGTGCGGGCAGGAGAAGACTTGCACACTTCCTAAAAAAAGGGATAACCAGAGAAGAAGCATATGCTAAGGCACTGGAGCCCATGAGCAAATAAACAGGAAGAACAACGACGGGGCCGAAACGACTAAGGTCGAAGCAACAGCAAAAAAGCGGCCTAAAGATGATGGTCCGTCCACATCGAAAGACGCAGCTCTAAAGAGCAAAAAGTGGCAGCCCACTGCCACATACAAAGACGTAACAACAGGAGTCAGGTTGGCAGTACTTGCTAAGGACTACCCCAACACGGTACTGACAACCGAACAAATGGACTCCATCCAACAACTCCTGTTAGACAAAATACTGGCGGGGAAAAACATGGCCACAAAACCAGCGTTCTTGGGCACTACTTACAAGGCAGGATACCTTGTCGGCAGAATGGGTCAAGGCGCCCATTTCAAATGCGTCGCCGTGGGAGGGTGCAACACTGTGGGCCATAGAGGAATCCAAAATTCCTCACTCTCGGATCGCAGTGGGGTACTTTCCCAACTCAGTCAAAGTCGAGACAGCCAAGATACTGGACTTTGTGCAGGGACAGAATAAAGGCCTCAATGTTGATTCCTGGCGCCTGCTAAAAAGAGCCGAAAGAGGCTCCAACGTAACGCTAGTCGTAGCGGTAGACCAAAAATCAGCCGCCAGCCTGAAGGAGTACAATGGTAGAGTAAACTACCGTTTCATACAAGTGACCCTCAGGCTGAAATCTGAAAACATAACGACCGAAGAGTTAGTTGACCAAATGGAGGCAGTGGAGTTACAAGAAGAGGATGAAAGTCCTCCCAAAGACTCCGAAAACCAACCAACGAAATGAGGTGCCTCCAGGCAAATCTTCACCATGATAAGGCTGCTACCACTGAGCTTAGCAGAAGACTTGCCGGAGGTATCAACATAGGGCTGATCCAAGAGCCCTGGATCTACAGAGGCCGTCCTTAGCTTATTTCCCCGGAGACGCCGACATAGTACCACCAGAGAAAATCAGAGGCCTAGTGGAGTATTGCCAAACCCACAATCTAACCCTCGTAATTGGATGCGACGCCAACTCCGACAATGTGGCATGGGGAAGCACGAATACAAACAACAGAGGTGAGTCACTCCTTGAATTTTTATTACTTAGTAATATAACAATAGTAAACAGGGGTAATAAACCCACTTTTGTAAACGCAATACGACAAGAGGTACTCGATTGAACTCTAATTACTAACAAATCTTTGAATATGATCAGTAACTGGAGAGTCTCGGATGAGGACTCAATGTCTGACCACAAACACATACTCTTTGACCTAAATGGGGTGGTAAAGTTCTCCACATTTTACAGAAGCCCAAAAACAGCAAACTGGAAAAGATACAATGAATGTCTTTCAGCTAAGCTTAATAACAGCGTAAGCAAAATAACATCAACAGAGGAACTAGAAGAGGCAGTAACAGAAATGACTGACTCAATCATGGCCTCATATCAAGACTATTGTCCACTAAAAATGAAATCCTCCACGAAGAGGGTTCCCTGGTGGAACAACGAAGTTGACAAACTTCGGAAAGCAACGAGAAAACTATTCAACACTGCAAAGAGAACAAACAAATGGGACGAATATAGGAAATCCCTAACTAACTACAACAAAGAACTAAGGAAATCCAAACGAAACTCTTGGAAAAACTTCTGCGAGGATCTAAAAGATACTCCAGCAACAGCTAGAATCCAAAAATCACTTTCCAAAGGTGACTCAGGTCCCATAGGCACACTAAAAGGTCCAAACGGAACTATTACCAACACATTCGTAGAAACACTAGAGCTTCTTCTAAAGACTCACTTCCCAGATTGTAAAAGTCATGACCCATCAATCGACAATAGTCTAGACATGGTAACTCACCATCAACGGGGATCTACGGTCTCATTTGTCAATAAAATTATAAATTTCGAAAGGGTAGAGTGGGCAATTAACTCCTTTAAACCCTTTAAATCACCAGGGCCGGATGGAATATTCCCAGCACTTCTATCTAAAGGCACTGTGGAACTGATCCGAGTCAGGTGAAAATCTTCAGAGCTAGTCTAATATTGGAATACATTCCAAAGATATGGAGGAAAGTGAAGGTAATATTTATTCCTAAGGGAGGTAACAAACCCCCTGATTCTCCAAAATCTTACAGACCAATCAGTCTATAGTCGTTCATGTTAAAGACAATGGAAAAACTACTCGAATACCATCTAAGAGAAGAAGTAATCTTCAAAAAACCCCTTCATAAGCTGCAATTTGCTTACCAAAAAAGGGAAATCCACAGTCACAGCACTGCACACACTCGTTGTCAATATAGAAAAGGCTCTAAATCAAAAAGAAATAGCCCTATGTTCCTCTATGGACATAGAGGGAGCCTTCGACAACGCAAATTATAAATCCATGGAAACAGCACTCAAAAAAAGAGGTGCAAACCCAATATTAACACATTGGATAAGCCAAATGCTTAATCAGAGGATTATTAAAGCCTCGTTAGGCCAAGCTGAACTTAATGTCACAACAGTAAAGGGATGCCCGCAAGGAGGAGTTCTTTCTCCACTGCTATGGTCCCTACTAGTTGATGACTTGGTGCAGCACCTAAACAATAAAGGATTTATAACCATTGGTTATGCAGATGACATATCTGTTATAATAAAAGGCAACCATGAAAGGACACTAACAGACTTAATGCAAAATGCCTTGAACGCAACATGGGAAGGGTGTAAAAAGGAGGGGCTGTGATCAACCCTAACAAAACCACAATAATCCCCTTCACAAGAAAAAGAAAGTAAGAGTTTCCTGCATTGAAAATAAATGAAACAGTGATAGAACTAAAGGAAGAGGTCAAATATCTAGGTTTAACCTTAGATAAAAAACTCACTTGGGAATCACATATAAATAATATAACAAAAAAAGCCACGAAATCCTTGTGGACAACCAAACAATTACTAGGGGGATCCTGGGGCCTCAGCCCTAGTATGGCCCTCTGGATATACACCCAAATGGTTAGACCAATCATACTGTATGGGGCACTAGTATGGTGGAGCAAATCTATCCAACAAACAGCAATAACCAAACTGGGAAAAGTACAAAGGCTTGCTTGCCTATGCATCACAGGGGCTATGAGAACTACCCCAACAGCTGGCGTGGAAGCACTCCTTAATCTACCACCACTTCATATAGCAATCCAAGAGGAAGCAGCTACGCAAGCACTCATGGTACACATGAAAGAAAATTTCAAATTGGGCAACCTCACCGGTCACCTAAATATCCTAAATAAAATCAAAAACACCATAAGCATGGCTCAAGTTTCAGACCTCTGTTTCACAAAAGGATACACAGTTACCTTTCCTGAGAGGATCGAGTGGAAAACAAACCCGAAATGGATGAATGATGATTCACAAAAATGGTACACTGATGGATCAAAAACACTTTATGGTGTAGGAGCAGGAGTAGTGGGGCCCAGAATCCACAAATCATACACTCTCACCAGGAACACCACTATCTTCCAAGCGGAACTATACGCAATAATGGAAGCAGCAAACATCATGCAACGTAGAAACCACAAGAGAGGAAAGATTAGAACACTCTCGGACAGCCAATCTAAAAGCTTTAGATAAAAGCTACAACTCAAAAACTCTATTAGAATGCCACAAGGCACTCAATAACCTGGCATCCAAAAACAATGTTTCATTAATTTGGGTACCGGGACATGAGGGATATGACGGCAACGAAAAGGCAGACTTTCAAGCCAAAAAAGGGGCAGATGAAAACTTCATCGGACCTAGTCCTATGTTCGGATTCAACAAAAACAACCTAAAACAAAAAGTAAAATACTGGGCCAAAACTCTATTAAATCAGCATTGGAACAATGTAGAGGGTCTTAGACACTCCAAAAAGTTCCTAAGTTTCAACGCTAAAAGAGCTAACATGGCCCTCACGTTAAACAAAAAGAGCATTCGCACTCTCACAGGCGCCCTCACGTGTCACTTCACCTGCAACAAACACTTACATAAATAAGGCATAACTAACACCAGCACCTGCAGATTCTGCTGCGAAGATGGGGAGTCTATAGAACATCTCATTATCGAATGTCCGGGGTTGACGCATAGAAGGAAAAGGTTTTTAAACAAGTTCATGCTTACAGATGAAGACTTTCAATCACTCCCTCAGAAGAAGCTGGTACAATTCATAAGCATACTTAACAGTCAATAGACAGCATAGGGTGCACAATAGATCAATATGGTCGCAGTGCTAAAGGGCCACACCTTAACCCTTTACAACCATTAACCATTAACCATTAGGGTGCGATATATATTCCAACCTGGGGCGAGCGAATACAGTAAACAGTAATTTTAGGGTCCCTAAACTTTGAGCTACTCGTACAAAACCTAAGATAGAATATGATTTTAATAAGATGAAATTAACGTGGCTATTAAATGAAAAACTACTGTCAAAAAGTACACCTAAATATTTAGATTTTTTAACAAATTCAAGTTAAATATTAGATATGCTATAAGAATTATGGAAGACAATATGTATATTGGAAAAATTGACATGATAGCGTTTTTTGATTTTTAAACAAAGTTGCGTTTGTTGACACCACATAACAAATTTGTCGAGATCAGCTTAAATCCTGCATATTTCAGTTGTGTTATTTATGACTGATATTCAGCATATAACAGAAAATTTGCAAACGAGAAGCAATTGCTCATGTCATTGATGAATAACACAAACTGTAGCGGACCTAAAACATTTTCCTGAGGCACTTCAAAGCAGGCAATGAATGTTGAAGAAGATATACCATCAATTGCGTCTAGGCAAAGCTTTCTGCAAATATAGCTTTGCGTACACTCCAGTATCGAGTGAGTGTACTCCATTTCTATAGTTCGGACTAGGTTTGAACAATGACCAAGTTATCCCAATCGGAGAAGCAAACCTCTTGAAAAAGCTCTGGGTTGAAACAAGGTGTAACACGCCCCGCGCCAGGGTTCAGTCTAGCTGGGGACCCAGATTTAAAAATAGTCCAGTTGCGAACGGAGTGCCCCGCATACCTAGCGACCTCCGGTTATATCTAGTCTTACCTGTGTACACGGACCTGTGTTCAGGTGGACCTCTTTTGCCCGACACTCTTGGGACCGAAAATGAGCGAAATTTTAAAAAAAGAAAGGTCGGTTCTCCTAAACAACCAATGGAAGTTGCTCCGATCACTGCTTCAGACTCGAGCGCGGCATCGGTCAGACCGCCAGTGTAGGTGGAAGAGGGGGCTTCAGCGAGTAAGGTTGTAAGGAAAATACCATTTTAACTCTCTCACTGAACTATCCGGTGTCATGTGAACGTTGGAATTTTTCTGCCATGACCGAAGGGTAGTTATCGTGTCTCCATGTGATAGATCATATCCACCCAAACTGAGTGTATCTTGGACACTTTATGACAGCTATTACAGGCTCACGCAATTGTTCACCATTTTGCCGCTTCCGACGGAAACAACCGACCTAGATGTTCAGGTACACAGCTTTCTTCAACCGGCTAACATGTTTCGACAAGCGCCGGTGATACTTACTGCGCGTCGATTTGCACTTGTGTAACAGTAAAAGAGTGTTGCAGCATATTCGTGAGCCATTTACCAGCACGGTGGTCTTCGATCTTTCAGAATCGGATGACTAAACTGGGCTCTAAGCTACCATAAGGAACGGCAGGTTGCAGATACCCGAACGGCCTGTGGTAGCAAGTTAGTAGTGAATAAGTTTTAACAAATAAGCAACAGAAACAGAGAGAGCGGTATAAAAGGTAGCATGTCGAATAAGGCTTCTGTGTCAAAGGTTAGCAGACACCGCCTTTAATGAAATAAGTAAAAAACAACAAAAAAAAAGCAGCGGCTGACTGAGGAGCGGCTAAAAATGAAAATATGGCGTGGCCTTTGCGTCATCAGGATTGATACCTGATTGAGCCGGAGCAGTGAACCTCTGTAATCTTAGTAAGCGGAGTGAAATCTAGCGGAAACGACTCACACAAGGATTCACTTCTTCTCCGCCCTAGTGAAACTTAGGAAGTCGTACGATACGTTCAATTCTAGTTGTCGTCTCGACTTGGAGATGACTCCCCATTTGTTTGAAGTCTGGTTCTGAACGATGTAGCTCATAAGAGTCAGGGTCAACCCTTGAATGGCCTCCCTGAACTCATAGATAACCATGGAACCTACGGAAACTATAACTTACAGCTTGGAAAAACTTGATTTGTCAAAACACAAAACCCTTGAGCTAAGTCATTCAAATATCCCCAGAGGAGACTGAAAGTTAAAAAGAAAACATAGGCGCTAGCGTAAATAGAAGAACATAGCAGGTATACCCAGAACTGTATAGCACTCTCATGATACAAGACAATGTCTCAAAGCTGAAATAAGCCAAGCATGTGCGCCAACAACTCATTTCAGCTCAAAGTCCGACTCGAATGGAGTGAAACCGCGAAGCCTTCAAACCTCAGCAGTTACTCACATCAAAAAAAAAGTCGATCGCAAGAAATACAAGGTGATACAACAGGCGACAAAAAGCTCCCCTTGGGGGAGTCTGTTATCCCTAGAGGGCGCGTCCCCAGGTGGTGGATAGGGGACACCTCCTAGATATGGAAGGTAGGAGAGTAGCTCTCCCGCGAACCACGCAGACCGAAGACGTAAACTTCGTTAAGAAATATCCCTCAACCCAAGGTGTGATGCGACCCGTGCCTATTGGGTGGGCTTGGCAGCCGGGGGACTAAATATGGCTGTCTTCGAACGGAGCCTTCCTGATATAAGGTCGCCTCAGGTTGTACCGGCGGCCTTGCCATGGTATGGGGCGATGGCATGGTTGATAGGTTATTTCCCTTTATTCCTCTTTGGTCACCGCGCATGGCGACATGCGCAGCTCCCTTGGCGGGGCAGGTGACCGTACGAACCAGATGATTGATGAAAACAAACAAAAAAGAAAAATCGGATAGCGGCGAAAAACAGACGGGCAAAGTGACAGGAAGACAGAAGAACGCATTTACAGCACAGGACAGACAAACGGACACACATACTAAGCGACAGGACAAACAATCGGTCATCCATGACAAACTGGGGATCGGATTTTCCTCGGAGGACGAGTTTCTTTCCTCCAGCCAGGAAACAGTTCAGGGTAAAGCTGTGGGCCACAGCACTCCAACAACTACAAATGAACCGACAACATCCGCCAAAGCCATTGGGTAAAAGGGCGTTAATAAAGGCCCATCGAGGTAAAAGCTCTACCAGAGGTCTCTCGCTATCCTTGGCAGGATTTGTAAGAACGAGATGGAAGGTAAAGCTCATCCCCAAAGAAGAGGCTGAAAAGGCAAGGTATCAAAAGGTGGTGGACGAATAACTGGCATTCCAAACCGCCCGAAAGACAGAAGCCAAAAAACGTAACATTTCGCAAGACGAAAACAAGAGGGCAACAAAGAAGCACAAAATCTCAGATCAGGGTGCGGTTGTCTTCAAGCCTATCAAACAATTCAGTGAGGTGGCACGGGACCATCTGCAAATGGTCGGAGATTGAGGTACGCCTCTCTCGCATAATCGTCGACCAGGTCATGGCGAACCCGGAGGGTCAATCGCCACATTTCGACTCGATGGAAGTGGTTCGCGGTTACCGGGCACTCAAATGTGATGACCAGTAGTCATTGCATTTCCTGACAAACGCGATTGGCTTCATAGCCGCTGTGAGGGCTTGAGGCTCAAGTTCATTCCAGCCAGCGAGATACCACGTATGCCGAGGGCTCGCATCTGGATACCAACCATGAAGTTTGAAGCCAATCAGTTAATTTCCTATCTCCAGGCGCACAACCGCTCAGTGCCGATGACCGATTGGTCGATAATCAAAACGCAAAGGCTCCGCAGAAGCACAGCGGGTCGTTCCTTCTTCTAATCACAGAAGAGAGCCTTGAACCACTGTAATGTGGAAAGTGGAAAATAAACTTCAGTTTGGCATACGGAAGGCCCAGCTGAAGATATTCAGCTCTGCAAACCTGGAGGAGGAGCAGGATGAGGTCGACGGCACCAGCAAACTGCTGACTGGCATGCAGTTGAATGGCGCCGAACCTGGGAAAACAAACCAATAAAAAATGGTTTTGAAGGTTGTCCAAATTAACCTGCAGCATTCGGAGACTGCAATGGAAGGTTGTCCTAGGGGAGGAGAACGTTGACATAGCCTTAATCCGGGAACCCTGGGTGCGGATCAAAGAGGTGAATGGGTTCTCGGAAAAAACTACAATCTGTGCAACTCAAGGTAATCCTAGATCATGTATTGCAACGAAAAAACATATAAACGTATTTTTAATCCCATCATATAGTTCATAGGATGTGACGACCTTTGAGGTGGAAGTCGCTGGCAGTGTCAGCATCACACTTGCATCCATCTATATGGCACATGATCGGCCAGCACCGCCCGAGGAGCCTTGTAGGCTTGTGCTTGAAGGAACCAAAAACAAAATTCTGCTACTCGGATGCGACGCCAATGCGAGAATGCGTTGTGGGGAAGCTCTGAGACAAATGACGGAGGTGAGTCCTTTTATAATTTTATTATCAATACTAACTTATCGGTCTGTAACAGGGGTAAAACTCCCACTTTCACCTTTCCTAGTACAGAGTACTTCAGAGGATGGGAGAAAGTGATTGATGTTACTTTACTGTCTGAAAATCGATCAGTAAGGGTGGATAATTGGAGGGTATCCAATAAGTGATCCTTTTCGGATCATAGTTGGATCCTCTACGATTCTACGATGTAGATCCACCCTTACCGTATCGAAATACTTTAAGAACCAACTGGAAGAGGTTCAAAAATATTGTAAGCAAGAGGATAGGAGAGATTCTTATCCACCAAATCACTCTCACGGAAAGCCTTGGGAGTAGGGTTATAACACTGGAAAAGGCATTTAGTAGGGCCTACAAAACGTCCTGCCCCATCAAATTTAGTACAAAAATCACCCTTCTTGGTGGAGCAGTGAGCTCTTAAAACTAAGGGAAAAATCTAGATCAACGTTTAACCTCAGCTGATCGACGGGAAATTGGGAATTGTACAGAGAAAGTCGGAGACAGTACAAGAAGGCAATCAGGACCGCCAAAAAAGAGAGCTGAAGGGAATTTCAAGAGGTAATTCGAACAATAGAGGGCTCTCTAGAGAACAAACCTTATACCATGGAGGCATTCTTGGATGTAGAAGGCGCCTTTAACAATTTTAGTACAGATGCCATCCAACGGGCGTTGATAGACTTAGAGGTGGACAATTTCATCAGTAATTAGGTCATCTCTATCCTGGGAACCAGGATCATCAAAGCTAAGAGGGGTAATATCAACATAATATCCTCCACAGGGGGGAGTATTATTTCCACTTCTTTGGCTATGTGTTATTAGCAAAATATTAACAAAACTTACTAGAGGTGGGGTAAGAGCGGTGGCGTACGCTGATGATGTGGTGATAATGGCGTCAGGACTGTACCCTAATACGATCAGCGGGATCCTCCAAAGGGCGTTAGGCGAGCTTAACTCTTGACACTCGTTATTCCAATAGACCTACATATTAAGAAGATGGCAACCAAGAGTGCATTTAGGTTAAATGAAATGGGTCACTGGAAAGAAAAAACTTATGGTCACGCTAGTCTATTATTCCGACAAACTCAGTTCATATCGGTGAGGACTGACGTCCCGACCGTAACTTTCAATAGGAGTTTTGCCACTCTCTTCCCATCTAAGGAAGAATGGAATAGGGCCACTAAACAACTTCGCCACTACAGCCTATACAGATGGCAGTAAAATGGATTGTGGTGTTGGAGCTGGTATATATTCTCATAGACTTGGAATTGGAAAATCTGTGCGTCTCCCTAATACCAGCAGCGTCTTCCAAGCGGAAGTACTAGCAATTGGGGAAGCCTGTAGGCTACTAATCGCAGATCCCTCTTTTAAGGGCAATATCGCTATTCTTTCGGATAGTCAAGCTGCAATCTAGGCGCTGAACACGACTATAACAACCTCTAAAGTGGTGGAGCAAAGAAGGAATAGCCTCACCAACTTGAGTGAAAACACACAAATGGAGGGACCTACAGTTTCAAGCCGACTCCTACTCCGCTTACGTGATTTGCGCCGAGTTTAACAAAGCACGTCAGTCGTTTCATTCTCGTGCTAACCGGCGCCAGTTGGACACGTCAAGTGCAGCTAAGTCCTTTTTACCAGCGCAGAAGAGATCTTCCTCTTCCTCCGCTATCACCAGCTAGTACCGCGTCGAAAAATTTCAGAGCCGAAGCGTTGGTATCCATTCGGGCGACACCAGCCAGCGTAGCCGAAGGATCTTTATTCGCTGGGCTGTGTCTATGTCGTCGTAAAGCTCATACAGGTCACCGTTGCGTCACCTGTGATATTCGCCGTTGCCGACGTGCAAAGGTCCAAAAATCTCCCGCATAATCTTTTTCTCAAACACTCCAAACGTCGCTTCATCGCATGTTGTCAACGTCCACGCTTCTGCGCCATACGTTAGGACGGGGACGACGACAGCTTTGTAGCATGTTAGTTTTGTTGGTCGAGAGAGGACTTTACTACTTAATTGCCTAATTAGTCCAAAGTAGTACTCGTTGGCAAGAGAGATTCTTCGTTGGATTTCAAGGCTGACATTGTTATCGGTTTAAATTCTGGTTCCTAAATAAACGCAGTCTTTTACAATCTCGCAATCATAACTGTCAACAGTGACGTGGGTGCCGATACGCGAGTGCGCCGACTGCTTGCTTGATGACAGGAGGTACTTCGTTTTGTCCTCGTTTGCCATCAGACCCACTCGCTTCATCATCGGCATACGCCAACAATTGTACGCTCTTATTAAAAATTGTGCCTGAGCGGTTAAGTTTTGCGGCTCGTGCGATCCTCTCCAAAATCAAATTAAAGAAGTCACACGACAGCGAGTCACCCTGTGTTAAAGCTCGTTTGGTATAAAACGGCTCGGACCACTCCCAATTCTAATGGCGCTGCTGGTATTGAGCAACGTCATCTTGCATAGCCGTATTAGTTTTGCGGGGATACAAAATTCAGACATCGCGACATATAAGTAATTCCTTATCGTACTGTCGAATATAGCTTTGAAGTCGACGAAGAGTTGGTGTGTGTCGTTCTGATTTCATGGGTCTTTTCCAAGATTTGGCGTGTTGTGAATATTCAGCCGATGGTACACTTTCAAGGCCTAAAGCCACACGGATGAGTGGGCTTCAGCCTTCCACACAATAAGCTCGCTGGAATCTTATAATTGATATTTACAAGACTAATACCGCGATAATTGAACCAGATTGTAGTATCACCCTTATGGATTGGGCAGAGCACACTTTAGTTCCAATCGGTAAGCATGCTTTCATCCGACCATATTTTGCATAGAAGGTGATGCATACACCTTACCAGCCCCCTGCCGCCATGTTTGAATAGTTCAGCCGGCCGTCCGTTGGCGCCCGTGGCTTTGTTGTTCTTTTAGCCGCGGAACTACAATTACATCGTCAACGATTGGAGTATCGGGATTCTCACATTCTCTGTGACAAGCGCAGCTATCACTGTTTAACAGGTTCGAGAAGTGTTCCCTCCATAATTTAAAATTGCTCTCGATGTCAGTCACCAGATCACCGTCTTCGTCTTGAAACCTTCTGTAAGCCGCCGACCTTTCTGGAAGAATTTTCGGGCGTTGTTCCTATTGGCCAGCATCTCAAGCTCTTCGCTTTCACGTATTTCGGCTTCTCGTTTCTTTTTCGGATAATACGTCTCTCTTCCTTTCTTAGCTCTCGGTAGCGTTCCCACATCTTTTCTTTCTACGACTGCATGACTTTCCTCGTTGAACCAATTGTTGTTTCGAGCTCGCCCTAATCTGATTTGTTCTTCGGCGGCGGCACGTGGAGAGTGTGATCGGAAGCTACCCAAAAGATATTTGGGCTAACCCCGGAAGTTGTGAGCTGCTTGAACCATATGTAGGAGAATCGTCGTGGCCACTCCCAAGGGAATGGCGATCAGTAACTTTCCCCACTTGCGTGGACTTCTTTATATGGAAATTCGCAGCAATCCCTTTAGGAAGCTGAAAATCACGTCCAGGGAAATGAATGCATCCACCAGATCCAAGTCAGGGCTAATCAGAGATGATCTCCACATGATAGCCTTCCGTCGGTCAACTGGTCATCTTTTGACAACGCGCTTGAAGAAAATGAGACACGACAGATTCAGGCAGCTTCTTCGATGGCGTGCGTTCAAAGACCATACAAATATTCTTTTCACAGATGAGAAAATTTTCCCTGCTGAAGAAGTTATTTATTTATTTATTTTTTTCATTATAAACTACAATCAATAAGAGCAAGATCTGTAGGTGTTTTGCCCTTCAGTCTTCTTGGTTGAAGTTTAATTTCCGGTATCAGTCTCATTTCAGAGTTTTTGGACTCTAATAGTCGCAAGATTTGCTTACTGCTGCTTCTTTTTACTGTTTCAGTGACAGTGTCGTCATTTCTTATGTACCAATTTGCGTTTGTGATTGTCCTTAGCATCTTAGATGGACTTCTCTGTATAATTTGTAGGTATGATTTACTGGCAGTCCCCCAAATGTTTAGTCCGTAGGTCCATGTCGGTGTAATTATTGATTTATATATAATATCATTTGTTTATTAAATAAGCTTAGGGTTGATTGTTTTTCTAGTAGCAGTAGAGTTGTCGGAACTTCTTTTTTATCTCGTTTCTCTTGTTCAGTATGTGTATTTTCCATGGGAGTTTTGAGTCAATCCTGATGCCTAAATGTCTTGCACTTGAGTGTATTTTTATGTCTTCTCCGCTAATTTGGATTGAATGTCTTGCAGATTTTCTCTTCGCGTATATTACATGGTGAGTTTTGTCTTTATTGACGTCAATGCTCCATTTTCAAACCATTGTGTTGAAGCTGATAGCGTATCTGGCAATATTTTTGTTGCTATTTCTTCATTATTGTTAGCTGACATTAAAACTGCATCGTCTGCAAATGTAGCTATCATTGATCCTCGAGTAGGTAGTTGGCGTTGGTATATCTGCTGTGTATACAGTACGCTTCCTTGAGGTACTCCAGCTGTCGCCGTCAAGATTTCAGAGCACTCATCGTCATATTTTATGAAGAGTGTCTATCAATTATGTAGCTTTTAAGGATATTACATATGTTAAGTGGTAGAATGTTTTTATAGAAGTCCTTTGTTTATATAGAAGTCCTTTGTGCCATACTCTGTCAAAAGCTTTCGCGATGTCCAAATACACGGCAATGCAATATCTCTTCTTATCGACGTCGTCTATAATTTTGTTTACTACTCTGTGAATCTGTTGCACAGTTGAATGTTGTTTTCGGAAACCTTTGTCGTGTTTTGTATTCCGTGGCTTGCATTTTCAATTGAGTTTGGCAGCTCAATGTTTTTTATTATCCATGCTATTTATTAATATTGTCTTACAGTGGTCAGCTAGTGTTTCATCCTTCTCTTTGATTGTTCTTGCCAATGTGTTGGAATTTGTTTTTATTGGAGGCTTGGGTATGGTTGTTTTAGTGGGGTTTTTTAGTTGCTTTCCATAGGGAATAGTTGGTAGCTGTAGTTGGTTGGAGGCTAAGGTACCTCTTCAGTTGATTGTCATTATGTTCTCCGAGAATATTTTTGAGTTCATTTCAGGATTTGTTTAATTTTATCGGCTGGATGTTTGGAGCGTTGCCAGTCTTTTCTAAGTTTGCGTATTTGTTTGATTTTGTCTAAAATAAAAGTTGGGATTTTCTTTGTTGTTAAAGAAATAATATTGATGTCAATTGTGTTACTGCTTTTATTATGTTATCGTTTAAGTATACAATTGCATAGTCCAGGTGGTGGATTTCAAAGATACTCTAGCTTCCATGTTTTCTTTTATGGCATCACAAAATATATTCTAGTTCGTCTTATGGTTATATAGCGAGGTGATGATTTTTCCAACAGGAGTGTTAGTATAATAAGTGAGTGGTCTGATGATAAGTCAAGGCCTGATTTTATTGCAATGTTTTCATGAGTCAAGTTTTTTGTAATACAGAAGTCGATTAAGTCAGCAAGTTTTTTTGTGTCAGTTTCCCTATACGTCGGTTCTCCTGTTCTTAATAAGCAAAACGGCAAAACCTAAAATAGTTGTTCGTCAATAGTAATATTTTCATCCGATTCATAATTGTCCTTGAGGTTTTGGCGAAAATTCACGTATTCGACCGTTATCAAAACGCTTATGTCCAGTCAAAATTTTGAATAGACGATGGGACATTGCTGCTCGAAAAATGGGCAAAGCATTCGAACGCCACAAAAGGTCCGCTTTAAGTAAATTTTTGTGTGCTACCATGACCAAAAGAATACCAATAAATGCATAAAGCTCAGTGCAATTTAGATCAACCAAAATTCTTTGTTTTGTGTCTGGATGTGCTTTATTCCATTTTTGAATGGCTTTACCGGCATATCGATTTGTTTCCGAAATGATAATGAGTGAATTATTGGGTGTAAATTTTTTTTTTTTCTTTTTAATAGGGACGGAATTATAATGCCTTGGCCCGGAGTGAAGTCACACAATATTGTGTTGTCGAATACAAACAGCCGCAGATGGCGCTCTTTCTTCCATTTTGTTCCATCTCTGCCATGGAAAAACTGATCGTCATCACTTGGTTCTGGCGCAGCCGTCGATTCTCGTTTTTCTTCATCGCTGTCAAGTATTCCATTTGGCTCGATTATTTCTTCCTTCTCAATATCGGATGCCTCTTCCTCAGGCAAATAATCACCATCTCGAAGATAATTCATCCATATGGTGGTGGATTCAGTGCATCATCGTAATCTTCATCTGTACTTCGATGAGGAATATCAGTCTCCAAAGCCGAAGAAAGTAGTTTATAGTAATCAACACTCAGATTTCTTCCACGAGACCTTGTGTTGTAAATGATCTCCACTTCATAGCTTATTTTGCGCGTAAATTACCTGCAGTCACTACTCAAAAAAGGACAAAGAACCGACACAAAACTGGTAAGGTAAACGACCGTAAAAGATAGTCTAAATATAGATGTACCATGAAAAGGTAAAAAATATCTGATAGAATAGTCAAAATGCGTCATATTTCCATACATTTAGGTCAGCCAGACCCTTTTTATCGACCTGTTCGAGGACACTTTTAAATGGGGCTTATCCATAAATCGATAGTGAATTCAATTTTAGGAAACTACCTGGAAGCTCAGTCGTGAGCTATAATAGAAATATGTTAGATTCACGTCCAAAGTCGAAAAATGTCTGGCCAGACCCGAGTGCCCAACGGAGGTTGGGTTTGATGGAATATTTTATTGTTTTTGGTTTGTTTAATTATTAGGTACTAACGATATAAAGAAAAGGCAATTAGAATCAATACTTACTTTAATAGCGCACTTTGTTGCTAGTAATATACTATTGAAGGAAATCCGTAAACGAAGTCTACTGAGGTTAAAAAAATGATGGCAGCAATATGCATGGGAAATTCAATATTACATTTTATAATAAGCAATAACAGTCCAAAGCGTTTATGAACACTGGTTGTTTTCTGTAATATGGCTGCATAATTAATAACATCTAACAAAAATGTATTAGAATTATGTCTACAAACCTCTTTTCTTTGCCGGCATGCATTTTATTTAGTTTTTACTTTACATTTCTCCTTACATTTGTAACAATAATTATCGATAACACAGAAAATACAGGGTTGTACAGCACAGAGTATATGTATAATCTTGGATTTCGGTAGAGATATCTTGTATGGCTAATCTCATTTTTTTAATTAAGGATTGAGAGTTAGCTCCAAAACGTGGATAATATAATTATACCCGTGGGTTTCACACCGCATTTCTATCAAAAAGTATGCAATGTAAATAAAACAACTTTAACTTTTTTAAGTCAGTTTAGGAATTATTTAAAACGATCGGATATACGACATTTTTTGTTATATTATTTTGAGTATAAATAAAAACGTTTTCGGTGCGCCAACTCTGGAGCAGGCTGTAGTATGATTATAAGTCGGATATGCCTTAACATTAATATTCATAAACATTTTGTTTTGGTTTTTATTTTATTGTCCACTTATGCATTCACTGTGCTGTGCCGTTTAAATAAAGTATCATATTTCTTAAAAGGTTCATTACACTTGAAAGTAAACGCAAATATAGCTAACGTAATTATTATATGCGCGGCGCGTGAATGCTAGAATCATATTACACAAGTAAACACCGAAAAATTGTTGTTGGCTTGCATTGATAAAAGTTACTATAAAAACGCTTGTAATTAGTATGTAAGAAACAATAAAGAAAATAATCGTTCGCCAAGCTGGATGCCTAGCTTGGAACGACAAATAAATAAATATATTTAACTCAAATAAATATTCTTTCATTACATGGCGATCCTGCCAGCTTGGTGCTAAGATTTTTTTGCACAAGTGGCGGAAAGCTCAAATGCTTATTCCAAAGTCCAGCTTGGTGCTAAGATTTTTGCACAAGTGGCGGAAAGCAAATACTAATAACAAAGTCCTGGTATTGATCAGCCAATAAGATCTACCAGTTGCGTGAAGTTCCTGGTCTGGCCAATAGACCAGAAGATAGATGACCACAGAAGGGCCGAAAGCTATCTCCATTGAGGAGTACAGGAGAAGAAACCATTTATTAAAGAAACCAGCCGATCAAGAACCAGTCATCCCAATCATAAAGAAGCCAAAGCGCAGAGGCGGCTATACCCAGCGCATTAAGCGAGAGATTGGATATCTCCTCCGAGAAGTCAACACTCAGCCACCACCACCTTGGAAAAAGGCTTGCTCCATTTGGGAACGCATCTCAAAATTGGAATTCCTGCTGCAACAGCGTAAGCAAATTAAATAAATAAAAACAAAAAAAAACTGTGCGTGTTTCACGCAGACAGTATAGGCTGACAAGCGTTAACCGCTCGCAGAAAAAAAAAATACAATAAATTATTTCTTTACATGGCGAGAATTAAACCACTTTGGTTTCTGTTGGTTATATGTTTGCCTTATAAAAATTTAGAGATGAAACTGTAAATGAATATATTAAGCAAAAAAAAAAAAATGATTCGGAAAGTCATTTTAAATTATGAAAATGTTTGAATTTGATATAATATACTTTCTAATATGCTTACTTAATAAATGAATTAACTTGAAAAACAAAAAATTTTAAATCCAATAAAAAAAAAAAAAAAAAAAAAATTTATACATACATTATATACATATATACATTATACATTATTACATTGCATAAATTATTTGATTTACGGTATAAGGTCCCCAATAGATAATCTTTCAGAAATGGGAAAAACCTTATCAAAAGTTGACAAACCCAATGCCAATGTAGTAAACGAAGTAGTCGTTAACACTGGCTTAAATTTAGTAGAAATTTGCTTAATTGTAATCACAGTCGTAACCTTATTGATATTAGCATTAAAATTATATGCTATGCATAATAAAAAACTAAAGAAAAAGTATATGAGTAGATCTAATGAGTTAGACAAAATATGAACAAATGGTCCGAAATTCATAAAACTTTACTGATAGAAAAGGAAAATTTCAAAAAATCGTTTAAATGTATAAATAAAAATATACAAATAAAACAGGAAACAGTTAAAAAACATTTAAAAAAATTTAGTATTAGCATTAGAATCAATTAGAAATTTAACTTATATAAATTTCGAGCGACTCACAAAGGATCATCAAAAAGAAGCTCTTGACATATTTTGGCAACTACGAGATCAATTAGTAAAAGTTTTAGCCAAATACAACATCCAACAGGAAGTATCTCATTCAATTAATGAGAAAATTTCAATAAATATTATTGAAAACCCACCAGCTAATCTATTAACAAAGCTTGAAGCAGTTTCCTCAGAAACAGATTGTCCAATTACTAATTCAGAAATAGAGTCAGAAGAAGAAGGCGAAATGACACAAACAGTTGTGGAATTTCTCAGCACGGCTGCAAAGCTAGTGACTGAATTCGATGGTAAACCAGAAAATCTACGGTCATTCTTAGATTCCTTAGAATTAGTTGAAGTAATCAAGGGTGAGCACGAAACTGTTGCTGTTTCACTCATAAAAACAAAATTAAAAGGGAATGCCAGAAATCTCATAGACACAGAAACAACAATCTCTGAAATAATCACAAAACTTAACAGGTCAGTTAAAGGAGAATCGGTAGAAGTATTAGCTGCAAAAATAATGAGTATCAGACAGAACAACAAACCAGCTAATAGTTATTGTAATGAGATAGAAGCTCTTACAAAAAACTTAGAAAATGCCTATATCACAGATGGGTTGTCGGCAGAACTCGCAAGTAAATACTCGACACAAACTGCAGTAAAAGCATTGACCAAAAACTGCAGCATTGAAAAAGTCAAATTAATAATGGAAGCCGGCCATTTTAACAATATGAACGATGCGATAAGCAAATTCATTGGTAGCTGTACTGAAGCTACAGGACAACAAAACACAATACTACATTTTGGTCAACGACCATTTAATGGACGATTTGCCAGAAATGGAAGGTTTCAAAGAAGAAACAACTTCCCTAGAAATCAAAATCGTTCAAATTTTGATAATTTAGGAAATAATAATCAAAATAGTTATCGTTACCGACAAAGCAGACCAAATTTCAACCGGAACATGACACACAATGTACGAGTTGCCCAATCGGACGAAAACAACTCGGAAAACTAATCTATTCCTCTAAGATACATACGCTTAACCTTAACTTTAGCATTTTTGTACAACTTAAAATAGCAGATTTAAATACAAACATTACACTACTTGTAGATACTGGCGCAGATATATCACTCTTAAAATTCAATAAATCCACTTTTCAAAAAATAAACACAAAACACATTACAGCATTAAGCGGTATAGGGCAAGGCAAAATCAGTTCTATTGGTACAATATTTTTTGATTTAAAATTTACGAAATTTTTAATTCCACATAAATTTCACGTTATCCCGGATAACTTTCCAATTCCATGTGATGGTATAATAGGCATGGATTTCATGAAAAAATTCAATTGTGTATTAGACTTTACTCAAAATTACGATGCTCTAATTCTGAGACCAGATAATTTAACACAAATTATAGAAATACCAATAACAACAACATGTAACGACGAAATAATCATTCCCGCAAGGTCAGAAGTTATACGAAAAATAAACTTACCTAATACCTTGGATGAAGCACTGATTCCAAATCAAGAACCACACCCTGGAATATTTATAGCCAATACCTTGGTAAAACCTGACAACGCCTATATCCGCATTTTAAATACAAATTATAATACAGTATCTTTAAAGCAAAGCAACATTTTAACTGAAAATGTTTCTGATTACGACATAATAAACAATAACACGGGAAATGCACAAAGAAAAACGGACATTCTCAACAAATTGAGAAAAAATTTTCCTAAAACATATGAAAAACAATTGACAAACCTATGTTCCGAATACAGTGACATATTTGGGTTAGAAACAGAAACAATAACAACAAATAATTTTTATAAGCAAAAGTTAATGGTTAAAGACAAACAGCCGGTATACATAAAGAACTACCGTATACCCCACACACATAAGGATGAAATTGAGAGACAAGTAAACAAACTTATAGAAGACAAAATAGTCGAACCATCATTTTCAGAATACAATAGTCCAATACTATTGGTACCAAAAAAGTCTCTACCGAACACAGTAGAAAAAAGATGGAGATTAGTAATCGACTACAGACAAATCAACAAAAAATTAATTGCAGATAAATTCCCGTTGCCGAGAATAGATGACATTTTAGACCAACTCGGAAGGGCAAAGTATTTTTCATGTCTCGATCTAATGACTGGATTTCATCAAATAGAACTTGATAAAAATTCAAGAAATTTCACATCCTTTTCAACCAACAACGGTTCATACAGATTTACTAGACTACCATATGGCTTAAAGGTAGCACCTAATTCATTCCAAAGAATGATGACAATTGCTTTCAGTGGTTTAAAACCAGAGCAAGCTTTCTTATATATGGATGACTTAGTAGTCCTTGGTTGCTCTGAAAAACATATGCTTTCAAACTTGAAAAATGTTTTCGATTTATGTAGAACACATAATCTAAAATTACATCCTGAAAAATGTTCATTTTTTATGCATGAAGTAACCTACCTCGGGCATAAATGTACAAACAAGGGGATACTTCCAGACGACAATAAGTACTCGGTAATAAAAAATTATCCTACACCCACAGACGGAGATAGTGCAAAAAGGTTCGTCGCCTTTTGCAACTACTACCGCAGGTTTATTAAAAACTTCGCTGAATATTCAAGACACCTAACAAGGTTATCTAAAAAGGGAGTTGCTTTCGAATGGACAAAAGAATGCAATGATGCATTTGTGTACCTCAAAAGAGCATTAATGAGTCCTACATTGTTACAATATCCCGACTTTAAGAAACCATTTTGCTTAACAACAGACGCAAGCAAATACGCGTGTGGTGCAGTACTTACTCAGGAATATGAAGGAAAACATCTACCAGTAGCATATGCCTCCAAAAGTTTCACAAAAGGAGAAAGCAACAAGTCGACAATTGAACAAGAGTTAGCTGCCATACACTGGGCAATAACCCATTTCAGACCTTATGTCTATGGTACAAAGTTTTTAGTTAGAACCGATCACAGACCCCTGTCTTACCTGTTCTCAATGAAGAATCCAAGTTCAAAACTAACACGAATGAGACTTGATTTAGAAGAGTATGATTTCGTAGTAGAATATCTTAGAGGAAAAGATAATCACGTCGCGGACGCTTTGTCTCGCATTACAATCAATGACTTAAAGGAAATAAATGAAAAGAATCAAAATTTATACAAAATAGTGACTAGATCAATGTCGAAAAATAACAACAGTCCAACTACACAGCAGCACATTAAAACATATGATAAGCCCAAAATATATGTCCCAATTAATAACACTGACGTCAGGAAATACAATAAATTAAAGATTACACCCACGCGATGTTACATCAAACGAGGAAAATCTATAATGGCATATATAAAAATTGATGACTTATTTGTTAATGGGAAAATTGACTTAGGACAATTCTTCTCTAGGCTCGACGAAGTGGCCGACAAATATGGCATTAATAATTTACAAGTGGCACCTAGCGAGAAAATTTTCGAATTTGTCTCGATAAATGATTTTAAAAATAAGGGCAATATGATATTAAATAAAGTAAAAGTAGCGCTACTGAATGAGGTGACCCAGATCAATGATGCTAAAACTGTAATGGACATTCTAAAAAGATACCACGATGACCCTATAGAAGGCGGTCATTGCGGAATTTTCAGAACACTTATGAAAATTAAAAGACATTACTTCTGGAATAAAATGTCAAAAGATGTTGCTAAGTACGTAAAAACTTGCGAAAAATGCCAAAAAACCAAAATAACAAAGCATTTAAAAAGCCCCATGACTATAACACCAACACCTACAGGTACATTTGATACAGTTATGGTAGACACAATAGGCCCACTACCTACAACAATAAATGGCAATACTTATGCAGTCACAATAATATGCGACATGACAAAATATTTAGTCACGATACCCATCCAAGACAAAAACGCCAAGACAGTGGCGAAAGCAATATTTGAAAAGTTTATTCTTACCTACCGTCCAATGAAGACGTTCATTTCGGACATGGGTACAGAATACAAAAATTCAATACTAACAGAGCTATGTGAATTGCTAAAAATAGAGAAAATTAATTCAACTGCTTACCACCACCAAACATTAGGAGTAATAGAAAGATCACATAAAACTTTCAATCAATACGTAAGATCTTACATATCGATTGACAAAAACGACTGGGATGAGTGTCTACAATACTTCACATACTGTTTTAACACCACTCCTTCTACAGTACATGACTATTGTATGTATGAATTAGTTTTTGGAAAAACACCAAACATGTTTCAGCAGTTCAAAAATGTAGACCAAATTACTCCATTATATAACATAGATAACTACGCTAGAGAAGTAAGATTTAGGCTAGAAGTAGCACATAAAAGAGCTCGCAGTATGATAGACATAGCTAAAATTAAGCAAAAAACATTTTATGATAAAAATAGTTTAGATCACAATTTTAGCATAGGCAATTTAGTTTTACTTAGAAATGAAGTGGCCCATAAACTGGAACCCCAATATTGTGGGCCTTATACCATTAAAGCAATAGATGATAAAAATAATGTTACTATAGTCGATAAGTTATCTTTAAAAGAACAAATAGTTCACAAAAATAGGCTTAAGATTTATCAACAATAAGTAGTTTTAAAGACCGGTCTAAACTTAGAAAATTAATACAATATATACATATAAATAAAATCAAGATTACTCTTATGTACATTTTTTATTTTAACAATTCAATGTAAAAGAATGTTCATACAAAAAAAAAGTTGTATGAGCATTCTTCCGAAGAAGGGAGGTGTAGTATGATTATAAGTCGGATATGCCTTAACATTAATATTCATAAACATTTTGTTTTGGTTTTTATTTTATTGTCCACTTATGCATTCACTGTGCTGTGCCGTTTAAATAAAGTATCATATTTCTTAAAAGGTTCATTACACTTGAAAGTAAACGCAAATATAGCTAACGTAATTATTATATGCGCGGCGCGTGAATGCTAGAATCATATTACACAAGTAAACACCGAAAAATTGTTGTTGGCTTGCATTGATAAAAGTTACTATAAAAACGCTTGTAATTAGTATGTAAGAAACAATAAAGAAAATAATCGTTCGCCAAGCTGGATGCCTAGCTTGGAACGACAAATAAATAAATATATTTAACTCAAATAAATATTCTTTCATTACAAGGCTACATATAATTGGCCATGGGTAAAACATGAGTTGGTTAGATTGACTCCTACTACAGCTAATGATTGTCCCTGAGCTATATTTATGGACATTGCGAAAGCCAGTCTAATAGGAAATTGGAGGCGTTTAAAATTGGAAGGTTATCCGTCGGTATCATTGGAATTCTTGGTATGAAAACTTTGTGGTTTTCAAAATTTCCTGATAAAACCCTAGCTTCTATAACATTCGGTAAAAGTTTCATGATGATTAGCCTTGTGCCATTGCATAAACGTGGAGGATCCAAATTACGCAGCATAATTATCATGGCCCCCTTTTTAAGCATCAGTCGATGAGGAGGAATTCCTGATGGGTCCAAGGAGTTAAGAAACTCAACGGGATAATGAACAGCCTGGGATTCTTCGACGACTGTGTCAATGGAATGATAAGTTGTGACAGTTCCTGGTAGTATTTCTTGAATTTTGGAATTAATGACATTTACATCGTCATTCTTAGGTGCCAAAATTGCCCTTTCTCGAAGCCATCTATAGTTTGTGTGATTGGCTGAAATATTTGTAAATATCCTTTCTATCAAAGCATCGACTGATAACATAAGTTGAAAAAACCTGGAGGAAAATAAATTAAATTTGGTGGTAAAGAAACTGGTATTTTTCCATTGCCTATTGTAAGTAGTTGTTCAGAAAAATTTTCTGCTGAAGCATCTCCTCCCAAATGTGCTCTCATATTTGTAGAAAGAGTCAATTTTTGAACGTAGTCCCATAGGTATGACGATTTTAAGCAGGCATTCACTTCATCTGCGGCGGCTCCTTTCGGAATAACTGGAAGAATTTGTCGAAAATACCCTGCCAGTAAGAGTAAGGCACCACCCATGGGTTGATCATTACCTCTCAAGTCTCTCAGAGATCGTTCTAAAGCTTCCAGCGACTTTTTATGGGCCATTGTGCACTCATCCCACACGATTAGCTTACATGTCTTTAAAACCCTACCTTGACCTGAGTTTTTGCTTATATTGCACATCGGTGTGTCAGATATTTGCATAGACAGTGGTAACTTAAAAGTTGAGTGAGCTGTTCGTCCGCCACACAAAAGGGTAGCCGCTATTCCTGAAGAAGCAACTGCCACAGCAATTTCTTTCTTTTCTCTTACATCAGCCAATATCAAATTAAGCAGAAATGTTTTGCCGGTTCCTCCAGGCGCATCCAAAAAAATCAATCCTCCCTTATTTTCAATAATCATCCCTTGAATAGTTTCGTACGCGACTTTTTGATCCGTAACCTCTATCGTTGATAATATAAATTCGTTTCTATATCAAATGGTCTAACCCCCATTTTTCTCTAAGCTCATATTTTTTCTAGGAGTACTAAACACTAACTTCATTAAACTTTTTACCAATTTTTGGTATTCTGCCATAAATGCGTCCAGTAATATGCAGTATGAAAAATCCCATTTGTATAGGAGGTGTCACGCCCCATTTCTAGCTATCATCTGCAGGTATGAACCTTATATAATCTCTTACCAAATTTCAGTTGTCTAGCCCAAATACTTCCGGAGATATGGACAATGAAAAATTGCATTTATATGGGAGGTGCCAAGCCCCCTTTTTCGTTTTTCTCAGTTTTCTTGGAGGTGTTAGGAATTAACCTCATATAATCCCTTCCCAAATTTCATTGGTCTAGCCTAAATACTTCTTGAGATTTGGACTATAAAAAATTCCAGTTGTGTGGGAGGTGCCATGCCCCCTTTTTCGTTATACGCAGTTTTTCTGGATGTGGTAAGGATTAATGTCATATAACCCCTTACCAAATTTCAGTAGTCTAACGTAAATACTTCCAGAAATACGGACTGGCAAAAATTCCATTTGTATGGGAGGTGCCACTCCCCCTTTTTAGTTATACGCAGTTTTTGTGGATGTGGTAAGGATTAATGTCATATAACCCCTTACCAAATTCCAGTAGTCTAACGTAAATATTTCCAAAAATACGGACTGTTAAAAAATCCATTTGCATGGGAGGTGCCACGCCCCCTCTTTAGTTATACGCAGTTTTTGTGGATGTGGTAAGGATTAATGTCATATAACCCCTTACCAAATTTCAGTGGTCTAACGTAAATACTTTCAGAAATACGGACTGTTAAAAACTCCATTTGTATGGAAGGTGCCACGCCCCCTATATATATCAAAATATTTTTTAGCCTATGACCATCCCGGTAAGGTATCCAGTTCGTGTTTCAAATTTGGTTACGATCGGTTTATGCGTTTAGGACGCAAGTCGATCTATAGATACATACATAATTTGAATTTTATATATATAGATGTGAACCTATTATAACTAAGCAAAAGCCTAGCGACATTTTCTTTAACGTGACTCAAAGTATATACTACCAAAATCTGACAGACTTCCGTGCTAAGGTGTTCCCCAAGGAAAGAGAGCAAATTAAAAGAATTGCGTAACCTGCCCGCCGATAACATTAATGTATAGAGAAGTCTCAACGGTAAGACGGTATGGAATGTTAAGTGGTACTCGTCCCAAGAAGACTAATCGCCACATATACATTTTTCACCAGAAGTTAACAGTAAGGGACTGAATTATGTAACTTAAGCAGCAGTCGATTAGAATTTGTTGGTGACTAGAAGCATAGAATGTTAGGTAGCTTTTTAATAAAGCGTTTTTCAGTAAGAGCGCTTCAACTTTTGAACTTTTTTGAATAAAACACAAACGGTTTGACTTTTTTAACTAATTTTTTTTATTATCGAGTTTGAACAAATACATTTAAGTATGAAATTCGCGTTCTTTTGCATGACCACCGCGTACACGTTTTACGAAGTCCAATCGTTGAACCTAATTTTCAACCACTCTTTTGCATAAATCGGCCGAAATTCCAGCAATTTCGCGTTCAATATTGGCTCTGAGCTCACAAATCGTCGCCGTCTTGTTACTGTAGACCAATGACTTCACATAACACCAAAACGGGACGGCTTGTTAAATGGACCGTAAAATGGCCGTAATGCTCTTAAAGTAGCAGCAACAGAACGATTATTTTCATAAAAAATTTGCACAATTTGCAATCGTTGCTCAAGTGTGTAGCGTTCCATAATGAAATGTATACTAATGAAGTTTACAAATGACAAGCGAAAAATAAAAAATATTGCGTCGTTCGCCCTCCCTATCGGAAAAAAGTTGAAGCGCACCTATTGAACAACCCTATATGACCTATATATTTGCATTTTTTCCTGTCTGTCTGAGGTGCTATGTTAAACTTCGTTCAAATATGTGAATTTATATATACATACATACAAATATATGCGGCTGCGTGCACTTGCCACAGCAAACTTTTTTAAGGAATCGAGGGCACATTCATAGGCACAGAATTTATGAATTATGAAGCGGCAAAAAAAATTGCTTCATAATTTACTTAAACAACCTTTTAGGTCTTTACTATGAAGTAGTGCATTATTATTCGATATGTGAATTTTAATGTTCATGAGGAAAAATATTCAATAAATGTTAGAAATAAAAAAATGCATGTTCATTGAAAAATATTAGTTTAACAATTTGCGCATTTGGTGCCTATTGTTATGAACAGCGCTGCACAGCTCGCAGAAACTTCAATACTAAATATTTGGCTCTTTGAACTTCATTCGAAGGCTGATTGTATGTTAGTTTGGGTAGGTTGACCTTGCTGGCTGAAAGCCATCACATAGATCTAATGGGTCCTTGGTGGTACCAGATGAAGATTGACTCGTACGTTTCCTTGTAGTAGGCTTCTTGTAATAAGCCTGCGTCTAAGTAAGCTCTAACCCCGAGAGACATTCTAACTTTTCATATTGTAGAGCTCCTAGACATTTTATTCGGGTTCTAGCTAATGCAGAGCTAGAGTTTCCCTCTCTTCTAGTTCACTGCAAAATCTACAGCTATCATTGTTTATAATTCCCCGAATATATGTACAGAAATCTCCAAAAAAAGCTCAATTTTAAGTCTGTGAGAATATATACCAGCTCCAACACCGCAGTTCCGTTTACTTCCATCCGTATAGACTGTAGTGTCGAAGTTGTTTAGAGAGAGTCCCTTATTCCATTCTTCCTTAGATGGAAAGAGAGTGGCAAAATTCCTATCGAATGTTACCGTCGGGACGATGTAGTCAGTTCTCACCAAGATTAACTAAGTTTGTCGCAAAATTAGACTAGCATGACCATAAGTTTTATCTCTCCAGCGACCCGCTTCATTTAACCTAAATGCACTCATGGTTGCCGTCTTCTTAACATGTAGGTCAATTGGAATAACGTGTGTCAGTGCATTGAGAGCCTCTCTAGGACATGATCTGATTGCACCGACCGTTATTGCACAGGCTGATCTTTGTATTCTGCCGAGTAGTTTGGTATTGTACTCTCTCCCTAGAGCCTTCCACCAAACTACCGAACCATACGATAAAATAGGTCGTATAACCGTCTTATACAGCCATAATGTATTCAAGCATACTTTTACAGGCATATAAAGCAATTTCTGCCTTCCTTACCCGTTCTTCAACATTTTATTTCCAGCTTAGTTTGGAGTCCAGAATTACCCCTAAGTACTTTGCGCTGGGTGATAGTGAGAGAGTTTGTCTGTTAATATTTGGTAGGGTAAAAGTTGGTACCTTATATCTGGTGGTGAAAAGCATAAGTTCTGTTTAACGTGTGTTTAAACCTAGGCCACAGCCTATGGCCCAAGAGTTAAGCTCGCCTAACGCCCTTTGGATGATCCCACTGATCTTATCAGGACACAGTCCCGACGCTACTAACACCACATCATCAGCGTACGCCACCGCTTTTACCCCACCTCTATTGAGTTTTGTTAAGACTTTGCTAATAACGCATAACCAGAGAAGTTGAGACAATACTCCCCCGTGTGGTGTGCCTCTGTGGACGTTCTTGGTTATGCTGATATCACCCCTATTAGCTTTGATGATCCTGGTTTCTAGCATAGAGATGACCCAATTACTGATGAAATTGTCCACCTCTAAGTCTATCAACGCCCGTTGGATCGCATCTGTACTAACATTGTTAAAGGCGCCTTCTATATCCAAGAATGCCGCCATGGTATAACGTTTGTTCTCTAGAGGGCCCTCTATTGTTCGGATTACCTCGTGAAGCGCTGTCTCCGTGGATTTGCCTTTAAGGTACGCATGTTGTGCAGTAGATATACGAGAGCTCTCCAAAGAGCTTCTAAGATATATATCCAAAAGTTTTTAACAGGAAAGACGAAAGACTGATTGGCCTATAGTCCTTCGCTGATTCATGTCCCCTCCTGCCTATTTTTGGAATGAAGACGACCTTGACTAGTTTCCAACTATCCGGAATATGACCTAGATTTAAACACGCTTTAAACATTTCCTCTAGCCATGGTAGGATACAGTCCAAGGTTTCCTGTAACATCTTTGGAATGATCCTATGTGGCCCCGGAGATTTAAAAGGTGAAAAAGATTTAATTGCCCATCCAACTTTCTCCTTTGTAATTATTTCTTTTGCAAGATGCTGTGGATTATATTGGCTCCGCTTCATACTTCCCCTCCCACTTTCGTGGATGCTGCACCCCGGGAAATGCGTGTTTAGCAGAAGTTCTAGCGATTCTTCTGTCGTAGCTGCCCAAGTACCCTCAGGCTTCTTGACCCAAGAAGCCATTGAATGATCTTTGGACAGAACACGGCTAAGCCTGACAGAATCCCTGGTGGATTCGATTGACGAACAAAATTCACTCCAGCTTTCTTTCTTGGCGGCCCTAATTGCCTTCTTGTACTGTCTCCGACTCTCTTTGTACAATTGCCAATTTCCTGTCGAGTAGCTGAAGTTAAACGTTGATCTAGATTTTTCCCTTAGTTTTGAGAGCTTACTGCTCCACCAAGGGGGATGGGATTTTTTGTTAAATGTTATGGGGCAGGACGATTTGTAGGCGCTACTAAATGCCTTCTCCTGTGTTGTGACCCTTCTCTCAAGGTTTTCGGTGAGAGTGATTTGGTGGATGGGAATCTCTCCTATCCTTTTATTTACTATGTTTCTGAACCTCTCCCAGTGGGTTCTTGGATCCGAAAAAGGCCATTTATTAGAAACCCTCCAATTATCTAACCTACTGAGCTGTTTTCAGACAATAGAGTAGCATCGATCACTTCCTCCCATCCCCTGAAGTACTCCGTACTTGGAAAGGTGAAAGTGGGAGTGTACCTCTGTTACATATCGACAAATTAGTGTTAATTATGAAACCATAAAGAGACTCACCCCGGTCGTTTGTTTCGGAGCTTCCGTTGCCTCGGATGCTTTGCATTGGCATCGCAACCGAGAACCAGGGTTTTGTTCAGGTTTTTCTGCACAAGTTTACGGGACTCCTCAGGTGGTCTGGTCTATCATGTGCCATGTATATAGAGACAAGTGTCATTCTGGCTCCGTCAGTGGCTTCCACCTCAACAGCCGTCACATCCTGTGAACTATACAATGGAATTAAAAATGTGTTTAAGTGTTTTTTAGCTACAATACATGTTCTAGGATTACCTTCTATCCGTTTGTAGTAGATATTGTAGTTTTTTCCAGAGAACCCCTTCACCTCGGTGCTCCACACCCAGGGTTCCTGAATTAATGCGATGTCCACGTCCTCCTCCGTCAGGAGAACGATTAGGTTGTCCGTTACAGTCTGTGAATGCTGAAGATTAATTTGAACAACCTCTAAACCCATGTTTATTGGTTTCCTTTTCGGACTCGGTGTCATATAGCTGCATGCCAGGCAGCAGTTCGTTGGCACTGGGCCTTCCCAATGCCAAACCGAAGTTTGTTTTCCACTTTCTCCAGTGGTCGCAGACTTTCTTCTATAATTAGGAGGAGGAAAGACATGGTGTGCCTTTGCTGAACCTCCGCTTTGATGATCGACCAATCGGTCAACGGCACCGAGCTATTATGCGCCTGAAGGTAGGGGATTAGTTGATTGGCTTCAAACTTCATGTTTGGTACCCAGATACGAGCCCTCGGCATTCGTGGAATCTCTCTAGCCGGAATTAGCTTGAGTTTCAAGCCTTCCCAGCTGTTCTGGATTTTACCAATCTTGTTTGTCAGAAAATGCAGTGAGAATGGTAACCGCGGACTACCTCCACCGAGTCGAAACCTGGTGTTTGGCCCTCCGAGTTCGCCATGACATGGTCAACGACTATGCGAGACAACCGTGCCTCAATCTCTCCATTTGTCAAGCACTGGTTTCCCGCAGTTAGAGGTTTCGTCTGCCAATGCCATTGGAGATGGTCCCGTGCCACCTCACTAAATCGCTTGATAGGTTTGGAGGCAACTGTACCCTGATCCCACATCTTGTGCTTCTTTGTTACCTTCCCAGTTTCGTCATGCGAGCTTTGGCTTCTGTCCTATTGGCGGCTTTGAATGCCAAGTATTCATCAACCACCTTTTGACATCTTGCCGTGTCGGTCTCATCTTTGGGATGAACTTTACCTTCGGCCACGTTTTTTCGAATCCTGCCAAGGATAGCGAGAGACCTCTGGTAAAGTTTATACCTCGAGGGACCTTTATTAGCACGCTTTTGCCCCATGGCTTTAGCGGATGTTGTTGGTTTATTTATAGTTGTTGGCGTACTGTGGCCCACAGCTTTGCCCTCAACTGTTTGTTTCAACATTTCATCTGGTTCACCTGCCCCGCCAAGGGAGCTGCGCATGCCGCCATGCGCGGTGACCAAAGAGGATAAAGGGGAAATATCCGGTCGACCATGGCAGCGCCCAATGCCATGGCAAGGCCACCGTTACAACCTGAAGCGGCCTGGTATCAGGAGGGCTCCGTACGAAGGCAGCCTTATTTAGTCCCCCGGCTGCCGAACCCACCCAATAGGCACGGGTCGCATCACACCTCGGATTGAGGGAGTTTTTTTTAACGAAGTTTACGTCTTCGACCTGTGTGATTCGCGGGAGACCTACTCTCCTACCTTCCATATCTGGGAGACGTTCCCCTATCCACCACCTGGGGACGCGCCCTATAGGGATAGCAGGTTCCCCCAAAGGATATATATATATATAGAAGAAGAAAAAGTTGTTTCTAATAGCTTTTCTTTTTCTTTTTTTGGTCCGTCACCTACGTTCTCTCTGAATTCCGAATGGTAGTCACGCACCAACCCATTCGGCTACAGCGGCCGCCTTGTTAATAGTTCTAGTGAAATATCCTTAGTCGATAGTATTTTATGGATTGATATCATGAAATTTAAATGTTTTCTCAACAAACTTGGTCCCATTTTAGATTTGATATTTTTAAGTAAAAACGTACATTTTTTCATACTTGACTGTGTTTTACCTATTATAAAATCAGATATGCATCATCTAATTTTAAATTAGGTGATTTTTTGAAACTGAATAATCTTTTTCTGAACAGTAACTGGGATACATTGTTTCATCATCTTGACGTTTCTAAGTGCTTCAAGATTTTTAGACCTACTACTATACTATTATACTATAATAAGAAATTCGTCTGTTTGGATACATTTTTACACCAAAACAACGTTCTTAGCTTCGAAGAAAGTTTGAAATCTAATCCAAAAACGTTTTAGAATTTAGTAAATTCGAAGAAATCTGATTCGAATATTCCGTCCGCTCTTTTCTTCTGTGACAAAGCTGTTATTACTCCTGCTGATGTCGCTAATCTCTTTGCTGAGTTTTTTAAGTCCAATTTTGAATCGAGCTCTAACAGTGAGGAAAATACTTCCTTGGATATACAGTGTGCCACTTAAGTCACCGTACTCTTGTTATAATATATTTGCACAAATCACCCTGTAATTTGGCCAAATTTTTTTTATTAAATTTAAAAAACTTTGATGCAGGCTAACAAAACAATATATTTTCTTTTAAATAGTTAAATAAAAATAGTAACGTTCCAAACTTAATGTAATATTATTAATTAAAAACAAAAGGAACTTCAATATCTGCGTCAAAAAAAGTCTACGTATTCTTACAAACTAATATAAACTTATTAACTATAAGGAACATTATTTTCATTACAACTTTTAACTTAGTATCTAGTGGTATAACCCTTCATCTTAATCACCTCTCTGAGGCGATTTGTCGTTGACATCACCAGTTTTTCAATGTAATTGGGGTCCATTGCGCACCACTCTTGGTGCAATGCCTCCCGCAGGAGATTTTTATTGCTTATGTGGTGCTTTCTTATTTTTTTCCTACACGTGTTCAATCGGATTGATATCCAGGCTCTGTGGTGGCGTCTCCAAAAGGTGTGGAGTGTTGTAAGCGTGGTACAGCCTGGTGTTCATTGCTTTGTGTTTAGGGTCGTTGGCTTGCGGAAAATAGAAATCGGAACCTATTCTCAATTTCTTGGCGCTGCTCTTCATATTTTTTTTTTTCAAATTTTAAAAATACACGTATTAGTCCATCACTTCGTCGATAAATTCCAAATTTCCGATTCCTGCTGCAGCTATGCAGCCCCAAACCATAATGCCTCCACCGCCGTGTTTTACAGTTTTTATGGTAATTTTTGGATTTAGAGCTTCTCCTGGTCTCCTCCATACGCGAAGACGCCCATCTGAGCCAAAAATATTGTACCGTAACTCATCTGAGATGATGACCTTCCGCCAGAAGTCAATTGGTTTGTCCACATACGCATTGACAAACTCTAAGCACTTCCTCCTATTAATTAAATTTACGTGCGGCTTCTTGCGGGGAGTGTAGGACCTAAAGTTATATTATATGTTTCTATCGCTCTACTTACTATTTCCGGGTGCACCTCCTTGTCAATGTTGCGACCTACATAGGTATGACGCAATCTGCACTGTGCTACAAAACGGATCCTTGTCCAGCAGATGCATTATTGTGCGTCTGTCACGATCGGAAAGTGCAGGTAGCCGGCCGGATCTTGTGTTATTTTTAATGCGCCTTTCGTATTTGAATCGCCCAATGACTGTCTGAATAGTGGATTTGCTTTACTCATATTCCTAGCTATCTCTACATAAGATTTTTGCTCTTTTGTGTAGAGATGCAAGATCTTTCCACGATCATTCAGTGATAAGTCTTTTCGAGGCATTTTTTCTATAAAAATCGAATATTTTGTAAAGCTCAAGCAAAACACGCCAACTATAGGGTTTTTCAGTAAGAGCGCTTCAACTTTTGAACTTTTTTGAATAAAACACAAACGGTTTGACTTTTTTAACTAATTTTTTTTGTATTATCGAGTTTGAACATATACATTTAAGTATGAAATTCGATTTCTTTTGCATGACCACCGCGTGCACGTTTTACGAAGTCCAATCGTTGAACCCAATTTTCGACCACGCTTTTGCATAAATCGGCCGAAATTCCAGCAATTTCGCGTTCAATATTGGCTCTGAGCTCACAAATCGTCGCCGGCTTGTTACTGTAGACCAATGACTTCACATAACCCCAAAACGGGATGGCTTGTTAAATGGACCGTAAAATGGCCGTAATGCTCTTAAAGTAGCATCTTATCATCGGAATGCGACGCAATGGGCGGTTTAGAAATGTGGGGGCTCCACGGTCGCTCCGATGATATATTTTAGAAAAATAAAAAGCACAAAGGCGTGTCAGTATATAGTCATTAGTATTATATTTGCAGTATATACATAGATATATGCATAGAATAGATATATACATAGAAATATATATGTAATAGAAATACGTTGCTTACGTATTATTATGTATGTATTATTATATTAAGTATAATTAATAATTAATAATAAATTACCTTTTAGTTGGCTAACACGTCCTGATGCTAAGAATTCGAAAATCGCAGAGAAAGTTACAATTAAAATTGAAGTGAAAGTAACCTCGCCGAACAACGTTTCACACGGTAAACGTTTTAACTGTTCGGCGGGGAAATGCCAGGGTTAACGGCCTTCACGTTGCAGCGACTGGAAACGGTGGTTAGCAACAGTCGGAACGGTAGGCGCAGTTACCATTAGGGTGGCTAAAAATTTATATTAAATATTAGGGTGTGGCCTGAACATGCCGGCCCCCTTGCGATAAGCAATCATTGTTTTAGGACGGAGGTGTCAGCCAACGTTCGGTGAGACATCTGAGGCTGCTGGTGACGTCTGAAAAACGCTGTAAGGATAAATTTTATGTACGTGAATATGTATTGCACACAAAAAAGTAAAATTTATTATATTAAAATTTATTGATTCGTTATGTACAAATCATATTAGGGCCGTGATACCTGGCGAGGCCTAGGCGCCAGTGTATTGTCGCCCGTCCTTTTATTTTGGCGCGTTGTCGTTGCTTGCACACGTGGTCGAAAAGGCCCGGCCTCCGATCCACGCGCACGCCACCGTTCATGCTGCAGCTGGGGTCGCAGAGGCCTCGTCTCTAATCCCCTATCTTCATTGAGGCGGAAAGGCCTAGTTTCCGCTCTGCTTGGCGCACCAACGTCGTTCGCGTGCGTGGTCGAAAAGGCCTAGTTTCCGCTCCACGCTCGCGCCGACGTTCGTGCTGTAGCTGGGGTCGAAGAGGCCTAGTCTCCATATCCTATCTACGTTGGTACGGAAAGGCCTAGTTTCCGCTCTAGACTCAGTCCTTTGTTTTGTTTTTTACAAACAAAAGGATTTTGAATTTAATTTTCTTTTCTTGTTTTTGTTTTTGCTTTTTGTTTTTAAACCGAACATGTGTAGTGTGCATTGGCTGGTCTGTGCTGATCACAGCGAAGGAGAAGACAAAAATAAAATAATATACATATATCTTTTTGTTAACTAAATATGCACTACGCATTTTAGTTTTTGTTTTTTTTTTTATCATTTGGCTATGAGGAATTTTCATAGCCCTATGAGACACCCTGCCACCCAAAAAAAATGTACCTAATTGGGTACAATCGCAAATTAATGTTATTTTAATATGTTCACCGCGAGGGGTGGGTACATACTAATCGTTTTTCTTATATTCGCCGCATAGGAGGATCGTGCCTTGGCTGTATGTGGATCGTAACCAAGTACAAGGTGTCCTGCCGTGATGTACGTGATATATATTTTTTTTCTTTTTGTTCTTCTTATATTTTGGCTATAATAAGAACAAAATGATAAGCAAAAGAAAAAAAATTATATATATATATTATATATAGATATAATTTTTCGTAGCATTTGCATACATAAGTGCATGATGTTAGAAAAACTAGTAGTTTGCGTTACTTTACGCAAACTATTCCTGGAATGTCGAACCCATTTATAACATTCCTGTAGGGTATTTTTGCTTGTGTTTTTAAAAAACCCTAATTTCCTTAATGGCTGACTTCGACCCATTTCCTTTTGACACGTGTAGACGGCGGGTCGGTTCCTTTTTTTTGCGTTCTCGACAAGACGTGTTTAAAAATAATTTAACGAGTGAATTCGTGACAAAAAAACTTCGTAGTAATCGGACTTGACTTTCCTCTGCCCAAGGAAAAAACCGTCGCGCTAAGAAAAATTTCAGATCGAGCGTTATATCAGAAGTGTTAAGTGGTAATTTGTTGGCCTTTCGGTTTTGCGTGTGAATAAAGGCTAGATAAAAAGTGCGTAAAAGGTCCACATGTACGCGTTACCAATGACGGCAATTTAGTGAATGGGCCACACACAAGTAAGCCTTGGACCACGGTAAAGAAAGGGCGCCATCAGAATTTGCGTTTGGTTCTCGCATTTGGATCATCATTGAACGCGGGCGAAATATGATATTTTGATTAAATTTTTATTTATATTAAAGGAGAGTTTATTATAAAGTGTGAATTTTTAACTTTGCACTAGTAATGTAGATATGAATATTGAACATTTGTGATTGAAAAAAGTCTAAAAAGAATTAAATCTTTAAAATAATATATAAATACAAATATGTTCAGTTTAGCAAAAATTAGCAATTGTGCAATTTCAACACCATCAATAAAAAGATATTTGGCAGAATAACGAGCGCCGCCCTCAAGTAGTGATCATAGTGTGAGCGCAGCATTATGATCTGAATATTCGTAAGTATGCAACTCTGTTTTTCATACATTTCGCAAAATATTCTACAGCAACAAGTGGGCGAATTGCACGCAAAAATATAAAGGTAAGATTTTAAAATATATGATTGTATATAATTAGTGCTTAATGAATTTTATAATTAATTCGGCTGTGCTTTCCTGTTCTACCACGATATATTTGCTTATAATGTCTAAGTGCGTGAACCGAATTTAAATATTATAACACGCAAATGTAGTCACTATATCAGCCTTTTGATTTATATTACTTTTTATAAATTACAATTAAGAATTAATAGCAATATTTAACGTTAAAAATGCATCTTTTTTGCATAAGCTTGAAAAAATGCCCTATTACAGACGCTTATTTCACTTAAATACAAACACAGAAAAGTAACAAAATGACTTATAAACATTCTTTACTACATTAAGATTCGATTTAAAGCTATTTTTACTAAATAATAGTCCAAACTCTATTAAAATTCTATTATTACAAATGTTCTTCTAACCGTTTGTAATAAATTTGAAGAGCGAACCGTCAAACGAACGATGAGAGAGGGAAGAACAAAGCGAAATAAGAAAAACCCAGTCAACCAAAAGGGAACAATTCTTTTATTATTATTTTTATTATCTATAGGGGCGCTTTTTTGATTTCAAATATATATAACAAAAACAAATATTTTTACAAATACTGAAAATTTGGAATAAAAATCGCAAAACCGAAAGGCCAACAAATTACCACTTAACACTTCTGATATAACGCTCGATCTGAAATTTTTCTTAGCGCGACGGTTTTTTCCTTGGGCAGAGGAAAGTCAAGTCCGATTACTACGAAGTTTTTTTTGTCACGAATTCACTCGTTTAATTATTTTTAAACACGTCTTGTCGAGAACGCAAAAAAAAAAGGAACCGACCCGCCGTCTACACGTGTCAAAAGGAAATGGGTCGAAGTCAGCCATTAAGGAAATTAGGGTTTTTTAAAAACACAAGCAAAAATACCGTACAGGAATGTTATAAATGGGTTCGACATTCCAGGAATAGTTTGCGTAAAGTAACGCAAACTACTAGTTTTTCTAACATCATGCACTTAGTCCGATTTTTAGTCCAAATTTTTGCCTGCGGCGCTTTTTTAGTTTCAAATATACATATATATTACAAAAAAAAAATATTTTTACAAATACTGAAAATTTGGAATAAAAATCGCGCGATTATTAGTCCAAATTTTCGCCTGCGGCGCTTTTTTGATTTCAAATATACATGTATATTACAAAAACAAATATTTTTACAAAAAACAAAAATTTTATAAATAGTGAAATAATGCAAAATCGGAAAATTTTTGGCCTAAATTTTCGCCATCGGCACTCATAACTTTTACGATAAAAGAACGTTTTCATAAGTGCTATGAAATATAAAACCTAAGTTAAATGCTTGCTGGGTTGACGACTGCTGTATACTCTTCTCTTCAACTGTATTTCAGTACAAACTGCAAATGCGGTCGGAAAAAACCTAATTTTTAAACTTCCCCTGGGGGTTCTATAAGGACACTAGGAGATTGAGACTTTCACAGTTATAATGGTGTAACCTTGCTCTTTCTAATGGGCGGGGTGGGTGGTGAAACGCCCCCTCCCCCTCCGCCCCCCATTCAAATATATCGTGGTAGTAAAGGAAAGTTTTGCCATTAATTCTGTGTGTTATAGGTTCCGTTGTTGTGCAATCAACATCAACTAATTGTTCAATATGTTCGCATTGACACGTACTGCTTCAAACGCCCCTAAGCGGCTGTGCGTTGTAAGCAGGATTTGCCGAAGCGATTATGCCGCTTTGGAACCAATCATCTGCCGTGAAATCATGGAATTGCACCATCAGAAGCATTATCAACATATGTGCACAACTTGAATGCTGCCAAGGAGCAGTTTGCTGAAGCACAGAAAAAACTGAAGTGGCTACGACCATCCCATGTTGAAGCTATCTGGGATATCGCCAACTGGAAGGATATCGTTAATCACCTCGTTGCCGCTGCTAAGAGGTAAATATGTTAAGGCCTGAATGTGAGTTTGAAAGTGAAAATGTGCCTTTTTAGATGTTTGTGTCATCTAAGCTTTAAGTGACCTAGAGAAGCCTGTTCGAATTTGTGGGACGAATGTTGGGCAAAGCAAAGCTGATGAGTGGTAAGTAGACTCGATCTATAAAATCCACGCCGAGAATACGCTTTCAATCTCATGATATTGAACCTTTTCAGATATTTTTAAATAAATAATTTAACTACAACACATTCTGCGTTTGTGATAATCAACGAAAAGATGCGAAATTTGAACATTCAGTTACTACAACACTATTGGAGAAATATTATAAAAAATTAATCCATGTTGGTTCTTGCTTACTTTGTGATATGTAATGCACACGATTCGTGCATTCTTCGTACAGCTATTATTAGAATAAAATTACTTTAAACGAATTTGTATTGTACGTAGTAATTAGAGCTAACTTACGCGCTTTATGAAAGAATTATAGAAATTATTCCATGTTAGTTTTTGCTTACAAGGTAAGCAAGGGGAAGAAAGTTCTGTATACATAAGATGAAATTGCTTTATGTTTTTTTTTGTTTTGCTCCTAAAACTGCAACACTTATGTTGAAGATTTGTTATTATAAATTATGTCATGTATATCGGCGTGGATGAGTAGTGAAAATGTAAATTTTATAAATAAAAATATATTATTTGAAAATAAGAGAATTGTAAATGAAACTAAGAATACCTATTTTTTGTCCATTTCATAGCAACTTTAATTTTCTACAACAAACTTCAGGTAGGGAATTTCTAAAATAATGGGAAATCAAACCAGTGAATCCAAATATTCCTACATATAATAAAATAAATTTAAAAAATTTGTTGAGAATTTCGATGCAATTGCATCCTTCGTAGGTTGTAGGGGTTGTTGTAGCTTCTTAGGTTTGCAAGGGTATAACAGTGTGGTGGTGTCAATCACCTTCTAATAAAGGGAGAATCGCGAAGTGAGATTTGTTTCTACTAGGTAGGTATTGGAAGATATTACGTTGAGGTTGTAGGTGTGGATTTTTCCATTTCTTCTGAGTAAGGTGGAAGTAGGACCAGTTTGACTAGTGGTCTAGTCACCTGTCCCCTTTGTGTCGTGATGTCCACTACGCGTACTTAATTGTCGGGTCCAGGATGTAGTTTTACTACTCGTCCCATTCTCCATTCATTTGGTGGTAGGTTGTCCTCTTTAATGACGACAAGGTCCCCTACCTTGATGTTAGGTTTTTGATGTTTCCACTTCGTGCGTTTTTGCAATTCGATGAGGAATTCCCTTTTCCATCGTTTGCAAAAGGTTTGATGGAGGGCTTTCAATTTCTGCCACCGATTCACAATTGAGGCAGGATTCTCGCTGGTTTCTATTTCTGGCGGAGCTAGGAGGTGTCCCCCAACCAGAAAGTGACCAGGTGTGAGAGGCTATATGTAGATCGGATGGCTCATTGAAAGAGGGACTCAAGGGTCGCGAATTGAGACAGGACTCAATTCGGCATAAGAGGGTATTAAACTCCTCAAAAGTGTATTTCACACCAGAGGCTGTCTTTTTGAAGTGGGCTTTGAAGCTTTTCACACCTGCTTCCCACAGTCCGCCCATGTGAGGGGCTGCTGCAGGTATGAAGTGCCATGTTAATGCCTGGTGGGCATATTTTGAAAGCGTGTTATTGCGTGCATCCGCAATAAACGCTTTAAATTCTGATCGTAAAGATCGTGAAGCTCCTACAAAGTTGGTACCATTGTCGGAGTAAACATTTTTTGGACATCCTCGTCTAGCAACGAATCTCGAGAAGGCTGCTAGAAAGGATGGGGTACTTAGGTCATTGGTGGCCTCTAAATGGATGGCTTTGGTGGCGAAACCGATAAATAGACAGACGTAGCCTTTGGAAATGCGACATCCTCTGCCGCGGAAGCTTTTGATGTCAAATGGACCTGCGAAATCTATACCTGTATTAGTGAAAGCACGCGAAAAGGTGGTGCGTACCTGAGGAAGGATTCCCATGAGTTGGGTTTGCGATCGCTTTTTCTAGATCGTGCAGATCGTACAATTATGAATTATGGATCGGATCATATTTTTAACTCGCGAAATCCAGTACTGCGTTCGAATTAAACGCAACGTCAGCTGATTTTCGCCATGCAGTGATATTTCGTGAATGAATTTGGTTATAAGGCGTGATAACCTGCTATTGTATGGAAGGATAATAGGATGACGCTCGTTATATGATAAGTTGAGGGATGCGCCCAGACGACCGCCTGCCCTCATGATGTCATCTTTGTCGAGGAATGGATTAAGGGGCAATATCTCACTTTTTGTGTCAACTGTTTTCTTTTGTTTCAATTTCGCGTATTCTCCACCGTAATATTGCTTTTGACTGTTTATGATTAAGCGTTGTGTCGTTGCTTTAATTTCATCAGGTGAAATTAAGCAAGACTTTGCTTGAAATGCAATCTTCGTATTAGGGTGGGTTCTTTGAGATAATCTCATAATATATGATAAAACTCTCAAAGCCCTTGGTAAATTGGAAAAACGGTCAAGAATATCGCTGAAATTGATTGTTGTTATTGAACATGCCTTTACCTTTTTCTCTTCCATCGTTGTTTCATAGTCACATTCTGATGTCGGCCATCGTGATTTGTCTTCTTGTAGGTAAGAAGGACCCTGCCACCACAAAGAATTGTGAACCAGTTCCTTGGACGGAAGTCCTCTGCTTGCCAAGTCTGCTGGATTTGATGCCGAGGCAGCTAGTTGCTTGTCCAGTGTGACTTCGCTGAAAAGAGAAACTATCTTGTTTGGTGGACTGACTGTTTCGGCTCGACCAGTTAGTATCCACCCGAATACAGTCTCTTGGGCAAGAAGTGTACTTAGTACATTTTTCTTCAAGCCGCTTAAAATAATTTGGGGATAAATGTCTCCGCCAAGTACAAGGTCCACTGGTTCATTGACGAAGAACCTCTTATCCGCCAGAGTGAGATCTGGAAATGCTTGCCTTGTCATTGCGCTTACTAGGCAAGTTGGCAGATTTCCAGTTAATTGCGGCAAAACTAGCGCAATTGTGTTTATTTTTACAAAAGGGTCGATAGGCGACCGCAGTTGTAATGAGCACGCTTGTCTTACCTGCGCAGATATTGAATTGTTGATGCCCGAGACTTGGGCATGCAAGCGTTTAGATAGCAGGTTGATTCTACGTTTGAGTCATTCAGTAATGAACGAACACTCAGAACCAGAATCGATCAGAGCTTGTGCTGTAAAATTAACATTATTGTGGAATATATTTACCATGGCTGTTCCTAGTAGAACCCCTTTGTCCGTATTAGAATAGCACGATTTAAAATTATGGATTCTGCTATCCCTTGGCCTATTGGAATCGAGTCGTTTTAGGGCCTCCTTGGATGTTGAGGGCAGGTCATCAGCGGGATCTCTGCTTTCCTTAAGAGCTGCTGCTTTTGGTTGAACTGCTGTAATGTGCAGGAGCGTGTTGTGTCTTGAGTGACATGTGCTGCAGTTATACGAGCTCGTACATCTTGACACCGTATGTCCTGTCGACAGGCAGTTCAAGCAACAGTTGTTGCTCTTGACGCACGCGATTCGATCGGTGACCTTTAACTTGCGGAACTTTGGGCAACTTTGCAATTTGTGGTCGTCAGTGACACATAATTTGCACATATGTTTGGCGACACTTACCTGAAAGTTACCCATCCTTTTTGGTGTAGTTTCCGTGAACTGTAGTAGGCTTTGCGCCTTGGGCGCTTTGTAGGCTTTAATTCCTTTTAAGCCTGACACTGTTTCAAGTGTCTGAAACCTGTTGGAAAGGAATTTGTCCATGTCTGTCCACTTTGAAATTTCAGATTTATTCTCTATCGTTTGTTCCCAAAGCGATAGAGTACTTTCTGGCAATTTCGTGGAGCATAAATATGTGATAATGCATCCCAATTTGAAATGTCAATTTGGTGAGTCTGTAAAGAGGAAATGCAATTATTAATGTCTCGTTGGAGTTTTTTTAACGAACTGCCACATTCAGTTTCGATTGACTATAGGTTGAACAGGATCTTCAGCTGCGAATTCACCAGAATCCGTTTGTTCTCGTACCTTTCGCAAAGATTTTTCCACGCCGTAGAAAACCCGTCATTAGTGAGCGGGCACTTCCTCACGATGTCTCTGGCTTCACCCTGCGTTTTCTGGTTGAGGTGAAACAGCTTTTCGACCGGGGTAAGGCGCTTATTTAAAATGTAAATGGCCGTGAACATATCGCGGAATGTTGGCCAAGATACGTAGTCGCCTTTGAAAACCTCCGTATGGCACGGTGGAAGGTGAATATTAAGTTCACGTACTGCTAGTTCTTCGCCTTCCGGTCTGCCTTTTCCAGCCTCGCAGAGAGGTCAGCCATCGTCGACATGCCGCGCAAATATGTACGGTAACATATTTTGTTCCTTTTATTGTATCGCGGCAAGATCCTTAGGAGAAGGAGTTTCTGTTGAAAGCAAGTGGTCGTACGCTGCTTTGGCCTTTTCCCACATTGCTTTCAACTCCGCCTGTTGGATCCGTAGTGAAAATTTCAAATGGTCACTTGACGGAGTGCCATTAAAGTCGGCTTCGAACTCCGTCAAGACGTCGACTAAACGAATATAAGTATCCATATTATAAGTATGGGATACAAAAACTTACGCGGTACTAAAAAAAATGCTCCTTCGCGAAATGGAGACGAGTTTACAGCGAGACCCAAGCCCAAAATGCACCACCGAAATTAAAATGACAATATATATTATGTATCTATATATATATTTATTAACAAAAAGGATAATATATTTATGTTTATATATGTGCATTTCGCCACCCACACAATAATCAGTGGTATGTATATACCGTAGCGAAAAGTGCGCTGGGATCGATTCTAATTTACTGCGGCGTTGTTTGTGTAGTTGTGTACTCAACTTCACAGCGGGAATGTACAAGCAAAAAGAACGGAATAAGAAAAAATTGGAAAATTCCCAACAACGCGCTTTGTTTGTTTGCGGACAGACGGAGTCGTAGACCTTTTTTTTTTTAATTAGATTATTTACACCAAAAAAAAGTGTGCAATAAATCCACGTACCTGTTTTTGCTGGAACGGATTGTTTGCTGTAATGCCTGTTCGGTTGCTGCTTGGTGCTTAGTGCTTTTTGGTGCTTGCTGGCTTGGTGCTTTTTGGTGCTTGCTGATGACTTGTACTTAGTGCTTTTTTGGTGCATTCTGATGCTCTTGTACCAGAGAATGTTAATGCAATGAGAAGGAGCAAATGTTGAATGAGTTTTTTCGAGTTCCAATTTGTAGATTCATAATAAGGTAATTTCAAATTCAACTTTCCTCAAGAGTGGGGAATTGCAGATATTTACCACGCGAGTGACGCGAGGACAGGAATTCAGATTTTTTCTGCGTTTACCAAACTACTGAGGAGTTTCATAAGATTTTTCGGCACACTACTAAGGAAATCGACTTATTTCATGCCCACAGCGAAGCGAATAAATTCGCGATTAAGAAGACCGCGCGGTAGTTAATTTGTGGTGCAGAAGCTAAAATCGGCGGAATTATTCGTTTTGTTTTTTGGCACGTATTTAATTCAGGTTCAAGTCCTGAAGTCATTTTTTTTTTCTTGCACATTTTTGTTTTTACAATTCAAACCAGGAAAGTTTGGTAAAATTGTTGAGTTTATTTTAATTAAAATTTCTTTAAAATACTGTTTTTTTTTGTATTTCATAAATGGAAATTTCTTTTCGGTATAAAATAGTTCATACTGGATATGATCTGATTTTTATATAAATCAATCAAAACAGAAAATATGTACATATGTCTTGAATCTCTTGCATCAAATCCAAATTATATTGATGAGAAAATATCATTCTAATATCCGTCCAGAAAGCCAAACGCGCATACACAGATGCATATGCATATAATTACGCATACAAACTTTCAACTAACGCAGAATATGTGCATATAAAACTGCGAATCGAATAAATGAGTGATTTAGAAAATTTCATTATTAATAGTAGTTTAGCGCAATCGTGAAAGACGTGTCGTATATGCAGTACATCGTCCCATATTTGACTCAGGTTCAAGTCCTGTACACAGTTTTTTGTTCGATATTTTTATTTCATTTTTTATATTTGGTTTAATTAAAATTGATTTAAAATAGTGTATTCAGGTTTTTCTAATACCTGTTATTTAGAAATTTATTTTCTATATAACATTATTCATACTTCTTTTGAATTAATTTATATGTAAAACAGCCATAAAGGCAATCATATGAATATGCATTCCTATATTTAATCTCTTCAGTCAAATCTGAAATACTTACATACACATATTGATGAGAAAATATTCTAATATCCATGGATGCATCCAGAAAGCCAAACGTGCATACACGCATATGTATACAAATATATACAAACCTTCAACGAACGCAAAATGTATGCATATAAAAAACAACAACTGCGACCGTCTTCTTAACGTCAGTGAAAAGATGGGATATGTATACCCTATGAGCAAAAAGAACCGGGAAGGTGATGTTTACTGTTTTCTTCGATTGCCAAGGCATAGTCCATGAGTACCTTCCATCGGGCCAGACAGTCAATAGAGAATATTATTTATTCGTTTAGAAACCTTAGAGAGATGCTGTGTGTTGCAAACCGCCGGAAATGTGAGCAAACAATTCTCAGATTTTGCATGGTGATAACGCGCCATCGCACTGATCAAAGAGAATACAAATCGGCCTGCCGGGAGTGTTTGGAGGACTGGGTTAAGCGTTGGCACATGTGTGTTCCTTCAGACGGGTCATATTTTGAAGGAGATAATATAAATTTTCCTTAAATTTAACTCTGTTTTGTTTAATTTAAACATTCCCGGTACTTTCTGATCATAGGGTACATATATGCGGCTTTGCGGACAGCAATGTGTGATTCGCTGGAAGTCGCATTAGCTCGCGACTGTCGCACAGTTAGAAGACATATTTATATACATATAAGGGTGCATACATACATACGGAGCCGCGGCCACTCGACATGACAAAAATTTAAGATTTATCAAATATTGGCAAATAATTCCACGCGAAATATTCCAATATTACCTATTTTCGAATGGTCGCGAAAATTGGCATATGGGCGGCTCGTTTTATGAATGAAATTGAAATATGAGCTCTAACTTATGAATGAACTTTTTGTTTTTGTTCTAAATTGTTCAGCGCCATCGCTGATAGAATCATGGCCGCTGCGACTGCGTCTACGAATGTATTTTGTTTTTGTAGTTTAGCTAGGTTTAGATTTTAGCTTTGGGCGACATGCGCATGTGAGGTATGTGTTTTTGTTGTGTTCTAGAACATTTTAGAATGTGTGGTGGCAAAGCGGCCATCGCGTTGCGCTTGCTGTTGCTTTTGCGTCTATCAAAGTATTGTGTTTTTGTAAGTATAATGTTAGGAATATCGACTGGTGAAAGACAAAAGTACACGGAAGCAAGAAGGGAGCACTGTGCTCGCGCATATATGCATGAATGTATGAACGTGCATGGATGTAGTAACATATGAATACAATTATTTTGTAGGAAGTTTAGAAGGCAAATAGGTATATATGTATGTATATATGCTAGGACATAAAGTGGGTATATGTACATACATAGAGCAGAATTGTTTTTGCACTTGTTAGGAAGAAACTCGTTCACTAGTGCGTATGTGTATTTGATTTCTTGTAAGAATGTGATGTGCTGCGACATGTGTACATACATAAGTCAAGGTTATTTGGGCATACTTGCATATGTGATATGATGTTCTTGCGCTTATGCATTATTGTTTTTCATATACAAATGTACATACATACATATGTATGTAAATGCTGTCGAATACATAAACCATAAATTGACATACAATATAAAATAAGTGTTGATTTATCTTAAGGGGTTATACGCAGTTATGACTTTCAAAAAAATCGATTTTTTTTATTGCATTTTTGTAATGTACATATATTCAAAAGTATACGCACGAAATTTGAAGTAGATCTAAGCAATACTTTCGGAGTTATACCTAAATATGTAGAGATGCCTCGGCACGTTTTAAGGGGGTTTTCTAGTCTAGAAATTTGAAAAAATCGAAAATTTTTTTTTTTTCAAAATTCGATAGTCTAGGTATTCAAAAATATCTCCCTAAAAGGATTTTGCAAAATTCGAATCATTTTCGAAATTACAACTATTTTAGTGACGCGACAGCTAGACTGGTTTGAGCGGACGGCGAAATTCAAACGCGTTTTTCTCAAAACTCCTTTTGCTGAGGTGGTTGACACGATATCTGAAGTTCTATCTGACCGATCCCTTTGAAATTTGGTGAGAATCTTTTTCATACATCTCTTTATCACTGGAGCATTGGATTTTGAAAAATTTTAATTTGAAGTATTTTTAAAAAATTCGTAAAGGTCAAAAAACAGGGGTAAAAAAATTTTTTTTTTTCAAGTAGGCGCCATTTTGTGAATTTTTATTTTTTTTTTTCGGCCGAGGCTCAAGATGTAGCGACATCTTTACTAATTAAGAATTTTCTTTGTTTGTTCGATTTAGATCACTACAAGGGTTGGAATCATGTCAACCAGGGAGCACTGTTTGACTAGCAACCCCTACTTCACCGACCTGTCACTGGATGAATTTTTGACTTTTTTTTTTTTTAATTTTTTTTATATACCTTAAACATTAATAAATATTATATAAAAAAATGGATAGTAAAAATGTTTTTAATTTTTCTTTTATCCTAGTTTGAAAAATACCCAAAAAGTAGGGCTCTAGACCAGAATACCCCCTTAAGGTAGGTTGACAGAGGCTCAAGCGGCGGCCGCTTATCTCGACCGTTGCTCCTTTTATATACCTGTGTATTGTATTCTTATACATTGTGTGAGAGCATAAAAGTGTTTTCCTTGTACCTGAGAGCAAAATTCAACAGTTTTTAGACGTTTTGTCAGTATATACAGCCAAGGCAAGCGTGAAGTCGTGCATTAGTTTTCGTATTTTCTGAAATATTTCGTTCGGATTTCTAAGATAATTCACAATTATAGTATAATAATTTAATATGAAAGTTAGTAGAGAACGACGTTCTGTTACAAATGCACAAAAATCGAGAAATAAAAAACAAAAAAACGTTTAAATCCGAATAAAGCTGAGACGGACGAAAGCAGCTTTAGCGCGTCTGCGAAAAAATTCAAGATGCAGGAGAAAAATATCGTGCCTCGTGATACCTCGATAGAATACAGAATTTTGAACTTTATTACAGTGTTTGCAGCAATTTCTGAGTATGTAAAGTGCAAAACTTGTAATAAAGACATAAAGTTTCAAACTAGTGGCGAAAGAGGACTTGGGTTTAAAATTATTTTGCTGTGTGATGACTGTGCTCCGCGTTCTGTAAATTCGTGTTCGTTTGTCAATCATTCTTACCCAATAAACAGACGTTTTTTGTTTGTAATGAGAGTTCTTGAATTACATCGGCGACGGTGATTCGAAAACTTACTCGGGGATTTTAAAAGCTTTACCGTATGGTAATAATAAAGTTATAAAAAAAGAGTGTATTGGACAAGTGCAGAAAAGAATGGGCACGCGGCTTCGAGAACTTGTAAAAAAATCTGTTGAAACCGTCAGCAAAGCCGGAAAAAAAATTCAAAACAAAGTTCTTGGTGGCAAAGGAAAACTTACAGGCAAAACTATCGACAAACTGACAGTTTATTACGGTTTAGCAATTAGGAGAAATTGCGAATCTGTTGAAGATATGTGCAATGCAATATGGGCAACGTATTTGCATTACTGTTCAACTGACACAAATCCACAACACGAGCAGTGCCCGGTTGGGCCGGAGTCATGGTGTTCTTGGCAGCGAGCAGCAGCAGGAGACAAACTGGCCGAATTTGAGCACGATTACCAGCCATTATCCACGGATGTTGCTGAAGCTGTGCGTCCAATTTACGAAGACCTCAGCAGCAAGACACTATTGGAACGATGTGTAGGCGGTTTTACACAAAATAATAACGAGAGTTATAACCAGATTATCTGGAAAATTACGCCGAAAAGCATTCCCAGTGGCTCAAAAATTGTTCAAATGGCTGCAAATATTGCCGCCGGTATCTTTAATGAAGGCTTAATTTCACTTTTGTACCATATGAATGCAATGGGACTGTCTTTGGGGCCCAATGCGCATGCATATGTACAAAAGGAGGACAACGAGCGTGTCATGATATCCGAGCGCAGAGCGCACGAAGCGACACGAGAGGGAAGGATGGCTCGAAGACAGCACCAAATTGAATTGCTGGAGGCTGCTGAAGGAATGGAGGGTTTATTATATGGCCCTGGAATAGATGACACTATGTAAGTTAAAAAAAAATTTGTTTCCTATGTGTCAACCGGTATTGAAACTTTAAACGTGTTTTTTTCAAAACGGCATTTTTCAAGTCGGTGTACACGATATCTCGAAAACGCCAAATTTTAACGTAAAAATCGAAATCATGTCTTTTAAAAGCTGCCATTTTGTGAAAATTCACTATTTTAATTAGCCGAACGATTAATTACTAGATAATCTAATATATTAACAAAATTTGTTTGGTTTTTTGATTTCAGATAATCCAATCCTGAGTTACGATGAACACCGTAAATCGTCTTTTTATAAAGGAGGTTCCAGAAATCGCCTGCAGCGCGCTCTATAATCAACATTTTCATAAATAAAAAATTTTGTTACGTTCTTGAAGGATGCTTTTATAACCGCCAAAAATTTTCAAATTAAAATATTCTGAAGTTTCTTCAGGATAAATCCTTGACAACCCGTCTTTTATTTGCTTCATAACTGCGTTTAACCCCTTAAACCGTTCTTTTTTTCTGAATGCAAATACCTCCTATTGACATGTACATACATATTATGTACTTATGTATATGATCATATACCATCATTTATTTACATATAAAGTATACGTTCATATATGTGTGTAATGAAAAACTTCTTGAATTACTTTCAGAACTTTATTAAAATTTATTCGCGTCGCGCGCATGCACAAAACCTTTTGTTCACAACGCAGGCGCAGAAATAAACGCTCTGCGTATTTATCCTCCCCACGTGACTCGCCATCAATTCTCGGTGAACATTTTTTTTTTCGTTTTTAAATTTTTTTTTTAATGTAATCGTAAAAAAATTTGTAATAAATTTTATGTATCCGCTTATCATTTCAAAAGTAACAAAATGGTAAAAAAATAAGCAGTCGAAGAAATAAACGCACCGCCTATTTTTCCTCGCCACATGTTAGACTCGAGTTCAATTCCCGGCGCAACCTTTTTTTATAAATTTTTTTTTAATCTTTGTTTTTTTAATGTAATTGAAAAAAAAAATTATGTAATAAATTTTACGTATTCGCTTATTATTTCAAAAATACGAAAATAGTAAAAATTTAATTGGTTTAATGTCGAGGTGAGAAATGTGTTGTGTGTTGAGGTGAAAGATGTGTGGTGTTTCTAATTTTTGTGTGGGCAAAAGTCAGTGAGCTGTCCTTAAACTCGGTGTGCTAAATTCCCTTACTTCAAATCTTTCAAATCTCAATTGTACTAAAAAAAGCTCACAGTAACTTTTGCACCTTCTCATTGCATTAACATTCTCTGCTTGTACTTAGTGCTTTTTGCTGTTGAAAATGCTCTGTTCAAATGGATCGTTATTATTGTTGATATCCGGCTCGAAGGACCATGTTATCATCGGAATGCGACGCAATGAGCGGTTTAGAAATGTGGGGCCTCCACGGTCGCTCCGATGATATATTTTATTTTTATTTGCAGTATATACATAGATATATGCATAGAATAGATATATACATAGAAATATATATGTAATAGAAATACGTTGCTTACGTATTATTATGTATGTATTATTATATTAAGTATACAGTAGGCTCTGTTTTTATGCGGTAGATACGTTCCGCAAGAAACAGCATAAAAAAGCTACTAGTTCTATAGTAAAACTATAGATACGTTTCAAAAGTGCTAAAACCGCATAAATCTGAAATAATGTAATAAAATCGCATAAAAAAGGACACTAGTCCCATATTATAACTATAGATAAGTTCCATAGACCGCATGAATCTGAAATAATTAAATAAAATCGCATAAACAAAATATTGTATTTTTGAAAATTATATCTTTATTTAAGAAACGTCAGAATCGAAAAATAAATTGAAGTCAGAAATAAAATCAGACAATACCCACATGTTGCGCGTTCGTTTAGGATTTGGCGTAAAATCACTTTCGTCACTTGAGGAAATGTACACGTCTGATCTAGATAGTTATGCAGGCGGTTCCATACTTGTAGGGTTAGCATTTCTGATGTAATCTGTGATGAGTTTTTGCTTAGCTGGCTTAGAATCTTGTTTATATGTACAATTCCCGATAGGTTAGGTTAGGTTGAAGCGGTTGTCCATTGTGGACACACTCAGGCTCGTAGCCCATTGTGATGCCGCAAGGGGAAACTAGCCCTTATCCCTCCTGAAACCACAGTGTACTATTCAAAAATTTTGCTAGATCCTTAATTTCGACAGAGCCGAGATCTTCTAGTTCATTAAAGAAATGTTTGCCCAAATTGGCGAGTCTACGTCTGGATAGAGCAGGACAATGGCACAGAAGGTGCGGAATCGTCTCTTCCTCTTCCTCGTCTAGACAACTTCTGCAGAAGTCATGTGTTTGCATACCCATTCTCTGGGCGTGCCTACCAATTAGGCAGTGCCCCGTTATGACTGAAGTCAGTATGTTGAGACTATGTTTGTCTCTCCTTAGTAGAAGTTCTGTGCGTTTAGCATTGAGAGTCGGCCACATCTGTCGGGCTATTTTGCAAGTGGCTTCGTTTCGCCATCTTTCATTCGCTATTCTTACAATTTCCTCGTGGATATGTAGTCTACATGTTTGCAAGGGTATACCTATATCAGTGTCTATGTGCTCATCAGTCAGTTTGGTGCCGATTTTCGCGAGTTCATCAGCTCTGCAGTTCCCCTCTATGTCGCAATGGCCAGGAACCCATGCTATCGTTAGGTGAAATGACTCAGCCATCTCGTTAAGAGATGTGCGGCATTTCATGGCTACCTTAGAGGTTGTCGACTGTTTAGTGAGGGATTTTATCGCCGCTTGGCTATCAGTGAAAATGTAGATATCATCACCAGATATCGCATCACACTGTACCAGTGTCACGGCTTTCATTATTGCCATCAGTTCAGCCTGAAAGACACTACAGTAGTTGGGGAGTCGAAAACTGAAGGAAATCCCCAGATGCTCGGAATACACACCCCCGCCCACCCTGCCATCGAGCTTTGAGCCATCTGTGTATACATGGATGGACTCGCCCTGTTTTACCACGTCACGTTCCCACTCTTCCCTCGTGGGTAGGAGGGTCACGAACGTTGTAGTGGCAAGTGTAGGCGGAATTGTGTAGTCCACCTGTCTGGGAAGTCCCAACGTGCCATCCAGGATTTTGCCGTGGCCATAAATTGTGTTTGACCACTTACTTAAAGTGCTCAGCCTTATTGCTGCACTGCGCGCCATGTACTTTGCCTGCAGGTCTACCGGAAGGAAGTTTAGTATCACATTTACTGCTTTCGACGGTGTGGTTGACATTGCACCGGTGATAAGAACAGATGCAAGTCTTTGGACCCTGTCAACCCTTTTGATGCTCACGCCCTTCTCCAGGGCGTTCCACCATATTGCAATACCGTAGTAGAGAATTGGCCTAATTACTGCTGTGTACAGCCAGTGTATCATACTGGGCTTCAAACCCCATTTTTTCCCAACGAGCCTTCCACAGGAGTATAGCGCCGTCGTAGCTTTGCGTACTCTGTCTGCGACTGTGAGTCCCCAATTTAGCTTCCTATCTAGTACAAGTCCTAGGTATTTAGCGTTTTCTGTTACTTTAAGGGGTTTTCCCCCCAAAAGAATTTGTTGAAGAGCAGGTGTTTTGTGTTTCCTGCTAAACAGTATCAGTTCCGTTTTTCCCGGATTTACTTCTAGTCCTCGACTCTTGCACCATAGTGATAGTCTGTTGAGAGCTCTTTGTTGAAGATCACACATAGTTGGAAGGTGTTTGCCAGAGATTGCTATTACAATATCATCTGCGTATGAGATTACCTTACCTCCCATTTTTTCTAGCTCCTGAAGGAGATTATTGACGGTTAGGTTCCATAGAAGTGGAGAGATTACCCCACCCTGCGGTGTGCCCCTGATCGGAAATTTCTTGATGGATGTTTCACCCAAATCTGCGCGAATCGTCCGCCCGACTAGCATTCGCTCTATGAGCGAGACGAGCGCTCTGTTTACTCCCATTTCTGTTAGCGATTTGGTAATTGCTTCCGGGTGTATGTTATTGAAAGCACCCTCGATGTCTAGAAAGACAGCAAGGGTGTATTCCTTATAGTGAAGTGATTTCTCAATCGTGTCGACCAGCGAGTGAAGCGCCGTCTCTACTGATTTGCCTTTGCTGTATGCATGTTGGGAAGGTGATAGCTTGTTGCCAATCTTCCCCTTGATGTGCCCATCTAGCAATCGCTCTAAAGTTTTTAACAGGAAGGATGATAGGCTGATCGGCCTGTAGTCCTCCGGTCTCGTATGTGTGGTTTTTCCTGCTTTGGGAATGAAGACCACTTTTACTTCCGCCCATTTCTTGGGGATATAACTAAGTCGTACTACTGCCTCAAAAATTGAGACGAGTCTAGGTGCAATCATACTAATTGTGTGTTGCAGGTCGGCGGGGATGATTCCATCTGGTCCCGGCGATTTATAAGGTTTGAAACTGCCAATGGCAGATTTTATATTGTCCTCCGTAATAAAATCTATTGGAGGACCCCCATTGAGAACTGTAGGATGAGTTCTACCATCTTCATTGCATAGACAACCTGGGAAGTGTGTCTGCAATAGTAATTCTAGTGTTTCTTCACTATTAGTTGTCCAATTGCCGTCCTCTTTGATGAGGTAACTAGGGTTGCTGTGGCTCATTGATATAACTTTCCTGAGTCTACTTGTCTCAGAGGTACTATCTATCTTTTGACAGAAATCTCTCCAAGACGCCGTTTTAGCTGCCCTAATGGCATACTTAAATCTGCGTTGACAGTCTTTGTATCCATCCCACGAGTTAGTTCTTCTCGCTTCGTTATACTTGGTTCTGCATTCTCTTCTTAGGTCTGCTATGTCTGTGGACCACCATAGAGGTTTCGGTTTGCCTCTTTTCGTCCTCGGAGGGCAGGCTGCTTTCGCAGCCTGTTGAAATGCTGAAGTCAGTTCATCAACAGTAGAGTCGAGTTCCGATAGGTCGACATGCATTTTGTAATTTGAAAAAAAACCGCACTATTTCAAAACCGCACAACGTAGGGTCCTAACCACTAGACGATCACGGCCGCGGCCGCCGTAGCCGAATGGGTTGGTGCGTGATCACCATTCGGAATTCACTGAGAGGTCGTTGGTTCGAATCTCGGTGAAAGCAAAATTAATAAAAACATTTTTCTAATAGCGGTCGCCCCTCGGCAGGCAATGGCAAACCTCCGAGTGTATTTCTGCCATGAAAAAGCTCCTCATAAAAATATCTGCCGTTCGGAGTCGGCTTAAAACTGTAGGTCCCTCCATTTGTGGAACAACACCAAGACGCACACCACAAATAGGAGGAGGAGCTCGGCCAAACACCTAACAGAAGTGTACGCGCCAATTATTTTTTTTTTTATTTCAAAACCGCATAAAACAGAACCTACTGTAATTTATAATTAATAATAAATTACCTTTTAGTTGGCTGACACGTCCTGATGCTAAGAATTCGAAAATCGCAGTGAAAGTTACAATTAAAATTGAAGTGAAAGTAACCTCGCCGAACAACGTTTCACACGGTAAACGTTTTAACTGTTCGGCGGGGAAATGCCAGGGTTAACGGCCTTCACGTTGCAGCGACTGGAAACGGTGGTTAGCAACAGTCGGAACGGTAGGCGCAGTTACCATTAGGGTGGCTAAAAATTTATATTCAATATTAGGGTTTTTCCTAAACATAGCAGCACCAGAACGATTATTTTCATTAACAATTTGCACGATTTGCAATCGTTGCTCAAGTGTGTAGCGTTCCATGATGAAATGTATACTAATGAAGTTTACAAATGACAAGCGAAAAATAAAAAATATTGCGTTGTTCGCCCTCCCTATCGGAAAAAAGTTGAAGCGCACCTATTGAACAACCCTATATAATGAATTTACTCATTACTGCTCACATGTTTCAAAAATCCCCGTTATTTCCGAGAAGAAATCTGGCGCCAGACAGCGCAAAAAATTAAGAGTACGTAGACTTTTGTTGACGCAAATATTTGAGTATGTTTACATTCGTTGGAATAATACTCGTATAAGACTAAAATAAAAAGTAATTGTTTTTCTTTTGTAGTTTAGAAGAAAATATATTGTTTTATTAGTTTACATCAAAGTTTTTTTTAAATTTAACAAAAATTTGGCCAAGTCACCCTGTAGATTTGTGCAAATATAACAAGAGAACAGTGACTTAAGTGGCACACTGTATGTAACTTGCTTACTCATGGCTCTGATTTCTCCGACCCTTATACGCTGAAGCTTTTTTATACGGTATTTGTACATTCAAACCTTCAGTATGCATGCTACGTTTGGTCTCCGTATTATACGTACCATGCTGGTAGAATTGAACGAATCTTATATTATTTCTCGTTGCGTAATTTACGCTTGTCGGATCCTATCCCTACTCATGAAAGGCGATGCTTATTGATCAATTTAAAATTTTTGCAGAACAGGAGAATAATTCTATCTTTGTCTTTCAATTTTGACTTAATCCATGGTGCTGTTGACTGTCCGGATTTTCTCAAAATCTCTTTATGCTCAAAATGCTCCTATTACTAGACCCCTTATTGAGTTTAATAAAATATCAAAATTTTTGAATATTTATTATATGTATGAATACATATATTTAAATGCCTATTAATCTTAAAATATGGCCATTTAGCTTATAACATATTTACTGGCCTAATAAATAAAAATATATTATAAACACCGCAGTTATCGCTTCCTTAATCTTCCTTGATGATCCGACTCCATCTCGGAACGATGGAGGTTGGAACCTTGTAATGGTATAAGATCCATCTATTTTCGGGGAGTTTTAGCCACACACAATAATCTGTACCCGCAGCCGCTCCAAGCCGCCATCATAGACTTGTCGAATCACTTTCTTTCCGATGAATGATGCCGTCAGTCCTGAGTTGTACTTGTCACGGGTTGCTCCCCACTTACAGCTCATTTTATTAACAGGGTCCTGGGTCATGCTCAAATATCCAAGACTCATCTCCACGTTACTCATAATTTGATTACCAACTGATTTCCATGTTGGTCCAACGGTTGCCTGAAAATTAGCTGTTGTATAATGAGTGAGAACGTGTATACGTGTATTGTATTGTATACAACCAACTTTGTTTACAATTTTCCTTTTAGTTATTTACACAGAAAATCAATTTAAAAATAAAATTTAAAAAAATATAAAAAAATTAAATAGCAAATAATAAATAATAAGTAAAATAAAATTGCATCAATTATTATAATGGAACAAATCTTACTTTATATCTGTATTTTGCGAAAGGCTCAACTCAACGAATATGACATAGAACATGGATGGAAGTATGGAATATGTACATATACTAAACAGCCAGCCAACTCATTGTACCACGTGTTGATATAACGGCTGGAGCGTGTATACGAGTACTCTGCATAACATTGTCATACGAATATCAGTTAATCTACTAAGAAATAAAAATTCGTATAGAGAACACTATAAGTGCAATGTTTCGGTAACCATAGCTGTATGTATTGTATGTGAATCAAAACTGCTTTCTTATTCTAAAACTAAAACTTTATTTTCCAAAAATACTTCTTACAGGATAAAACTAAAAGGTTTTTATTTGTTTTGTTATTTTTAATAAGTAAACAGTGGGAACGAATTATTTGGTAAGTAAATCATCTGCATCTTGTTTATGTTCATGTCATTTCTTTAGAACTAGTCTCTTAAGTGTCTTGATATGTATGTACGTTTGTGTGTCTGTTTGGGTTTATGTATTTCTGTATGTAAGTTGGTCTTTATGGAGGTGTCTCAAGAGACCAATATATGACTCCACCACCCTTGGTTTCAACAGTCTTTGTTGAGATGGGTTGTATGTTTAATTCGATATTTACAATTTTCTTTGAGCTTTGTTTCTTTTGTAGATAATATTTTTTGTTTCCTTGTTCACTCCTCTCGGGAGAATGGGGCCTCGACAAGACTCTTCCATCTGCTAGTTCGCGCAGCATCGACCTTCTCCAAGTGTTTTTTGGTCGATCGCAAAAACCGCTCCCTTGCGGGTTCTAGTCCAGTGCCATTCTCGTGATTCTATCTGACGGTTTTCTCAGTGACCTATCCATCGCCACTTTCTGCGTTTGATTTGCTTAAGGATGGGTTCCTCGTTCGTTAATCTCCATAATGCGTCATTACTGATGGTGTTTGGCCAGAATATTCTGCAGATAATGCGGAGGCATTTCTTAATGAAGGATTGTAGCCTCTGTGTGATGGTGTTAGAGACCAGCCATGTTTCGCTTCCGTGCAGCAATACTGCCTTTACGCATGAGCCGAATATTCGTAGTTTGGTGCGCCTAGAGATTTGCGAACTCCCCCATACTATATGTGTTCGCCCGAATGCCGCCCTTGCTTTGTTTAGCCTGCAGATGATATCTTCATCTGCTCCACCATCTGCCGTGATGATGCAGCGGAGGTAGCAGAAGCTTTCAACGAATTCCACCGGACATCCGTCAACCAATATCTGCCATGCGTTATTGTGGTTAACTCTCATGGCTTTGGTCTTGGCGATGTTGACCTCCAGACCGACAGTGCGTGCCAGCGCGACTAGTTTGTCCGCCTTCGCTTGCCTGCCAGAGAGTTTGTGAGAGAGGAGGCAGATGCGAAGTCCAGGATCTCAAGATGCCTGTTGAGACTCCATATGATGCCGTTTTTGTGCATCAGAAACGATGGCGAAGAAAAGGGGCGACAGGGGAAAATCTTGCCTTACGCCTGCGTTAGTAGTGAATGGATCGCTGATATCGCCTTTATGAAGCACTGCCAGTTCGAGTAATTTGATGAGGCGGATTATCTTGATGGGAACTCCCTTTCTACTAAGTGTCAGCAATATTGTGTCTCCTTCGCTAGTGTCGAACACCTTCTTAAAGTCTATGAACAGCATGTAGAGCGGCGAGCTCCACTCAACTAATTGTTCTACTAAAGGATTTTCCAACAACAGGTGTTATCTATCGCTATCGAGAAATTATTAACATTTTTTTAAGGCAGCAGTTGGATGTTATTGATCTGGATAACGTTTATTTTCAACAAGACGGCGCTACGGGCCACAAAAGCAACGAAACCATTTATCTTTTACGGGAAAAGTTTCCGGACCGTGTTATCTCTCCAAGAGGTTATCACAATTGGCCACCGAGATCTTGTGATTTAACCCCTTGTGACTTTTTTCTTTGGGGCCATGTCCAAGAGAAGGTTTACCAAAACAGCCCAGGGTCGATTCAAGACTTCAAAGATGGATTTCGTGAGACTATCGACGAAATAGCATTTTTCTTTGAATATCAAAATATCAAGATTTGTCGTTGCCTATTTTCGCATTGAAGTCACCAATGAGGAAAGTTATATCGCGAAGGGAGCTTAGTGTGGCCGTTAACAGTGCGTATAACTCATCTTTGGCAGCACATCCAGCGTCCTCTGTCGGCGCGTAGCATTGCATGATGCTAACGTGTCGATGAGCGTTACTGCAGAAGAGTGCTAGGACAATGCGGCCTGAAATTGGTTACCAAGAATGCAGAGTGTTACGCATATTCCTAGAAATTATAAGACCAACGCCGCTTTCACTCTCAGATCTCTCGATCATAGAACTGCAGAAGTTGTATAATCTAGCGCGAGAAATATCGCTCGATGCTATTAAAGGAGAAGAGAGACAGCGAACCATCAGAGAGTGGCAGCTAAGCTGGAACCTTTCAAAAAATGGTCAGTGGACGCACAAACTGATACCAGACATAGCTAAATAGTATCGAAGGAAGCACGGGGAAGTTGACATCTACGTGAAGCAACTGTTGAGCGGTTATTGATATTTTAAGGAGTATCTACACCACTTTAATTAGGAAAACGACACCTTTTGCCCGGTCTGCCCTGACAAACCAGCTAGTGCAAGTCATGTGCTATTCCGGTTCCCGCGTTTCGACACCGAAAGGGAAGACCGTTGCTTTGGTTTTTGACGAGTATCCCCCAGAGGCAACCCGTATAGTGTAAATGTGCGATAAACCTAAAAAATTGCGTGCATTGAGTGGTAAAGCAGCGCGTATAATGAAAACGCTGTGTGACGAAGAATGGGTCCGAAAAGCGAGCCAGCGCCAACTACAGCTTGATATTCACGCTGATAGAAATGCTGAAGAGTCGTTGCAAGACGAGCACCGAACAAATTCTCTTACAGGCAGAGACTGACTGACTTGAGTTAACATACTCCATAATGGTCTCCCGGTGTATTACTTAACAGCAAAGTTCCGGGAGGGTTTACCGTTCGGGTTTTATATTAGTTCGGGTTAAAGTCACACACTGACGGCCACAATGGTCATAGGCTTTCGATGCTTTCTCCTCCACAAAAAAAAAGTCTGCTTGCACATGCCCGGCTCTAGCCAGAAGCAGGAACCGATATTTAAGATCCTACTTTTTATTGAATATAGATAATCTCTACACTTTAGGTATCAACAACCTTTTACGCTTTGTTCAAAGCTTAGGACAGTTCCATCTGGAAGGGGAAATGTAGCCCAGTGCCTGCGGCTCACAACAGACCTATTTCATGGGTAAGTGGCATCGTTATCTCTATGTGCATTTACACCATTTAGAACATGAACTATTTCGGTATTTCGAAGCACGGTCGTTCCAAAAAAAGTACAGCGGTATTGTTTTAATATTGGGCATCGTCCAAGAAAATGTTGGATTGTTTCCTTCTTATTTAAGTTACAAGAACGGCAGATTTTATTGTAAGGCCATTAAGCATAATGCAATTATTTCGGGCTTTAAACTTTTAAAACACCCATTAGAATTTTGGCACTGCAATTCGTAAATATATTCCTCTGTAATTTGTGACTTCCCCTCTATCACCTCTTTTGAAAATCGAAAAAAAGCAAATTTGTTTGAAAAATGTCTCCCACGTTACCAGTTTTGTATAACTTATTGTAAATTTTCACAACCTGCTTCAAAAACTCACTGGTTGAATTTTTGAAACAGTCATATGAAATCCTGTCAAGTCTCGACGCCTTATTTGCTTGTTTCTGTTGTTGTTTGGCAAGTAAAAGTACCTACATTATTATTATTATTATTATTTCTTCCCACGCCACTCTCCCCCCCGCATACCGCGCGAGGCGGGGTCCATTTTCACCGAGCATGACGGCAGTTTCGTGCTGCAAGTCGTGTCGGCACTTTTTTTTTTTTTTGTGTTATGTTTTGTATTATTTTATTAATATTTATGTCAGTGTTTATTTATTCATGTCAATGTTTTTCTAATGATGTTGCATGTTTTTAAAATGACTGCTTTTTGTATCTTATGATGTATAATTGGGTTGATGTTGAGTTCTTTTAAGTTTTTAATAAATGTTTTGTGGAGTATTCCAGTTGCTGAAATCACAAATGGAATTGTTTTTACAGTTTTTTGTTTCCATATTCGTTTTATTTCTTGCGTTAGTTCACTATATTTTTCAATTTTTTCTACATATTTTCTGTGTATGTTGGTATCATTTGGGGTGCTGATTTCTATGAAGTATGTTATTTTGTTTATTTTATTTATTAAAGTAATATCCGGTCTATTGCTTGTTATAGTTTTATCGGTGTGTATTGTAGTGTCCCAGTAAAGGGTATGTTCTTCATTGTCTAAGATGTTTGAAGGGATATATTTGTAATATGGATCTTTGTTTTCTTGTAAATGTTGTTTATTGGCTATTTCTTGATGTATTATTTTTGCAACTATGTTGTGTCTAAGTGTATATTCTGTGCCTGCTAAAATTTGACATCCTGCGGTTATGTGGTCTATTGTTTCTGGGTATATTTGGCATCTTCGACATTTGTCGTTAGTTATACTTGGGTCTTTGATTATGTATTTTTGATAGTTTTTGGTGAGAATTACTTGGTCTTGAACGGCAATTATAAACCCTTCCGTTTCAGGATGAAGCTCTCCTCTCTGAAGCCAAGTGTAGCTATTTATTTTGTCAATATTTGGGTCTTCCATAAGATGTAAGTGTTTTCCGTGTAACTGTTTCTGTGCCCAAATAGTTTTCTTTTCGTCAACAGTTGTTTGGGTGATTGTTATTTCAGTGTTTTGTAGGTTTAGTGGGGTGTAGTGCTTATCTGCAAGGACTATTGCTTTGTGTAGATCAGATGTGTGGGTGTGGAAAAATTGTCTTAATGTTGAGATTTGGCTATTGTGAAGGTTTTGGATATCAATCAGTCCTCTTCCTCCTTGTAGTCTTGGTATTGTAAGTCTTTGTGTGCATGAGTTGGGGTGAAGTTTTCTATGTTTGGTAAGTTGTCTTCTCGTTGTTCTTTCCAGGTTGTCAATATCAGTTTTGGTCCAGTTTATTATTCCAAAGGAGTAAGTGAGTATTGGTATGGCATAGGTGTTGATTGCTTTACAGAGGTTTTTGGAATTTAGTTGTGTTTTAAGTATCTGGTTAAGGCGTTTTTTGTATTGCAGTGAAAGGTGGTTTTTAATAGAGGTGTGGTCTATTTTTGTACTTTGTTGGAATCCGAGATACTTGTACGTTTCATGTTCTTCCATGTTTTCAAGGAGTTGATCGTTTAACGTTTCAGTCAGTGCGTTAGTCCATTTTCCTTTCTCTATGTGTTGTGCTTTACATTTACTGATGCCAAAGCTCATTTTTATATCGTTTGTTATTTGTTCTGTTATTTTTAAAAGTGCTTTTAAGTGTGTTTGTGTGGAGGCGTATAGTTTGATGTCGTCCATGTATAGAAGATGGTTTATCGTGTGTTTTGTAGTCTTTTCGTGTATTATATTGTATCCATATCTTGTGTTGTTGAGGGTGTTGGAAAGAGGATTCAGACAGAGGCAAAACCAAAGAGCACTTAGAGAGTCACCTTGGAAGATTCCTTTTTTTATGTCTATTTGTTCTGTTGTTATTGTTTCTGAAGATGTTATTAGATTTATTTGTGTTTTCCATTTATTCATTGTGTTTTGTAGAAAGTTTATTAGTTTTGGGTGTATTTTGTATATTTGAAGCACTTTGATTAACCAGCTATGTGGCACGGAGTCGAAAGCTTTCTGGTAGTCTATGTAGCATGAATGTAGGTTCCGTTGTTTTGATGTGGCTTGTTTCATAATTGTTGTATCAATTATAAGTTGCTCCTTGCAGCCCTGACTGTTTTTTTTGCATCCTTTTTGTTCATCAGTTATGACGTTTTGTTGTGTTAGATGAGTTTCTATTTTCGAGGAAATTGTGGAGGTGATTATTTTATATAGTGTAGGTAGGCATGTTATTGGTCTATAGTTGGACGGGTTGGTGGTTTCATTATTTTTTGGTTTGATGTATGTTTTGCCTATTGTAAGAAATTCTGGTAGGGTTTGTGGTTGGTCTATTATTTTATTAATTGCTAGTGCTAGGTGATGGTGTGTTGAGGTGAACTTTTTGTACCAGAAATTTTGGACGTTATCTATTCCTGGGCATTTCCAGTTGTGAGTTTTATTGATTATGTTGGTTAGTTCCTCTGTTGATAGTGCGATATTGTGTTGTGGTTGTAGATCTTTTTGTCGGTGTTCTTCTTGGCGAATCCATGTAGCTGATTCGTTGTGCTGAGTAGGTATTGACCATATGTTTTTCCAGTAATTCGTTATTTGTTCTTTTGTTGGTGGGATAATTTGAAAGTCTTCTTTGGATGCTAATTTTTTGTAAAAAGTCTTTTGGTTATTTGTGAATTGCTTATTATCAGTCCTCCTTTGATTGGATTCTTTATAACGTGTTAGTCGGGCCGCGTACACCTTAAGTTTTTGTTTATGGGTGTCTATTATTTCATCTAATGGTTTGTTATTTTTTTGTTGTAAAACGTTTATGTGTTTGATTATATTTTTTGATCTATTACCGTTCTTGTATTGTGTTAGACGTCCTAAGTTCCTCCGGAGTTCATTTACTTTATTTTCAATTCGTATTTGCCATTTATGTTTTCTCGGGTTAAATATCTTGTTGTTTTGTGTTATAGGATGTTGGTTGTTAAGTATTGTTGTAGTTATTGCAGCTACGTATATATATGTGTGAATGTTTTCTATTGTGGAGTTATCATTGAGCATTGTTGGTAGTATAGTGTTGTTTATAGTTTCGATATATTTAATGGTGTCTTTTTTAAATATTAATTTTGGAATTCGAGGTCGACTAACTGGGTTTACACCTTCCCACTTTATTAGATTAGTGTTTATTTCATTTAGAGTTTTTGCGATCATATCGTTGTCCGGGTTATTTGTGATTTCAGCTCTGTTTGTGTTTCTATTGGGACTTTGTTCTTCATTATTATTTTGGTCTATTAAATCGTTTATTTGGTTATTATTATTAGGATTTTGTGTAATGTTCTGCTCTATATTGTTGTTGTGTATGTTAGCTATTTTATTGGCTACTTCTTGTTTAATATTTTCAATGTTGACGTCGGTTAAAAGTTTATTTGTCATTATTGCTCGCTTTTGGTCTGATATTCTTTGTGCAGTTATTTTGTGTTCGTATTGTGGATATAATTGTATAAATAGTCTATGGAAATCTGTTCTGTATCCTGTTTTCAGTGTGTCCAATTTCGTTGCAGTGTAGTAGCAGTGCATAATATCTTCATTCATTTTTGTAGTCCATGCTATGCGCTGCCTTGGTTTTCCTGCTTTTGTGGTTGTCTGTTGTTCAGGCAAAACATTTGGAGCAGGTTGTTGGCTATTGTCATCATGATCGGGCTCTTGATTCCCGCGTCGTTCCCGACCGTTACGACGCTCGTCCGAGGCTCTCATATTTCGTGGAACCGTGTTTTCACACTAGTAGATGGTTGGTCTATTCTAGTGGTTGACTGGGGTCCGCGGATTCGTCATTTCCGTAATGCCAAAGAGGCATTCCTTTGCGGTTGGTTTACAGTTTTCCTTCTGGGTTCACAGTATCCTTCAGACATACATTTTACTAGCCTGCATGTTTGGCATTCAGACGGTAGGTTTGTTGTTCTCTCGTCCGGACTAGGGACCGCGGGGTTGTCACACCCGTCACACCTCTTTTGGGTATGCCCTTGCGGGGCCCTTATTATTATTATTATTATTATTATTAGAAGGCCATTACGACCAGAGCTGATCTATTGTGAAAGGCCTATTTTTGTAGCTGTAAAGTGCTTGAATGATCGTCACGTGAAGTGATGCTGAATCGTCATGTATGTGAAACAGGATCGTCAAAGTAAAGGTGCTATTATTTTATGGAAGAGCTTTAGGGCAAACCTGCCGACTAAAGATTCCTTTGAAAATAAAAGATTTTTTTTAGTTAGGGCAAATAACTGCCTTCCAACTATCAGGTAGAGACTAAGCTGACTGAGCTTCCTTCTGATAGAATGGCTTTATTTTTATACTTTCTTTTTGCCTTGTCATCAATAAAATATACATAATTACAATCAAACATTGTTACAAGTAAAAATCAATAACAAAGTTGTAAACACTTAAAAATACTATACAAATGAAATTCTGCTCAGGTTGACTTAAATTTTGTTCAGGGTTAGCTTACTTCACAGTGAGCTATGGCTTTGCTTTGGAGTGGGGTATCATGTGACAAAAAGTGTATTTGGTGTGTGCCATGTGTTTACTTATGTTTCGGGTTTCAAAAAAAAGGCAAAGAGTTTATGTCATTGAAGTTGAAAAGAATTATGTCATTAAAGTAGAGTAAATTGAATTGACATGGTTTACATAATTTGAGTTTGAGTGTTAAGAATATTTGGAAGTGAAGTGGAGGTACTCTACACCCCTATTGTTAAGATTGAAAATTACTGTGCTAAAAAAATTTGTTTAAATTTTGCAAGTACAGTGGTTTTCAATAAAAATAATTTTATGACTTTAAAAGTTTCTTAGTATATCTAAATCTATTTTTAATTCTATGTTTTATAGTACATTTTTCTTAAATTTATTTAATATGATAATATTTTAGGTGATTTTGTATTTCTTAAGGGTATTATTATGATATTCCTTAAGCTTATTGTTAATTTGTAATACAGAATTGACTCCTTTACGCTCTACTATGAGATAAGGGCCATGATATGGACTTTGCTGTTTTCTTCTAGTTTCTAGTTTTACAAATACCCAGTCACCTACTTTTAGTTCTGATGTGTTACTGTTCTTGTCATATAGTTCTTTTCTCTTTTGTTTTGTTAGTTTTATCAGTTCTTGTGCCCTAAGAAGTGACTCTTTTAGTCAAAGTTTCATCTCATTTGCGTAATTGTTTAAGTTATTTACTGGTTGATTGTCCTCGATTATGTCAGTTGGTAAGCGTGGAAGTTTTCCGTATATTAACTCGTACGGTGAAAATTCCGTCTCTATGTTCGGTGTGGTATTAAAAGCAAATGCAAAATAGGGTAGCCATTGGTCCCATTCGTGATTTTCTACGAAGTGTAACAGAAATTCATTTAGGACTCTGTGACTCCTTTCAACTGTTATTGTCTGATAGGTGATAGGGTGCTGAAAAGGTCTGCTTTATATTTAGTATTTCGCATATATTTTTCATTAATTCATTTGCAAACTCTGTGCCTCGATCAGATTTTAATGTTTTAAAAAGTCCGTATTTTAGTATTACCTGTTCTACTAGTGTCTTTGCGATGGAAATTGCTTCTTTAGTTTTCATTGGGAATAAGATTACGTATTTTGTCAGTTCGCATTGTACTGTTAAAATATATCGGAAACCATTTGATATAATCAATGGTCCTACTGTATCTATGCTTAAATTTTCAAAGCTTGTACTAGGTGTGTCCGTTATTGTCATTTTTTCTTTTATGTACTTTGTCTGTTTGTTTCGAGTACATTCTTTACAACTGTTTATATATCGTTTTATCATTTTTCTCATGTTCTTCCATATGTATTTTTGTTTTAATTTTAAGATAGTTTTTCTTATACCCAGATGTCCTCCTAGTGCTGAATTGTGATACTCAGAGATTAAATTTTTTATAATTTCTTCGTCATTAATTTGTTTTGGGGCTTTATATAAAATTATTCTTAAGGGTCTTAATTTTTGTTCTAATCTTTCACTTTGTAACTTGTTGAATGCATTCTTAAAATTTTCAATATTCATTTCTCTTAATAAATTATCTTTTGCTAGCGCTAGCTTTTCTATATTTCTTTTAGTCGCTATTGATGATAGTTTCGCCATGATTGAAACGTATGTATTTCAGAGGCTCCTCACTATATCGGACTATTATATCCCCTTTTTTATTTATCTGTATTTCGGATCCTTTCATTCTTTCTTCGTATACGAATTTTAATCTTTTTATATTTCTTATATCAGCTATGGACGTACATTCCCAAATGTGAAGTTGGCCTGACTTCGAATGAGAGTTGTAGTTCTCCTTGTCTACCCTGGTGTTTTTTTTGGCAGACATTCCCCTTGTTATTACAAACATTTTATTATTGTCATCACAATTCGTTGGTATCATTTTTTTTAGTATGTCTGAGTCTATCTTTATTCGTGATAATGCGTCGGCATTTGTGTTCATTTTGCCTTGCTTGTAGACTATTTCGAAATCATAGTCTGACAAATCGAGTCTAATCCTTGTCATCTTGGATGAAGGATTTTTGTGTGAAAATAAGGAGATAAGAGGCCTATGATCCGTTACCATGGTGAATTTTCTACCCATTAGGTATGGACGGAAGAAATTTATTCCCCAGTGAATCGCGAGTAGTTCTTTTTCTATGACTGATTTATTTATGTCATGTTTTACTAAAGTTTTGCTTGCATATGATATAGGCAAATCTTTTCCTATTTCTCCTTGACTAAGTACTGCACCGAGTGCGAAATTAGATGCGTCTGTTGTGAGCACAAATGGTTGCTCGAAATTTGGATATTGCAAGATAGGAGGATTGATTAGTTTTCCTTTTAGTGATTCGAATGCTTTCTGACATTCGTCAGTCCAATTGAATACTTGTCCCTTCTTTACGAGATTATTTAGACACTTGGTTATTTGAGCAAAATTATGTATGAAACGTCTATAGTAATTACAAAAGGCTACAAATCTCCTAACCTCGTCACTACTTTTGGGTATGGGGTAATTTTTTATCACTTCAAATTTTGATGGGTCTGTTTTTATGCGTGATCAGATGTCCTAGGTACACGACTTCGGATTTTAAAAATACGCACTTTCTCGCATTTAGTTTTAAGTTATATTTTCGTAGTCTTTCAAAAACTGCAATTAAATTACTGTTGTGGTGTTTTAGACTACAACCAAACACTATAATATCGTCTACGTATAAGAATGCATTGCTATCTAAACCACTCAAAGCTATTGTGAGCATTCTTTGAAAGCTATTGCTAGATATTTTGAGTCCAAATGGTAAGCGTTTAAATTGGTAATGACCTTGTCTTGTGGAGAATGCAGTCAGGTGTCTTGAGTGTTTGTCTAGCGTTATCTGGTGAAATGAGCTTGTCATGTCGAGCGTTGAAAAATATCTTGCGCGACCCAGTTTGTCTAGTACGTCTTCTATTCTTGTTAACTGGAATTTATCATTAATAATCTTTTTGTTTAGTTGTCTATAGTCTACTACAAGCCTCCATTTTTTTTTGTCTCCGTTACTTTTCTTTGGTACGATCAAAAGAGGTGAATTATAAGCGCTAACTGATGGTTCCACTATGTCGGTTTGCAATAAATTTTCTACTTGTTCTTCTATTTCTTTAAGCTGAGTCTGAGGTAATCTGTAATTTTTTATGTATACAGGTGTTTTATCGTTCAGATTCAAATGTTGGGTATAAAAATTATTAGTGCGCAAAGATTCCCCTTCTATATGAAAAATTTCTTGAAATTGTTCGAAAATTTTATATAATGAATCCCTTGCAGTTTTGTCGTCTGAATCTAAATTTAAAATTTCTATTAATTTTTGAAAACGCGTTTTGTCAAAATTATCTTTATTTTTCTGGTTAATTACGTAATAGTTGTTTAAGGGTTCTGTTTCAAAATTTAGATTTTTTATACGAATTTCACTGTCGTTGACGTTAAGTAGTCTTATGTGAGCAAATCCTTCCTTGGGTACTATGGAGTTTCCTAGAAATACGCCTTTTTGAATTTCTTTATTGAACACGACGCTGTCTTCAGTTAGATCTAGTTTTACTCGGTGAATTATTTCCGACCTTGCAGGAATAATTATATCCGAAACTTCAGATAAATCTGAATGAATGGGTAAAATGATCTCTTCATCATCGACAACGAGGGTTATAGTATATGTTTCTAAATCGATTTTGCAAAGGCAATCTTTCAGAAAATCCTGTCCCAATATTCCGTCAGTTTGTATAGGAAATTTGTCGTCTACTATATTGAATTTTTGGATATGCGATTTCTCTCCAAAATCTAATTTTATGTCTGTTACTCCTTTTGATTAGATAATTTCGTTTGATATCCCTGTTAATTTACATTTATCTTGGTCATTGAAAAATAAGTCGCCATTTAGATTTTTTGGCTTTATGATATATACGTCTGCTCCCGTGTCTATTATGAAAGTTAGATTTGTATTTGAGTCTGCACATCTTAAAGAAATTATATTCGTAGCATTATTTGAAATTCTGAAAATATTTAATTTTGGGTACCCGGGGATTGACTCTTGTTTGTTTGTCCTTCCTCCGGGGCAAACTCGTTTCCCTGTTGCATTACTCTAATTCTGTTATTATTATTGTTAAAGTTTCCGCGGTTATAAGTGTTCCCACGGTTATTGTTTTGTCCCCTGTTGTGCCCATGATTGTACTGATTTCCAAAATTATTATTGTATCTAAAATTGTTGTTATAATTATTTCTATTATAATTGTTACTATTAGCTCCAAAATAGTTATTTGCATTGTGATTTTGCCCACGGTGTCCATGATTTCCTCTGTAATTATTTCCACGGTGTGAATTTAGTCCAACATAGTTTTGGTTAAAGGTATTACGTCCTTGTTTATTTGAGTTATTATGTCCTCTGTAATTGTTTCGTCCTCTGACATTGTTTTGACTAAAAAACATAATTTGTCCAGACGTACTGGTAGTTCTTTCTAGGTCTTTTGCCAAGTTTATGGCTTCTTGTAGTGTTTTCGTTTGGGTTAAGCATATCGCTTGTCTTAGGTTGTCGTTTAGATTATTTTTGAAAATGGTTAAGCCATATTTTTGGTTATTTCTAATGACGTCATCTTTTCTTTCGTTCGTTACTGTTCCTTCCATCTCTGCGATGTGTAATGTATTCAATTCAGAAATAAGTTGCAGAATATGGTCACTGAATGTAGCCAGATTTTGATTTCTCTGCGTACAGCAATTGAGTTTTGAGTATATTTGTGGAATGGTTAATGGATTCTTGTACAGCTTTGTTAGTTCAGTTTGTAATTTATCAAAATTGTCAATTGGGTCTAGAATTCCAATTGCTGTCCTTACTTTGTTGTTCAATTTTACTTCCCTAATAAATTCTATAAATGTTTTTTTACTCTGTTCATTTAGTGTCTTGTAGATCAACTCTGTGATTTTTAAAAATGATGGTAAGTCCCTGTAGTTTCCAGTAAATTCTGGGACTACTTTTAACGATGTATTTATATCGAATTCTGACATGTTTTGTGTTGAAATATTATGTGAGCCGCTCTGTTCTAATTTGTCTTGATAGTTTTTTTGTTCTATTAATCGTCCTTTTGTCTCAGTGTACAATTTCTGAAAATTTGTTTTTAAGATCGTGAGTTCTTTGTAATCTATGTCAGGGTTAGTTTCAAGTTTTTCAAATTCAATTTTCAAATTCTCTATGTCTTTTAATTTTTGTGATAAAGTTTCTACTTTATATTTTTTTGCTCCCTGTTTTTTTATGTTCTCTAATATGCCTGACAAAGTCCTTACAATTTCTTCAATATTTTCCATTTAATTCCATTATTTTATTAATGCTTAACATTTTTGTTTCATTTTTTTTTTGTCTTAAACTATCTGCCTACTTCTATTCAAGTGTTTGTGTAAGTATGTTTTATAATATTTGTTAATTCTGTGTACAATGTATAAATTATTATAAAGATAGTGAATAAAATAATTACATCGAGTGTTATTATCTTATTCTCTAAAAAGCTGCTGTTGTTGGCTGCTGTTTTGTTGAGGATGATTTCCTCCTTCTCTTCTGTTGACCACCAGTTCCCCATAAACGTAGCCTTTTGTATATTCTATTATTTCCCAAATTTTATTCTTCCTCTCTTGTAGTTTTGCCTTAAGTTCTTTGTTAAGGTGTTCTAGAGCATGCTCAGCTGCTAACGCTCTTGAGAAGTTGTTGCTTGTTTCTTGGTTCACTGATCTTCTTTTTATATCAAGAAGTTTAGCTTTTTCCACTCTAAGGCGTTTTTTATATCCTCCTCGGGTTTTAAGCTTCAAGTTTTCCTTGGGGATAGCCACACGATGGGTATCTTTGTTGTCTTCCAGTCTATTTCTGTACTCGTGTATGGAAAGCTTCTTTGGACCTTCCATGAAGTTGTTAGAATTTAACGTGTTTCAAAATTTAGGGATTGACCGTACCATGTAAAGTGCTTGAATGATCGTCATGTGAAGTGATGCTGAATCGTCATGTATGTGAAACAGGATCGTCAAAGTAAAGGTGCTATTATTTTATGGAAGAGCTTTAGGGCAAACCTGCCGACTAAAGATTCCTTTGAAAATAAAAGATTTTTTTTTTTAGTTAGGGCAAATAACTGCCTTCCAACTATCAGGTAGAGACTAAGCTGACTGAGCTACCTTCTGATAGAATGGCTTTATTTTTATACTTTCTTTTTGCCTTGTCATCAATAAAATATACATAATTACAATCAAACATTGTTACAAGTAAAAATCAATAACAAAGTTGTAAACACTTAAAAATACTATACAAATGAAATTCTGCTTAGGTTGACTTAAATTTTGTTCAGGGTTAGCTTACTTCACAGTGAGCTATGGCTTTGCTTTGGAGTGGGGTATCATGTGACAAAAAGTGTATTTGGTGTGTGCCATGTGTTTACTTATGTTTCGGGTTTCAAAAAAAAGGCAAAGAGTTTATGTCATTGAAGTTGAAAAGAATTATGTCATTAAAGTAGAGTAAATTGAATTGACATGGTTTACATAATTTGAGTTTGAGTGTTAAGAATATTTGGAAGTGAAGTGGAGGTACTCTACATAGCCCTAGAGTTTTAGGCTTTTTAAAAATTTTAGCACAATTTTGGGTTTGTTGTTCCAAAGATTGCATGGAGATACTACGATACCACCAAGGTGATGACATTCACAAAGCACATGTTCTGAGCTGTCTACGTCCATTTCGCAAAAGCGGCAGACATTGGTCTCAGATAGACCAATATTATTTAGATGATACCTCAGGCTGCAGTGACCTGTAAGATACCCTGTTAAAAGACGCAGATGTACTCTGCTTAGTGAGAGAAGTTTGCCTGATATTCCTTTGTTGGGACTTAGGAATAGTTTGGCTTGACGCTGACCGGCACAGTTTAGCCAGTGTGCAGCAAATTTTCTTTCTTCACATTTCCTAAGGAATTCATTAATGTGGCCTTTTGTGAGTCCACAGAAAGGCGCAGGACCAGTAAGTTGCATATTTGTTCTTTGTTTTGCAAGGTCATCAGCCTTTTCATTCCGCTCATGTCCTTTATGTCCCTGAATTCCGCCTAGTGTTACTATGTTGAGGTTTCCTAACGTGTTGAGAAGGTTAAGGCAATCATTTACCAATTTAGAGGTGATAGTTGTTGATAGAAGGGCTTTTAGAGCCGCTTGGCTATCTGAAAGTATGTAGATGTGAGTACCTCTCATTTTCCTGCTAAAGCATTCTCTCACACGTATTTCAATGGCATGTATTTCTGCCTGGAATATTGTTGGGTAGAGTCCCATCGGAATCGATTTTTTGAATTTAGGCCCATTGATTCCTGCCCCTGTTCTAATATTTTCCAATTTGGACCCATCAGTAAACCAAGCTGAGAGACAGCTTTGAAAGTGATAGAATTAGTTCTCCAGTCTGTGCGCTCATTAATTATAACTTAGAAGTTCCTGAAGAGTATTGGTTTGGGTATACTATCATCCCTATGAAGAATGGGACTATGTAGGAAGTCGTCCAAGATCTTTAAATGTCCTTTCATATCCCCACTTTTAAGTTCAGATATACCTTCTAATCTTAAGGCACTCGAGCGAGCTTCCCTTTCAATCAAGATTGGAAGCGGTGGTATGTTCAGGAGCCCACCCAATGCATCCGTGGAACAGGTTTTCATAGCCGTTTGTTGCAGTTTGTTTAATTCGTTTACTGATTTTTTTTTGCTTGACCTTGGGCCACCATGCTAAGGATGCATAAGTGACAATGGGTTTCAAGGCTTAAGTCCCCATGTTTTACCAAAAAGCCTTGTGCAGGCAAAGTAAGCCTTGTGGCTTTTGCAGTAACTCTCTCAATATGGGAATTCCACGTAAGCGTTTTGCCAAGACTGACGCCAAGATAGTTCGCTTCTGTCGAGAGTTGAAGTGTTGTTCCATTAAGGGTCGGACATTTGAGATTTATGTTCCTTCTCCTACTAAACGGTACAAGTGTTGTTTTGGATGGGTTAATGCAAAGTCCTTTTTCCGTGCACCATTTTCTTTATTATTGTAAGGGCTTGCTGCATGCGATCCGAAATGGTTTCCTCATTCCAGCCTAATACATAAACTACTAGGTTATCAGCGTAACCCTGAGTGTGAAAACCTAGGTTGTTCAGTTTGTGGAGAAGTTCATCTATGACTAGAGTCCACAAAAGAGGAGAGAGTACGCCTCCTTGAGGGCAACCTCTTATGACTTTGATAGATTTGATTGTTCCTCCTAGTTCGGTGCTGATCGTCCTAGATTTCAGCATGAATATTATACATCTAGTGATGGGTTCAGGTACCTTCTTTAGATATAGGGCATTATAGATTGCCTGATAGGAAGTGTTATCAAAAGTCCCTGATATGTCAATAAATGCACATAGAGCTATCTGTTTGGACTCAATAGCCTTTTCAATAACTATTACCAGGCTGTGTATTGCAGTCTCAGTGGATTTTCCGTGTTTATAGGCAAATTGAAGTCGATGCAGTGGGAAGTTAGCAAAATTGTTTTTCCTAATATACTGATCAACTATCTTTTCCATTGTTTTAAGGAAAAATGAGCTGAGACTAATTGGTCTGTATGATTTAGGCACTTGTTCGGGTTTTTTCCCTACCTTTTGAATAAATACAACTTTAACCTCAGCCCATTTTGTAGGTAAATATCCTAGCAGTAAGCTTGCTTTGTATAGTCTGGTCAAATTAGGGATAATATGGTGTGCACCCTGCTTTAAAAGACAGGGGAATATCCCATCAGGTCCAGGAGATTTGTATGGGCTGAATGTTGATATCACCCATTGTACCCGCTTTTCATGGAATAGCTTGTTTGCTAGTTTTAAGTTATCAGCACTGGCAGATGTAGTAGTTTCTGCCGGCACAGAGATCTCGTTTAGCACAAGTGATCTAGGGAAAAGGAGTGTCCAGCAGAAATTAACTGGTTTCCTCTGGATTCCTTGTGTAGCTTCCATCTGGCTTTTTCAGGGCACTAATGCCGTTTGAGTGATCCTTTAGTAGGGTTTTTTGGAAACGAATAGCATTCGGAAGACTACAAATCTTTTCACAATGATTCCTCCAAGTAGCCCTTTTAGATTTCCTCAATTCTTTGTTGAAGTTGGTTAGGGCTGTTGAGTAGGAGGACCAGTCCCCCGTTGTTCTAGCTCTATTCTATATAGTTCTTGTTTCTTTACGCAGTTCGGAAAGTGTACTATTCCACAAAGGAACATTTCTTTGTGGCTTTTTCACTTTTACTGGATAACTTTCGTGAAACGCAGATGTTATGTTTCAGTGTAGTTCGTTCGATTCGAACTCAACCTCAGATATAAGCTGAATATGACGCCTAGAGCAAGTAACACTTTGTTTTAAACAAAAGTGAAAGTAATCCCAATTAGTTTTTCTGGGGTTTCTGTAAATTGTCATTTGTGGTTTGGTCGCACCTATATCAAATCTAATATGTCTGTGATCCGACATAGATGTTTCCTCTGACACATGCCAATTTGAGACTTCGGACAAAGCATTATAATTAGAGAGAGTAATGTCAAGGACTTCTCCCCTGATTGCATTAATGAAAGTCGGTTCGTTGCCTCGATTTAAGATATATTATACCTAAGTAGAAATTCAAGAAGGTACTTGCCGCTTGGATTTATGTTTGTGCTCCCCCCCGCTGTGTGGTGCGCATTTACATCACAGCAGAGGATCCACCGGAGACGCTTTTGTTGACAATATTCACCAGGGCTATAACCTCCCTTGTTGAAGCAGTAACGTCATCTCCTGGAATGTAAGCGGAGGCAAGTACTACCTCATGCTCCCCTTTGCTCGTTGGCACTTTTACCCAAATCGCCACCAGGTCTTTTGTAATAAACTGTGAAATTGGGATAATGGTTAGTTGATTATTTATTATCAACGCCGCTCTGGGACGGTGTTTGTTAGCAGCATATATCAACTTACCGTTTACGCTCTGGAGTCCCAGAACGACTCCTTTACGTACCCATGGTTGTTGAATGAAAGCTACATCCAAGAGTTCTTGGTTAAATCTCCTCGTAAGCACGTCCGTGCCTGCTTTTGCGTGATGGAGATTTATTTGAAGGCATCCGAGTTGCCTTCTGCTGTTACGAGGTTTTTGCTTTGGCCAAGTCATCTAGTGACCCTTCGTTTGGCAATGGCTGCCTTTTTTTTACCTCGGTTGCTTTTCAGCAGGACTGCTTCCTCAGCGGACATCTGATCCCCTCTTCGAGCCTTGTTATGGCCGTGCACTTTTTTATCGGCCTGCAGCGGGGTCGCATGCGAATGCCCTCGGCCACGTTATAGCGCCATGTGCCGGTTGTTATTGGCTTTGCTGCCTCGTATCTGGAGCAACTGACTGTATCGTCCTGGGCTATTGAAGCCGTTGGAGTCAAAGTTCCTGCTTCCTCCGAGCTTTGTTTCACCGAAGTTTCAGAGTCTTTTTCGGTAACCTTGGGCGGATCAATCGGGCTTTTAAATTTTGGCCGAAGTTGGGTTTTACCGAACCCGCAGTTCAGCCAATTATTGAAGGATTTTATGACCTCTGCGGAGATTGGGTCGATAGCAAAAGTGATTTCTACCACAGTACCCTTGCGCACTCGCGTTGAGGCCCTCGTTTTGGCCATCAATGAGGCTAATAATATCCTCAGTTGACGTGCTTTCCAATTCTGGAAAGTGACCAACGAAGATTTGTGGGCGCGGTATATCTGCCTCCTGTACAATCTTCAGCTGTGCATCTTTCCACGGCTTCAGCTTAGGAACTGCTTCCTTTAGCCAATTAGCTATATCATCGCAGCCGCATGACATAACTATGTATCCTGGGCGAAAGGTGCAGCTATTAAATTTGGGCTTTGCAGCACCAGTCTGCTTTTTCCTTATAGCCTCCAAGATAGCATGTTGTATGGCCGTTAGTTTTTCCGTCGACCATATTGTAGTTGGATAGTCAGGAGGTATTATTCCTAACTTCGTGTTACACGCCGCGTCTTTGTAAGACATTTTTGTTAAGTCTACCTTTGGATTAGGCACTGCTGCCTTCGGTCCTTCCGTTTCGGTAGTCTCGTCTGCCTTTCTTCCAACGCTAGAGCTCCCCTGTAAATTGGCACGCTTAGGGGAGATTTGCTTTGGCTTGGTGCTGCTGGAGCGTTCTCGCTTCAAATCAGCTGGTTTTTGAGCCAGCTCTCTTGCCTCGTCAATGCTGTGATCCTTCTCAGGAAGTACTTTAGACGCTTTCTGGCGGCAGCACACAGCCGCACCTTGTTTTCATCCTTTCTTCCTGAGTCACGAGTGGGCGAAGCTAGTAGTTTTTCCTCTTCCTCTGGAGATATTTCAGAAACTTTGCCATTTGGCCCCAGGGCCATGTCGCCAACTTCCATATCCTTGATTTCGCTGGCAGTTGGAGGGCATTGGTTGCCCTTAGCTGCCTGCGATGTTGTTGGTAGTTCGGCACTGTTTACCAAAAGGTCGTTATCGACCTGGTTTATATTAGGCAATCCTGCCCTCTTTAATAAGTTAGTGTTTCACTCTGCCATGTGGTCCCACGAGTAAAGGGAAAGGGAAGGTCAAGCCACGATAGTGCCCCGGTGTCGCGGTAAGGCTCATTACAACCAGAGGGCGCCCGATATCTGGAGGTCACCGTTATAAGCCACACTTACTTAGTGCCATTCATCCTATAGGCACGGTTAGAATTACACCTAGGATTACGGGTTTTTTCGAGTTTTGCCTCTCTAGATCCGCCATTTTTGGTTAAAAGCAGGGGCACCTCTTGCAAGAGTGGCATTCGACCACAATGGTCGGTCTTTAGGCTACTGGCACAACTGCCATACGCCTCTGTGTGCATTGCCCCAAGAAGCAAAGTACACTTCACCCTAGATACGTAAATACGTACATGCCACGCATTTAATTATCTACCTTTATGTGTCATAGTAAAAGAAAATATGATACTATACAATACTTTATATGAAATAAAACTTTAATTAAAATAAATAACAAATACCTACATAAATAACTAATTCATTCATTCATTTCGAAATAAGTATTTGCAAAGCAGCAAAGATTCTAAAGAACAAAATTTGTGCTTATGTATATGATGCACGCATATGTATACATACATACATATGTTTATACATACGTTTACCGTACGCTAGCTCAGTGCTTAGGCAAAGACAAATCGACACATTCGCATTTATTTACTTCGGTCGATTTCTTTTAGTGCATACAAAGAAATATATCATTTCTCGCCTCTAGAACTTGTTGCAACGGTTCGCCCCTCCTCTTCTTTTCACTCGACCGACCATATCAATATGCCCGTTTGTGCATTTAGTGAAAAATGTTTGGTTTATTCGGACTTCAAATTTAATACTGTGTTTTTAAAATGCATGGGGAAAGATTGTCCTTTGATATTGTGCAACTATTATATTATAATTACCACTTGGGTAAAAGTGTTCAAGAATTGTCTGAAATGTTTTTGGTAACATATCAGAGAGTTTATATTGTTATAAATCGATTGGAAAAGAGGGTAGATTAGAGGAAAAGCATGCAGGTGGGTCTAAAACTAAAATTACTGGATCTGCAGAACGCTTGTTGATCCGCAAATTGAATCAAAAGCCCAAAAATTTCCTCAGAACACTTGCAAAGGAGCTGAACGAGGGTGGTATTACTGTCTCTCATGAAGCAGTGCGCCAAGCCATGCTTCATCACAAATATTCATCGAGATCGGCACGCAAGAAACCATTGCTGTGTGCACAAAATGTTGACAAACGCCTATCTTTTGCTTTGAACCATATTTCCGAACCTTAAAGATTGTTGGAACGACGTGATATATAATATTTGCGGCGAGACAAAGATAATGCTGCATTTCAACGATGGATCGACTAGAGTATGGCGCACAGCCCTGGACAGCTTTACAGGTCGAAATATAATTTCCATGGCTAAACTTGGAAACATTTCCTGTATGGTTTGGGAGTGAATTTCAAATAAAGGACAAGAAGACTTGGTGTTTATTGACGGCGGCAGTGTTAAAAAAAATTGGATTTATCACTAAGAATAAAGCAAATTTTAAATTTTACCAAGATAATGGCACAAGGCATAAGGATTATAATATGCAAATATGCCTTCTCTACAATTGCAGTAAAGTTATAAATACAACAGCCCAGAGTCCCGATATAAACATGATAGAAAATGTGTGGCCCTTTTTGATTAAAAGATTCGCTAAAAGACATCCAAAGAATGCAGCAGCATTAAAAGTGCAATAATGAACAAATGGCAGGATATACTGAACGTATGCAAAATGTTATTACAGCTACGGTTATTATACCATACGAGTATATTAAATTAATCAAAAAATCGTTATTATGTATTTAATAAAAAAAGCCTGTATTAAAGTTTTTAAAAAAGGGTTATTGACAGTGTCGAAATAGTGTGTTATCTGTTTTTGTCGCTTTGGTTGTTGTTTTTTCAAATTAATTCCCTTTAAATGCTGTGAATAAATATGAATCAGTACAAACAAGAAGTCAAAGATAAATAAAGAGTGCTATTTCTTCTATCAAAATCGAAAAATTGAATTTATTTTCAATGTCAAAAGTCATTCCGCACAAACTGTACATACAACTATGTATGTATGCATCTGCTAAAAAGGCTTAGCAGATTTTTTTTTGTTTTCTTTTTTTACAATACTATTTATAACAATCCTCCGCCTCGGCTAATTCTACCCTGGGGCCACAAAAATATAACTTCTGGGTAGAGCCGCGTTTATGTCCGAAGGCACAACAGGTACCTGCGTTCAGGTTCCTCTCCTGCAAGCATATGAAGGCTAAACACCGTCGATAGTCCTAATTACTCCCACTGTGTTTATAGGTTATTCCAAAGGAAAGGAGACATCGGAAAAGTTGCAGTAGTGTGGGAAGCGGATTTTATGGAAACCCTGACGACAATCAATCGTCAAGGCAACCCTTTTTTCCGACGGAGTGGGAGTTCTCGGCGTGGACGTAAAAAGACGAAGCGTTTGCTCTACATTTTATTGTAATTTTTTTTTAAACAAAAGGAAATAAAAAAAACCAAACCCATATACTTTTCTCGTCCGGGAATATAAACAGAGTTAAACGACAAAAAACGAAAAAAAAATCTCGAATAGAAAGTGGAAGAATGGAAAACGTACAACTTTCCGGCAAGACGCAACTATACCAAGTATAAAAATAGTGAAATTCAATAAAAATGGCAGACTTGCAATCGTTCGATGTCGTGCGTGCCCATTTAAAAAGCGGTCACAAAGAAAATATTGCCGCGTTGCATAAATTTGTTTTTGAATGCGAGGGCGACAGAGGAAATCGCAAGCCATTGCGCGAATTTCGCGGTTTTGATCATGATGAGTATAGTGACGAATATCAGCAAAAATCTGAATACTTGGCCCAAAATTTAACGCCAAGGGCTTTAACATCTATTTGCAATGTTTCGGGTAGAGCCTATAAAGTGGAAGACGTACACTTGCATATATGTGCTTCGCAATTAGGCGTCAACGACGATGACGACGCAGACGACGACAATGACGGCGCCAGCGATGAAGGAGAAGCTGACGCGCACAATGAAGATGGCGAAGCTGCAAGAATGCGTGGCATTTTGCAGACTTTTCAAACCAACAACGACGCGAAAAAAGGGGAAACGATGAGTTATATTTTTCAAGACGCGACTGTGATGGTACCCTCTAGCAGAAATGGCCGCCACAACGAATGGACGCGACTGTTATGCTACCCCGGGAATTGAAGCAGGGCGCGCGAGTGTAACCAATTTGCAAAATGACTTACAATCGGAAATGCAAATGCCGCGATTTGGAATAAATTTTTGTGACATTTAAGACTCAATGGGTCTTATGCATAATAAGTGAGCATTTGCACGAGTAGAGTCTGGTGAGATCTACATATCTCAAGTAGGTGAGTTCGAGCAAACCGACCGAGCTCGTGCTCAATTTGGTATGCATAAAAATGAGATAGAGCAAATACCTTGAACTCGAGTTAGCTGAGATCAAACCGCTTGTTTGATTAGTTGCAAAAATGAGTTCAGATAGTGAAAGTGTAAGTGAAAATTTACATTTTGATGCTAATGAGAATTTATCAATTTTCATAGTTGGTTTCTTAAAAAAAATATAAGACTTTATTAGAAAAAAGCGAACTCCCCGGTGTAAAAAATAAAAAAAAAGAAATAATTAGAAAACTTTGAGGCGAATATAAAGAAAAAACTGGTGTGGAAATAAGCGAAAAAAATGTAATGAAGAAAATTAGAAAAGTGACAAAAATAAATAAATAATCAAAAAGTGACAAAAATAAAACGGGAAACAAAAAAAATTTATTTGTATTAAAAAAATGGGAACATAAATTATTTGAATTACTTTCTGCTGAATCGAATCCAGCTATCGGAAAAGTTACCAGTAAGCGTGCCGTTATAATACGTAGCTTTTTTTGGTGATAATAAATAGTTTTTGTTTTTTTATTTTACTTTTTCCACTGGAGGCAATTTTTCGGTAGGCGTTAATGCTAATGAGAGTTCCAGCAGCAGTTTAGAGAGTGCATTAATAATGACAGCTCCACCAGCAGCGCGGCAGTACAGAACACACCCGTAGATACCCCACTTGTGGCACAACAACAAACATCAAAAAGAAAGCTAAATGATAACGAACATGATATTCGGCCGGTAACTCTTCGTTAGGCTAAGGAGCATAGAGCTACAAAAGTCCCTTAGTTGAGCCGTTTCTGTTGTATTATTTCTTGATTAGCAAAACCAAAGTATAAATACAAAAACTATTTGTTACATAAAGCTTTAAAATAAAGCCCTAGGTATAGGAGTAAGAATAAGTTAGAATTGAGAGTACTCTTAAAATAAAAACCAACTTTATTATTATGGAACTGCATTAAGACGTAGGATTAACACCGCTAATATGATTGCTAATCTGATAACTTAATTTAATTACAGGCCAAACGAATCTTCGATGAGTATGAGACAGAGGAAACGAAAAGTTTAAACTTTCAACAATTGCAAAGACTTGTTTTGTTGAAGCAAAATAAAGTTCTTTCATTGAAATTAAAAGTTTTAGAAGATCGGGTTGCAGAAAAGGAACTAAATTTGGACGAATATTAAAACATAAAATTCATTATACTTATTTTTACTGAATATCTTTTTTTTTTAACTAACACTAAAACTTAAAAGTAACATAACCACTACGATCTCGAAAATATATTTAAAACTAAGTTATTTATTAATTTTTTTCTTGTTTTTCACAGAGTTTATAGTTATAGCTTTTATTTTTTATGGTGAATTAAAACAACTGTTTTGCAGAATTGCGATGCGCGGAATTGCGCGGCACTTTTGGCAAATGAGATATTTTTTCCAAAAAGTTAAACAAAATGAAATCAAATTCTTTAGTTTTAGATTAATAATAACAATCTAATAATAATTTGGCACTTACACTTTTTCTAAGTGCTTGGCCGAGCTCCTCCTCCAATTTGTGGTGTGCGTCTTGATGTTCTTCCACAAATAGAGGGACCTACAGTTTCAAGCCCACTCCGAACAGCTAATGTATTTTGACGAGGAGCTTTTTCATGGCAGGAATACCCTCGGAGGTTTGCCATTGCCTGCCGAGGGGTAACCGCTGCTTACAAAAAACCTTTTTTACTTTTAGATGTTGCTGGAGCCAGGGCTCGAACCCAAGCGCTGCTGAATGTAGTGCGCACTGTTATAAATAAAAGGAATAACAAATACATGTATGTATGTATGTACATCTGTAAAAATTTAGTTTAATAAATCCGAAATTAACTATCTTTTTCTTTTTCCCGCTTCCAAAACTCTAGAATTGGTTCGCACAGATACGTCCCTTTCCGAATGCGGGGAGTCATTTGGTGTATAACTTTCATCAAAAATAAAATCGTCTTTTAAAAACTTTGCAATATTATGCAAAACAAAACAGCTCGCATGACCATTGGCACCAATTCTGTTGCTACTCGCACCTTGTACTGCAAAACTGCAAACCGCTGTTTTACCTGACCGAAACACCGCTCGATGATGCATCTTTCTTTCTTATGAACCGAACCTGGCCAGGATACATCCAAGCTGGTGAACCATTCATTACCATCGCATGTTGTTTGCACATTTATCGAATGGAATCCCTTTCTACATATGTACTCATCACTTTGCGAGGACGGTTTTTTTATTCTAATGTGCGTGCAGTCAATGACGCCAATCGCAAACGGAAAACGATTTTTTGCTTCCCGTTGGTTTTGCGCAGCTCTGATTTCTTCATCTATGGATGGAAATTGAATCCAATCATGAGCCCTCCCTGATATAATCTGTGCCATTTCGCCAATCACTTTTGATACGGTGGTTTGGTGAACTCCTACATCTTCCCCAATTCCATTTTGGAAGCCCGGATCGGCACAAAACCTTAAAAATTTACACATCTTTTCCCTGTTGGGAATCGCGCCACCCTTTCTTTCACTACTTTCACCAAGGAAATAGTTTGTCAGCCAGTCTACGTGCTCAAAATCAAACCGGTACATTTTTTTACATTCACTTTGAATAGCGGTTTTTCTTGATGTATAAGTTTTTTTTTGTCTAAGAGGAACAAAATATTTGGCCATCTTTATACTTGTAAACACGCGAGTCAACTAAAAGGCAGTCTCACCTTTTTGTGAGATCGATCTCAAAAAAGTGAGCAACTTCTTGCTGTTATGCATACCAAAGTGAGCTCTAACTCACGAACATTTCATGACTTGAGTTCAAACTCGACATGTGAGATCTATCTCCCGCACCGAGTAAAAGCAAGCGAGCTCAACAATTTGTATGCATACCAAATGTACCTTTTACTCCAAAACTCGAGTCTGAGCAAATGCTCGCTTATTATGCATAAGGCCCAATAAGATCTTTCGACGGTAGTGAGAATTTATCAGTGGAAACATGGGTCAGGGAATTTGAGGAAATTGCCTCCTTCATGCGCTGGGACGAATTCCAAAAATTTGTGTTTGCTAAAAAATCCCTAAGCCTCACTAAGCTTTTTATTCAGAAGAAGGAATGAAAGAGGAATCACTTCATGGCGCAAGCTAAAGGCAACACTGTTGAGCGAATTCAAAACTAAGGTGAATAGTGCACAAATACATAAGCAAGTGAGGGAAAGGAGAATATGAAAAGACGAATAAATGCAAGAATATTTTCTGCATATGAAAGATTTGGCCGCGCGAATTATGTATTAAAAGGTTATATCTCTTGAGAGACAAATAACCACAGAGAATTGTAAGTGAGCGAATTATGTTATGGCGAAAATAAAAATTCTTGAGAGCTTTTGGTTTTCGACTCAAACGTTTATTAACTCAGTATAGCTTGAATTCGGTCTTAAGACTACTTGTATAATTTTATTTGGCATATGCAAATGCCCTCTTGTTTACGCTTAATGTTGCCAGCTAAGCATTTTGCAACGGAAGCGACGGCGACGCTTACGTTGCTCAAGCTTTTGCAACCTGATCCCTTTTTAAATACTTCTGCAAGATTATGCTGATATCGTCATTATCAGCATTCCCATGCACAAGTATATTTGATTGTGTAACTTTATGTTGCTCAAGCTTTTGCAACCTGATCCCTTTTTAAATACTTCTGCAAGATTATGCTGATATCGTCATTATCAGCATTCCCATGCACAAGTATATTTGATTGTGTAACTCCTCCCCCTTTTGATGAGGGATTCTCCTGGATTCCTCTTTTACATTTTTTATAGGTATATATTCCTATGAAGAGGAGTACAAGAGCTATTGACATTATACCGAAGCTGTTGGAGATTACGGTTTGTGTTCTGATTTCTTTTATAGCTTTAGTGTTTTTAATTTCTTCTAATATGATTTCTTTGAATGTCTGTTTTTCAGTAAAATAAATGAATTTTCTTCTTCTTCTTCACCAGCGAATGATTGTATATAATATATATTTCTTGGTTATTCTTATAATAGGTTTGGTCTATTAAAATTGTACAATTTGAAAATTCTATTAGGAAGTTTCCTTTTAATATTTCGCTGTTGGTGGTTTCGTTACAGTTATATTGGATTATGTTATTGTCTGCATTACTTATCAATAATGTGCCTTCATTTATTAGTTTTGTCTTAAACTCTAAGTCTTCTACCATTTTACAATTTTTCTTAGTAATACAGTTTGAACTGAGTTTCAGCTCTTTTATTGTCTTATTTTCTTCATATGTGTAAGTTTTGTTCTCAATTTTTACTATCCTTTCGGGACTCATGTCGATTCTTTTATATCTTCGGTTTGTTATTGGGGTTATTATAGTTATTGTGGTTGTTATGATGTTAGTTGGTATTTTGATTGCAATGATTATGTTATTTTCGTGAGTCATGACTCCCATGCGGATTAGTTTAATTTTGTAGAAATCTATGTTATAGAGTGTAAACTCTTCTTTTGTTAGTATTGAAGGATGAAAAAGGTTATATTTGGCTGACGCTATTGTGTCCAAAATGGTGTCTACCTTATCATGTAAAAATTTCAATTTCAATAACTGATCGTGGTACATTATGTTTGCTTTGATCATGTTATTGAATGTTTCTATATTGTTAAGGGTATTGGTTATTTTTTCCTGTCATCTAGTATTGCTTCTTTTAAGGTGTTAATGGATTTTTGTAAATCATTGTTAATTTTTACTTGTTCGTTAATATTTTTTTATTATGTTATGTTCGTTTTCTTGATTATTAAGAAGGTGGTTCATAATGGTCTCCCTGTCGTCATCATCCATGAGACCAGTGAGCCATTTCTGAGCTTTTCCTATTGCGTTAATTAGACCGCGTTTCTGTCTTGTTAATGGGTTCGGGGTTATTGATCTTATTTTAATTTTTATGGTTTCTATTTCGATATCTAGCCTATGCCTATTTTGTTTAACAAGAATTTTCGTGTTGTTTTGGATTATATTAGTTAATTCTAATATTTTCATTGGGTTGATAATGTGCAAAACCATTTTCGACTCGCTGACCAGTTCCGCTGTACTCTCCCCCAAAGATATGAATCCGGCTTCAGCCCGGATTGGTGTTATATTGATCATTGCTGTCGACAGCGTTGGCAACAGGCACATGATGAGAATTGTAATTGTTATCTGAAAATTTTTTAGGTCTTTTAATGTTTGTTGTATGGATATTCTGTAAATTTGCTTTCCTGAATTTCGGTTCTTCTTTGTGTCTTAGGTTTTTATAATTTTTTATAAATCCTTCTGTTCTATTTTCTATGTAAGTTTCCCTATTTTCATTTAGTTTCTTTATTTTCTCAGTTTTTTGTGCTGACATTCTGTCGTACAATTTCTGATGATCTATTTTATGATTTTGTATTTCAAACGGTGTGGATTTTGTGGTGGTGTGGTAAGTGTTATTGTAGAAGTATACAGCTTTTGCCATTTGTTCAATTATGGGTCTTTTCTCTTCTATGTTTAGGGTGCGGATTTTCTCCGTCAATGTATTGTTAAGCCTTTCGACGTCACTATTCCCGGTGTGACTATTTGGTTTGGTTGAGTGGTATTCTATACCTTCCTTTTTTAAAAATTCTTTGACGTTTAAACTATTGAATTCGTTGTCGAAGACAAACTTTTGGATTTTCCCTTTTATTGATAGGAATTGTTGGATATGTTCTACTATTGTAGTGCTGTTCCTATCGGTTAATGGCAAACAAGTGGCGTGTTTTGAAAATTTATCGATAAATATTATAAAAGATTGCTTCGAGTTTACGTATGTGTCTACATGTACTATCTCGTTGCACGTTTTTGGTGTTTCTGTTATTTGGAAATTGTTCCTAATGGGTTTTCTATCGTATTTGCCACCACTGCAAATGTCACAATTATTTATTATTCTGTGGATGTGGGTCTTAAGGTTGGGGTTGTAAATTTCGAGTTTAAGCCTCTGATAAATGGCATCTATCCCGCAATGGCCACTTTCATTTTTATGAAATAAAGCTATTTGGGTGTGTAATTCATCTTCGGATTCGATATCCCTAGCGAACCTGGTGCATTTTACGAACTTTACCTTCGGGTTGGAGGTATATTCTTTTTCTAGTATTTTCTGGAATTGGTAAAACTCATGGTCGCTAAGGTGTGAGAAAACTCCTATTTTTCCTGTTGTTATTTCTCGTCGGAGGGTGTTTACTGCTTGGTTATCTTCCAAGTCTTTTTTGCTAATGTAAATTCTTTTTTTTCCGAACACCTGTACGATGGCCTCAGGTTTTCTCTCCGCAAAAATTAGCTGTACTTTGAATCTGTTAACGGCTGTTTCTAGGATAGGCATGTCGAAACCCTGATCTTCTTCTTTAGAGTGAACCGTTTGAATGGCTAAGGACCTATTGTCTTCCTCGTCGGTTGATTCGACCTCCATTATGTTTATCTCGTCCTCTTCTTCTGTCCGATTTTCTTCCAAAGTTCCGATCTCCATAGCCATGGAATCGTTCCTTTGGGTGTCAACGCTCATATGAGACATTCTTGTCTGTCTTGAACCGTTGTTCCTATTGTTATAATTGTTATTATGGTTGGGTTTAGAATTTTGATTTTGACCGGGTTGTGGCCAGTTATACGATTGTTGAATTGCCTGATCGCTCTGAGGTGGGCCGCCGTTATGATTGGGATTCGACCGTCCATTCAGACTTTGTCTGGCATTGTTATTGTTATTATTTTGTTTATTGAATGTGTTGTTAGATATTTTCCTGTACCTTTGTGATATAGCTCTGGGGTCATCCAGTGCTTTGATGTTTGAATACTTTGTTTCTAAGGCATGCATAGATATACCCTGATCGACATGAATTCTGAATGGAGTGTCTATTTTATTTATTAACATATTTAATAAATCTCGATCTACTTTGTCGTTCTCGTATATTGCTGGTTTAAGCTCATCAAACATATATATTTTATTTATTTCACATTTTGCCTTTTCAAATTCATTAAATAACTCTCTTAAATTACTTACTTTAATGAATCTGCATCTGTCGAACACATCTTCGTAAGTCGTCTTGGGCCGCATTTGTTGCATCAGCTTGGCTTTCATCTGTTCCCAGCTCGGCTCCATCCCCAATTGTCTGACAAAGTTCGCTGCTGCTCCTGAGACTTTTTCATTGGCAACAATGTTTGTGCCGAATTGAATCAATAGCTCGTTTCCCTGGCATAGCGCCATAAGAAATTCGACAGATTTTATGAAAGCCAACACGTCATGTTGGTCGTCCAACTGTCTTAGTTGACGGAACTGCTGAATTACGTCTTTGTTGGACATCCATTGGGTTGATTGTTGCTGTTGTTGTTGTTGTTGCCTGAGTAGGTTTAGGGCTGCTTCCTGTTGGAGTACGACCTCCCTCAAGTTTTGAAGCTCCTCTTCCATCGTTGTATCTTCGATTTTACGGTTTTCGTCGAATTTGTGAGCACTATTTTTTCTTGGGTACATAAGATAAGATTGTAACGCACTGATTTGTTGTTTGTGTTTTTAATTGTTTGTATTTGTCTTTTGTTTACTCGCACTAAGTAATATTTTAACGTTTTTATGTTAATTAACTTCGGTTAATTCGGAACGTTTTTGTTCGAGTCCGACTGCGCCAATTATGTATTAAAAGGTTATATCTCTTGAGAGACAAATAACCACAGAGAATTGTAAGTGAGCGAATTATGTTATGGCGAAAATAAAAATTCTTGAGAGCTTTTGGTTTTCGACTCAAACGTTTATTAACTCAGTATAGCTTGAATTCGGTCTTAAGACTACTTGTATAATTTTATTTGGCATATGCAAATGCCCTCTTGTTTACGCTTAATGTTGCCAGCTAAGCATTTTGCAACGGAAGCGACGGCACGCTTACGTTGTTCAAGCTTTTGCAACCTGATCCCTTTTTAAATACTTCTGCAAGATTATGCTGATATCGTCATTATCAGCATTCCCATGCACAAGTATATTTGATTGTGTAACTCGCGTGGTAATATCGATGAAAATTCTTTCATACAATATGTAATTGATGAAATCCATGATCTTAATATTAATAAATAAATTTTGTATGGGGCAAAGGATGTGCGGGAATTTAAAGAGAAATTCAAGTGTTATGAAAAAATACGTGAAAATTGTGCAGACAGAAGATCGTGGGCCTTGCCAGACAATACAAAGGGACGCGAGAAAAACACAACAGAATATAAATGTGACAAAGTGATTAGCATCTGCTACAATTGTGGTGAAAAAGGCCACAAAAGTTCTCAGTGTGAAAGCCGAAGTAAGGGCAGAAAGTGTTTTTGTTGCAACAAGTTCGGCCATGTTGCCAAAGACTGTGATCAAAACAAACCAAGATTTCCAGCGCAATGAACACATGGTTAATATGAAAAGCAGTTTGATGAATAAAATAGTGAAAATTTGTCATTCCGAATTTTGGGCTTTGTTCGATACAGGCAGTAAATTCAATTTAATGACGGACAATGTTTATGCTAATATGAATAAGCCGCAACTTTCAAAATTTGACTTTTCGTTGATTGGGTTTGGTGTACCAGAAATTACAAATAAGGTGAAACCATTAGGCACCCTACAGAAAGAAATTGAAATCGGTGGTGAAGTGTACAATTTAAAATTTGCGGTCGTACCAGCCAAATGCTTAGGTGTTTCTTTTTTTTATTATTTCGTTTTTAAATTACAATCTGTTAAATTTAAACAATAAGTAATTATTTTTAAGATAGTATTGGAATTCTTTGTTCTCTAACCTATGCTAGATAAACATTCAATTTTGCTTTAGATTATGCTACATTATATTATTTTCTAAGTGATAATTATTATTTTTTGGTTTTTCTTTTTTTGTTTTATTATATTGTGAGTTCTGTTGGAGTTCATCGTTTTAATCCTTGTTTTCCCAATTTTCCGATTGTGGTAGTTTGCGCATTTGTTCATTTTGATGATTTGTTAGTCGTTGTATATGCTTGATGCGGTATTTTCTAATTGTGTCATTTATTGTGTCGATGTTGAGGTCGCTGTGGATCACGTCGTTTGGTATATACCAGCCTGCTTTGTTATTCGAAGTATTTTAGATTGCGTCCTTTGAATTATTTTGATATTTTTTTTTTGTGCTGTGCCCCAGATTTCAATGCCATATTTCCAAATGAATTATATATTTATATATCACTACTTTGTTGTTAAGGCTTAGTTTTGAATTTTTAGCCAACAGCCAGTATAATTGTCTGAACTTGTTTTTGATTTCAATTCGTTTGTTTTGTATATGTCGTTTCCAGCTTTATGTTTATATATATTATCGTTTTATCTTTGTTGACTTCTATTCCCCAATTATCGAGCCATGATACAGTGTTATTTATTGTTTGTTGAAGAATGTCAGTCGCGTTTTTTTCTATTTTATTTGATGCCATTAAAACCGTGTCATCCGCGAATGTGGCTATCATGCAATTTTTTGTTGTTGGGATCGGTATATCTGCTGTAAATATCAGGTACAATAGAGGCCCTAGGACACTACCTTGGGGTACACCTGCTATCATTTGCATTAGGCTTGAGCATTCGTCTTCGAACTTTAAAAAAAAAACAAGCGGACCCTCTGCCTGCTTTGCTAGGCATATCAAAATTAAGAATGAATAATGAACACTCGATTTAAATTCACTCTATGTGTATTTATTCTTTTTTTACAATATAAAATTAATGTTAATTTTAAACTTAAACTAACGCAAAGCCTTTTCGTAAACTACATTTTTTGTTTTGCCCTGAGTTGTGGTATAAATAAACAGAACTGATGGTTTTCCTACACGTGAACATGATACATATAATATAATTGTCCGTGGGAGAAGCATGGATATTCTAAGTCAATTCCGCATAATTCCAGCGTTTGTCCTTGTGCTTTGTTTATTGTGTTTGTTTTAATCTATCTTGCTCATTACGTTGTATACGTTCTTCAGGTGAATGGCCTGAACGTGATCTGGCCATACGTTCCCTTTGATTTTGGTTTTGAATTTCTCGCTCTTCTTGTGATTGATTTTGCCTTTCATTTGATCTATTTTGCGTTCTACGCGACCGACGACCGATATCATTTATTCGCATTTGAATTTAATCACTCACAATGTGCATTACAATCGCTAACAACAACAACGAAACCACGGTTTTTTATTTTCACTGATTATTAAAATTTTACGCACAATATATTTTATTTCATAAAGTTTTTCCCAAAAAAAAAAAACAACAATGAAAAACGCACTTTAAAATTGTTGACCACTCATCAAATGGTTTTGATACAGCTGATTATGTTGACCTCAGTATATCCAGTAAACAAACTGTGGTGAAAGTCCTTTATAAGGACCAAGTTTATAGTGGTGAAGTTTTAAGTACAACACAATTTTCTGTACGCAAGGTTGCTCTTTGGCAAAAATAAAGTAATCTTTAGAAACCATAAAAAAAGTTGCAAATTTTAGATTAATTTCTTAAAGAAAAACTAATACATGCATTTAATTGAATAAGTAAACACCAAAAGTATACTAAAATGACTATTTAATGCGTTGTTTGATACAAATTTATATTATTGCTCAAAACCCTCTGCGCGCTGTCGCTGTCTTTTTGTTTCTGTATCGCATCGCGGTGAATTCACGTTTTCCAGAAAGTTGGCAACAGAAGAAAATTGAAGTACATATTTTGCTCATATTTGCTATTTTAGTTGTTAAATGAAAATGTGTTTCAGGTATTTTTTAATGTTGCAACTATTCTTTGGCTTTGAAACCGCTTACACTCACAAAATAATCCAACTCTTTTAAACACACATACAAATATAATTATTTATGGATTCAACCGCTGAATAATTTCGTATATCTTAAATCCATCTAAACTTTTACATTTGCGCATTTATATACATATATGTATTTAACATTTAATTTAAGTAAACGTTTCAATATTTGTACAAAAACTTTGAACTTCGAAAAATACAGTCTTATGGTTATTATTATAATTTATCTTATTTTATTTTATCTTAATCATAAAACGTTCAAATGAAGCTCAAAATATTTTTCCAGTTTAAAAAAAAGCAATGTGGTTTGATGCCGTGTCACGCATGCATAAAAGGGAAACAAAAGAGAGGACAACTATTGCGTTACGAATAATACAGTCCCATACGTCACTCGACATCGAAGCAATGTTATTCATGTCTGTGTATATTCTATTCATTCGCGTGTATTCTCATTCCGTATACGTAATGTCCGTATAAGGGAAACACGCAAATATTGCATTTTTCACACTTACACAACGCACGAGTTATGGTTTCTATAGACTGCCCAGTTATGGTTTCCGTCTATTTTTTGAAACCTCGAGTTGCGGCCATAACCCCTTTTAATATCCTCCCTCTAATGATCAATACTTTTGATTAAGTGTATGGAAACTTTTATTACAATTTTAGATTACGGAGTTTCTGCGACTTTTGCCAGTCGCCCTTCGCGGTTCAGCCACAACTGGCTTTTCTTAGATCTTTAGGTCTTAAATATAGCCTTAGTATATACATATTTAGATTGTAAATATGTGTGTTTGTGATGCTACTCAGCACCATCCAAATAGTCTACTTTTTGTTTAGACTTGCAGCAATTGTTTTACTGTGTCCTCTTATTTCACTCAAGTATGTTTTGCATACTTGAGTGTTGACACCAGTATGTTTGTTACCTGCATATACGTATGACTTCACGTCATTCGTATATGCAATGAACGGATTATACTTAAGCATATACATACATATGTATATTTATATTTCTAACTCTAAAGTGCTGAGTGGCATTCCTAAGGTTCATTTTACAATCATAAATTTCTATTGGAATATGATTGTTTTCTTTTTCACTAATACTCATTTTACAATCATAAATTCTATTGGAATATGATTGTTTTCTTTTTCACTAATACTCATTTTACAATCATAAATTCTATTAAAATATGGTTCTTTTCTTTTTGATAATTTTATGTGTGGGAGCGGGGCCATTCCACATAACTCCCCCACCGTTAGAGTTAGAACTCTCCTGAGTTCTTTCATTAATATATACATTTTGTTTGGGGTTAGTTTCCATTAACATAATTCCCCCTTCATTATAATTCTTTTTATTAACAATTTTTACTTTTATATTCTTCCTTTTCCAATATACAATTATTATAATCGATAAGAGCAATAAACATATTGCTACTGTTACATTCATACCATATGAAACATTTTTATGGTATTTTAATTCTTTAATTTCTTTAATGTTTTCCATATTTTTTTCTTCAATCATTTTTACAATATTATTAAAATGATTATTTATTGCTATATGCTTATTAACAGTTTCAATAGTATTATGGTCATTTTCTTTTTGTACTTCTAAAAAAAATTAATCAGTATCTCCATTATGGACTATGATACTAAACCTATCATCATCGTAATTATTTTCTGTGTCCAAATTAGGTATGTTCGCAAATTTTTGTGGTCTTTTTATATTAGACGGATGGACGTTTTGCAACGGATTAATTCGGAAATATGGTTGGTCCTTATGTCTTACTCTTTTGTAATTTTTTATGGGTCCTGATTCTCTGTATTCTGTATACTCTTCTCTATTGCTATTATGTTTTGCTATTACTTTTCTTTTTGCCAAATTAATTCTATCTTGTAATATGGATGGGCAAATGCTATCTTTGGCGAACCTTGGAGAACATTTGATGGTTGAGTGATATCGATCATTATAGTTCGCTATAACGATCTGCATCCTCATTTCCGTTGAAAGACTTGTATCATCAATTCCTGTTAATTTCTCCAACAGGGTTGAGTGAAGTCTCTCAATGTCTGCATTACCAGTGTGATTATTGGGTTTTGTTAAATGGACCCCAATATTTTCGGTATTTAAATATTGTATCACAATCTCTTCTTTTAAAGCCAAATGTTCCAATAACTCTTCCTCTGCGGAATGTATCGTATCGGAAATTTCAAAATTCGATTTTTTTATCATTATTTTCGTTTATATCCTTAGATGCCATTAAAATTTGGTAACCTTTTGCAAGATCAATAGGGCTAAAGTACTGTGCTTTGCCCAGCTTGTCTAAGATTCCATGAATATTTGGCAAGGGATACTTATCGTCAATGGTTATTTGATTAAGCCTACGATAATCAACCACTAAACGAAACTTTTTATTTCTTTATTTATCTTCTTTTTTTTTTTAACACTGTTATAATAGGAGAGCTATACCTACTCCAGCTTTTTTTTTGAATTATTTTATTTTGTATTACTCAGTGTGTCCCCATCTTTACAAAATTATTTTTTCATATTTTTTTTTTAGCAATTTTTCAACTCCTTTACGATCATCTGATTTTTAGATGATCGAGTTGAATATATTGCAATTTCCCAGACTCCAATGCATAAACCTTTGGATCGTCTTTGAGAGGAATGGTATTTTTACACCATTAAGGAGTTCAATTTCCTCCTTTTATATAAAATTAATTTTTCATATATTTTTTTTTAGCAATTTTTCAACTCCTTTACGATCATCTGATTTTTAGATGATCGAGTTGAATATTTTGCAATTTCCCAGACTCCAATGCATAAACCTGCTCTTGGATCGTCTTTGAGAGGAATGATATTTTTACACCATTAAGGAGTTCAATTTCCTCCTTTTCTATATTTATCTTCTTTTTTTACACTGTTATAATAGGAGAGCTATACCTACTCCTGCTTTTTTTTATTATACCTTGTTTTTCCAATTCTTTAATTTGCCAGTTATGTGTGGAACAGTTACGTCTGCACCAGTTATGTTTGGGTCAGTAACGTCTGAGCCAGTTATTTTGGGTCAGTAACGTCTGAGCCAGTTATGTTTGGGTCAGTAACGTCTGAGCCAGTTATTTTGGGTCAGTAACGTCTGAGCCAGTTATGTTTCTTATGGTGCAAGCAAACGTACCTGCCGCCAATTGTTTTATTCTTTGAATAGGGCAACTTCTTTGTGTTGCCTTCAAAAGGATGTAGATATTTTAAGTCTTTCTCCACCTTTTGTCTTAAGGTGGTTCTTTGATATATAGCATTTTGCTGCAATAGTTGCGTTATCGCTACTAAACAAGCCTCCATATTTTGGGCCATTTTCTTTTCGAATCAACAAAGGAGTAGAAAAAATATATATTTTATAATTCAATTTTTTTTTTTTTTATTATTATTGATTTGCTTTTACCGAGCTGGCATACGTCACATGCCTGATTATTAGTTTTTGCTTACTTGCTTCGAGAAAATTTCTTAATTGAGCTCTTAGGCTAATAACTTCATAACGTATGATTATTAGTTTTTGCTTACTTGCTTCGAGAAAATTTCTTAATTGAGCTCTTAGGCTAATAACTTCATAACGTATGATTATTAGTTTTTGCTTACTTGCTTCGAGAAAATTTCTTAATTGATTTCACGTGCCCAAGCATTAAGTACGCTTGCTCTATTTTTTTCCTGCACTGGGGCTCTTTCCACAATATTAAACATATTAAACCTGTTTCTATTAATGCGAAGATTATTGCCCGCAAATCGATTAACCATCCTCCTGAATCTTGTGGCACTAGGGTCTACCTCCGTGAGGGTTGGATATTCAATCATATTCTTATCCTGGCGTAAATTACTGTACGTCATTTTTTTTTTTTTTTTTTTAACTAATTATAAACCTCTTTAAATTTGACACATTTTCTATATTTTTTTTTTTTTCTTTTCCTTTTATTTCGTATTTCTTCTATGTTTCATATTTTCTCTTTACATTAACAATTTTTCACAAACAAAAAAAAATTTTTTTTTTTCACTGTCGTTTTCAAGTATCATAACTTTTCGCAAAATGTTAAAAAATATATGTATCACTAGCTACTTACATAGACTCCTTTCGTCAATGGATGGATCAAAATTTTCAGGATCTCTGCTCTGCTTGGTCTTCACTTATTTGCTGTGGTTTGGTTGATGTTTCCGGAGTGCTCACTGGTACTTGTTGAAATGGTTATTCTGCTGCTGTTATTTTGCTGCTGTTGTTTTGCTGCTGATGTTGCTGCTGTTGTTTTGCTGCTGATGTTGCTGCTGTAGTTTTGCTGCTGATGTTGCTGCTGTAGTTTTGCTGCTGATGTTGCCTTTGCGTTTGATAGCGATCAAGGAAACAAGCGACCTCTTCGATGACAGCGCGATTAGAGACTCTTGGATCGAGATATCTGTTGCTGCTGCTTCTTTCACTGCTATTTTATTTATAGTGCAGTTTTTAAATTTTTATGTGTAAATCCCTTCCTTCTTTAAAGATCCCTTAATAAGCAACCACCGTAGCTGAATGGGGTGGTGCCATCCGTATCGCGACTGCGCCAGTTATGGTTTCTCCGAGGCTAGTTATGCTGGCTACCGACTGCGCCAGTTATGGTTTCTATAGACTGCCGAGTTATGGTTTCCGTCTATTTTTTGAAACCTCGAGTTGCGGCCATAACCCCTTTTAATATCCTCCCTCTAATGATCAATACTTTTGATTAAGTTTATGGAAACTTTTATTACAATTTTAGATTACGGAGTTTCTGCGACTTTTGCCAGTCGCCCTTCGCGGTTCAGCCACAACTGGCTTTTCTTAGATCTTTAGGTCTTAAATATAGCCTTAGTATATACATATTTAGATTGTAAATATGTGTGTTTGTGATGCTACTCAGCACCATCCAAATAGTCTACTTTTTGTTTAGACTTGCAGCAATTGTTTTACTGTGTCCTCTTATTTCACTCAAGTATGTTTTGCATACTTGAGTGTTGACACCAGTATGTTTGTTATCTGCATATACGTATGACTTCACGTCATTCGTATATGCAATGAACGGATTATACTTAAGCATATACATACATATGTATATTTATATTTCTAACTCTACGTATGACTTCACGTCATTTGTATATGCAATGAACGGATTATACTTAAGCATATACATACATATGTATATTTATATTTCTAACTCTAAAGTGCTGAGTGGCATTCCTAAGGTTCATTTTACAATCATAAATTTCTATTGGAATATGATTGTTTTCTTTTTCACTAATACTCATTTTACAATCATAAATTCTATTGGAATATGATTGTTTTCTTTTTCACTAATACTCATTTTACAATCATAAATTCTATTAAAATATGGTTCTTTTCTTTTTGATAATTTTATGTGTGGGAGCGGGGCCATTCCACATAACTCACGCATACTTTTCCGATTTCTTTAAAACTTTACATAAACCATCTATGGAGCAATACCAATGATCTGTGAAAGTTTGATTGAAATCGGTGAATGCGTTTAGGCGTGAATCCGCGACTAACGAACACAAAAAAACGTCTCCATTTTTATATATGTATAAGATGTCGGTTTTTCAGATAACTTTTGAGAATGGTGAAGTGATTCCGTGGTAATATTTGCCTGAGCTTATGCAGTAGTTCTTTATGCCACACCCTGTCAAAAGCTTTTGCAATATCCAGGTATTTAATATTTTCTTTATAACTCTGTGGACATGTTGCACAGTTGAATGCTGCCGTCTAAATCCAAATTGATGGCTTGGTATTATATTTTTTTCTATCAGAATTTTGTCTAAACTGGCAAGAAATAATTTTGCAAACACTTTTGAGGGAATGGGCAAGAGACTGATGGGGCGATATGATGTCGTTTCTGATGCACTTTTACTTTTTATTGAAACTGTCGTTGCTTGTATGTTGATTGTTCGTAGTATTTAATTGCTTTTTTGATGATTATTGCCGTTCCTCCGTGGGCCTTGTTATCTGGGTGATTTGTGTAGTGTATGTTTAATTGGGTATATTTACAAAAGTTTTACAAGTTGCATGAGTCTCGGATATTAGCATTATATCAATTGCTTTGTCCAGAATAAAAGTCTTGAGTTCTAGTTCGTGGCGCGTAAGTCCGTTTGCGTTCCAGATCTTTTTTTTTATTTTAGTTAGTGCGTCCATCTAGCTTCGATACCAGTATGGTTACAATGTTCATCATGGTGTCCATTTGTGTTACCAATTGTTTCATCATAGTTTTAAGTTCAGTTAAATCATCGTTACCTGACGTGGTACTATTAGGGTTGTTAAATTCTTTTGTTAATAATTTCGTTGATGTTGCTTGTGCATAAAAAACGCCTGGTATAAGGGTTTGATTTGTATTAGTGCCGAGATTTTTCTGGCTATGTTCATTATTGCCTTGTTCTTGTGCAGCGTGAATTCCTTTTTCGCGTAGTGTCGGACATCTTTGTGTTTGGAGTTTTTGTAGATTTCGCAGCCTCTATAATTAGCTGTATGGTTTTCGCCACAATGAGCACATTTAATTTGGTCTGTTTCCGCTTTGTTCTTAATTTTACACATATTTGTCTTGTGTTTGCCAGCACATTTTAAGCTGACTGACTACATTGAGGAATTGTTCTTTTTTGACGCGGTGGCTCAAAACTAGTTTTACAGTGGAGTAGATGAGTTATACTGTATATGTCCTTATTGTTTTCGTTTAATTTTAGTTGAATGGAAAATAGTGACAGAGGTTGTTTTATTCCAGAAGAGGTTTTAATGTGTACGTTGTGAATATTTGTTGTTTCATGACCTATGTAGTTCAAAAAGTAAATTTTTTATGTCTTCGATAGGAATCGAGTGATGCATGTGTCGTAAAAATACTCTAAACTCTTGTTGCTCTTTTGGTCTAAATGTATAAAATTTTTTTTTTTTTTGTTTTAGTAAGTTTTTATTTTTGTATAATGTTTTGTTTCTTTCGGTTGAATTTTAATTTCGTTTCGGCTAAGAACTTTTATTTCAAATTTAGTATTTGGCAGGGAATTCAATGCATTTGTTAGGGTACATACATTTTGTACATATATTAGTGGCGGTTTTTGCGCACGCTGCGTACCTGAATCTTATTCTACTGGGTTACTTTCTGGCTCATTGATATTTGGCTCTTTATCTACCTCCAAGAGATCGAACCTATTTGGTAAAGCTGGGTTGCCTAACCAATACTCTTGTAGAGTTGTTTGTGTAGAGCTTTGCATACTGTTCTTTTGTTTTTTGTTATTATTTGAGAGTTCGAGTTTGTTTGGTGATTGCTTATCTCAGTTTCTCTTTAACTGTGATTGCGCAAAGGCTTTTTTTTTTTGTTTTGCTTTTGCATTCTGGTATTGTGCGTTGGTGTTGATGACGATGCGATCAGTGTAGTTGGTGCGTTACATTCAGCACTGCGTGTTGCAGTTTGAAAGAGAGTTGAAGATGCATGGATTGGTTTAGCAGAAGTGGATGAAGTTGTTGTAGGGCGCCAAAGTAGTCTTTATTACCGGATTCTCCACGTGATGGTGATTAGCCGTTAACGCTATTGGTGTTTTACATTGATCACTCCACGATAGCGGAATTGTTGATTCTCTTATTTTAACCATCGTTTCTCTTGTTTCTATTTCTGTTTTATCAGAGTAAGTTGAACACTGATTTGTATTTGTTGTGTGCGCGGTAGATAGCGGTATACTCCGTTCACGGGGTGGAGTGCGCTCTACTGGCATTCTAATTTTGTTTATATCGTTGTTTTTATACTCTTTTATATTATATTGTTTATTTCACTTATGTTGCTGTACTTTTGTTTTTAATAACAATACTAAGTTGTGTTTAGCACGTTGAAGCGTCTATTTCGCGAACTAAAGATTTTTTAAATTAAAGATTTACCCCTTTAAGGAGGTTGCACTCGAGAGCGAGGTGTTAACACGTCCGAACATGATAAACATTTATAAGATTAGTTAATTGGCTTCAAACTCCATGTTGAGCACCCAGGTGCGAGCCCTCGACCTTCATGGAATCTCGCTAGTCGGAATTAGCGTGAGTTTCAAGCCTTCCCAGCTGTTCTGGATTTTACCAATCACATTTGTCAGAAAATGCAGTGAGAATTGGTCGTCGCATTTAATGATACGGTAACCGCGAACTACCCCTACCAAGTCGAAACCTGGTGTTTGACCCTCCGGGTTCGCCATGACATGGTCGACGACTATACGAGACAACCGTGCCTCTATCTCTGACCACTTGTCAAGCACTGGTTTTCCGCGGTTAGATGTTTCATCTACCAATGCCATTTGAAGATGGTCCCGTGCCCCTCACTAAATCGCTTGGTTTCGTTTTTTGGCATCTTTCTTATTGGCAGCTTGGAGTGCCAAATATTCGTCAACCACCTTTTGACATCTTGCTTTTTCGGTCTCATCTTTGGGATGACTTTTACCTTCAGTCTCGTTTTTTCGAATCCTGCCAAGGATAGCGAGAGACCTCTGGTAGAGTTTATACCTCGAGGGACCTTTATTACCACGCCATGGCTTTAGCGGATGTTGTTGGTTGATTTATAGTTGTTGGCGTGCTGTGGCCCACAGCTTTTCCCTCAACTGTTTCTTGGCTGGAGGCCAAGAGCTTATCCTCTGAGGGTGACCCAGTCATCCTCAGTTCGTCATTGCTCGTACGTCTTGTCCATTTGTCCGACTGTTTGTTAAGTGCGTCTGTCCCTTTTTCCCGTCTATCTGTTTCCTTGTCCTGTGATTTTGTCCGCGTGTATATCAGTCCGAGCTGCCAATGCCTCCGTATGTTTTCCAGTCGTGTTGTCCGTTTGTTTCATGGTTTTTTTCTGTCATCCGAATTTTGATTTTTTGATTTAAGCATTACATCTGGTTCGTACGGTCACCTGCCCCGCCAAGGGAGCTGCGCATGTCGCCGTACGTGGTGACCAAAGAGGATAAAGGGGAAATATCCGGTCGACCATAGCAGCGCCCCATACCATGGCAGGGCCACCGTTACAACCTAAGGCGGCCTGATATCAGGAGGGCTCCGTTAGAAGACAGCCTTGTTTAGTCCCTCGGCTGCCAAATCCACCTAATAGGCGCGGGTCACATCCCACCTTGGATTCAGCGAGTTCATATCTCATATAATTTACATCTGTAGAATGATACATATTGCGCAAAATTACTTTAAACCCTTTTTTTCTTTGGCCTGAAAGCTACGAAATGGTGCGCGAATGCTGCTGCATAGTTAGACAGTTGTGAAAAGTTGTAAGTTTTACATAAATTGAATTTAGCAATATTGCAATTTGAATTAAAAAAACAATTTGTAGCTTCGCACGTTTGTATTCACCACATTCGTAAACAAACCAATGGTATGAGCATTGGCTGTGATGATTTTTATCCTATATCATTACAACAAGCTAAATTTTGTAAAACACAGGCCAAATGACGTCGGCATATCTGTCAAACTGGCTCAGAGCCTCAGAGCACAGAAAAATCTTTTCACCATGACTTCATTAGCAATCATATTCACGCACGAAAGCCCACACTTGATCGGACCACAAGCGGTTGATTACACAGTCCTGCGAGGTACAGTTTCTATAACGGCTATGGGTGTTTCTTGAAGGCTTTTTTGTGCTGAAAACGAATATGACCTTGAAAATGCTCCAGCACGTCAGGATCTTTGACAATTTGAGGTTAAATAGTCAAAAAATGCAGATTTTGGCCATTTTTAAAATTTTTTTTTCGGCAAGGTAAAGTTTTTTTTTTTAAGTTTTTTTTTTAATTTTCCACAACGGCATCGCAAAGTAGTACTCCTTAGCTTAAAGGTCCATTTTTTAAAATATTTTTGCGATTAATATAAAAAAAGTTATACTGTTTTACCTTGCTCATTTTTTGACTATTTAACCTCAAATTGCCCAAAATCCCGACGTGCTGGAGCATTTTCAAGGTCATATTCGTTTTCAGCAAAAAAAAACCTTCAGGAAACACCCATAGCGGTTTTAGAAACTCTAAAAAAACGAGATTATGCAGGCCTGTGTTATTTATTAAAATCTAAGTTACACCGAGTGTATTTCTGCCATGAAAGATCCTCATATTGTAAAAAAATAGCTGCCGTTCGGAATCGGCTTAAAACTGTAGGTCTCTCCATTTGTGGGACAACAACAAGACACACGCAACAAATAGGAGGAGGAGCTCGGCCAAACACCCAAAAAAGGATGTACCTACCAATTAAATAAAAAAATAATAAGTTACGCTGTTAGAGCGCCATATAATGAGACATATGCAAATATGTATGCACTCGATTTTTTATAATAGGATCGCCCATACGTCGAAATTTCGACGTTATTCGACGTTATATAAATACGGAGAGCAAAATTTAGTCATACCTTTTTTTAGTATTTATAGTCACAGAAAAAAGTTGAAACATATATAAATGGATAGCTTATGTTGAAACCTGGAAAGATGTAGTAAAATTAAATGTGAAAAATATTCCATTTTACCTGTATTAAGCGATCCTATATTTGTGTATTTCAAATATCATAATTTTTTTTTATTCATTAATTGGAAACATTTAATTTCATGTATTACGGGGAAAAAAATTAATTTTTTTTTGAGCAACCATAAAAAAACAATCATTAATTTATCCATGACCATCATAATTTCTGAATCAAATTTTATTCTTTTATTACGAAAAAATATTTATTTTGTTTGAAAAAGCATAATAAAAAATAATCATTAATTAATCCATGGCCATCAAAATTTCTGAATCAAACTTATAATAGATTGATTCTTAATATATAAGTTTCCAGTGGTTTCATCAACTTTTATATCATGATACATATTATAGCATGATATATCATAATACAGGTAAAATGGTGTGATTCATTTTATCTGCACCTATTCACTTATGTATATATAATATATTAATACATTGTGCAAACCGTATCCACATATGCTATCCATTGGTATACATATGTTTCAACTTTTTCCTCTGACTATAAATACCAAACAAAGGTACGACAAAATTTTGCTCTCCGTATTAATATAGGGTTTTTCAGTAAGAGCGCTTCAACTTTTGAACTTTTTTGAATAAAACACAAACGGTTTGACTTTTTCAACTAATTTTTTTTTATTATCGAGTTTGAACATATACATTTAAGTATGAAATTCGATTTCTTTTGCATGACCACCGCGTGCACGTTTTACAAAGTCCAATCGTTGAACTTAAAACAAAACTGCATCATTACATTTCTTTTAGATGCTTTAGATCGGGAGAAATTAAGAAAAAAAGGTCATACGGAGAGTTTTGTCCGCAACTGTATATTACAAACTTTTGTTTTCAAAAGTGCAGGATATTTCACCGAGTTTGGGTAGCTACTTTGCAGAGGGATCTATAAGCACGTCCGCTAACTGTACAATTGTACAAGAAAAAGAGGTTAAAAAATAATATACCCTTCATTCATTATTTACTCAATCAAATTTACTACCACCCCACAGTCGATATTCCAAATAGTGTACTTATTAAAACAATTAGCGCAGAAGAATGCGCTCAGCATTCTTAAATGTTCTTTAGTGGAAAGAAACCATTTCATTCGTAAATTCAAGCGCATATTTCTGAAAGCAAGGCTCGTTCATTTATAAAACGAGCTCACCACATCTTCCCTCACGTGCCTGAACCCTCAATTTTTGTCGCGACAAGTGCCCGTATCTTCGGAAATGCATACACATATATGTCATAATGTATGTGAATATGTTTTATAAGTGTCCGACAGAATGGCGACAGTCGTAGCTAATGGTGATTGTTATAGCTGCTCTGTATAAGTGCGCGCAGAATCAGATACTAATGATGTTAACAAAAGCTGCCATTAGCTGAAAATAAGGTTATGTCTTCGACATTTCGTACTATACAAATTTCAGTTCATTCCTTGTTGTTCTCTCATTGTAGATAAATACTTGATTAAAGTATGTAAATCTTCACCATAAGTATTACTGAAAAGTATTGTTGAAATGCTTCATTTTAGACTAAATTTTATCGAATATATAAAACCTATGAAAACCCCAAAAAAAAAACCCAAATATCAAGGTTTCAGCTAACTAAGGAAAAAAATGTTTAGCAAAATTCATATTTGCCCATTTTTCCCACTGTTCATATGGACCACTGTTTATGGTGTATACGAGCAAAGCCATCATTATTTTCTGCTGTGAAATAGAGTTCTATTTGATTTTGGTTTATTGTTATGGTTTTCGCTTACCCATAATTTAAAGGTGCTGAACCTTTTTCCATTTTCAGGGATTTAAGCAGGTAGGCGAGTGATAATACAACACCGCAGGGTTAAAACTTTTGAAGACGCAGGCTAGTGACACACAGAAAAATCTTAAAGAAGTACTCGGTTTTTACGAATGATGAGGTAATTGTGTAAACATTATATATGAAAATTGTTTGGGTTTTATGTTGTCGCAGCAGTAAATAATGAGCTACATACTGAAGATGACATGAACATGATGACTGAAAAAGTTGTTTAATATTTTTAAGTATTTCGATCCTCTTGATGACATCTACATATGTACATATGTACGTGCTTTCAATACCCCGTCTATTAACTACTTTGTGATCATCCGACGGCATCATTCCCAGTAGACTCTTGAACAATTTCAATTGATCGCAATCATGTAAAAGTTTTTGCAGTTGTCTAATGACCTCACATTTTTATAACGCTACATCAACGCTGACTGGCGGCAAAATTGGGATAGTGAATTTGTCCTTCAGTCTGTGAAATTAAAAAAATATGTTTATTATTCTATGCATGTTTCTCCTAGCTACGCACAATTTTATAACTTTCATTTGGTGGTAAAATGATGACGAGTGTTGGATTCGAAGAAAAATTTACGTTGAAAGTTAGATTACAACCTCTTGATTCTGTAGGGTGTTGTTTAAAGAGCTGGAGAACTTAGAATGATAACACAAACAGAAATATTGTTGGAATTATTTTTCCTGTTCGCTTTTTCATTATAGTTATCTAATATCATCAGCGGTTGGGATTGCACAAATTGCAGCCGTTAGTATATGCACACTCGCACATACATAACTCCATAATCAACAACATACTAGTTGCATTGGCTGCGCTCTTGCTGATAATATACCACTACAATCAGCGACGCTTTTCTTACCACCTTATAATATTCTTTTCGCTTTTCATTCTTTCATTGTTATTATTGCAATGGGTACCAGAAATGTTCTTAGTGATAAGCGAAAATTATTTTTTCTCAACTGTATTAGATGTGTATTGGATGTATTAGATGTGTATCTGGAGGATGGTTCTATGTGTAGAAGTCCACGCAAGTGGGGAAAGTTACTGATCGCCATTCACTTGGAGTGGCCAGGACGATTCTTCTGCATATGGTTCAAGCAGCTCATAACGTCCGGGATTAGCCCACGTATCCTCTGGTTAGCTTCCGAACACCCGTTCGGGAGTGAGCTAAAGTGAGAAGGCGAAGCATCCCAGCATAGCTGGTTGTGCGCTGGGTTTGGGAACCGCCACTTAAAAATTCCCCCCAATGAAAAGAATTACAAAGCCTTACAAAGCCACCTGGAATGTCCGGTCCCTTAATGGGGAAGGTGCCACTGCCCGGCTGGTTGATGTCCTCCCGAGAGTAAAGGCTGACATCACTGCCATCCAAGAGATGCGATGGACGGGGCAAGGCAAGAAAACCATAGGCCCTTGGGACGTCTACTACAGCTGCCATGTAAAGGAATGCAAATTCGGTGTCGGATTTGGTGTGGGAGAGAGACTTCGTCGCCAAGTACTGTCGTTCACTCCGGTGGACGAGCGTGTCGCAATAATCCGCATCAAAGCCCGTTTTTTTAACATATCGCTAATTTGCGCCCACGCCCTGACGGAAGAGAAGGACGATGTGACCAAAGATTCCTTCTATGAGCGCTTGGAACGTTCCTATGAGCGCTGCCCCCGCCACCACATAAAAATCGTGCTTGGCGACTTCAACACCAGGGTGGGCAAGGAGGGAATTTTTGGTCCCACAGTCGGAAAATTCATCCGGTAACGGACAGAGGCTGATCGACTTCGCCGGGGCCCGAAACATGGTAATCTGCAGCACCAGACTGCAGCATAAAAAAATCCACCAAGCTACCTGTCCCCTGATCGAAAAACGAGAAACCAGATCGATCATGTTGTGATAGATGGAAGACACGCATCTAGTGTATTAGATGCACGTACGATCCGAGGACACAACATTGACTCGGATCACTACCTTGTTGCAGCAAAACTGCGCACACGCCTCTGTGCAGCGAAAAATGTACATCTACCTACGCAAAAAATGTTCGACATCAAAAAGCTGTAATCACAGCAGACAGGCAGAAGATTCGCCACTCGACTCTCACTGCTACTCTCAGAGAGCAACAGTTCTCGTTCTCTACGTACCACCGCCGAAGAAGAAATCAGATTCCGGCAAGCACGAAAAAACAATTGGTACGACGAGGAGTATCATGCTGCCGCAGAAAGAAATGATGCCGCCTATAGAGCCACACTGCGATCGGGCGCAACGCGAGCCATTTGGGATCGCTACGGAGAGTTAAAAAAGGAAGAGAGACGTATTATCCGACTGAAGAAACGAGAGGCTGAAATACATGAGTGCGATGAGCTTGAGATGCTGGCCAACAGGAACAACACCCGAAAATTCTATGAGAAAGTTCGGCGGCTGACAGAAGGTTTTATGACCGGGGCGTTTTCCTATAAGAACAAAGACGGCGAACTGGTGACTGACATCCAGAGCAGTCTTAAATTATGGAGGGAACACTTCTCGAACCTGTTAAACAGTGACAGCTGCGCCTGCCACAGAGAATTTGAAGATCCCGATACCCCAATCGACGACGACGAAATTAACGTTCCGCTGCCCGTCTATGACGAGGTAAGAATAGCGATAACGCGGCTAAAGAACAACAAAGCCGCAGGCGCCGACGGACTACCGGCTGAGCTATTCAAACATGGCGGCGAGGAGCTGGTAAGGTGCATGCATCAGCTCCTATGCAAAATATGGTCGAATGAAAGCATGCTTGCCGATTGGAATTTAAGTGTGCTCTGCCCAATCCATAAGAAGGGGGATCCGGCAATCTGTGCCAATTACCGCGGGATTAGTCTTCTAAATATCGCCCATAAGATTCTAGCGAGCGTATTGTGTGAAAGGCTGAAGCCCACCGTTAACCAGGTGATTGGACCCTATCAGTGTGGCTTTAGACCTGGAAAGTCTACCATGGACCAAATATATACAATACGCCAAATCTTAGAAAAGATCCACGAAAGGAGATTCGACACGAACCATCTTTTCGTCGATTTCAAAGCTGCATTCGACAGTACGTATGCCGCGATGTCTGAATTTGGTATCCCCACAAAACAAATGACGTTGCTCAACACCAGCAGCGCCGTCAGAATTGGGAAGGACCTCTCCGAGCCGTTTGATACCAAACGAGGTTTCAGACAAGGTGACTCGCTGTCTTGTGTCTTCTTTAACCTGATGTTGGTGAGCATCGTACGAGCCGTAGAACTTAATCGCTCAAGCACAATTTTTTATAAGAGCGTACAATTGCTGGAGGCTACGTTGGCTGGGTCATGTCGTCCGAATGGATACAAACGCTCCGGCTTTGAAAGTATTCGATGCTGTACCAGCTGGTGGTAGCAGAGGAAGAGGGGGGCCTCCTCTGTGTTAGAAAGATCAGGTGAAGAAGGACTTGGCTTCACATGGTGCGTCCAATTGGCGCCGGTTAGCACGAGAAAGAAACGACTGGCGCGTTTTGTTAAACTCGGCCAAAATCGCGTAAGTGGTTATCGCGCCAATTAAGAAGAAGAGATTAGATGTGTATTAGTCTATGTAAAATCTGTGTATTAGTATATGTAAAATCTGAATTATAACATGTAAATTTCTAGACCAACGCACAGCGGCGCATATCATAGCAAATAGGTTTATAAGAGCATACCAAACTATGTATGACACAATCCACTAAATACTTGTGCATACCATGCGCTATCAATAAATTTACAAGTTTAAATATTCGTGTTTTTATTTTTGCTTCGTAGTGGAAACACTCACTCTGCTCTGTCACCATACCAATTAGAGGCGAATCTACAACTTGTGGAGCACCATTTTTACACATTTGAGGGTCTGCAGACATAGCTCGAATCGCTAGACGAATCTCAGCTGGAAATCAGTCACCGCATGGCGCTCGAAGACTCCTTTTGTGAAGTAAAGAGTGTCATCATTGAACACATGTCAAACGGGTGGTCACACCATCAACTACGTCCGCTAGAGTGCCCCGCCATAGCTTACCAAAACCGCAACTAACCAAATTTAGTAGCAGCTACATAGAGTAGCAGCTGTTGTACACAATAACGCTCAGTTATAGAACTTAGAGAAATTCCAATATTTACGCTCGTACCTCACTCACGATGTCTTTCGTGTGGTTCAATCGCTAGAAAGTACTAGCGACAACTATAAACGTGCCATCGAGTTGCTTGTAACCAGATACGATAACAAAAGATACATTTTTCAATTGCATCTGCAAGCAATATTGAACAGCAACACGTAGCAGTAACGTGTCGACAGTGAGGGAATTCATTGACTCCATCAATACACATCTCCGCGCAATGCACTCCTTTGCCTCGTCAAACCGAATTGCGGATGGCATACTGCACCAATTAGTAGTCGAAAAATTGGAGCGAGACATTCAAGAAAAATGGGAGGAAGATATAGCTTTCAACTATGACGAACCAAGCTCCTCTAGTCTCCAGGTGCCATCAAGGAATGATCTCGGCAGTTTCATCGAGCGCCGATGCCAACAGTGAACATCATCGATGCCAACAAGGACTCACTAGACAAGGGTAGATCAACTGCAACAAAAACAAAATCTCGAAGGTCAAAATCAAAAACCAGAGAGTTTTGCTGTGCAACGAAACCAACAGGCATCTTGCCTTCAAATGCAGCAAATTTACAGTGCTAAATACGACGCAGTGCTAAATACAACACATTCTAGTTAAGAATGACCGCCTATGCTTCAATTGCCTCACGCAGCATCAAGTTGCCCATCAACCAATCAATGTCAGGAAAGCAACGAACCTCATCACACACTTCTTCATTAAGACTCACAGCCACCTGTTAGTTGGTCAAATAAGGATTAGAAAATGCCAACCAGCATTGTACAAAACTCGACTGGGTTAGATAGTGGCTGAAGCAACTAACACACGTTCAGCGCCATCATCTTTATTATTATCAGCAGCAGTGTCCTTGCTAGAATCCGCCAACCATCCATAGACGCGTGTTTAGAACGGTTCTGGAGATTTTAAGATAAAAGCCATCATCAAGCGCACCTCATCTGACGAAGAATGCGATGCCAGCACCATACAATTCGTAAACATACAACTAGCCTTCCGCTCACGAAGAAATTCGTCGTTCGTCTACCATTTGCCGAAAACCCATCGCACCCACAGTGCGCTCTAGCCTGAGTACACCGAAATCTTGCAGGAATATATAGAGCTTAAGCATATGATACGAGTGGATCCACATGAATTCTCTGGCAAAGTGGGTACATACATTTCCAACCATTGTATCAGAAAATATGACAGCTCTACTACCAAACTGCGAGTGGTGTTCGATGCCTTTATAGCATCTCCAACGAAATCGCTCTCAAGAGCATCCTTCCTGTTGGGCTGACTTTACAAGATGACATCAAGGCAACTATGGTACAAGATGATAATCGAAAGCAAAAATGTATAGGCAAGTAAATGTCGGTCCAATCGATACCAAGTGGCAGTGCATCCTGTGGCGGAATACACCAGTCTTGGCAGTTCTATATCTACAACAAGTAGTTCATGAAAACATGTCAGTCTATCCTATTGGAGCACCTTTCACTATACGCGATAACCGAACGCCTAGTGGAGCTACAATCGATGAAGTCAACACCATAAAAACAGAAATAATAAGTTTGTTAAACGCCAGACAGTTTCCACTTCAGAAATTTACATCTAACTCTAATAACATTATTGCCGATGTAGCACCAGCAGATAGAAAGCAAATCAAAAATGTTAATGAAAAGGCGTACATCAAGGCTATAGGCCTAAAATGGCCCCCGATAGAATACTGTTTCGTGTTTTCATACACTCCACTAAATCATCAATCAACAAAAATCACTAAGCACACGATCCTGCCACAAATATCCAGCAGGTTTGATCCGCTTAGCTTGCTACGTCCTATTAACGTAAAATGCAAAATACTAATGCAGCAACTGCGACTATTGCGTCTTTCGTGGGATGAAAGTTTTCCGCAATCAATTGACACAGAATGGAAAAACTTTTGCCATCAGCTATCATTCATCGAGCGTATTCAGCTCCTACCGTTTATGGTCTACGACGCAGAAACTACCATTCACGCCTTCGCGGATGCACGCTGCAAGGCTTATGCAGGCGCCTTCATATATGCTGTGTCTCCAGCAATTAATGGCAAATCCTCAACCTTCTTCTTCTTGATTGGCGCGATAACTGCTTACGCCGAGTTAAACAAAGCGCGCCAGTCGTTTCTTTCTCGTGCTTACCGGTAGCAGTTGAGAACACCAAGTGAAACTAAGTCCTCCTCCAATTGATCTTTCCAACGCAGAAGAGGCCTTCCCCCTCTTCTGCTGCCGCCAGCTGGTATGGCATCGAATACTTTCAGAGCCGGGGCGCTTATATCCATTTGGACGACATGACCCAGCCAACGTCTATGTCGCGCGATGTCTATGTCGTCGTAAAGCTTATTCAGCTCGATGCTCCATCGCATGCGAAATTCACCGCTATGGACGGACAAAGCTCCAAAAATCCTGCTCTCGAACACTTCAAGTGACGCCTCAGCAGATATTGTCATCGTCCACGCTTCTGCGCCATACATTAAAGAGAACCTTGAGTGTTAGTTTTGTTCGTCGAGAGGAGACTTTACTACGCAGATGCCTACTTAGTCCAAAGTATCACTTGTTGGTAAAAAGATCTCTCAAGAATCTCTCTTAGATTTCAAGGCTGACATTATTATCTGTGTTAATGCTGGTTCCTAGATAAACGAAGTCTCTTACAACCTCGAAATCATAGCTGTCAACAGTGACGTTGGTGCGAATACGCGAGTGCACCGACTGTTTGTTGGTCCTAGTTCACCACCAGACTCATTCGCTTTGCTTCTTACACTCATCTGCGTGAAACCACGCGTAGCTCCAATGAAGGTAATCACCCTACCAAGGCTGAAGTTTTGCGTTGCCACGTTGCATGCAGAACTGTTACATTCAGTCATTACATGGTCTCATAAGATGTCTCCAAGCAACGTGCTCGGTTGGTCTGACTCAACCATCACCGTATCATGGCTGCAATGCGAGGCATATCACTGCACTACATTCGTGTCAAATAGAGTGGGATGTGTCAATCTCAGCAGTCAACTGGGGCTTCATGTGGCATCACGTTCCATCAGAAGAATATCCGGCGGACTTGGTTTCACGAGGAGCAACTGTAAAGAGCATTACTGCCAACAGTTTTTGGTTTCTCGGTCTTAAATTCCTACTCAAAGGTAGTTGTCAGTGGCTTAGCAATCCAACATTTACCGATGACATCCTACTAGAGCGCAGAAAACATGGCAATTATCTCATAACATCACCACAGAGGGTCATCATTGCTAACACAAATATGTGAACAACTACAACAAATTTCTACGAAATTTTGCACACATCAATCGTTCATTTCATCATTGCGAAATCTGCTACGGGGGACCGTAGTAAAATGCACCAAATATTATCTCCATCGTGCTCTCGGCTCGCATCTACTCAACTTGGATGACACACTTGGACTGCACACAGTTTGCTGCCAAGCAAAAGCAATGATGAACAGTCGCCCTCTAACACCACTTTCATCTAACACGGATGATCTTCGTGCGCCCACCCCTGTTCATTTCTTAGTGGACAGAGCCCTCGCCGCCATCACAGAGTCGACAATATCACATGTCAAGGTTGGGCTGCTTAATCTTTTTCAAACCGCTCAGGCGATTCAGCAAAATATTTGGGATCGGTGGCAAGCTGAATATATCAGGGAATTTCAGCAGCGATCGAAATGGACCACACCCCGTACTAACCACCAACGCATCGATCAAGTATTGATCAAGGAAGACAACGTACCATGAAATGGTAGTGTCGTAAGAAATATTGTTGTTAGGACAGTAGATGGAGTACATAAACTAGGAAAAGTAAGTTGCCCATCGAATTACAACAATTTTTCATACTGACTCACAGCGTATTAAAAGCTCCCGCGACTATTCGATCAGTCCAATAAATCGCTGTATATCAAATTGCGCCATCTTTTTGGAATCAAATGCCGATGTTCAGCTGATTATTTTTTGTCAGTTCAGTCTACATGTCTCGTTAGGGATCGCCATTCACCGTAACAGCAGCTCCTTCCTCATTTCGAAAGAAATAAAAACCGATGATGCCGCTAGTACTCTATAAACTTCGCGAACAGATTTAATTATTTTTTTCAAAGTAAATTTCTACAATTTGAAAGCGTTGTTTTGGCGTTAAACGATTAATGATGACCATTCTCAGCTATGTTTGATAGCTTGATATCGATAGTTCTCATGCAACTACGATACAAAAACACCTTCGGTCGAGGACCATCGCCAGAAAATAGGGATGCCAGTGGCTCGGTTGGCGGTGTTAATTGTGGTATTTTGACCATTTCGCCCTTTCAACATAATCCTAGAGTTTCGTGGCGAAACCTCAAAGTATTACAATACTAGCAAAGAATGCTCATTGTTCCGATGCCGACCAATATATTCGATATATGTATGAAATCACAGAGGTCATCAAATTCGGAAAGAAGTTCAAAATTGAACTGAACAATAAGTGAAACTGGAGTAGACCTGCATTTGGCCAGTTTTCCAAGCGGAGATATATGTTATTTGTCTATGTACAGAGACAAACTTAGACAGAAATTTCCCGAATGAGCGAATTGCCGTTCCGAGTAACAGTGAGGCGGCACTCATGGTCCTACCGACCTGTGAGATCAAATCCCCTCTGGTCCTTGAGAGTATCGAAAAACTGAATCTACTAGAAATACACATTTGCTTCCTGCTAATTCGGGTCCCAGGACACAGTAATATAACTGGGAATGAAATAGTGGTCGCATTGGCGAGAGAGGCTGCAGCCTAGCCATTAATAAGACCCGAGTCCTTCCTTGACATGGGACAACACACAGTCAAGGAGAAGATCAGGAGTGAAGAGCTAGAGAGGTTTGCTGGCACCAAACCATGAGGCTACGCCAGGCGAAATCCTTAGTGGGAGGGTACAACCAAAAGAGACGCATAACCTTCCCCAAGGATAAACTGACAATGCTTACGGCCACTCTCACAGGCCACTGAAGACTGCGAAGTCATCTGCACATAATCGGGATTTGGTTTACGGACTATTGTCGTTTCAGCGACCAATCTCAGCAGACACCAGTGCACTTTCTCTCGGAATGCAGCGCTATAGCGCGGGTAAGGTTGATACATCTTGGCCAAGAAAAGGGGCATACGTTCAATCTAACCCAGCTCTATTTTGAGTTTAATAAGGGAACTGGGTCTAGATAAAGTTTTGTGATAAATAGAGGGGACAAAAGACCATGAAGTCGAAGTGCAAACCTCATAAAGAATTTAATCTAATTTAATGCTCGAGTTCGCCATCCACTGGGGTCACAAACCACCAAATTGATAGATAAAGTCTTTCCTCCAAGTGCATTTCTGCCATAACAAAGCTTCTCAAAAAAACCATCTGCGATTCGGAGGTGGCGTAAAACCGTAGTTCTCCCCATTCGTTGAACAACATAAAGATGTACACTACAATTTGGAGGAGGAGCCCGGCCTAACACCAAACACAAGATATAAGGGAAAATTCGTTTATAAATAAAAATCATTTGCTCTTTCAAAACTGACGCCTAGATGTCGATAGTGAATAATTCTTAGCGGTACATTTTTTATGTCATATTTGGCAATTGTCAAGTAGAGAGATGTACAATTTTCAATATCGGTATTTCTTCCCTAAAGACACCTTTGAAAAGTGACCTTGGGGGGCTCTCCTCACTTTTAGAAGTGTTGTTTCTCACTAAGTCATTATCCTGCATCATCAATGTTTCATTCTCGTCTAGAGTTCTTATTGACCATTGGAAAATGGGTTTAATTACAGCGTTTTTTAAATCTGGTATCAAAAATTATGTTAGGAATTACCGCCCAGTATCTAAATTAACTACCTTTTCAGATTTTTTCGTAAAAGTGATTAAAGAAAAATTCTTCTTTGCAACGTGGTTTTGTCTGTGGTGGCATACCAACCTGACAGTTTTCTTCGAATATTTTATCTCAGAATTTAAGAGCGGATATCAGGTAGACACCATTTATATTGATTTTTCGAAAGCGTTTTATTCAGTCTCACATAATATTCTACGGCACAAGTTTGCATGCATGGAATTCCACTCAATGTTTCTAATGCGGCTGCGATGTTATCTCACCAACAGAGTTTTCTTTGTAGAAATTGAAATTAATATGTTAAATTACCTCTTTGTGGCCTCGACTGGTGTGCCTCAAGGTAAATTCTTGGGCCGCTCTTGTTTGTCCTCTTTAGTAAGAACATTCGAAGTTGTTTTAAAGATTATATACCTATTTATACCTTGCGCCAATGACTTCAAACTTTGTTGTAGCATTACATGCTTGTCAGATGTTCTTTTAATACAAAGGAACTTAAATAATCTCTATAAGTAGAGTATAAAAAATTTGTATGTATATGATTGGCGCGTACACCCTTTCTGGGTGTTTGGCCGAGCTCCTCCTCCTATTTGTCGTGTGCGCCTTGATGTTGTTCCACAAATGGAGCGACCTACAGTTTCAAGCCATCTCCGAACGGCCGATATTTTTATGAGGAACTTTTTCATGTATCCATTCGGACGACATGACCCAGCCAACGTAGCCTCCAGCAATTGTACGCTCTTATAAAAAATTGTGCTTGAGCGATTAAGTTCTGCGGCTCGTACGATGCTCTCCAACATCAGGTTAAAGAAGTCACACGACAGCGAGTCACCCTGTCTGAAACCTCGTTTGGTATCAAACGGCTCGGAGAGGTCCTTCCCAATTCTGACGGCGCTGCTGGTGTTGAGCAACGTCATCTTACATAGCCGTATTAGTTTTGTGGGGATACCAAATTCAGACATAGCGGCATACAGGTAACTCCTTTCCGTACTGTCGAATGCAGCCTTGAAGTCGACGAAAAGATGGTGTGTGTCGATTCTCCTTTCATGGGTCTTTTCCAAGATTTGGCGTATTGTAAACATTTGGTCGATGGTAGACTTTCCAGGTCTGAAGCCGCACTGATAAGGTCCAATCAGTTGGTTGACGGTGGGCTTCAGCCTTTCACACAATACGCTCGCTAGAACCTTATGGGCGATATTTAGAAGACTAATCCCGCGGTAATTGGCACAAATTGCAGGATCGCCCTTCTTATGGATTGGGCAGAGCACACTTAAATTCCAATCGGCAGGCATGCTTTCATCCGACCGTATTTTGCATAGGAGCTGATGCATGCACCTTACCAGCTCCTCGCCGCCATGTTTGAATAGCTCAGCCGGCAGTCCGTCGGCGCCCGCGGCTTTGTTGTTCTTTAACCGTGATATTGCTATTCTCACCTCGTCATGGTCGGGTAACGGAACGATAATTCCGTCGTCAACGATTGGGGTATCGGGATCTTCACATTCTCTATGACATGCGCAGCTGTCACTGTTTAACAGGTTCGAGAAGTGTTCCCTCCATAATTTAAGATTGCTCTGTACGTCAGTCACCAGATCGCCGTCTTTGTTCTTACAGGAAAACGCCCCGGTCTTAAAACCTTCTGTAAGCCGCCGAACTTTCTGGTAGAATTTTCGGGTGTTGTTCCTATGTGCCAGCATCTCAAGCTCATCGCACTCACGTATTTCGGCCTCTCGTTTCTTCTGTCGGATAATACGTCCCTCTTCCTTTTTCAGCTCTCTGTAGCGATCCCACATGGCTCGCGTTGCGCCCGATCGCAGCGTGGCTCTATAGGCGGCATCTTTTCTTTCGGCGGCAGCATGACATTCCTCGTCGTACCAATTGTTTTTTCGGGCTCGCCGGAATCCGATTTCTTCTTCGGCGGCGGTACGTAGGGAACGAGAAATGTTGCTCCATTGCTCGCGCATGCCGGTGTGTTGGGCAGTGCTCCCCGAGAGCAGGAGTGAGAGTCGAGTGGTGAATCTTCTGGCTGTCTGTTGTGATTGCAGCTTTTCGATGTCGAACATTCTTTGCGTAGGTAGATGCACGTTTTTTGCTGCACAGAGGCGTGTGCGCAGTTTGGCTGCAACAAGGTAGTGATCCAAGTCGATGTTGGGTCCTCGGATCGTACGTACATCTAATACACTAGAAGCGTGTCTTCCATCTATCACAACATGATCGATCTGGTTTCGTGTTTTTCGATCAGGAGACAGCCAGGTGGCTTGGTGAATCTTCTTTTGCTGGAATCTGGTGCTACAGACTCCCATGTTTCGGGCCCCGGCGAAGTCGATCAGCCTCTGTCCGTTACCGGATGTTTCGTTGTGCAGGCTGAATTTTCCGACTGTGGGACCAAAAATTCCCTCCTTGCCCACCCTGGCGTTGAAGTCGCCAAGCACGATTTTTATGTCGTGGCGGGGGCAGCGCTCATAGGAACGTTCCAGGCGCTCATAGAAAGAGTCTTTGGTCGCATCGTCCTTCTCTTCCGTCGGGGTGTGGGCGCAAATTAGCGATATGTTAAAAAAACGGGCTTTGATGCGGATTGTTGCGAGACGCTCGTCCACCGGAGTGAACGACAATACTTGGCGACGAAGTCTCTCTCCCACAACAAATCCGACACCGAATTTGCGCTCCTTTACATGGCAGCTGTAGTAGACGTCGCAAGGTCCTATGTTTTTCTTACCTTGCCCCGTCCATCGCATCTCTTGGATGGCAGTGATGTCAGCCTTTACTCTCACGAGGACATCAACCAGCCGGGCAGAGGCACCTTCCCCATTAAGGGACCGGACATTCCAGGTGCATGCCCTCAAATCGTATTCCTTATTTCGTTTGCAGAGGTCGTCATCAGTGTTGGAAGTTCTCATCCGAGGCTTTGTTGCTGTTTTCATTGGGGGGGCTTTTTAAGTGGCGAGTCCCAAACCCAGCGCACAACCAGCTATGCTGGGATGCTTCGCCTTCTCACGTTAGCTCACTCCCGAACGGGTGTTCGGAAGCTAACCAGAGGATACGTGGGCTAATCCCGGACGTTGTGAGCTGCTTGAACCATATGTAGAAGAATCGTCCTGGCCACTCCCAAGTGAATGGCGATCAGTAACTTTCCCCACTTGCGTGGACTTCTACACATGGATGGTTCCTATACTATATAAGACTATATTAATACGAGTAAGTATAATACTGAGTCACCGTTTTCATAGGCAGTTTTTAAATATTCGCGCTCACCGGACAAGTTCCATATGCGCGAATCATGCGATGCACCGCCAAATCTACCATTCACGGCTCTAATTTGCATTTTGTGATCACATATCTAAAGTAGAACAAAAAATGTTAAATGAAAATAATCTTATTTAATCGAAACACTCTTACCACAATTGCATTTCTGCTGTGCTTAAGCTTTCGGTTAAAAAATAAATGCTCGTCATTTGATGGCCTTATCATTTGGATGTGCGTTTCATCCACTGCTCCTACCACTCCCGGAATTCCGCATGTTTCGTAAAAGCTACGGTTGGCATCCTGTTTCTCTTCACTGCTCATCGAAAAAACGATATGTTTCGGACACAATACCTCTTCACTGGAAACGGTTTGCTGTGCTAGCCCCGCGCGATGGCCTTGGCCAATTAAATGCTGATACGCACCCTGAGCAAGAAACTTTAGGGTTGTTGCAACTTTTATGATGTCAGGGATAGCCGTTGCTCTCGTTGGAGATTTCATCTCGCCCTTTATGCTATTTAGCACATACATAAAGGCTTCCTTACTAAGCCGAAAATTCTGCACAAAACTGATGAATAGAACAAACTGATGAATAAAGCATGAGTAATTCTTTAAAGTTTAACTTACCTTTGATCGCTGAGACTCATAATGTTGGACTTATCTCTTATAAATCTCCGAGAAATCCTTTCCTCAGATGATTCGTCCCATAAAGCTACAGAATCCATTACTTTATATTATTTAAATATAGGTACTTTACTTCCAATCGCTCGTTTTTTTTTGGTCGCTTTCTTCGACATTTCGGTCAGTGATGCATACTAAAGCGAAAAATAAGTGAATAATAAAAAGATCAACACATTCAGCGATGCGATAGCGCTACAGAGTACCAATTACCCTTCGTAACGCAATTTATTTTCGCATCGCATTACAGAGTAAGGACCCTGCATTAATATCTTTCAGTTCTGAATAGACATCTGCTTGCTTTATTCTAAAGTATCTGCTCGTTAAGTAGGATTTTAAAATGTTTGAGTACTGGATTGGTAGAACTGCTTGAAGTTTATGGATTAGTTCCTCATGCCATACTTTATCAAAAGCTTGCGATACATCCAGGAATACCGCAGAACAGATTTGTTTTTCTTCCAGTGACTTTTCAATTACATGAGTAATGCGGTGCACTTGATCAATCGTTGAGTGCTCATTTCGAAAACCAAATTGATGGTTTGGTACAAGGCATTTTGCATCTAACAATGGTTTTAATCTTTTTAGCAAGATTTTTTCAAAAAGCTTAGATAAAATTGGTAACAACGATATTGGTCGGTATGATTTCACATCGTGTGGTGGCTTTCCTGGTTTTGGAAGCATAATAACATCCGCTATTTTCCATTGTTGCGGTACATATTCTAATCGAAATGCAGCATTAATCAAATGTGTCAATTTGACAATAGAATTATTGGGCAATTCTTTTAATATTTTCCCTGTTATAAGGTCATAACCGGGTGCTTTTCTGCTATCTATTTTATTTTTAATAGTGTCCTTTACCTCTTTAAAGGAAGTCAAGGGGATTTTATCGATTTTTTGTCGAATAGGATGAGGTATATTTTCTAACTCATCTCCTTCGTTAGGATGAAAAATGTTTTGAAGATATTGGGCAAATCTCTCAATTTGTTCGTTAGATTTTGCCCAGCTGCCATCATAATTTTTTATTGGTGGGAAAAGCTCCTCATAAAAATATCTGCTGTTCGGAGTAGGCTTTAAACTGTAGGTCCCTCCATTTTTGCAACAACATCAAGACGCACACCTCAAATAGGAGGAGGAGCTCGGCCAAACAAAAAGGGTGTACGCGCCAATTATATACAGAGGGTGATTTTGGTTGGTTTAAACAGCTGACGTATATTTCGTGTTTTGTTTCACTGTCAAACATCTTCAGTTTGGTTTATAATTTAACCATGAATCGTCTTACAAACGAACAACGCAACAAATCATTGAATTTTATTATAAAAATGCGTGTTCTGTTAAGAAAGTTTATCGCGCGCTTCTTCCATTTTATGGTCAGTTTAATCGACCCACTGAAGCGGCTTTTCGAGCTATTGCGACTAAATTTAGAACCCAATTTACATTATTGGACATCAAACCGCCAACGCGCTTACGTAGAGTGCGAACTGAAGAAAATATCGCAGCTGTATCGGCCAGTATTAATAATGACCATCAATTATCGATTCGTCGCCGTTCGCAGCAATTGGGCCTCTGTTACTCAACAACGTGGAACATTTTGCAAGAGGATTTAGGTGTGAAGCCTTTCAAAATACAGCTGGTGCAAGAATTGAAGCCGAACGACCTACCGCAACGCAGAACTTTTGGTGAATGGGCTCTTGGAAAGTTGTGTTCAGCGACGAAGCTAATTTTTGAATCACTGGCCATGTAAATAAGCAGAATTATCGATTTTGGAGTGAAGATCAGCCAGAAGAGCTCAAGAGCTACCAATGTATCCAGAAAAAGTCACAGTTTGGTGCGGTTTATGGGCAGGAGGTATCATTGGACCGTACTTCTTCAAAGATGCTGCGAAGCGTAACGTAACTGTGAATGGTGAGCGCTACCGTGAAATGATATCCTTTTGCTTAGCTCTAACAGCAAATACTTGTGCAAAAACTGTTCGCCAGGCATCTATTATCTCCCATAAGTCTACCGTTAATTTGCCATCATCTACCGCTTCTTCACTCTCTCTTCAAATAAGTCCTCTCCCAGCTCTTGAAGAAGGAAATAAATCTAACCATCTCTTGCAAACAGCTCAGCCAATCGAGCAACGCAATTCCAATATAGGTTCGTATGCAGCAACGGTGGTGACTACATCCTACGCTGACATAGCAACATAGCTTGTTCATGCTATCGGTACTTCGAATAAGCCAAAAGTGCAAGCGTTTACTCGTAAAATCGTTGTTGGGTCGAGCTCAAATAATAAAATTTTGCGCATAGAATGAAATGGTTACGTTTACCCTTATTTACGCCATCTGCAACAACAAATAACATTATCGCCATTGTATCTAAGCATTCATCTATTAACTCGGAAATGATATCTTACTATAGCTTTGTAAAGAAGGTTGGGGCTGTTGTTTCGTTAAAGCGAGTGAACTTTAAACTAAGGGTCTCCTCCAATCATTATGACAGCTTACTAAATCAGATCTCTGACCAGCTGACGCTAAAGTACGCCCCTTTAAGGGAGGAGTGGAAAAAGGTAGCTTCCGCCATCTCCGCAGTTTTTATGAGGATAGTGAGGGAAAACCCTGCTGATTCTGTTGAATGCAGAGTCTTTTGGTTCTCTCGCCGAAGCAAAGGGGGTCATCACCTACGGTTTCGAGAAGGTTTAGAGGAAGGTAAGGTCTACCAATCAGATGCCGGAGGAGATGCCCCTGCACATCCGGTGGTGCTGAGAAAAGAAAGGCCCACAGTAGAGTACGTATCTGTGGGCATGGAAGTGGAATCCGTTACGTCTGAGGGGGACAATGCTGATGACGTCCGCTCTTTACCGGGGACCATCATAAGCATTGGGTCGTTCTTCGACAGGGCGGAGGAGGAGAGGGGTGCTAGAGAGGGTCTTGGAGGATGAGTATTCTTTAGATAAATCTTCAGGACTCTTAGACGGCATCCAGCAACCTAGTAATCCACCTTGAGCAGGCTGATCCAGGATCCAGCGGCATTTCTGGGCTGAAGATGAAAAGCTATAAACTGGTGGCGTTAAACAGGACAGGTAAACCAAAATCTTGTATACTCATCAGGAAGGAACTTAACGCATTTATTTTGCCTAATTTCGACAATGAAGACATTGTGAGGGCAGGGCAATGAGGACATTCGACCGACGAACTGGTGAAGACTTTCACCTCAGCTTGCGACGATGCCCTGGAAGCCTCTTGTCTAATAAAAGCTTTTTTTCAGGAAGGAAAACCCGCCTTAGTGCACAACGGAACTTTCTGAGCTTAGGGTCTCATGAAGACGCCTTTTTAACAGGGCTACCAACTGTATAAAGTAGGGCTAGAAATATATAAGTCCGAAATTAGGAAGGCTAAGAAAGACTCTTGGAGAAGCTTTTGCGAGAGCTGTCATGAGTCCTCCAGGTTTAGAGGAGTATTCACGAAGAGCTCCGCTCTCTTGGAGTACTTAAGAGATGAACTGGGACGTTGGACGGTGGGCGGTGAGCGGCGGGGAATCACTGAAGTTACTTCTCGACGCCCATTTCCCGACGAGCCCAGCACCTATCAGCAGCGGCCTGGAAAGCAATTAAACCTGCATTTGGATTCGGGACTGGCTTCTAGATAAGCTCCGCCTGGCTTGGGCCATTGACTCCTTTAGACCCTTCAAGTCACCGTAGCCGAATGGGTTGGTGCGTGACTACCATTCGGAACTCACAGAGAGAACGTAGATTCGAATCTCGGTGAAACACCAAATTAAGAAAAACATTTTTCTAATAGCGGTCGCCCCTCGTCAGGCAATGGCAAACCTCCGAGTGTATTTCAGCCATGAAAAAGCTACTCATAAAAATATCTGCCGTGCGCAGTCGACTTGAAACTGTAGGTCCCACCATTTGTGGAACCACATCAAGACGCACACCACAAATAGGAGGAGGAGCTCGGCCAAACACCCAAAAAGGATGTAAGCGCCAATTATACGTATATATTACGCCTATCATTTTATATGGAGTCATCCTCTGGTGGAAGTCACGGGAGAGGACGAATTGGTGAAGAAACTGGAGAGAGTTCAGAGGTCGGCACTCACGGGACTCAGTGGGGCGCTTCGAACGACACCTACCCTGGCGCTCAACGCAATGTTAAAAGTGGTATCCGTAGATATTGCAGGCAGAATTGCCGCTGCACGTACCGCAATCAGACTGAGGGCTTCGGGCTATAGGCTCAACCTTACTTATAGGCACTCAAGCATACTTAGAAACTTTGAGTTCATCCCCGTGTCAGCGGATCAATGTATACTCACGCTTAGAGGTTGGATAGGGGCAGCACTTGGCGACAGGACCTGGTGAACTTGTTCACGAATTCATCGAAGTTAGAAGATAAGGTTGGCTGAAGAGCTTTTTGCGAGGAGCTCCCCATCAGACTCAAATGCAGGTTACCGGATCACTCCAGTGTGTTCCAAGCAGAGATAGCCGCAAACAAGGAGGCAGCTGATTGGCTGCTCACATGCGTACTAACAATCAAGAAAGTAAATATTTACTCCGACAGCCAAGCGGCAATAAGATCCCTCTGGTCCGTGACGGTGCATTCGAAACTGGTCAGGAAATGTCTGGCCTCATTTTCGACTGCGTCCGAATTCTTTGACATAAGCGTCATCTCGGTTCCTGGTCACAGCGACATTTCGGGAAACTGTGAGGTGGCCAGACAGAAGACATGTGACGTAGCCGCAGGATCTTTCTCCACTGCGCTATGTCTATATCGTCGTAAAGCTCATACAGCTCATCGTTGGAAAAGATGTCGATTGAAGTGAAGGTTTGATTGGGAGGAATATAAGCGCAAGATATTATAATTTTATTGGGGGAAGGAATTTCTATGGAAAGGGAGGAGATATTTGAAGGAAGTATGGCGAGGGTGTTATGAGGTATATTTCTTTTAACTAGGATGGCGGTTCCTTGTTTGCAGGAGGTATTACAAGGGAGGTTATAGATGTGACCGACATAAGCTTTGCGGTTATAAGCTGAAATATTGCTGGGGAGATGTGTTTCGTTTAAAAGTATCACTGAGGGGTTAACTGCCTTAATTAATAGTTCGAGATCGATATAATTATTTAAATAACCCTTAATACTAAATTGAAGTGCGGATAGCATATTTATTATTTAAAAGAAAAGAAAGTCGTAAATATTTGTGAAGATAAGTATATAATATAAGTATTTACTGTTCCATTATTTATGGTGATGGTGAAGTGTGGGGATGGGAGGGCGAGTTAGGGTGCTCATAAAGTAAAGTCGAATGGTCCATTGGAAGAGGGGTTGTGGAGGGGGGTGATGGATTGAGAGAAATGGGTGAGAAAAGAGGAGAAGGGGAAAGATTCAAGGGATGAGAGGTAGCAAGAGCAATCTGCTTTGAGTTTTCAAGAAATTATTCATGGGATAATGAATAATTCTTGGGGGATGATTTTGTAGAATTTGTGTTGGGGTTTGAATTTTTTGTGTTTGAGATTTTTTCTATGTTATTAAATTTGTTTACATTTGATGTATGATCGTTGTTGGGTGGTGTATTAGCCACTCTGGCGAAAGAGGGGGTGGCAGTTGTACCATTGGGTTTTTTTATATTTGAAGTGTATTTGCCACTCTGGCGAAAGAGAAGGAGGCAAATGTGCTGGGAAGTTGGCTTATTTTATGGTACATTTACTCATTAATTACTTAATTTTTGGTATTTCTTTTGACTCAATAAACTTGAGGCAAGTATTTGATGTTGGGATGAGGGATGTTCACCTGCGCAGTTGGCACAGTATACTCTAAAGAATTCTGCAAGGGAGGGGTGGTTGGGAGGGAGGTTGCAAACCACTCAAGTTGGAGTATTTTGGCTGTGTGTTCTAAGAGATTAGAGTTTTTGCAGCGCATGTGATTAGGGTAGTAGGGACGGACGTCAAAGGTTCGCCAGGCGACTTATATACGGCCAGGTAGTGTATACTTATCGAATGTTAATATCACCGCACCGGTACTTACCCGGGAGCCTTTTTTAATAGTGAAAGTTTATGCACTGCGGAGCTACTGAAACCGAATGAAACGATTACGGGGGATGTCTACCGACGACAATTGATGCGTTTGAGCCGAGCACTGCGAGAAAAACGGCCGCAATACGCCGATAGACACGACAAAGTTATTTTGCAACATGACAATGCTCGGCCACATGTTGCACAAGTGGTCAAAACATACTTAGAAACGCTCAAATGGGATGTCCTACCCCACCCGCCGTATAGTCCAGACCTTGCGCCATCCGATTACTATCTCTTCCGATCGATGCAACATGGCCTGGCTGACCAGCACTTCCGTAATTACGATGAAGTCAAAAAATGGATCGATTCGTGGATTGCGGCAAAACCGACCGAATTTTTCACAAAGGGAATCCGTGAATTGCCAGAAAGATGGGAAAAAGTAGTAGTAAGCGATGGACAATACTTTGAATATTAAATTTGTAACCATTTTACGTCAATAAAGTTTCAAATTTCGAAAAAAACCGCACGAACTTAATCATAGTCCTATTAGCTTATATACCTTTGTATACAACAAAGCAGGACGCGGATGCAAGTGTTTTGTTAGCGTGCAGAGACTTGATTATTAAGTACTTCGGGTCACCTTTTTTTGTTATCGGTAGTTCCGGCGGCCGCCGTAGCCGGATGGGTTGGTGCGTGATTACCATTCGGAATTCACAGAGAGAACGTTGGTTCGAATCTCGGTGAAACCAAAACAAAAAAAACCATTTTTCTAATAGCGGTCGCCCCTCGGCAGGCAATGGCAAACCTCCGAGTGTACTTCTGTCATGAAAAAGCTACTCATAAAAATATCTGTCGTTCGGAGTCAGCTTGAAACTGTAGGTCCCTCCATTTGTGGAACAACATCAAGACGCACACCACAAATAGGAGGAGGAGCTCGGCCAAAGACCCAAAAAGGGTGTACACGCCAATTATATATACAAATATAGTTCCGTAAAGAGATCCAGCGTTGAACATTCCGGTTTTTTCCTTTTCGTTTTCTAGCCCTAATGGACGAACCTATTTTCTAAAAGTTTATTGGCCCCGGGGGGCATTGTGTGAATATTGATTTAGTTGTATGTGAGTGTATATATGTGTATGAAGCGTATGCGATAAACAAAAGTATGCGGCCAGGTACAACTAGTAAATTTCGAGTGATTTAACACCATTATGAAACGCTAGTGTGCGAAAAATACAAAGTAACACAAGCGGAAGAAATGCGATCGTACGTGTTAACAATTCGGTTGCGACTGCTATGTAAATTTATATATATATATATATGAATCTTACTATATACTTATATGTATATATGCAGCTGAGTGCACTTGTCACAGCAAAAATATTACGGTTCGCTAAAAGTTATCAAGAAATACAGCGCACATTCACAGGCACAGCGTTGTGCCAAAAATTATGAATTATGAAGCGTCAACGAAATTGCTCCGTAATTTACTCAAACAAATGTTTAGGTCTTTACCATAAGGTAGTACTTTTCTTCACGACATGTGAATTTTAATGTGTTATTGAAAAGTATGTTGTACATTTTACAACAAAAAAATACATATTGATTGAAAAATATCAATTTAACAAATTCCGGCTGTGGTCCCTGTTGTTATGAACAGCGCTGCACTGTTCACAGACGCTTCAATATTAAATACATGGCACTTTGAACTACATTCCAAGGCTGAATGTATGTATAGTAACCTCCGAATAAGCCGCACTCTGATTTCAGAGTTAGATTCTAACTTGACAGATATATGCATATGTTTTTGTGCATTTTTATCAATTGGAGAACTACATGCGTAAATGAACATACTAATTAATTATTCCCCTACTATCAGAGAACATTAAATAATTGTTTCGAAATTGTATCCTACTATCGGACAGAACTTTTTTATAAGCTACTTGTTGCTATTTTCTGCACTGTACTGTATACTCATGCACGCACTTGACGCACAGCAGCTGCGCTTGTCGAGCATTTAGAATACATGTTTACAAAAAATGTATGGGTGCAAACATATATACGGAGCCATGACCATTCAACATGTCAAAAATTCACGATTTATAAAATATTGGCAAATACGAGGTGTGTTCAAACAGTATCGCGAATTTTGAATTTTCGTGGGCTACGTATATTCGAGTTTCGATTTTTTTGTAACGATATGTTGATACTCATGCCTCTCAATCATGCCGACGAGTTCGGCCATTTTGAACGTTCAGTTCATTGTTGACATCTGCTTTGCTTGCGCGTGTTTCGGCTCGTCTTCGATTTTTACCTATTCAAAAAGATGGATCAAAGAACCTGTATCAAATTTCGTGTGAAAAACGAAATGAAATGCGCGGATGCATTCCGAATGAGAAAAGTGTCGAATCACCGTTAGAGAAGTTCCTGAGGGCCTAGACGTATCGATTGGCTGGCATTCGATTTTTTTTCAATGATTTAGGCATGAGACTGGTCGCCGTAAAATTCGTACCAAAACTGCTCAACTTAGATCAAAAGCAGCATCGCATGAACATTGCTAATGAGATGTTGGACTCTGTCCGCGACGACTCAAATTTGCTCGAGGGGATCATAACTGGTGACGAATCGTGGGTTTAAGAGTATGACGTAGAAACCAAAGCTCAATCATCTCAATGGAAGCTGCCGCATGAGCCAAGACCGAAAACAGCGCGCCAAGTTTGGTCCAATGTAAAAGTCTTGCTTACCGTTTTCTTCTATTGCAGGGGCGTTGTGCATCATGAGCTCTTACCTCAGGGTCAAACGGTCAATAAGAAATAAGAAACAAAATTGGCTCTTGCATCTGGCGTCTTTTTGGCCAAAAACAACACACTAATGATGCCACAGCCACCGTATTCCCCAAATCTGGCCGCCTGTGACTTTTTCTTGTTCCCGAAACTGAAGAGGCCCATGAAAGGACGACGCTACGTTACGATTTACGAGATAAAGAAGGCATCGAAGGAGAACCTGAACAAGATAAAAAAATACATGATTTTTTGAAGTGCTTCGAAGATTGGAACAACCGTTGGCACAAGTGCATAATATCTCATGGGGATTACTTTGAAAGGGACAAAATAGATATTAATCAAGAAATAAATAAGTTTTGAAAAATCACAAAATTCGCGATACTTTTTGAACATACCTCGTATTTTTTAAAAAATAGTCCAATATTGACTATTTCAATTTGATGTTTTCAATCTTAGAAGTAAATTTTAGTCATCGTTTTATGAATGAAAGTACTTTCCTCATAGAAATATGAGCTCGAACTTATCAATGAATTTGTTTTAGTTGTGCTGTACAATATTTTAAACTGTTCAGCGTCGCCGCGACTATTTTAGATTGTTCAGCGTCATGGCAACTATAGGGTTATTTTTTAGCTATTATCTTTTTAAACAGCTGACGCACGTTTCGCGTTTTGTTTCACTGTCAAACATCTTCAGTTTGGTCTATAATTTAACCATGAATCGTCTCACAAACGAACAACGCTTGCAAATCATAGAATTTTATTATAAAAATACGTGTTCTGTTAAGAAAGTTTATCGCGCGCTTTTTCCATTTTATGGTCAGTTTAATCGACCCACTGAAGCAGCTATTCGAGCTATTGTGACTAAATTTAGAACCAAATTTACATTATTGGACATCAAACCAACACGCTTACGTAGAGTGCGAACTGAAGAAAATATCGCAGCTGTATCGGCCAGTGTTAATGATGACCATCAATTATCGATCCGTCGCCGTTCGCAGCAATTGGGCCTCTGTTACTCAACAACTTGGAAAATCGTGCGATATAACACCTTTAGACTATTTTTTGTGGGGCTATGTTAAAGGTCATGTCTATTTAGACAAGCCTGCTTCAATTAACGCATTGGAAGACAACATTAAAGCATTTATATGTGAGATACCCGCCGAAACATTGGAAAGGGTATGCCAAAATTGGACTAAGCGGATGGACCATTTGAAGCGCAGTCGCGGTCAACATTTGATTGAAATAATCTTCAAACATTAAATTATATTGACTGTACTATCGATTTAAATAAAAATTGCATGCATTTTTCTGAATTTTACTTGTGTTTTTTTGAAAAACTTTCCTATAGCTCTTAAAAAATCACCCGTTAGAATTATGGCCGCTAAGCATAGAATTTTAGCTTTTGACGACATACGCATTTAGAGGAATAAAGTGACTGCCCTGTGGGTGCGGTTATATGTGCATGCATACATATATGTGTATACAAATAATCATAGGGCTTCCTGCTCAGCGTCTGTTCACCATATTAGGTGCGGCTGTCAAACCATCAACAATGACATTAAGACTGAGCCCAGTAAGGTCTTAATTATGGCGTACTGGAAAATGATTGGACATAAAACCTTGAGCTGACGACGGCACTATTTTGTTCCTTAGTATGCGGAGTGGTATCCAGCAGAAACGGCATTCAGGCTAATGCTGCAGTTGCCCCCGCCCCGTTAAAATGACGGCAAATCTCTAGGAACGCTCCATATTCCGTCGCCATTAAGTGTCGGCGTAGGTCTAGATGAAATATTCCTAGTTAACACTGATTCGGCTCTGAACTTAAGCTCCCATAAGGAGCCTTTGTCAACCCTAGCATGGCCTCCCTGCATGCAAAGATAACCATGGAATCGTCAATGGTGACTACGCAACGGAATATGGATAACGACTTAGAAATTGGGGCCCATACAAAATGAATACAAACAACACAAAACTACAAACTACAGAAGAGGCTGAAGTAACAGCAAAAATTGCAACAGCTATTGCAGATGGCAATAAAGGCTGCGAAGACCTCCTTAAAAACCCTTTCCAAAGGAGTTCAAGGCTGACGCACTCGCCACCAGACTCATCAAGGACTAGATCGGCGTCACCGTGTATGCAGCACTTCGGTTTCGGAACAGAAAATAGATTTTGCTATACTTAGTGAGCCCTATAACCACAAAAAAGGCAACGGCTGGGCCTCTGACACAACAGGTAAATCAGCGATCTGGAACTGTGGAACAAATAGATCCGAACTGATGAGCGTGAAGGGGACCCGCGGATTTGTACGTGTGCGCGTTGAAGGTACATACATTTACAGCTGCTATCTACCTCCCAGCATAACCCTGCTGGAAGCAACAGGTATCCTAGAAAACCTCGCCCTGGATGTAAAGGAGCATAGACCTGTCATCGTAGCCGGTGATTCCAACGCTTGGGCTGTTAACTGGGGATGCCCACGGACAAACCCTAGAGGTCAAGCCCTTCTAGAAGCGTTTTCCATGCTAGATATAGCCTTGATGAATACAGGAAATTAACAGATATACCAAAAAGCGGGAACGGGATCTATAATCGACCTTACGTTCGTGAGTTCTAGCTTAGTTCGCTATACGAAATAGTTCCTCAGCCAGCATTACACCCGGAGCGATCACCTCGCAATAATCTGTGAAATAAGGCGGCATGGCGAAGAAAGGTTCCCAAATAACTACGAGACGAGGTACAAAGTCAAAACAATGGAGGCTGAGGTTATTGAAATCATGCTCGCAGATGTAACTCTTATGGGGGATGCATCTGAAAAGACTACGCAAACCATGAAACACTTAACGGAAGCATGCGATGCAGCCATGTCCAAAACTAGGCCCAACAGGCACAACAGCGAACCTGTCTACTGGTGGACAGCAGGCATTGTAGAATTGTGCAGCGAATGTAAAAGAGCCAGGCGAGCCTACCAAAGATCCAGGGGTAGGGACAGTTTCCAAGAAAACCAGCTCCAATATAAGTAAAGAAGAAAAGCGCTAAAAAAGTCAATTAAAAACAGTAAACGCCGGTGTTTCCTCCAGCTATGCAACGATTCCGATAATGATCCTTGGGGTCTTGGATACAGGCTTGTTATGAAAAAACTTAAAGTATTTAAGCCACTTCCAACAACATGCCCAGCTACTCGTGAATGTAGTAGAAACACTGTTCCCCGTGCAAGACACTATACGAGACTACGAATTGGTAAGACTCGGTGAAGGCGACCAAAACGTGCAGCTAACAAACAAAGAAGAACTCCTGATGAGCATAAAAGGGATAAAAAATAACAAAGCTCCAGGCCCGGATGGAATCCCCAACGATTCCTTAAAAGTAGCAATCCAAAGTCGTACCGACATTTTTGTAGTTCTCTACAATACATGTCTAAAAGAAGGCACATTTCCTACCCAGTGGAAGCTGCAGAAACTGGTTTTAATTCCAAAAGAATCTAAGCCTGCGGAAGATCCTTCAGGCTACCGCCCCCTGTGCATGCTCGACACCGCAGGGAAAATCCTGGAACGCCTGATCGCAAATCGTCTGGAGGCTGCTATAGAGGATGTAGGCGGTCTATCACCCCCACAATTCGGATTCCGGAAAGCCCGTTCAACCACAGATACTGTATCTGCAGTCAAAACCATTGCACAGAAGGCAATTAAAAACAGTAGGGTGAGGGTACTCGATGACTATACGGTAGCAAGGAGTACTGCCTAATTGCGCCGCTGGACGTTAAGAATGCCTTGAATACGGCGAATTGGAGCAAAATTCTAATCGCGCTGGAAAGTTTCCACATTCCAATGTACATTCGTAGGATTGTCGCCAGCTAACTTTCTGTCAGAACCTTGCGTTATAAAATCGATGCTGGTGTGAAAGAGTACAAAATAACTGGCGGAGTTCTACAAGGCTCAGTCCTTGGTCCTTTGTTATGGAACATTATGTACGATGGAGTTCTGCGTCTCAATTTACCTCTAGGGTCACAAATTGTAGAATTTTCTGACGACATAGCTGTTGTTGTCGTGGCTAAATCACTCCATCAAGCCGAAGAAGCATAAACCCAAGCTATTGGCATGGTAGGCGATCATGGCATTCTTTGTCTGTCCGCGATTTGTGTTCGAAAGGGAAAGTTAAGCCCTAGGGTGGGGAGGACATTTTCGGCTGATAACCTAGTGGATATTATGTTAGAGTCAGAAGAGCATTGGTGCGCTGTATGTAATATGGCAAAAATAGTAATCTCCAAACTGCGTCGCCCTGAACAACAGCTCAGATCTTCATGAAGAGGCAATAGGCCACTCCCCCTCCCGTGAAGTACTACTTAACGGTTGTCCCGCGGGAGGGAAACGGAGCTGGGGTGGGTTTTTAGTGAGTGAGCCGAAAGGCAAGTCTCACACTTTTCGCCTTTCAATGCTTTGTGCCACCTCCATAAAAAAAAGAGGTTGTCTGTAAAGTCGGTTTACTGACGATAGTTTAACGTGATAACGTCATAAGAAAATACTGATTGAATGGTTGCATTTTTCAAAAGAAAATTTTAATTTTATTTGTTTGATAGATATTTTGTATGGATATAGAGAATGAGTTAACATTAACATAACATAATATACTTTAACATAACATAACATAACATAACAAAACATAACATAACATAACATAATATTAACATAACATAACATAACATAACATTACATAACAGAACATAACATAACATAACATAACATAACAGAACATAACATAACATAACATAACATAACATAACATAACATAACATAACATAACATAACATAACATAACATAACATAACATAACATAACATAACATAACATAACATGCTGTTCAAGCAAGGTAACGACGCATGAGCAAGATAACGACGCATTTTTTGGTGCGTGCAGCCGGCTACATAGAATTATAAGACGTTATCACGTCAAAAAATAATAATAACATTAAAACAACAGGTATTGTTAACAAACTTGGTTTTATTTTAAATTCTTCAAGTAAATCAAATTAATAAAAATCAATAAGAAGGCATATGCAAATACAAATACGTGAATTTATATATGTACATATGCGCATATACATACACATATACGCTCACTTAAGTAGGAGAGAGCAAGATGTCGAACGTTGCCGTTCGTTTGCTTTGTTTGCTTTGTCGTTCGTTCCGCGCTTTCGCTTGCAGTTCATTCAAGGTAACGGCAATGAGCAAGGTAACACTAATGAGCAAGGTAACGACACATTTTTTCGTGCGTGCAGCCTGTTAAATCGAATTATAAGACGTTATCACGTCAAACAAATTATCATAGTTTTGCTGGAGTTTAGAAAACAAATATGTACGTACATAGGCTTAGGCATCAAGTGTGCATATGCACATACAAATATGTATACGCATTGCAAAAGATAATTGTTTTAGCATTTGTTAGGCAGGAATTCGATCATTAGGATATTTACTCCCTAATTATTGAATGAAATATGATAAGGCGATGCTCGTGAGGTAGGTCATGTTGCTTCAGTGCATACATATGCGTGCAACATATATACTACTGGAAGAATGGACCGGATCTCGATTCGCGTCCTTGCAGTTTATTATTTATGATTGCACTCTTTTTTCGCACAACACTTTAAACACTATTTAATCGCGAACTTTTAAACCGGTCCGTGCTCGGGCGCCAGTTAAAGTTTCTTTAATTAAACTTTATTTAAAAAAAAACTGGAGGACTTGTGTCCGCTTTTGTCTTTATTATATTGAATACAACTTAAAATTAATTACAAGTATTTCTTTAACTTAAAATTATACCTACTATTGGCACACATCACGCTGCACTTGAATATGCCCTCTTTATTGATTATTGCTGACCTCGATTTTAGGCAATTGCTACTGACTGTTGTTTAGTTTGATTTGTCAACAGCTCATGAAGCGTCAGCAGTTCTTTGATTGCTCGTGCGGAGTTGTGGACCATTGCTAATGGTCAACTTGTTGGCTGTTGTTAGCGGTTGCGTTAACTCTTCTCCCTTTAAGTATGATCGTCCTCGATTACTAGTAGAAAGGTAAATTATTGAAATTTACATATGTTGGAATATGACTGATAGTGCTTGTCAGGGTATCTTCCTGGTTCGTTCTGGATCGTTCGTTCGATTTTTATTCAACGTTGCTAGAAAAGGGTGATCGGTGAAAGTAAAAAATACCGTGCAAAATTCAATTACCCTATTGTAAAAACTTACAATAAGCGGGTGACTACAATAACCAAAACTTTTGCACACTGTCTTCAAAAAATGTTCTTACCACGGTCACTGCAGCGACTATACTGAAGACAGCAGGGATTATCGCAGCCTAACGTCGGCTACCGCAGGCTGTGAAAGTTCTTTGTGTGTGTTGTTTATGTTTGCACCACTGAATATCTTTTCGATACGACATTTAGTCTGCTGCACGCTTTGAGTTTCGAATAACGCGAGGATTTGACACCCGGGCTACACAATTCGTTATCGAGGCGCTATTGAGATTATGAGTTGGGGGGTCTTAGACCTTTATTTCAGTCTTATATTTGCTATTGGAGGTATAATTTTACAAGCGAAGCAAATATATAAGGATTGTTGACGCAATCAGCTAACCCGTCAAATTGACGGGTTCCGTTGAAATAGGTATACAAGGTACAATTTTCAAAATTTATAAAGCTTAGGAAAATAATAATTGTGCGTATAAACTCTTTAAATGAAATTATAAATTTACGATGCAAAATAGTTAAGATTAATGCTATGGTTTTTTGCGTGTTTCATTTCAAAGTTTGAAATCCGTCAAATTGACGGGTCCCGTAAACCTAGTGTTAAGAGAAATAGAATTATCATGATTGCTGTAATTGCTACCATTGTTAGGCTTACAACTGAAAATGTAGCATTTTTAAATAGAATTGATTTGGCCCGTATTTTTGATGTGGAAATCTTTTAATGATTCTAAGAAAAGGAGCTCTATATGGTATTTTTCTGGTGGGATTGGTTGAAGTATTGCGGGGATGGTTTCGATCGGTCTTGCTTCAATGTTGCTGAATTCTTGACTATTTATTTTAATAGTTGAATTCTTGAATACCATTACATTTGTGCCATTAATTATTTTGGATATTTCGTCAGCTTCTAATTCGCCGTAAAACTGGTTTAGCAATATTACTCCTGGTTCTAATTCTTCTAACATAGGTTCTTAGGAACGTGATGGCAATTTCTTGTTGAACAAGTTGAGTTTAAAGTAGAAATAATCCTAGTTACACCTAAGTCTTTACTTAAACCTATTAAATTAGTTTCTTGACAAATTGCTATATCATTATAGTTTTCAGATTCATTCTTTTTTCCGAATATTGCATATTTTCCTTTCTATAGGGTTGTTCAATAGGTGCGATTTAACTTTTTTCCGATAGGGAGGGCGAACGACGCAATATTTTTTATTTTTCGCTTGTCATTTGTAAACTTCATTAGTATACATTTCATCATGGAACGCTACACCCTTGAGCAACGATTGCAAATCGTGCAAATTTTTTATGAAAATAATCGTTCTGTTGCTGCTACTTTAAGAGCATTACGGCCATTTTACGGTCCATTTAACAAGCCGTCCCGTTTTGGGGTTATGTGAAGTCATTGGTCTACAGTAACAAGCCGGCGACGATTTGTGAGCTCAGAGCCAATATTCAACGCGAATTTGCTGGAATTTCGGCCGATTTATGCAAAAGAGTGGTCGAAAATTGGGTTCAACGATTGGACTTCGTAAAACGTGCACGCGGTGGTCATGCAAAAGAAATCGAATTTCATACTTAAATGTATATGTTCAAACTCGATAATAAAAAAAAAAAATAGTTAAAAAGGTCAAACCGTTTGTGTTTTATTCAAAAAAGTTCAAAAGTTGAAGCGCTCTTACTGAAAAACCCTATATATATCTTTATAGTCAGTTTTAATTACAATATTGTTTTTCTTTTTTACAGGTCTTATAATGATACTTTTTAATGTTTCTTGTAGTGTTAGAAGTATTTTTACCATATAATTATAAAATTGTCATTTTATTGCTTAATACATTTACTTTAGAAAATTCTATTGCTTCTTCGTCACTTTTAAAAGATATATTTTCTTCTTTTAGTTTTTTAATTGACAATTGCATTTCTTCTTTACTTAATATTACAGGGTTCAAAATAGATTCTTTTGCCCATTAAATGGCATATCATTTTTTTTTTCTTTCCAATTTATTACATCTGTCAACTTTCGACACTTAATGATTTTCATAGCAATTATGGAAATATAAGCGTCACAGTAAATCATTATTCGAAGTAAATTTCTTTTTACCGCATAAGAGGGATAATGCATATAAGAATTATATGACATAGGACGGGAAAATACATATAAGAATTATATGACATAAAACGTAGAACAGGTTGATATATTATATATTTTAGTGATGAAGTATCTGCTAGGGCTGTCGGAGTTATTCCTTTTAGTCTTCGTTTTTGCAGTTCTGAATGTGGAATTTTCAGCATATCCTCGAATGACGCCTTCCATAAATTTAATTTTGAGGCCCCTGTGTATATCGTCATTGGTTATGTGCCAGCCTGCGTTTGTGATAGTCCTTAGGATTTTTTATTGTATATAGTAGTTGCATAATTTAAAGGTTTGATTTGCTTGCTGTTCCCCATAGCTCGATGCCATATTTCCAGATCGGAGTTATAAGAGTTTTGTAGATACACAATTTATTACCAAGTGAAAGTCGCGAGTCTGAATCTGTTTTTAACTTCATTTCTCTTTTGAAGTATATGATCCTTCCAGGTCAGTTTTGCATCAATTATTATGCCTAAATATTATATTTGGCTTTTGTATCATATTTAATGACTTTATTAACACGTTTTTATTAGCTCGGGTTGTGTGTATGTATGTATGTATGTATGAATGAATGTAACGGAATCTTTGAGCTTAATTTTCACTGGTTTCTAAAAATCTGATCGACTTGGAATTTTGCACATCTATCAAGGACCGATGACAATGCAATAATTTGATAAAAGTTTTCCATTATCCTTATTAGGATTGCCAGGATTAATATTTTCTTTTTTAGATCTTCTGTAGAAGAATAAGAAGGACAGAGCTAACGCGCGGCTCAATAGGAAAGTGGAGCTCAGGTGGCACGGACTATATGACTCCGTACTTTAATTGGGAGAGAAGGTTTCGCACTACAATTGAAGAGGAGGGATGGCACAAGGGCATGAAGCCTGGTCATAGAACTTTTCGCATCTATACAGACGGCTCGAAAACTCCAGACGGAGTGGGAGCGGGTATTTAATGCTCAAAACTAGGAATAAGGCAGCCTATCAAGCTGCCAGACTACAGCAGTATTTTCCAAGCGGAAGTTTTTGCTGTGGGGAAGGCCGCGGAGCTAGCCTACTCTAGAACAAGAAAGAACTCAACAATTAATATATACGTGGACAGTCAAGCAGCAATAAGAGCAATAAGCTCATATTGTATTAAGTCCAAAAATGTTCGACGGAGCAGGGAGGCCATAGAAAGGCTAGCCGGAAACAATAGGCTGCATATCTACTGGGTACCTGGTCACAAAGGCATTATGGGGAACGAAATAGTAGATGAGATAGCAAAAAGTGCTGTGAGGCTACCATTTGAACAAGAGAGCGACATACCAAAACCGCTAAACACAATATACAACGAAATGGACGACCACATGAAAAGGCAAGTGGAAGCTAGGTGGACTAACTTGACCACATGCAAAACAGCAAAAGTCATGTGTAGAACTAACGACAAAAAACTGACTCCATTCGTACTTACGCTCTCGCGAAAGGAATGCAGAACTATCATAGGTATGCTAACAGGCCACAATCTATTGGCTGCATATGCGTACAAGATAGGTATTGCTAACACGGACAAATGCAGAAAATGCAGAGAGGATGTTGAGGAGACTTTAGAACACCTTGTGTGCGCTTGTCCGGCATTATTAAAAACGCGACTAAAATGCCTGGGAGCCCCACTGTTTGAGGGTCTGGAAGACGTCTCAAAAGCGGAGCTCCCAGCCCTACTTAGATTCGCCAAAAGCGCTGACATCTTACATGATGTCTACTTCAAGTATTCATAGAGGTCGGTCTCCATCTGGTATCGCTAGGGACCAAAAGGTCTATGCGCGGCTTATTGCCAATCAGGCTAACCTAACCTAACCTGCGCATGTCTGCACCCTCCGAGTTACTTTTACTGATTTCGGAAGTCTACGACTTACTCTTTCGAATTCGAACTTGCTCGGGCACGCGGCACTGCAGTACGAATAGAAGGCTAAACCGTTTTCAGGGTAGTTGCATTCTCACTTTGTATAGTCTTTACACATGCGTAGATACTATAAGTCTCATACACGCAAATTTACTCTATTCAATTTTCATATAACATGAAATAATTTTCATATAAGATGTAATTTTCTTAATTACAATAAAATAATCAAAACATAAATTTTGAAATTATTTTACGCAACAAAATTTTGGCAAGTAAAGAAGGAATTTATCATGACCATAATTTCGTTTATAAAATTTTATCGATTAAAGTACAATTCCCAACAAAAATGAACTAAAAACCCAAACTGGAACTTTACATCTCATTTTGATTGTGTGAATATAATCCACGGTCTCCTTTTTCTGTGCTGAGAGTATCTATTCTGTGTCAAGGCCAATGCTGGCCTATCTTTGGACATATAATAAATAAAGAAGGAATTAAATATAACACAATTAAATCGGACTATAAATCACTGACTAAATGAAAACAATAATTTTCATTCAGAGAAACAAGACTGGACCTTCAATCAATGATCTATATGGGAATAAAAAAACAGTTTAAAAAAAAACTAAAAACCAGCTTTTATTGCTAATCGAACTAAAAAGTAGAAAATAAATTTTAATGACAAAGGGACCTATAATGAAGTAATAGCAAATCGAACGATCAGTCATAGTCAACTACCTCAGAACAGAATTATAACAAAAATTAAGATACAAACAGAATAATTCAAATTAGAGTTAAAAGCGTGGGATGCTTGATATAGTAAATATTATATTACAATCATTCTATTGGCAACTATCTATGTACAGAGGGTTATGAAAGTGAAGCAAAATGCATCCCACGCTTTTAACTCTAATTTGAATTATTCTCACATAAAAATGTTCGTCAGTCGTAAATACTTATATACTAAAGAATACAAAAGTAAATCACATAAAATCCAAAACCTTATAAAATAAAAAAAATATCCAATAAATACTTAAAACTAAAATATAAAATAACAGGTACTTATTTCCCTAAGCTGTCGCGTAGGGCTTCTAGTTGCAGTCTTTTAATTTCAAGGTCAATCTCGCGCGTTGCTTGCTGGATGCGATGTTTCTCCTCTTTAATTGCCAGCATTCTCTCTTGGGCTAGCACCAGTCTGTCCAATTTTGAGTCCAAAATCCTTTGGAATTCATGCATAGATTTAAAATTTTCTTGGAGCAGCGCCAGCTTCTCGTCAATTCCATTCGTTTTCCCCAGTGTTCTGCTTCGCGGAGTTTTGGTGCAGACAGGAGTGTATATTGATGGGCCTGGTAAGGACAAGATTTTGCCCCCTCCTCATTGCATTCACTGCCACTGATGTTGTATGGTGTTCGCGCACTTGGGGAACTTCCAAATGCTGGAACATTTTGGATTCCCTCCACACAAGCCTCAAGTCCAGCTGCTTCGATTAGTATCTCCTCACTGGCAGTAATCACCTTTTCGGTAAAAGGTCCTCCACCAGTCCGCTGTTTAGAAGCCTTGTTGAAAGAAAGCTTTTTTTTGCCTGATACTCCTGATCAGCAAAAACCTATAAAAACCAAGAATAATAATATGTTTTCAAAATATTGTATATCATTTATATACACACCTTCCTCTACATCTTGGCATCTTTAACGGGGGGTCCAATAGCCATTAAAACGGTGTCATCGGCAAAACCTGCAATCATGCTATCGTCACTTCGGCCGGGTACATCATGTAGAGCATGATGTGGAGCATCTGCTTCCATACGTAGTACATCAGAACATTCGTCCTGATATTTAACATAAAAGTATCTTTCACTAGCAATCCCGGCCCCCTTCGCTGGGCACACTAAAATAGAATAGATATGGTTTAGAACAGAAAATATATGATTTTAATATTATTTATTTCTTTATTCTTTATTCAAGCGCTTTGGCATAAACAATATTTTTTGTTTTTCTATTTCTAAAATATAAATTGAAAATCAGGAAAAAAGAAGATTGTTTCTAAATTTCAAATCAACGCATATAAATAAACAATCGTCTTTTTTCCTGATCATCCATGAATTTTTCGTTTCAATTTATATGTTTTATTAAGCATTGGAGCTTTTTTAACCATTATCCATTTATATTTTTCAAAAAAAAGAAAAACGAAAAAAAAATTTTTTTCCACGAACACAGAATTTCATTCGGATTTCACATTAAATTCTCAAATTTCGTAAGAAATTATTCACTGTTCCAAAATCCACTCCAAAAAAATTCACAAACAATTTTTACATGTTGCACTTACGTTTTTTCCTTATGGCATCCAAATCAGAAAGAAATATTGACACATTGTAACTCACACTGTCAATTTGACAGTTCAGTTCCGCCCCAAGCGTTAAAAAGTAAGCGACATTATGGCTGGTTTAAAAGAACGCTGTACCCGTTGCCAGTGCTCCGAATTACAACCAAACTTTACGAAACCCATTTTCAATACTTACTTAACAATGTGTGTAAGTCTGGTTTAATTCGGTGCAAAGACACGGCGGGTCCACGTTTTGGCATATATTTCGAGACCCTAGTCATCAATAGGTATGAAAATTACCCCGTATTAAAGCACTTTCATTTGATACCCATATTGTACATTTTTTTTTTTTTTTTTTTTTTTTTTTTGTCGGGACAACTAGCAAGTGCAGCACTCAGACATTGATTGAGTCCATTGTACTACACTTGGATTCCCTTTTAATTTTCTTTAAATCTACCCGATCTCCGAAGAAATCTGAGTAGATCTTGTGGTGCCAAGGAGCCAAGATGGTCGCTTCTTAACACATCAGTGCCAAAGACCTCAAACCTGATTCGGGCGAAGGCGGGGCAGACACACAGGAAGTGGTCCGCCGTCTCATCCTCCTCTTCACAAGCTGGGCAAAGTACACTGTCTGAGATGCCCAACCTTTCCATGTGCTTCGCCCACAGAAAGTGGCCCGTCATCAGTCCAACCAGCCGTCTGCACTCCCCTCTGCTTAATGACAGAAGGGTTTGCGACAGTTGATCGGACATGACAGGTAACATCAGTTTTGTCCATCTGCAGCCTCTCTCAGCCTGCCAAGCTCGCTTGTGGGTAGTAGTTACCCATTTGCTAACCGTGGCCGTGATGGCCGCAGAGGGGAGTGGCAAAGCGGGCTCTGGGCCAAAGAAGTTGGCTTCAGAGCCCATCTTAGCTAAGGAGTCAGAGGTCTCGTTACCCGCGATTCCCACGTGTCCCGGGACCCATGTTAGCATCAGGCTGTTATGTCTGCCGACATAGTTCAGCCTGGATTTACAGGACTTCACTACCCCTGATGTGGTTTGAGGGCTGTCTAAGGCCATAAGCGCTGCTTGGCTGTCGCTGCAGACACATATAGATCTGCCTCTCCATCGTTTTTCCACAACAAAGTTCATCGCTTCTTAAACTGCATACACCTCCGCTTGAAACACAGATGCATGCATTCCAAGAGCAAAGTGCAGTTTTGTCCCGCTGGACTCCACGTAGACCCCAAAGCCGGAGCCATGCTCGGTCCTGGAGCCATCCGTAAAAATGCGAAAACAGTGTTTGCCGGGCTCATTTTCTGAGTCTCCCCACAACTGAGCCTCTGGTAGCACTACACTGTATCTCTTTTCAAGTACGACTCTTGATGGCATTGAGTCAAGGGGCATGGAGAGAATCGTTGGATCGATGTCCATGCCTTCTCTGTGTTCCAATGCCGGACAAGGGCCGTACCAGTTCCCACTGTGTTTCAGTCTGCAGATGGCCTTCAGGGCCTCTCCTCGGATGAAAGCATCAAGTGGTGGTAAACCAATCAGAGCATCTAGTGCCGGGCCTGAAGTAGTCGGAAAAGCGTTGTAGTCTCGATAAGGTCCTCCTGACTCCCACTAGGGATAGTCTACTCATCCAGACCACTGATGCATAGGTGATAATGGGTCTTATCATAGCTGTGTAGATCCATAGGACCTTGCTAGGAGAGAGACCCCACGTTTTCCCAAAGACACCTTTGCACTGCCAGAAAGCTGTCAGCGCTTTGGATGCCTTTGTCTTAACGTGTGATTTCCATAGGAGCTTACTATCGAGGATTACTCCTAGATATTTAATTTCCTTGGATAGCTGGATTGTGACTCCTTTTAGCTTTGGCAGAACTATTCCGTCAAGCTTCCTCCTTCTGGTAAAGAGGACAATACCAGTCTTGGCGGGATTTGCCGACAGCCCGTTCGCACAGCACCAAGTGTCAATTCGATCCAGAGTTTTCTGCACTTTCCTGCAGATGTTCATAAGCGAAGAGCCTGTTACTAAACAAGCAACGTCGTCCGCATATGCTTGTGCGTAGACTCCCGAATCGTTTAAGGTGGTGAGTAGAGGATCGATTACCATGCACCAGAGTAACGGAGACAGCACACCGCCTTGGGGGCAGCCTCTGTTAACCCCAGATGACACCAGCAGATCTTCCTCTGCTCGCACCGAAACGATTCTTTGGGCCAGCATCGAACGAATCCAATTTACTAGCACCCGGTCTACGCCGTGTCTACTAGCAGAGTTACACATACTATCAAAAGTGGCATTATCAAAAGCCCCCTCTATGTCTAAAAAGATACCCATAGCGTAGTCCCTCCTGTCGATGGCCAGCTCTATCCTAGCAACAAGGTTTTGCAGTGCCGACTCGCAGGATTTTCCACTCTGATAGGCATGCTGAAATAGAGACAGAGGGTGAGCCTTCAGCGACTTCTGACGTTTGCGCAGTTCCACCAGTCGTTCGAGACTTTTCAGCATGAAAGAGGTCATGCTGATTGGTCTAAAGCTTTTGGGGCTGGTGTAGTCGTCTTTTCCAACCTTTGGGATGAAAGCGACCCTCACCATCCTCCAAGAGCGTGGTATGTAAGCCAGTGCCAGGCATGCCGAGAAGATTTTCTTCAGGGCTGCTGTCACGAACTCTGCACCCTCCTTCAGCATGGCAGGAAATATGCCATGTGGTCCGGGCGACTTGTAGTCGCCAAAAGATTTGATGGCAAATCGAATGGCGGCCTCATTCACCACAGATCTGGCAACGAACCAGTCATGCCGAGAAGGTGTAGCAGCTCTGACAACTGCCTCTATCAATAAGGGCTGTTGCCGGCTGATGCTTATCTGATTACCAGGAAAGTGAGACTCCATCAGCAAGCTGAGTGTCTCACTTTTCCGCTCCGTGAAGGAGCCATCAGATTTCCTAAGTGACCCCAGCTTTGCCGTTGGGTCCCTTTTCAGGATCCTAACCAACTTCGCCGTGTCACTCAGAGATTCAATACCGCTGCAGAATTCCCTATATGAGGCTTTTTTCGATTCCCGAATAAGCCTCTTGTAGTTCTTCTGAACATCACGGTATCGCTCCCAGTCCTCTGCAAGGTTAGTCTCAATGGCCTGTTCTTTTCGAAGTCTTGGTGGCGCAACGTCAAGGTCCCGCAACGCCTCCCTAAACTTCTGCCAGTCTGTTTTTCTTGGGTTTCTAGAGGGCAATGGCATTTGTGCCTCCTCGCCACACTGAAACTCAATGTACCTGTGGTCCGAGCACGAATCTTCGGCAAGGACTCTCCAGTTCTTGATTGACCACCCAAGTTTTGAGTTTGATAGGGTTAGATCAATCACCTCCTGTCTTCTAGACGTTACAAACGTTGGCTGTGAGCCCTTGTTTTGTATGTCTAGGCAGGAGGACGCGATAAATTCGAATAGTCGAGAGCCCCGTCCATTGCACTTGCTGCTGCCCCAGATTGTATGCTGGGCATTAGCATCGCAACATAGGATTAGGCCCAGACTGCGCCGCTCACAGAACCTCACGAGACTAGTGGCCTTCCCGGGTGGTGGCCCTTCCAGAGCATCGTAAGGAAAGTAAGCAGATGCAATCACAAACTTCGACCATCCGCGTCTACCTCTATAACACACCTCAGCCGCTACCAGGTCTTGGCAACAGAATTGCTCAAGACCCGTCACAGTGAGATGGGATGATACTATAAGACCGGTCCTAGGTCTGCTAGAACTCCTGTCATATAGTAACGTGGCCCCTTTCAGCGCACTTAAGCCACAGAGACGGCCCCTAAAGACCCAGGGCTCTTGCACTGCTGTTATGTAGGGTAATGTGTACAGCTGGGAAAGCCTTCTACTTAGTAGTGCAGTAGCGGCTTTGGAATGCTGCAAGTTAATTTGCGTCACCGTCAAGGGACGATAGCTACAGGAATCGTCCGAGTCAATCATTTGGGAAAGACATGGAAGCTGGCCGTCCCAAAGAAGAGACTCAGACGGTTCCCGTACCGTGAGCCCATGACATCAACACTGGCCTCGTCCACTCGCACCACAAGAGTAGCACCTTCCTTCCCGTCCCGGTTTTTACTCTTGGCGTACGAGACGACTCGCCAAAGCCTCGTGTTGATGCCCGGATTCTGGGCACGTAGACAGGATAGGACATCCGCCGTAGACAGGTCTGGATCCGGAATCCAGCAGATGGCCTTCCTGAGGGGTACACTCTCCTCGCTGTAGACAGCGAAGCGGGTGGTCCCCATGGGGGGCACGTTATTGACCACGGTCCTGATCCACTCGAAGTTGGCCAGAGACGCGCACGTCACCTTTATGGTGCCGTCCTTTGTCTCATAGCCCTTCGCGTTGGCTTCCGGACCGGAGGCAATAACCCGACGCATCAGCTGGCTTTTGCAGTGTTTCATTTCTGCATCCGTCAGCTGATGGTCAGGCCCCAGTTTTCCAATCACAGCCACAGGTCGTGGGCCAGCAGCCTTCTCGCTATAGGATGGCTTGGCCGCACCCTTGGATGTGCTTGGGCGAAGGTCCAGCTCCCGATCCTCCACTGACGAAGATTTCGCCGGGCAGACAGCTGTGCTGGACTTTTTGTCGAGGCGCCGATAGAGACGTGGCTCAGCAGAACCTTTTCCCGCCACATTGACTGGCGCCAAGACCGCGCTCGTACCTTGGGGGGTCGTGGCTCGGCCATTGGCGGCAACCGCAGGGCAGGGAGGTGTGCTGCTTTCAGCCGCCGTCCTTCTCCGCTTGCCTCGAGAGCGAGACAACTTGGGAGTGCCTGTGCCCACCGAAGACCCGGTAGCTTCCGTGGGTGTCACTTCCGCTGACCGAGGTCGTTTGGAAGACACAGACGCAGAAGGGCCGGCAGAGCCACATGAGGACTTCTCCCGCATGAGCTCAGCCCGCCGCTTTCTTCTCTTCCTCCTTGCCGCGCTCTTCGATTTCCCTGCTTCTTTGGGAGGTCGTGCAGCCACCGAAGAGACCTCACAACTCAGGCCCTCAGAAGCAGGGAAACGTTTTTCAGACTCTGAAGGAGAGGAGATTGCGATAGCAACCCCCGTCTCCTCCAGGATGCGCTCTCGCTCGTAGAGCTGAGAGACTTGGGTAATGGTTGGGGCCTCCAGAATCCATGCCCCTGCCGCCGAAGCGGGTGGATTGCCATTTCTGTGGATTCCACCTGGAGTAGTTAATCCATCGTTTTCCATTACCTTTTCGGTTTTTGTTCAGGACTCCTCCCTAGCCAGTTTGGTTCGCGGATGGCACCCTGATTCTATGCCAACTTTGAGTCATCACACGAGTGTTGAACCCACCCCATCAGGGAAGGCCACTCTTGTGATGCCAGGGCTCCCTATCCACCACCTGGGACGCGCCCGATGGGAGATCAGGCAACTCCACACGGGCATATTGTACATACACAAGCAAAGGTTACCCGGGTCCACGTTTTGACCTATATCTCGAGACCCCAGTCACGGAGCGGCATGAAAAATACTCTGTACTAAAGCATTCACCAACAGCTTCCATTTGATACCCATATTGTACATACATGTCCGAAGGTTACCCGGGTCCACGTTTTGACCTATATCTCGAGACCCTATCTACCAATAGGTATCCAAACTATACGGAAACCATCTTCAATACCTCCTTAACAATGTGTGTAAGTTTGGTTTAATTCGGTGCAAAGACACGGCGGGTCCACGTTTTGGCATATATTTCCAGACCCTAGTCATCAATAGGTATGCAAATTACCCCGTATTAAAGCACTTATCAACAGCTTTCATTTGATACCCATATTGTACATACACAACCAAAGGTTACCCAAAGGTTACCCTACCAATAGGTATTCAAACTATACGAAATCATCTTCAATACCTACTTAACAATGTGTGTAAGTTTGGTTTAATCGGTTCAAAGACACGGCGGGTCCACGTTTTGGCATATATTTCCAGACCCTAGTCATCAATAGGTATGAAAATTACCCCGTATTAAAGCACTTATCAACAGCTTTCATTTTATACCCATATTGTACATACACAACCAAAGGTTACCCGGGTCCACGTTTTGACCTATATCTCGCGACCCCAGTCACGGAGCGGCATGAAAAATACTCTGTACTAAAGCATTCACCAACAGGTTCAATTTGATATCCATATTGTACAAACACATTCTAGGGTCCACGTTTTGGTCTCTATCTCGAGACCCTAGTCACGGAGCGGCATGAAAGATACTCTAAACTAAAGCATTCACCAACAGCTTCCATTTGATACCCATATTGTACATACACATCCGAAGGTTACCCGGGTCCACGTTTTGACCTATATCTCGAGCCCTATTTCCAAAATAAAATATAATCCATGTTACTCGTGGAGGATGTAGCTTTCGAATGATGAAAGAATTTTTAAAATCGGTCCAGTAGTTTTTGAGCCCATTCATTACAACCAAACAAACAAACAAAGTTTTCCTCTTTATAATATAGGGTGATCAATCATGAGGTGCTTTTTTCAATAGTTAAAAAAAAACAAAAATGTAAATTATGTTCAAAACCTTTATTTATCATTTGAAAGGACATTTTACTTTTTGACATTTACTTTTTGAATATGACTTCATTCAAATGTTGGCCGCAACTACGCTTAAGGTGGTCCATTCTGAAGGTCCAATTTTCAATCACTCGTTCGAGCATTTCGACTGGTATGTCGTGAATAACACTATAACCGCTATATTCTCAATGCTTCTTGCTGGACGTGGTCTATTCGGTCGAGAATTATCCACCAATGAATATTCGGATTCAAATTTGTTATGTCGAATAGTGTTTAAGGCAGGCCGATTATGTTGACCATAATGCGGTCTAAGCGCACGAAAAACATGTGTCACAGAACGCTGATTTTCATAATACAGTTGAACAATTTGTAGACGTTGTTGCCGTGTGAGTCTTTCCATGATGAAATGCCAAACGCTGTTCAACAAATCCACGATGACAGTTTGCCACAACTCGCGCGCGATCTGTAAAAAAAACGCAAATGAAAAAAACTCCTCTTAATTGATCACCCTATATTAGTATAGATTAAGACAACTCCGCAAAAGTAGATAATAGTTAGTTGGAAGTATTTTTTTTTTATTTTGTGCCATAGTCCGGGATGCCGGGATGTCAAAGGCCTTAGCCACGTCAAGATAGACTGCAATAATATTTGTTGTCGATTTCATTTTGTATTTTGTTTGTTACTCTGTGTACCTGTTGTATCGTTAGATTGTATTAGGGGATCAAGGCGGTCATTTATTCAAATAGCTTCGACAAAATAGGCAAGAGACTTATCGGCCTGTATGATAAAGGCTTTTTGGCATCTTTATTGGATTAAAATTATTTCAGAAACTTTCCAAGGTAAAGGGAAATATTTGAGTCTTATTGACGAGTTAAATATATTCCTTAGATAATTAATTCCATTGTCGGGTAGATTGTTTATAGTTTGTCCATTACTTTTGTCGTAGGCTGCAGATTTTTTGTTGTTTATATTGTTTACATTCTTAATTTTTGTCAGTATTTCATGTATGGTCACTTTTCTGATTTTCCCATCTTTGAATTCAAACGTATCAGGGAAGTTATTTTGTTGCCTATTTTTTGGATTGTAGAAGGTATTTTTGAAGTGTTTCGCAAGTTTGCAAGCTTTATCCAAATGTGTTTTAGCCCACCTACTATTTTCGGTAAGAATTGCATGTTGGTGAAGTGTGGTTCTATTAATGTTCTTCGTCTCTTTGCACAGTGAGAATTGGTCATTTTTTGTAGAGTCTAAACTTGCCAGATAAGGTTGTAGCTTTTTATTTTCAAACTCCTTTAACATCTGTTTAATATCTTTAGTCATTTTGTTTAAGATTGTTTTATCGTCTGGATGTCTTGTTGTTTGCCATTGTTTCCTTACTTTTTTTTTAGTTTTATCTTCTGTCTAATATAGTCCGCAATATATTATATTTTCTTTTGGTTGTGTGTTTGACTGTTGGTGTTGATAAGGCTATTCCGTGAATGATTGCATTGGTGAGAAACGCAGAAGCGCCGCCGATTTGTTCTTCAGTTTTAAGTGGTACATTGCAGTCAATTGCGTTTTTACTAGTTTCTCGGAAAATTTCCCAGTCTGTGTTTTTATTGTATAATTTTGAGAAATGTACTTGGGACTCAAGAGTTGTTTGATACCATAAAAATATTAGTGAATGATCTGATGACAAGTCGAAGTTAAGTTTAATTGTGAAGTGATTTCTATATACACCTTTGTACACAAAGAAGTCGATAATATTATATCTGTATTTTTATTCATATCGGTAGGCCAGTAGGTAGTCACCTGCACTTATATAGTCACTTTTACTTTTTTGTATTGCATCCATTAGATTTTTTTCCTTTGATGTTTATTAGTCTTGATTCCCATGCTATGTTTTTTGCGTTATAGTCACCTCCGCAAATAAACTTGCTGCCGAGAGTTGTGAGATAATCGAAGTATTGGGTCGTCGAGTTGTTGTGTTTCGGTGGACAATATGCAGCTGATATAATCAGAGGCCCGATTTGGTCTTCAATTTGGACAGTTGTAGCTTGGATGTTATCATTTTGTACGGTTCTATTACAACACATTTGACTGCTTTTCGTAATATTATAGCTGAGCCCCCATGTGCCTTTTTGTCCGGATGATTGGTGAAAAATATATTGTAGTCTAGAATTACAATAGTATGTAGCCCTTTTCCGTAAAGTGTGTTTCTGAAACTAATAGGATGTCTATTCTATTTTCAACTTAGAAATTTTTAAATTTCAAGACGCGTTGACCAAGGCCATTTGCATTCCATAGAGCTAGTTTCAGATTATTTATTTTGTCCATCTATTTTCGAAAGAAGCAGGGTCATAATAGTCATCATGTTTGACATTTGGGATGTTAGTTGCTTCATCATTGTTTTAATTTCGTTGAGTTCGTTATTTGTGGGCGGAGAGTCAGTTTTCGTGGCTACTACCTGTGCAAATGTCTTATTTGGTGTTACCATTTGCAAGTGAAGATTTTAGTGCTTTCTTTTAGTGCTTACTTTGGGAGCTCATCGGCATTTAATGTTGTGCTTTTTGGTCTTAGTACTTGGAGACGCTTGATTTTTAAGGACTTGTATACCATGCATCCTTTATAGTTTGCGGTATGATTTTCTCCGCAAAGAGCGCATTTAATCTTACTGCTGTCCATATTTAATTTGCATTCTCTGGTTTTGTGTTCTCCTGCGCATTTAACGCATATTGAGATTTTGGAGCAGAAGTTTTTTGTGTGTCCATATTTTACATTGGGCCGTCTTTATCGTTGAATGTATTGAGGAATTGTATTCTTGTACTGATTTGAATAGAAGTTCTTCAAATGTCCTCGCCCTTTGATTTGCTTTCAGGCATATCATGATTTCGGAAAGTACACTGTGAAATCTTTCTACTTGTCCCTTACTTGTGCTATTGTAAGGCGGTGTGGTGTAAAGGTCAATGGTCATTTGATCTTTGAATAAGGATGAGATTGAAGCTTATTTAAGAGATTTTTCGTTGTTAATTATTACAAGTTTTGGTATTCCGAGCACGATCATTAATTCTCTGATTGGGTCTTTAATGTGCTCTTTTGCTCTGGAAAGTATCACATTCACATGGGCATATTTAGAAAGTTTGTCAATGGCGGTAAGAGTTAATTTTTTTCTGTTGAGTATGTGTAGATATGAACTATTTCGCCTGGAGACTGTGGAATGGGGGTCAGCTGAATCTGCATTTTTGTTGGATGTCTATCGTAGTTCTGTGCACGATAAGTTGAAATTTTTTTACGAGCTGTTCAATTTTTGGATGTATTCTTAGGAAGTAGAATTTGAGCTTTCTTTCATGGCTATATCCATGAGCTCGCTGATGTTCTTAGATTTGTTCCTGTTCAGTATCTGATGTAACATCCTCAAATAGAGTTTGAGTATAACGAATTTTAATATTACTAAAGTGAAATGGGAATATCTCTTGGATTCTCCCCAGTCTTTCTGTGGTGCACAGTCCGTTGACGAGTGCGGGGTCGAAGGAGCGTTTGAAAATGTCTACGATGTCTTGGTCAGAATAACTTTGTTTTGTAATAGTGCACCTGTGAAATATTAGTTAGAACGCATAGCTGTCTTCGTCCCAAATTAATTAGTTGGATCCTGCAAGCATTTATGGGGACTTCAGTGGCAGAAATGAGAGGAGCTTTCGGTGCTATGATCTGTAGTTGTAAGTGTATTAAAAACAGTTTGTGTGGGTCTGGATAGCGCGTCTGCAACGATGTTTGTTCTGCCAGGCTTATACTTCATCTCGTAGTTGTATTCCTTGAGGATGCACTTCCTCCACCTTTTCATTTTTCCATTGTGGTGTTTGTTACTTAGTGCAAAGGACAGTGGTTAGTGATCTGTGAAGACTACAATTTTTACGGATCCATATAGGTAGGTTCTTAAGGAGATGAGCCCAAATTATTGCCAGCATTTCTTTTTCATTTGAGGATTAATTTCCTTTGTTTTATTGAGTGATCTGGATATGATTGTTATAGGTTTTCCAGATTGTTGAAGTACGGCATCTAGAAATTGGGATATGATGATATTGCTTCTTTGGATGTCAGTGCGGATCTGATATTATTGAAAGCAGTCAAGGCGTTACTATCGAACACAACTGGCTTTTCTCTCGAAGAATTTTTGGAGGGGTTTTGCTGGCTTAGCATAATCTCTAATGAAGCGTTGATAATAGCCAGATAGGCCAAGGAAAGATCTTAAGTTCTTCAAAGTTTTTGGGCATACTTTCGCATGATTGATTTTTATTCCTGTGGGGCAGACAATGAAACCTAGAAATTTCACTTCTTTCCGGAAAAACTCACATTCGTCCAGCTGGACCTTCATGTTTGCTTTTTCGAGCGTGTGGAAAATCTTACCTACATTCTGAAGGTGGCATTTTTCGTCTTTGCCGAAAACTATAATGTTATCTATATGACATAAAACATTTTCTCTATATGGTCTCTTAATACGTCATCTAGCGCTCTTTGAAAGATTGCTGGAGCATTTTCTAGTCCGAAAGGAAGGCGCGTGAATTCATATTTACCGTTGTTGACCGAAAAGGCTGTCTTCTCGATGTCGGATTCTTTCAAGGGAATCTGATGGAAGCCACTTCCCAAGTCAAGGACAGAAAAATGTTTGTTATTTCCCAGCTGCGAGATTACCTCGCTGATATCTGGGATGGGGTATCTATCTGCTATTGTCAATTATATTTCCTGTAGTCTAGAACAATTCTGTATTTCTTTTGTCCTGATGCGTCTAGTTTTTTAGGTACAACTCACACGAGTGAGATGTAAAGTGAAGGGGATGATCTAGTTATTCCATATTTTACTAATTTGTTTATTTCTTACCATTGAAAAGGGTAGCGGTAGTATTTAGTATATACTGGAGTATCTGAGGAAGTCTTGATGTCTCCTACCACGGTAGTGGAATATGTTAGTGTTTCGTCTGTTTCGGTAAAAAGTTTGGGATACTTTTCAGTTAAATAATTTATATTTCTTATTTGTGTGGATGTCATATGGTTCTAATGCCATTACCTATGCTGGGTCACCAAGCTTTTTTGGCAACTATTAATTTTCGAATTAATTAAACACTTTTATTTTCACAAAACTTTATAATGTATTTTTTCGCACTTAGAAATTTACGCGTTCGTGTGTTTGTTAATCCCTTTACAATTTGTTAAAGTTCACCGGTCTCAGCTGATGTCAAGATTCAAGTCTCGAAATATTTGCTTAGCACAGCTTATATGTAATGTATGTACGTAAGAATGTACGTCGATACGAACGTTAGGAAATGACAAATATGGGATAATGTGTATTAATATAATTCAAGGACAAGTACAAGAATTAGGGTGACCAGATGTAACGAGTAAAAAATATTACAATGTTATAAATTAGACTACAATACTAAATTATTAAATTAAAACTATACAATTAGCCCTATACTTAAATTATGTCATGTAAATTAGGTGCTGCTCCCAACAACCTATTTTCAAGGTGTCGTCAGGTATGTTTATAGTAGCACGAAGCTCTTTAAGACTGTCGTTTCCTATGATACCGTCAAATGATTTCAATGTAGGGAGTACGAAAAATTTTAAGGTTGTATCGTTTTTGCCAAAAAACGATTTTAAGGATTTTACCGTTCTTCGTTTTGCAATGTACGTACGACAAGAAGAACTCTTCCTTCTAAAAAATTAATGTCGATATGACCTTGGGTTACAGGGAGTGAATTTCCTCCAGCGGATGTCTGAACTGGTTGTTCATTTTCTTCAGCGGTCAATGCGGCCTCATACTCCTGAGGAGTTGGAGTCCAGTCTTGTTCATAGTATTGGTCGGTGTTATACTGTGGGTCCTGCTGATAGTCTTTTTGGTAGTTTTGGTGTTCACGCGAGTTATGGTTTTCTTATTTGGGAAACCTTGAGTTGCGGCTTATTCCTTTTGGAGTTCCTCTCCTCTATTGATTAATAACAATTTTTATTTTTGACTTGATGTCTTTCAAAAATTTTATTTATTTTAAATTAATAAAGGAGTTTCTGCGACTACTGCTAGTCACCCTCGCTGTTCGGCCACAACTGCCTTTACTTAAATTTTTAGGTCTTAAATATAGCCTCAGAACATACATATTTAGATCGTAAATATGTGTGTTCGTGATGCTACTCAGCACCATCCAAATAATCTACTTTTTGTTTAGACTTGCAGCATAGTTGCAATTGTTTTACTGTGTTCTCTTATTTCACTCAAGTATGTTTTGCATACTTGAGTGTTGACACCAGTATGTTTGTTTATCTGCAATGAACGGATTACACTTAAGTATATATATACATATGTATATTTATATTTCTAACTCTAAAGTGCTGAGTGGCATTCCTAAGGTTAATTTTACAATCATAAATTTCTATTGGAATATGATTGTTTTCTTTTTCATAACTTTATACTCATTTTACAATCATAAATTTCTATTAAGGGGGGGTAAGGGATAAAAATCGATTTTTTTTTTTTGCATGTTATTGTAGTAAAACATTTCAAAAATACTGTGTTAAAATTTTAAGTCAATCCGAGCAAAACTTTTTAAGTTATAGAGCATAAAGCCGAGCCGCCTCAAACATCTGCCGAGACGCAGCAGTTGCGCGCGTAGTCCGTTACAAACGTATACCTGCGTGCGGACTCAGGTATACTTTTGTATCTGTCTATGGCTCCAAAAATATTTCTTGTACATTCTTTTGCATTCAATAACAGCTGCTGATGCTTCAAACTATGTATTTTACCTATATAACAACTGTAAATCTCAAAGGTAGCAGAGAGAAGCATCAGTTTGTCGTGCGACGCTGACTTGAACGGTTGCGACGCTGTTACTTTTCTTTAATATTGTAGATTTTTGTAAATAGTTTTATTAAAATGCCGAGATTATCTAAAGTAACTAGAAAAGATCAACGTAAAGGAATTCGTTTAGACAGACCAAAAAAACGACCGAATCCGAATAAAAAACAGGAGGGTGACTTAGACACTAGCGGTGCGTCGGCGAAAAAAATCAAAGTTAACACAATTAATAGCGTACCGGAAGACACTGAAAAACATTACCGAATCATAGATTTTTTGTTGGTATTTAATACATTATCTACGCTAGTTCAGTGTAAACAGTGCGGCAAAGATCTCTCTTTCAAGTGTTGTAAGAAAGAAGGACTTGGTTTTGAAATCCAATTGAAGTGTGATTCGTGTGCCCTCGTGCGAAAAAATTGGACGATCATACGAGATAAATAGTCGATTTATTTTCGTTATGCGATCATTAGGTATCGGACAAGCTGGATGTAATAAGTTCTGTGGTCTTATGGATCTAACATGCAATTTTTTATCCAAACCAAGTTACTTGGAAGCTATGCAAAAAATTTGTGACAGCGTAAAAACCACTGCTGCACAGTTCCTTTATTTTGCAGCTCAAGAAGAAAAACGTGCAACTTTTAAGAATACACAATCTGACAACTTGACTGTTTCCGGAGACGGAACTTGGATGAAGCAAGGATTTAGCTCATTATTCGGCGTAACACCAATGATCGGCTATTGGACTGACAAAGTAATTGATATTTTTGTGAGTAGTCTGTATTGCAACCTTTGCAAACTATGGCAAAACAAATTAAATACTTGTGAATTCGAAAGTTGGCACGAAGAGCATGTTGAAAACAACGAATGCCAAGCTAATCATACGGGACCTTCAGGTAACATGGAAACAACTGCACTAATTGAGATGTTTTCTCGTTCAGAAGAACTTTACGAAGCGAAAGTCGAAAATTACATCGGCGACGGTGACACTAAATCTTACGGTAACTTAGTGAAAGCGAAACCTTATGGTGAAAATTTTACAATTAACAAAAAAGAGTGCGTTGGCCACGTCCAGAAGCGGATGGGAGCGCGTTTACGCGATATGGTAAACAAAACAGTTGAGGAAAAAGAGGTAAAAACAGGTAAAAACGCTGGAAAGAAAAGAAGGAGTAAAATGCTTGGTGGTAAAGGCAAACTAACGGCTAAAGTTATTGATAATTTAAGCCGTTATTACGGATTGGCGATTAGGAACAACTGTGATTCCGTAGAAAAAATGAAAGCCGCTATCTGGGCCACTTACTACCATCAGCAATCAACAGATGAAAATCGGCAACATGACAAATGTCCGGCCGGAGCGGATTCTTGGTGTGGTTACCAAAAGGCTTTGGCCGAAGGAAAACCATTTAAACATGAATACACCCCACTGCCAGAAAATGTTTTGAACGCAATAAAACCAATTTACGTAGATTTGAGTAAAGACGAACTTTTAGAGAGATGCCCGGGTGGTTTTACTCAAAACACTAACGAGAGTTTAAATCAGCTTATATGGAGGATTGCTCCGAAAAAACTCTCTGGCAGTACAAGTATCGTTCAACTGGCAGCTCTGGTAGCTGCATGCACCCTTAATGAAGGCACAGGTGCTTTGCTGCAGTTTATGTATGACATGGGGATTAGCATTGGGCCAAGCGCTCACGAATATGCGAGAAGAGTGGACCAAACTCGCATCGAAAGATCTGACCAAAAATGCCACCTAAGGAGGGCAGGATAGCTCGTAGACTTGCTAAAAAAGATGCTGAAGACAATGACAAAGCTAGTGGTGCTGGAATCGACGACTCCGTGTAAGTAGAGAGAAAAAAGTATTTTCTTGACGTTTTCATAACTTAAAACTTTAAACGCGGTTTTCTCGAACCTTTTTTTTTAAAGTGCGTAGTCATTGGCATTTGAAAACTACTCAACCGATCCTTTTAAAATTTTGCAAACATATTTTACATATAAAAAACCTCCCCCCAACGTTTTTTTTGCCATTTTTTTTTATATTAAGGTGGTTTTACACCTACAAAATGGCGGCATTTTTTCGTCAAAAATCACTTTTTACTTCAAACGACTACCAAATCGCTGAAAATGAAAATAAATCGTCAAAATAAACGTTGGGGGGAAGTTTAACTCATACTTTAACTAAATTATTCGATTTTTTTGATTTCAGATGATTCTACGCTGAGATATGCTGACTACTGCGAAATGTATTTTTGATAAGACGTCTACGTAAATGTGCTCTCATTCGCTCATTTTGCAATATTTTTACATGAAAATTTTATCAAATATTCTTGAAATGTTACTTTATAATATGCAAAAACTTTTAATAAACTGACTTGAACCGTTTCGCTACAATAAATTCATGAAAAAAGTGTTTTTTTTAGCGTTTATCCTTTACCCCCCCTTAAAATATGGTTGTTTTCTTTTTCATAATTTTATGTGTGGGAGCGGGTCCATTCCACATAACTCCCCCACCGTTAGAGTTAGAACTCTCCTGAGCTCTTTCATTTACAAGTACATTTTGTTTGGGGTTAGTTTCCGTTAACATAATTCCCCCTTCATTATAATTTCTTTTATTAAAAATTTTTGCTTTTATATTCTTCCTTTTCCAATATACAAATATTATAATCAATAAGAGCAATAAACATATTGCTACTGTTACATTCATACCATATGATACATTTTTATGGTATTTTAATTCTTTAATTTCCTTAATTTTGCATATTATTTTCTTCAATCATTTTAAACTTTAATTCCTGTTCGTAACTTTGGTTTAACATTTTTACCGGGTAGTGGAATTTTTCTGCAAATTCCACTTTATTATTTTCAAACATTTCATTATTTAATTCGATTTTACAATTTGTGAACGTAATCAGGAAATTATTTTTTAATACAATATTTCTATTGTCACAATTTTGTTTTAAGATTGTTTCGTATGCATTGACGATCAATATCGTATCGCCATCAATGTTTAATATTTTAGTTTTATTATTTATTTCAAAAGAACAATCGTTTTCAAATATACAGTTTCTACTTCGTTTTAGGTCTTTCAAGGCAATGTCTTTCTTATAACTTAGATTTGTTTCATTAATTGTAATTAAATACTCATTTTCTGTTTTTATTTGTAATTTATTTCTGTTCGGCAATGGAGTGATCATCTTTAAATCAGTTATAACATAACTTCTTGGTATCTTTATTGCTATTACAAGTGATTGATTTTTATATGCTAATACTCTCATTTTTGCCATTTTCAATTTCTGAAAATCTATTTGGAAGTGATCAATTTCTTCCTTAGTTAGAATTCCTGGATGGACCATATTGTATTTAGCCGCAGCAATATTGTGCTGTATATCATTGACCCTACTTTCCAAATATCTCAATTTATTTATCAAATTATTAAATAAGATGTGCTCGTAAAAATTTTTGTTCTGTTCATTCATAATTTTTACAAATTCCTTTATTTTCTCCCTATCTTCATTTATTGTTTTTCTAATCAAATCTATACTATCATTAAAATGATTATTTATTGCTATTTGCTTATTCACTGTTTCAATAATATTATGGTAATTTTCTTTCTGTACTTCTAAATATCCTAAAATCTCTTGTCTATCTTCATCATCCATTAACCCGAACAACCAATTATATGTTCTTCCTGCTGCGTTCAATAATCCCCTCCTGTATCTACCGTTCTTTTGGGGTCGAATCGTTCTTATCTTTGCCTTCAATGCCTCAATTTCATTTAGCAAAAACTTCTTTTCTGTCATATTAATGTTTTTGACTTCCTTTCCTAATTCCTCCACAACTTCTAAAATTTCTTGTGGCTGGATAATATGCAATATGGTTGTGGTCGCGTTAGCCACTTCCACCTGTCCTATTCGTACAATGGTGTACCCTGCCTCGTCCAGTATCGGGGTCACCTGCAAAAATCCCCTCGCTGTTGCCATGCTCACTAGCATGATATAAAATATTATACGCCACATAGTCTGAAAGCAAAATAATAAAAAAAAAACTTACAAGTGGAAAAGGCAATAAAAAAAAAATTAAACAGTATCTCCATTATGGACTATGATACTAAACCTATCATCATCGTAATTATTTTCTGTGTCCAAATTAGGTATGTTCGCAAATTTTTGTGGTCTTTTTATATTAGACGGATGGACGTTTTGCAACGGATTAATTCGGAAATATGGTTGGCCCTTATGTCTTACTCTTTTGTAATTTTTTATGGGTCCTGATTCTCTGTATTCTGTATACTCTTCTCTATTGCTATTATGTTTTGCTATTACTTTTTCTTTTGCCAAATTAATTCTATCTTGTAATATGGATGGGCAAATGCTATCTTTGGCGAACCTTTGAGAACATATAATGGTTGAGTGATATCGATCATTATAGTTCGCTATAACGATCTGCATCCTCATTTCCTTTGAAAGACTTGTATCATCAATTCCTGTTAATTTCTCCAACAGGGTTGAGTGAAGTCTTTCAATGTCTGCATTACCAGTGTGATTATTGGGTTTTGTTAAATGGACCTCAATATTTAATATATCAATATGGATAATTTCGTTTTTATCCGTAGGGGTTTCCGTCAAATTGAATTTAGGTTTTATAGGTTTTCTATCATATTTTATTTGTGTGCATTTTTCAAAGTTATTTATTATTAACTGAATATGCTCCCTGAATTTAGGCTTATTTTTCTACCATGCAATATCTTAATTTCAGCTTCAGGGCTATATGTTATTATAATTTGTGTCTTATATTTACTGACAATCTCTTCTTTTATAGCAAAATGTTCCAATAACTCTTCCTCTGCGGAATGTATCGTGAAATTTCAAAATTCGATTTTTTTATGATTATTTTCGTTTATATCCTTAGATGCCATTAAAATTTGGTAACCTTTTGCAAGATCAATAGTGCTAAAGTACGGTGCTTTGCCCAACTTGTCTAAGATTCCTTGAATATTTGGCAAGGGATACTTATCGTCAATGGTTATTTGATTAAGCCTACGATAATCAACCACTAAACGAAACTTTTTATTTCTTGATTTATCTTCTTGTTTTTTTTGACACTGTTATAATAGGAGAGCTATACCTACTCCTGCTTTTTTGAATTATTTCATGGACCACTGATTTTGTATTACTCAGTGTGTCCCCATCTTTAAAACATTATTTTTTCATATTTTTTTAGCAATTTTTCAAATCCTTTACGATCATCTGATTTTTACATGATCGAGTTGAATATTTTGCAATTTCCCAGACTCCAATGCATAAACCTGCTCTTGGATCGTCTTTGAGAGGAATGGTATTTTTACACCATTAAGGAATTCAATTTCTTCCTTTTCTATAAAATTATATTAATTGTTCATATTTTTTTAGCAATTTTTCAAATCCTTTACGATCATCTGATTTTTAGATGATCGAGTTGAATATTTTGCAATTTCCCAGACTCCAATGCATAAACCTGCTCTTGGATCGTCTTTGAGAGGAATGGTATTTTTACACCATTGAGGAGTTCAATTTCCTCCTTTTCTATATCAATTACCTTGACATTTTTAAATATAAAGTCATTTCCCAACAACAAATCGTATGGTTTATCAAAATCTATCTTCACCCACTTTATTCTAGCATTGGCAACATATTGAAACTCTGATGGGCACGGAGAACTAACTCTTTCATTTGTGCCCTTAATATTACCATTTAAGGTACTCACTATTATGTTATTTCCTTCAATAACCGGTAATCTATTATATATTCATCGAAAGTTTTCTTCTTCATAATACTAATTGTAGATCCTGGATCCAGCAAAGTTAAAAAATTTTTATTGAATAACGTCAATGTTATTAGAATTTTATTCTGACCACCCGAGGCTAGTTTGTAAAAAACTCTTCGTTTGTGTTTACAGCCTGCCCTTGACTTGCAGCATCGACGTCCATGGGTTGAGGCCCATTTGAACGCCTTGTCTGCTGAGATGTATTAAGTCTATTTGGAGTGTTTTGTGGTCGATTGTTTAATTGTTGGCTACCTTGCCTATAATATTGGCCTTGTTCATATACAGGACGGCCATTTACCTGTTGCGAATTACTTTGTCTATTATTTTGTCGCGAAAAATTGGGTGCACGGTAATTGTTTTAAGCAGCGCTATTTTGCGAACGGCTGCTATACCTGCCTGAATTATTGGCTTGCGAATTATTGCCGTTATTATTCCTACAATTGGCATTCTGTCTAATATTATTATTATTATTATAAACAGGGCGAGGATTAAAATTTCCAGACTGTCTGTTTATATTTTTGGATATGAGCATTGGATTCAGATTTCCAGCATCCAAACCAATAAAATTGTATATACAAGCCGACATCTGCGGCCATGACACTATGTTTCTTATGGTGCAAGCAAACGTACCTGCCGCCAATTGTTTTATTCTTTGAATGAGCATTCCCGTGAATATCTCCTTCATCGCATCACCATTTTCACTTAAAACACTAAATTCGGTGATATTATCAATTATATCCCTAGCTTTTCTATTAAGTTCACTTATACTTCCTATTTTTAGATGTGTAATGTCGTTCGTTATCGACATTTGGTCTTTAGTTGACCGAAAATGTTGCTTTAGCTTTGTTTTACACTCCTCCCAATTTTCTGGTGGGGTCAGAGAAAGAAAATTTTTTGCTGATCCTGATATCTTAAGATCGAAAACTACTCTATACACCAGGTCCTGTTGCTCTGGGTAGTCCCCCAAAATCCTATCAATTGTTTGAATAAAATAGGGCAACTTCTTTGTGTTGCCTTCAAAAGGATGTAGATATTTTAAGTCTTTCTCCACCTTTTGTCTTAAGGTGGTTCTTTGATATATAGCATTTTGCTGCAATAGTTGCGTTATCGCTACTAAACAAGCCTCCATATTTTGGGCCATTTTCTTTTCGAATCAACAAAGGAGCGAGAAAAAATATATATTTTATAATTCAATTTTTTATTATTAGCGATTTGCTTTTACCGAACTGGCATACATCACATGCCTGATTATTAGTTTTTGCTTACCTGCTTCGAGAAAATTTCTTAATTGAGCTCTAGGCTAATAACTTCATAACGTATGATATGGACATATTTAGTGTGCCCAAGCATTAAGTACACTTGCTCTGTTTTTCCCCTGCATTGCGGTTCTTTCCACATTATTAAAAATGTTAGACCTATTTCTATTTATACGAAGATTATAGCCCGCATATCGATTCGCCATCATCCTGAATCTTGTGGCACTAGGATCTACCTCCGTGAGGGTTGGATATTGAATCATACTCTTTTCTTGGCGTAAATTACTGTATGTCATTTTTTTTTTTTTTTTTTAATTAATTATAAAACTCTTTTTTTTTTGACATTTTCTTCAAATTTGCCACATTTTTCTATACTTTCTTCATATATCTCGTATTTCCCAATTTTTTGTTTCTTATCCTTTTACTTCTGCATTTTCTTCGTATTTCTTATATGTTTCATATTTTCTCCTTATATTAAATTAATTTTTTCACAACATTTTTTTTTCACTGTCATTTTCAATTCAAGTATCATAACTTTTTGCAAAATATTAAGAATAACTTATTATATTTTATATATGTATAACCAGCTACTTATACCGACTACGAATACTTTTTCGTCAATGGATGGATCAAAACTTCCAGAATCTTCGCTCTGCTTGGTTTTCACTTATTTGCTGTGGTTTGGTAAATGTTTCCGGAGTGCTCACTGGTACTTGTTGAAATGGTTATTCTGCTGCTGTTGTTTTGCTGCTGATGTTGCTGCTGTAGCTTCCTGTATTGGTTTTTCTTGGCCTCACTAACGTATTCTTTAATTGTTGCTTTCTGCTTCTTTCACTGCTATTTCATTTACAGTGCAGCTTAGATTTTTATGTGTAAGTATATTAAATCCCTTCCTTCTTTAAAGATCCATTATATATACTTTTAAATTTTCACTGAAATAAGCAGCCGCCGTAGCCGAATTGATTAATAACAATTTTTGTTTTTGACTTGATGTCTTTCAAAAATTTTATTTATTTTAAATTAATAAAGGAGTTTCTGCGACTACTGCTAGTCGCCCTCGCTGTTCGGCCACAACTGCCTTTACTTAAATTTTTAGGTCTTAAATATAGCCTCAGAACATACATATTTAGATCGTAAATATGTGTGTTCGTGATGCTACTCAGCACCATCCAAATAATCTACTTTTTGTTTAGACTTGCAGCATAGTTGCAATTGTTTTACTGTGTTCTCTTATTTCACTCAAGTATGTTTTGCATACTTGAGTGTTGACACCAGTATGTTTGTTTATCTGCATATACGAATGACGTGAAGTCATAACAATAAGCCGCACGTGAAGTCATACGTATATGCAATGAACGGATTACACTTAAGTATATATATACATATGTATATTTATTTTTCTAACTCTAAAGTGCTGAGTGGCATTCCTAAGGTTCATTTTACAATCATAAATTTCTATTGGAATATGATTGTTTTCTTTTTCATAACTTTATACTCATTTTACAATCATAAATTTCTATTAAAATATGGTTGTTTTCTTTTTCATAATTTTATGTGTGGGAGCGGGGCCATTCCACATAACTCGCGCTTCTATGTAAAAGTGTCGCTCTTGTTTTAGCTGTACTTGTTGTGAAAAACTTCATGGTCTTTTCATTGGTTATTCAATTGTGCTCAGTTAATTTAATTTAGCGCTCTTGAATTTAAGTAACGGGTGATTTTTTAGCTATTATCTTTTTAAACAGTTGGTTTAAACAGCTGACGCACGTTTCGTGTTTTGTTTCACTGTCAAACATCTCCAGTTTCGTCTATAATTTAACCATGAATCGCCTTACAAACGAAAAATGCTTGCAAATCATTGAATTTTATTATAAAAATGCATGTTCTGTTAAGAAAGTTCATCGCGTCCTTTCCCCATTTTATGGTCAGTTTAATCGACCCACTGAAGCGGCTATTCGAGCTATTGTGACAAACTTTAGAACCAAATTTACATTATTGGACATCAAACCACCAACACGTTTACGTAGAGTGCGAACTCAAGAAAATATCGCAGCTGTATCGGCCAGTGTTAATGATGACCATCAATTATCGATTTGTCGCCATTCGTAGCGATTGGGCCTCTGTTACTCAACAACGTGGAAAATTTTGCGAGAGGATTTAGGTGTGAAGCCTTTCAAAATACAGCTGGTGTAAGAATTGAAGCCGAGTGACCTACCACAACGCAGAATTTTAGGTGAATGGGCTCTTGGAAAGTTGGCCGAAGATCCACTTTTTTATCGAAAAATTGTGTTCAGCGACGAAGCTCATTTTTGGATCAATGGGTACGTAAATAAGCAGAATTATCGATTTTGGAGTGAAGATCAGCCAGAAGAATTACAAGAGCTACCAATGTATCCAGAAAAGATCACAGTTTGGTGCGATTTATGGGCTGGAGGTATCATTGGACCGTACTTCTTCAAAGATGATGCGAATCGTAACGTAACTGTGAATGGTGAGCACTACCGGGAAATGATAAACAACTTTTTTTTGCCCAAAATGCAAGAGCTTGACTTACATGACATGTGGTTTCAGAAAGACGGTGCCACATGCCACACATGACTTGTCAATTGGCCACCCAAATCGTGCGATATAACGCCTTTAGATTATTTTTTGTGTGGCTATGTTAAAGCTCATGTCTATTCAGACAAGTCTGCTTCAATTAACGCATTGGAAGACAACATTAAAGCATTTATATGTGAGATAATGGCCGAAACATTGGAAAGAGTATGCCAAAATCGAACTAAGTGGATGGACCATGAAATAAACCTCAAACATTAAATTATATGGACTGTACTATCGATTTAAATAAAAATTTAATGCATTTTACTGAATTTTACTTGTGTTTTTTTGAAAAACTTTCCTATAGCTCTTAAAAACTCACCCTTTACCTATCGACGTCCATTGGTTCTGGACGAGAGGGTTCAGGTTTAGTAGGAGGTTGACCTAGAGATCTATAAGGTTGGCAATTGCGGTAATTATTAATGGAAACCTGAGGGTGATGATAATTCGGAATGTTTTGGGCTTGTATGTGGGGTCTTTGCATGTATGCCAACTGGAGATAAAAACCGTTAACAGGTTTTTTGGTGGGAGAGGTGGTCGAAAGTCGTGACGCTTCCTGTTTTGGCTATTACTAGCCCGCGCGTAGTGAGAACGGAAGTTTTGGTTGTCTAATTTTAGGAAAAGGTGCAGATCTACTGTTTCTCTCATACCGAGAAGTCTTGGTAGATGGCCTTTCAGACCTCGTATGAAAGTGTCGAGGGCTTTACCGAGCTTGTATAAAATAAGGGAGAGATGGGAATAAACGCGTTGATGGAACTCTTGAATAGTGGGGTTTCCCTGCACTAAAGAGGTCATTTGGTACTCTAGGGCACCTCGATCTCGCTCTTCCAGTCAAATGGTGTGTTAAAAGATTCGAGGGCAATGGCGCCGTTGCCTACTACATACTTTATTTCTTATAACATTAAGAATGCCATAATATTTAGTGGCCCCTTTGGAGAGCTGATAGATCTGGAGAATGAATCTATGCTCTTTTTCCAAGAGTAATATTCTCCTAGTTTTTCTTAAAATTCCCGCAAGCATCTAACTACGTCTGGTATTCTGTCGAGTTCACCAATATTGTTTAAGTGATTTGCGTCAATATTCACTTCAGTTATGTTAGAAAAGTTAGCATTTGGATTAAGGGCTACTTGTAGTAAATTCTCATTCCGAAGGTGGTGAATTGCAGCTTCAAATTATATTATTTCATTGGCTGTACAAGCCAGATTTTATTATTTATTTATATATAATATTTTTTCTTTAAAATTCTCTGGAGGGTTCCTTAGGTGGTGAATCGCAGAGAATGTTGTCTGTTGTAAGCTGGAGGGTCCCCCCGAAGGTGGTGAATCACTATTTTCAAAAATGTTTTAGCAAGTTGTTGACGATTTAATTTTCATCTACGTTTCTTATTTTCTTTTTAATTCACTTTATATTTTTGGTTTTCAAATAATTCAATAACTCAATTCACTTTGTATTTTTTTAAGTTACACTTTTTCAATAATTTTCTGAATTTTTTAATAATTCTTAATACTTATTTAATAATAATATTCTTAATACCATCCTCACTCTATGCACTTTTCGGCGGTGGGGTGGGATTCCTCTTTGCTCTCCTTTGCAACTAGGGCACCTCCAAGTCGCACTACTGGAAGCGTGCGTTCATCCTATCGGAATCCAATGCTGGACCGGATCTCGATTCGCATCCTTGGAGTTTATTATTTGTGATTGCACTCTTTTTTCGCACAACACTTTAAACACTATTCAATCGCGAACTTTTAAACCGGTCCCTGCTCGGGCGCCAGTTAAAGTTTCTTTAATTAAACTTTATTTAAAAAAAAGCTGGAGGACTTGTGTCCGCTTTTGTCTTTATTATATTGAATCCAACTTAAAATTAATTACAAGTATTTCTTTAACTTAAAATTATACCTACTATTGACCACACGTCACGTTGCACTTGCATATGCCCTCTTTATTGATTATTGCTGACTTCGATTTTAGCCAATAGCTGCTGACTGTTGATTACTTGAATTTGTCAACAGCTCATGAAGCGTCAAAGAATGTCATTGGACAGGGACAGATTTAAGAGTTTTGTTGTAGCCCTATTCTTCACTATGGAGTAAAAGGAATAAATATATATGAAGCGTCAACAGTTCTTTGGTTGCTCATGTGGAGTTGTTGACCATTGCTAATGTTCAAATTGTTGGGCTGTTGCGTTAACTTATACAAAAGAGAATTGTTTTAGCATATGTTGGCAGGAATTCGATCATTCGTGAATTTACTATGCTCCCTAATTATTGCATTTATGCAGCACACGCTCGATAACGTGAATGCTCTAAAGCGTGAAGACCCCAAAACGTGAACAGACATTTTTATGCATGACTACTCTAAAACGTGAACAAACCCAAAAAGCTCAATAACATGAACAATAAACGTTACAATTATTTGAATGTAGTTTACATTGATCTCAAGTAATTCTGAAATTGGGGAATCCCCTAAATATAAAAAAGGCATTTTATTCTCGGCTTTTTAAAAAAAGGCTCATCTGACGATATTAGCATAGAAATATAATGTTGCTAAATCAACAATTTGTAGCTTCAAAGCGAAAAAGCAAATGATTTTAAAATGTGTAAACAACACGTATTGTGGACCAGGAAATAGAAAAACACTGCGTTCTTCAGAGTTGCCCAAAATGGAAAGAGCTCTTTATCGTTGGTTTATCCGAATGCGAGATAATAACTGGCTAGTAAGTGCTCTAATGTTGAAAGAAAAGGCAAAAGCACTGCATGCAAAATTTAAAGAAAACTAAGCAAACTTCTTCGCTAGTGATGGATGGCTCCAAGGATTCAAGAAGAGGTACCTTATTCGTCTTCTTAAAATATCAGGCTAAAAACTGTCTTCGCAACCTCAGCTAGTGGATCCGTTTAAAAAAAACTGAAAGCTAAAATGGCCGAATTGGAGTTGTGCAACGATCAGTTATATAATGCTGATGAGTCGGGGTTATTCTGGAGACTTTTGCCAGAGAAAACGAGAGCCCCAGAGGTAAAGTCCGAGAAGCAGCGAATCACGTTTTTATGCTGTTAATATGCTACTGGATCCCACAAGCTTAAGCTTTTGGTAATTGGAAAGGCGAGGAATCCACGCTGCTTTAAAAACTTTCAGTGTCCCACCGACTATAAGAGCTCGAAATCAAGCAATGGTTTCATGAGTCATTTGTTCCACAGGTGAATATTCCTTTTAAGTTTTGTCCGATTTTTAAGGTTAACAAGTTGTTTTCAAGGTTACATCATTTTCAAAGGAGAAAGCCTTACCGATTAAAGCTCTCCTCCTAATCGACAACGCTCCTTCTCACACAAATGAAGCTGAACTGACAACGGAGAATAGGCGAATTTCGGCAATGTTTATGCCACCAAACGTTACTCCCCACCATCAACCGATGGATCAGAATGCAATAAAAATCACTAAGTTGCATTACAGTAACAGCTTTCTAGCTTCAGTAGGCGCGACAAAGTCTGATTTGCTCGAGTCGTTGAAAAAAATTAACTTAAAAACAGCTATAATCTTTTGGATCCGGCTTGGTTTCGTGTTTGTGAAGCAACATTAGCTAAGTGCTGGAACAGTATTTTAAATTTTGCGATAAACAATGATGATCCCGAAGATAACATTCCGTTGGCGGTTTTAAAAGAAAAATGGGAAGCTGAACTTCGCTCCTTGATGAGCAACACCATCGATCTCCTTAGTAGTTTAAATCCTGAGGTTCGTTCGTGTTCGCAGATATGCTCAAAGATATGTATGTGGGTTATTGAAAAAACTTTTTTTTATTAAAAATTTCAGATTGAATTCACGTTACCAGCCACTCATGAATGGAACGAAGATATCGAGGAGGGCAATGCAGATGACGATCCTCAACAAGAGGAGGAATCCGATGATGACAGCGTATCAGAGCAACTGGAGAAAATTAAGCCGACTGAAGCAGTTGAGATTTTCAACAAGGCGTTAATATGGGCTGGTCATGAAGACGTCGATCAAACTAATGTGAGTGTGCTAGACGGTTAAGGGAGAAAGCTGTGCTTCAAGTTTTAGAAAAACAGAACATACAAAAAAAGATGACTGATTTTTTTAAATAAAACCATCGATTAATATGCAACGAAAACAAGAATAAAATGTGAATTTAGGTGTGAAAAAATATATTTACTTTGTCTTTTTGGGCATTCCAACACTTTTGTTAACGTGAACTGCCTTGGTTTGAATTAGTGCACGTTATCGAGCGTGCGCTGCATAATGATAAGGCTATGCGTCGTGAGATAGGTCATGGTTGCTACAGTGCATATGTATGAAGGTACATACATATGTAATACTATAAGAATTCAAAATGCAATTGGAAGATGAATTTTGTACAAATATAAGTAACATAATATATATATTTATATACTAGCTTTAACCCGCGGCCCCGTTCGCGTAGGAGTAGTTTTGAGGGATTTAGGATATGTATATAAAAGAATTACAAACAATAATTTCATAGAAAATATTTTTTTATTAATAACCATAATATTGCAATACCCGGCATCCGTTGTTATGCCTCGTTGAATAAAATCAAAACAACCAATCAGAAAAATATCAAACAAAATTATTTTTATTAATTTTCTATCTCAAACCGTTTTTAAACTTTGCATTTTGGTCATGGTTGAACAGCTTATGCGGATTATGAAGTCTAGAGTGTGCTATAAATAGTGGGAAATAGGAAAAACTAAGATTTTTTAGATTAAATTTAAGCAAATGTTCGAATATTAGTGACGAATGAGAGTATTGGCGCGTCCTGGGGGCTGTGGGAAGGGAGTTCCATCACAAAAACATGCCTATAACCTTCATTGGGTGAAAATATGAGTGTATAAAAATGTTTACGTCATTTGGTGTTGACGTTTCGTAGTGATGCGGGGACAACGTACAGACATTCACATTTATAGTATAGATATATGGGAGTAAGGCAACTAAACTACTGTCACTTGACTTCACGAGAAGAGTATGGTAAAATGAGAGTTGGAGTTAGTGCAAGACGAGCGCACCTAACGTGAAGACGACAAAGCGACGTGTTGTTTTTGCAAAATTCCATGCAATACTTTGTAATTTAACTTCCATATTTCTTTGTTATTTAATTTCCATATTTCCGTATAAATTCAACTTAAACAATCATTAAACTTTTCATTCAATCTAATCGTAATAATAAAACTTTAAACGTGTATTTAATTCTCGGTAAAAACAGCGTAAGTATATCCTACATTAATTAGGGGCTCCACCTGTAAAATAAAACATTGATTTTCGATCAAGTTCGAATACGCAATACAAGTGGCAAAGTGTAGTGAATATTTTGCAAATAGCATTTTTTATAAGTAAGACTATTTTTCATATGCATATGGCGCACACACGGCAAAATGAGGAGTTTAGGAGGTCAAAAACTACAAATTTGAAAAAAATTATTCATTTGCACTTTTTAGGGTTCCTAACCAATACGTTATGAAAAATAATGATAAACAAGAATGAATGGGTACTCGGGAAGCCTGTACCTATTACCCAAAGCACTTTTATTATGTTGTTTTTGCACGTTGTTGGTGTGTGTGTCGTATTATTTATGTACATTAACTACTACATTTTCTTAATTGTGTTTGAACTTAAAAATACTTGTAAGTACCTAACTTCTAACCTATACAAACTTACCTACATAACTAAAAAGGAAAAGTGATAGGAGTAAAACAGTTAACAGAAATCAAAAATATTTATTTAGGAAAGGAAAAAAAGTAAGTATATTTCAATACCTATACATGATACAATACTATATAGGTTGGGTCCTTATTTAGGTATATCTATAGTTTATAGTGATTAATAATCAGGATGCTTCATCATCATCTTCATGTTCTTGGCCATCATCTTCGTTTTCGTCATCATCATCTTTATTGATGACGTTTTCTATTGAAGGATTTTCCAACATTTCTAAAACCTCCTTAGCAAATGGTTTCCTTCTTTTATAGTGGCTCCTCCTCTTCGATGCAATTATAGGATCGGAAGCTATAAGCATCCAGTGCGCAATGTCGGTTTCTTTGTCATTGTATGCAGGATATATATTGACACCCCGAGATTTCGCCCCTCTTTGCATGTGAATGTAATCTTCCTTACCCATATCAGAGTCAATGATGAACGCTAAAGCCTCCTCAGGGGAATAGGGTGTGATATCAGAAGTCTTTGGTGTATCATGAATTTGTTTTATGCGTTTGTATCTGCGTGGGCTGGTGGTCAATGCCAGGTTCACCATTCGTGCAGCTGTTCTTTTCCCAGATTTTGTTAGACTAGCTTCAGCGGCAGCACACAATGCCTCTGGAGTTATTTTAGCAACAATTGGTTGAACACGTCTTCTTTTTGTTCGTACAGAGCCCTCTTCGAAAGATTTTGATGGTCTGCCTTTAACACTTTTTATGTTTGAAACGTTGCTCACAGTTTTCCCTGCTGGTAACTCCAAGTCGTTTTTTAACCATGCTGAATTGTACTTGGTGAATCTCTCAATCTTCCAATTCGAGTTCTTCCATTTTTTCAAAAGTTTCGAAACAAACACTTTGAGAACACATTTTATTCGTAACGCACTGTCTTCTGATTGTTTATAAATACTATGATTGTCCAATATGTAACTAGTTAATCGTTCCACACACTTAGACGATGATAATTTATAAAAGTTTTCATTTTGTAGCACTAAAATCAGATCCATTTTTCTAATATGTATTTTCGAGTGACTTTGATCACTCCGACTACCTGTAAATAAAAGAGGATAGTGTCACAATGAGTTCGTTTGAGTTCTCAAAATTCACAATAATAACGGCCAACTAACTGTTAACTGCAAATATCGAAGACAGAAAACGGTACTTAGCGGAACTTTTTTTGTAAGTCTAAGTAAACATGAATTATAAAAGGAAATTTAACTAGACATGCTATATAATATTTAAGTACTTACGATTACATTATTTTTAATTTTACTGTATTAATAAAATGTACATACCTGTAGATTCCATGTTATTGACTACTGTTGATATTTAAACACGAGGCGAAGGAAACAATGTGTATTGTTCATTCGACGGTAGAAAGCAAATTAAACGTACAATCATTTCGCTTATCTGCCGGGCCCTCCCACTCCTTTATTGTAAACATATTAAAGGTAAATTATTCGCTTTGTGATGGAACGACTATCAGACTCGAAAAATATAAACTAATTTAGACTTTATCTTCAAGTTGATAAATCGCTTTTTGACCTCCTAAAGTCCTCATTTTGCCGTGTGTGTGGCGTGTCTAAATGACTTTCTGCAGTACAGCCTGCGCAATACATACATACATTTTTCAAAGTGAAGGCGACAGAAATAACCGTCGTCGCTTGCGCGAGCTTTGTGACTTCGACTACAACGAAAGCAGCGCAGAATATAAGCTGAAAACAGAATACGTTGAAATTTAAATGAACGCGACCTAGTAACCATATGCAATATGATGGAAATCGAGTACGATGTACCTGACGTAAAGCTTCACATTTTTAAGAATCTTCGGCGAAATCATTTGTTCTCTGAGCGAATTAACGACGAAGCTGATGCGAATGAAGATGTAAACGATGAAAACGACGATAACGACGATAACGACAAACAGAGTAAATAATGATGTTCAGAGCAAAAGCGAGATGAGTGTAAATGGTGGAGAAGAAAAAAATTACTTCAGTTTCCCTACTCCATGATTCAATTATAGAAGGTTAGGTAAGTAAGCAGCTTTCTCGCTCCCTCTTGACAAATCGGCTCCCTTATTTGAAAACGTGTTGCTTCTTTATAAAAAAAATGTACATGTTTTATGAAAAAACTTTTAAATTGTAGTAAAAATTAAACTTTTGGTGCAAATTATATGGTCGGCAACACCGTTTCCACTTTCACGCTTTGCTTTGTTATTATTCGTTGAAAATCTTTTATCTGTTTGTAAACATTCAAGTAAGTATAATAATAAAAGCTAGATATTTTGTAAATTAATGCCGTTTTTCACTATTTAGGTCGATTATGTCTTACATATGGTGATAGTCGATTATTTGGAGTCGGCTTTCTGTTGCAGAAAACCACCGGTTTGTGAATTTTCATACTTGTAAGTCCAGATCAGACATTTGTAAAAATTCTTATTAAACTTTTTCATTCATAGGTTTTTATAGCAGCGTTTTTGCAAATATAACAGAGACCACCTTACATACAATACATAAACTACAGTTAGTAAGTTCTGTTAGAATATTTGCTAATAAATTGTGTTTAAAAGTTTTTATTTGTAGGACTTCACAGACGAGCAATTGCTGCGGAAGGTGTGTGTTGAAGAGCTAGGTGGCACAACTATTGTGGTTTTAGAAACGAAAGCACGTATGCGCGTATTTCTACCATTGTCTCATGTGGTGCTACGGACAATTTCATAGGTTACATTGAGCGTGTTGTGTATGATGGTGCAAATACCTGTTTAACATGTGACGGTCATTATGTGCCTAGTACTGCTACCTATGAAATCAATTTGACTTCCGAACTGGCTGTCCACGTCGATACCTTACCCCGTCTAGAACAATATGCTGTACGTAGATATATGCGAAACACGTACACGAGCATGTCCTCGCGCTTTAAGTCTACAATTACAGGTAAGTTGTAATGATATATTTGTAAGTTAACAATTTTTAAGTTTTTGGTTTACAGGTTTTTGATTTCTGCCTGAATAGGTGCAGCGTTCCAACACCTATACGAGCAAGTGCACCCACATTCCTCATATTTCCACTCCGATTCATTACTGAGACACGTGGTATTGATATACGTAAATTTACAAACAATCACAATTACTAAAAGTGGATTATATTACCAATACCTAAAATTTTTCGATGTATTCGTTTAAGTCTATATTAATACATTTCCCTATTAATATTAGGGACGCAAAATATATTAAGGTAGACAAATTTCGCAATGTCTTTACGGTAACATATGTATCTACATGTATTGTTATGCACGAAATAAGAAAAAAATTAAACTTTCTGTTTCATCTCATTACTGTGATTAAGTATATTTTGACCTTTGGTGTATTAAAAGACTTGTACTATTGTAGCAAATTAAACACATTAAATTCCTTTATTATGACTATTTTTTGTTCTTTCCTCCAAAATATACACAAAACTATTGCAAGATTATATATATATTAGGGTGGTCCAAAAAAAATTTGTATGCTGCCGCCCCCCAAAATAGTAAAGAATGAAAAATAAAACGACCAGTATTTTTTTTTTTTTAATCAGACCATATTTAATGGTGCCGAAGGGGCTTTGAAATATCCCATGTATTTTGCATGGGAAAAAAATACTTTTTCGTAGATTTCATGTAAAAACCTGGAAAAGGAATATATTTTAACCGGATAACTCAGTTTCTCTTCATAATTGGTCAGGGAATAACAACCAATTATGAAATAATCTTTTTTTACTTCGGTCTCGTTTAACATCTAACTAATATTTGTTTTACAACTGCAAACTAACTTAAAACACATATGTACATAAGTAACATCACATAGTTCTGCGTGCTCTTGTGTTAGATAAACATCGAAAATGTTCTAAATAAATTTTATATTTGCTTTAAAAAAAACAATAGTTTTTCTGTTGTTTTGTTTTAATATAGATTAAATAACCAATATACTTAGTTATTCTCTTAGTACAGGACTAATTAGCTACTTTATGTACTTTTTTACTACCTTTAGGCAAGAAGGGGAAAACATTTTTCCCTCTTTCTCCATCATTCGTAAATGCAGCCCTAAAATAAGGGAGTGTCAAAGCGCCCTTGTCATTACTTACCTAACCTTCTATAATTGAATCATGTCCCTACTCAAACACCAAACGACGAAGTACGGAATATAAACAAAACAAGCGATTATAGAAATGACGTGGGTGTGAGCAGCAACGCTGCATATCAAAAACCTAAATTTGCAATGACAATGCGTGATATAGAAGATTTAATTAGAACTTCCGATGGTTCTAATAAGATTCCAATTGAAGTGTGGGCACAAGAATTTGAAGAACAAGCAACAGTAATGCAATGGGACAATTTACAGAAATTAGTGTTTGTGATCATTACTAGGAATAGCAAGATTGTTGTGTTGAGTGAAAAATTCGTGAAGTGCATTAAAAGATGCGCTAATAAATGAATTTAAGACAACAATTAATAGTGCTATTATACTAAAGCGACTGTGTGAACGTAAAATCAAAGAAAACGAAAGTGTACAAGAATATTTCTATTCTTTGAAAAAAAAAAAGGCTTCTCAAGCAAACATTGAAAGTAATGCTTTAATGCAATATGTTATTGATGGAATCGCGGACATGAATGTATACAAAGTGAATTTGTATGGTGCAAAAAATATAAGTGACTTTAAAGAAAAATTTAAGTCTTACGAATATATGCGTAAACGGAACACGAATAAAGACGGCAAAACAATAGTGAAAAACAATACACAAAATAATGAGAAGAGTGAAAAGAGAAATAAAATGCTACAATTGTGGGGAAGAAGGGCATTTATCAAGCGATTGCAAAAATAAAGAAAAAGGCAAGAAGTATTTTAACTGCAATAGGTTTCGGCATATTTCAGCAAAGTGCGAGGAAAGCAGAAAAGAAAAAGTGAATGCGAATACCCGCAAAATTGTAGTAAAATTGTAGTTACTTCGCGTTGTTCGATACGGGAAGCAAATATAATATGGTAACTGAAACTGGCCGCCGAATGGGTTGGTGCGTGACTACCATTCGGAATTCACAGAGAGAACCTAGGCTCGAATCTCGGTGAAACACCAAAATTAAGGAAAACATTTTTCTAACAGCGGTCGCCCCTCGGCAGGCAATGGCAAACCTCCAAGTGTATTTCTGCCATGAAAAAGCTCCTCATAAAAATATCTGCCGTTCGGAGTCGGCTTGAAACTGTAGGTCCCTTCATTTGTGGAACAACATCAAGACGCACACCACAAATAGGAGGAGGAGCTCGGCCAAACACCCAATTGGTGTACGCGCCAATTATATATATACATATATATATAGATATATATAACTCAAACTGTGTATATAAATTTAAATAAGCCGAAACTAAGTGCGTGTAATATAACTTTAGTTGGTTATGGTGAAAAAACAAAACCAACCACAATACGGCCAGAAGGGTGTTTTGAACATGATATACAAATACTCGTAGACGGCCAAACTTTTAATTTAACTTTCTGCGCGTTTCGTGCAAGTGTATGGACATTGAATTGGCTCTCGGCTAAGAGTTACGTTTAAAAGCGGAAATAATAATAAACCGTGATGGTTTGAGAATTAACAAGATATATACGGACAGTGAGGTTGAAGAAATAACTAGGGTTGCAAAGCAAAAAGTGTACGAGTTGATCGCGAATTACAAACCATTGAAAACATTAACAACAAACGTAGAGATGCGCATAATATTAAGTGATGAAACGCCAATTTTTTCTAGACCACGTCGATTACCATTCTCGCAGATGGCTATTGTTGATGCCTAAATTGACGAATGGCTTAAAGACAATATTATTGAACCGTCGAGTTCCGATTTCACCAGTCCAGTTGTCTTGGTAAAAAAATAGACGAATCACACAGGCTATGCATAGATTTCCGCCGAGTGAACAAGTAAATTATTATTCACCATTTCCCAGTTCCCCTTATAGATGATCAGCTCGATCGCCTGCAAGACGCAAGAATTTTCTGTACAATCGATTTAAAAAATAGATGTTTCTACGTCCCTGTGGCAGAATCAATCCGAAATACACATCTTTCCTAACCAAAAACGGACAGTACCAATTTTGTAGAGTGCCGTTTGGACTGTGTAATTCGCGTAGCATTATTCAGAGGCACCTATGTAAATAAAATTTTTCGGGTTTTTAAAAATCTTGAATTAGTAGTTAACACTTGCCGCGATTATGGATTACATTTAAACATTAAAAAATGTCAGTTCCTTAGAGGGTATTCTGGTCTAGACGCCTTAATTTTAGGTATTTTTAAAACTAAGATTAAAAAAAAAAATGAAAAACATTTTCACTATCCATTTTTTTATGGTTTTTATTAATTTTGGAAAAGTAAAAATGTAATGTAGTAAAAATGTTTTTAATTTTTTTTATATATATTATATATACTAGCAAACCCGGCCCCCTTCGCTGGGCACACTAAAATAGAATAGATATGGTTTAGAACAGAAAATATATGATTTTCATATTATTTATTTCTTTATTCTTTATTCAAGCGCTTTGGCATAAACAATATTTTTTGTTTTTCTATTTGTTTTTGAGTAAATATAAAATATAAATTGAAAATCAGGAAAAAAGAAGATTGTTTTTAAATTTCAAATCAACGCATATGAATAACTAAGAAACAATCGTCTTTTTTCCTGATCATCCATGAATTTTTCGTTTCAATTTATATGTTTTATTAAGCATTGGAGCTTTTTTAACCATTATCCATTTATATTTTTCAAAAAAAAAAAACGAAAAAAAATTGTTTTTCCACGAACACATAATTTTATTCGGATTTCACATTAAATTCTCAAATTTTGTAAGAAATTATTCACTGTTCCAAAATCCACTCCAAAAAAATTCACAAAAAATTTTTTCATGTTGCACTTACGTTTTTTCCTTATGGCATCCAAATCAGAAAGAAATATTGACACATTGTAACTCACACTGTCAATTTGACAGTTCAGTTCCGCCCCAAGCGTTAAAAAGTAAACGACATTATGGCTGGTTTAAAAGAACGCTGTACCCGTTGCCAGTGCTCCGAATTACAACCAAACTTTACGAAACCCATTTTCAATACTTACTTAACAATGTGCGTAAGTTTGGTTTAATTCGGTGCAAAGACACGGCGGGTCCACGTTTTGGCATATATTTCGAGACCCTAGTCATCAATATGTATGAAAATTACCCCGTATTAAACCACTTATCAACAGCTTTCATTTGATACCCATATTGTACATACACAACCAAAGGTTACCCAAAGGTTACCCTACCAATAGGTATTCAAACTATACGAAATCATCTTCAATACCTACTTAACAATGTGTGTAAGTTTGGTTTAATTCGGTTCAAAGACACGGCGGGTCCACGTTTTGGTATATATTTCGAGACCCTAGTAATCAATAGATATGAAAATTACCACGTATTAAAGCACTTATCAACAGCTTTCATTTGATATCCATATTGTACAAACACATTCTAGGGTCCACGTTTTGGTCTCTATCTCGAGACCCTAGTCACGGAGCGGATGGAAATACTCTGGACTAAAGCATTCACCAACAGCTTCCATTTGATACCCATATTGTACATACACATCCGAAGGTTACCCGGGTCCACGTTTTGAGCTACATCTCGAGACCCTATCTACCAATAGGTATCCAAACTATACGGAAACCATCTTCAATACCTCCTTAACAATGTGTGTAAGTTTGGTTTAATTCGGTGCAAAGACACGACGGGTCCACGTTTTGGCATATATTTCCAGACCCTAGTCATCAATATGTATGAAAATTACCCCGTATTAAAGCACTATCAACAGCTTTCATTTGATACCCATATTGTACACACACAACCAAAGGTTACCCGGGTCCACGTTTTGACCTATATCTCGAGACCCCAGTCACGGAGCGGCATGAAAAATACTCTGTACTAAAGCATTCACCAACAGCTTCAATTTGATATCCATATTGTACAAACACATTCTAGGGTCCACGTTTTGGTCTCTATCTCGAGACCCTAGTCACGGCGCGGCATGAAAAATACTCTGGACTAAAGGATTCACCAACAGCTTTCATTTGATATCCATATTGTACATACACATCTGAAGGTTACCCGGGTCCACGTTTTGACCTATATCTCGAGCCCTATTTTCAAAATAAAATATAATCCATGGTACTCGTGGATGATGTAGCTTTCGAATGGTGAAAAAATTTTTAAAATCGGTCCAGTAGTTTTTGAGCCTATTCATTACAACCAAACAAACAAACAAACAAAGTTTTCCTCTTTATAATATTGGTATAGATAATTGGCGCGTACACCCTTTTTGGGTGTTTGGCCGAGCTCCTCCTCCTATTTGTGGTGTGCGTCTTGATATTGTTCCACAAATGGAGGGACCTATAGTTTCAAGCCGATTCCGAACGGCAGATATTTATATGAGGAGCTTTTTCATGGCAAAAATACACTCGGAGGTTTGCCATTGCCTGGATTAATCGGCGATATATTTCCAGATATATTTTATAGAAGTATAAAGTATATATATAAGTTAACACGCTGCAGTCGCATTTACAGCGACGCTCCCACGGCTGCGCGCTACACGTGCCGCAGTGTCAGCATATTTTTATTTCACAATTACCTGCAATAGAACATTCCAACGATCGGTTGCAACACACGCGTTGCATAAGTGACCAAGCCGGCATGCGGCAATCCGACACTCCTGCCAAGGCCATGGCGAATAGCATACGCATTAGAATGAAGGTGTCAGCACTATTGTGAAATGGTACTCATATTGTACCTGTGGGAAATCAAGGTAAAGGTTGGTCTCAGACGTATCAAACAACAACTGCATCGTCGCTGTTGTAATGATAGGTGTAAAGGAAGCGGCGGTCACCTCAAGCGGACAGTCGAGTTCGGGACGGGCTACTCATCATTACCTAATACTTAATTTCTTATTATATTATAAGCTAGTGAATTTAGAATTTGATTAAATTGTAACTTATAAAAAAACAAGTGTTTCTTTACTGGGCAGCTGGCCCATTATTTTTTTCAGTGCTACGGACAGGAAGTCCGTTTCTGGCGCCCGAGCAGGGACCCAGAGGTGAACAGTGTGAAAAAGGATTTTCCTAATAAATTAAAAACTCTAACCAAATTTGGAAAGTGTAAAAAGCTATCAACTATTGTGGAATAAAACGTGATTAATTGAATCGTAAAACAGTTACGGAAAATTTTAAAAAGCTATCAATTATTGTAGTATAAAAAGCATACTGAAAATTCAGAAAATTACAAACGTGAAGTGAAAATTACAAATTCAGAAAATTACATTAGTGAAGAACCACGGCCACGAAAGGAAGAATAAGCAAAGAACCTGGAACATATGCTCTTAGCAGCCTTGTAAGTTTATAAAAACTTGTCTATTTTTTTTCCTCCTCTTTTCCCACTCAGGTATGGAGTCCTTACAAACCACAGTAACAAACCTGACGGGAGCCGTCAATGCGCTCCTCGAACAAGTTGGGAGTATGGAGAGGCGTATCTCTTCCCTAGATTCTTTAAGATCCCGGCTCACTCTCCTGGAATCTGGAAGAAGTGAGAGTGATGTTCGCGAACCAGAGGTGGAACCTCGAGCTCCGGCTACGGAGGCTGATCTAAGGGATATTTCTAGACTTCCAGACTCCGTAAAAGAACTGCAGGCATTCGACGGGAATCCTGTCCAATACGTCTCGTGGGTGCACTCTGTCGAGGGCATTCTTAACGATTTTAAAGTTGTAAGAAATAAGCCAATTTATCGGGCCATACTTCAACATATTCGACAGAAAGTACGCGGGGCAGCCGATGCTGCCCTAATATCGTACAACATATTTGATACGAATTGGATTGCTATCAAGGAGTGCTTATCACTCCATTACGCGGATAAACGCGACATCCGCACTTTGGAGTATCAACTCCACCAATTATCTCAGAAGGATTCACGGCTAGATGAATTTTATGTAGCCGTGAATCACCAATTCTCGTTAATTATTAATAAAATAAAAACTGAATCGTACTCTGAGGAAACAAAGAAAGTTCTAATCGACACATATAGAAACCGTGCCCTGGACGTATTTATACGTGGACTGAATGGAGAGCTTGCCAAAATGCTCCTTATTCAACGTCCTAAAACTCTTCCAGAGGCATATTCGGCATGTCTTGAAATCCAAAACACGAATTTCAGGAACTTTACAATTCACAGTGCACGTTCAAATAATCACATTGTTGCACCGATGAATACCATTCCTAGCCGGTTGCATGGTTTTAAGGCCGACAGAACACCTCCTATTCCACCGAGGACAACTTGGCGTCCTCAGGATCGCCGAACACACTTCGACAAATATGATCGCCAGGTTATCCCAAAGAGGGATCAACCATCCACTCACCGGCACCGGTTGAAAAGATGGACGTTGACCAATCCGTGCAAAGCAAACGAGTTAATTATATAAATAGACCAAATCCATTCAAACGCAGTGCTAGATCCGATAACTTTCCCCGAAAGCAGCAGAGGCTCTACCATGTTACGACGGATGCTGTGGAGGACGAAGATGATGACTGCGCTGCCGTCGAAGAAGAGGATTTTCTGTCCAGCGGCCATCTAGCGTACCATACTTAAAGTACAAACTTCCAGACGGCCGCGTCCTAGACTTTCTAATTGACACTGGGGCGAATAAAAACTTTATTAAACCAACGATAGCTAAGCATGAAAAAGCAGTCCATAAAACCTTTAGTGTAAGATCAGCAGGGGGCTGTGTAGATATAAAGGGGAAGGTATTATTAAAATTTTTCAGTGACATTGGCCTTACTGCCGATGTGACATTTTTTGTCCTGCCTGGGTTGCAGACGTTTGACGGAATTATTGGGGACGATACGCTCAAGGACATTGGTGCGGTTGTCGATAGGAAGAAGAACCTTCTAATGGTTGATAAGTATAAAATACCTCTGCACGCTCGGGTATCCAGTGAGGTTAATTACGCAATTTCCAAAAACCTTGCACCGGAAACTGAAGAAAGAGTGAAGGTAATTATCAAAAAATTTAGCGAACTATTCTTACCTATAAATGGTAATGAATTGATAAATACCAGCGTCCGCACAGAGATAAGGACATCGACAACCGACCCAATCTATAGCAAAAGCTATCCTTATCCTTCATCTATGAGGGAGGAAGTGGATAGACAGGTAAATGAACTTCTTGAAGAAGGAGTTATCCGACCATCAAAAAGTCCCTATAACTCTCCAATTTAGGTGGTCCCGAAAAAGCCCAAGCCAGATGGGGAAAAACAATATCGCATGGTAATAGACTATAAAAGGTTGAATGCAGTCACTATCGCTGATACCTACCCTATTCCGGATATAAATGCAACACTTTTTAGTCTAGGCCAATCCAAGTATTTCACAACCATTGACTTAACGTCCGGTTTCCATCAGATACCCATGAAGGACTCTGATATTCCCAAGACTGCTTTCTCCACCATGAATGGTAAATACGAATTCCTGCGATGCCACTGTTGAATGTGGAAGCTCTGTTACCTGCCCTCAGGAAATACCTCAACCCAAATGTCATAAATGGCATTAAAATTCCAGAGGATGATCTTCGTTACTTGCAAGCTGCATACGTTGATAATTTTAGTAGGTACAAAATAAGGATCACACAGCGCATGGTAGAAGACGTAACGATAGCAGACAGGGTTTTCAATATAATAGAACAGCAGCACAAGCGCGCGAATCGGAACGCTCGTGAGAATAGGGAACAAATTCTTGAAAAATTTTATTTCCCAGCTATGTCTAAACAGATTAGGGAATATGTTCGTCAGTGTGACACATGTAAGTTGAACAAGTACGATAGGCATCCTTCAAAACCATATATACAGCCAACTCCTATCCCGAATTATCCCTGTGAAATCCTTCATATTGACATCTTTGAAATAGAAAAGCAAAAGTACTTGAGTTGTATCGACAAGTTTACTAGGTTAGGTTGTAATGGTTACCCAATAGGGCCCACTTGGACGAAATAGTTTGGTTCGTCCTTTGTGTTACCATTGAAGGACATGGAGGGGGGAGGAAGGGAAGGGATGGGGAGTGGTGAGTGCTTGTGGACTACGAACGGTGACTAGTCCGCGGTTGTGTTAACCTCATTATGCTGCTGATGTAGTTCATCAGATTTTTGTTATCAACGCCTGCTATATCAGCAGGCGCAGAAAAGAAGTGAGAACCAAGGTATTTGAATCTTAGTCCTGCGAAGGCTGGGCAGCTTAGGAGCAGGTGCTGAGATGATTCCACCTCATCCTCCATACAGCTGACGCAAAAAGGACTCGAAGTAATTCCGAGTCTCACGGCATGGGTACCTCGCGGACAGTGACCCGTGATGATGCCCACGAAATTTGAGAGATGACATTTTGTCATCCCCAGGATATCCCTCGAGCGCCTCCTATCCAAACGTGGCCAGAAGGACTTCGCGACCCTACACGTTCGTGTACTTGCCCAGCGTTCGCTGAGTTGGTGCATAGCCCATCCTTCCAGGAGTAGAGCGCAGGTTGTCAAGGGGATCCCGATCCTCTCCTTTCGCGGACACATTGCCTCACAGGTCCCCTGTCTGGCCAGCTCGTCGGCTTCGCAGTTTCCTGCAATGTCACTGTGACCAGGTACCCAAATTATCTTAATATCGAAGAATTCTGATGCAATCGAGAGTGAGACCAGGCATTCCCTGACCAGCTTCGAGTGCACCATAAAAGAGCCTAGAGCCCTAATGGCCGCTTGGCTATCGGAGTAAATATTTACCTTTTTTGCAGTTATTACGCAAGTAAGTAGCCAGTCAGCTGCTTCTTTAATTGCGGCCACCTCTGCTTGGAACACACTACAGTGATCCGGTAGCCTGAATTTGATTTTGATGGGGAACTCTTTGCAGAATACTCCTCCTCCAACCCTACCATCCAGCCTCGAGCCATCCGTGAACAGGTTAACGAGGCCCTGTCCCCAGGTGTTGCCCCCGCTCCACTCCTCCCTTGGTGGAATATAGGTGGAAAAAGTTCCGCTTGGACTTAGCGAAGGCACACACTGGTCCGTCGACGAGGGGATGAACTCAAAGTTTCTGAGGATGCTTGAGTGCCCATATGTGAGGTTGAGCTTATAGCCCAAGCCCCTCAGTCTGATTGCGGTACGAGCAGCGGCAGTTCTGCCTGCGATGTCTATAGGTACCACATTTAACATTACATTAAGCGCCAGAGTAGGAGTAGTTCGAAGCGCCCCACTGATCCCAATGAGAGCAGACCTCTGGACTCTCTCTAGCTTTTTGACTGATGTCGTCCTCTCCAGTGAGTTCCACCAGACAGTGACTCCATATAACAAAATTGGCTTTATTATGGTGTTGTAGAGCCAGAATACAACTCTGGGCGAAAGGCCCCACCTTTTGCCAATTGCGCCTTTGCACCCATACAAGGCGATTGTTGCCTTCCTTACTCTCTCCTCAATGTTGGGCTTCCACGTCAGCTTGCTGTCAAGGATTAGACCTAGGTACTTCACCTTATCAGAAAGCACCAGCGGATCGCCCCCCATCGAGGGGAGTTGAGCTCTGGGTATCTTATATTTCCTCGTAAATAGGACGAGCTCCGTCTTAAGAGGAGTTTACTAAAGTTTACTAAATTTGCTAAACTTTTTCCGATCCAAAACAAATCTTCCATCCATTTGCGAATGAAACTAACTGTTGCATTACATTACTTTACAGTGCCACGGGCTCTGGTCATGGACAACGAGCGCGGCTTCTTAACCCCGCTTGTGCTAAACTACATCAGGTCTCTAGGAATAGAAATATACCAAACGCCGACGCAGCGAAGTGAAGCCAACGGTCAGGTGGAGAGATTACACTCTACTTTGATTGAAATATATCGCTGCCTCCGCGTTGAGCTCCCTAGACTAACACCTGATGAGCGCGTTGCTATAACTGTAGACAGATATAATAATACAGTACATTCAGTGATAAAACGAAAGCCCGCTGATGTTTTTCTCAACAGGACTGCTAGGATAAATTATCAAGGATTGGCAAATTTTAGGGAACGAACTAATGAGGACATAAAGGCTCTTTTAATGCACGAGCAAGAAAGCAGGAATGCAAGAACTAATAAAACTCGCTCGCCCCCTCGCAATTTTGACAGCGGTGATGAATTGTTCATCGCCAACAAGCAAATAAAAAGCAAACAAAAGCCGCTTTACAAGAAAGAGGCTATAGCCGAAAACAGAAATGTTACTATTGTCACAGAAAGTGGAAAAAAGTTCCACAAAACAGACATAAAAAATGTCTAACAAGTAAAGATATTGTTTAAAGAATATGAAATTAGCATTGGTCAAGAGGCAAAAAAAAAAAAAAAAACTTATGCATAGCTCCCTAAGCCCCAGTGGTCTGGGTACAAATTAAATTTTGTATTCGATCTGTCGCATTGGTTCAACTCCAGTTTTCTCGGCGGTCGAGGCGATATCAATCGAAGTGGTTCAATTCCTCCTTGGGACTATTGGCTTTAATTGTCGTGAAGCTACTCGTGCCATGAGTAGGCCATTTGCAATTATAAACGCTTATGGCTAAAAGGGATTAACACGAGCCTTCCTTCAGCTGGGTTTACGCCTAAGTCGCAATGCAAATAACGAAATAATGAAATAAAAGGTTAAATACCAAAACAAAAAATAAGAGAAAGTCTAATTCTCAACAGTACAAGCAAAATTTGCTTGTATAGAAGCATAAACCTTTGAGGTAATGAATGAGCCAAAATATAATGGCAAAATTCTAGCCTCATTAGAAGCAAAAAAAAAAAAAAAAATAAGGGAAACTTACTAATATTTTCTAACAAAATCAATTATAACTAAAAAACTAACTGTCAGTAAATTCCACTGTTCACATCACTTCTGGGTCCTCACGGATTTCCGATAACCCTTACCCTCCCGGACTCCACTCACTAGTAATAGTATTAGAAATTTAAGCTCTTATTATTAAGTTGAATTGTCATTGAATGGAAAACATATTTTTGAATTTAATAACTGTATAACTCCAGTAAATTTCAAGTAACTATAAGTAAATTCAATATCAATTACATTTTGTTTAAGCGATATGTACATTTAAATTTCTCCTTGTCGTAACTTCAAAAAAAAAAAAACATGTAAAATTTATTTAAGGAAAATATTAGTGTCGTAGGCTATGCTCAATATATAAAACAGAAAACTGTTTACGATATCCTATTTAAGCTATTTTGGAAAAAAGATTAGAATTAAGATGATACTCTGTAATTCAATTTGTAGAATCTGCCTCTGTGCAACCGCACAAGCATATGTCGTAGTCAACGTAGATTCACCTATTCTAACTGTCCGTGATGGATACGGCTGGATAATCAATGGACACTTCAAACTGGTCCACATCATCGACTTAATGCGCTACGAGAAAATTGTAAATCGGTTACAATACCAAACTGCCAGCATGAAAGGGACGAATTCAGTCACAGAAGTCCTTAACTATCAGCTACAAAAAGTTCGAAAACAACTGGAAGACCTGAAGGGACCTGCAGCTAAAAGACCGAAGCGTTCAATTAACTGGATTGGGTCAGCTTGGAAGTGGATTGCTGGCTCACCTGATGTTTTAGACTGGGATGAAGTCCTGCGAAGCCAAAACGAATTAATAGTCAACAATAACCAACAGTATAAGGTAAACTCTGAAATTTTCAAAAAAACTGAAGAGTTATTACAGGTTGTGAATGGTATTACAACAACTACGAAGGACATCCTGGGACGTACCCGCCAGGCTGAGGTTTCACAGGAGCACAAATTGATGATTCTCAAGGAATGACGTCAGTGAACTCGTACGGGCATGTCAAATGGCCAAAGCAGGCGTAGTGAACAGCAACCTTTTGAACAAGGAGGAAATAAATAGTCTAATAAGCGAAATTGAGTTCCTTCCGTACAGTAACGTCGTTAAAGCCATCGAATATAGCGAACCATCAATCTACTCGAATGGCACACTTCTCCTTTACGTGCTGTCAATGCCGAAGGTGGATCAAACGGGGTTTAATCACTTAATCACACGATCTGTTTTGAAGGATGGCCATCGAGTTGACCTGAAGTACAGGACGATACTGATGAATAAGCAACTGACATACGGCATAAAAAATAGCTGTCTCCACCTAGCCACAGCCATGGTATGCAAACAGGAAGCCCTAGATTTGTTGGCCGAAGAGGAATGTCTACCACGTCTCCTAAAGGGTGGACAAACCAGTTGCCGCTACGAGATCGGTATGGATACTACTATAGAGGTGCTCAAGGAGGACACTATATTCCTAGATAACTTCAACGGCAGTATATGGTCAGGTGGAATACCCAAACATCTATCTGGCTCTTATATCCTGCAGATGGAAAACGAGACTATTACGATAAACAACCAATCCTACTGGAGTACGAGCAGCTCAGGCGTGCAAGTGCTTCCACCCGTGCTGTCCACCATAACGAATAGAAGCCTGGCGCTGAATCTCAATCTCGTCCATGAAATGACCTCCGGAAACATACGACTTTTGGGGCAGTTGAAAGATAAGACTAACTGGTTTGCAATGTCTGAAGCCCTTGGCCTTGTTTTGTTGATGGTGTTCGTTTTGCTGATTTGGAGGAAGCTAACAGGAGGAGCAAAATTTCCCGAGGTTAAATTGTCTATACTGCATCGGAATCCTCGTCATTCAAATGAGAAGGACGCCCCTGCAAATAAGGATCTGCGGGACGCAGACTTTTAGAGGGGGAAGAGTTAACACGCTGCAGTCGCATTTACAGCGACGCTCCCACGGCTGCGCGCTACACGTGCCGCAGTGTCAGCATATTTTTATTTCACAATTACCTGCAATAGAACATTCCAACGATCGGTTGCAACACACGCGTTGCATAAGTGACCAAGCCGGCATGCGGCAATGCGACACTCCTGCCAAGGCCGTGGCGAATAGCATACGCATTAGAATAAAGGTGTCAGCACTATTGTGAAATGATACTCATATTGTACCTGTGGGAAGTCAAGGTAAAGGTTGGTCTCAGACGTATCAAACAACAACTGCATCGTCGCTGTTGTAATGATAGGTGTAAAGGAAGCGGCGGTCACCTCAAGCGGACAGTCGAGTTCGGGACGGGCTACTCATCATTACCTAATACTTAATTTCTTATTATATTATAAGCTAGTGAATTTAGAATTTGATTAAATTGTAACTTATAAAAAAACAAGTGTTTCTTTACTGGGCAGCTGGCCCATTATTTTTTTCAGTGCTACGGACAGGAAGTCCGTTTCTTATATGTATAGAATAAATAAAGGTTGTGTGGGATACAAAAGATTTTCTGGAAAGAACGTGTCCTCAAGTCGTCCGGTAATATCTGCCGTTCATTGTGCGATTCGCTCCACTCGGCCGGCTTAGACGACACGTCACAAAATTCGCTGTATCTCCGAAAATAATTCGAATTTTGAAAAGTCAGTTGAAGGGTATATTTTTGAAGGTCTAAACTTTGAAAATATGTAAAAAAAATCGATTTTTTTTCAAATTTCTAGACCAGAATACCCCTTAAAAGAAAATTTACGTTTCTTGGTTATGTTATTGAAAACCACAAACTGAAATTTATACCCAATTTTTCCGTTATTGTCAAACCTCTAACCGACATAACTTAGGAAAATGGTTCGTTTAAGATGGGGTATCATTAAGAACAACCGTTTAATTTGGTAAAAAAGGCATTGGTTGAAAACCCTGTCCTAGGCATATATAATGAGCAATATGAAACAGAATTACATACTGATGCTTCAATAGATGAGTTTGGGGCTGTTTTATTGCAAAAATCACCAGATGACGGTCAGCTTTACCCAATATATTTTATGGGCAAAAAGACGACGGAAGCTCAAAGAAAGTTCACAAGGCACGAACTTGAAATATTTGCTGTGGTGGAGACATTAACAAAATTCAGAGTTTACCTATTAGGCATCAAACTCGAATTAGTTACGGACTGTAACGCTTTCACAAAAACATTAGAAAAACAAAGTTTATGCACACTTGTAGCAAGATGGATCTTACTTTTGCAAGAGTTCAATTATGTTGTGGAGCATAGAAGAGGAGCTCGCATTAAGCACGTTGAGGCACTCAGTCGGTACGCAGTTATGATGGTTCGTGATGATGAGCTTATAATTCAAATTGGCAAAGCACAACTTCTCGATGAAAAACTAAAAGCAATCCGTTAAATACTCAATAATAATAAAGATCTCTACCATGACTATTTTTTTAAATCCAACGTTTTATACAAAATTTATAATGACAGCGAATTAATAGTACAGGGTAGGCCATTTAAAGCGGGCCCATTTGTTTCTGAAAAAAAACATTGAAAAAAACATTTTTTTTGTGTTGATATGAAAAATCATTTATTTTGATTCAAGGAGATTTGTTCCAGCTAGTTTTTGAAAATGATATCCTTCAAATGTTTGCCTCTGGCCTTGATGGCCAAATGTGTCCTTTTTTCGGCGTTTTCCATCGTTTTGGCCAATATTTCGGCCGGTATGGCGGCGATTTCGCGTCGGATATTGTTTTTAAGTTGAGTTAGAGTCCTTGGCTTGTTGATGTATACCTTGGATTTCAGATAACCCCACAAATAAAAGTCCGGTGGCGTCAAATCTGGTGATCTCGGTGGCCACGGAAAATCACCATTTTTCGAAATCAACCTTCCAGGGAATAATCAAGCCGTTTCGGGTAATCAGCCGGGTTTAATTTTTGTGCCATTTGAATTTTGTACGGAAACATTTTCAAATCGATGCGAATTATGCGCCTGAGTGTTGTCCTGGCGATGCCTAATTCCTGAGAACGACGATAACTCGATGTTCGCGGAGCCTCCTCAACACTGGCTCGTACAGCCTCGATATTTTCAGCAGAACGTCGTGTACGTTGTCTGGATGCGTGGCTGGTATTGCTGAGACTACCGTGGTTAATAAATTTTGCGTATAAACGCTGTAAAGTGCTTTTGGATGGCGCACTTTTAACTTTATTTTTTTTTTTAAACGCACGTTGAGTTTTCACAATTGAGAAGTTATTTTGGATGTAAAGCTGAATTATTTCAGCGCGTTCTTTTGGAGTGTACTGCTCCATGGTAAAAATTGTCTTGGACTGACGCTTCCAACGCGCTATGTCATTAGTCGATCTGACGTTCCTGTCAAAAGTTATAGGGTTGTCAGATGGGCCCGCTTTAAATGGCCTACCCTGTAGTTCCCGACTGTATGCAAAACCAAATTATTAGCCAAGCTCACAAAAAACAAGAGACTTAATTTTCCAAAACTATTTTATACCCAACATCGATGGAAAATTTAAAAAGCACATTGCTTGTTGTGTACCTTGTATACTCAGCAATCGCAAGCAAGGCAAACAAGAAGGTTTGTTACATCCCTACAGAAGGAAAAGATACCATTGCATACATTGCATATCGACTTTTTGGGTCGCTTGGAGTCCACCATCAAAAACTATAAACTATATTAGCTGTTGTAGACTCATTTACTAAGTTTTTCGGCTGTATCTCATTAAGTCGACAACGACGTCCGAAGTTATATCGAGGTTGAAGAATCAGAGTATGGTTTTTGGAAATCCGGGAACTATTATTTCCGATAAAGGTGTTGCTTTTACCTCAAATGAAACTTCAAATGTATGTGATAGAGAGAACATAAAACTGCACAAAATAACTACTTGCTTGCCAAGAAATAATATGCAAGTAGAGAGTCTGAACGCCGTCATAATTGCAGTCTTATCTAAGCTCAGCATTAACGATCATACAAAATGGTATAAATATGTGGACAGAGTCTATCAATCAATAAATTCAACACTTTCAAGAAGTATAAACACGACGCCTTTTGAACTTTTAATCGGCACTAAGATGCGAACTTAGGATGATCACGAAATACTAGACCTTATCCAGCAGGAAACTGAGGCACAATTTAACAACAAACGGTGCGAACAACGTAAACAAGCAAAGTTGCAGATCCTGAAACTTCAGCGGGAAAATAAAAAAAAAAACATATGATCGTAAACGTAAGCCAGCACAACAATATAAAGTCGGTGACATGGTGGCAATCAAACGCACACAATTCGGTAGCGGCCTTAAGACTTTCAAACACTCAAGATCCTATTAATTATAAAACTACTGCTGAATATATAAAGCCGTGGGCTGAAGATTTCGACACAATGTAGGAGTGAAGCAAAAAAATTACTGTCACTTGACTTCACGAGAAAAGTAAAATGAGAGTTGGAGTTAGTGGAAGATGAGCGCGCATAACATGAAGACGACAAAGCGACGTGTTGTTCCTTTTGCAAAATTCCATGCAATACTTTGTAATTTAACGTCCATATTTCTTTGTAATTTAATTTCCATATTTCCGCATAAATTCAACTTAAACAGTCATTAAAATTTTCATTCAATCTAATCGTAATAATAAAACTTTAAACGTGTAAGTTTTCAAATCAAAAAATAATTTGATTTTTTAAAAAGGGATCGGAGCTCTTCTTTATTACACTTCCTTTTTTAGACTGATTTCTTATTACAATTATTTGCCAAATTAAACTTATTAGTAAATATGATAAATGCTATGCTTGCATTCCCATTGGTAATTACATAAATGCTTTGTTTGCATTTCCGGCACGCTTAAATATTTTATGCTGACCTTATGTCTGCTTACAATTTGTAAGTATCGAGTTCACTCGAATTCTATGGGAAAGTAATAAATTTAATTTAAATTTTACTGGTGTTAACTTCTCCGCCTTTAAAAACGAACGTTTGTCTGCACATGGTGGTGGATTTACTTCTTGCAAGGGAATGTTGTTTTCAATGTTAAGAATGTACTTGTCGGTTAATTTTAATTTCTTCTTTAGCTTTAGCCTGATAGCCAAAATTGCCATTATGATTAGAATGGTACCAGATATTCCGAAATTTCCCAAAAATGCTGTTAGTCCTTTGCTTTGGATATTCTGAAGATTTTTTATGTTTTTCAAGAGAAGTTCTGTCATCATTTCAAGGCTTAATATTTTTTCTTCCGCTGTTTCTATCGCGCTTGATTGTAATACCGCAGGAAGGAGCTTGTTGTAGAATTCTAATTGTAGAATTGTGGTATTGTAAAACAAATAAGCCGGATAGATTGACATCATCCTGGTCTATGTGGACTGTTCCTTTGTATTGGTTGAGAAGTATGACATCGGCGAAAATTTCTTCGACTGTTGGAATGGGGTGGTTGTTTATTAAAATGCAAGTAGGTGGATGGCTTTTAAGTAAATGCGGAATACAGGAAGAGTTACTGATATCAACAATATTCTGTTTTGTACAAATTTTAATTTCATTATGCCTTACACAATTATTTTTCGTGCCGAAAATTTTATCTTTACATACTAAAATTTTCTCAAAACTTAATTTAAATATTTTATTTCCCTTTTTAAGTGCTCTAATTGATAGAGATTCACATAAGCTTTCATCAGTTAATGGGATATCAATTTGATATAAAATCATTGAGTTATTTGAAGCTATTTTCACATTTGCAAATTCAAAAACTCTTCAACATTACTAAAGGGAATTTCATCTTTTTTAAAAATTTCTTTCATTATTTTCATTTCAATATTAGAAAAAATATATAGAAGTTTTTTATGCCAACTTTGGCCCAATGAATTGCATAATTTATATTAACAATTTATTCTTTTATTAATTCTAATTGGTATCTTATACTTACAGCAACATCATGTTGAATGCTATCATGATTTTTCAATAGTGCAAATATTTTGTTTGAAATCTCTGTAATATTATTAAATCTTTCATTCATTAACTTATTTATAATTACTTGTCTGTCATTATTTTCAAGGACATTATTAATATGATTTTCTAATATTTTAAAGTCTTCATGGTCTGGACTTTCTGAAAGCCATTTCCAAGCAGATCCTAGAGCATTTAATGATCTTTTATTAACCTTTCGTTTTTCTTGGTTTAATCTATTTAGGAAATTTTGTATTTGTGTTACTTCGTTATTTAGGAAGGCGAGTAGGGGATTGGTAGCAATAATTTTATGTCTTATGCTATTGTTGAGATTGTCCAATGTCAGGATTGAATTTTTGTCCATCCTGTATTAAAAGTCGGTAATTGTGAGTTAGTATAGTCAAGTATCCTAAATTCGCTACTTCAGTAATAACTATACTTGATTTGTCTTCTCTAACTATTTCCTTTTTATATCTAGCAGTGAGTTTTGAACCTAATCTTTTATTAATTCTTACGTTAATAACATCGCCCGGTGAATAAGTTTTCATAGGAGTTCTTTTTTTGTTATGCGCTTCTAAATCTTTTTCCTGTTTTTTCTTAATTGCTTCCATGTTTTCTTTTCGTGAATTCTCATAGAGCTCTGGATTTGTAGAAACTCTTCTTCCGAAGAATGCTTCTATTGGTCGTTTTCCTATTGTAGAATGAATGGTGTAATTGTATTCATATACAGATCTATCTAAAAGTTCTGAGAAGGATCTATGTATTTTTTCAGCTTTCAGACACCGCATAATTTCAGTAAGAGTTGAGTGAAATCGCTCTACCTGTCCATTGACTGTACTTGTGTAAGGAGGTGTTTTATAAATTTGTATTTGTAACTGATCTTTTAGCATAAAACTATGGAAGCTGAATTCAAAGCTTTTTCATTATCTACTATTATAAATTTGGGTACGCCAAAAGAGAAAATTATCTGTCTTAATGGTTCTCTAATGTCTTCACTTGCTTTGTAGTCTATTAATTTAACTAGAGCATATTTTGAAAATTTATCAACAGCAGTGAGAACTAGTCTTTTCTCCGTATTGTAAATATCGATATGAACTAATTCTCCAGGATATTGCGGAATGGGTGTTTCGAGTAATTGTGGTTTATTGGGGTGTCGGTCATATTTGTTTTCCTTACAAATTTTACATTGTTTAACTATATTTGCTATTTTTGAATTCATTTTTGGGAAGTAAAATATTATTTGAATTATTTATTATTTGAATCTTATTCTCTTGAGAATTTCTATGCGCACGTTTGTGTTCTTTTAAAAATTTTTATTTCCTGTTTATCTTCCTGTGGCAAATCTTCTACTTGAGTCTGAGTAAAACGTATTTTAAATTTAGAAAAATGTAGTGGGTATATTTGTTGGATTTTTCCCATGATTGTAAAAATGCCATTTATTACTGAAGAATTTAAGTATCGTTTGAAAGTGGAAATTAGATTTTCGTCAGTGTAGTCATGCTGAATAAAAATATATCTATGAAATTTGGGAAATGGAATCTTAAATTGATAACTATTTTCTTCGCCACTTAAGACCCAAATTTGATTCTTAAAAGCGTTTATTCGTGCTTCTACTACGGGAATAAGGTTATGTGCGGAACTTTCATCGCTATGTTCTGTGCCTGTCAATGAATTAATGTGAGATATTTGTGGTGATCTTGAGAGTGCGTCAGCAAAAACAGTTGTTCTGCCTGGCATATAGATTAACTCGTAGTTATATTCTTCTAGTCTACCTTTCCATCTCTTTGTTTTACTATTATGGTTTCTATTGATTTTAGCGGAGCCATAAAGATAGTTTTTTACGGAATTTAGGAACCAGATTATCGCAAGCATTTCTTTTTCGTTCGCTGCGTAATGTTCTTCGATCTTCGATAAAGCTCTAGAAAGGAAGGTAATTGGTTTGTCATTTTGTGAAAGTACCACTCCAATCGCATAGTTGGAGGCATCTGTCGTCAATTGGAATTCTTTGGAGAAGTCAGGATATGTCAGTAATACCTTTTCCTGTGAGTGATCGTTTGAGTTTTTTAAATGAGCTCATTGCTTCTTTGTTTAGTGAGATTTTAACTTTTTTGGAAATATTTTTGGACACTCGTCCGTCTCCCCCTCTTAGAGGGTTTTCAAGCTTTGCATAGTCTTTGATGAAATGGCGATAATGGCCAGAAAGTCTTAAAAAGGAACGAAGATCTTTAAGCGTTTGTGGGGGTGGAAAATTTACTATTGCGTCAACTTTTTATGGATTTGTTTTGAGGCCGTTTTCCGAAATAATAAAACCTAAATATGCTACTTCTGTTTTTAAGAACTCACATTTGTCAAGCCGAATTTTTAAATAAGCTTGTTCCAAAGTATCAAAATTTTTTTTAATGTCATTAAAATGGGTTTCTTCATCTTTACTGAATATAACAACGTCATCGATGTAAACACCTTTTCCCTATGTGATCCCTTAAAATGTCATCAAGAGTTCTTTGGAAAATAGAAGGAGCATTCTTGAGACCGAAAGGTAATCGGGTGAATTCATATTTCCCATTATCCGAAAAAGCGGTCTTCTCTATATCTGATTCCTTTAAAGGAATCTGATGGAAGCCGCTCTTTAAATCGAGTACTGAAAAGAATTTATTCTTTCCGAGCTCTGAAAGTATTCTATTTATTTCGAGGATTGGATATTTATCGGCGATTGTTACTGAGTTTAGTTTCCTATAGTCTATCACATTTCGGTATTTTTTCTCTCCTGACGCAGCTAATTTTGTGGTACTACCCATACAGGCGAGTTGTATGGAGACCGAGATGGTCGAATAATACCGTCGCGGAGATATTCCCCAATTTGCTTTTCTACCTGTTCTTTGAGGCACATTGGGTACGGATAACACTTCGTGTAAATTGGTTTTAGTAGTTCTTATTTCACCGGTTACTGTAGTAGTAAATGTCAACTTTTCGTCAGGTTCACTAAGGAGTGTCTTGTAATCAGCAATCAGTCTTGTTAAAGAATCTTTTTGATATTTTGTCATATGGTCGGGTCGTATGTCAATTTTGTTGATTGCCTGCGTGATATGTTGTTTAATTGGAACTTTTACTGTATTCTGAATTGTTATATAGTCATGTTTTGTGTGAATTATAGCCGATAGGGCTTTTAAACTGTCGTTTCCTAAATTTCCATGGAAAGATTTTAATGAAGGCAGAATAAAAAATTTTATCTTTAGATCTGGTATTCCGATAAGATTTACGTTTGTATGATGGGTTATTTTTACATTACCACCGATAGAGTTCGCCAAGAATATATTGTCATTCGGAATTGAGTTGGGTACTAAAGAATGTTGAATGTAATTTTTGTTAGAACCTGTGTCGATTAGAATTTTAAGAATTTTTCCATTCCTCGTCTTACACTCAAAATAAGGCAGTGAGGAGTTCGCTAGTTTAAAAAATGTATATCGGAAAGATCCTGTAAGAAATTCACTTTTTTGCTGGTCAAAATTATCTGTTTCATAATTATCGTTACATCCCTGATTTGGTTGGTCAGGATACCTGTTGTGTGTTTCCTCAAATTGACCGTAGTTTTCTGCGTTTGGGTGTATCTCAGAATTTATATGGAAGTTCCTTTGGAATTTGTTGGGCTTATGTAGTTGTTGGGTTGGATAAGGGGGACGTTTTCCTAACAAGGGATTCGGTGCTGGTCGATTTATGTAATTAACTCTTCGTGTTTGGATACTTTGGTCAATATATTATACATTGGTTCAGATTTTGGTAATGGCTTAGGTGCAAAAGGTCGAGGAGGAACTTGTTGCTTAAATATTGTTGGTTAAATATTCTATTTGTGACTGTGAATTGAAATTTTGTTGTCGTTGCCATTGTTGGTTAGGTGGGGGTTGATAATGCCTATGTCCTTGTATTTGTTGATTCCAATGAATTAAATGTGGATAAAATATTTGAGGTTGAGAGTTTCTACGTAGAGGAGGAGGTGGAGGCGTTGCATGATGAGTTTTACGGAAGTTATAGTGAGAAACGTTTGCTCTGAAAGTTTGATTTTCCAATTTTAAGCATATTTGGAGTGCCCCAGGAAGATTGGAAGGTTCCCTAATTCCTAGCAATATAGGTAAGTCTCCGTTGAGACCTCTTATGAATGTATCAAGGGTTTTATTTTAGTATGTGGATACCAACAAGGTGCGAGATTCCATTCCTGCATCCAAACACGAAATTTTGTCTAGGATCAGAGAAAGATTGGTATAAACTTTTTGATAGAATTCCTGAACGGACAAATTTCCTTGCATTAAGGATGACATTTGATACTCGAGAGTACCTAAATCTCGTTTGTCACCATAATGCGTGGTAAGACAGCGGGAAATAGCGGTCCAGTTTAAGAGTGTATTGTATGATTCCAATACAATATCCGCATGCCCTATAATTTTATGCCTGATAACGCTATTGCTTCGTACATCTGAAGTATTCTTTCCACACTTTTCTTCCAAGGTCTTAATTCACCTGGATCACCGGAGAATTCGCGCAAGCAACGTACGACGTCGCACACTGGGGATTTTGCGGAAAAAAGTCAAATTTGCAACATACCATCTACGCAATGTTTAATGGTATTTCTAAATTCCAGAATAGAACCAACAATAAAATCAAAAAGAATTACTAAACTCCGACTTACAGTTTTTTTTTATAGATATGTCAAAAGTATAATTTTTTTATAGTATTGAACTGACCAAGAAAAAACTTCAAAGCCCAAGGTGGTTTTTTTTCTTTTAGCTTGAGCCGACTTCCAATTTTTTATTTTTCATTTAGGGTACGATATTTTTATATATTTTAGCCGGCTGTAAAGCATTTGATTATCTATTTATAATTAATTTTACGAAAAAAAAAAAAAAATCATATTCCTTCATATTCTTGGATCTGCAAGTTGAGCTACATTTACCTACGGTCAGAAACTAATATCAACGTGTTGCTTAATAACGTCTCTTTCAGTTTTAATCAATTGCAGGTGCCACCAGGCGCCACTGATTATTTTTTGGCAATGATAATAACTAAACGCTTTCTAGTGTGTGCATAATGATAACGAAACACTTTTAATTTTGTTTTGACATTTTGAGGGTAATTCAGAATTATGAACTTACATGTATCCTGTGCGTAAATATTTGCTGGCTTATATTAATAAAAAAAAAAATAAATTAAAATTTATGAATTTAAAATAAAAAATTTTTTTTTAATTTTTTTAAAAAATAGTTTTTAGACATGTTCTTTTCATACACAAATATATACAACTTCGTTAGTAGTAAAAATGTAAATATTTTTTGGGATGTATACTTTTTTCCGCACCTCTGTACAAAAATCCCCAGTGTGCGTCGGGTATTTTGTCTAATTCTCCTATTAATTTATTCAATTTAATTATTCTCTCATGGATTTTCCTTCTTTTAATTAGCTCAAAAAAATAGTTTACGAAATATTTAGCTCTTACTCACTATTATTTTTTCAATTTAATTTCATAATTTATTATTTTACTATTAATTTATTCAATTTAATTATTCTCTCATTGATTTTGCTACTAAATTTAACAATCGAGCTTTTGAAATTTGACTCTACTTTTTCAATTATTTTCACACAATTAGATTTTTCTGAATTTATGCACAAAAAAAAATTTCTTCAATTATTTCTACAAGATTTCTTAATTATTTTTCGCTTAACTAAAACTTACAGTAAGGCTAGCATTATTTCTCCACCGGCTGCTAGGATGTCTCCTTTTCGTTGTCCTACTAAGGATCCTGTTGGCAGCACTTTCGTTGCGGAGCGCTCTGCACTACAGAGACCTTTTTGATGACACCAGTCGTTTATGGCTCTACCAGCTGATGTTTCTGCTGCAGGAGTGATGGTGTGAATGTTGAGTGCAGGGAAGTCCTTCTTCCTTTAAGGGGGGAAGCTGGTCTAGAGCGCAAAAAATGGGCATATTTTATGAATTTATTTTGACTCAACAAAGGAATCAATCGAAAATCTGTGAAATAGGTTTAATAATATAGCTTTCATGGTAATATACAAATACAAAATTTTTCGTCTGAATTAATTTCAAAATGGCCGCTGTCCAGCAGTTCTCCTAAGGCGCCGTTTTTTCTAGTGGGTCCATTGCCGAAGATGTAAACTCCTTAATTTTTGTCCTGGATCAAAAAATAAAATTTTTTTAGTTTCTATATAACAACAAAAAGAGACGTACGTAGGATTTTTTCGATATTTTGTTTTTTCGCGAAATGGTGCACGTTTGAACAAAAAGTTACAATTTTCACTATAAAGAACGACATAAAATTGTTGATTAAAAAAAAAAACTATGTAATATAAATAAAAAATCCTACGTACGTCTCCGGAGAAAGGTATTTCGAATGTATTGTCAAAATTTCGTAAGAATCGGTAAAGATTTGTTCGAGTTATGTCTTCGGCCAGTTTAAAAAAAGTGATTTCGAGAAAAACGCGTTTAAAGTTGTAAGTAGCGTTCGGGGCATACCTGCGAGGCACTGCCGTCGAATGAAAAATTTGGGCATTTAGACATTTTTGCTGGCATCCCTCATTTGGTATATTATTTCTAAGACCCTAAAGCACCTTTTAAGACAAAAAAAAATTTTTCGATTTTTTCAAAATTCTAGACCAGCTTCCCCCCTTAATTCTTGTTCACTCACGAACGCGGCTGACTATGTCAGACTTACACTTTTTATTTTCACGAACCGCGACTGGTCCCTGCTCGGGCGCCAGTCTTCAAATTAAAAAATAATTTGATTTTTTAAAAAATGGTCGGAGCTTTTAGCTCTTCTTTATTACACTTCCTTTGTTAGACTGATTTCTTATTACAATTATTTGCCTAATTAAACTTATTAATAAATATGATAAATGCTATGTTTGTATTCCCATTGGTAATTACATAAATGCTTTGTTTGCATTTCCGGCACGCTTAAATATTTTATGCTGACCTAATGTCTGCTTACAATTTGTAAGTATCGAGTTCACTCGAATTCTATGGGAAAGTAAAATATTATAATTCTCGGTAAAAACAGCGTAAGTAAAGCCGAGTAATACAACATCCTACATATATGTACATAAAAGTAATATATATAAATATCAATATACCAAAATACTTGTACGCTCTATGCATTCGCGTCTAAAATTAGTTTCAACACAAAAAATTAGCAACAATTTTCATCAAATTTGTATAAAGTTTTAAATTTACTAAAACGCGCGCACTAAAATGTGAGATAGTTTCACAATGTGTTTTGTTTAAACTCTTCTTTTAAATTAAGGTAACGAACTTAATGTTACTTTGATTTTAAATGTTGGCGCTTATAATTCAAATATTATATATGCATCTTTGATTGTACATGTAAGTTTGTTTGAGAATAAAAATTGAATAGAATTTCGTTTATCAAGGGAACATAGAAATGCACATTCAAATGGATTGCAAATGCCGTCGGCCATTCGCCAATTTGATTTCCTACAGAAGCTAAAAACTGTGTAGAACCAATATATAATACTAAAGAGAATTCACTGTAATCAGCTCTGTTAAAAGTTTCACCACACCATGGCGGCGGTTAGACTTCATTTTTGATAATTCACACTATTAGAAGCCCGTGAGACTTCTCTATGCATTAACGTTCTCTGTAGCTTATATTATTACAACTTTGCAGTGAAATTTAAACGGCTACACTAATAAAGTGAAACACGATCACGCACCAACTATAATACTACTAAATAAAACTCACCTCGTTTTCAACGCCTCAGCTTTTACTCCTAAACAGTACATAGGTTTGTTTACCAATTTGCCACATATTATATTAGCACTAACAAGAAAGTTATCGCGACTCTCATAAGAAGAGATATTCCATACAAAATCCATTCCATTCCATCTGGGTTACCAGTTCTGTCGATTAAAATCAATTTAGTTGAAAAAATCAACATTATTTGCACCTATATTTCACCTGATCAACAATTCACAAGTTCTGACATAATGCAAATAATAAACCAAGCTAACCCCCCAGTAATTTTTGCCGGAGATTTTAATGCATGGAGCACACTTTGGGGTTCACCAAAAGCCCACACGAGGGGTAAAAGCATCGAAGATGCACTACTTTCCCCAAACTTAATTTGTTTGAACAACAGATCCGAGACACATTTTTCTACTCATTTCTCTTTTTCACATATAGATCTGACAATGCGTTCTGACAAACTTGCAGCAAAATGTGATTGGAGTACACTCGACCACCTTCATGGACGCGATCACTTCCCCATAGTACTAAAATTGCGCCTAGGTCCTAGGTGATTGACAGAAGTTCCAACCACTTTGTGAGGCAAAATGCAATAATAGTACAATCTCGGACAACTCCAACCAAGAAAGTGTGCGTTTAACAAAAAATATTCGTTCAGCTGCGAATGCTAGCATACCACAAACAAAGCCAAAATCAAGTGCAAAGACTGTTCCTTGGTGGAATAAAGAAATTGCTGAGTTGCTGACGAGAAAACAGACAGTTTGGTATGAATATAAACGGTATCGCTCACCAATCAACCTAATCTCGTTCAAGAAAACTAATGCGCTTTTCCGACGTTCTAGTACAATCTCGGACAACGACAACCAAGAAAGTGTGCGTTTAACAAAAAAAATTCGTTCAGCAGCGAATGCTAGCATACCACAAACAAAGCCAAAATCAAGGGCAAAGACTGTTCCTTGGTGGAATAAAGAAATTGCTGAGTTGCTGACGAGAAAACAGAGAGCTTTCACACTGTCTGATAATCTGATTCTATATACGCCTTTCATTTTCCGCTAGACAAGTAGAAACCAGCATTTCACTCACTGAATTCGAGTTCTTTTTATCCACCGTTAAAGGCAAATCCCCGGGTGAAGATCAAATTTCTTAACAAACACATGCCTAAACGTCTTAAGCTTCCATTGCAATAAAATATTCGATACAGGTATATATTCCAAATTTTGGAAAACGTCTTGTGTCATACCTATTCTTAAACCACAGAAATCTTCGATGAATTTGCTAATTACATACCGATCTCCCTCCTTCCGTGTTTGGGAAAAATTTTGGAAAAGATGGTTTCCAATCGCTTGATGTGGTACGTTCATCGAATCAAGTTGCCTAAAAAAAGGACAAGGCCCGTTAGACGCTTTAATCCAACTTGACGATCTCGTATCTAATGCTTTTTGTAGTAAAAACTACGATTCAGTACTATACCCTTACTTTCACAGAGCTTTCGACAGACTTGAAGCTCATATTATTATTCGACAAAACATGATAACTTTCATTCAAAGCTTTCTTACAAACAGAAAAATTAAAGTCGGCGTAAATGGTTTAACTTTTTCAACACTTCTCCACTCTCTAATGGCACGCCGCAAGGCTCACCCCTTTCAACCTCTTTATCATTGTCTTTGATGATATTAGCCGAATGATAACAAACTATAAAAGAATGGAACACCAGATCTATGCTGATGATGTTATAGTATACAGAAAAGTCTTTAACGCTAAATTGGCTCAATCTCCATTTAATAAGGTACTTGCTGAAATTGAATCATGATCGCTGGAGTCTGGTGTTTCACTTTCTTTAGAGAAAGCACATATCCTTCATATATGTAGGAAGCTTAATTGCAACGGGATATCGCTAACACATGACCACACTAACATCGAATATAAAAAACAGTTCTAGGACTTATATTTTTTATTTTAAGTATAACTTTATTTCCCACTGTAATTATGTTAGAAACTCCGTAATATCTAGATTAAGCATTGTAAAATATCTCTCGTCTAAGCAATCGTTTATTTATCCGATTACGCTCGTCAATATTGTTAAAGCTTTGCTCTTTCCAAAATGGACAATGGGCTCCCCATATATGGCAGCTGCTCAAAAAGCAGTATCAACCTTTTACGTGCACCATAACACTATGCAATACGGCGTAGTCTCAGGACATTTTCAACCGTACCAATCAAGATCATACTTGCGGAATCTGGTCTGTCATCCATTCAAGACAGAATTGTAGACTCCACGCGTCAAATTTTTGCTAAACCGGCTGGGAGGACCAACCCAATATTTAGCAGAACCATCACACGTGCCATAAAAAAAGAAGTTGCCAAGAATTCAATCAGCAATTACGAGGTGCTTAATTTTTGCCGCTGAGTATGCAAGGCTCAAAACTACAAAAAGACATCCACCTTGGCTGATCAATTATTTCAAAATAAACTGTTGATTTAGTCCAAACAAAATAGTTCAAACGAAGTTTTTCGACATACATTTGCTGAACTGGAATCTTTTTGTGCTAATAGTGGATGGAAGCTATTGTTTACGGACGGTTCCAAGTCCCTCGATTCTACCCCATTTGCCGTTGTAACTGCTACAGGAGAAATAATTTGCAACTGGCTCCTCCTTTCAATGTGTTCTGTATTTATTGCTGAAGCGTCAGTAATCCTTCATGCAGTTAATCACGCTAAAAAGACAAAAGGAAAGCTCCTCATCTGTACAGACAAGACATCGTGTATAACGGCAATAGCGTCTCCTTCCAATCACCACCACATAATCGAAACAATCAGAGACACGGTGATTGGTACCCCTCAGAAAATACAAGTAATGTGGATTCCTGACCATGCCGATATTAAAGGAAACCACTATGCAGACCTTGCATCGAAAAATATATCTAGGACACCTGCTTTAACTAAGCAAGACATCTCCAATCACAGTAAGCAAGAAAGGCAACAAGAAAACACAAGCGAACACGTCAGAGAAAAATAGTATGTCTGTTACTGTATACAGTTTCAAGGAAAGAATTATAGTATTCGTGTTTTAAAAAGATCCAAAGAGTGTGCTAGACGGTCAACGTTACATATTCTTTGGATGAGACGCTCTTAATGGTATACATATATGCAAAACCCCAAAAACTCATCATAAACTGTAAGTTAGAATGAATTAGGCATTTATAGGCATTAGATGTTTAGTGATAGTGAAAGAAATGCACTAAACATTTAAGGCTCTCACATAACATACTACTTCTGGCTTTTTATTCTTCTTAAGATGGACGTTTCGGTTTTTCGTCCACTCAACAAAGTTTTCTCCTGTATTGGACATTTTAAAGGCCTTCTTACGGGTTTCCTCTTGTATCTCTTGTATGTTTAGCTGAGCATCCTGCCTCGATAAGTCACACTCAACATTTAATTCTTATACTTCTAGTCCGCTTAGAACTGTTTGTAAATCTAAGTAGTGCGGTATTAATATATTAGAGTAAGTTTAAGAGCAGCACCTCGTGCTGCGAGGTGTGATGTTCAAAACTTGTTGTACTTCTGCTACTTCAATGTAGTACTGGGCTGGATTTTTCAGACAATTTTTAGACAACATCGGAATAACTGTCCTGCGGGCTCTTTCCACTTGCCTGTTTCTGCGAGGTATACCGGTTGCAATAACTAAGCGTTGTAGATCTTTCCTATCTCAATACTCCTTAAAAGTATTGGATGTGAACACCACTCTTCTGTCCGTCAGAGTTCGTTTCAGATTACCAAAAACTGATACTTGAATTCCTTATTTGTCTTATACCTCCTCCGGCCTCGTGGATTTTTTTGGGTATACCCAAACGAATTTCCAAAACTCACCTTTTATAACTAAAATGTGGTTATATTTGTTACCCGTTTTCGTTAGTGAGTCTATATGGTCAATGTGAAATTTTCCTAACGGTTCCAACGCCTAGTCAATTGGCTTCAAAAGTCAGTCTTTTTTGGGCCTCTTCGCATCTATAACAACACTCTCCACACATGAATAAACTCTTTTTCGTACTTTCTCGCTTGCATTTGGATTTAATTTTACGCTAAAACCAATATTTCTTTAATAGGGACACTATAAATCAAATAATTAAAAAAAAAGAAATGTTCGTAACATCCGGTGTTGAGCCTTCTTTAAGTAACCAATACACACTACTTAGGGCATGCACATGCTTCATGCGCTTTTTCGATCGATGTTCAACTACATAATTGTATTCCTGTAAGGAATCCTACTGTCAACCTCATTATTCTTTCCAGTACGTGAACAAACGGTCTGCCCGATCTTCGCGGTAAAAAAAATCAATTATTTGCTACTTGTAGGGATTGGAATTTTACTGAATGCCTCTGTCTTCTTTTGTAATGGTAATATTCTACCTTCCTCCACGATATATCCCAAAAAGTATTTTTTTTTTTATCGTCCAAAAATTGATTCTTTGGGCCTATACACGGTTATCAATTTCACGATGGCTTCCAACACCTCCAAAAGGTCTACAGTATCTGGATCATTACTCTAATGCTCCAATTTGGCCTATTAGTCTGTTATCAATTTCTGCTTATTTGTTTCTTGTGATACCATCTCCTGTCGGCTCTACATTATTGTTTACTTCCCCGGTTACTGCTACACTTTTATAATTTCGCAGATTCCTTAAGTAGCATAAGCAAATTTTTGCAGATTATTCTAACCGGCCGAGTCCACTGTCCACTTCAACCCAGTGAAGCACATAGGCTTACCACATCCCAAAAGCCTGCCAGCTTGACACTCACCTAAAATGAGCTTGCTTTCAAAAAAATATCTTGATAATTAAAATAACGCATACGTATAAAAGAGCAGAAAAATTGCTAAATTTTATTAAAAAAACCATAAAAACATAACAAATTATACAAAAACTTAAAAAAACAAAAACGTACTACAATTCAATAACGTCAAATAACATAAACATCCTATAATTAATTCACATTTAAATATATTAATTTTTCAACACATACTTTGTACTTTTAGTAACAGACTTAACTAGATATGTTCCTTTAGGCGTTAGCAAAAACTTTTTAAAATTTTTTCAATTTACAATTACAATTACAATTTTCTTATTAACAATTCAGCCTTTATAAGGTCAAATGCCATTCTATTCCTTTCTTTGGAATATAAATTGTTTAATGTACTAAAAGTTCTTTCACAAAAAGCATTACTAATTGGAATAGAAAAAATAAATGAGATCAATTTAAATATATTTATCAAGTTGTTTTTATCACATTTTTTGAAAAAGTAAGACCATATTTCATCAATCGGAATATCATTTGGCAAATGATCAAACACTTCTCGAAAACAGCAATATTCTGTATACCTATAACATGTCATTATCAATAGAATTTGATATCTGTAAAATTTTTGGAAGCTCTGCTAATGTATCGCATGACAAAAGAAATTGTTTCAGATTTAAAACTGATATGTGTTTGTAAATGGATTCATCTCCGAAATCAAATCGTTGCTCCAAGTATGAAATAGCATTTGTTAAAAATTGATATTTTTTAAATAACCAAAACTCTACTTCCATAGAAACAATCCTTTCTTCGGCTTTGAAGACTATTTATAAGTTTACTCATTATGCTGTGAAGCTCCATTATTGTCCAATATTTGATGCGTCGCTGCTTACCGAAAAGTAAAAACTTTCTTTTAATGCATCAGCTACTTTTTCTCGTGCGTATGGTGCCAATACGTTGCGTGTTATTGCTGCTGCTTTGGTACGGCCACAACTTATTTTATTAGCTATTTTACTGTCTCAAAATATTGAAGAACTTAGTTTTAATCGACAGTCCAAGCTGTTATAACTAAGCCCGTGAACAACATTGTGAAAAACGCACATTAGTTCAGCTCTGGATATGTGTGAATCCTCCTTTGAGTCTGCCGGAACAGTGAAGTTTATCATGCTGTGTGACAATTTTTGAGACAATGCTAATTTCATATGCCGTTTTGCTTGGGCATTTTTGCGTAATGCTCGACTTCCTTCATATTTTATAAAAATATCAATTTGGCATAATTCGCAAAATGCGGTATAATCATTTTTTTAATGCATTTGCAATATCCTGCTTCTTCAATCCATTTATCGCAGATTGTTGTATATCTTCCGTTTTTTGAAGTTCCGGCATCTTCGTTATTTTCCCCGGTAAATGAACGACACAAGGCTCATATATTGTAACAATATTCATTTAAATTCTTAAACGAATATAACATTAAACAATTTAGGCTAACTATACACAGCAGAAAAATTTACGCTTAATTTCAATCAGCTGTTTAATGTTGTATTTTTTTAGTGATGGGCAAAAACAAGCAATAAGTCAATGATAAGTTAGGGGGAAAAAACATGAAAAGTGTTGTACTCTTTTGGTTATCGATTGCAATGAATTATTGATATTGGGCAAAAAATATGAATTAGTTTTTGGGTTTGGTGTTTAACAAATGATGATACATATTTTTTAATACTGAATTTTTTTTAATTTTAAAAATTAACTGGACAAATTATATTATATCTTGACACTTGACAGGACCTAAAAACTCTTGACAATCAAGCTCATTCCAGGCCATGTGGCAACCCTAGATGCACATCATAAGTACCGTCACTGAAAAAAAAATTAAACGCTGCGTAAATAACATCCTTTTCCCTTTCGAACTAACTGCTGCCGCGTCCGCGTTCAACAAATTTGCCGACTCGTTCGGTTCGTCACCTAAAACCAGAGAACGATAATGGAATGAGAAGGCGCAAATGCAACTTTTTAGTACAATTGAGATTTGAAAGGTTTTTAATACGGGATTTTAGAACACCGACTTCATAGACACCTCACTGAATTTTGCCCACACAAAACTTAAAAACACTACGCATATCTCACCTCAACACACAACACATCTCTCACTTCAGCATTAAGCCAATTAGATTTTTACTATTTTTGCAATAATAAGCGAACACGTAAAATTTATTACACACAATTTTTTCGATTACATTAAAAAAATAAAAGAGGTTGTCTGTAATATAACATAACACAACACAACACAACACAACATAACATAACATAACATAACATAACATAACATAACATAACACACCATAACATAACATAACATAACATAACATAACATAACATAACATAACATAACATAACATAACATAACATAACATAACATAACATAACATAACATAACATAACATAACATAACATAACATAACATAACATAACATAACATAACATAACATAACATAACATAACATAACATAACATAACATAACATAACATAACATAACATAACATAACATAACATAACATAACATAACATAACATAACATAACATAACACAACATAACATAACATAACATAACATAACATAACATAACATAACATAACATAACATAACATAACATAACATAACATAACATAACATAACATAACATAACATAACATAACATAACATAACATAACATAACATAACATAACATAACATAACATAACATAACATAACATAACATAACATAACATAACATAACATAACATAACATAACATAACATAACATAACATAACATAACATAACATAACATAACATAACATAACATAACATAACATAACATAACATAACATAACATAACATAACATAACATAACAAAACATAACATAACATAACAAAACATAACATAACATAACATAACATAACATAACATAACATAACATAATATAACATAACATAACATAACATAACATAAAATAACATAACATAACATAACATAACATAACATAACATAACATAACATAACATAACATAACATAACATAACATAACATAACATAACATAACATAACATAACATAACATAACATAACATAACATAACATAACAAAACATAACATAACATAACAAAACATAACATAACATAACATAACATATCATAAAGCATTCACCAACAGCTTCCATTTGATACCCATATTGTACATACACATCCGAAGGTTACCCGGGTCCACGTTTTGACCTATATCTCGAGACCCTATCTACCAATAGGTATCCAAACTATACGGAAACCATCTTCAATACCTCCTTAACAATGTGTGTAAGTTTGGTTTAATTCGGTGCAAAGACACGACGGGTCCACGTTTTGGCATATATTTCCAGACGCTAGTCATCAATAGGTATGAAAATTACCCCGTATTAAAGCACTTATCAACAGCTTTCATTTGATACCCATATTGTACATACACAACCAAAGGTTACCCGGGTCCACGTTTTGTTCTATATCTCGAGACCCCAGTCACGGAGCGGCATGAAAAATACTCTGTACTAAAGCATTCACCAACAGCTTCAATTTGATATCCATATTGTACAAACACATTCTAGGGTCCACGTTTTGGTCTCTATCTCGAGACCCTAGTCACGGCGCGGCATGAAAAATACTCTGGACTAAAGCATTCACCAACAGCTTCCATTTGATACCCATATTGTACATACACATCCGAAGGTTACCCGGGTCCACGTTTTGACCTATATCTCGAGCCCTATTTCCAAAATAAAATATAATCCATGTTACTCGTGGATGATGTAGCTTTCGAATGGTGAAAGAATTTTTAAAATCGGTCCAGTAGTTTTGAGCCTATTCATTGCAAACAAACAAAGTTTTCCTCTTTATAATATTAGTATAGACAACATATCTTATAAGGTACTAGCGTACTCTCGCCCGCTTCGCTAGACGATAAATTCAATGATTTGCTGAAAGAGAATAAAATTAATACGAAACAAAGCAAATTCTTTGATACAATTTCATTAGAACTTTATTGTAACACTTTTTGGTAGACAAAGTTTTTGGTTTTTTCATCTTTCGCGTGAATAATGACGATAGTTTGCCAACTCGTGAGCAAGCTACATACAAACAATTGTCCATGAGAAAAAATTGGGTATTCTAAATTAATACCGCACATTTGTAGAGACTGTCCTTGCGCCTTATTAATTCTCATAGCGAAGGCAAGGCGAATAGGGAACTGCAAACGTTTGAAATCGAATGGTAAATCCGCCGGAATCAGTGAAATTCAGGGTATCAAAATGTCTTCTCCTTTGTACTTCCCTTTCAAAATTGTTGCTTCGATAACGTTACCCATTAGCTTCTTCACAGCGAGTCTGGTACCGTTGCAAAGTCGGGGTACATTACTATTGCGCAGCATAATAATCGGTGCTCCAATTTTTAATCGTAAATTATGAGGTGGTAAGCCTGGCAAATCGAGTGAGTTTAAGAATTCAGTTGGATAATTTACGACCTCATCTTGATCAGTAATAGTGTCCATTGACTTATACGCAACTATGTCACCAGGTATTTGATCTAAAATAGCTGAATTTATATCATTGACGTCCTTATTTTTCCCAGCTAAAATTGCTCTTTCGCTGAGTCAATGATGGTTTTTGTAATGTTGAACTATGTTTGGAAATACACTCTGTATCAATGCCTCTTTAGACTGTGCAAAAGTGTAGAAATTGTTAGGCAATGTTATCATTCCTGTTGTTTTTGAAAAAAGGTTTATTTTTTTTGGTTAAAAAGTGTTTTTTGAAGTTTTGAAAAACACTTCGCTCTAACAAATTTCTTCTCAGTTAATTGCTGAAAATGAAATATTTTGAAAAAACTATTTTTTTTTAATTTAACGTTTTTGAGAAAATTTTGTTCTTGAAAAAATTTCATACTTTTGTAAAAGTTTAAATTGATTTGTTAAAAAAGATTTTTTTCCGCTTTGAAAAACACCCCCTCGAAAAAATGTATTCTCTATTAATAGTGGAATATGAAATGCTTTGAAAACACCAGGATTTCAAAATCAGAGTCGGAATGAGTTGTTGTGTGGTGTACTTCTGAAAAAATGAGAAATAAACAAAATAAATCTAAAAATTCGAATTCTAACTTTCTCTTGTGTATGTTCTTATTACCTTTGAATTTTTCCAATGAAGCACCATTCATTTTAAATTTTCCAAGAATTTTTTTTATCATTTCGCGTTTCTTTCCTTTTTCATTCGATTCCAACATTTGTTCATAGCGGAAAACATCGTTTGCAAACGCATTCATTTCCATATAGAATTGGTCAAAGAAAGCATTGCTCAATTGAATTGAAACATTATTTTCATAAATACTTAGGACCTTAACTAATGGACCTTGGTACATACCTAACGCAGATATTCATCGCGACCTTGACATCGATACTATTGATGAAACAATACAAAGCGCTAGCAGAAGACACATAAATAGACTATTAACGCATACAAATCCTATGATGAGAAGACTACCAAATAAAGAAAAATCTACCCAAAGTCGGCTTAACCGTCAAACACCAACAGATCTTGCAAAATCCTTGTAATCAATTGTCAACTAATCGTATATGTCATTGTTTGTTAACCACTTGTTTTTAAATAATATGTATATATTTCTTCTAAATGAGCTTGGGGGCATTGGCCCTTCAATATCACTCTCATTCCATCTTTTTGTAAATCAAATTACTTATTGTCTAACGACAGGTGTAATATTTTATGGAAGAAATAAAAAAAAAAAAAAATTTTCATTCGAATCATTTGAAATTTCTGTATACAATATATTACATTTATGTATCACAATACAAATACAAAAAATTCAAAAAAAGTTGTACACATAAAATTACACATAAAATGAATGTCGATTCGAAACTTACTTTAATCTAACAATCGAGCAAGTTTTGTTTTGGACAATATTTTGATTTTTTCTTTTTTTTATATGAAGAAAATATTTAAAAGAAATTTTTTTTGCTAAAAACCTTCCCCTAGTAGATCCCTATAATATGAAAAAAGAACGAATAAAATTGGCCTCGTATCGGCCCAAAAAAATGCGGACAAACGAACATCATTTCATTTTTATATATATAGATATGGTAAATATTAAAATACATTTTTTCCTTCACATATAATAAAAAAATTAATAACTATAACATTAAAACAACAGGTATTATTAACAAACTAGGTTTTATTTTAAATTCTTCAAGTGAATCAAATTAATAATAATCAATAAGAAGGCATATGCAAATACAAATACGTGAATTTATATATGTACATATGCGCATATACATACATATATACGCTCACTTAAGTAGGAGAGAGCAAGATGTCGAACGTTGCCGTTCGTTTGCTTTGTTTGCTTTGTCGTTCGTTCCGCGTTTTAGCTTGCAGTTCATGCAATGCAATGAGCAAGGTAACGACAAATGAGCAAGGTAACACTAAATAGCAAGGTAACACTAATGAGCAAGGTAACACTAAATAGCAAGGTAACACTAATGAGCAAGGTAACACTAAAGAGCAAGGTAACACTAAATAGCAAGGTAACACTAATGAGCAAGGTAACACTAAAGAGCAAGGTAACTACATATGAGCAAGGTAACACTAAAGAGCAAGGTAACACTAATGAGCAAGGTAACTACATATGAGCAAGGTAACACTAAAGAGCAAGGTAACACTAATGAGCAAGGTAACGACACATTTTTTCGTGCGTGCAGCCTGTTAAATCGAATTATAAGACGTTATCACGTCAATAAGTTAAAAAAATATATATGTATATGAAAAAAAAGAATTTGGCGCCGAGAATTGATGTCAAGTCATGCATTTGGAAGGGATAAAGGCGCGGTGCGTTTGTTTCTGCGACCTAATACATTTTATGAAAAGTAATTCACAGAGTTTTTTTTTCATTACATGCACAAATGAATGTACACATTTTGTATTTATTTAATGAAAGTATATAACACTATCAAATATACAATAATACATACCTACATGCAACAGTGGTTGGCTGAGCTGGCGATGCTTGTATTTATTAGTACAACATATCGCACCTTAAATGCAAAAGGGTCACAACTCAAAATTTTCCACACTCGAGCTTGACTTGTTTACAGCAGCACAGAAAACAAACTATGTGACATATCACGCTGAAATTTGCCATGTAAGCTTATAACAGTCCTACCAAAAAACAAAAAATTTATTTTTGCCATATGTCATCCGCGGACCGTTTTATTGATAACGTCTCGTTCATATTTGAGCAGAAGGAACATTTTGAGTTGTGACCCTTTTGTATTTAGGGTGCGATATCAACAGTTGAGAAGTCGCCGCACAGTTGTCAAGCAGCCGTGCAGTTGAGAAGTCGCGTGTGAAAAATAATTTTACAATAAATTAATTATGAACCTTTTTTTGTTACATAAATGCCAACGCATAAATAAAATAAATTAACTATCAACCTTTTTATGTTACACTAGCAAACCCGGCCCAGCGAAGGGCACACTAAAATAGAATCGATATGGTTTAGAACAGAAAATATATGGTTTTCATATTATTTATTTCTTTATTCTTTATTCAAGCGCTTTGGCATAAACAATATTTTTTGTTTTTCTATTTGTTTTTGAGTAAATATAAAATATAAATTGAAAATCAGGAAAAAAGAAGATTGTTTTTAAATTTCAAATCAACGCATATGAATAACTAAGAAACAATCGTCTTTTTTCCTGATCATCCATGAATTTTTCGTTTCAATTTATATGTTTTATTAAGCATTGGAGCTTTTTAACCATTATCCATTTATATTTTTCAAAAAAAAAAACGAAAAAAATTGTTTTTTCCACGAACACATAATTTCATTCGGATTTCCCATTAAATTCTCAAATTTCGTAAGAAATTATTCACTGTTCCAAAATCCACTCCAAAAAAATTCACAAACAATTTTTACATGTTGCACTTACGTTTTTTCCTTATGGCATCCAAATCAGAAAGAAATATTGACACATTGTAACTCACACTGTCAATTTGACAGTTCAGTTCCGCCCCAAGCGTTAAAAAAGTAAGCGACATTATGGCTGGCTCAAAAGAACGCTGTACCCGTTGCCACTGCTCCGAATTACAACCAAACTTTACGAAACCCATTTTCAATACTTACTTAACAATGTGCGTAAGTTTGGTTTAATTCGGTGCAAAGACACGGCGGGTCCACGTTTTGGCATATATTTCGAGACCCTAGTCATCAATAGGTATGAAAATTGCCCCGTATTAAAGCACTTATCAACAGCTTTCATTTGATATCCATATTGTACATACACAACCAAAGGTTACCCGGGTCCACTTTTTGACCTATATCTCGAGACCCCAGTCACGTAGCGGCACGAAAAATACTCTGTACTAAAGCATTCACCAACAGCTTCAATTTGATATCCATATTGTACAAACACATTCTAGGCTCCACGTTTTGGTCTCTATCTCGAGACCCTAGTCACGGAGCGGCATGAAAAATACTCTGAACTAAAGCATTCACCAACAGCTTCCATTTGATACCCATATTGTACATACACATCCGAAGGTTACCCGGGCCCACGTTTTGACCTATATCTCGAGACCCTATCTACCAATAGGTATTCAAACTATACGGAAATCATCTTCAATACCTACTTAACAATGTGTGTAAGTTTGGTTTAATTCGGTGCAAAGACACGGCGGGTCCACGTTTTGGCATATATTTCCAGACCCTAGTCATCAATAGGTATGAAAATTACTTCGTATTAAAGCACTTATCAACAGCTTTCATTTGATACCCATATTGTACATACACAACCAAAGGTTACCCGGGTCCACGTTTTGACCTATATCTCGAGACCCCAGTCACGGAGCGACATGAAAAATACTCTGTACTAAAGCATTCACCAACAGCTCCAATTTGATACCCATATTGTACATACACATCCGAAGGTTACCCGGGTCCACGTTTTGACCTATATCTCGAGCCCTATCCACCAATAGGTATCCAAACTATACGGAAACCATCTTCAATACCTTCTTAACAATGTGTGTAAGTTTGGTTTAATTCGGTGCAGACACGGCCGGTTAGCGAACACACACAAAAAGTTGGCTTTATTTTATATATAAGATTTTTTTCAGTTTGTGTCCGAAAAATCCAAATATCTTACGGAACCCTATTTTTTCCAAAATAAAATGTAATCCATGTTACTCGTGGATAATGTAGTTTTCGAATGGTGAAAGAATTTTTAAAATCGGTCCAGTAGTTTTTGAGCCTATTCGTTACAAACAAACAAACAAACAAACAAACAAACAAACAAATAAACAAACAAAGTTTTCCTCTTTATAATATTAGTATAGATATGTACATATGTGCATTTTAATCGGAAGTATTTGCATTCACAAGAAAAATAATGATTCGAGATAAACCAACACTTATTTTATATTGTAATTCAATTTATAGTTTATGTATTCGACGGCATTACATATATATTAATGTGTATTTGTATATGAAAACAATAATGCCCTTGGGCAACAACAACATACTCCTTTCATATGTACACAGGTGTCTACATATGCATGTATGCCGAAATAACCTTGACTTATGTATTTACAAATGTCACAGTAACACATTCCTACCAGAAATCAAACATACATTCGCACTAGTGAACGAGTTTCTTCCTAACAAATGCAAAAACAATTCTGCTCTAAAGCCTATGCAGGTGTCCTTTGTCATGTCCTAGCATACATACATATACGTATACCTGATAACCTTCTAAATTCCCTACAAACAAATGTATTCATATGTATGTATGTAACTCAAACATGCACCTTCATAGGTAAATCCGTGTGCGCACTAGCACTTTCTTCTTGCTTGCGAGTTACATATACAGGGTTGGCCATATTAAACTGACCCATTGAGTAACCCTATAACTTTTTACTGTAATTTCATACATACCGCGTTGGAAGCGTCAGTCGAAGGAGATTTATACCATGAAACAGTACACCCCAATAGAACGCGCTGAAATTGTTCAGCTGTACATTCAAAATTCCTTCTCGATTGTAAAAACGCAACGTGCGTGGAGAAAAAAAAATAAAGTGAAAAGTGCGCCGTCAAAGAACGCAATCAAGCAAATGCACAAAAGATTTTTGTCTGCCGGCACTGTGGCTAATACCCGACGTCCAAATAAAAAGCGGCCAAGACGATCTAACGAAAATATCGCGGCCGTACGAGCCAGTATCGAGTCATCGCCGCGAACGTCAGGTAATCGTCGTTCTGCTCAGTTGGACATCCCTCGGACCACTCTACGACGTATCATTCGTTTGGATTTGGGGATATTCCCGTACAAAATACAACTAAATTAACAACTGTTGCCGGCCGACAAGCCTCGTCGCTTGGAATATGCCAATTTTGTCGTCCGAATGGCCCAAACTGATGAGGATTTTTGGCATCAAATCATTATGAGTGATGAAGCCCATTTCTCCTTGAACGGAACCGTAAATAAGCAAAATTGCCGTTTCTACGCCACTGAAAACCCTCAAATTATTGAAGAGGTACCTCTCCACGACCAAAAAGTTACAGTCTGGTGTGGCATTTGCGCTGATATGGTCATTGGGCCGTTCTTCTTTGAAAATGGTCAACACCAACCATTGACCGTCAATCAAGAGCGTTATCGGGCCATGATAACCGATTTTGTGATGCCGATTGTTCGTGAAAATGGTATGGAGCACTTCTGGTTTCAGCAAGATGGCGCACCACCACACACAGCACGAGCCACCGTCAACTTTTTGAAGACTTTGTTCCCTGGCCGTTTGATATCAAAAAGCGGCGATTTTGACTGGCCGCCACAATCACCGGATTTGACGCCACCGGACTTTTTTCTTTGGGGCTATTTGAAATCTAAGGTTTACGTCAACAAGCCAAAGACACTAGGCGCACTTAAGGCCAATATCCGACGGGAAATAGCCGCCATATCGGCCGAGACGCTGGCCAAAACTATGGAAAACGCCGAAAAACGGGCACACTACGCTATACGAGCTAAGGGCGACCACTTGCGCGATATCATATTCAAAAAGTGATGTAAACGAATCTCCTTAAACTAAATTAAATGTTTTTCACAATGAAACACAAAAAAATGTTTCTTTTTCCATATTTTTTTAATAATCACATGGGTCAGTTTAATATGGCCAACCCTGTACTTTCTCTTTTCTTTTCGTTTACTTTAATAATACGCAGAGAACGTTAATGTATAGGAGAATAGAGAAGTCTCACGGGCTACGAATAGTGTGAATTGTCAAAAATGAAGTGAAACCGCGAAGACTTCTTCACTTCGCTTAACTCCATAGATGACTAGATGGGAAACTCTTTTTGCCAATATTGCCACACCGGTAGAAACACGAATTGGGTATTTTTTTAAACAAAAATTGGGAATTTTTAGTTTCCACACCATCATTGAGGTTAGTACTTAGTGTGCGGTTGCCCAATAGTATATTACTCGTAAGCACCTACATATACTAAAAATAAGCACAATCCTTATGAAATATGTACATAAATAAGCAAAAAATTTAAAAATATTTATGTAAATGAAATTATTTAAAACTGAAATACAAAAGTAATTTAATAATCATAAAGTAATGAACACGAAAAACATAAGTTATAATAAAAAACCTGACATATTGCGATCTTTTAATATAACACAGGAAGTGGGTAAAAAAAAAATTCTCAAACAACGAACAGAATAAGTTAAAGCAGATTCCCTTTCATTTTTGTAAAATATCCCAAACTCAAATTCAATTCCCTTGCCTAGGCTTTTCAACCATAGAATATTAACATATATACAAATTTACATAAACCAACACACAGTTTCAATAAAATTACATTATGTACATAAGACTAATTAAAAGTAGAAGTCGAAAAGGATATAACGGGCTTTGGATTCTCCAAACTCACTTCAATTCAAATTATTACATTTCAATTGAAGACAAATAATTATAAACATTTCAACATTTTCAACAGTTATTTTTGGCGCGTTTCTTCTGCCATTTCGCCTATCAGCTGTTCAAAATCCCATAATGTGTGAGTGCTGCCAAGTTTTGAAACGTCCTCATGGGCGCGCTCTCTCTCAAAATGAAAGAGTTTCCCTTCTTATTATCTATGCTTAACTCGACAGCGGGGAACTTCTTAACAGAGCTGATTACAGTTAATTATGTACAAGTACATTGGCTCTGCTCAGTTTGTGGTATCTGTATTAAATCAAATTGACGAATAGCCGACGGCATTCTGCAAGGAATTTGCTTGTGCAAGTTTATGTTCCCTTGATAAACAAAAATTTCTTCAATTCATATTTCAAACAAATACAAATAAAGAATAAAACATTAAAAAAAAGATTTGAAAATTATCGCCAACATTTAAAGTAACTTTAATGTTAGTTGATTTAATTTAAAGAGAAGAATTTAAACAAAATACATTACAAATACGTAGAGTGCGAATTGAAGAAAATATCAGAAATTTTGGTGAATGGGCTCTTGGAAAGTTGGCCGAAGATCCACTTTTTTATCGAAAAATTGTGTTCAGCGACGAAGCTCATTTTTGGATCAATGGGTACGTAAATAAGCAGAATTATCGATTTTGGAGTGAAGATCAGCCAGGAGAATTGCAAGAGCTATCAATGTACAGGGTTGGCCATATTAAACTGACCCATTGAGTAACCCTATAACTTTTTACTGTAATTTGAAATCTAAGGTTTACGTCAACAAGCCAAAGACACTAGGCGCACTTAAGGCCAATATCCGACGGGAAATAGCCGCCATATCGGCCGAGACGCTGGCCAATACTATGGAAAACGCCGAAAAACGGGCACATTACGCTATACGAGCTAAGGGCGACCACTTGCGCGATATCATATTCAAAAAGTGATGTAAACGAATCTCCTTGAACTAAATTAAATGTTTTTCACAATGAAACACAAAAAAATGTTTCTTTTTCCATATTTTTTTAATAATCACATGGGTCAGTTTAATATGGCCAACCCTGTATTCAGAAATGGTCACAGTTCGGTGCGATTTATGGGCTGGAGGTATCATTGGACCGTACTTCTTCAAAGATGATGCGAATCGTAACGTAACTGTGAATGGTGAGCGCTACCATGAAATTATATACAACTTTTTTTTGCCCAAAATGCAAGAGCTGGACTTGCATGACATGTGGTTTCAGCAAGACGGTGCCACATGCCACACAACATGCGCAACAATGGACTTGTTGAGAGGGGAGTTCGGTGAACATTCTATTTCACGTTCGGGACCTGTCAATTGGCCACCCAGGACGTGCGATATAACGCCTTTAGATTATTTTTGGTGGGGCAATGTTAAAGCTCATGTCTATTCAGACAAACCTGCTTCAATTAACGCATTGGAAGACAACAGCAAAGCATTTATATGTGAGATACTGGCCGAAACATTGGAAAGAGTATGCCAAAATTGGACTAAGCGGATGGACCATTTGAAGCGCAGTCGCGGTCAACATTTGCATGGAATAATCTTCAAACATTAAATTATATGGACTGTATTATCGATTTAAATAAAAATTTCATGCATTTGTCGGAATTTTACGTGTGTTTTTTTGAAAAACTTTCGTATATCTCTTAAAAAATCACCCTTTAGCATGTGCATACGCAACCAGACCTAAATTTTTTTCAATTTACATTTTACTACAGGGCATAATTTACATATGCATGCATTTTCTAGATGGTATAAAACTTTGAAATTTAAAATAAATAAAAGGAAACTTCAAAGAAACGTGTTTGCATCTATGGGACAACTAAGCTCAATTGCATCTTTAACAAATATAGTGTTGCACGCATATGTGTGCACTGAAGCAACATGACTTACCTCACGAGCATCGCCTTATTATATTTCATGCAATAATTAGGGAGTAAATATCCTTATGATCAATTCCTCCCTAACAAATGCTAAAACAATACTCTTTTGCATATGCATGTACATATATGTATGCACCTTGATGCCCTATGTACGTACATTGAATTCCTTCAATCAAATCAACAAATTCTTTATAGATAATGCTTTATTACCAGCACACAGAAAGATGGCATTTTTAATATGTGAATTTATACACATACACTAGCGGACCCGCTTCGCTGGGTGAAAGAAAAATATATATTAAATGAAAAGTGTTCTTTGTTTTTTTGAAGTGAAAACTTCTTTAGAATCGTTGGGAGTGATTTGAGAAAAAGTGAAACGAAAAAAGCGACACTCTTGGCTACGAATATTACATATAAACGTAGCGACGAACTAAATAACTTTTAGGCCAGCGCCGACAGCATGGCGCGATAGCCGAGCGGCTAGCAATGTGAGCTTCCGATCCAAAATTCTTGGTTCGAATCACAAGAAAAAAAAATTTTTTTTTTTGAAATTTGCATTGTAGGACATTTCTGATTATTTATTGAAAACAGTTTTTTATTAAAATTTATTATAGAAGAAAATTGAATTTTTTCCAAGGTGAATTCATACACTAAGCTAAGTAAAACGTTTCGTAATTCAAATTTGTGTTGACATCCAAATGTACACGGCGGAAGAAAAAAATAACAAATCAGCTGTGTTATTGCTACCACCTTCAATAGATTCGCCTTGATTTTTCAAATAAAAATTATACATATCATCACTTGTGACAACTGTACCCAGTCGGTCGACAGTGTGTGAATCATCTTTACATTCTGCAAGAATACCCCAACCTGCGCAGCGCACAGTAAAATCGACAAACACACTAACGTACATACATACATATATACGCTCGAATACATTTTCTTACTGTGCTCAGCCAAGGCTGGTAGTCATGCACTGTGGCGATATGAACGCACAAATGCACATACACAGGTACGAACATGAAATCAAACAGCTCGCCGTTGCTTGTTGGCTTTTCTATTTTTGGTTTAGATACTGAAAGTCAGTTTAAGTGAATCTGATAGATCCTCCATCGGAGGACAACAAATGTTAAACTGATTTTTGGAAATGGGCGGAGTGTTTTAGGGGCTTGCTCCACCTCTGCCACGGGTTGGCCCGGTATTGCAGTACCGCCGGGATTTCGGCCCAAATTATTGAATAAATACAAGAAGAAATATACTAACACATATAGCTTTGGTGGGAAGAGACATAAATTTTTATATGAATACAAGTAGACGAAAATGGAAGAAATTTGTAAGTCTGTTTCTTCGGTCCGTTTGGGTATTTTTTTTATACAGTTATTTTATTTTATTTTATTTTATGATATGTTTATGAGGAGCTTTTTTTCATGGCAGAAATACACTCGGTGTTTTGCCATTGCCTGCTGAGGGGTGAGCGCTATTAGAAAAATAGTTTTCCTTAATTTTGGTGTTTTCACCGAGATTCGAACTGACGTTCTCTCTGTGAATTCTGAATAGTAGTCACGCACCAACCCATTCGGCTACGGCGTTTGTTTAATTTTACTGATGCAAAAATGAGGAAAAATATATGAATAAAGTTTGCTTACTGTTTACACATTTTCCAAAGGTGACGGAGAACCAAAAAAAAAGTCGATTTTCAAACAAATACGAGTGCATATGTGTAATTGTGTTAGAGTTTCGGTCACGCCCCAGCAAAACCTGCGTGCATATGTGTTCGTAACATTCAAAAAAAATGTAATTGTGTTAGAGTTTCGGTCACGCAGGTTTTGCTGGGGACGCTCATAATAGCAACCGCGTGTGTATTTTTATATTCGTAAATATTTTCATTTTTAAATATTTACCGCAATTATGCCGAAAAATAATACAGAAAAGTGTCGTGAGTATCGACAGAACCAAAAATCAATAAATAGCCTCACGGAATTCATTCACGAAAATTTAATAAAGTATACACCAGAAGTATCGCGGATACTTAGAAAAGATTACAATAAAGTTCCAATGATTTTAAGTGGCGATTTTAACATAAATTTTGCATTGGACACAGCGGTTCCTTTAATTGACGTTCTCAATACAACATTCAATTTAAAAATGTGTAACAATCGCACTGAATCGACAACACGATCAAAAACAACCATTGACGCGGTATTTCAAAGATATGTTGACAACATCGAAACCAAAGCATTTGTATCATATTTTATCTATCATAAGCCACTCGTATCATTTGTTGAAAGTGAAAACATTGAGGATGAATAATAATAAAATGAAGAAAATAAAATATGAACTTTATAGCAATATTATAATGAACCTATAATTATCCCGCTCCTAATGCTGCTTTCGTCTTATTCTCTCTCAGTTTGTTTTACGGAAGGTTTCACTTCTATCGCGTCTAACCGTTAGACTGGTATTTTTTTCTTGTTTCATCATTTAATTCATGCTCGGCCATTATTTTGTGACTTATTCTAATAACAATGTTTTATTTATTTTAGTGACTTACTCTAGTGATTGTTAACTAATAACTTATTCTAAAGCCTTCTGCTACACAAAATTTTTGGTTTTATTTTCATGCGGCGTATTAATATAAAGTAACGATGGTTTCCCTACTCGAGAACATCCTACATACAGTTGCCCATGTCCAAAGCATGGATAAGTTAGGTCAATTCCACATACTTCAAGTGTTTGACCTTGAGACTTATTGATTGTAATAGCAAAAGCAAGGCGAATGGGAAATTGAAGTCGCTTAAAATCAAAAGGCAAATCTGTTGAAATCATTGGAATGCGCGGAATCAAAACATCTTCACCTTTAAATTTGCCTTTCAAAATTGTTGCTTCAATTACATTGTTCATTGTCCGTTTCACTGCTAATCTTACGCCATTGCATAGTTTCGGCTGATTGATATTTCGCAACATAATGATCACTGCGCCGACTTTCAATTGCACGCGATGTGGTGGCAAGCCAGGCAAATTAAGTGAATTCAAAAATTCAATTGGATAATTCACTACATCGTCGGGATTAGTGATTGAATCAATTTATTTATAGGTGACAACTTCACCTGGAACTTGAGTCAAAATACTGATATTGATTTCATTGACATCGACATTTTTGGCAGCTAATATAGCTCTCTCGCTTAGCCAATCTTGATTTCGATAGTTTTGTGCAATATTTGGGAATACATTTTGCACTAATTGTACTCTTGATTCTGTTACGGTACAAAAATTAGTTGGAAGTGTGATCATGCCTGAATTCTTATTAATTGGCTTTCGTCCATTTCCAATTTGCAACAAATATTCGGAAAATTCAGCAGCTGTTCGATCATTCTGTAACTGCACACGAACATTAGTAGTTAATGTGAGTTTTTGAACAGATAATATATCCACAGATTAGAAGATTTAAGGCACGCTCTCAATTCATCAGCTGCTGTTGATTTGGGAATAACAGGCAAAGTTTGTCGAAAATCACCGGCCAATAGAATTAGTGCACCACCAAATATGTTTGTGTTATTTCGAAAATCTTTCAGTGTTCTATTTAAGGCTTCCAGTGATTTTTTATGAGCCATCGTACATTCATCCCATACAATAATTTTACATGGTTGTAAAACCTTTCCCATTCCAGAATTTTTAGAAATGTTGCAAGTTGGTTCTTCATTTACTTGCATATTTAATGGTAACTTTAATGCAGAATGTGCAGTGCGACCGCCGTCCAATAAAGTTGCTGCTATTCCAGATGATGCCAAAGCCAATGCAATATTATTTTACGATCGAATGGTGACCAAAATTAACGACAACAAAAAGTTTTTCCAGTCCCACCTGGTGCATCTAAGAAGAATATCCTCCTCTTTCATTTGCAACATTGTCTATAATTGTGGCATTTGTACTGTAATAAACATGATTGTAATTATGGTATTCTGAGATTTTAAAAGATTTTTTTTTTTTCAATTTTGTGGATTATATTTACGATGCATATGTGTTTAAAAGTCCAAGTCCACATGGTCAGGATTATTTTATTTTGTTGTGATTTTCTTAAATCACCTCTTTTCTTCTGAAAATTGTTGACAATTTGCATGAAAAGACTATTAATTTTTTCATCAAAGTTACGCATTTTTCGTGCTCTTCTTTTGCATCCTTTAACAATTTCTTTTGTTTTTTCATTTTTTTTTTACCATTTTTTTCACTCATGGTGTATCGTAGCTTATCGCATATGAACTGAAAAAATAAATCCACAAAACATAATTTCATTTGAACATTCGGATGTCACATTAAATTCTCAAATTTTGTAAGAAATTATTCACTGTTCCAAAATCCACTCCGAAAAAATTCACAAAAAATGTTTACACTTTGCACTTACGTCTTCTCCTTATGGCGTCCAAATCAGAAAGAAATATTGACACATTGTAACTCACACTGTCAATTTGACAGTTCAGTTCCGCCCCAAGCGTTAAAAAAGTAAACGGCATTATGGCTGGTTCAAAAGAACGCTGTACGTGTTGCCGGTGTTCCGAATTACAACCAAACTTTATGAAACCCATTTTCAATACTTACTTAACAATGTGTGTAAGTTTGGTTTAATTCGGTGCAAAGACACGGCGGTGATATCCATATTGTACAAACACATCCTAGGGTTTCCCGGGTCCACGTTTTGGCCTATATCTCGAGACCCCAGTCACGGCACGGAATGAAAAATACTCTATACTATAGAAATCATCAACAGCCTCCATTTGCTACCCATATTGTACAAGCACATCCTAGGGTTACCCGAGTCTAAGATATCTCGAGACCCTAGTCACGGAACTGTATGAAAAATACTCTATACTATAGAAATCATCAACAGCTTCTATTTGCTGCCCATAATGTACAAACACATCCTAGGGTTACCCGCGTCCACGTTTTGGCCTATTTCTCGAGACCCTGGCATCCGATTCTTAAAATTTCAAAACACAAACATTCTCCACATGTGTCTCTTCAATGTAGCAAAGTTTGGTTAAAGTCGGTTGAGCCATTCTCTGTAAAGTTCATCACAACGCGAAAAATGGCTGAATTTTTATATAAAGCGTTTTTCAATAGGTGCGCTTCAACTTTTTTCCGATAGGGAGGGCGAACGACCCAATATTTTTTATTTTTCGCTTGTCATTTGTAAACTTCATTAGCATACATTTCATCATGGAACGCTACACACTTGAACAACGCGTTAAAGTTATTCAGCCTTATTACGAAAACGGGCGTTGAAATCAAAATGCATATCGCGCACTTCATCTTCAGTGAGGACGCACATTTTCACCTCAGTGGATTCGTCAATAAGCAGAATTTCCGCATTTGGGCGAAAGATAATCCAAGAGAGATTGCCGAAAAACCAATGTACCCACAAAGAGTGACTGTTTGGTGCGGTTTACATGCCGGCGGCGTAATTGGCCCATATTTTTTCGTTGACGAGAACGATCGCCACGTTACTGTGAATGGAAACCGATACCGCGACATGATAAACGATTATTTTTGGCCGCAATTGAATGGTATGGACTTAGACGACATGTGGTTTCAACAGGACGGGGCCACAAGCCACACAGCACACGCTACAATTGATTTGTTGAAGAGTAAGTTCGATGAGCGCATTATTTCCAGAAATGGACCGGTCGAATGGCCGCCGCCCTCGTGTGATTTGACGCCTCTAGACTATTTTCTTTGGGGTTATGTGAAGTCATTGGTCTACAGTAACAAGCCGGGGACGATTTGTAAGCTCAGAGCCAATATTGAACGCGAAATTGCTGGATTTATGCAAAAGAGTGGTCGAAAATTGGGTTCAACGATTGGACTTCGTAAAACGTGCACGCGGTGGTCATGCAAAAGAAATCGAATTTCATACCTAAATGTATATGTTCAAACTCGATAATAAAAAAAAAATTAGTTAAAAAAGTCAAACTGTTTGTGTTTTATTCAAAAACAAAGTTGAAGCGCTCTTACTGAAAAACGCTTTATATAGATATGCTATACTATACATACATACATGTACATTAGAGCGTATCACCAAAAAAAAGTCGCCCGTACCTCCCCTAATATGAAGTGTTTTTGAAAAACATTTAAAAAAAAATTTTTGTTTCTAGCAACCCACGTGTGAGACATCAATTTTTTTGTCTCAAAGAGGAGGTTTTTCTCAAGAAAGTTAATTGAGCTCATGCGTTCCGTTGTGGTACTTACCCACCAAATCCTAGTTTCTACCACCCTAATGTAACAACCTAATATCAGTTAATTGAAGGCCGTAAAAAATCATAAATCTTTTGCGAAAAAAGTATTTCGATTCAATCAGTAGAACCAGAAATATAAACAACTAGCAAACCCGGCCCGCTTCGCTGGGCACACTAAAATTGAATAGATATGGTTTAGAACAGAAAAGATATGGTTTTCATATTATTTATTTCTTTATTCTTTATTCAAGCGCTTTGGCATAAACAATATTTTTTGTTTTTCTATTTGTTTTTGAGTAAATATATAATGTTGTTGGCTTCCCAACACGTGAACAGCCAACGTATATTTGACCATGGGTGAATACTGGTTCTTCTAAATTCATCCCGCATATTTCTAAAGTGTGCCCTTGTGATTTATTGATAGTTATTGCAAATGCTAAACGAATGGGCAGTTGCAAACGCTTGAATTCAAATGGCGATTCAGGTGGAATCATTGGAATTCTCGGTATTAGATCGTCTTCATTCTTGAATTTACCAATTAAAATAGTTGCTTCGATAACATTATTCATCAATCGTTTGACTACAAGTCGAGTTCCGTTACATAATTTTGGATGATTAATATTCCGAAGCATAATAATGGTTGCACCAACTTTTAATTGCAAATAATGTGGCGGAAATCCAGATATATCCAATGAATTCAAAAATTCGGTTGGATAGTTAACTACTTGATCTTGGTCGATAATTGTGTCAACAGACCGGTATACAACAGTATCACCAGGTATTTTAACCAAGATATCTGCATTTATCTCGTTAATATCTTTATTCGTACCAGCTAATATAGCTCGTTCACTTAGCCAATTGTGATTCTTGTAATTTTGTGTTATGTCGGGAAAAACCTTTACACCAAATCGGCCTTTGATTCTGCTATTTGACAAAAATGATCTGGAAATTAAAATAAGCCATTATTATCAATAGGAATTCGTCCATTGCCAATTTGTAACAATTGCTTTGAAAAAACTTCAGCACTTGAATCATTTTGGAGTTGAACGCGAACATTTGTGTTTAGTGTTAATTTCGTCACATATCGCCACAAATTAGATGCTTTCAAGCACGCATTCAATTCATCAGCTGGGGTTGATCGCGGAATAACGAGTAACGTTTGTCTAAAATCACCAGTTAATAAAATCAATGCATTTCCAAATAAACGATGATTTTCACGCAAGTCTTTCAATGTACAATTAACGATTTTTTGTGCGCCATTGTACACTCATCCCAAATGATGATTTTACATTGTTGGAGTACCCTTGCCATTCCACTTCTTTTGGAAATATTGCATGTTGGTTCTTCATTAACTTGTTAGTTTAACGGTAATTTGAGCGCGGAATGTGCGGTACGTCCACCTTCTAATAATGTAGCTGCAATACCCGATGAAGCAATGGCTAATGCAATAAATCCGTTTGCTCGTATATTGGCCAAAATCAATGACATAACAAATGTCTTGCCAGGTCCACCGGGAGCATCAAGAAAATAAAAGCCACCACTTCCAGTGTTAACGGCATGCATGATTGTATCGTATACACGCTTTTTTTCAGTATTTAAAAATGGTTCATTTGCTTGTAGGCATGCGCTCAATGCATTTCTGTCGTATTGTTGTTTTCGTTCCAACTCTATGTTGAAAATGTCGTGAATATTTCGATTTGGTGCAATCATACCAAGTTGTGTCAACGCTTTATTAGCAATTGACAAACACAGATCCTCTACCAAGATTAGCACTTCATTGTACATATTTGATGTATAATCCAAATTATGATTTCCAATTGCTATACGCATTCGGTATAATATATCTTCCGTCATGCTGTTCTTATGGTTATTCCACAACTCACCAGGACTTGCTGGAAAACATGTTGATATGAATATTGCAAATAACGTACGAATTTGGAATGGTGTGGATGATGCAGCTGCATCTGTTAAAGTATCATTCAAATGTGTGTCATCCTAAAGCAAATGCAATTTCATACATGCTTCGCGAAATGTAGTTCAGATTTGACCATTTACTGTAGGTATGTTTTGAAATGATGTTGGGCCACGGACATTAATCAATACTAATCGCAAATAAAAGCATTCTGCATAAGTTGGATGAATTGTATAAATACGGCCTATTGCATCGCTGGCAAAAACATTGTGATGAGTTTCAACCGGTGTTCCTTGCTTCCGTCTTTGAAAACTTTTCGATGCGTGATTCCAAGTGTAGTATTTTGGAGCTTCAGAATATAACAAAGTTCTCGCAAAATCATCTGACCGACATAAATTGAAAAAAGCAGTTAACGTTGTTGCAGGTGGTTGAGTCGCTCTTTGCGCTGCATTATTTCCCGTGAAATAAACGCGTTGGCCATTTCCAAGATGAACGGACAAATGTAAAACCGTTGAGTATCTGTCGTGAATAGGAAATGAAAAAATTCGCCACGCTGCTTCATTGCTACTTATATACCTGCTCATTTGGTATTGTGTAATTTCATCATTGCTGTTTTCAGCTACCGCTCCAAAAACAGCCATATCGCTACCTTTATGAATGTACTTGCAAATATTTTTGATCGATTTAACGGAATTACAATATTCAACGTTTAAGTGGGCTTTATAAGTTTTCCATAATGTAGGCGAATAAGGCACGATCCATCGGTTGTCAATTTCGATTTCTTCACCTCTAAGTCTGAGCTTTGTTGTAAATCCGTTATCATCTTTTGAACGTCGTCGGTACAATGGATATCCGTCATTGCCTGTTATCGTTTCAGCAGTCAAATTCCTTGGATAACTTTTGGAGCATTTACCATCAATCATGCATGGTGCGGCAGTATTCAAATTGCCACATGGCCCATGTATCATATTCTTTATTACAATTTGTGATAATTCCGGATCAACTCTTGGGTCACGTAATTCTGCCGAAATTATATCATCGATTTGGTTAGCTCTTATCTTTTCTTCTAACCATATTAATATGTGCGCATGTGGCAGCCCTCGCTTCTGCCACTCAATCGAATACATCCAACAACGTCCTGCACCGAAAATTTTATGTTTCACAATAAAATCCATAAATGATTTGAGTTTTTGCCGAAACATACGTGCTGTTATATCATGACGATCGTGTGATGATTGATGCAAGAATAAATTGCCTTTTATATCATTCCACTGCGCATTACATGTAAATGTAATGAAGAAATCGAAACGACCATAACGGCGCACATATGTCATTCCATCTTGTGCATACTCATGCATGTGTCTCGAGCTACCTATATAAGACGAAGGTAATATAACCGCTTGTCCAACGTTATTAGCGCTACCATCATTTTGAATGGCATCACGCAGATGAATGTATTCTTCAGAACGCAATTTACTTTGATTTAATCTGAAATAATTGAATCGTTCTGTTTCGATTTTCGCATACATGTCTACCAAGTACTGATGTAATAGTTGTGGACATTTCAAAATCGTATTCTCATCGTTGTCACGGACCATTAAACGATACGAATAAAAACTCATTGCGCTGATATTTTTAGTTGTTTCTTGACCTGTTAAACGAACGAAATTTTACTTTGCCGCTCAAACAACACATTCCAACAGTTTCGTTTTTAAATTTCTTAGCATGGCAATGTTGACACATTTGATTCATTGGACCAATTTGAACAAAGTTATGGTCAATGCAGTTAACTGTGTGATCGTATGCAAAAGCAGCTCTGTTCAAATTGATGTCTCTTGGTCGATTTGATCTGGATCGTGTCATTCGTTGCCGATTTGCTTCATTTTGTTCTTGACGTTCTTCTGATGTCGCGTTATTCAGAGCATTTCTCATGCGCCTATTATTATTTGTCGAACGACCAATATGATTACGTGATTGTCTTGGCATTTGTACTGTAATAAACATAATTGTGATTATGGTATTCTGAGATTTTAAAAGATGTTTTTTTTTTCAATTTTGTGGATTATATTTACGATGCATATGTGTTTAAAAGTCCAAGTCCACATGGTCAGGATTATTTTATTTTGTTGTGATTTTCTTAAATCACCTCTTTTCTTCTGAAAATTGTTGACAATTTGCATGAAAAGACTATTAATTTTTTCATCAAAGTTACGCATTTTTCGTGCTCTTCTTTTGCATCCTTTAACAATTTCTTTTGTTTTTTCATTTTTTTTACCATTTTTTCACTCATGGTGTATCGTAACTTATCGCATATGAACCGAAAAAATAATCGTGAAAATTCCTAAATGTATAAGAAAAAGCATCCCAGCATAGCTGGTTGTGCGCTGGGTTTGGGACCCGCCACTTAAAAAGCTCCCCCAATGAAAACAGCAACAAAGCCTCGGATGAGAACTTCCAACACTGATGACGACCCCTGCAAACGAAATAAGGAATACGATTTGAGGGCATGCACCTGGAATGTCCGGTCCCTTAATGGGGAAGGTGTCTCTGCCCGGCTGGTTGATGTCCTCGTGAGAGTAAAGGCTGACATCACTGCCATCCAAGAGATGCGATGGACGGGGCAAGGTAAGAAAAACATAGGACCTTGCGACGTCTACTACAGCTGCCATGTAAAGGAATGCAAATTCGGTGTCGGATTTGTTGTGGGAGAGAGACTTCGTCGCCAAGTACTGTCGTTCACTCCGGTGGACGAGCGTCTCGCAACAATCCGTATCAAAGCGCGATTTTTTAACATCTCGCTAATTTGCGCCCACGCCCCGACGGAAGAGAAGGACGATGCGACCAAGGATTCCTTCTATGAGCGCCTGGAACGTTCCTATGAGCGCTGCCCCCGCCACGACATAAAAATCGTGCTTGGCGACTTCAACGCCAGGGTGGGCAAGGAGGGAATTTTTGGTCCCACAGTCGGAAAATTCAGCCTGCACAACGAAACATCCGGTAACGGACAGAGGCTGATCGACTTCGCCGGGGCCCGAAACATGGTAGTCTGTAGCACCAGATTCCAGCATAAGAAGATTCACCAAGCTACCTGGCTGTCCCCTGATCGAAAAACGCGAAACCAGATCGATCATGTTGTGATAGATGGAAGACACGCTTCTAGTGTATTAGATGTACGTACGATCCGAGGACCCAACATCGACTCGGATCATTACCTTGTTGCAGCCAAACTGCGCACACGCCTCTGTGCAGCAAAAAACGTACATCTACCTACGCAAAGAATGTTCGACATCGAAAAGCTGCAATCACAACAGACAGCCAGAAGATTCGCCACTCGACTCTCACTCCTGCTCTCGGAGAGCACTGCCCAACACACCGGCATGCGCGAGCAATGGAGCAACATTTCTCGTTCCCTACGTACCGCCGCCGAAGAAGAAATCGGATTCCGGCGGGCCCGAAAAAACAATTGGTACGACGAGGAATGTCATGCTGCCGCCGAAAGAAAAGATGCCGCCTATAGAGCCACGCTGCGATCGGGCGCAACGCGAGCCATGTGGGATCGCTACAGAGAGCTAAAAAAGGAAGAGAGACGTATTATCCGACAGAAGAAACGAGAGGCCGAAATACGTGAGTGCGAGGAGCTTGAGATGCTGGCCAATAGGAACAACGCCCGAAAATTTTACCAGAAAGTTCGGCGGCTTACAGAAGGTTTTAAGACCGGGGCGTTGTCCTGTAAGAACAAAGACGGCGATCTAGTGACTGACGTACAGAGCAATCTTAAATTATGGAGGGAACACTTCTCGAACCTGTTAAACGGTGACAGCTGCGCATGTCATAGAGAATGTGAAGATCCCGATACCCCAATCGTTGACGACGGAATTGTCGTTCCGTTACCCGACCATGACGAGGTGAGAATAGCAATATCACGGCTAAAGAACAACAAAGCCGCGGGCGCCGACGGACTGCCGGCTGAGCTATTCAAACATGGCGGCGAGGAGCTGGTAAGGTGCATGCATCAGCTCCTATGCAGAATATGGTCGGATGAAAGCATGCCTGCCGATTGGAATTTAAGTGTGCTCTGCCCAATCCATAAGAAGGGCGATCCTGTAATTTGTGCCAATTACCGCGGGATTAGTCTTCTAAATATCGCCTATAAGGTTCTAGCGAGCGTATTGTGTGAAAGGCTGAAGCCCACCGTCAACCAACTGATTGGACCTTATCAGTGTGGCTTCAGACCTGGAAAGTCTACCATCGACCAAATATTTACAATACGCCAAATCTTGGAAAAGACCCATGAAAGGAGAATCGACACACACCATCTTTTCGTCGACTTCAAAGCTGCATTCGACAGTACGGAAAGGAGTTACCTGTATGCCGCTATGTCTGAATTTGGTATCCCCGCAAAACTAATACGGCTATGTAAGATGACGTTGCTCAACACCAGCAGCGCCGTCAGAATTGGGAAGGACCTCTCCGAGCCGTTTGATACCAAACGAGGTTTCAGACAGGGTGACTCGCTGTCGTGTGACTTCTTTAACCTGATGTTGGAGAGCATCGTACGAGCCGCAGAACTTAATCGCTCAGGTACAATTTTTTATAAGAGCGTACAATTGCTGGCGTATGCCGATGATATTGACATCATCGGCCTTAACAACCGCGCTGTTAGTTCTGCCTTCTCCAAACTGGATAAAGCGGCAAAGCGAATGGGTTTGGTGGTGAACGAGGACAAAACGAAGTACCTCCTGTCTTCAAACAAACAGTCGGCGCACTCGCGTATCGGCACCCACGTCACTGTAGACAGTTATAATTTTGAGGTTGTAAAAGACTTCGTGTATTTAGGAACCAGCATTAACACCGATAACAATGTCAGCCTTGAAATCCAACGTAGAATCTCTCTTGCCAACAAGTGCTACTTTGGACTAAGTAGGCAATTGAGCAGTAAAGTCCTCTCTCGACGAACAAAATTAACACTCTACAAGACTCTCATCATGCCCGTCCTAACGTATGGCGCAGAAGCTTGGACGATGACAACATCCGATGAAGCGACGCTTGGAGTGTTCCAGAGAAAGATTCTGCGTAAGATTTTTGGACCTTTGCACGTTGGCAACGGCGAATATCGCAGACGATGGAACGATGAGCTGTATGAGCTTTACGACGACATAGGCATAGCGCAGCGAATAAAGATCCAGCGGCTTCGTTGGCTGGGTCATGTCGTCCGAATGGATACAAACGCTCCGGCCTTGAAAGTATTCGATGCGGTACCAGCTGGTGGTAGCAGAGGAAGAGGAAGGCCTCCTCTGCGTTGGAAAGATCAGGTGGAGAAGGACTTGGCTTCACTTGGTGTGTCCAATTGGCGCCGGTTAGCACGAGAAAGAAACGACTGGCGCGCTTTGTTAAGCTCGGCCAAAATCGCGTAAGCGGTTATCGCGCCAATTAAGAAGAAGAAGAAGATAAGAAAAATATATTGATAACACTTGAACATCTATATATATAAATGTGAAAATCTGTCCCTATATTCGCTTAAAACTCGCGAACTACTACATGGAATCGCATGAATTTTCACACACTTATTCATTTTTGCTCGAGGAACGTCTAGGGCACGGTTTTAATCGCAAATTTAAAAAATTTTAATTCCGGCTATTTCGTTGACATGAATACTTTCATTAATATTTTTCAAAAAATTTATCATTAATTATATTTATGAATTCGAAAAAAAATACATACATATATATAATGATATCATTGATGTGTTTTTGTTTTATAAATCGTTTGCTGTCAAATAAAACGTCACGGAAATTCGTGTTCGATAGTTTGAAAGGTAAATAATTAAAGGTAATCAAAATCAACTTTTTACATAATTTTTTGTAGAATGCCTCGAAAAAGAAAACCTTCATTATCAAGAAAAACTCCTGCAGCAAAACGAATGGAGCGTTTAAGAGACGCTGAGACTGAAGAACATCGCGAAAATCGACTTTCAGACATGCGAGACAGATGGAAGCTGTTGGTGAATGCTTTAGTTCAGAGTATTTTTCATGCCGCTCCGTGACTAGGGTCTCGAGATAGAGACCAAAACGTGGAGCCTAGAATGTGTATGTACAATATGGATATCAAATGGAAGCTGTTGGTGAATGCTTTAGTTCAGAGTATTTTTCATGCCGCTCCGTGACTGGGGTCTCGAGATATAGGTCAAAACGTGGACCCGGGTAACCTTTGGTTGTGTATGTACAATATGGGCATCAAATGAAGACGTTCTAATACTGAGAATTCCAATGATTCCACCTGTATTGCCATTTGAATTCAAGCGTTTGCAACTGCCCATTCGCTTAACATTTGCAATAACTATCAATAAATCACAAGGGCAAACTTTAGAAATATGCGGGATGAATTTAGAAGAACCAGTATTCACCCATGGTCAACTATACGTTCGCTGTTCACGTGTTGGGAAGCCAACAGCATTATATATTTACTCAAAAACAAATAGAAAAACAAAAAATATTGTTTATGCCAAAGCGCTGGAATAAAGAATAAAGAAATAAATAATATGAAAACCATATCTTTTCTGTTCTAAACCATATCTATTCTATTTTAGTGTGCCCAGCGAAGCGGGCGGGGTTTGCTAGTATTGAATATAACCAAAAAGCACGTGGCCGATTGTCAAATGAAAAAATTACCAAACATGTATTCACTAAGTGTTCGGGAAAAATTTCTTTTTTCTTTTTTTTTTGAAAAATATAAATGGATAATGGTTATAAAAGCTCCAATGCTTAATAAAACATTGTATTATAATTGAAACGAAAAATTCATGGATGATCAGGAAAAAAGAAGATTGTTTTTAAATTTCAAACCAACGCAAATGAATAACTAAGAAACAATCGTCTTTTTTCCAGATCATCCACGAATTTTTCGTTTCTATTTATATGTTTTATTAAACATTGGACCTTTTATAACTATTTTCAATTTATATTTTTGAAAAAAAACGAAAAAAAAATTTTTTTTTCCCCGAACACATAATTTCATTCGGACTTCACATTAAATTCTCAAATTTCGTAACTGCACGCGTTGCCAGTGTTCCGAATTACAACCAAACTTTACGAAACCAATTTTCAATACTTACTTAACAATGTGTGTAAGTTTGGTTTAATTCGGTGCAAAGACACGGCGGGTTCACGTTTTGGCACATATTTCGAGACCCTAGTCATCAATAGGTATGAAAATTACCCCGTATTAAAGCACTTATCAACAGCATTCATTTGATACCCATATTGTACATACACAGCCAAAGGTTACCCGGGTCCACGTTTTGACCTATATCTCGAGACCCCAGTCACAGAGCGGCATAAAAAATACTCTGTACTAAAGCATTCACCAACAGATTCCATTTGACATCCATATTGTACAAACACATTCTAGGGTTACCCGGGTCCACGTTTTGGTCTCTATCTCGAGATCCTAGTCATGGAGCGGCATGAAAAATATTCTGAACTAAAGCATTCACCAACAGCTTCCATTTGATACCCATATTGTACCTACACATCCAAAGGTTACCCGGGTCCACGTTTTGACCTATATCTCGAGACCCTATCCACCAATAGGTATCCAAACTATGCGGAAACTATCTTCAATACCTACTTAACAATGTGTGTAAGTTTGGTTTAATTCGGTGCAAAGACACGGCCGGTTAGCGAACACACAAAAAGTTGACTTTATTTTATATATAAGACTAGCGGACCCTTACCCGCTTCGCTGGGTGAAAGAAAAATATAAATGAAAAGTGTTCTTTGTTTTTTTCTTGTTTCATCATTTAATTCATGCTCGGCCATTATTTTGTGACTTATTCTAAGAGCAATGTTTTATTTATTTTAGTGACTTACTCTAACGATTGTAAACTAACAACTTATTCTAAAGCCTTCTGATACACAAAATTTTTGGTTTTATTTTCATGCGGTGTATTAATATAAAGTAACGATGGTTTCCCTACTCGAGAACATCCTACATACAGTTGCCCATGTCCAAAGCATGGATAAGTTAGGTCAATTCCACATAATTCAAGTGTTTGACCTTGAGACTTCTTGATTGTAATAGCAAAAGCAAGGCGAATGGGAAATTGAAGTCGCTTAAAATCAAAAGGCAAATCTGTTGAAATCATTGGAATGCGCGGAATCAAAACATCTTCACCTTTAAATTTGCCTTTCAAAATTGTTGCTTCAATTACATTGTTCATTGTCCGTTTCACTGCTAATCTTACGCCATTGCATAGTTTCGGCTGATTGATATTTCGCAACATAATGATCACTGCGCCGACTTTCAATTGCACGCGATGTGGTGGCAAGCCAGGCAAATTAAGTGAATTCAAAAATTCAATTGGATAATTCACTACATCGTCGGGATTAGTGATTGAATCAATTTATTTATAGGTGACAACTTCACCTGGAACTTGAGTCAAAATACTGATATTGATTTCATTGACATCGACATTTTTGGCAGCTAATATAGCTCTCTCGCTTAGCCAATCTTGATTTCGATAGTTTTGTGCAATATTTGGGAATACATTTTGCACTAATTGTACTCTTGATTCTGTTACGGTACAAAAATTAGTTGGAAGTGTGATCATGCCTGAATTCTTATTAATTGGCTTTCGTCCATTTCCAATTTGCAACAAATGTTCGGAAAATTCAGCAGCTGTTCGATCATTCTGTAACTGCACACGAACATTAGTAGTTAATGTGAGTTTTTGAACAGATAATATATCCACAGATTAGAAGATTTAAGGCACGCTCTCAATTCATCAGCTGCTGTTGATTTGGGAATAACAGGCAAAGTTTGTCGAAAATCACCGGCCAATAGAATTAGTGCACCACCAAATATGTTTGTGTTATTTCGAAAATCTTTCAGTGTTCTATTTAAGGCTTCCAGTGATTTTTTATGAGCCATCGTACATTCATCCCATACAATAATTTTACATGGTTGTAAAACCTTCCCAATCCAGAATTTTTAGAAATGTTGCAAGTTGGTTCTTCATTTACTTGCATATTTAATGGTACCTTTAATGCAGAATGTGCAGTGCGACCGCCGTGGCCAAAATTAACGACAACAAAAACGTTTTTCCAGTCCCACCTGGTGCATCTAAGAAGAATATTCCTCCTCTTTCATTTGCAACATTGTCTATAATTGTGTCATATGCCTGCCTTTGTTCTGTGTTTAATTTTGGTAGGTTTGTTGTTACAAATGTGTTCAGATCATTTCGATCATATTCTTTTTCACGTCTTAATTCTGCATTGTATGCATCATGCATCGGACGATTTGGTGCGATCATACCTAACTCACTCAGAGTTTTATTTGCAATCATCAGGCAAAAGTCTTGGATTTTAATTAATGCCTCATTATATAATTCATCTGTATAATTCAAATTTGGATTTGCAGTAATGCGACGTACTTGATGTAGGATATCTTCTGTCATGTATTCTTGGTAAGTACTCCACAATTCTTTTGGGTTTGCTGGGAAACATGTGGCAATAATGATGTCAAATAGTGTTCTTATTTGGTGTGGAGAACTTGTTGCACATGCATCCATAAGAGTTGCATCCCACTGATTATCATTTTCAACCAAATTCAATTCTTTGCATGCTTGCTGATAAGTAGAACAAAGATGACCATTAAATCGTTTCAAACTTTCGAATGATCTTGGGCCGGGAATATCAACTAAGAGTAAACGTAAATAGAAACATTCCACTTTACTTGGATGCACAGTGTAAAGTCGTCCGATTGCATCACCCAAATGAACACCTGGATATCCATCTACAGGTATTCCTCGTTGCCTTCGTACCCAGGACCTTGATGATGCATTCCAAGTATAATATTTACGAACATTTGAATAAAACAATGTTCTTGCAAATGAATCTGTTTCACATAAGTTGAAAAATGTAGTTAGTGTTGTTGCTGTTGGTCGTTCGGCCATTTGTTGAGCAGTATTTTCAGTGAAATAAACAGCTGGATGGCGATCATGAATCGGAAATGATAATATTCTCCAATCTGCTTCGTTGCTACTAATGTAGCTTCCCATTTGGTAATTAGTAATTTCATCATTTCGATTTACAATTCCAAATACTGCCATGTCACTTCCTTTATTGATATAGTTATTTGCATATGTATTTGATGGATTTTACGGAGTTACAATATTCAACATTTATATGTGCGTTAAATGTTTTCGATAATAATTTGGAATACGGAACTATCCAACAGTTATCGATCTCCACATCTTGATTATTTATTTTCACAGTGACTGTTTTTCCATTATCTTCTGGTGATCTTCAACGGTACAATGGATATCCATCATTTCCAGTCATTGTTTCAGCAATTAATTGCCTTGGGTAGTTTTTTGAACATTTACCATCAACCATACATGGAGAATTTTATTTGTTTATTTTTTTTATATATTTATTTAATTATTTATTTATGATTTAACGTACCACACGGTCCATGAATCATGTTTTTGGTTACAGTAGTAAGTAATTCTGGATCTTCATTTATATCTGGAATTTCAGCACATATAATATGATCAATTTTATCTGTGGTTAGTTTTTGTTTTAACCAAATCAAAATATGCGCATGAGGCAAGCCTCTTTTTTGCCATTCCACAGAATACATGAAACATTGTACATCTCCGTAAACTTTATGTTTTACAATAAAATCCATTAGAGACTGTAGCTTTCGTCTAAACACTCTTGCAGTAATGTCATGCCTATCAAGAGGCTGATTTCCCAGTATATAAATGATTCTTAATATCATCCCATTTCGGATTGCATGTGAAAGTTATGAATAAATCGGGTCGACCATAATTTCTGACATAATACATTGCATCTTGGGCGTATTCATGCATATGCCTTGGGCTGTCTGTATACGATGAAGGTAATATTACCATTAGACCAATGTTATTAACGTTGGTATCGTTGTTAATTGCATCTCGTAAATGTATGTATTCGTCACAGCGTAATTTTCTTTGGTTGAATCTAATGTAATTCAATCGTTCTGTTTCTATTTTCGCATACATGTCAACAATATACTGATGAAATAATTTACGACATTTTAAAATGTGATTCTCTAGATTTTCTCTTATCATGATTCTGTATGCATTCATTGCGCTTGCAGTTTTATTTGTTTCTTGACCATTTTCTGGATTTATTTGTTTTATATCAATCGAATAACCATCTTCACCACGACAGAACATAAGAGGATGTTTGTAAAACAATATCTCTTGTTTGAAATTCATCTCCAGATATTACAATTGCAACCTCGTTGCTTGAAGTTGGTTGATTGTATCTTCCACGATGTTCGCCGGCAGGCGTTTTATTTGCATCAATTTTAATTTTATGATTATCAGATGACTATCTTTCGATTGTTGTTTTAAAACTTTGCACCAAAACATTGTGTGTGTGTAATAAATCTTGTAACTCTCTCATAATGACTCTGTTAATATTTCTGGAAAATGCACACCGTGCTTCAAGTTCATCATCGTTGTCATTAATGAAATAAATTTGCAAAAATTTTGACTCTTGATCGGGTAGTGGTAGTAATGAACCTATTAAGTGATATGCTTGCCCTTGAATCTGAAAAAAGCCATAATTTGTGTCCATAAAATCTAATGATTCATTAGATGTGTCAGCGAATGTTGTTGAACGTTGAAGTTTATGTATTACCTTGAACGTTGGCATGAAGTTATAGGTTATAATTTTCCCAGCACCAAAATATGTCATTTGAAAACATGAATTATGTGTGGAAATTTTTTCACGAAAATGTTTGGAATCGGGTGATGTTTCCGATAATAATGTAGCTAATGGTTCGGGCGGATATTTTATGTCTGGTAAACGAACTTTTCCTGCAGCGCAACACATGCCTGGTGTTTCAGTTTTGAATTTCAATGCTTGACAAAATCCGCAAATTTTATCCATACTTTCAATGACAACGTATTTGTGAGATGAATAATCAAGTTGTGGGTTATATTGAAATGCTGCACCATTCAAATTTACAGAATTGATATTTATTGGCCGATTTTGAGAACGTGACCTAGTACGATCTCTTTGTTGACTTAATCTATCAGCATGATTTTCCTCACTTTCATTTTGTCTGTGATTTTGCACATTTCTATTGCGACGTGTATTACGTCCGATGTTAGTATGTCTTCTACCTCTTGGCATTTTTTTTACCGAATCAAAATGGTTTTCTTTATGTCACTCTGAGCTCTTGATTGCTACTTTTCTTGTTTTTAAACTGGAATTCAAATTAACATACTGCTAGTGCCGTCTTTTAAAAATATAATTGAACTGTGAGCACGCGTTGAAATGAAAATTACACAGAACAGAAATGGGAAATGATCAGCAAAAATAATATATATTTTTGAAATTTTTCTTGAAAATATCTAAGGAAAGCGTGAAAACAATCTCGTTTCTTAAATATCTTAAGTAAAAACTTCTAAAATATTAATTATTTTTGCCGATTTCTGTTGTGTGTATTTTTCACACCATTTATTCACTGTTTCACTTGTTATCAACCATTTGCAAAATTAATATATATTTTGTAAATTTTTCGTGAAAATATCGTTGGAAAATGTGAAAACAATCTCTTCTCTTAAATATTTCTGACGCACATTTTTTATCTCTTTGGTTGATGAACACTTTACCAAATAAAACACTTTCTTGTTAGTTTTAACACTTACTTTCACTATGCACTATTACTGATAACCTTTGGTAATCTTCTAAGAAAACGGCCTTGCTTAAGTACTTTTTTAGCGATGACCTGTTCAGGTTCGTTGAGCTAATGGTTTTGCTTCGGTTATCCCGAAGTGTGGGTGTAAAGAAGAAGTATTTAAGCAAAGTGTTAAGTTAGTCACAGCAGCATTGTGTTACGATTAATTATTGCAGGCGGTCAGCTACAGCTGTGCCATCTAATTTGTATGTGCGCGAAACAGTTAGTTAATTGTTTGTCTTGTAACGGAAATTTTAGTCCACAAAATTTTGTCGGGACTCAAGCTTGCTGTATTTCTGCCGGCTCTCGAGCTTAGATAAAATGTGGCCCATGCGTTCATCGGTGACCGCCATTGCAGATTCATGAACTGTATGAAAAAATCGCTCGGTATTTTGGGAATGAAAAGGATATGCTGTGAAAAAGATCAGTGAAAATGCCGATAAAAAAGAAGCAAAGAAAAATTAAAGGTTTTCGTTGTGCATACCTGGTAATTCAATTATTTCATTGGAATATTGTAATGATTCGAGGTGATCTTTCGCGAAGAACTGCAAGCATGGTGGTTCAGCCGGTTCGAATCTATCCCAATCTATTACATTAAAATATTTGTCACTCTCGAAATTTATAAAATTATCCTCTTTCGGACCAAATATTTGACGAACACATCCATTAGCTTCTCTGCGGGCTGCTAAGATCTTCGTGTATCCATCTGAACGTACGAATGGATCTGTATAGGTTATCATCGATATCAAAATATTTTCTGGGTGCAGAAAGTATGAGTTATTTTTTATGACCGGACCGACAATATTTTGAATGTCTTGTGACAATTGGCGAATCCATGTGATGTATTTGAAAACGTGACGACATCCGTGAATTGCCAGTGGTTGGTTTTTAACCAGAAAGGAGCATAAACTTTTACAATAAAGTCAGCAAGTGTTTTCTTTTATCAGCATAGTCGCAAGCAATGCACCGTAACGAAGAGAGGTGTCGCTGCGGTCCAAAGCCGAACAAAAATTACGCAAGGAAATATCCTCAATTGATATATACAGTGCACTCGGGAAAACGTCAACACTAGTTTACGTCAACATTCCAAAACGCCAACCCTTAATTTTCTACATTGTCTACTCTAAAACGTCAACCAAACCACAAAGCTCTAAAACGTCAACTTTAAATAATTCATCAAAATTTTGAATTAAGCAACAATTAAAATACACAGTTTTGATCGCACACACACATTTATTTCATGAAATTAGTTCAGAATTCGGGTATTCCCCTTATATTTAAGTACATACATATTTATGTATGTAGAATAGAAAAAAAATTCCATCTCAATGTGTTGTCTTTTTTATGTTCAGTTGATTTTTCGTTCTCGTAAGTGCCACATTACCAAAATGTGTTCAAAACAACCGAAAGTGCTTAAATTACAAGAAAAGGCAAATATTTTGGATTTATTAGAAAAGGGTGCAAGTGCGGTAGCTTTAGCAAAACAATATGGTATCTTAAAATCAACAATTAGCAAGATAAAAATGAAAAAAAATAAAATTTTTAACTGTGTCAATAATACGCTTTCCGGCCCGGGAAAAAGAAAGACATTAAGAGCATCAGAGTTGCCGAAAATGGAAAAGCGCCTGTATCAATGGTTTGTAAAGCAGAGAGAAAAGCATTATCCGGTTAATGCATTAGCGCTCAAACAAAAGGCTAAAGAGATTCATCTAAAAATAAAAGAAAAGGAATGTTCTTTTAACGCAAGTGATGGATGGTTACAAGGTTTTAAAAAAAGATATGGAGTTCGCCTGCTTAAAATAACTGGAGAAAAGCTATCTTCACAGCCTTTGCTGGTCGAACCATTTAAAATCAAACTTAAACAAAAAATTGAAGAAATGGGTCTTTGCCATGATCAATTGTACAATGCTGATGAGTCTGGCTTATTTTGCAAAATTTTGCCAGAAACGTCTTACGTATCAAGTGCCGAAAAAACTGCTCCGGGCGTAAAGACAGAAAAACAACGCGTTACTTTTTTATGTTGTGCTAATGCTTCCGGAAATCATAAGCTTAAATTGTTGGTGATTGGGAAGGCAAAAAATCCACGCATTTTCAAAAACTTTAACTGCCCAACTGAGTACAAGAGTTCCAAGTCCTCATGGATGACATCAGCTATTTTCTACGATTGGTTTCACAAATCCTTTGTGCCACAGGTTAATATTTGTTCTGCTACAGAAAAAATATCGCTTTTAATAGCTAAGATTTTCTAATTTTAGGTAACAGATTTTCTTTTAAACAAGGACTTGCCAGTTAAAGCGTTCCTTCTGATAGACAATGCTCCATCTCATCCAAGTGAATTAGAGCTTAAAACAGAAGATGGAAACATAGTTGCAATGTTCTTTCCTCCGAATGTAACCCCACTTATCCAACCAATGGATCAAAACGCAATTAAAATAACGAAGCTGTATTATAGAAATAGTCTTCTAGCCATGGTAACAGCAAAAAAATCAGTTAGTTAGAAGTGACCGATGATGATGACAACGATTTAGATACGAGTACAAATGTACAGACAATAAAACCAAACGAAGCTGTCGAAATACTTATATGTTGAGCAAAATGACCTAAATGTATTAAGACGTTTACGAGAGAAAGTTCTCCTCCAAGTATTGGAAAGGAAAAAACAACAGAAAAAAATAACCGATTTTTTTTTAATATTAGATGCATAAGTATGTATGTGAAATGTGATCTCTTTTGAAATGCGCTGCTTTAGTTTTAGTTAGGCTGAAAGCCCTTTTTGTTCTTTTTTTTTATTTGTTTATGTTTAGTTTAAGTTTATAGTCAATAAGAACGTTTAAAGCACACTATCAATATGTTTTTTTATTAAAAGTTTCTACATTCATAAACGTCAACAATTTGTTAAACGTCAACACTCGTGGTTTTAATTAGTTGACGTTTTCCCGAGCGCACTGTATATCTTTTTTCGTTACGCTCACATTTTCTTTAAATTCCTGTTCTTCTTCGCTGTCTGGTACTCAATAGAGTAAACGTCGCTACGTATAGCGTTCGATTAACAAACTGTCGTCATTTGTTGTATGTCGTTCGTCGACCTCACATCTATATACATTATCAAGAGTCATTAATCGTGGACCACACTGATCGATGAAAAAAGTTTTAGTATCATCTGGAGTTTTATTGCAGGCTTTGCAGTTACATAAATAATTTTTTTCAATTCTACATACGCAACGCGATATCACAAATAATGTATTCCACTCGTTTTCGTCGTATTTCGATGAATGTTTCACTACGTTATAGTACTTATTCACAATACTATCTAATTTTCTACACGTAACACTATTAGATAAAATTGGAATACCTGCACGTTGCCACAAAAGACGCACTTTCCTTAAAATTTCTTGCTTATAAACTCCCAACTTTCTACGCCGATCACTTCTATGACGAAGATATAACCCGAAATTAATAACATCGCGTTTAGTTGGCAGTTGGTTTTTTAAATCACAATCAACAAAACGCATTTTTAAAGTTTTTGCAGTTTTTAACACGCACCAAGTAAAATGACAATTGATTATGATGTCAAGGGCAAAACATAAAACAGAAAAAGTAGATAAACAATATTCCAGTTAATTTATAAAAAATTAGGTGGAGCCTGCCGAAAAATGTATAAAGAAAATAAGGCACCTAATGTATGGCTTTCAACTAAAAACAAAATTGGTTTTATTTCGAGTTCTACTGAATTAATTGAAGTACTTTTCTCGCAAAAGATTTACGATTTTTTACGGTCTTTAATTTGCTGTTATTGGATCGGTACATTAGGGTGGTAGCAACTGAGATATGGTGGGTAGGTACCACAACGGAGCGCCTGTGATCAATGAGCTTTTTTCAGAAAAACCCACTCCTTGAGACAAAAAAATTGGTGTATCACACTTTAAAATCCGACAATAAATGCGAAGTTATGAAGAAAAATGCAATTTGGCGACATCTAGGGTTGCCAGAAAAAAAAATTTTTTTTTATATGTTTTTCAAAAACACTTCATATGAGAGGAGGTACGAGCGACTTTTTTTTTATTCCTCTAAATGCGTTTGCCGTTCAAAGCTACAATTCTATGCCTAGCGACTACAAGAAAAAATGCATTTATAGGCGCAGCCGTAGCGGCCATCATTCCAGTTGTCAGGGCGCTGAACAGTCTAAAATATTCGCGGCGGCACCCATATATGTATGTAAATATGTCTTCTAAATGCTCAACAACCGCAGCTGTTTTTGCATTCGAATTGAGCAGACGTTTAATGTACAGTGGCAAAACCCACACACACACTCATACCATGCAGCTTCCGATGGTAACTGGCTCAGGAATGGATCTAGTTATAATAACGCTAAGTATCATTATTTTTTTGTTTCATAACTAAAGTGCAGTAGAAAGTAAAAGTTAACTGTGTTAGCTTTGTGCATAATGCTGAAACAGTGAACACCGTAAACGCAATCCCGACTCAGCTGTTCCGATCAAACTAATGAGAACCCCATGTAAATGAAAAGTTCCTTCCTTCCGTATCATAGTACCGTAGAGTTTATTTCACGATTGTTAAAAAAATCCCGTAATACCAACTCAGCTGATTGCTCTCTCACCACACAGTGTTGCCAAGTAGTACATTTCGAAATTATTTACAAAATAAACTTAGAAAAATGATAATTTTTGTTAAAATTGCTTAAAAATACTGTTGAATAATGTTAATTATAGATAAATGAACTATTTGCATTTGTTGGTTTTTGACTTTGGCTTATTAAACAATGAAACATTTTAACTGATAACGCGGATGTGTGAAAAAGTGTGTAACCAAAAATATCAATGGCAACATTGTGTAGATACAATCAAACACATACACACAAACCGATGTATTGTGTAAATATGTAATTAAAAGAACGTAGTTGTTCTCGGGGGTGAGTTTTTGTGCACGGTAAGGGACTGCGGTAAGGGATTCCGTGCGGTGTTCACTGTTTTCAGCATAATATGCATTGCCAAATAGAACGGAATCAATCGTTGATAATCGGTACCACAGCAGAACCAAAACACATAAACTTAACAAGCAAAAAAACAAAAAAATACATAAACATACTTGCATACATATATACAGATTGGGTTTGGTAGAGCCTACAGAATCAATAGCTGATAACTGTAGGGCAATCATAGTGCAAACCAAAATTATTTTTTTAAGGTTGTAGGTCGAAATCATACGCTGATAATCGCCGCATACAACAAAAGAATGGATAAAAAGAGTGTGTGCATTGTTGTAATTGTTCGTATAGTGACAACGCCGAAAAGTCCGGCGCCACCGATCCGCTTAGCAAAGCTACAACGGGCAGACGACGCTAGCACATGAAACTGCCTTTTACTGTACATTCATTTACGAAAGTGATCTCAAGTGAAAAAGACATAGTTAAATTTAAAGTGTGTCTAAATTTTTTTTTACACTAAATATTTTAAAACTTATGCAGTTTCCAAACGAATATTGACAACAACGTACAAGTAATACATACATATGCACATCATAATTTAGAAACACCCACACGTTACATAAATCACGTTAACGTAAATTTTGTTCAATTTCAATTTATTTATTTCAATTATCACATAAAGAAGATCTTATCAAATATCAAGAAGATCTATATTACGAACAATCACAACAAGAACATTTGCCAGACGAATTCCAAGACAAATAAGTGAAAACCCAATTTGCCCACCCAACGAAAACGCAGTGGATTCTGGCGACGTCTAGGTATCACTTCCCACTACTATATCGACTTGAAACGGGACGCCTACAATAAGCAGCATGGCCATTATCCCAACATCTTTAAATCCAACTGACATCCTTGCTTTAATCAAATTCCTTGCCACTAATTCTCTGGAACGGGACTCAACAACACACAAACACATATACATTGATTCTTTGTAAAAACACACACACACATATTTACATACATATATGGGTGTAAACATACATATACACGGGGCCGCAGACGTTCGACTTGACAAAAAATTCAAGATTTACCAAATATTGGCAAATAATTCAACGCGAATTATTCCAATATTGACTACTTTCGAATGGTCCAGAAAATTGACATATGGGTGGCTCGTTTATGGAGGATGGTTCCATGTGTAGAAGTCCACGCAAGTGGGGAAAGTTACTGATCGCCATTCACTTGGGAATGGCCAGGACGATTCTTCTGCATATGGTTCAAGCAGCTCACAACGGCCGGGATTAGCCCACGTATCCTCTGGGTAGCTTCCGAACACCCGTTCGGGAGTGAGCTAACGTGAGAAGGCGAAACATTCCAGGATAGCTGGTTGTGCGTTGGGTTTGGGACCCGCCACTTAAAAATCCCCCCCAATGAAAACTTTAAAAAAGCCTCGGATGAGACCTCCCTATACTGATGACGACCCCTGCAAACGAACTAAGGACTATGATTTGAGGGCATGCACCTGAAATGTCCGGTCCCTTAATGGGGAAGGTGCCTCTGCCCGGCTGGTTGATGTCCTCGTGAGAGTAAAGGCTGACATCACTGCTATCCAAGAGATGCGATGGACGGGGCAAGGAAAGAAAAACATGGGACCTTGCGACGTCTACTACAGCTGCCATGTAAAGGAGCGCAAATTCGGTGTCGGATTTGTTGTGGGAGAGAGACTTCGTCGCCAAGTATTGTCGTTCACTCCGGTGGACGAGCGTCTCGCAACAATCCGCATCAAAGCCCGTTTTTTTAACATATCGCTAATTTGCGCCCACACCCCGACGGAAGAGAAGGACGATGCGACCAAAGACTCTTTCTATGAGCGCCTGGAACATTCCTATGAGCGCTGCCCCCGCCACGACATAAAAATCGTGCTTGGCGACTTCAACGCCAGGGTGGGCAAGGAGGGAATTTTTGGTCCCACAGTCGGAAAATTCAGCCTGCACAACGAAACATCCGGTAACGGACAGAGGCTGATCGACTTCGCCGGGGCCCGAAACATGGGAGTCTGTAGCACCAGATTCCAGCAAAAGAAGATTCACCAAGCCACCTGGCTGTCTCCTGATCGAAAAACACGAAACCAGATCGATCATGTTGTGATAGATGGAAGACACGCTTCTAGTGTATTAGATGTACGTACGATCCGAGGACCCAACATCGACTTGGATCACTACCTTGTTGCAGCCAAACTGAGCACACGCCTCTGTGCAGCAAAAAACGTGCATCTACCTACGCAAAGAATGTTCGACATCGAAAAGCTGCAATCACAACAGACAGCCAGAAGATTCGCCACTCGACTCTCACTCCTGCTCTCAGAGAGTACTGCCCAACAAACCGGTATCCACGAACAATGGAGCAACATTTCTCGTTCTCTACGTACCGCCGCCGAAGAAGAAATCGGATTCCGGCGAACCCGAGAAAACAATTGGTACGACGAGGAATGTCATGCTGCCGCAGAAAGAAAGGATGCCGCCTATAGAGCCACGCTGCGATCGGGCGCAACGCGAGCCATGTGGGATCGCTACAGAGAGCTGAAAAAGGAAGAGAGACGTATTATCCGAAAGAAGAAACGGGGGGCCGAAATACGTGAGTTCGAAGAGCTTGAGATGCTGGCCAACAGGAACAACGCCCGAAAATTTTACCAGAAAGTTCGGCGGCTTACAGAAGGTTTTAAGACCGGGGCGTTGTCCTGTAAGAACAAAGACGGCGATCTGGTGACTGACGTACAGAGCAATCTTAAATTATGGAGGGAACACTTCTCGAACCTTTTAAACAGTGACAGCTGCGCATGTCACCGAGAAAGTGAAGATCCCGATACCCCAATCGTTGACGACAAAATTGTCGTTCCGCTACCCGATCATGACGAGGTGAGAAAGCGATAACGCGGCTAAAGAGCAACAAAGCCGCGGGCGCCGACGGACTGCCGGCTGAGCTATTCAAACATGGCGGCGAGGAGCTGGTAAGGTGCATGCATCAGCTTCTATGCAAAATATGGTCGGATGAAAGCATACCTGCCGATTGGAATTTAAGTGTGCTCTGCCCAATCCATAAGAAGGGCGATCCAGCAATTTGTGCCAATTACCGCGGGATTAGTCTTCTAAATATCGCCTATAAGGTTCTAGCGAGCGTATTGTGTGAAAGGCTGAAGCCCTCCGTCAACCAACTGATTGGACCTTATCAGTGTGGCTTCAGACCAGGAAAGTCTACCATCGACCAAATATTCACAATACGCCAAATCTTGGAAAAGACACATGAAAGGAGAATCGACACACCATCTTTTCGTCGACTTCAAAGCTACATTCGACAGTACGGAAAGGAGTTACCTGTATGCCGCGATGTCTGAATTTGGTATCCCCGCAAAACTAATACGGCTATGAAAGATGACGTTGCTCAACACCAGCAGCGCCGTCCGAGCCGTTTGATACCAAACGAGGTTTCAGACAGGGTGACTCGCTGTCGTGTGACTTCTTTAACCTGATGTTGGAGAGCATCGTACGAGCCGCAGAACTTAATCGCTCAGGCACAATTTTTTATAAGAGCGTACAATTGCTGGCGTATGCCGATGATATTGACATCATCGGCCTTAACAACTGCGCTGTTAGTTCTGCCTTCTCCAAACTGGATAAAGAGGCAAAGCGAATGGGTCTGGTGGTGAACGAGGACAAAACGAAGCACAATCTGTCTTAAAACAAACAGTCGGCGCATTCGCGTATCGGCACCCACGTCACTGTAGACAGTTATAATTTCGAAGTTGTAAAAGACTTCATCTATTTAGGAACCAGCATTAACACCGATAACAATGTCAGCCTTGAAATCCAACGTAGAATCTCTCTTGCCAACAAGTGCTACTTTGGACTAAGTGGGCAACTGAGCAGTAAAGTCCTCTCTCGACGAACAAAACTAACACTCTACAAGACTTTCATCATGCCCGTCCTAGCGTATGGCGCAGAAGCTTGGACGATGACAACATCCGATGAAGCGACGCTTGGAGTGTTCGAGAGAAAGATTCTGCGTAAGATTTTTGGACCTTTGCACGTTGGCAACAGCGAATATCGCAGACGATGGAACGATGAGCTGTGTGAGCTTTACGACGACATAGACATAGCGCAGCGAATAAAGATCCATCGGCTACGTTGGCTGGGTCATGTCGTCCGAATGGATACAAACGCTCCGGCTTTAAAAGTATTCGATGCGGTACCAGCTGGTGGTAGCAGAGGAAGAGGGCGGCCTCCTCTGCGTTGGAAAGATCAGGTGGAGAAGGACTTGTCTTCACTTGGTGTGTCCAACTGGCGCCGGTTAGCACGAGAAAGAAACGACTGGCGCGCTTTGTTAAACTCGGCCAAAATCGCGTAAGCGGTTATAGCGCCAATTAAGAAGAAGAAGGGTGGCTCGTTTTATGAATTAAAGTACTTTGCTCCTAAAACTATGAGCTTGAATTTGTGAATGAACTTTTTGATGATGAGTTTTTCTTGTACGTACAATAGTTCAAATTACTCGGCGCCGCCGCGACTATTCAGCACTATGGCAACTAGAATGACGGCAGTCACGGCTGCGCCTATTAATGCATTTTGTTCCTGTAGTCGCTAGGCATAAAATTTTAACTTTGAACGACATACGCATTTAGAGGAATAAAGTGAGTGCCCTGTGTGTGCGGTTATATGTACATGCATATGTGTATATTAATAAGCATTGTTTTGTTGGGAGTTCAAAACCCAAATATGTACGTAGATAGGCTAGGGCATCAAGTGTGCATACGCACATACAAATATGTGCACTAGGGTGGCAGTTATTTTGCAAGATTTTTTTTTATTGGTGCTCCCCCAGATTGGTTTCCTTTTATATAAAAATGGTGGAAAAAAAGTTTGAAGTAAATCTGGTAAGTGGAAAGTGTGCCCCCGGGCCTTCAAAGTTTCAAAAAACCCGAAAATTCGTCGTATAAGTACTAGTAGTAAGTAAAGTAGCCGAGCACTTAGTTTATCACATTACAATGATAATTCAAATTATTACGCTTAAAAAAATATATTCAGTGCAGAATCTGCCAAGTCGTTCGACCTTTGCTTTTGACAACTCTGTCATAAATTTTCCATTTTTCTTCAATTTCTGAATTACAAAAACAAAACAGAAGTTAAAATATGTGAGATAACTTATCAACTGATCACATTTCAAACAGACTTCCGCGCATAAAAAATTGGGTTCGCGTTTTGACTAACGTACACATCGTGTCTTGGATAATAGCAATATCAAAAACTAGTACTAGTATCAAATAAAGTAGGCGAGCATTCCGTTTCTGAAATAACAACGGTAATTAAAATTTTTATGGCTAAAAAAGTTTTGTATTAAAGTTTTTTAAAAAAATCATTAGTTGCGTACAACATTTGAAGTGAAGACATTCGGTAGTACAATGTTGCGACCTCTATTACGAGAAAAAGTTTATCTGCTCGGGTATTATTCAAATGAAATTTTTGTAAACAAACTTCCATCTGTAAAACAAACGCTACAAGTTTTTTTTTTTCAATTTACGGGTGTGTAAGTTAACAATACGAGGCAGTGCTTCACTAGCTGTGCGGGAAGTGATGATATATTGGGAGAAAGCCCGATTTCCGACGCAAGAACTAAAGAACTGTATACCAAAGTTAGAAGGTCTCTATCAGCAGTGGCGGCAACTTCAAAAGCATGCTGCAAGAACGTCGATGGATCATAAGAAAAAAGAAAAAGATTTCGTTGAAAAACTCGAGGATCTCTTCGATATTGCACACACCAATGCATTGCATATCATATCCATTGAAGAAGATAAGCAGTTCGTAAACAATCAGCGGATGAAAGGACGCCCGGGGTTTATGTATGGAATTGATTACCAGCTAAGTGCGAAAGAGACTCGAGTTTCTGAGCGAAAATTACGAGAGGAGAAGAGAAAAGAACGTAGCAATAATGAAGTTCTTCAATTGAGTAAGTATTTATCTTCATCTTCTCTAGCTACCTATTTAACATGAATATTTATGTATATCGAACTAAATCGTACTTATATTGTTAATACTATTTCTAGCTCAATCTGATATACTGATGACGTCGAGTTCAAGCAGCGGAGAAGATTTAGAAGCGCGTGCTTCAGAGGAAATTCCGCAATGCTCGAAACATTTGTCTGTACCAGCAAAACAAGAAAGAGGACGACAAATAATAATAACTCCTAAGCTTGCTGCTGCTTTGGATAAGTGCAAGATCAGTGACAGGAATGCAGTTCATATTCTTATAGCTACATTTGAAGCCCTTGGTCAAGATGTGGAGACTTTTGCGATCAACAGGTGGTCTATTAACAATTCTCGTTAGAATCTCCGCGAAAAGAAAGCTACCGAAATCAAAAATATCTTTAAGGATAAGGAATTGCCTGCCGCTACGATACATTGGGATAGTAAATTACTGCCATCACTAACAGGTAAAGAGACAGTAGACTGTTATTCTTTCAAATTGCGGTGCTGATTAACTTCTTGGTGTACCTGCATTGCAATCAGGGAGCGGAAAAGAACAGGCAACAGCTGTTTGCGAAACCCTTGCGGAATGGGGCCTTTAGGATTACGTAAAAGCATTGGTTTTTGACACTACTGCCTCTAATACGGGCGCTTTTAATAGTGCGTGTGTTTTGATTGAAAGCTTTCTAGAAAAAGATCTCATATATTTGCCTTGCCGCCATCACATATACGAAATCATTTTAAAAGCCGTTTTCGAGAAGAAAATGGGTAAAGCTACCGGCCCGAAACCCTTGCGGAATGGGGCCTTTAGGATTACGTAAAAGCATTGGTTTTTGACACTACTGCCTCTAATACGGGCGCTTTTAATAGTGCGTGTGTTTTGATTGAAAGCTTTCTAGAAAAAGATCTCATATATTTGCCTTGCCGCCATCACATATACGAAATCATTTTAAAAGCCGTTTTCGAGAAGAAAATGGGTAAAGCTACCGGCCCAACCGTACCAATCTTAAAAAAGTTCCAAACTGCTTGGCCTAAAATAAATGTAAATAATTTTAAAACCGGAATCGTGAATAAGAAGATCAGAAAACATTTGGATCCGGTCGATGTTTCCCGAGTTCTTGATTTTATACGAAGCACGTTGCAAGAACGACAACCGAGAGAGAATTATCGAGAATTTTTACAATTGGCTGCTATTTTTCTTGGCGAAATACCATCTCGTGGAGTATCCTTCCGTGCTCCAGGAGCTATCCATCATGCAAGGTGGATGGCTAAGGTTATTTATTGCTTTAAGATATTCATGTTTCGCGATGAATTTAAATTATCACCGCGTGAGGAAAATGAAAATATCACAAATTGCATTTTCCTTATCAGTATATATCTCGAAGCGTTGTTTTGTGCACCTTCTGCAGCCAAAGCACCATTTTTGGATTTCAGTGTTCTTTCCAAAATTTATAAATACCGGACAGTTAACGAAGGCATCTCTCGTGTGGCTTTACAAAAAATCAAAAATCATTTGTGGTATTTATCCTCTGAATCCATCGCCTTGGCCTTCTTTGACCCAAATGTGTCGGCAGAATCAAAAATTAAAATAGTAAAGGCGTTGAATCGTGAAACTGATGCTGAATGTAAAAAAAGTATTAAAAGGATAATCGTGGAAACAAGCCAAGTTCCTGAATTATTAAACCCAGGACTTGAACAATTTGTCTCCAACAAAACAAAACGATTCTTTGCAAGATTTAACATAAATGACGAATTCTTATGCACAGATCCTGCCCGGTGGCACAAACATGAAGATTTCGTCCAAGCTTTAAAAGTAGTTAATAAACTTAAAGTAACAAATGATACGGCGGAGAGAGGTGTTAAACTAGTAGAGGATTTTAATAAGTTATATACAAAAAACGAGCGACAAATGCAGTACGTGCTACAAGTTGTAAGTGACTATCGACAGAAGTTCCCAGACAGCAATAAACAAACTATATCTAAAAATAAAGATTTTTAATTCATTTTTATTTTATTTTCTTCAATGAGTTACTTCTTTTTTATAGTTTTTTTTATATGTTGTTATTAAACTAAATTGCAATGAAGTAAGCGTCATATGGGACAATATATTCTAAATTCTGTATGGATAATAATTTCCTTCTTCAATTTATATATGTATAGTTTAATATAGTTTACCAATCAAATTCTTTTACTACTTACATATTTACGCTGTATATATACTCATGTAAAATAAAAAACACACTTTTAATGAAATTAAAATTTTTTGTAATTTTGGGGTAAATTTCCTATCCGATTGGCACTAAATTTCACAGAGGTCATTTTTATATAGAATGGAACCAAACTGGAGGGTAGCCCGCGAAAAAATATTGTATATAAAAAAACAGGTCAAATAACTGCCACACTAGTACATATGCATGTATGCCCAAACAACCTTGCCTTATGTACCTATGTATTTACACATGTCACAGCGCATCACATTCCAACAACGCAGAGGAGGCCTTCCTCTTCCTCTGCTACCACCAGCTGGTACCGCATCGAATACCTTTAGAGCCGGAGCGTTTGTATCCATTCGTACATGACCTAGCCAGCGTAGCCGCTGGATCTTTATTCGCTGCGCTATGTCTATGTCGTCGTAAAGCTCATACAGCTCTTCGTTCCATCGTCTGCGAACTTCGCCACTGCCAACGTGCAAAGGTCCAAAAATCTTGAGCAGAATCTTTCTCTCAAACACTCCAAGCGTCGCTTCATCTGATGTTGTCATCGTCCACGCTTCTGCGCCATACGTTATGACGGGCATGATGACTCTACAAGTTAGTTGTTAGTTTTGTTCGTCGAGAGAGGACTTTACTGCTCAGTTGCCCACTTAGTCCAAAGTAGCACTTGTTGGCAAGAGAGATTCTACGTTGGATTTCAAGGCTGACATTCTTATCGGTGTTAATGCTGGTTAATAAATACACGAAGTCTTTTACAACCTCAAAATTATAACTGTCAACAGTGACATGGGTACCGATACGCCATTGCGCCGACTGTTTGTTTGAAGACAGGAGGTACTTTGTTTTGTCCTCGTTCACCACCAGACCCATTCGCTTTGCCTCTTTATCCAGTTTGGAGAAGGCAGAACAAACAGCGCGGTTGTTAAGGCCGATGATGTCAATATCATCGGCATACGCCAACAATTGTACGCTCTTATAAAAAATTGTACCTGAGCGATTAAGTTCTGCGGCTCTTACGATGCTCTCCAACATCAGGTTAAAGAAGTCACACGACAGCGAGTCACCCTGTCTGAAACCTCGTTTGGTATCAAACGGCTCGGACGGCGCTGCTGGTGTTGAGCAACGTCATCTTTCATAGCCGTATTAGTTTTGCGGGGATACCAAATTCAGACATCGCGGCATACAAGTAACTCTTCTTCGTACTGTCGAATGCAGCTTTGAAGTCGACGAAAAGATGGTGTGTGTCGATTCTCCTTTCATGGGTCTTTTCCAAGATTTGGCGTATTGGGAATAGTACATCCTAGCATACATAAATATATACATACGTACCTATTTGCCTTCTAAATTCCCTGCAAAATAATTGTATTTATATGTACCTAACTATGATACTTACATGCACGTTCATACATACATCCATATATGTATGCGCGAACACAGCGCTCCCTTCTTGCTTCCTTCTACTGAATTAATTGAAGTACTTTTCTGGCAAAAGATTTACGATTTTTTACGGTCTTTAATTTGCTGTTATTAGATCGGTACATTAGGGTGGTAGCAACTGAGATATGGTGGGTAGGTACCACAACGGAGCGCCTGTGATCAATGAGCTTTTTTCAGAAAAACCCACTCCTTGAGACAAAAAAATTGGTGTATCACACTTTAAAATCCGACAATAAATGCCGAAGTTATGAAGAAAAATGCAATTTGGCGACATCTAGGGTTGCCAGAAAAAAAAAATTTTTTTATATGTTTTTCAAAAACACTTCATATGAGAAGAGGTACGAGCGACTTTTTTTTTTGCCTGTAGGGCGAGACGCTCTAATGTACATATAACCGCACACACAGGGCATTCACTTTATTCCTCTAAATGCGTTTGCCGTTCAAAGCTACAATTCTATGCCTAGCGACTACAAGAACAAAATGCATTTATAGGCGCAGCCGTAGCGGCCATCATTCCAGTTGTCAGGGCGCTGAACAGTCTAAAATATTCGCGGCGGCGCTGAGCACTTTCAACAAAAACTCATCATCAAAAAATTCATTGATAAATTCAAGCTCATAGTTCTAAGAGCAAAGTACTTTCATTCATAAAACGAGCCGCCCATATGCCAATTTTCTGGACCATTCGAAAATAATCAGTATTGGAATATTTCGCGTTGAATTATTTGCCAATATATGGTAAATCTTGTATTTTTGCCATATCGAATGGTCGCGGCTCATATATATGTTTGCACCCATATATGTATGTAAATATGTCTTCTAAATGCTCAACAACCGCAGCTGTTTTTGCATTCGAATTGAGCAGACGTTTAATGTACAGTGGCAAAACCCACACACACACTCATACCATGCAGCTTCCGATGGTAACTGGCTCAGGAATGGATCTAGTTATAATAACGCTAAGTATCATTATTTTTTTGTTTCATAACTAAAGTGCAGTAGAAAGTAAAAGTTAACTGTGGTAGCTTTGTGCATAATGCTGAAACAGTGAACACCGTAAACGCAATCCCGACTCAGCTGTTCCGATCAAACTAATGAGAACCCCATGTAAATGAAAAGTTCCTTCCTTCCGTATCATAGTACCGTAGAGTTTATTTCACGATTGTTAAAAAAATCCCGTAATACCAACTCAGCTGATTGCTCTCTCACCACACAGTGTTGCCAAGTAGTACATTTCGAAATTATTTACAAAATAAACTTAGAAAAATGATAATTTTTGTTAAAATTGCTTAAAAATACTGTTGAATAATGTTAATTATAGATAAATGAACTATTTGCATTTGTTGGTTTTTGACTTTGGCTTATTAAACAATGAAACATTTTAACTGATAACGCGGATGTGTGAAAAAGTGTGTAACCAAAAATATCAATGGCAACATTGTGTAGATACAATCAAACACATACACACAAACCGATGTATTGTGTAAATATGTAATTAAAAGAACGTAGTTGTTCTCGGGGGTGAGTTTTTGTGCACGGTAAGGGACTGCGGTAAGGGATTCCGTGCGGTGTTCACTGTTTTCAGCATAATATGCATTGCCAAATAGAACGGAATCAATCGTTGATAATCGGTACCACAGCAGAACCAAAACACATAAACTTAACAAGCAAAAAAACAAAAAAATACATAAACATACTTGCATACATATATACAGATTGGGTTTGGTAGAGCCTACAGAATCAATAGCTGATAACTGTAGGGCAATCATAGTGCAAACCAAAATTATTTTTTTAAGGTTGTAGGTCGAAATCATACGCTGATAATCGCCGCATACAACAAAAGAATGGATAAAAAGAGTGTGTGCATTGTTGTAATTGTTCGTATAGTGACAACGCCGAAAAGTCCGGCGCCACCGATCCGCTTAGCAAAGCTACAACGGGCAGACGACGCTAGCACATGAAACAGCCTTTTACTGTACGTTCATTTACGAAAGTGATCTCAAGTGAAAAAGACATAGTTAAATTTAAAGTGTGTCTAAATTTTTTTTTACACTAAATATTTTAAAACTTATGCAGTTTCCAAACGAATATTGACAACAACGTACAAGTAATACATACATATGCACATCATAATTTAGAAACACCCACACGTTACATAAATCACGTTAACGTAAATTTTGTTCAATTTCAATTTATTTATTTCAATTATCACATAAAGAAGATCTTATCAAATATCAAGATCTACAGGGTGGCTGATGAATTTTGCTACATTAAGAAACTCAAATAACTTTTTTTTTAGTGTATGGAATTCATTTATTTTTTTTTCAAGTTGAAGGTCATTAAATTTTATTAAATGTAGCTTAACTAGTTTTAAAAATAATTGAATTTAAATGCCCCCCATGCTCGTTGACACAAGTGCCGGCATCTTAGTAAAAAGTTGTTCATTGCTGCTTTGAGAGTTGCGACAGGAATAGCCGCAATTGTTGCCCGAATGGATTGTTTTAGTTCATCCAAATTTGTTGGCTTTGTTTTATAAACTTCTTGTTTACATAAACCCCACAAGAAAAAGTCAGGTGCAGTAAGGTCAGGTGACCTGGGGGGCCAACGAAATTCGGAGTTTCTTGAAATCAGTTTATTGGGAAATTTTCGTCGCAACTCTGTCATAACAGTCTGGGCTATGTGAGACGTTGCCTCATCTTTGTGAAACCACTCAGATTTGAAAGGAATTCTCTTTCGGCGTAGCTCTGGATAGAAACATTCTTTCAGCATTTTCAAATAACGGTCTCCAGTAACCGTAACGGTGTGACCATTTTCTTCGAAAAGATAAGGCCCGACAATACAGCGTGAAGAAACCGCACACCACACTGTCACGCGAAGAGGATGCAATTCCGTCTCGTGGAGTATCTGTGGGTTAGAAGTACTCCATATTCGACAATTTTGTTTGTTCACATTGCCGTTTAAATCGAAATGGGCCTCATCAGACATGAAAAGGCAGTTTAACATGTTTTGGTCTTCTTCCACCATTTGCAGGATCTTCTGGCAAAATTCCAAGCGAATCGGCAAGTCTGCTGCATTCAGTTTGTTAACAATTTGAATTTTGTAGGGAAATAAGTCTAAATCTTTGTGCATTATTGTTTGCAAAGACTGTCGGCTGACACCAAGTTGAGCAGATAAGCTTCTTGTTGAAACCCTTGGATTGCTTTGTATAGCAGCAGCTACAGCAGCGATCGTTTCCTCCGTCAGAACTGGTGGGTTTCGATGATAAGGCCTTCTTGCGACTGTTCCTTGCTCAGCAAAATTATTCAACAGTCTCATTATGGCCCATCTGCTCGGGGGATCGCCGCCAAACATCCGCCTGTACTCTCTCTGTACCAAAACTACGGACTCCAGTGCGTGATAGCGGCGGACTATCCAAATTCTTGTTTGCGTGTCCCAGTTATCCATTTTAATAAATTTTAAAGATCAATCTGCAAATTAAAACAAAAATGGAACAGATAACTTAAAAAGAAAAAAAGTTATTCAATTTTTTTTTGGTAGCGGCTTTCATCAGCCACCCTGTATATTACGAACAATCACAACAAGAACATTTGCCAGACGAATTCCAAGACAAATAAGTGAAAACCCAATTTGCCCACCCAACGAAAACGCAGTGGATTCTGGCGACGTCTAGGTATCACTTCCCACTACTATATCGACTTGAAATGGGACGCCTACAATAAGCAGCATGGCCATTATCCCAACATCTTTAAATCCAACTGACATCCTTGCTTTAATCAAATTCCTTGCCACTAATTCTCTGGAACGGGACTCAACAACACACAAACACATATACATTGATTCTTTGTAAAAACACACACACACATATAAATGTAAGAAACTGAAAACACTGAAATAAAAAATCACTTCTGTTTTTGCATTCGAATTGAGCAGACGTTTAATGTACAGTGGCAAAACCTACACACAGCCACAACACACCATCCAGTTCCCGATGGTAACTCGCGCATGAGCATACAGTAAGTTGCAAAAAACAGCAAGAAGTATCTTATAAAAAAGTTCTGTGTCGGATATTTCACTAATAGGAGAAAATTTCGAAACAATTATTTTATGTTCTCTGATAGCAGGTAAATAGTTAATTAGTATGTATATTGCGTTTTGTATGAAGTTCTTCAAAACATTCATAGGCACAGCATTGTATATACCCTGATTTCAGAGTAAGTTTCTAACCTTGCAGATATATGCATATGGTTTGTGCACTTTTTATCAATTGAAAAACTACATACGCAAAGTAATATACTAATTAACTATGTACATATTTACCCACTTTCAGAGAACATTAAATAATTGTTTCGAATTTTAGTCCTAGTATTGAAATGTCCTGCACAGAAGTTTTTTATAAGCTAATTACACATGTTGTTTTCTGCAACTTACTGTTTACTTATGCGCACTTGACGCACAGCAGCTCTGCTTGTCGAGCATTTAGAAAGACATATTTACATACATATATGGGTGTAAACATACATATACACGGGGCCGCAGACGTTCGACTTGACAAAAAATTCAAGATTTACCAAATATTGGCAAATAATTCAACGCGAAATATTCCAATATTGACTACTTTCGAATGGTCCAGAAAATTGACATATGGGTGGCTCGTTTATGGAGGATGGTTCCATGTGTAGAAGTCCACGCAAGTGGGGAAAGTTACTGATCGCCATTCACTTGGGAATGGCCAGGACGATTCTTCTGCATATGGTTCAAGCAGCTCACAACGGCCGGGATTAGCCCACGTATCCTCTGGGTAGCTTCCGAACACCCGTTCGGGAGTGAGCTAACGTGAGAAGGCGAAACATTCCAGGATAGCTGGTTGTGCGTTGGGTTTGGGACCCGCCACTTAAAAATCCCCCCCAATGAAAACTTTAAAAAAGCCTCGGATGAGACCTCCCTATACTGATGACGACCCCTGCAAACGAACTAAGGACTATGATTTGAGGGCATGCACCTGAAATGTCCGGTCCCTTAATGGGGAAGGTGCCTCTGCCCGGCTGGTTGATGTCCTCGTGAGAGTAAAGGCTGACATCACTGCCATCCAAGAGATGCGATGGACGGGGCAAGGAAAGAAAAACATGGGACCTTGCGACGTCTACTACAGCTGCCATGTAAAGGAGCGCAAATTCGGTGTCGGATTTGTTATGGAGAGAGACTTCGTCGCCAAGTATTGTCGTTCACTCCGGTGGACGAGCGTCTCGCAACAATCCGCATCAAAGCCCGTTTTTTTAACATATCGCTAATTTGCGCCCACGCCCCGACGGTAGTCTGCAGCACCAGATTCCAGCATAAGAAGATTCACCAAGCCACCTGGCTGTCTCCTGATCGAAAAACACGAAACCAGATCGATCATGTTGTGATAGATGGAAGACACGCTTCTAGTGTATTAGATGTACGTACGATCCGAGGACCCAACATCGACTTGGATCACTACCTTGTTGCAGCCAAACTGCGCACACGCCTCTGTGCAGCAAAAAACGTGCATCTACCTACGCAAAGAATGTTCGACATCAAAAAGCTGCAATCACAACAGACAGCCAGAAGATTCGCCACTCGACTCTCACTCCTGCTCTCAGAGAGTACTGCCCAACAAACCGGTATCCACGAACAATGGAGCAACATTTCTCGTTCTCTACGTACCGCCGCCGAAGAAGAAATCGGATTCCGGCGAGCCCGAAAAAATAATTGGTACGACGAGGAATGTCATGCTGCCGCAGAAAGAAAGGATACCGCCTACAGAGCCACGCTGCGATCGGGTGCAACGTGGACCATGTGGGATCGCTACAGAAAGTTAAAAAGGGAAGAGAGACGTATTATCCGAGAGAAGAAACGGGGGGCCGAAATACGTGAGTGCGAGGAGCTTGAGATGCTGGCCAATAGGAACACCGCCCGAAAATTCTACCAGAAGGTTTTAAGACCGGGGCGTTTTCCTGTAAGAATAAAGACGGCGATCTGGTGACTGACATCCAGAGCAATCTTAAATTATGAAGCGAATATTTCTTGAACCTGTTAAACTGTGACAGCTGCGCATGTCACAGAGAATAACGATAACGCGGCGAAAGAACAACAGAGCCGTGGGAGCCGACGGACTACCGGCTGAGCTATTCAAACATGGCGGCGAGGAGCTGGCAAGGTGCATACGTCAGCTCCTAGGCAAAATATGGTCGGATGAAAGCATGCCTGCCCATTGGAACTTAAGTGTGCTCTGTCCAATCCATAAGAATCCTGTAATTTGTGCCAATTACCGCGGGATTAGTCCTCTAAATATCGCCCATAAGGTTCTAGCGAGCGTATTGTGTGAAACGCTGAAGCCCACCGTCAACCAACTGATTGGACCTTGTAAGTGTGGCTTTAGACCTGGAAAGTCTACTATCGACCAAATATTCACAATACGCCAAATCTTGGAAAAGACACATGAAAGGAGAATCGACACACACCATCTTTTCGTCGATTCAAAGCAGCATTCGACAGTACGAAAAGGAGTTACTTGTATGCCGCGTTGTCTGAATTTGGCATCCCCGCAAAACGAACACGGCTATGGAAGATGACGTCGCTCAACAACAGCAGCGCCGTCAGAATTGGGAAGGACCTCTCCGAGCCGTTTGATACCAAACGAGGTCTCCGACTGGGTGACTCGCTGTCGTGTGACTTCTTTAACCTGATGTTGGAGAGCATCGTACGAGCCGCAGAACTTAATCGCTCAAGCACAATTTTTTATAAGAGCATACAACTGCTGGCGTATGCCGATGATATTGACATCATCGGCCTTAACAACTGCGCTGTTAGTTCTGCCTTCTCCAAACTGGATAAAGAGGCAAAGCGAATGGGTCTGGTGGTGAACGAGGACAAAACGAAGCACATCCTGTCTTCAAACAAACAGTCGGCGCACTCGCGTATCGGCACCCACGTCACTGTAGACAGTTATAATTTCGAGGTTGTAAAAGACTTCATCTATTTAGGAACCAGCATTAACACCGATAACAATGTCAGCCTTGAAATCCAACGTAGAATCTCTCTTGCCAACAAGTGCTACTTTGGACTAAGTGGGCAACTGAGCAGTAAAGTCCTCTCTCGACGAACAAAACTAACACTCTACAAGACTTTCATCATGCCCGTCTTAGCGTATGGCGCAGAAGCTTGGACGATGACAACATCCGATGAAGCGACGCTTGGAGTGTTCGAGAGAAAGATTCTGCGTAAGATTTTTGGACCTTTGCACGTTGGCAACAGCGAATATCGCAGACGATGGAACGATGAGCTGTGTGAGCTTTACGACGACATAGACATAGCGCAGCGAATAAAGATCCATCGGCTACGTTGGCTGGGTCATGTCGTCCGAATGGATACAAACGCTCCGGCTTTAAAAGTATTCGATGCGGTACCAGCTGGTGGTAGCAGAGGAAGAGGGCGGCCTCCTCTGCGTTGGAAAGATCAGGTGGAGAAGGACTTGTCTTCACTTGGTGTGTCCAACTGGCGCCGGTTAGCACGAGAAAGAAACGACTGGCGCGCTTTGTTAAACTCGGCTAAAATCGCGTAAGCGGTTATAGCGCCAATTAAGAAGAAGAAGGGCGGCTCGTTTTATGAATTAAAGTACTTTGCTCCTAAAACTATGAGCTTGAATTTGTGAATGAACTTTTTGATGATGAGTTTTTCTTGTACGTACAATAGTTCAAATTACTCGGCGCCGCCGCGACTATTCAGCACTATGGCAACTAGAATGACGGCAGTCACGGCTGCGCCTATTAATGCATTTTGTTCCTGTAGTCGCTAGGCATAAAATTTTAACTTTGAACGACATACGCATTTAGAGGAATAAAGTGAGTGCCCTGTGTGTGCGGTTATATGTACATGCATATGTGTATATTAATAAGCATTGTTTTGTTGGGAGTTCAAAACCCAAATATGTACGTAGATAGGCTAGGGCATCAAGTGTGCATACGCACATACAAATATGTGCACTAGGGTGGCAGTTATTTTGCAAGATTTTTTTTTATTGGTGCTCCCCCAGATTGGTTTCCTTTTATATAAAAATGGTGGAAAAAAAGTTTGAAGTAAATCTGGTAAGTGGAAAGTGTGCCCCCGGGCCTTCAAAGTTTCAAAAAACCCGAAAATTCGTCGTATAAGTACTAGTAGTAAGTAAAGTAGCCGAGCACTTAGTTTATCACATTACAATGATAATTCAAATTATTACGCTTAAAAAAATATATTCAGTGCAGAATCTGCCAAGTCGTTCGACCTTTGCTTTTGACAACTCTGTCATAAATTTTCCATTTTTCTTCAATTTCTGAATTACAAAAACAAAACAGAAGTTAAAATATGTGAGATAACTTATCAACTGATCACATTTCAAACAGACTTCCGCGCATAAAAAATTGGGTTCGCGTTTTGACTAACGTACACATCGTGTCTTGGATAATAGCAATATCAAAAACTAGTACTAGTATCAAATAAAGTAGGCGAGCATTCCGTTTCTGAAATAACAACGGTAATTAAAATTTTTATGGCTAAAAAAGTTTTGTATTAAAGTTTTTTAAAAAAATCATTAGTTGCGTACAACATTTGAAGTGAAGACATTCGGTAGTACAATGTTGCGACCTCTATTACGAGAAAAAGTTTATCTGCTCGGGTATTATTCAAATGAAATTTTTGTAAACAAACTTCCATCTGTAAAACAAACGCTACAAGTTTTTTTTTTTTTCAATTTACGGGTGTGTAAGTTAACTATACGAGGCAGTGCTTCACTAGCTGTGCGGGAAGTGATGATATATTGGGAGAAAGCCCGATTTCCGACGCAAGAACTAAAGAACTGTATACCAAAGTTAGAAGGTCTCTATCAGCAGTGGCGGCAACTTCAAAAGCATGCTGCAAGAACGTCGATGGATCATAAGAAAAAAGAAAAAGATTTCGTTGAAAAACTCGAGGATCTCTTCGATATTGCACACACCAATGCATTGCATATCATATCCATTGAAGAAGATAAGCAGTTCGTAAACAATCAGCGGATGAAAGGACGCCCGGGGTTTATGTATGGAATTGATTACCAGCTAAGTGCGAAAGAGACTCGAGTTTCTGAGCGAAAATTACGAGAGGAGAAGAGAAAAGAACGTAGCAATAATGAAGTTCTTCAATTGAGTAAGTATTTATCTTCATCTTCTCTAGCTACCTATTTAACATGAATATTTATGTATATCGAACTAAATCGTACTTATATTGTTAATACTATTTCTAGCTCAATCTGATATACTGATGACGTCGAGTTCAAGCAGCGGAGAAGATTTAGAAGCGCGTGCTTCAGAGGAAATTCCGCAATGCTCGAAACATTTGTCTGTACCAGCAAAACAAGAAAGAGGACGACAAATAATAATAACTCCTAAGCTTGCTGCTGCTTTGGATAAGTGCAAGATCAGTGACAGGAATGCAGTTCATATTCTTATAGCTACATTTGAAGCCCTTGGTCAAGATGTGGAGACTTTTGCGATCAACAGGTGGTCTATTAACAATTCTCGTTAGAATCTCCGCGAAAAGAAAGCTACCGAAATCAAAAATATCTTTAAGGATAAGGAATTGCCTGCCGCTACGATACATTGGGATAGTAAATTACTGCCATCACTAACAGGTAAAGAGACAGTAGACTGTTATTCTTTCAAATTGCGGTGCTGATTAACTTCTTGGTGTACCTGCATTGCAATCAGGGAGCGGAAAAGAACAGGCAACAGCTGTTTGCGAAACCCTTGCGGAATGGGGCCTTTAGGATTACGTAAAAGCATTGGTTTTTGACACTACTGCCTCTAATACGGGCGCTTTTAATAGTGCGTGTGTTTTGATTGAAAGCTTTCTAGAAAAAGATCTCATATATTTGCCTTGCCGCCATCACATATACGAAATCATTTTAAAAGCCGTTTTCGAGAAGAAAATGGGTAAAGCTACCGGCCCGAAACCCTTGCGGAATGGGGCCTTTAGGATTACGTAAAAGCATTGGTTTTTGACACTACTGCCTCTAATACGGGCGCTTTTAATAGTGCGTGTGTTTTGATTGAAAGCTTTCTAGAAAAAGATCTCATATATTTGCCTTGCCGCCATCACATATACGAAATCATTTTAAAAGCCGTTTTCGAGAAGAAAATGGGTAAAGCTACCGGCCCAACCGTACCAATCTTAAAAAAGTTCCAAACTGCTTGGCCTAAAATAAATGTAAATAATTTTAAAACCGGAATCGTGAATAAGAAGATCAGAAAACATTTGGATCCGGTCGATGTTTCCCGAGTTCTTGATTTTATACGAAGCACGTTGCAAGAACGACAACCGAGAGAGAATTATCGAGAATTTTTACAATTGGCTGCTATTTTTCTTGGCGAAATACCATCTCGTGGAGTATCCTTCCGTGCTCCAGGAGCTATCCATCATGCAAGGTGGATGGCTAAGGTTATTTATTGCTTTAAGATATTTATGTTTCGCGATGAATTTAAATTATCACCGCGTGAGGAAAATGAAAATATCACAAATTGCATTTTCCTTATCAGTATATATCTCGAAGCGTTGTTTTGTGCACCTTCTGCAGCCAAAGCACCATTTTTGGATTTCAGTGTTCTTTCCAAAATTTATAAATACCGGACAGTTAACGAAGGCATCTCTCGTGTGGCTTTACAAAAAATCAAAAATCATTTGTGGTATTTATCCTCTGAATCCATCGCCTTGGCCTTCTTTGACCCAAATGTGTCGGCAGAATCAAAAATTAAAATAGTAAAGGCGTTGAATCGTGAAACTGATGCTGAATGTAAAAAAAGTATTAAAAGGATAATCGTGGAAACAAGCCAAGTTCCTGAATTATTAAACCCAGGACTTGAACAATTTGTCTCCAACAAAACAAACCGATTCTTTGCAAGATTTAACATAAATGACGAATTCTTATGCACAGATCCTGCCCGGTGGCACAAACATGAAGATTTCGTCCAAGCTTTAAAAGTAGTTAATAAACTTAAAGTAACAAATGATACGGCGGAGAGAGGTGTTAAACTAGTAGAGGATTTTAATAAGTTATATACAAAAAACGAGCGACAAATGCAGTACGTGCTACAAGTTGTAAGTGACTATCGACAGAAGTTCCCAGACAGCAATAAACAAACTATATCTAAAAATAAAGATTTTTAATTCATTTTTATTTTATTTCCTTCAATGAGTTACTTCTTTTTTATAGTTTTTTTTATATGTTGTTATTAAACTAAATTGCAATGAAGTAAGCGTCATATGGAACAATATATTCTAAATTCTGTATGGATAATAATTTCCTTCTTCAATTTATATTTGTATAGTTTAATATAGTTTACCAATCAAATTCTTTTACTACTTACATATTTACGCTGTATATATACTCATGTAAAATAAAAAACACACTTTTAATGAAATTAAAATTTTTTGTAATTTTGGGGTAAATTTTGCATATTGAAAGGCTCGGGGGCACACCTTTCCCCTATCCGATTGGCACCAAATTTCACAGAGGTCATTTTTATATAGAATGGAACCAAACTGGAGGGTAGCCCGCGAAAAAATATTGTATATAAAAAAACAGGTCAAATAACTGACACACTAGTACATATGCATGTATGCCCAAACAACCTTGCCTTATGTACCTATGTATTTACACATGTCACAGCGCATCACATTCCAACAACGCAGAGGAGGCCTTCCTCTTCCTCTGCTACCACCAGCTGGTACCGCATCGAATACTTTTAGAGCCGGAGCGTTTGTATCCATTCGTACATGACCTAGCCAGCGTAGCCGCTGGATCTTTATTCGCTGCGCTATGTCTATGTCGTCGTAAAGCTCATACAGCTCTTCGTTCCATCGACTGCGAACTTCGCCACTGCCAACGTGCAAAGGTCCAAAAATATTGAGCAGAATCTTTCTCTCAAACACTCCAAGCGTCGCTTCATCTGATGTAGTCATCGTCCACGCTTCTGCGCCATACGTTATGACGGGCATGATGACTCTACAAGTTAGTTGTTAGTTTTGTTCGTCGAGAGAGGACTTTACTGCTCAGTTGCCCACTTAGTCCAAAGTAGCACTTGTTGGCAAGAGAGATTCTACGTTGGATTTCAAGGCTGACATTCTTATCGGTGTTAATGCTGGTTAATAAATACACGAAGTCTTTTACAACCTCTAAATTATAACTGTCAATAGTGACATGGGTGCCGATATGCCAGTGCGCCGACTGTTTGTTTGAAGACAGGAGGTACTTTGTTTTGTCCTCGTTCACCACCAGACCCATTCGCTTTGCCTCTTTACCCAGTTTGGAGAAGGCAGAACTAACAGCGCGGTTGTTAAGGCCGATGATGTCAATATCATCGGCATACGCCAACAATTGTGCGCTCTTATAAAAAATTGTGCCTGAGCGATTAAGTTCTGCGGCTCTTACGATGCTCTCCAACATCAGGTTAAAGAAGTCACACGACAGCGAGTCACCCTGTCTGAAACCTCGTTTGGTATCAAACGGCTCGGACGGCGCTGCTGGTGTTGAGCAACGTCATCTTTCATAGCCGTATTAGTTTTGCGGAGATACCAAATTCAGACATCGCGGCATACAAGTAACTCTTCTTCGTACTGTCGAATGCAGCTTTGAAGTCGACGAAAAGATGGTGTGTGTCGATTCTCCTTTCATGGGTCTTTTCCAAGATTTGGCGTATTGGGAATAGTACATCCTAGCATACATAAATATATACATACGTACCTATTTGCCTTCTAAATTCCCTGCAAAATAATTGTATTTATATGTACCTAACTATGATACTTACATGCACGTTCATACATACATCCATATATGTATGCGCGAACACAGCGCTCCCTTCTTGCTTCCATCTACTTTTGCCTTCCACCAGTCGATATTCCGAATACTGCATTTACAAAAACAAAATACCTTTATAGACACAAAAGCACCAGCAAGCGCAACGCGAAGGCTGCTTTGTCACCACGCATTTTAAAATGTTCTTGAACACAACAAAAACACATACCTCAACATGCGTATGTCGTCCAAAGCCGGAATCTAAGCCCAGGGACTACAAAAACCAAATACATTCGATTCTTATAGTCGCGACGGCGCTGAACAATTTAGAAATTTATACGGTACAAAAACGAAAAATTCATTCTTAAGTTCGAGCTCATATTTCTAAGAGCAAAGTACTTTCATTCATTCAAAACGAGCCGCCCATATGCCCATAGAATTATTTGCCAATATTTGATAAATCTTAAATTTTTGTCACGTCGAGTGGCCGCGGCTCCGTATATATGTATGCACCCTTATATGTATGTAAATATGTCTTCTAACTGTTCGACAGCAACGAGTTGAATGCGAGTTAGATTACTTGAACAATTCCAGCGAATCACATTTTTCTGTCCGCAAAGCCGCATATGTGTGTATATTCACATACATATATGTATACCCTATCATCAGAAAGTACCGGGAATGTTTAGGTAAAACAAAATAGAGTTAAATTTGGCAAATTTTTTTTATCTCCTTTAAAATATTACCCGTCTGAAGCAACACACATGTTCCAACGTTTAACCCAGTCCTCCATGCACCCCTGGTAGGCCGACGAAGGGATGGCCTTCAGCTCCTTCGTCGCATTCTCTTTGATTTCCTCTATCGACTGAAATCTCCTTCCATATCAGGTGAAAACGGTGCTTATACGATGGTATTTAGTTCGTGATTGGTCAAATAATCCAGCACAGATTGGGCTCGGTGCGATGGCGCCCAAAATCCAAAATTGTTCCCCCACATTTCCGGCCGTTTGCGACGTACAGTATCTCTCAAACACTTCAAAATGGATAAATAATATTCTTTATTGACAGTCTGGCCCGATGGAAAGCACCTTGGCAATAGAAGAAAACAATCAACATCACATTCTCGGTACTTTTTGATCATAGACTATACATATCCCATCTTTTCACTGACGGACAATTAGACGGTCGCAGTTGTTGTTCTTTTTTGTGCATACATTTTGCGTGTATGCGCGTTAGGCTTTCTGGACGGATATTAGAAGGATATTTTCTCATCAACATAGTTTGGATTTGATTAAAGAGAGTAAATACATAATATATATGCATGTTTATATGTACATATTTCCTTTTTTATTGATTTATATATTATATTTTTTATGGATATTATATAAAAAAGGATATGAACTCCAGTATGAACTGTTTTATACCGAAAAGAAATTTCTAAATATCAAATATAAAAAAACCTAAAACACTATTTTAAATCATATACCGGTTGAGAAATCCGCTAAACTTTAAGTAATGGGCCATTGTTCTATTCTGTACAAACCGCTGTCTTCTTTTTCCTAGGTTTCCTGTGTTTTTTTCCGGGGGCCACTTCTTTTCAGGTGTGTTGGTGTAGGGCGATTGTGTGGTTGTCGGGTAAGCTAGAAAATTAAAACAATTTCTAGTTTTTTCGTAATGTTATGAGTTTTTGAATTAACAGTTGAATAACGTTCACTAACTCTGCGTATATACATATGTATGTATGTACAGGGTTTTTAAGTAAGAGCGCTTCAACTTTTGAACTTTTTTGAATAAAACACAAACGGTTTGACTTTTTTAACTAATTTTTTTTTTATTATCGAGTTTTAACATATACATTTAAGTATGAAATTCGATTTTTTTGCATGACCACCGCGTGCACGTTTTACGAAGTCCAATCGTTGAACCCAATTTTCGACCACTCTTTTGCATAAATCGGCCGAAATTCCAGCAATTTCGCGTTCAATATTGGCTCTGAGCTCACAAATCGTCGCCGGCTTGTTACTGTAGACCAATGACTTCACATAACCCCAAAACGGGACGGCTTGTTAAATGGACCGTAAAATGGCCGTAATGCTCTTAAAGTAGCAGCAACAGAACGATTATTTTCATAAAAAATTTGCACAATTTGCAATCGTTGCTCAAGTGTGTAGCGTTCCATGATGAAATGTATACTAATGAAGTTTACAAATGACATTTATGAATGAATATTGCGTCGTTCGCCCTCCCTATCGGAAAAAAGTTGAAGCGCACCTATTGAATAACCTTCTTCTTATGATAATAGTAATTATTTATAAGCACAACTTTTATTTTACTGCTTCCAAAGTATTTCCGTATTGTTTTGCCTTTTCTGGCCTTTAAGCGTAAGAGAGAAGTGTGTTACCAATTATTTTAACAGTAAATACATTTTTGTGTTTGTGAGTAGTTTATGTTTTTGGCTTATTATTTTTCTTAACAAAAACGAAATTGGAAAATAACTAAGTTCAATTTGATATTGTCTTTCGCTTTGTCACCATCACTATTTCACCCCTACATTTGTTATTTTGATTAGTTTTTTCTTGTTGTTTTATAATAATGTACTATATACATACAATTTTTTTTGTTTTTTTTTTTATTAAAATTTATTCCCGAGTTTCGGCACCACGTACACTTTTCAATATTAATAATTTCCGTTTTTATTAAATTAAGCCAAAATGTTACTGCATAAATATTTATTTGTTGTCCTTACTGATTTCACATAAATATTGTATAAAAAACACTCTCTCTTTTAAAAGTAACTGACAGTATTTAGCCGCGCCAACATTGCTTTAAGGAATTTTAATAGAATTGTAATCAAAGTAACTGTACAAAGTATTGGTTTAAGGGTTTTCTGCGGCGGCGTTGGATTTTGCTCGCTTGATGCGTAAAAAGAATACTGAATAATAATAAATAATAATAAATTCTCGGCAAACTGGTTTGCGCGTGCCACAGTCCGTTTCATTCCAATGATGTGAGAAGGGTGGTGAAGAAGGGTGACGTTTAGGTCGATTACATTTTTGTTCATGTCCCCAACATAGTTAGAACTGCTCAACGCGACTCCTGGCAAAACTATATTAAGGAAATTGAGCCGCTTCTGTAGCGGCCAGATTAAGAAGAATTCTTGCAACGACACCATGTAGCCTAGGCTATTAAAAGAGTCCGGGAAATACATGAACAACATCAAGTAAGAAATCTTTAGGTCTCCTCCTAGGCGCACACTTCCCAGGCAACAAGCCGGTAGAGCTTAATGACTCTGCTAAGAATGGGCGGCAATCAAATCTAGGAAATCAAATGGTTTCAAATGAGAAAATTGAATGGGCTATTATCACTTTTGGTCCATATAAATCACCGGGACCAGATGGCATTTATCCGACAGAGCAATCACGAGTTGTAATCTCTCCGTTCATTACTGTCATTGTAGGAAGCTGCTTGAATGAAGCTTGCTTGACTAAATTGAAAAGATACTAAAGTCCCCTTTATACCGAAGGCAGGCAGGTCCTCAGACACAAAGCCTTAAGATTTCAGATCTATCAGTCTTACGTCTTTCCTCCTCAAAATTCTAGAAAGGATTGTCGATGAGTATCTACGGGGCGTTATAGCAATCAGCAGGTTCTTCCCGGCACAACACGCCTATATAAAAGGCAAATCTACCGAAACTGCTTTACACTCGCTTGTCGGGCTCGTCGAGAAGAGCCTGGCAGAAAAAGAGTTTGCTTTGATAGCTTTTGTAGACATTGAAGGAACCTTTAACAACATAATACAAGCATAATAATACAAGCGCCATAACGGGTGCTCTAGAAGATTTTGGAATCGAATATAATGTTGCTACTCTGATCGAGACCATGATTGTCAGAAGAAAAGTACTCGTAACTACAAAAGACCAACATTGCATTGCACACATGAAAACAATCGATCGGAATCAAATGGGGATTAACACCTCATGTCATGCATTGGTTTTACATTTCGGTAGCTCGGCCCATTTTGTTGGGTGCCTTCAACTCAAAAGGCAAATTATACGAAACTGCTGAGAAAGGTTCGAAGAACTGCATTTTTATGTATCACCGGCGCTTTAAGGACCACCTAATAAAGCGCTCGAGGTACTAGTCAACTTGCCTAATCTAAATCTAGTAGGAAAACACGTGGCCGCCGCTTCAGCGCTTACACTTAAAAGTATGGCGCTATGGAAAACCGGTGGCTCGGCCATGGCTCTATATTACATAAATATATATATAATTGGCGAGTACACCCTTTTTGGGTATTTGGCCGAGCTCCTCCTCCTATTTGTGGTGTGCGTCTTGATGTTGTTCCACAAATGGAGGGACCTACAGTTTCAAGCCGACACACTCGAACTTTTGGCCACCGTTTTTGCTTCCGATATCAATTGGCCGCCTCGGATCTGTGATTTAAGCCCGTTGGACTATTTTTTGTGAGGAGCAGTTAAGGACAAATGCTATACGAACTATCCAGAGACGATTGATGCTTTAAAACATGAAATCGAAGTTGCCATTCATGAAATTGGAGGCCAAACAAACGAAAATGTGCTTAAAAATTGGGTTGATCGAATGGCTTACAGTAAAGCCAGTCGTGGCAGTCATTTGAACGATGTTATTTTTCATTCATAAATGACAATGTTCAATCTTCAAAATAAAAAAAAAAGTTTGAAAAAGTATTGATTAGTTTTTTTTGTATAGCCGATTCAAAAAGCAAATTTTACATGGCCACCCTATATATTTTTAGCAATAGAATTTTTCCGAATTGAATGGTGATATTTTTGCTGTGTTGAGTGCGTGCCGGTGCAAACATATGCATGCCGACTTATACGAGGTGTGCTCAACAAATAAGGTGAAGGTTTTAAATTTCGCGAGCTACGTACATTCGACTTTCGATTATTAATTTTTTTTTATATTGGTACTCTCGTCTTGAAGATATGTTCACGTTTTTAGCAATATAGCATGTTTAGTTTGTTTGTGAAAGGGATAAATGGGGCAAGTGTATTGCGTGTTCGGCTATTTTCTACTTAAAAAAAAATGGATCGAAAAGTGGCTTTTTTGTATGTGCATTTATTTTTCGGCGTTCCCATAAGAATGATGATATATCGTTTGCACGTACATACATACATATCTATTTATAAGGACGAAAATGCGAAATGGTGAAAATTATGATTTTTTTTTAAACTGAACTAGAAGAACTTGGAATTAAGAGACTGATAAATATGTTTTCTCTACAACCAGCTGGTTTACTGGTGAGTGTAGAGAACATAGGATTCAATTATAAGACTTTTTCGTCCTAGCGCTTCTGCGAAGGCTCTGCTCCTGGGCCGTTAAAAAAGTTTGATGGACCAAGTAATTCGAATTTCAAAACTTGTCGGTTCGACTCCGTGGTAATATCATAATATTACTTACTCAAAATTAATTTCTACCTTCACGACTATATTACTTATTTCGTACAGTTTTGTTAATTGGATAATCCTATACGAGGTGTGTTCAACAAGTATCGCGAATTTTTAATTTTCGCAGGTTACGTATATTCGAATTTCGATTTTTTTGTAGCGATATGTTGGTACTTAATGTTCAGTTCATTGTTGACAGCTTTATTTGCACGTGTTTCGGCTCGTCTTCGATTTTTACCTATTCAAAAAGATGGATCAAAGAACATGCATCAAATTTTGTGTGAAAAACGATATTAAATGCGCGGATGTATTCCGAATGTTGACGGATGTTACGGAGAAGCTACTTTGGACCAAAGCAACGTTTATCGGTGGTACAAAATGTTCTCAGAAGGTCGAGAAGATGTGAACGACGAAAAGCGTGCCGGACGCCTGAGCACTTCAACGAAAAAATTGATGAAGTGAAGAAAATGGTATTGGCCATTCCTCGAATCTCCGTTTGAGAAGTTGCTGAGGACCTAGACATATCGATTGGCTCGTGAAATTCGATTTTTTTCAATGATTCGGGCATGAGACGGGTCGCCACAAAATTCGTACCAAAACTGCTCAATTTCGACCAAAAGCAGCATCGCATGAACATTGTTAATGAGATGTTTCACTCTGTCCGCGACGACCCAAATTTGCTCCAGAGGGTCATAACTGCTGACGAATCGTGGGCTTATGGTTATGACGTGGAAACCAAAGCTCAATCATCCAATGGAAGCTGCCGCACGAACCAAGACCGAAAAAAGCGCGCCAAGTTGTATGTAAAAGTTTTGCTTACCGTTTTCTTAGATTGCAGGGGCGTTGTGCACCATCAGTTCTTGCCACAGCGTAAAACGATCAATAAGAAATATTACCTGCAAGTTATGAGCAATTGGCGCGAAGCAATCCGCCAGAAACGCCCGGATTTGTGGAAGAACAAAAATTAGCTCTTGCATCACGATAACGCCCGTGCTCAAACATCGTTGCTTGTGCCCGCTAATGATGCCACAGCCACCGTATTCGCCAGATCGGGCCCCCTGCGACTTTTTCTTGTTCCCGAAATTGAAGAGGCCCATGAAAGGACGACGCTAGGTTACGATTGACGAGATAAAGACGGCATCGGAAGTGGAGCTGAACAAGATAAAAGAAATGATTTTTTGAAGTGCTTCGAAGATTGGAAAAAACGTTGGCACAAGTGCATAATATCTCATGGGGACTATTTTGAAGTGGACAAAATATATATTAATGAATGAATAAATAATGTTTGGAGAAAGCACAAAATTCGCTATACTTTTTGAACACACCTCGTATATATTTTATGTTAGGAAGTATTAAAAAATGTAACGCTCGAGAAATGCAGTATCATTGAAGCACTTCGGAAATATTAACAACACCACCTCATGATCTGAAATTTCATTAAACGAATCAAATCTGAATGCTACCAAAAATTATTCGAAAATAACTACTACTACCTGTATGTCAACCCGAATACACCAGACCTCGCCATGGATTCTTCCCAGGAAGAATCATAATCACACTAATCTTCTTCATCTCACTTCGTTTACATTTTTTTTGTAAAACCAGTTTTTAGAAATTTTTAATATCTTTTAATGCATATGAACTTTAATATTCTCCAAAGGAATATGAAAGGTTTTATAAACAATTATTCTGAACTTCAGATGTTTATTAAACAGCATAATCCCTATTTCATCGCCAGCTATACTTCCAAGAAACTACGCGTGTTACTTTACTAATACAACAATACGCTACTTCAGGTAGTAGCAGTCGAGATCGAAATGTTCATCAAATTTACCATCATTTCCATTTAAATTCCTCCATGCCAAAGATTCTGCAGCAGAGACTTTGCTGATATATTTCTATCAATTAACACTCCCATCATATTTATTGGGGACCTGAGTAGTTGGAGTAATTTGTGGGGAACAAGCTCAGTTAATGCTCGTGGTCGATACGTAGAGAACGCTTTATTGCAATCGAATTTGTGTACTTTGAATGATGGTAGTTCGACTCATTTCTCCACCCACTCTACGTTCACTTAGACGTACATAGACGTTCCTTTCTGTTCACCTTCCCTCTTTCCATTTATTTCTTGGCATATTTCTGACGATCTATTCAGCGATAATACTGTCCTTAAATCCAAATAAAAAAATCCAAATAGTCCACAGTAAAAGCACAGCCGAAATTTCTCTTAGATCACGAGGACTGGCTTAATTCCGCAAAACGGGTACACCTTGACCTAGAAACACAACCTCCCTCAATTTTATCTAACCAAGAGGCTGCTAACTATGCAAGAGCCATTAATATAGCTGCAAACCACTTTATCCCAGAAACTATTCTCTCCAGAAAACTGAACGTTGCCTGGTGGAATAGAGACCTTGCGAAGCTAGGTTAGGTTAGGTTATGGTGGTAGTCGGTGTGCACGACCAACCCACTTAAACCTTACAGTTCCGTTGTGATACCACCTTGCTTAACGGGAACCCCATTTACCTTCCTTCGTGGAACCATTTTGTGGCTCTTATGAAACGTAGTATTGATGCCAACCCCACGGCAGAATTAAAAAAGTATTTACCTAGACAACCTGCTCTGATTTTAGCTAGGGCTGGACAATTGCAAAGGAAGTGCTCGACTGTTTCTTCCTCTTCCTCATCTCTGCAACTTCTGCAATACTCATGGGAGAAAACTCCTAGCCTTGAGGAATGTCTGCCAAATAGCCAATGACCGGTTAAACAAGGCACGACCTTCGAGATATTGTCTCTTGAGAGACTTAGCAATTCCTTTGTCCTTTTCATGTTTATTACGTTCATAGTAGCCTAGCTGTTACACATGTATCTTCATCTCTTCATGATCTATTGGCATCTTGGATAATGTTGTTTTTTATTATTAGCATGGCCATGGGTATTCCAACGATATTTTTATCGCTGAGTAGTTGAAGAGCGATACCTTTTCTAGCTAGATGATCAGCTTTACAGTTTTCCTCAATATCTCTCTCTCCCCGGAACCCAAATGAGGCTGACCTTGAATACGACACTAATATAATTTAGGGCTGCCCGGAATTCCTGTGCACCCTTCGATCTGAGTATAGCCGCATTCATTGATTTGATGGCCGCTTGCCTATCCGAGAATATATTTATAGTCGTTTTTGTTATGGCATGCGTATTTAGATATGTAGCCACTTCTTTTATAGCTAGAACCTTTGCCTGATAGACGCTGCAGTAGTCTGGTAGTCGAACGGATAATTCCTGTCCTAATTCCTTCGAGAAAACTCCATAACCAACCTTATCCTCCAGCTTGGAACCGTCTGTATTAAAATTTAATTTCCCCCTTCTCTATGGCCTTGGCGTCTGCCACTCCTTTCTTCAAGGTATACTCGTCATGAATAGTCTTTCAAAGGTGAGTCTAGGGATAGAGTAGTCTATTGCTTGTTTGTGACTATTCAGAGAGTGCAAAAGAGGCCAAACCACCGGTTTTTCCATAGCGCCATGCTTTTGAGTCTCAGTGCCGAGGCGGCGGCCACGTGTTACCTTACCAGATTTAGGGCAGTTAAATTGATTAGCACTTCCAGCACTTTGTTTTGGGTAGTCCTTAAAGCGCCAGAGATGCATCAAAAAGCTGTTCTTTGGACCTTACTCATGATTTTAGCGTAACTCACCTTTTGAGGGCGCGTACACCCTTTTTTGGATGTTTGGCCGAGTTCCCTCTCCTATTTGTGGTGTGCGGCTTGATGTTGTTCCACAAACAGAGGGACCTAGAGTTTCAAGCCGATTCCGAACGGCAGATATTTTTATGAGGAGTTTTTTCATGGCAGAAATACACTCGGCGGTTTGCCATTGCCTGCCGAGGGGCGACCGCTATTGGAAAAATGTTTTTATTAATTTTGGTTTCACCGAGATTCGAACCAACGTTCTCTCTGTGGATTCCGAATGGTAATCACGCACCAACCCATTTAATACCGACCTTTTTTTTTTGCAAGTATATAATATATATAATGCAACGTTGGCCTTCTTTACTCTTTCCTCAATATTAGGTTTCCACGTGAGTTTCCTGTCTAATATGAGTCCTAGGTACTAGACATTCTCTTTCAAAGGAATCTCCACACCCTTAAAAATGAGCGGGGAGATTATAGGAAGCCTATGTTTCTTTGTGAAGAGGATTATTTTAGTTTTTGCGGGGCTTATACCGAGTCCCCTGCTCTCAGTCCAGCTTCTGAGTGTGGCCATGTTAGAGCGCAGGATATACATATGGGTGTTAGGATATTTGCCTTTAACGGTAATTGCTAAGACATCTGTGTAAGTAGTGACGTGGCAACCCCCTCTTTTCAGGGTCAGCAATAGTGAGTTTACTGCCAAAATCCAAAGAAGAGGGGAGAGGACTCCGCCTTCCGGTGTGCCTCTACATACCTGTCTGCTTAGAGGGTTCCTGCCTAATTTAGCCGTTACCTTTCTCTTGACGAGTATAGCTTCTATCAGGGTAACAACGTGTGGGTCAACTCCAAAATCTTCTAATGAATTTACTATAGCATTTGCACTTACATATGTTGTTGAAGGCGCCTTCTATATCTACGAAAGCAACCAATGCTAACTCTTTGTCTAATAAGGTGTAAGGCGGTTTCTGTAGACTTCCCTTTAGCATAGGCATGTTGCGCCGAGGAGAGCCTATTTAAAGGCACAGTGCCCCGTAAATATTCATCCAATATTCTTTCCAGGATCTTGATCAGAAAAGACGTTAGACTAATTGGTCTGAAGTCTTTGGGGTTAGTAAGGAGACTTTTGTCTCCCTCCAGACTAGAGGAATATAGCCCATGTTAAGACAACTTCTAATGATAATTTTGATAAACGGTAAGATAATGTCCTGTGATTGTTGCAGCTCAGCAAGGTAGATACCGTCTAGTCCTGGTGATTTATAGGGACCAAAAGTGTTAATAGCCCATTCGATCTTTGCGTTTACCTTTTATTATTGGCGGAATCGTTTTTTTTCCACCAGCTTGTTTCCTGGGAAGTGTGTATCTAGAAGAAGACCTTAAGATTCCTCACTTGACGTAGTCCATGTATTCCCATGACCTTGTAGATAGCCTAGGTTGCATGGCGTCTTTAAGAGATTTTTCCTTAATCTGGCCGCTCCTAAATCAGCTTCATGCGAATCTATCCCTTTTATCTCTACCATCTTGACCTCGACGTCCTCCTCCAAGATCTCCCCACCTTTAGTGTCAGCAAGTAGATCCTCTTCGTTTAAAGCGATTCTTCATTGGGGATGAGCATCACCTGTCGCCTATCTTCTACTGGCTCTTCTATTCTACCTACCTTCTAATTATGGGTTGGCAGGTCTCTATTACAAGATTTAAACATCTCCTCAATTTTATTTGGCTCTGCCGGCTTGGCCGGAATCCAAACTCGAGCTCGAGGCCTGGTAGGAATTTCATCCTTGCTGACCGCTTCGAGTTTGACTCCCGGCCAAACCTCTCCTACCTTACTTACGGCCAACCTGTTTAGCGTGGCTGACCTAGTATCTTCGCAGGCGATCAGCTTAGCTCTACCCTGATACCACCCAGCGTCATGACAAAGGGGAGAGGTCCTGGATGTTTTTCTAGGACCTGGAGGTACACTTCAGCGATAGCCTCCTCCATTTTTCCTTAGGAATGACTCCTTCCTCCTCTCCCTTGTCAATGATGGCCAATATCTCACCGCCGCCCTTTACAACCTCATTAAAGTTTGGATATTTGTGGCCACCTACTTTTTGTCTTTTGGCGACCATTTCTATTGGCTGCTCTGCAGACCGTGTCTTTTAGGAGTAGCACCCGCCGGTTTTCCCAAGTCGAATATTACTCCCGTTGCCCACTCTAGCGATTTAGCCTGGTCTTCGGTTAGCTGTTCTCTTGCTAATTCTCCTAGTCTAAATAAGGCCCTACTGTCCGCCTTCTTCTCGTAATAGTTTTGCTTGAGGGACGGACATGTTTAGCCAGTAATGTATTCAGAAAAGGACACAGTTTGGTGCGGTTTATGGGCTGGAGGTATCATTGGACCGTACTTCTTCAAAGATGATGCGAATCGTAACGTAACTGTAAACGGTGAGCGCTACCGTGAAATGATATCCAATTGTTTTTGCCCAAAATGCAAGAGCTTGACTTGCATGACATGTGGTTTCAGCAAGACGGTGCCACATGCCACACAGCACGCGTAACAATGGACTTGTTGAAAGGCGAGTTCGGTGAACATTCTATTTCACGTTCGGGACCTGTCAATTGGCCACCAAGATCGTGCGATATAACGCTTTTGGTCTATTTTTTGTGGGGCTATGTTAAAGCTCATGTCTATTCAGACAAACCTGCTTCAATTAACGCATTGCAGACAACATAAAAGCAATTATATGTGAGATACCGGCCGAAACATTGGAAAGAGTATGCCAAAATTGGACTAAGCGGATGGACCATTTGAAGCGCAGTCGCGGTCAACATTTGCATGAAATAATCTTCAAACATTAAATTATATGGACTGTACTATCGATTTAAATAAAAGTTTCATGCATTTTTCTGAATTTTACGTGTGTTTTTTTGAAAAACTTCCTTATAGCTTTAAAAAATCACCCTTTAGTTTCTAATAGCGGCGGTCTGACGGAAGGACCGACCTCCTGGTAGGAAATATTTTTCTGGTTCAAATTCATCTTTGGTCCCACGAGTGTCGGACAAGAGAAGTCCGCCTGTGCAGAGGTCCGTGTGCACAGGTAAGGCTAGATAGAATCGGAGGTCGCCAGGTATCCGGAACACTCCGTTCGCGACTGGACTATTTTTGGTCTGGGTCCCCAGCCAGGCTGAGCCTCGGCACGAGTCGTATAACATCTTGTTCCGACCCAGAGCAGAGCTTGGTCATCGTTCAAAAAGCAGCCAGAACCAAGGGAGTGGATTGCATTCGCTCAATACTAGAATGTATTCAAGCGACCACGCTACCATCCATTGATAAGGTCTGATTAGTGATTCTACTAAGCCTCCGTACCACGGCAAGGGGTCTGCCTTCGCTGAGCTAAGATTAGAAAAAATGAAAGCTTGGCATAACTTCAAAACCTGTCCTACATCCAACAACTTAATTGCTTTCAAAAAAACCAACGCATAATTTCGGGAAGAAATGAAAATTGGAAAAAAGCTGCTTTACCGAATCCATTAATCCAAACTCTTCTATTACTTCGATATGGAGCAAAATTAACAGACTCTGTAATAGGAATGCGTTTAAACCCGTCATTAGTATAAGAGTCAACGGCTCTACAACATCAGATTCTAGGGAAGTTGCAAATCAATTCGCCTCCGACTGTTCTAATTACTCATCTGACTTAAATTTCTCCAGTTTCTTCCGATCCTCAAAACAATCTGTGGATCAATTATAACCAAAGCTGTCAAGCACATATTCAAGAGCAATGTTGATCGAAAACCCAACAACTAGCACCGAGTTAAGTATGTGCCTTGCCAAAGCCAACGGCAAATCCCCGGGATTAGACTGTATATTCTATAAGATGATAAAATCCACCTCCAGCCTCGGCCGCCGTAGCGGAATGGTTTGGTGCGTGATTACCATTCGGAATTCACAAATAGAACGGTTGTTCGAATCTCGGTGAAACCAAAATTAATAAACAACATTTTTCTAATAGCGGTCGCCCTCGGCAGGCAATGGCAAACCTCCGAGTGCATTTCTGCCATGAAAAAGCTCCTCATAAAAATATCTGCCGTTCGGAGTCGGCTTGAAACTGTAGGTCCCTCCATTTGTGGAACAACATCAAGACGCACACCACAAATAGGAGAGGGAGTTCGGCTAAACACCCAAAAGGGGTGTACGCGCCAATGATATATATATATATAGTAGGGTGTCCGTTATTTACCAATTTGATTATTTTTCTTGCGACGCCCCCTCAACTTTTAGTATTCCGTCTAAGAAAAATTATCAGATCAAAATCAGCTCTTAATATTCAGAATGAACCTTGCCGATATATTTCCCATTAACATAACATGGGATTTTGCTACTTTTTGGAATAAACTTTTTTTTCTCTAGTATGCTAATTTACAGCTATGAAAAACACATATTCTGATGGCAATTTTAACTCTCTACAAAAATTATTCAAACATTTCTCCATCTACAGTATCTAATCAACTAATAATATATTTCTGGAAAAATCAATTTTTGTCCATTGCTATGAAATGTCCAGGTACTACCGGACCAAATGTGGTAATTTTTAAAAGTTTCCAAAGTCAGTGGCCTTCTATTGATAAAAACAACTATAAATCTATAAAAAAAAATAAATTGAAAAAAGTCTTAAAAGAAAAAAATACCAAAAATAAATTCGAAAATTGATGAATACTTGAATACTACGCTACCTCGTGATGATTATCGAGAATTATTAGAGCTAAGTAAAATATTTTTAGGTACAATTAATGTCAAAGAAATCAAATTTTATAAACCGGGGGCATTCCATAACGCTCGATGGATGTCTAAAGCAATTTATTGCTTAAAATGTATATTTTTCGAGACAGTTTCAAGTTAAGCGCAGCAGATGAACAAAGTTTTCAGGACATAGCATTGTTCGTCGTTTTTGTGTATGTTCCATTTTGGTACTCTGCACCGCTAGCTGCAGCTGCACCGAATCAAGACCTTGAATTCATCAAAGCTGTTTACCAATATATTTAGAACGATCGATAGAGATCTGGCCGATGCAGTTTTCAGAAAATTTCGGAATCATCTATGGTACTTAAATCCTGAAACAGGGGCTCTAGCATTTTTCGATAAAAGTTTATCTTATAGTTTAAAGCAAAAAATGGTAGAAGCATTAAAATTGAGCGATGACGATCAGTTTGATGCTCCTAAACGCTTCATATTCAATTCCGATGATTTCAAATGGTTCATAAATAAAGACATTGATTACTTTATAAACGAAAATTCTTTAAAATTTTTTGAAATTTTTAAAAATTAAAAATTTTAAATTTTAATTTAATACCAGCTTTCTTCAATTAGACAGTAGTAAATGGTTAGAAGATCCTGGATATTTGAAAGGTTTAGAAATTGTATGAAATTTAAGAGTAGTCAATGACAATGCAGAAAGAGCTGTAAAATTGTCGGAAGAATATGTTAACGTTTTGGCAAGAAGTGAAGATGACAAACAATATGTAATCCAGATTGTAAGCGAGTATAAAAAAAAATTTCAAAATGTAACTAAAACATGTTCACTAAAATAAATCGTGCATTCCTAGGTGGTATAAATTTGATTCGACTAATGGATTTTTTCATCTTTCATCTTTATACCATAGAAATTGATTATTTTTAAATATAAACGTGAGAAGTTTACTACAACAATAATAATTTTGCTTCAAAAGTGAAAATGTCTGAAATTTTTACACAGTTCAACTTTAACTTCGATTAACTTTTAAAGGAGTCAATTTATCGAAAAATTATAGATCTTTTTTGTAGAGAGTTAAAATTGCCATCAGAATATGTGTTTTTCATAGCTGTAAATTAGCATACTACAGAAAAAAAACGTTTATTCCAAAAAGTAGCAAAATCCCATGTTATGTTAATGGGAAATATATTGTGTTTGCGGCCAGGTTTATTCTGAATATTAAGAGCTGATTTTGATCTGATAATTTTTCTTAGACGGAAAACTAAAAGCTTAGGGGGCGTCGCAAGAAAAATAATGAAATTGGTAAATAACGGACACCCTAATATATAGCCTCACGAAGTCTCGTTTGCTTAGCCTCCACAACACCATTTTAAACTCGAGCGTAATCCCACATAACTGGAAAATTGCAACGGTAATAACCATACCCAAAGCAAATAAAGATCGTCCCGACACAAACGGATACTGACCTATATCGTTGCTCCCCTGAACCTCTAAAATTTTAAAGCGCATAATAGCCAATCGTATAGCATGGTTCTGGTAAACACTGCAACCAAGTTGCCTTTAAACGGAACGGAGGTTGTTCAGACGCTCTCCTCCATAACGATTATTTCGTAACAAAAACGTTATCTGCTCGACAACTGATTCTTTCTGTAGATTTCGAAAAAGCTTTTGACCGAATTGGTCTACACGTAATTCAAAAATGTCTTCACACTTGGGGAATCTGTCATAACAAACAGACAAGTCAGGGTAAGCCTTTGCAATACTTTTTTAGATTCATGTCATCTAAGCAACGGGATATCACAAAGATCCCATTTGCCCGTCGTTCTATTTTCAATAGTTTTTAACGAGATCAGCAAAATAATCAAAAGCAATAACGCTGTCGAAAACTATCCTTATGCACACGATCTTTAAATTCTCTGTAACAAGAATAATGCAACCGAAACAAAGTCCATATTCGAAGGCATTATAAAAAAAACTTAGAATGGGCAGAGTAATCTGGAGTAAAAATATCTTTAGATGAAACAAAGAACTTCCATATGTGAAGGCGACGTATTTGTAGTTTTCATAATTTTAAGATACATATAAACAATATTGAACTTAAAAATGTTAAAAAACATTGTTTCGAATTAAGGAAGTCATTAAGTACCAAAGTAATTCCATTATCATACTTATCAATCAAAAAATTGAGATAACCTATATATATAGGTACTTTAACCTATATATATAGGTACTTTAATCTATTTAACTAAAACGTTAGTTTTAAGTAAATCGATTATGGACTTTATCTCTATGGGAAATCCCTACAGTCAACGGTAACGGCGTTTAGTCCGGTTTACCATCAAGCCGCCAAGGTGTGCATTCGTGCCTTCAGAATTACGCCCGTAAAGAAAATTTTGGAAAAAGCGGGTCTACCAACACTTCAGGAAAAAATATGCAAAATCCATGCTTACCTGGTACCTAAAATAACATTTTCATCAGACTCAGTTATTGAAAACTGCCAAAGGATTCCCTCTATCTTACACCTAGTTCTTAAGGCCGTAAAGAACTTAAATCTACCCAGCCCCGAGGGACACCGCATTTTAACCCACCCACCAGTGTTTCTTCGTAATGCTAGCCATGAAGCGGAAAAATGGGCGTTATGGTACACTGATGGCTCCAAATCTGAAGTCAGATCCCCCAGTTACGCATCATCACCGCAGAAGCGACCACCATCCGTAGCGCAATCATCATGGCGTTAAATACCACTTCGAAAGTCCTCATATGTACCGACAGCTTGTCTATCCTGAAAGCAATCCAAAACTCAACTCATGCCTCGATTACAGTCGATTCGATTAGAGATATGCTCATCGATAACGATCAAAAGATTAAATTGCTATTGGTACCTGGATACATTGGTATGATGGGCAACGAGGCAGCAGATCGTGTCGCAAAATCGACTAACTCAATACCTGTAACAACAAAGAACATACTCGAAAAAGTAGACGTCAGGCGATTAACCACATCCGAAACGTAAGAGTAAAGGATTGGTTTAATTACAAGCACCATTACTCAGCCATAAATCAAGAACTCACGACGCCTACTTATCCAACAAATGTTGCAAAAAAGCACTTCCAAACGTTCATAAGAGTCCGCCTAGGTCACATTTTTTGCACCCATCAACACCTTCTAACAGGCAGTCAACCACCAACTTTCCCGCTCTGTTCACATGTTTTGCCATTTTCTCTGAATGCACTGCTCTCGAAGGATCCAGAAACCGTCTTCTCAAGCACTATTGGATTGAAATCTTCAAGATTCCCAATGAAGTGAGCATAATTTCAATCAACAACTTTATCACAGCTGTAAGGAGAAGACGTAAGTGCAAAGTGTAAACATTTTTTGTGAATTTTTTTGGAGTGAATTTTGGAACAGTGAATAATTTCTTACGAAATTTGAGAATTTAATGTAAAATCCGAATGTTCAAATGAAATTATGTTTTGTGGATTTATTTTTTCGGTTCATATGCGATAAACTACGATACACGATGAGTGAAAAAAATGGTAAAAAAAAAAATGAAAAAACAAAAGAAATTGTTAAAGGATGCAAAAGAAGAGCACGAAAAATGCGTAACTTTGATGAAAAAATTAATAGTCTTATCATGCAAATTGTCAACAATTTTTAGAAGAAAAGAGATGATTTAAGAAAATCACAACAAAATAAAATAATCCTGACCATGTGGACTTGGACTTTTAAACACATATGCGTCGAAAATATAATCCACAAAATTGAAGAAAAAAAGAGGTGTGTGTGTCAGCTCCGACACGCGACTGGAGTTTACTCCTTAAGAACGATTACCGTGATATTTAAAAATATATTTAATATGCAAAAGGAGTAAATGAAGACCTTTCTATATTACTGGAAAAATATAAATTTTTTTATTAGCAGCGAATTGCGCAATTAAATTAGCTAATCCTTCTCCTTGTCTTTTCATCATATTGTTAAGATGAAAATAATTAAACAAAGCAAAAACACCGAAATATTCGACCAAAATAATTTCTATGAAGAAAAACCTTTCACAACAGTATTGATAGCTGATTGTCAATTTTGCAGGTATCTGCCATATGTGAACGGGTATATTAATTTTGTTGATTTATTGGTAACTAATGCATATGTGAACGTATTTTAAGCTCTCTGGAACCTTTTTTTTACAATAAATATCACGGTAATCGTTCTTAAGGGGTAAACTCCAGTCGCGTGTCGGAGCTGACACACACACCTCTGTTTTTTTTTTTGAAAAATCACAGTGGTGTTCCCCCTTAATGAGATGAGAAGGCGCAAATGTTACTGTTAACTATTTTTAGTAATGGTTAATGGTTAATGGTTGTAAAGGGTTAAGGAGTAGCCCTTTAGCACTGCGACCATATTGATCTATTGTGCACCCTATGCTGTCTATTGACTGTTAAGTATGCTTATGAATTGTACCAGCTCCTTCTGAGGGAGTGATTGAAGGTCTTCATCTGTAAGCATGAACTTGTTTAAAAACCTTTTCCTTCTATGCGTCAACCCCGGACATTCGATAATGAGATGTTCCATAGACTCCTCATCTTCGCAGCAGAATCTGCAGGTGCTGGTGTTAGTTATGCCTAATTTATGTAAGTGTTTGTTGCAGGTGAAGTGACCCGTGAGGGCGCCTGTGAGAGTGCGAATGCTCTTTTTGTTTAACGTGAGGGCCATGTTGGCTCTTTTAGCGTTGAAACTTAGGAACTTTTTGGAGTGTCTAAGACCCTCTACATTGTTCCAATGCTGATTTAATAGAGTTTTGGCCCAGTATTTTATTTTTTGTTTTAGGTTGTTTTTGTTGAATCCGAACATAGGGCTAGGTCCGATGAAGTTTTCATCTGCCCCTTTTTTGGCTTGAGCGTCTGCCTTTTCGTTGCCGTCGTATCCCTCATGTCCCGGTACCCAAATTAATGAAACATTATTTTTGGATGCCAGATTATTGAGTGCCTTGTGGCATTCTAAGAGGGTTTTAGAGTTGTATGTATAGCTATCTAGAGCTTTTAGGACTGATTGGCTGTCCGAGAGTATTTTAATCCTTACTCTCTTGTGGTTCCTGCGTTGCATGATGTTTACTGCTTCCATTATTGCGTATAGTTCCGCTTGGAATATAGTGGTGTCCCTGGTGAGAGTGTATGATTTGTGGATTCTGGGTCCCACTACACCTGCTCCTACACCGTAAGGTGTTTTTGATCCATCAGTGTACCATTTTTGTGAATCATCATTCATCCATTTCGGGTTTGTTTTCCACTCTATCCTCTCTGGAAAGGTAACTGAGTATCCTTTTGTGAAACAGAGGGTTGGGTCAATGTGGTCTGAAACTTGAGCCATGCTTATGGTGTTTTTGATTTTGTTTAGGATATTTAGGTGACCGGTGAGGTTGCCCAATTTGAAATTTACTTTCATGTGTAGCATGAGTGCTTGCGTAGCTGCTTCCTCTTGGATTGCTATATGAAGTGGTGGGAGATTAAGGAGTGCTTCCATGCCAGCTGTTGGGGTAGTTTTCATAGCCCCTGTGATGCATAGGCAAGCAAGCCTTTGTACTTTTCCCAGTTTGGTTATCGCTGTTTGTTGGATAGATTTGCCCCACCATACTAGTGCCCCATACAGTATGATTGGTCTAACCATTTGGGTGTATATCCAGAGGGCCATACTAGGGCTGAGGCCCCAGGATCTCCCTAGTAATTGTTTGGTTGTCCACAAGGATTTCGTGGCTTTTTTTGTTATGTTATTTATATGTGGTTCCCAAGTGAGTTTTTTATCTAAGGTTAAACCTAGATATTTGACCTCTTCCTTTAGTTCTATCACTGTTTCATTTAGTTTCAATGCAGGAAACTTTATCTTTCTTTTTCTTGTGAAGGGGATTATTGTGGTTTTGTTAGGGTTGATCGACAGCCCCTCCTTTTTACACCATTCCCATGTTGCATTCAAGGCATTTTGCATTAAGTCCGTTAGTGTCCTTTCATGGTTGCCTTTTATTATAACAGATATATCATCTGCATAACCAATGGTTATGAATCCCTTGTTGTTTAGGTGCTGCACCAAGTCATCAACTAGTAGGGACCATAGCAGTGGAGAGAGAACTCCTCCTTGCGGACATCCCTTTACTGTTGTGACATTGAGTTCAGCTTGGCCTAACGAGGCTTTAATAATCCTCTGATTAAGCATTTGGCTTATCCAGTGTGTTAATATTGGGTTTGCACCTCTTTTTTCGAGTGCTGTTTCCATGGATTTGTAATTTGCGTTGTCGAAGGCTCCCTCTATGTCCATAAAGGAACATAGGGCTATTTCTTTTTGATTTAGGGCCTTTTCTATATTGACAACGAGTGTGTGCAGTGCTGTGACTGTGGATTTCCCTTTTTGGTAAGCAAATTGCAGCTTATGAAGGGGTTTTTTGAAGATTACTTCTTCTCTTAGATGGTATTCGAGTAGTTTTTCCATTGTCTTTAGCATGAACGATGATAGACTGATTGGCCTGTAAGATTTTGGAGAGTCAGGGGGTTTGTTACCTCCCTTAGGAATAAATATTACCTTCACTTTCCTCCATATCTTTGGAATGTATTCCAATATTAGGCTAGCTCTGAAGATTTTCACCATGACTCGGATCAGTTCCACAGTGCCTTTGGATAAAAGTGCTGGGAATATACCATCCGGCCCTGGTGATTTAAAGGAGTTAATTGCCCACTCTACCCTTTCGAAATTTATGATTTTGTTGACAAATGAGACCGTAGATCTCCGTTGATGGTGAGTTACCATGTCTAGACTATTGTCGATTGATGAGTCATGACTTTTACAATCTGGGAAGTGAGTCTTTAGAAGAAGCTCTAGTGTTTCTGCGAATGTGTTGGTAATAGTTCCGTTTGGACCTTTTAGTGTTCCTATGGGACTTGAGTCGCCTTTGGAAAGTGATTTTTGGATTCTAGCTGTTGCTGGAGTATCTTTTAGATCCTCGCAGAAGTTTTTCCAAGAGTTTCGTTTGGATTTCCTTAGTTCTTTGTTATAGTTAGTTAGGGATTTCCTATATTCGTCCCATTTGTTTGTTTTCTTTGCAGTGTTGAATAGTTTTCTCGTTGTTGTTTTCTCGTCGTTCCACCAGGGGACCCTCTTCGTGGAGGATTTGATTTTTAGTGGACAACAGTCTTGATATGAGGCCATGATTGAGTCAGTCATTTCTGTTACTGCCTCTTCTAGTTCCTCTGTTGATGTTATTTTGCTTACGCTGTTATTAAGCTTAGCTGAAAGACATTCATTGTATCTTTTCCAGTTTGCTGTTTTTGGGCTCCTGTAAAGTGTGGAGAACTTTACCACCCCATTTAGGTCAAAGAGTATGTGTTTGTGGTCAGACATTGAGTCCTCATCCGAGACTCTCCAGTTACTGATCATATTCAAAGATTTGTTAGTGATTAGAGTTAAGTCGAGTACCTCTTGTCGTATTGCGTTTACAAAAGTGGGTTTATTACCCCTGTTTACTATTGTTATATTACTAAGTAATAAAAATTCAAGGAGTGACTCACCTCTGTTGTTTGTATTCGTGCTTCCCCATGCCACATTGTGGGAGTTGGCGTCGCATCCAATTACGAGGGTTAGATTGTGGGTTTGGCAATACTCCACTAGGCCTCTGATTTTTTCTGGTGGTACTATGTCGGCGTCTCCGGGGAAATAAGCTGAGGCGATTACGACCTCTCTCTTGCTTCCGCCAGACTCCGCTTCGACCAGTATTGTTGATGTGTCGCCATCCATGAATTCTGTGAATGGCAAGAATTTAATATTGGTATCTATGATTATCGCAGCCCTAGGTTTGACAGCGCTTTTGTCATAAATTACCTGTGTGTTTTGGACATTGAGGCCTTGAGGACGGCCTCTATAGATCCAGGGCTCTTGGATCAGCCCTATGTTGATACCTCCGGCAAGTCTTCTGCTAAGCTCAGTGGTGGCAGCCTTAGCATGGTGAAGATTTGCCTGGAGGCACCTCATTTCGCCGGTTGGTTTTCGGAGTCTTTGGGAGGACTTTCGTCCTCTTCTTGTAACTCCACTGCCTCCATTTGGTCAACTAACTCTTCGGTCGTTATATTTTCAGATTTCAGCCTGAGGGTCACTTGTATGAAGCGGTAGTTTACCCTACCATTGTACTCCTTCAGGCTGGCGGCTGATTTTTGGTCTACCGCTACGACTAGCGTTACGTTGGAGCCTTTTTCGGCTCTTCTTAGCAGGCGCCAGGAATCAACATTGAGGCCTTTATTCTGCCCCTGCACAAAGTCCAGTATCTTGGCTGTCTCGACTTTGACTGAGTTGGGAAAGTACCCCACTGCGATCCGAGAGTGAGGAATTTTGGATTCCTCTGTGGCCCACAGTGTTGCACCCTCCCACGGCGACGCATTAGAAATGGCCGCCTTAACCCATTCCGCCGAAGTGCTCTCCTTACAATGCAGGACAAGGTATCCTGCCTTGTAAGTAGTGCCCAAGAACGCTGGTTTTGTGGCCATGTTTTTCCCCGCCAGTATTTTGTCTAACAGGAGTTGTTGGATGGAGTCCATTTGCTCGGTTGTCAGTACCGTGTTGGGGTAGTCCCTAGCAAGTACTGCTAACCTGACTCCTGTTGTTATGTCTTTGTATGTGGCAGTGGGCTGCCACTTTTTGCTCTTTAGAGCTGCGTCTTTCGATGTGGACGGACCATCATCTTTAGGCCGCTTTTTTGCTGCTGCTTCGGGTGGTGTGTCCTCAACCGACCTTAGTCGTTTCGGCCCCGTCGTTGGTTTTTCTGTGTTTTTGCACATGGGTTCCAGAGCCTTAGCATAAGCTTCTTCCCTGGTTAGCCCTTTTTTTAGGAAGTGTACAAGCCTTCTCTTGCCCGCACCACTGAGCCTTTTTGGCTGTTCCTTTTTCGGCCCTTCGCCATCGGTGTTTGGAGTCGTCTCGGCAGTTCTCACGCCTTCAACTGCGGACTGTTCCTCCTTATTAGTTTGAGGCTTGGTGGCCTCTTCCTGTTGAGGTGTGACCGCCTCTGGTTTTTGAGGTATTTTGCTAGCCTCTTCGTTGAAGCCTTTTTGGCCGCTTCCGCCATTTTTTTGTTTTTGTTTACTGTTGTTCATTTTTGTTCCCACGAGTAAAGGGGTATATCGGTCACCTGCGCCAGTGCCCCGGTAGCGCAGGAAGGCATTTTTGAAATGGGGCCTCGCCAGGGCGCCCCAAGTCCGCATACTAGCGACTAGATCCCCCTCTAGCCAAGCATCCCTCGGCGTATGCTGTTCCACCTTGGATTGGGGATTTATACTTACCCAAGGAAGTTTACTCTTCCCGCCCGACTATATTAGCCAGGACCCCAACAGAGACATGACCGTGCTGGGGTATCCTGTTTCCAGTGGCCACCGCGGGGAGGAATAGTCGCACTTCCGACAGTCTTGCAGTTACGGCACAAAGTCCACGAAGGCCTTTGCGTTATTCCCCCTACAAAGACTGCCAGCAATGACCACCATTTTAGTAAAATTGAGATTTGAAAGATTTGTAGCAGCAAATAATGTTAATTATATGCAACAGAATGCAGAATTCTCTTGCATGTTAATTAACATTCTCTGCAGAACCTCATTTAAAACGTGCATTGGGTAAAATTTCCGGTAAGTTGTGCTGCTACCTACTCGTCCACTGTTTGATGTGCACTGTAGTAACGTCTTTGCAAAATGGTACCAGAAATGGTTCGTAGCTTAGCTAGCGCAAATTCTTAACCAAATTTCTATTGCTGCTCTGGTGTGGATGCCTTGGCCGGCGGCGTATGAAAAATGGCTGTTCTAAAGTTTAATTTGCTTTACACGGTAACTACGCAATTAAAATTAACATGCACAGTTACCAAAATTTACTTTTATGTAGGATAGCTAACAGAGGCGTTTTATGTTTCCAGCTATGCAATTTTGCTATTAGCAAAATTAGTGAATATACTTTGTAAGCCACACATTTATGATGATGAGCCACAGTTTGATGTCAAATGTAGCAGCGAAACACTCTGAGTTGTTTCTCCATTGTAACAGAACATTCGCAGGCACAATTACACATGCACAGTTTGAGGTGAAATGTAGTAGCAAAAACACTGAGTAGCTGCTGTATGGTTTGTTGTTGCACTATTGCGCTGCGCAGATAATATTCAAATATTCAAAGTGGTGGTTTGTGTCTTCGTTGGAAAAATTTAAAATAAACACTTACCAACTAAATAAACCATCAAAAACACAAACCAAAAGAGAAAAGAGGCATAAAGAAAGGGCAATGCATCACTTCCGTCAGCGTACGCCAGATTTTACTACCCATATTTTTTTCACACCTTGGGCCTTATATATCGTTTCTTAAGGAGTAAACTCCAAAAAAACATGTTTCAAAATCTCAGAATACCATAATTACAATCATGTTTATTACAGTACAAATGCGAAGACAATCACGTAATCATATTGGTCGTTCGACAAATAATAATAGGCGCATGAGAAATTCCCGGAATAACGCGACATCAGAAGAACGTCAAGAACAAAATGAAGTAGTCAAACGATTGATGAATAATGTTATCCAAGCAACTATTTTAATTGGTAAATTCAAGAATGAAGACGTTCTAATACCAAGAATTCCAATGATTCCACCTGAATTGCCATTTGAATTCAAGCGTTTGCAACTGCACATTCATTTAGCATTTGCAATAACTATCAATAGATCACAAGGGCAAACTTTAGATATATGCGGGATGAATTTAGAAGAACCAGTATTCACCCATGGTCAACTATACGTTGGCTGTTCACGTGTTGGGAAGCCAACAACATATATTTACTCAAAAACAAATAGAAAAACAAAAAATATTGTTTATGCCAAAGCGCTTGAATAAAGAATAAAGAAATAAATAATATGAAAACCATATCTTTTCTGTTCTAAACCATATCTATTCTATTTTAGTGTGCCCAACGAAGCGGGCCGGGTTTGCTAGTCTATATATCTATACTAATATTATAAAGAGGAAAACTATGGCCCCTATTATGAGTTACATTCGATCTTCGATATTCGCTGGTTGTCGAAGATCGAAAATCGAATGTCAATTTGGTATTATGAGCGGTGCAACCCTATCGAAATTTTCGTTGTTTACCGAATTTAGAGTCGAATGCAATTTTGCTTTCGATTGTGTAGCGTATTGAGGGAAAACTTGTTAAAGTGTAAGTTGTTTGCGATTATTTATGGTTTTATAGTAACCAAATAATAAATATATACTAATTCTGTTAATTTTATGCAGGTCGAAAGTCGTGAGTACCAAACAACAATTAGAAAGGCGAATCCACAATTCGCAAAAGGGATTTGCACCAAAGTTCAAGCAGCAAAAAAATGGGAGGAATTTACAACGGAGCTGAATTGCTTGGGACCACCAGTGAGAACGGCAGCAAAATGGATTTTTTTATGATGTTTATAGAAATACATTTTTATTTTCCCTTGGCAGGTATGGGCTGAAATACGTAGAGGAACTGAAATACATATTTTTTTCGAATGACGAATAATTGAATAAAGAAAATTTATTACAAAAATAAAACAGAGACTGTGGCGTAAAGGTTTCTATTTAATACTTTTTAGATTTTTCTATAATATTCTCAAAATTTCATTTCTTATGTTTTCTACTTCTCCGTTATTTGACTCCACTTCAATATCTTCAGCACCATCGTACACAGTGGGTTGAGCAAGTCCTAGCATACCTTCATTACCAATACTCAATTGGTACGATCCCTGAGCACAAAATCGCAGAATTGTGTCTAGCTTTAAAATATTTGGAATCAATTTGGCTCGGGTGCACTGCTGCAACTGGTTTTCTGTACTGGACAGTAGGTTCACAAACGCCTCTTTAGATAATCTAAAGTTCTTTAAAAATCTGTAAGGAAATTTCTGTAATATTAAGTACGTCAACATATTTTGAAAATTCTAAATTTACTCAGTGGAAGCCATTTCTAGGGGGTTGGATGCGTCCCTCAACTGTTTTCTACTTCTAGCTAGTTACACTAATCTTTCATCGTCCGATGAATCGTCGAACCACAACTCCGTTGTACTCATTTTCACAAAAAATACTTTTTTTAACTTTTAAAAATAATGCTAGCAAAGAATTCCAACACAATCGGTTTTTCTTTTATTTTGATTTGCTGTATCAGCTGAGAAAAAATTATCTATTGTAAATGAGTCGAGCGATCGAAATTCACAATAGTCCTATTCTTCAACGAATGAGCACCATAATACCAAATGAAAATTCGTTCGATCAGCACTTTCGACTACAGTCGAAGATCGAATGTTGCTCATAATAGGGGCCTATGTTTGTTTGTAATGAATAGGCTCAAAAACTACTCGACCGATTTTAAAAATTCTTTCACCATTCGAAAGCTACATCATCCGCGAGTAACATGGATTATACTTTATTTTGGAAATAGGGCTCGAGATTTAGGTCAAAACGTGGACCCGGGTAACCTTCGGATGTGTATGTACAATATGGGTATCAAATGGAAGCTGTTGGTGAATGCTTTAGTCCAGAGTATTTTTCATGCCGCTCCGTGACTAGGGTCTCGAGATAGAGACCAAAACGTGGACTCTAGAATGTGTTTGTACAATATGGATATCAAATTGAAGCTGTTGGTGAATGCTTTAGTACAGAGTATTTTTCATGCCGCTCCGCGACTGGGGTCTCGAGATATAGGTCAAAACGTGGACCCGGGTAACCTTTGGTTGTGTATGTACAATATGGGTATCAAATAAAAGCTGTTGATAAGTGCTTTAATACGGGGTAATTTTCATACCTATTGATGACTAGGGTCTCGAAATATATGCCAAAACGTGAACCCGCCGTGTCTTTGCACCGAATTAAACCAAACTTACACACATTGTTAAGGAGGTATTGAAGATGGTTTCCGTATAGTTTGGATACCTCTTGGTAGATAGGGTCTGGAGATATAGGTCAAAACGTGGATCCGGGTAACCTTCGGATGTGTATGTACAATATGGGTATCAAATGGAAGCTGTTGGTGAATGCTTTAGTTCACAGTATTTCCATCCGCTCCGTGACTATGGTCTCGAGATAGAGACCAAAACGTGGACCCTAGAATGTGTTTGTACAATATGGATATCAAATGAAAGCTGTTGATAAGTGCTTTAATACGGGGTAATTTTCATACCTATTGATGACTAGGGTCTCGAAATATATGCCAAAACGTGGACCCGCCGTGTCTTTGAACCGAATTAAACCAAACTTACACACATTATTAAGTAGGTATTGAAGATGATTTCCGTATAGTTTGAATACCTATTGGTAGATAGGGTCTCGAGATATAGGTCAAAACGTGGACCCGGGTAACCTTCGGACGTGTATGTACAATATGGGTATCAAATTGAAGTTGTTGGTGAATGCTTTAGTACAGAGTATTTTTCATGCCGCTCCGTGACTGGGGTCTCGAGATATAGGTCAAAACGTGGACCCGGGTAACCTTTGGTTGTGTATGTACAATATGGGTATCAAATGAAAGCTGTTGATAAGTGCTTTAATACGGGGTAATTTTCATACATATTGATGACTAGGGTCTCGAAATATATGCCAAAACGTGGACCCGCCGTGTCTTTGCACCGAATTAAACCAAACTTACGCACATTGTTAAGTAAGTATTGAAAATGGGTTTCGTAAAGTTTGGTTGTAAATCGGAGCACTGGCAACGGGTACAGCGTTCTTTTGAACCAGCCATAATGTCGCTTACTTTTTTAACGCTTGGGGCGGAACTGAACTGTCAAATTGACAGTGTGAGTTACAATGTGTCAATATTTCTTTCTGATTTGGATGCCATAAGGAAAAAACGTAAGTGCAACATGTAAAAATTGTTTGTGAATTTTTTTGGAGTGGATTTTGGAACAGTGAATAATTTCTTACGAAATTTGAGAATTTAATGTGAAATCCGACTGAAATTATGTGTTCGTGGAAAAAAAATTTTTTTTCGTTTTATTTTTTGAAAAATATAAATGGACTAGCAAACCCGGCCCCCTTCGCTGGGCACACTAAAATAGAATAGATATGGTTTAGAACAGAAAATATACGATTTTCATATTATTTATTTCTTTATTCTTTACTAGCAAACTTGGCACCCTTCGCTGGGCACACTAAAATAGAATAGATATGGTTTAGAACAGAAAATATATGGTTTTCATATTATTTATTTCTTTATTCTTTACTAGAAGGAGGCGTGGTGAAGATGTAGTTGGACATCCGGGGATAAAAAAAGATGCCGCTTTAGGTAGAGTCTACGGGATACATCCATCCCAATTAGAATGTTTTTATCTTAGGATTCTACTGCACCACGTACGCGGTCCGACCTCATTTGCATACCTTAAAACTGTAAACGGTATTGTCAAAGAGACGTATCAAGCAGCATGCCGTGACCGAGGTTTACTTGAAAACGATGACCATTGGGGAAACACTTTAAGCGATGCTTCGTTGTCACAGTGTCCAAAAAAACTAAGGGAGTTGTTTGTAGTCATACTTTTATTTTGTCAACCATCGGAACCATTGAAGTTATGGAATACTTTCAAAGATCAGTTCTGTGAGGATATTAGACATCGGATCAGACAACAGAATCAGGATAACACTTTACCCTTCACTGAAGTTTATAATGAAGGATTAATTGAAATTGAAAACAAACTTATAGAATTAAACGACAAAAATTTAAGTGATTTTGGATTACCTTCTCCCGTTTGTACCCAGAATAATACTATTGACACAATGGTACAACAGTATAACAGAAATGATCTAACAGCGTTTGTTAATGACAATGTGCCCAAATTAGTACCGGATCAAAGACATGCTTATGAGACTATTGTGGACAGCGTGATCAATAACATGGGGAGATTATTTTTTTTGGACGCACCAGGAGGCACTGGAAAGACTTTTCTCGCAAATTTGATACTTGCTAAGATACGGCAATCAGGGAAGATAGCGATTGCAGTTGCTTCGTCAGGAATTGCTGCAACTCTCTTGAACGAAGGAAAAACTGCTCACTCTACGTTTAAACTCCCGCTATCCGTATCTTTCGATCAACGGTCTACATGCTCTATTCGGAAAAATGGGCCTCTTGGTAAGTTGCTGCAAGACGGGTCGTTGGTAATATGGGATGAATGCACCATGAGTCATAGAGCTCATGTGGAGGCCGTGGACCGTACTTTAAGAGACCTCCGAAGCTCTGCTGATGTCATGGGTGGTATCACTTTTGTATTTGCTGGAGATTTCCGACAAACGCTTCCAGTCGTCAACAGAGGTACGCGAGCAGATATTATGAAACCATGTTTAAAATCATCTCACCTTTGGACATCTGTACAACATTTGAATTTGCGCACCAATATGAGAGCTCATCTACATGGAAATATGCATAGCAACTTTCCACAACAGCTGCTGAAACTTGGAGAAAGAATTTTTCCATCTTTAAATTTGGGCCCCGATTATGCGGTTACTTTGGATGAGTCTCTAGGCCAAATAGTCCATAATTTAGATAGTCTGATAGATGCTATATATCCTGACATCGAAAACTTAGATCAAAATGATTTTCGTTGGCTGTGTGGTAGAGCAATAGTTTCTCCCAGGAATGAAACAGTCAACGAAATAAACAATTTAATTATGCAGAAAGTACCGGGTGAAGTTAAGTGCTATAAATCCATAGACACCGTCACTAACATCGAGGACGCAGTGCACTACCCCCAGGAATTTTTAAATTCCCTGAACCCCGCTGGGCTATCACCTCATGAACTATCGTTAAAAGTTGGCACGCCGATAATGCTTCTCAGAAATTTGAGCCCCCCCAACATGTGCAATGGTACGAGACTTCTTATCAAGGAGCTAAAAGATAATTTAATAGTAGCGAAGATTATCACCGCCCTGCAGCTGGTGAATTAGCTCATATACCAAGAATACCCATGATCCCTACTGATTTGCCAATACCTTTCAAAAGGCTCCAATTTCCAGTAAAAATTTCTTTCGCACTAACGATAAACAAATCACAAGGCCAAACATTCAAATTAGTAGGAATTGATTTACGAAAAGAATGTTTTACGCATGGGCAACTTTACGTTGCCCTATCACGGGTCGGGGCTCTCGACCATCAGTATATTTTGTTAGCTGAAAATAATTTAACGTCAAATGTTGTTTATAGAGAAGCTCTACAATAATTTAGTTATGTATCCTAAAACAACAGGTTGCACTGCGGGACTGCAGGCAGAAGTGAACACTTTTGCCGGGAGCAAGTCTTAGTTAGCGCTTTGCGGGCGGTCCTTTAGTTAGTTCTAATAGAGATATATTTAGTATCGGCTGTGCACCCGTGCGAAGCCGGGGCGGGTCGTAAAGAATAAAGAAATAAATAATATGAAAACCATATATTTTCTGTTCTAAACCATATCTATTCTATTTTAGTGTGCCCAGCGAAGGGGGCCGGGTTTTCTAGTAATATATATTCTTAAATATATTTTTTAGTAATTAATCAAAGATTTTTTCTCACCGACAAATGTTTTTTATATACAATTTAAGGTCGAAATTTTGGTCAAAAATCGATTTATTTTTGAGAAATCGCCATTTTTATTTTGCTTATTCTTTCGACTAATTACCAGATCTAACATTACTTTAACGAAATCTGTTTTGTTCTTTAATTTCAGAGGATCTTTTTCAGAGATATAGTAGCCACCGCAAAACAACTTTTTTGAGAGGAGCTCCCGGAGATCAGCTGTAGCTCCTTTCCAAATAAATATTTTTAATAACACTAAGTCTTAGATTACAATAAAAAGATAACATAATATGTGCACAAATTTTTATATCAATAAATGTAAAAGTTTTCTCAGAAAAAATTCTGGAAAATTCTCTGTTTTTCGGCCTTCTAACTGTAGAGGTTATCTTAATGACTGCAATTGATCAAATCACATTTATTCTTTCGTTATACCCTAATTACTAGGAAAGTACTTAGTCCTGTCACTAATTCTGTGACAAATGTTACAATGCATACGGCGAGAGCCAGTTCGCAGAAAAAAGTTATTTTTTATTTTGTTCGTATGCATTGTCTACTCGTAAATTATACTCATTGCTGTGGCAAGTTTCGCTTGTTATATTATATATTATATAAAAATTCAGCCGTTTTTCGCGTTGTGATGACCTTTACGGAGAATAGCTCAACCGCTTTTAACCAAACTTTGCCACATTGAAGAGACACATGTGGAGAAGGTTTGTGTTTTGAAACTTTAATAACACAGGCCTGCGAAATTTAACTTTTTTTAGTTTCTAGAATGGCCGTACTTGTTTCTTGTAGTTTTTTATGCGCTGAAAACGAATCTGACCTTCAAAATGCTCCATCACGTCAGGATTTTTGGTAAATGAAGCCTAAAAGGTCAAAAAATGGCCATTTTAGCCATTTTTGATAATTTTTTTTGGGATAGAAAATTTTTTTTTTTCAATTTTCGACAAAAAGATCGCATAGTACAACTCTTTAGCTTTAAAACCCATTTTTTTAAATTATTGTACGATTTTTTAAAAAAAAAGTTATGACATTTTGAAATTAACAGTTTCAGTTACATATACGTTGGGTATAACGTCTATTGGCGTAACTGAAACTGTTAATTTCAAAATGTCATAACTTTTTTTTTTAAAATCGTAGAATAATTTAAAAAAATGGGTTTTAAAGCTAAAGAGTTGTACTATGCGATCTTTTCGTCGCAAATTGAAAAAAAAAATTTTTCTATCCCAAAAAAAATTATCAAAAATGGCTAAAATGGCCATTTTTTGACCTTTTAGGCTTCATTTACCAAAAATCCTGACGTGATGGAGCATTTTGAAGGTCAGATTCGTTTTCAGCGCATAAAAAACTACGAGAAACAAGTACAGCCATTCTAGAAACTCACCTTCGCAGGACTGTGTAATCGGATACCATGGTCTCGAGAAATAGGCCAAAACGTTGACCCGGGTAACTCTAGGATGTGTTTGTACAATATGGGTAGCAAATGGAAGCTGTTGATGATTTCTATAGTATAGAGTATTTTTCATACCGTTTCCCTGACTAGGGTCTCGAGATATAGGCCAAAACGTGGACCCGGGGAACCCTAGGACGTGTTTGTACAATATGGGTAGCAAATGGAAGCTGTTGATGATTGCTATAGTATAGAGTATTTTTAATGCCCCTCCGTAACTAGGGTCTCGAGATATAGATCAAAACGTGGACCTGGAAAACCCTAGGATGTGTTTGAACCACATGAGTATCCATTGTAATTTGTTGATAAATGCTAATGAAAAGAGGACTTTTCTTTCCGCTGGGTAACTAAGGACTCCAGATATAGACCAATTGGGAACTCGCCTTCAGGTTAAGAGATTGCATTCTTATGTACTACAACCAGTTAAAATGGTCCACGAACAGGTAAATAATATTTTCAGTGTGTTGACATTTCATCATTTGTAGAAGTTTCTTAAGTCACATTTTTCACTTATTTTCAGGTCTACATGTACAGAAAAAAGTTAGTGCCATGAATTTTTATTCTTATCGATTGATGGTTCGTCCACAAGAACAAAATTATATCTTGAGATGTCGTGAACTATATCATCAGTACATCGTTGATATGTATGCCAAAACAGAAACAGAACGTCTTAATTTTCAACCAAGACGCTAATTTTTCAACCAAGCAAAATTAAGGTCTGAACAATATATTCATTTGCAAGATGCGATAGCGAATGATGCTAATATTAATGACACCGGACGTTTAACTATATTGCCATCTTCGTATATTGGTATATATGAACGAATATGCACAAGACGCAATGTATTATGTACGAAAATACGGTCGACCGGATCTGTTCATTACATTTACATGTAATCCGCAGTGGGATGACATCAAAAACAATTTATTTGCAGGACAGTCGACAACCGATCGTCATGACATTACTGCGCGTGTTTTTCGGCAAAAATGTAAAGCACTTAGGAATTTAATTGTGAAATTATATGTATTTGGGGAGGTGCGTTGCCATATGTACTCCATCGTATGGCAGAAAAGGGGATTGCCGCACGCACATATACTAATTTGGCTGGTACATAAAATAACTCCGGATCAAATCGATAACCTTATATCAGCTGAAATTCCTAATCACACTGCTGATCCTGAGTTATTTCAAGTTGTCGTTAAAAACATGATACATGGACCGTGCGGTGAACTAAATGTGAATTCACCATGTATGATTGATGAAAAGTGTTCGAAACGATACCCAAGGCAATTTACTTCAGACACAATAACGGGCAATGACGGATATCCGTTGTATCGACTTAGATCACCTAATGATAATGGCAAAACGGCAACCATTAGAATGCATAACCAGGAAGTTGAAGTTGATAATCGTTGGGTGGTTCCGTATTGTCCATTATTATCGAAAATATTCAACGCTCATATAAATGTGGAATATTGTAACTCCGTAAAATCCATCAAATACATATGCAAATATATCAATAAAGGAAGTGGCATGGCAGTATTTGGAGTTGTAAATCGAAATGATGAAATTACTAATTACCAAATGGGAAGATACATTAGTAGCAACGAAGCAGTTTGGAGAATATTATCATTTCCGATTCATGATCGCCATCCAGCTGTTATTCATTTGTCAGTCCATTTAGAAAATGAACAAAGTGTTTATTTCACTGAAAATACTGCTCAACAAATGGCCGAACGACCACCAGCAACAACACTAACTACATTTTTCAACGTATGTGAAACAGATTCATTTGCAAGAACATTGCTTTATTCAAATGTTACTAAATATTATACTTGGAATGCATCATCAAGGTCCTGGGTACATAGGCAACGAGGAATACCTGTAGATGGATATCCAGGTGTTCATTTGGGTGATGCAATCGGACGACTTTACACTGTGCATCCAAGTAAAGTGGAATGTTTCTATTTACGTTTACTCTTAGTTGATATTCCCGGCCCAAGATCATTCGAAAGTTTGAAACGAGTTAATTGTCATCTTTGTTGTACTTATCAGCAAGCATGCAAAAAATTGAATTTGGTTGAAAATGATAATCAGTGGGATGCAACTCTTATGGATGCATGTGCAACAAGTTCTCCACACCAAATAAGAACACTATTTGCCATCGTTATTGCCACATGTTTCCCAGCAAACCCAAAAGAAATGTGGAGTACTTACAAAGAATACATGACAGAAGATATCCTACATCAAGTACGTCGCATTACTGCAAATCCAAATTTGAATTATACAGATGAATTATATAATGAGGCATTAATTAAAATCGAAGACTTTTGCCTGATGATTGCAAATAAAACTCTGAGTGAGTTAGGTATGATCGCACCAAATCGTCCGATGCATGATGCATACAATGCAGAATTAAGACGTGAAAAAGAATATGATCGAAATGATCTGAACACATTTGTAACAACAAACCTACCAAAATTAAACACAGAACAACGGCAGGCATATGACAAAATTATAGACAATGTTGCAAATGAAAGAGGAGGAATATTCTTCTTAGATGCACCTGGTGGGACTGGAAAAACGTTTTTGCTATCGTTAATTTTGGCCACCATTCGATCACAGAATAATATTGCATTGGCTTTGGCATCATCTGGAATAGCGGCCACTTTATTGGACGGCGGTCGCACTGCACATTCTGCATTAAAGTTACCATTAAATATGCAAGTAATGAAGAACCAACTTAGAACATTTCTAAAAATTCCTTTTGATTTTAAGCTTTTGCTATTACAATCAATAAGTCTCAAGGTCAAACACTTCAATTATGTGGAATTGACCTAGCTTATCCATGCTTTGGACATGGGCAACTGTATGTAGGATGTTCTTGAGTAGGGAAACCATCGTTACTTTATATTTATACACCGCATGAAAATAAAACCAAAAATTTTGTGTATCAGAAGGCTTTAGAATAAGTTTTTAGTTTACAATCATTAGAGTAAGTGTTACCGATTAATAATACAATCCCATATTAAAATTATTTTTTGTACTAATTAGACGAAAACTGTATTCAAATACTTATGTACTAAACCTGAATTATCGCTTCATACTAAAAAACTCTTTTGTATATTAATATTTTTACCAAAAAATGCAACTATGCCTGAACTGTAAACGCCGTTGAATTGACAGAAGCGTGCTTTAAAAGTCCAGTTAATTTCATAAACTTTAAATTCATATACTTATAAAATATTTTCATTAAGAAGAAATAAAATACAGTGAACTTAAAGTGTTGTTTTTTACAATTTCGAAAGTCTCGTATTTTGAGCCATTCTTGCTTTTGCCTGCAACATCTTTTTATATATTGCCTTAATTTTGCATATCAATGCTGAAAAAATCGCGTTTATATATATTTTCGATAACCGTAATAATTGTTCATGAAATCTTCGAGTGATCGCGCCTACGAAACATCTGGCGAAGAAGTACCGCGTTATAACCTCCGTCATAAGAAACACGTCGAGAAAGTTCGCGAAGCCAAAATGGCCGACATAAATGGTGAAAGAAGTTCGAGTGACGACGAAAATGATTGCGCGATAGTTCAGCAAGACAAAGTGATCGAAGAACTACGCGAGCAAATAAAAGCCTTGCAAAAGTCGGTAGCCTCATCGGAAAAGGAAAAAGTCCAATACATCGAAGCCCTAAATCAACAAACCGCTAACAACGTCATCAGTGCCGACGTACCTAGCATCGAAGCTATTCCTGTTACCTTCAAGCCAACCGAAGTTACCTCTGCCAACTTCGCAACAGTCAGCGCTACTTCAGCCAGCACTATTCCTGCCGAGACTTATTTTTCTAGTAACCATTATGCCAACGCTACCTACGCCAGTGCTACAACTGCCAACGCCAACTTTGCCGGTGCTACAACTGCCAGCACCAACTATGCCAACGCTACCTACGCCAGCGCTACAACTGCCAACGCCAATTTTGCCGGTGCTACAACTGCCAGCACCAATTATGCCAACGCTACCTCTGCCAGCGTTACTTCTGCCAAGGTCAAACCCGACGCTGCCTTCGGCCCCTATATCCGGTCTGCCACGTGCCCGCCAGCAATAATGCAGCCGTACTGCCACACCAACCCTTATTGCTTAAATCTTCTGCCAGCAAGCTACATGCCTGCAGCGTCCAACCCACAAATTACACCGCAGCTCATCAATCACAAAGCTCAAATAACACCCACCATGGCTCTCCCGAAGAGTGGCCTATGTTTTCTGTGGCTTTTAAGGAAACCACGGAAATGAATTCATATTCGCAATTGGAGAATCTGTTACGTCTCCAGAAAGCCCTTAAGGGAAAAAAACAGACAATAGGTGGAGTCGTTGTTGATCCACCCATCCAGTGTAGAGGCGGCCATGAAAACATTAGAATTTCATTACGGTCGCCCAGAGCTACTTATTAGAAGCCAAATAGAGAAAGTTCGAGCGTTTCCACCCGTTACCGGAGGACGAATCGCCGATATACTCAATTTTAGCTCGATGGTATCAAACTTAGCTGCCTTTCTAGAAAATTCTGGTGCGATACCACATCTAAATAATCCAATGTTGCTCGACGAATTAATCAGCAAACTGCCGCTGAACAAAAGGGAAGAGTGGACTCGCCACATCTTCGAAATGCACAAGCCATATCCCACTGTGCGTGAATTTAGCAATTGGTTGCAGCACACCGCCATGTATGTGTCCATGGCAATAGATGTCATGCCAACAGAGTATATGCCCAACGATTTTGTGTGCCACAAACCTAAAATGTCGTCCAAGCCCGTAATGACTATAACAAAAGAAGAGAAAAAGTTTTTAGTGTGTGACCAAAGCCATATTTTAAATACGTGCTCAAAATTTAAAGATGCCGACTGTTCTAATCGCTGGAGTATAGTAAAAAATAAGCATCTGTGTTTTTGTTGTTTGCAACCTGGTCACAGTGTACAGAATTGCCGCAAGCGACGAATGTGTGGTATATCGTCGTGTAATAAATTCCAAAATCGGCTGCTTCATAGTTCCCGTGACAATAACAAAAACAATATTTCATCAGCTGATAAAGCTGTGACAACTGTTCAAACTGTGTATCAAAATCCACAACATCCACTCGCTCGATCAAATTCACCACAACGTATTATTATTATTATTAGAAGGCCATTACGCACTGCGACCAGAGCTGATCTATTGTGAAAGGCCTATTTTGTAACCCTAGAGTTTTAGGCTTTTTAGAAATTTTAGCACAGTTTTGGGTTTGTTGTTCCAAAGATTGCATGGAGATACTACGATACCACCAAGGTGGTGAAGTCTTTGTCTGCCCAACGCAGGACATTCACAAAGCACATGTTCTGAGCTTTCTATGTCCATTTCGCAAAAGCGGCAGACATTGGTCTCGGATAGGCCAATATTATTTAGATGGTACCTCAGGCTGCAGTGACTTGTAAGGTATCCGGTTAAAAGACGCAGATCTACTCTGTTTAGTGAGAGAAGTTTGTCAGATATTCCTTTGTTGGGACTTAGGAATAGTTTGGCTTGACGCTGACCGGCACAGTTTAGCCAGTGTGCGGCAAGTTTTCTTTCTTCCCATTTCCTAAGGAGTTCATTAATGTGGCCTTTTGTCAGTCCACAGAAAGGCTCAGGACCAGTAAGTTGCATATTTGCTCCTTGTTTTGCAAGGTCATCAGCCATTTTCACCACAACGTAACAAAACACTTCTCAAATATTTGCCTGTCAAGCTGAAAGGACCCAAAGGCGAAATTAACATTTTCGCTTTCATTGACGAAGGCGCAAAAATATCTCTATTGGAGGAAAATATAGCGAACGTTCTCGGCCTCAAAGGCAAATCCAATTTACTTCGCCTGAAGTGGATAGGCAATCAAAGCATGAGCGAACAGTCGCGGCAAGTGTCATTTGAAATTGCCGGCCCAAATGAAGCAGCAACGAGTTATGAAATGAGGGGAGTGCGTACAACAAAAAAGTTGTATTTGCCGCAGCAGATGTTAAATTTGAACGACTTCATACAACGTCACGAACAATTAGCAAATATACCAATCGCCGATTACAATAGTGCAGTGCCGCAAATACTTATTGAATTGTCGCATACAGAGTTAATACGAACAATAAAAACTGTGAATTTGGACGATGGCTTTGCAATCCACAAGACAATGTTAGGGTGGACATTATTTGGATCGAACGAATATCGTTCGAGTGATGGCACTATTGGTCATATCGATATTGAAAGCACACAACTGAATGAAATTAATAAACAAATAACAGAATATTATATTTTGCAGCAGAAAAGTTTGAAATAAAGCAATTGCCAAGCGTTCGTTCAGAAGCTGATATTAGGGCGGAAAAGTTATTACACGAGACAAAAGGTTTGTAAATAATAATAAATATGAAACTGGCTTGCTTTGGCATAAAGATAATGTGAAATTTCCCGAAAGTTTCAGCATGGCCATGAAGCGCTTAGAGCAAATAGAAATGAAAATGGAACGGGAAAAAGACTACGGGGAATGGTATAAAGCAAAAATCAACGAGTTCATCGAAAAGGAATACGCAAAGCGACTTTTACCTGATAAAGCTAATGTAAATGCTGATCGCACATAGTATTTACCACATTTCGCCACATGTAATGTAAACAAAGGAAACAAACGTAGACTTGTTTTCGATGCCGCAGCAAAAATAAATAATATGTCGTTGAATTGTGCCCTTATGAAAGGACCGGAAGAGTATCAACCAAAATCGCTGTTGGCAATATTGTGTAAGTTTAGACAAGGCAAATTTGCAGTATGTGGTGACATATGTGAGATGTTGCACCGGATTTTGATTCGCCACGAAGATCAAAACGCGCAGCGCTTTCTTTGGAGAGAGGGCGATCGATCAAAACCGCCAGATGCATGAGCCAATCCCCGAAGACATTTATAAGAAGTGGTTACAGTGGTACGAAACGTTGAATACCATCGAAAATTTTAAAATGCCAAGATGTTATGGCGTACAATTCTTGAATCCGAATGCCGATATACAGCTACATATTTTTGTTGATGCGAGTGAGATCGCATTTGCTGCCGTCGCCTTTTGGCGAATTCATCACGCAAATAATACAGACATCGTATTCGTTGCTGGCCGATCCCGGTGCAGCCCGCTGAAGCCATTGTCCATTCCGAGACTTGAGCTACAATCAGCCGTCTTGGGAATAAAGTTGAGGGAAGCTGTCATCAACAGCCATGACGTACAGCCGCGTAAGTCAACATTTTGGTCAGAATCCAAAATAGTTCTCCAGTGGATAAGGTCTGACGCCAGGTGCTACAAGCAGTTCGTGGCACACCGTTTGGCTGAGATCCTGCAAACATCTGAAGCCAGTCAGTGGAGGTGGGTACCAGGTAAAGAAAACCCAGCTGATGATGCTACACGCATAAAAACCTTTTCTCAAAATGGTAAGTGGTTAAATGGTGCGCCGTTTTTGAAATTGCCTGAACATAGTTGGCCAACCATGCCAACCGAATGTTGGACAATGAGGGCCTTATACGACTAGGGGGTCGGATAGATTATGCCGAATGCGTACCAATGTCAACAAAGCGACCAATAATACTGCCAAGGAGTCATCCTATATCGCGTCTTGTAGCTAAACACTATCACGAATCTTTTCATCACCACAACTTTAAGTCAGCGTTGTGCGCCATACGTCGAAAGTTTTGGATTCCTAGTGCGTGCCGATTATTGAGGTCAATTAAAGCTAAATACCAGAGATGTTAAAATTTATCCGCTTTTCCCGAATCAACACTTATGGGCCAAGTACCTAGCGATCGAGTTACGCCGTTCGTTCGCCCGTTCACATATTCAGGCGTTGACTACTTTGGGCCTATCTTAGTAGCCATAGGCCGTCGTCAAGAAAAACGTTGGTTTGCACTTTTCACATGTTTAACTATTAGAGCCATTCACCTGGAACTAGCTAGGGACCTATCAACAGATGCTGCCATAATTGTCTGTCGTAACTTTATAAATAGAAGAGGTGTACCGGTACAGCTCCGAAGCGACATGGGGACAAATTTTGTCGGCGCAAGCAAAGAAGATTGGGTAAACGTTCAAAGCGGTATGCAATCAGAGTGTGATCTTCGAGGTGTAGAGTGGGTTTTCAATGCACCTGCCAACCCATCTGCCGGGGGCATATGGGAAAGAATGGTAAGAAGCGTAAAACGAGTTTTGATGTTCACGCTGAAGGAACGAGCGCCACAGTTGGAGACCCTGCAAAGCCTTCTGATTGAAGCAGAAAATTTAATAAATTCGCGTCCATTAACCCATGTTCCGGTAGAGAGTACTGACGCCGAGCCTCTGTCACCCAATCATTTTTTGCTAGGCTGCGCGAATGATGTACAAACTCCTGCGCTGTCAGAGAAGATATGTTTACGCAAGCAGTGGCACATAGCGCAGCAGCTGAAGCAGACTTTCTGGAAGAGGTGGATACTGGAGTATCTCCCTACCTTGACCCGGCGTACGAAATGGTTTAAGATGGTGAAGCCGATAGCTGTAGGTGACATCGTTATAGTTTGCGACGACAACGAGAGCCGAAGACATTGGAAACGGGGTATCGCAACAGAAGCAAAGTCAGCCCCAGATGATCAAGTTAGATCTGTATTAGTCAAGACGTCAACAGGAATTTAACGGAGACCAGCGTCTAAAATTGCAGTGTTCGACGTTGGTAGTGATTCTCTCACCAGTGATGCGAATCACGGGGGGGAGGATGTTACCGATTAATAATACAATCCCATATTAAAATTATTTTTTGTACTAATTAGACGAAAACTGTATTCAAATACTTATGTACTAAACCTGAATTATCGCTTCATACTAAAAAACTCTTCTGTAATATTTTTACCAGAAAATGTAACTATGTCTGAACTGTAAACGCCGTTGAATTGGCCGAAGCGTGCTTTAAAAGTCCAGTTGCTTACGGAAATTCAGACGCGTACGAAGCACGACAATATATAAAAACCTCACTTCTATTTTCACGCAATTTAAACAATTTGTTAAACTTTATTAATTTCATAAACTTTAAATTCATATACTTATAAAATATTTTCATTAACAAGATATAAAATACAGCGAACTTAAAGTGTTGTTTGTTATAATTTCGGAAGCCTCGTATTTTGAGCCATTGTTGCTTTTGCCTGCAACAGTAAGTCACTAAAATAAATAAAACATTGTTATTAGAATAAGTCACAAAATAATGGCCGAGCATGAATTAAATGATGAAACAAGAAAAAACAAAGAACACTTTTCATTTATATTTTTCTTTCACCCAGCGAAGCGGGTGAGGGTACGCTAGTATATGTATGTATATAATTTTGGATAGTTTGTTCCTTCTAAGTCACTATTGAACGAATTTTACTCAACTGCTGTTTAATTTGACCAGTTGAGTATATTTCTGTTAACTTTTGGTGGAAAATATGTCTGTGGTGAACTCCGCGTGCAAAACGAGTACCCCTCAAAATTCCATGCGTTCCTGTCATTGAGACCTCTCTACACATTAACGTTCTCTGGAAAGTCACTAAGTGAGCTTATACTCTTTAGCACATGATCCAAATTAGCTTTACAAAATTTGTATAGGTGATTGTTGCAATTCCCACATAAAAACTTAATGTTTTCATTACTCGTAATTAATTCCACACTGCTGACGGTTAATTTTGCACATTTGAGATTCACTTTGGAGCATCAAATACCATATCCTACCTGATCACTGGTAAAGGACTTAGTTTTACATTTTATGCAAATAGACATTATTATATGTCTGTCCACTTCACGTACAATTTCACTTTATGACAGTTTTTAATGTAATAATGCTAGTTTTGACGAAATATTTTTCGATATTTTTTGTTATTGTATCACATTAAGCTGTTTCGTTACTTGCATAAGAGTTGTTTGAACAATTAAAAATTACAGTCTCCTCGAGATCACTGGAGGTAGGTAGTGAGCTGATAGAGTTTTGCCGAGAAATTGCAGAGATACAAAGCCCACAAATAAATTTGCATCTCTTGCTATTGATGACGAAAATGAAAACGACCAAACAAATAATATACATAAGCGAATAGAGGGAAAAACACTGTTACTAATACTCAAAATTTAAATAGTGAAAAAAAAGAAATATAATTTTAACAAACCGCCCCCAATATATGTATGTACAAGGTGTGAAATGCATCAAGACACTAAAAAATGCTTTAAGTGCAAAGCAAATAGCAATTTTGTCCTTCAAATTCTAAGAAATAATGAAGTTCGAGTTCAAGCAAATGACTTAGAAACGTACTCTCAAATATAACAAAGCTGCATACTTTAAACCAAAAAATGGGAGGGTGTTCAAAGTAGTATCAGAAGAAATAAAAAGTGAATGAAGAGAAAAAGGTCATAAGGTCATAAATATACATATTTGATATAACACAAAGAACAACAAAAAACCATTACCACTCTTTTTAATTGAATTGCATCAAATAGTAATAACAAAGACATTTACAATGTAGACAAACTAGTGCACTGCATCGTACCGTTTGATTCGTAAAAGGATAATTGCAGCATGCACGAAATGTCAGAAATATGGACACTCTTCTTTCTTCTTAATTGGCGCGATAACCGCTTACGCAATTTTGGCCGAGATTAACAAAGCGCGCCAGTCGTTTCTTTCTCGTGCTAACCGGCGCCAATTGGACACACCAAGTGAAGCAGCGTGGCTCTATAGACGGCATCCTTTCTTCCTGCGGCAGCATGACATTCCTCGTCGTACCAATTGTTTTCTCGGGTTCGCCGGAATCCGATTTCTTCTTCGGCGGCGGTACGTAGAGAACGAGAAATGTTGCTCCATTGTTCGTGGATGCCGGTTTGTTGGGCAGTACTCTCTGAGAGCAGGAGTGAGAGTCGAGTGGCGAATCTTCTGGCTGTCTGTTGTGATTGCAGCTTTTCGATGTCGAACATTCTTTGCGTAGGTAGATGCACGTTTTTTGCTGCACAGAGGCGTGTGCGCAGTTTGGCTGCAACAAGGTAGTGATCCAAGTCGATGTTGGGTCCTCGGATCGTACGTACATCTAATACACTAGAAGCGTGTCTTCCATCTATCACAACATGATCGATCTGGTTTCGCGTTTTTCGATCTGGAGACAGCCAGGTAGCTTGGTGAATCTTCTTATGTTGGAATCTGGTGCTACAGACTACCATGTTTCGGGCCCCGGCGAAGTCGATCAGCCTCTGTCCGTTACCGGATGTTTCGTTGTGCAGGCTGAATTTTCCGACTGTGGGACCAAAAATTCCCTCCTTGCCCACCCTGGCGCTGAAGTCGCCAAGCACGATTTTTATGTCGTGGCGGGGGCAGCGCTCATAGGAACGTTCCAAGCGCTCATAGAAAGAATCTTTGGTCGCATCGTCCTTCTCTTCCGTCGGGGCGTGGGCGCAAATTAGCGAGATGTTGAAAAATCGCGCTTTGATGCGGATTGTTGCGAGACGCTCGTCCACCGGAGTGAACGACAGTACTTGGCGACGAAGTCTCTCTCCCACAACAAATCCGACACCGAATTTGCGCTCCTTTACATGGCAGCTGTAGTAGACGTCGCAAGGTCCTATGTTTTTCTTACCTTGCCCCGTCCATCGCATCTCTTGGATGGCAGTGATGTCAGCCTTTACTCTCACGAGGACATCAACCAGCCGGGCAGAGGCACCTTCCCCATTAAGGGACCGGACATTCCAGGTGCATGCCCTCAAATCGTATTCCTTATTTCGTTTGCAGGGGTCGTCATCAGTGTTGGAAGTTCTCATCCGAGGCTTTGTTGCTGTTTTCATTGGGGGGTCTTTTTAAGTGGCGGGTCCCAAACCCAGCGCACAACCAGCTATGCTGGGATGCTTCGCCTTCTCACGTTAGCTCACTCCCGAACGGGTGTTCGGAAGCTAACCAGAGGATACGTGGGCTAATCCCGGACGTTGTGAGCTGCTTGAACCATATGTAGAAGAATCGTCCTGGCCACTCCCAAGTGAATGGCGATCAGTAACTTTCCCCACTTGCGTGGACTTCTACACATGGAACCATCCAATATGGACACTCAGTATGGGTAAAATGTGGAGATAATCATACCGCCACACTATGGTCTGAAATTCAAATTTTTTGGCATAAATTAGAAGGAGTGGTACTAGGCCATTGAAATTTCGCATACAGGTTATAAATGATTTAGTTAAGAAAAATTCCAAGAATGGATGAAATCAGTCATTCCCCAGGAGTACCTCCCTTAGACCTATAGTAAAAATGTTTGAATTTCAGCTCCAAAAATTGCGATATCTTAACGAAAATTGGTAAATATGTTATTCTCGTAATACGCATCGACGATACCAAAAATAGTTGAAATCGGCCAATCCCTAGGAGTACCTCCCTTGGACCTATAGTAAAAATTTGGTTTCATAAAATGAAAAATTTGCATATGATAGGCAAAAGTGGTCAAATAATTTTATTATCCAAATATTTATACATATGTTTTTACTGAATCCATTATTTTTATAATAACATTAACTGTACATCTGAAATGTGAGAGAAGTTACAGAATTATTAAATTCACTTGAATATGATATAAAAAGTTATATGTACCAAGCAAATCATTTTTGGAGGTAACAGCTTTTTTTATTTCGCTTTGTTCTGCTTGATGCGCAGTTTTCTTTAAAATAAATGCTACATAAATCACTTTGTTTTGATTTTTTGCCGCAACAGTAGCTACATGAATCAAAAAATCAACATCGTCATTGTTTTCACAAGAAAGATCACTTGCCAGCTTCCTCTTAAGCCGATCTTTTGCATCTGTGTAGGTAACCTTTGATCGTCCTGCTTTACTTGATCAGGGTTTTTCAAATTCATTTTCAGAAATTTCAATAATAGTTGTTGCGGAAACCCACTGGGGGTATTTCTCTTTAAATCTATTAACCTACATTACATTTTGATAATTTTTCGCTAACATATTCTAATAAATTTTGTATTTTTTGTCTTATTTCATCTTTTTTCTTTAAACTTAACTCATCAGGATTAATTTTTTTAAAAACCCAATCCAAAACCACATTAGTTTTGCGATCGCCCTCTATCCAAACTCCAAGCATTTCTTCGTGTTGGAATTTAAAGGTTGCTGAAAATTACAAATATACTTAAATGGGGCAAAAACGGGCAAATGTGACATACCCCAAACTTCCACCGAACATAAAAATTTGGAACAATACGGGACAATACACACAACTTTCACTCCAGAGAACACAGGTTAATACGAAATTTTCGGTTAAAAAAGCTATTAAACAAAACTCCACACTATACAGATATGACACAATAAACCACATTTTTTTTTCATTAAGTTAAAAAATAAATACCTTTCTTATATTCTTCCATTATAAATTTATTTCTTTTTTTCCTTTTTAACTATTATTGAACAGCTGTTTTCTTACAATATTTTACTGAACTGTTTACAAGTTTGTTAGTGCTTCAGAAGCATGACGTTTTACAGCTCATATTTAGAACAGAGTTGCCATATCCAAATAATTTTTTTTATATTTTAGACCACTGAAATGTCTCAATTAATACTGCGTACCTATTTTTTTGAAATAAGAAAAAAAAAAATGTTGGATTTATGCCAAAAAATTTGAATTTCAGACCATAGTGCGCCAATTACAAAGGATGCGAAATATATAAAGCCATAAAAATCCAACGATTCCCACCTTTACGCAAAAATGAAGTTATAACAAACCAAAACACAAACAATACAAAATCAACAGTAATACCAGGTATACGTTGGCTTCACACCTACAATGATATTTAATGCGATTCATTATAAAAAAATCCAGAAAATAGTAGAAAACGCCAAACAACCGCTGACGGAGATAGACGCATTGTGCGCTTTAGCAAGATAAGGACGTCAGCATTATCTTTTGACTGGGAATCATGTGGAAGGACGACTCAGATTTGTAAATGCTCATCTGGTCTGGCACGCAGAAAAGTGACGAAACATATTGTGGGCAGACGAAAGCAAAATTGTTTTATTTGGTGGAACAGGCTCTAGGCAGCATGTACGACGTCCACCAAGCACCGAATATAATCCTTAGTACACAACGAACACAGTTAAGCATAGTGGCCTAAGTATAATGATATGGGATTGCTTTTCTTACAATGGCGTTAGCCCTATCCATATGATAAACGGCATTATGGATAGACATGTTTATGTAGACATATTACAAAATATAATGCTACCATATGCCAGTTGGGAAATGCCTATAAAATAGACATTTCAACAGGGCAACGATTCGAAACATACGAGCAAGCGTGTGAAAGATTGGTATGCATCCGAAAAGATCGACCTTATGCTATGGCCACCTCAGTCCCCAGATCTTAATCCGATCGAAAACTTATGGGGAGATGTTAAGCGGGTTGTGGCAACTGCAAATGCTTCAAACAAAGCTTAGCTTTGGCAAGTGGTTAAGGAAGAATGGTCTCAAATCCCGTTGAAGCGTTGTCAGGACCTTATTGATTCCATGCCCTGCCGATGCGAAGCCGTTATTAAAAATAGAAACTATGCAACTAAATATTAGACTGTATTGAGTACAAAGATCTCAAAAAATCATTTTTGAATGAAGTTATTCATTTTTTTTTTTTTTAATGTAACCACTACTATAATTATGAACAGCCACTTTTCGGTGCAGTTCGCAAAAGTCGTCAAAAAATTTCACAAACCAATGGAAAACTAACTTTATCTTTTCACTATTATTTTCTTTGTATACTATTCTTAGAAATATATGAAAACCCGGTTAATTTGTAATGTTTCACATATAGAAAAATGAATATGAATGTTGTGAGGTTTTGCACTACTATATTTTTGAACACAGCTGTATATATCATATTACATATATGCAACTAATCATCCCAACGGAAAGGCTCATGGAGGAACAGTCATTATCATCAAAACAAGCAAAAAGCATACTGAACGGCTGCCCTATGTGTCAGCTCACATCCAAGCAACGACTATACAAATTGTTGACAACAATAGACCCATATAAATATCTTCTACAGAGAACGTTAATGTATAGAGAGGTCTCACAGCCTATGAATAGCGTGAGTTGTCAAAACTGAAGTGAAACCACGAAGACTTTTTCACCTCGCTCAACCCGACTGCGGGGAACTTCTTAACAGAGCTGATTACAATGAATTATATATAAGCAGATAATGTTAATAAGATTAGAAGGCGCAAATGTTAAATGAGCTTTTTTCGAGTACTAATTTGTAGATTCATAGTAAGGGATTCTCAAATTCAACTTACCACGCTAGTGGAGGAATTCAGATATATACCACGCTAGTAGAGGATTTCAGATTTCTTTCTGTGTTTACCACATTAGTTGAGGATTTCATATAATTTTTCACCACAGTAGTAGGGGATTCAACACACTAGTAAGGGATTCGACTTATTTCATACCCACAGCGAAGTGAATGAATTTGCGATTGAGAAAAGGGCGCAGGCAGTTAATTAATGACGCGGAAGCTGAAGTCGACGGGATTATTCGTTTGGTGTTTCTGGTACGTATCTAATTCAGGTTCAAGTCCTGAAGAGTTATATTTTTTTCCTTGCACGATTTTGTTTTTGCAATTTACAAAATGTTTGAGTTTATTTTAATTATAATTGCTTTGAAATAGTGTGCTTAGATTTTTTATATATGATATTTAGAAAATTTATTTTCTGTATAGAATAGTTCATATTGGATACTGATACGTAGAATATATACATATAAAACAACAAATCGAATAAATGACTCACTTAGAAAGATCCATTAGCAATTAGAGATTAGCGGAAGCATGAGAGACATGTCGTAGTCGCGCAACAGCGTTCCGTATTTGAGTCATGTTCAAGTCCTGTAAACATTTTTCTTTGTTCGATTTTTTTATTTAATTTTTTGAATTTGGTTTAATTAGAATTGATTTAGAATAGTGTATTCAGCTTTTTCTAATATCTGTTATTTATTCATACTACTTTTGAACTGATTAATATGTAAAACAGCCATAAAGGCAATGCATATAAATATGCATTCATATATTTAATCTGTTTAGTCAAATCTGAACTACTTACTTACACATATTGATGAGAAAATATTCTAATAAACATTGATGCATCCAGAAAGCCAAACGCGCATACAGACATATGTATATACATATATAAATATGCATACAAACCTTCATCGAACGCAAAATGTATGCATATAAAAAACAACAACTGCGACCGTCTTCTTGTCCGTCAGTGAAAAGATGGGATATGTATACCCTATGATCAAAAAGTACCGAGAAGGTGATGTTGACTGTTTTTTTCAATTGCCAAGGCGTAGTGCACCAAGAGCACTTTCCATCGGGGGAAACAATTCTTGGATTTTGCGTGATGATAACGCGCCATCGCACCGAGCCTAAATTGTACCATCGTGCAAGCACCGTATTCACCTGATATGGAAGGAGATTTCATTCGGCAGAGGAGATCAAAGAGAATGCGACGAAAGAGCTAAAGACCATTCCTTCGTCGGCATACCAGGGGTGCATGGAGGACTGGGTTAAACGTTGGCATATGTGTGTTGCTTCAGACGGGTCATATTTTGAAAGAGATAAAATAAATTTGCCTGAAATTGAACTCTGTTTTATTTAAACATTCCCGCTACTTTCTGATCATAGGGTATACGTATATGTATGTGAATATACACACATATGCGGCTTTGCGGACAGAAAAATGTGAATCGCTGGAATTGTTCAATGAATCTAACTCGCATTCAACTCGTGGCTGTCGAACAGTTAGAAAACATATTTATATAGATGTAAGGGTGCATACATTGTATATACGGAGCTGCGTCCACTCGACATGACAAAAATTCAAGATTTATCAAATATTCGAAAATAATATAGTTTTACGCGAAATATTTCAATATTGACTATTTTCGGATGGTCGCGAAAATTGGCATATGGGTGGCTCGTTTTATGAATGAAAGTACAGTGAAACCTCCTCTTGCGGACACCTCCAACAAGCGGACACTCCCCATAACCGGACAAAAACTGAGGAACCAAGCTTTATGTTATGTTTTTAGAACGAATTCCACTCTAATAACCGGACACTCTAATAACCGGACGCAGACACTTTTTCTCATTTTTTTTGTTCTAATCACCTCTCGAAAGCGGACGCGGACCTCTCGGTAACGGACAAGCAACATACATATATCACTGAACAAATGTGTAAAGAAAACAATAAAAACCTCTCATAAGCGGACGCGATACTCTAATCCGCAGACAACAAAGATAGTAGATAGACACTAGTTGAAATAAAAAAAGAATACATAACTAAACTAAACACACGAATCTACATGCTGAAACATGTGAACGTGTAACGGGATCTATGTGTAACAATGTGTAGCTTTTAGCATGAAACGAACAGAAATTTTTGAATAATTTGATTTGTATTTTGCAAAACTTTTATATTGTGTTAATTGTTTCAATAGTGAAAATGTCACAGAAAAAGAAAATGCCTTTCATTAAGGAAAAAAATGGACGTTTTAAATGTGGTTGATAAGAAAAATTTATCTCTTCGTGCTCTAGCAAAGAGGTTAGTACTACACAAAATTTTAAATATCTTTTCAACAGGTTTCCTTTTGTTTTGCTTTTAAAGGTTCAATATTGGAAAAACCCAAGCTGCCACTCTCGTGAAACAAAAGGAAGATATTAAGATATTAAAAGAATATGGATGGGCGGTGATAACGTCAACAAAAAGAAAAAGTTCTTAAACGCGGATGGCTCAAAAATTGATACGCCAAGACTTTAGAATGTTATCTTGAAAACCTTTTTCTGAAACATAAACAGGAAAATCTACGACAGACTACGGTATATGAATTTTTGAAGCCTAAAATATAAATATGTTCAATCAAATATGTATATTGAAATGTGTAAATATATTCATTGCTCCCAATATAAAAATGTACATACATACATACATATATTTTTCAATAAATATGAAAAAACTGAACGTACCATAAAAAAACATAAAAAACTTGTTTAAACAGGTGGGATAGTAATTTTAACTTAGAGTTTTTTTTCAACCCCCATAAGCGGACACTCCCCATAAGCGGATGAAAATTGTGGAACCGTGAGTGTCCGCTTGTGGGAAGTTTCACTGTACTTTTGTTGTGATATACAATATTTGAGACTATTCAGCGCGTTGCGACTAAACGAATCATGGCCGCTGCGACTGCATCTACGAATGTACTTTGTTTTTGTAGTCGAAAGGTTTAGAATTTTAGCTATGGATGACATGCGCTTGTGAGGTATAGTATGTGTTTTTGTTGTGTTCTAGAACATTTTAGAATGCGTAGTGCCAATGCGGTCGTCGCGCTGCGCTTGCTGCTGCTTTCACGTCAATCAAAGTATTTTGTTTTTGTAAATACAATATTAGGAATATCGTCTGCCGGTAGACAAAAGTACAGGGAAGCAAGAAGGGAGCGCTGTGCTCGCGCATATACATATATATGCATGTACATACATATGTATGAACGTACATGGATGTAGTTACATATGAATACAATTATTTTGTAGAAAGCTTAGAAGGAAAGTAGGTTTATGCATATGTATGTATATATCTATGCATACTAGGGTAGTGGGTACATACATATACATGCACATCTGCATAGGCTTTATAGCAGATTTTTTTTTTTACACTTGTTAGGAATAAACTCGTGATGTGCTTTGACATGTGTAAATATGATATACTAAGTCAAGGTTATTTCGGCATACATGAAAACATATGTAGATGTACACATGAAAGGAAGATGTTGTTGTTGCACTTGTGCATTATTGTTTTTATGTACAAATGTACATATGTACATACATGTGTAATATGCTGCCAAATACATAAACTATAAATTGAAATGCAATATAAAATAAGTGTTGGTTTATCTTAAACCAGTGGTCGCCAAACCGTCGATCGCGAGCTCCCGGTAGCTCGCAAAGGCAATTCTGGTAGCTCGCGCTGCTCACGTTGCAAAAAATCCAAAACTCTGAAAATCATACCAGTATTAGCAAATTTCAGAAATTTTCATAATAATTAGATAAACAGCGGCCACACTGCGGTAAGCGATTTCGCGCCGACAAACACGACGCGAAGTCGCGTCTCCGTTCTAGGATCGGCTGGAACCGATTAGCGTGTTCGAGAATTTTTCGGCTTTATATATACGCAATGCACGTCGACATTGCGCTCAGTTTAATACTGAACGGCATTATCAACGTTCTGCGTGCAGCGGTTGGGTTAGAGTTCGAAACATTATGGCAAGCAGTAGTAATTTCCATTCGGAATGGGAAGAATAATACTTCTTCACAGAAGTTAAAGGCAAAGGTGTTTGTTTGTTATGTAATATAATACATCTGTGTCAGTTCCTAAAAAAGGAAATATCGAGAGGCATCATAAAACTGTACATTCGAATTTTGAGAAGGCATTCCCGTTAAATTCTGCCACCAGAAAAGAAAAACTGAAACATTTAAAAATCCAGTTAATTGGACAACAGAAAATATTTTTGAAAACAATCGACAAAAATAAGGCTGCAACTGAAGCATCTTATCGTGCTTCCCAGATAATTGCACATAAGAAAAAACCTTATGAAGACGGGGAAATCATAAAACAAGCATTTTTGGAAGCTGCAGATTCTTTATTCGCCAACTTTAGAAATAAAGACGAAATAGTGGCTGCTATAAAATCTATGCAACTTTGTGTTAACCCTAGAACACACACCCGGGTACAAATGTATCCACTTCAACTTTGAAGTGTTGTAACATTTGAACCGCTATACCTCTATACCGCTAACTTCTGATCTATAAAGATTATTTAGTTTTGAGTTCAAATTCAAAATTTGAACCAGATCGGACCATTGGTTCAGGAGCTACAGCCTTCCAAACACATTATATAAGTAAACACACACCCGGGATAGTAAAAATCCTCATAATAATCAAAAAAAAACATTTTTTATATTATTTTTTATTTGAAAAATTAAAAATATTCATTTCACACATTATATTATTGACTTTTATTATAAAAATTATAAAAATGCATCTTATATCTAAGGAAAATCATGGCAAATAGAGCAATTTGTTGATGTGACCGAATGTTCAAGACACATTGACTTCTTACATTTGGCGCACAGCTTTCTGGTTTTTCTACGGCGTTTTTCCTCTTGTGCGTAACATAAATAGCAAGATCCGGACACAGGTTTTGGCGTGCGCGCTGCGTCAGATGTTGATGCTGCTGTTGACACCATTGATTCCAGCGGTCGGTTGAAATATGCTTCAATAGCAATTTTAGTCGAAAAATTTCGCGTCACTTGACGATTTATGGCTCTGGCTTCAATAATGGGCATACACAATGCTTCAGCCAAGCTGCGCAGGATCTGCTTACGCTTGTTGTTTGTTCTCCAAGGCAACATAGGGTTATTCAAATCGTAGACAATGTAGGCTGCACGAGCTGTAATGTCCAACATGTTGAAGAACATCGCTAGTGGCCATCGTTTTGTTTGTCTTTGTGTTGGATATTCCGCAAACATTTGGTCCATTCGATCAACACCACCTTTGGTACGATTATAATATTCAATTATTTCAGGTTTCCCACTGTCAGCTATTTCAAGAGCACATTGTCACATTATTTTTGAAGCCAAATGTCGTTGAACCAATTGTCCTGTTTTTGTTCTACTTCATTTCTTGAGGAATATATGATTTGTTTTTGCGCAAAGTTCCAACGATCGTGAGTTTCCAGGTGAGAAGCAGTTCTGTAACTGGCAAGGTCGTAAAAAAATTGTCCATTGTAATGTTTCGGCCACTTCCTTGGTATTTGGCAGACTAATCCTTCACCACTCGTTCGCCTTGGTTCGTTTCCCTACCAGTTTCTGCTTGGCCAGTATATATTTGTCCATGCAGTGGATATGCATTTGTGGCATCGCAAATCCACCAAACCTTGACACCATATTTAGCAGGTTTTGACGGTATGTACTGCGTAAACCGTGTGCGTCCACGGTAAGGAAATAATTGTTCATCAATCGTCAAGCATGAGCTCGGCTTGTAATGTGTAGCAAGATTATTGTTCATCATCGTCCACAACTCACTGATCGGTGCTGCTTTATCAGTTAGTAAGCGTGTTGCACGAGTGTTTTTATCGTCAAATCTTAGGAACCGGAATATCGAACAGAAACGGTTGACTCCCATTGTGGCGCGATATAAAGGATATTTTTTGACGCCCCATAAATCTCGAACATGTTCTCCATTGCTATGGTTCGCACCAGTCATAATAAGTATGCCAAAAAATGCATACGGCTCTGTTATTGACACAGGCGTCCATGACTTAGGAGTTGTGTTTGGATGCGCATTGTTGTAAGCATTATAAGTTTCTTTTGCTAACTTATTTGTGTGGCGCATAATTATATCAGCCATTTCAATGTTCATGAAACATTTGAATGTTTGCTCTATTGACAACATTTCAGTGCATCTAGCTGGTCCAGAACGTTCTCTTATAATATTTTGTCTGAGTACCTGATGACTTACATTTGGTTCTTTCATCCACTCAGTACCATCACGTGCAACAAATTTTTCGCCACTAGCAGGTAATTCATTATTTTCTTCTACTTCTTCTTCTTCATCGTCTTCTACATCATCCTCATAGTCCGCATAATCAGGTACTACTTTGCGAAACTTCAGCATCGTCATCAGCAATTTCAATGTCATTGAATTGAATTTCTTCTTCATCTTCTGAGTCAAAGCCATAGGGAGCGTCATCGTCACAAATTTCATCAAATAAAGATTGTATATATGATTCTCGCTGTTCCTCAGTTAGCCTGCATAATAAAAAAAATTAGTATATGTTTACATTGTTGCTTATTTTACATTTTTTAACTTCTATATGCTGCACTTGATAAATATTCGTTTCTTCTTGAAGTCATTTCGTATACAGTTATTTATAGTTTCATTTATATTTATTTTCACTTATATTTTCACTTCTTACACTTTTGAGCACCAAAACAATAATGAAAATATCAACAGGCAGCATTTATAACAACACCTCGTGTGAAAACAACCCTTGCAGCTGCATATAAAATACAAAAACCAGTTATACCAGTGTATTTGCTACCTACGTACCCATACCTTGCGCGACCTTTTTGCACATATCTTTTGAACCAGGTAGAATATTTCAATGAAATAAAAACCAAAATGTGTATTCGTTGTTACTCTACAAGTATATTATTATAAATTATATAATTTTGTTTTGCATTTATCAGGACAACAACATAAACAAAAATCCACTGTTGCATGTCCTGACTTTATTTGCCCATATCGCTGGAACCAGTAGGAATATTCGAATGAAACAAAAGACAAAATACTTGTTATATATTAAAATATACATTTCAAAAAAAAATCATAGAAATCGGTTGAATAAGCATTAAAAAAACCGCAAACAAGGTCCAGGGTACAAACGTATCCCGGGTGTGTGTTTACGTGGTATTTTCTGGGTGTGTGTTCTAGGGTTAATACATTGATGAGGCGAGTAGAAGTAATGAGCAATGATATTTTTTTACAGTTAAGAAGTGACTTAGATAACTGTATTTATTTTTCACTGCAACTGGATGAATCAACAGATGTAGTTGACACCTCACAGATGGCCATATTTGTCAGGATGTCTTTTAGTGATTTTACAATTAAAGATCTTTTGAAGTTTATTCCACTCAAAGGACATACTACTGGGCTAGAGCTGTTTTCTCATTTAAAAAATCTCATATCTTCTGAGAAAATTTCAATATCAAAAATGGTAGGCCTGACAACTGACGGTGCTCCAGCTATGGTATGTTGTGATAAGGGGCTCGTGGCGCTATGTCATAAGGATGAACGTTTTGCACAATTTCTTAGTTACCACTGTATTATACATCAGCAAGCATTATGTGGAAATTTTCTAAACTTGAACAACGTTGTGAAACTGGTGGTGAAAATTGTGAACAAGATTAGAGCTCAAGCGTTACAAAGAAGATTATTTAAAACCTTGGCTGATGAAATTGACTGTCAATACGGAGAGCTACTTCTTCACTCTGAAGTGCGATGGTTAAGCAGAGGACGAGTGCTCAAACGTTTCAATGATGTCCTGCCTGCTATACTCCAATTTTTCAAAGAACGCGATGAAGTGATTCCTGAACTGGAAAATTCGATTTGGCTCAGAGATTTTGGTTTTCTTGTGGACATTACAGAGCAATTAAATGAGCTTAACTTGCAGCTTCAAGGCAGGGATAAAGAATTAGCGGAAATGATTTCTGATATAAATGCATTTATAACAAAACTTGAATTTTGGGAACAAAACCTAAAAAACCGCGATACTAAGCATTTTCCTATTCTTTCCGAAAAGATATCCAAAAATCTATTAGAGCCCTATGACAGTAAATATCATATGGAAATAGTTTCTAACTTGAAGGAAAACTTCAAAAATCGTTTCAAGGATTTCAGCAAAATTGCTTTAGTGACGCAATTTGTTGTTTCACCCTTCATGGACATTGATATACAACAGTTTGCAACTTGTATTATGAACAACTTTGGCGAAGACACTGCTGTGACAGAAATGGAACTGATTGTTTTTCAAAGTGACTTGACTTTAAAATCTTTAGGTTCAAATACAAAATGTATATGGACTTTAGTAAGTAAAGATAAGTATTCAGTTTTATGTCGTGTTGCGTTGAAAGTGAAAGCGTTATTCAGTTCAACTTATTTGTGTGAATCTTCTTTTTCCAATATGAAATTTATTAAAAATAAATACCGCAATCGGCTTACAGATATACATTTGGATAACTGTATTCGAATGACTGTATCAAATTATACTGTAAATATTAAAAAAATTATCGATGAGTCAGAATGTCAACCTTCTCATTAAATATGCTCTTTTTATCTGCCCATATTTTATTTATATAATAATGTACTATTACTGTTTTGTTGTTTTTTTAAGTCGCTTGTGATTTGCCATTATGAGTTAAGTTTATTATATATAGAACGTATATTAGTAAAATGAATACATGTATTGTATGTCGAATATAACTGTGTATTATTTAATTTATGTTGGCTTGTGCAAGTAGCTCGCTGTTTATTTCAAAATCTTGACATGTATGTACATATCGTATTGTCATATACCATCATTTATGTATGAATATACATACATAGTATGTACATTCATTTATGTAATTATGTAATAAAATCGCCATGAATTGCTTTCAGAACTTTATTAAAATTTATTCGCGTCGCGCGCATGCATATGTATGTATGTAGACATTACAAAACCTTGTTTCACAACGCAGTCGCAGAAGCAAACGCACCGCGCCTTTATCCCTTTCAAATGCATGACTTGGCATCAATTCTCGGCGCCAAACTTTTTTTTTATTTTATTATTTTTTTAATGCATTCAAAAAAAAATTGTGTGTAATAAATTTTAAGTATCCGCTTATTATTTCAAAAATAAGAAAATAGTAAAAATTTAATTGGTTTAATGTCGAGGTGAGATATGTGTTGTGTGTTGAGGTGAAAGATATGTGGTAGAAAACTCAGTGTGGTAAAGTAGGTGTTGTAAAATGAGTTACTACAAACCTTTCAAATCTCAATTATACTAAAAATAGTTAACAGTAACATTTTCGCATTCTCATTCCATTAACATTCTCTGGTATAAATGCATTGGCATTTGAATATGCATTTATTTGTTCCTTTGGCAAACGAAATTTTTTTCAATTTAGAATTTATTACAGGGATTAATATATGTATGCCTTTTCTAGATAGTATAAAACGTTGAAGTTTAAAATAAATAAAAGAAGAATTCAAAGAAACGTACATATGTGCATATATGGAACAACTAAGCTCAATTTCATCTTTAATAAATATTGCAACGCTTATGTATGCACTGAAGCAACCATGAACTACCTCACGAGCACCGCCTTATCATATTTCATGCAATAATTAGGGAATAAATATCCGAATGATCGAATTCCTGCCTAACAAATGCTAAAACAATTCTTGTAAATGCATGTACATATTTGTTTGTGCGTATGCACACTTGATGCCCTAGTCTATGTACGTACATATTTGTGTTTTAAACTCCCAACAAAACATTGCTTATTATTATATCATACACATATGTGTGTACATACAACCGCACACGGTTGTGTGCTCACTCTTCGGGGTTGAATGACTAAGCTCGGCTACAAGCTACCGTGGGGGTCAGCAGGTTGCGGATAGCCGGAAAGCCTGTGCTAGCAGGTTAGTTACGAAATATGTTTAAACGAATAAGCAATACCCGACAATGAGCGGCCAGCAGTGGAGGAGCGATGCCAAATGACAGCCCATCCGATGAGGCATCCGGTGACAGAGGCGCAAAAACGATGCCTCTGAGAAATAGTTGTCTCCCTCATCATGCAAGGCCATGGGGAGCAAATCAAAAATCCAGACGAGGTTTCCATAATGGACGGCTTCCTGGTCAGCTTCTGTGCATCATTTTAGGTCCGGCTGGTAATTGACCGGTATATGCCGTGGCGTTCTGGGAGTCTCTCATCACTTTAAGAACCATCTCTGTTGTTGAAGTGAAAAGAGTGATGTGAGCTTGCTCTGCCGAGGTGCTAGCCAGCCCCTTCGGGCCCTAGTCAGGGAGTGTGTATTGGACGCAGAGGTAGTAGTATGCGTTGCCCCGTTCCTGTTTATTTCGGCTCGCCCCCCTACACACGATGCGCTGGTAAACAAAAAAATAATGGAAAACAACATGAGAAACATTATAAACAACAGCAGCAACATTTATGGAGCCATTATGGGCAGTGGGAATGAGAGCCTGGAAGAGGCTATCAGAAAGTTACCAGGTGCAAGTGGATTGAGTGATCTACTAGTGGACCTAACTAAGGAGGACAAGACACCGAAAAGCCGTATAATCACGGGGGCTGATCCTTTTAAGCGCGCAACAAAGTGGAGACGGGGTTCTACCAACACGCTCAGTGTGGAAAGGCCTGAGAGAACAAAATCGTCGCCACCTGCGTTCCAAAAAGCAATGAAAATGCAGCACAATCGGGTTGACGATTTGAAAGTTGACAGAAGAAATGCATTTACCGCAACGCTCGATTAACAACCACATAAGGGAACTCCTTGAAACGATCACTAAGCTACACTCGAGAGCTCAGGAAGAAGTGAAGGGCAAGGAGACCAAGCGAAATTTTCTCGGAAGAGTAATGGCTGAAGGAACACCGAAAAGACCACGTGACGACAAACAGCCGAGCAGCAAACCCCACCCAAGAAAAGCAAACCACACACGAGGATGAGCACAAAGTGGCAGCAGGTGCAGGCAAGAAAGGCAAAAGGAGAGAGTAATGCCAAACGGGGATGTGAGGAAAATAAAGTGGCAAATAAGCCACCCCCCAGGCCGGATGCGATTGTCATTGCGTGTGTAGGAAACATGACATACAGTGACATTCTCAGGGTGGCTAAAACAGATTACGCCCTGCGAGAACTTGGCGAAAACGTAACGCGTATAAGAAAGACGGGCAAGGCGAAATCGTGCTTCATTTGAAAAAAGAGCAGATGGCAAACGCAGGAGTATTCCAGAAGAAGATTGGCAAGGTGCTAGGTGCCCAGGCGCAAATCAAGGTCCTAACCCACGAAATGTTGGTAGAGGACATAGGTGAGGCACTACGTATGCAAGTTAACGAGCTTAACCTATTTAGTGAAAGTGCGATAAAAAGTGTTAGAGCGGGGTATGCAGGCACGCAAACAGCGGTAATAAGCTTAAAAGCGCTTGATAAGCAAAAAGACAAAATTGGCTGGGAGGTATGCCGCATAAGAGAAAAGCCTGACTTGAGGAGATGCTATAGAGGCCTGGAGTATGGATGGTAAGGGCGTCTCAAATGTGGAGAGAAGGGTCGCCAAGCGAAAGTATGCGAGAAAAAGCCTGTACCATTGCGAGGCTGCACAAGAGCTGCTAAAATAAAGGGTATACAAAAATAAGATGGATGTTGTGCTAGTCAGCGACCAACATAAAAACCTAAACGTTGGAACGTGGGCCTCGGACAGGAAAAGTAAAGCTGCTATATGGGACTGTGGAGGAAATACCCTGCAGGACAAACCTCACACAAACTGTGATTACTATACCTGAGCTAAAATATGAGGCATTTATTTCTACAGTTGCTACGCGCCATCGAAGTTGACGCAAGCAGAGTTCGAAAACCTGCTGAGTGAACTTATGCAAAACGCTCGTGGTACCACACCAAACGTGCTTCCGGGTGATTTCAATGCATGGGCGTGGGTAGCAGATACACCATTAAAAGGAGAGGTGCCTTGATTAAAGCATCCTCACTGTTTGATGTGGTTCTGCTAAACACTGGAGGAAAATCACCTTCGAAGTGAATGGTCGCCAATCAATAATCGACATCACTTATGCCAGCAGGGCTCTAGTACGATCAGTAAGCTGGCAAGTGTGTGATTTCTACATAGGCAGTGACTACTTAGCCATTAAGGTAGACTTTTCGCATGGAAAAGAAGCCGTACAAAAAATACAGAATAAGGGCTGGAAGGTGCAGACGCTTGCCGAAGAACTGTTCCAAATCGGGCTAGAAAAGAACCTGACTAGCACCAACGATTTGGAACTACAGGCGGAGCTGCTAGTAAAACATGTTAGCAGAGCCTGCAATGCCGCTATGTGCAGGTAAATACAGAGCGCACCCAGAAAGCCTGTATACTGATTGAACGAGGTGATCAGCACCCTAAGAAACGAATCCAAAAAAGCAAGGCGTCTGTCCCAAAGGCATTATGGGCTGGCAGAACACCACAGGCTCCGCGAGAACTATAAAAAGAAGCGGAAAGAATTAAAGAAAGCCATTAAAAGCAGGAATTCAGCCAGCTTTAAAGAATTGTGCCAGAATGTGGACGAAAACCCGTAGGGCTACAAACTCGTTATGGCCAAGGTCAAAGGAGGTAGATGACAGGCACCAACTTGCCCCATTCATTTAGAAAAGATTGTATAGACACTATTTCCAAAGCAAGACATGCAACCAAGCCAAACCGCAATTACACACAGCAGAAAGTAGCGTAACAATCAGTGAGGCAGAGGTGATTTTGGCAACGGAAAGTTTCTGCAATGCTAAGGCACCAGTACCTGACGGCATTCCGAACAAAGCGCTGAAGATCGCTATCAGGCGCAACGCAAAGCCATTTGCAGAACACTTCACCAGGTGTATAAATGAAGGCATGTTTCCGAATGTATCGAAGAAGCAACAAGTAGTCCTACTTCAGGAACCAAATAAGGCACTGGGTGACCCAAGCTCTTATCGGCCATTCTGGATGATAGATAATATGGATAAAATCTTGGAGAAACTAATCTGCACGTGCCTGGAACGGCATCTGGAGAAAATGCCGGCTGAACTATCCGAACATCAGTTTGGTTTCCGAAGAGGTCGTTCAACCATCGACGCCGTCAGTAAGGTGACAAACATTGCAAGCAAGGCAATTGACGGTGAGTGGTGGATGCATAGTACTAAAGAATACTGTGCAGTTGTCACTCTGGATGTCAAGAACGTCTTCAACTCGGCACATTGGCCCCATATTAGGAAGGCTCAGAATACCTAGTACGGGTTATAAACAGTTATCTGTCGGAAACAGTACTTCTATACAATACAGATGAAGGTCCTAAGAGACATGCAGTAACGGGCGAAGTACCGCAGGAATCTGTAATGCGCCCGATCTTATGGAATGTACTATATGATGGGGTACTGCAACTCCGAATACCGCGGGAAGTGCAAATAATAGGATACGTAGACGACATTGCGTTGACCATAGTCGCCAAAACAATCCCTCAGATTCAGAGCATCTGCAGCGAGGCAACAACAAAAGTCAAACAATGGCTAACGGCGATTAAACTACAACTAGGAGGACAAAAAACAGAAGCAGTTCTCATTACGAGTAGCAAAAATTTAGACAGGACAGGACAGTGTAGTATGAAGCAGTATGTGTCATATCGGGTATCATGCCACCGGATATAATGGCCTCTGAACTGGATAGAGTCTACGACAAAACCAAAAACCTAAACAGGCGGCTAACGGCGGAAAAGCGTAAGGACCACACTAAACATTGATGGGTTTAACGTCCCAACGCAAGCTTTAAGGAGCCCATTAAAAAGCATGCGGAAAGGCAGCCATGGTGACGGCGGCACTGTCAAGAATTATTCCCAACATTGGTGGTCCCACTCAGAGTAGAAGAGCGCTCCTGGGTAAAGTTACCCAGTCTACGCTCACGTATGCAGCACCCATATGGGGTAGAGCCCTGATACAAAAAACCTACGCGAAGAAGGCGGAAATAGTTTTTAGACTAAGTGAACTTAGAGTTGGCTGTGTTTTCAGGACAGTGTAGTATGAAGCAGAAGGTGTCATATCGGGTATCATGCCACCAGATATAATGGCCTCTGAACTGAATAGAGTGTACGACAAAGCCAAAAACCTAAACAGGCGACTAACGGCGGAAGAGCGTAGGAAAGACGGGGAAGCATAATTGAGTGGCAAAATCGCTAGGACCTAGCGACAAAAAGGAGGTAGTCTCAGAAACTCATCAGAAGCGTGCAGACTTGGGTTGAGGGAGGACATGCTGATACAAATTACTACCTGATACAGTTGCTGACGGGACATAGATGCTATAGAGAGTATCTTCAAAGACTCGGCAACGAGGGCGCAGCAGACTGCTCGTTCTGCGGCAATGGAACGTGGATCATATCTTCTTCTCCTACCCGAGATACGCAACTGAAAGAATGTCCACTGAAGAAACGATAAGGGAAAAAATATTCCCGGGCAACATTGTAAATCACATGCGGCAATCGAAGTTGGTGTGGACCAAGATGAGAGAATGGTCCGCAAATGCGTTACAGGAACTGCGAAAAAAAGAATATGAACGCAGTAAACAAAGAAGACAAACAAGTAATGACGGGTAGACGGAGACAGACACATAAATGAAGAGTCATTCTGGCCAGCTTGGCCCTGCGATTCAATGCTTAAACGCCGGTACCGAAGGGAAAACTAAAGCTACAGAGGTCGGAGTTAGGGTTTAGTACGTAGGTGTACTGTTTCGCAAGTCCAGTTTAGCAGTAATACTGACTGTGCGTGGTCCCGAAGGAGGTGCACCTTTAGCCATCAGTATGAATCGTGCATGCCGGCTATGCTGATAGTATCTATGTAAGATTCCCCTTTCGGGTACGAAAAAAAAAACGTATGTGTATCCTAATAAGCATTGTTTCCCTGGAAATTCAAAATACCAATATGTACGTACATAGGTTAGGGCATCAAGTGTGCATACTCACATACAAATACATATGTACATGCATATGCAAAAGTGAAATGTTTTAGCATTTGTTAGGCAGAAATTCGATCACTCGGATTTTTACTCCCTAATTACGTATTGCATGAAATATGATAAGGCGATGCTCTTGAAGTTCATTGGTTCTTCAGTGCATACATATGCGTGCAATTTAATATTGGGATTGGCTAGTCATCCATCTTCTTTGCGGCATATTTGGTGACCATCCAATCATCATGCGAAGACCATGGTACCGACGAAGATCCCCTTTGTTATTCCCATACCCCTGTCATCCCATTATTTCCTCCTCCCTGTGTTATGCAACACCGTGCCCATTGGATGGTTTGCAGCCAGGGGGTTCACCAGACCGGCTGTATTTCAACGACGCCTTCCTAACACCGGGCCGCCGTAGGCAGTAACTGTGGCCTTGCCACGGCATTGAGCGCTGCCGTGGTGGAAATTTTGAATTCCCCGTTATGTAAAATGGACCACTGCGCTCGCCTCATCGAGCAGGTGGTCGTACGGAAAAGATGAATACAAAAAAAAATAACGTAAGCGACAAAGCTTCCATTGTAGCGGGAGCAGGTTACGATGGTCGTAATGCTGTCCATGAAGACTCGGACCATGAAAGCGTCGGGAGCACAAACACAACTAAGGAAGAGGCTCTTCTGCGTTCTCCGGCTGGGTCCAATGGTGGTGCTTCGGATAGCAAGAACAGGCCAACGATCAAGCCCGATAAGGAGAAGCTGAAGGCCAAAACTCGGTACAAGGCCGCGGTCAAAGTTTGTGACCGATTTGGCGGCAAGTCCAACCTAACGAAGCAAGCGGAGGAACGGTTGGCTTGGGCCAGAGAGGAGATAAAAACTGGCCGGGCCTTCTACGCAGGCCAAGACTACATTATCCAGATCAACAAGCCGGCAGAGGACCTGCTTTACCCGTGATTCGGGAGGTTGGCTTGGGGAGTTGGTAGCGTGCAACTTCGTCCCAAAAAGCGCAACCCGGCAGATGACAATCACAACGCGCTCGCTGCGGGGGAGGTGGAAAAGGATCTCGGTATCGATCCTGGAAGCCTCCCTCAATATACAGGAAGTAGAGAAAAGTGAGTTGGAAGAAGTATCCAACCCCGAGAATGGGGCTAATCCTTCAGATAAATCTCCACAAAAGTAAGAACGGCTCAGCCAAGCTCCTGCTCAACATAGAGGGAGTCGGAGACAGAACTTCCTAAGCTGGTAGAAACAGCTGCCAGAAAGAAGCACGCTCTGGTGGTAGGAACGGACGCAAACGCACATACCACGGTCTGGGGTAGCGCAGACAAAAACGACCGAGGTGAGTCACTATTTAACTATATTCTTCAGAGTAGCCTAGAAATACCTGATAGAGGGGAAGAACCAACATATGTTGGAGCAACCTCGAAGAATGTACTTGGTTTAACATTCTACACAAGCCAGCATGTTATGATACAGGAATGGGAGGTGTTGAGTGTGACTTTATTCTCTGGTCACAGATACATAAGCTTTCAGGTTTAATTCCGCTCAAAAAACAAACTTATATCCTTTAGAAATCCTAAGAATACGAACTGGGACTTTTATAGGGATATACTATCAAAAACACCAATGACACCCCGGAAATACAGGTCACCCATCGCACTTGAGAAAGGGGTCGAATTGTTTGCAACTACTCTCGTCAAAGCCTTCAAAAGATCCTGCCCCCCAACACGTAATAGACGCATGTAAAGCCTCCTTGGTGGAACAAGCTATTAGGAGCGCAAAGACGTAATGTACATGAATTCTATAGGTTAACCAAAGCTTTTGAGCAAGAATACGACATACCAAAACCGCTAAATACTATATACAACGAAATGGACGACTACATGAAAAAAGTAGTGGAAGCTAGGTGGACTAATGTGACCACATGCAAAACAGCAAAAGTTATGTGTAGAACTAACGACAAAAACTGACTCAATTCGTACTTAAACGCTCTCGCGAAAGAACTGCAGAACTATGCTAACAGGTCATAATCTATTGGTTGCACATGCGTACAAGATAGGGATTGCTAAGACGAACAAATGCAGGAAATGCAGAGAGGATGTTGAGGAAACTTTAAAACACCTTCTGTGCATCTGTCCGGTATTATTAAAAAGCGTTTAAAATGCCTGGGAGCCCTTTTGTTTGAGGGTCTGGAGGACGTCTCAAAAGGGGATCTCCTAGCTCTACTTAAATTCGCCAAAAGCGCTGACATCCTACATGATGTCTACTTTCAATATTCATAGAGGTCGGTCTCCATCTGGTATCGCTAGGGACCAAAAGGTCTATGCGTGGCTTATTGCCAACCAGGTTAACCTAACCTAATCTAACCTAAAGATGCAATTGAACTTAGTGGTCTCATATAAGAATGCAAATACATTTCTTTATTTTTGAAGTGAAAACTTCTTTAGAATCGTTGGGAGTGATTTGAGAAAAGTGAAACGAAAAAAGCGACACTCTTGGCTACGAATATTACATATAAACGTAGCGACGAACTAAATAACTTTTAGGCCAGCGCCGACAGCATGGCGCGATAGCCGAGCGGCTAGCAATGTGAGCTTCCGATCCAAAATTCTTGGTTCGAATCACAAGAAAAAAAATTTTTTTATACAGTTATTTTATTTTATTTTATGATATGTTTATGAGGAGCTTTTTTTCATGGCAGAAATACACTCGGTGTTTTGCCATTGCCTGCTGAGGGGTGAGCGCTATTAGAAAAATAGTTTTCCTTAATTTTGGTGTTTTCACCGAGATTCGAACTGACGTTCTCTCTGTGAATTCTGAATAGTAGTCACGCACCAACCCATTCGGCTACGGCGTTTGTTTAATTTTACTGATGCAAAAATGAGGAAAAATATATGAATAAAGTTTGCTTACTGTTTACACATTTTCCAAAGGTGACGGAGAACCAAAAAAAAAGTCGATTTTCAAACAAATACGAGTGCATATGTGTAATTGTGTTAGAGTTTCGGTCACGCCCCAGCAAAACCTGCGTGCATATGTGTTCGTAACATTCAAAAAAAATGTAATTGTGTTAGAGTTTCGGTCACGCAGGTTTTGCTGGGGACGCTCATAATAGCAACCGCGTGTGTATTTTTATATTCGTAAATATTTTCATTTTTAAATATTTACCGCAATTATGCCGAAAAATAATACAGAAAAGTGTCGTGAGTATCGACAGAAAAAAAAAATCAATAAATAGCATCACGGAATTCATTCAGGAAAATTTAATAAAGTATACACCAGAAGTATCGCGGATACTTAGAAAAGATTACAATAAAGTTCCAATGATTTTAAGTGGCGATTTTAACGTAAATTTTGCATTGGACACAGCGGTTCCTTTAATTGACGTTCTCAATACAACATTCAATTTAAAAATGTGTAACAATCGCACTGAATCGACAACACGACCAAAAACAACCATTGACGCGGTATTTCAAAGATATGTTGACAACATCGAAACCAAAGCATTTGTATCATATTTTATCTATCATAAGCCACTCGTATCATTTGTTGAAATTGAAAACATTGAGGATGAATAATAATAAAATGAAGAAAATAAAATATGAACTTTATAGCAATATTATAATGAACCTATAATTATCCCGCTCCTAATGCTGCTTTCGTCTTATTCTCTCTCAGTTTGTTTTACGGAAGGTTTCACTTCTATCGCGTCTAACCGTTAGACTGGTATTTTTTTTTATTTATATCTATACTAATATTATAAAGAGGAAAACTTTGTTTGTTTGTAATGAATAGGCTCAAAAACTACTGGACCTATTTTAAAAATTCTTTCACCATTCGAAAGCTACATCATCCGCGAGTAACATGGATTATACTTTATTTTGGAAATAGGGCTCGAGATATAGGTCAAAACGTGGACCCGGGTAACCTTCGGATGTGTATGTACAATATGGGTATCAAATGGAAGCTGTTGGTGAATGCTTTAGTCCAGAGTATTTTTCATGCCGCTCCGTGACTAGGGTCTCGAGATAGAGACCAAAACGTGGACCCTAGAATGTGTTTGTACAATATGGATATCAAATTGAAGCTGTTGGTGAATGCTTTAGTACAGAGTATTTTTCATGCCGCTCCGTGACTGGGGTCTAGAGATATAGGTCAAAACGTGGACCCGGGTAACCCTTGGTTGTGTATGTACAATATGGGTATCAAATGGAAGCTGTTGATAAGTGCTTTAATACGGGGTAATTTTCATACATATTGATGACTAGGGTCTCGAAATATTATATACGCCAAAACGTGGACCCGCCGTGTCTTTGCACCGAATTAAACCAAACTTACACATATTGTTAAGTAAGTATTGAAAATGGGTTTCGTAAAGTTTGGTTGTAATTCGGAGCACTGGCAACGGGTACAGCGTTCTTTTGAACCAGCCATAATGTGGCTTACTTTTTTAACGCTTGGGGCCGAACTGAACTGTCAAATTGACAGTGTGAGTTACAATGTGTCAATATTTCTTTCTGATTTGGATGCCATAAGGAAAAAACGTAAGTGCAACATGTAAAAATTGTTTGTGAATTTTTTTGGAGTGGATTTTGGAACAGTGAATAATTTCTTACGAAATTTGAGAATTTAATGTGAAATCCGAATGAAATTATGTGTTCGTGAAAAGAAAAATTTTTTTCGTTTTTTTTTTTTGAAAAATATAAATGGACTAGCAAACCCGGCCCCCTTCGCTGGGCACACTAAAGTAGAATAGATATGGTTTAGAACAGAAAATATACGATTTTCATATTATTTATTTCTTTATTCTTTACTAGAAGGAGGCGTGGTGAAGATGTAGTTGGACATCCGGGGATAAAAAAGATGCCGCTTTAGGTAGAGTCTACGGGATACATCCATCCCAATCAGAGTGTTTTTATCTTAGGATTCTTCTGCACCACGTACGCGGTCCGACCTCATTTGCATACCTTAAAACTGTAAACGGTATTGTCAAAGAGACGTATCAAGCAGCATGCCGTGACCGAGGTTTACTTGAAAACGATGACCATTGGGGAAACACTTTAAGCGAAGCTTCGTTGTCACAGTGTCCAAAAAAACTAAGGGAGTTGTTTGTAGTCATACTTTTATTTTGTCAACCATCGGAACCATTGAAGTTATGGGATACTTTCAAAGATCAGTTCTGTGAAGATATTAGACATCGGATCAGACAACAGAATCAGGATAACACTTTACCCTTCACTGAAGTTTATAATGAAGGATTAATTGAAATTGAAAACAAACTTATAGAATTAAACGACAAAAATTTAAGTGATTTTGGATTACCTTCTCCCGTTCGTACCCAGAATAATACTATTGACACAATGGTACAACAGTATAACAGAAATGATCTAACAGCGTTTGTTAATGACAATGTGCCCAAATTAGTACCGGATCAAAGACATGCTTATGAGACTATTGTGGACAGCGCACCAGAAGGCACTGGAAAGACTTTTCTCGCAAATTTGATACTTGCTAAGATACGGCAATCAGGGAAGATAGCGATTGCAGTTGCTTCGTCAGGAATTGCTGCAACTCTCTTGAACGAAGGAAAAACTGCTCACTCTACGTTTAAACTCCCGCTATCCGTATCTTTAGATCAACGGTCTACATGCTTTATTCGGAAAAATGCACCTCTTGGTAAGTTGCTGCAAGACGGGTCGTTGGTAATATGGGATGAATGCACCATGAGTCATAGAGCTCATGTGGAGGCCGTGGACCGTACTTTAAGAGACCTCCGAAGCTCTGCTGATGTCATGGGTGGTATCACTTTTGTATTTGCTGGAGATTTCCGACAAACGCTTCCAGTCGTCAACAGAGGTACGCGAGCAGATATTATGAAAGCATGTTTAAAATCATCTCACCTTTGGACATCTGTACAACATTTGAATTTGCGCACCAATATGAGAGCTCATCTACATGGAAATATGCATAGCAACTTTCCACAACAGCTGCTGAAACTTGGAGAAGGAATTTTTCCATCTTTAAATTTGGGCACCGATTATGCGGTTACTTTGGATGAGTCTCTAGGCCAAATAGTCCATAATTTAGATAGTCTGATAGATGCTATATATCCTGACATCGAAAACTTAGATCAAAATGATTTTCGTTGGCTGTGTGGTAGAGCAATAGTTTCTCCCAGGAATGAAACAGTCAACGAAATAAACAATTTAATTATGCAGAAAGTACCGGGTGAAGTTAAGTGCTATAAATCCATAGACACCGTCACTAACATCGAGGACGCAGTGCACTACCCCCAGGAATTTTTAAATTCCCTGAGCCCCGCTGGGCTACCACCTCATGAACTATCGTTAAAAGTTGGCACGCCGATAATGCTTCTCAGAAATTTGAGCCCCCCCAACATGTGCAATGGTACGAGACTTCTTATCAAGGAGCTAAAAGATAATTTAATAGTAGCGAAGATTATCACCGGCCCTGCAGCTGGTGAATTAACTCATATACCAAGAATACCCATGATCCCTACTGATTTGCCAATACCTTTCAAAAGGCTCCAATTTCCAGTAAAAACTTCTTTCGCACTAACGATAAACAAATCACAAGGCCAAACATTCAAATTAGTAGGAATTGATTTTCGAAAAGAATGTTTTACGCATGGGCAACTTTACGTTGCCCTATCACGGGTCGGGGCTCTCGACCATCAGTATATTTTGTTAGCTGAAAATAATTTAACGTCAAATGTGGTTTATAGAGAAGCTCTACAATAATTTAGTTATGTATCCTAAAACAACAGGTTGCACTGCGGGACTGCAGACAGAAGTGAACACTTTTGCCGGGAGCAAGACTTAGTTAGCGCTTTGCACCCGTCGTAAAGAATAAAGAAATAAATAATATGAAAACCATATATTTTCTGTTCTAAACCATATCTATTCTATTTTAGTGTGCCCAGCGAAGGGAGCCGGGTTTGCTAGTAATATATATTCTTAAATATATTTTTTAGTAATTAATCAAAGATTTTTTCTCACCGACAAATGTTTTTTATATACAATTTAAGGTCGAAATTTTGGTCAAAAATCGATTTATTTTTGAGAAATCGCCATTTTTATTTTGCTTATTCTTTCGACTAATTACCAGATCTAACATTACTTTAACGAAATCTGTTTCGTTCTTTAATTTCAGAGGATCTTTTTCAGAGATATAGTAGCCACCGCAAACCGACTTTTTTGAGAGGAGCTAACGGAGATCAGCTGTAGCTCCTTTCCAAATAAATATTTTTACTAACACTAAGTCTTAGATTACAATAAAAAGATAACATAATATGTGCACAAATTTTTATATCAATAAATGTAAAAGTTTTCTCAGAAAAAATTCTGGAAAATTCTCTGTTTTTCGGCCTTCTAACTGTAGAGGTTATCTTAATGACTGCAAATGATCAAATCACATTTATTCTTTCGTTATACCCTAATTACTAGGAAAGTACTTAGTCCTGTCACTAATTCTGTGACAAATGTTACAATGCATACGGCGAGAGCCAGTTCGCAGAAAAACGTTATTTTTTATTTTGTTCGTATGCATTGTCTACTCGTAAATTATACTCATTGCTGTGGCAAGTTTCGCTTGTATGTATAATATAAAAATAAGTCGGGTTTTTCTTTCTGATGCTATAACTCCAAAACGCACTAACCGATTTCCACGGTTTTGCATTCGTTGGAAAGGTCTCCGGCTCCGGTAGGTTTATAGCATGTACTCTGCTCAGTTAATTTCATCTGACATTTATTATGCGCACGTTCTTTCAAACGCTAATTGAGGTCAAAGTTATTCATTCCCTAACAGTTCAATTGGAAACCATCAAATCAATCACGCGTATTGTGCAAATTTTTATTCAACTTCAACAGCAGGCATTTGTCCTTAAGGTGGTAAGTTGAACTGTGTAAATTATGTTGATCGTGAATTTGAGGTTAAGTTCACCAGTCTGTCAATAGTCCAAAATGCCGGAAGGACGACGTGCGAACATCGCCCACCGCCCAAGACATGCAAGCCAGTAACAAGTGTATTCACAGAACTTTAGCGAAGAAAGACAAAATATAATAAGAGAAAATGCCCGATTGAGACAACGCGTGAGCACACGGAGATCATTGGCATCATACAATCGCTTGGCATTCCAATATGATCCCACTGCGAACTACAGTGATGATGACAAATTAGATATTATACCAATGACGACTGTAGGCCGATATTGCAATGCGTTAAAGTTCAAAAGAGAAACAGCTGGATTTTGCTGCGCAAGTGCAAAAGTCAAATTGGATCCATTACTTACACCACCGCGGCCACTGAAACCATTGTTCGATGGAACTCATCCCGATTCCAACAATTTTCTTCAACGCATTCTTGAAAACAATAACTGCTTTCGCATGACTTCCTTTCGAGCTAATAACATTCGAGAAGGCGGCTTCATGCCGACTTGCAAGGTAAAAGATACAACACTCACAATCAATCAATCACACCAACGCAATCAATTGCAACGCATAACAACTACACATACACCACACACTACACCATCACGCGATCAGAAGCCACACCGGATTCTTCAAAAATAAATAAATTAATTATTCTATCCTAATTGTGTGCCATCACAGGTACAAGGACAAATATATTATTTGCATGGTTCAATGATGCCAACACCAGATGAACCGCATCAATTTCTGCAAATATATTTCATTTCGTCGATGGTGGATCAGCTGAATGTGCCGTACAATATACAGGGAACACAACAGTTTAAGAGACGAATTATTGAACAATGCTTGCAACTGCATTGTTTCACCCTAATATGCCTGTGGTTAATATGTTCAAAACAGCATTGGAACGAATGTCAAAAAAGATTTAGAAAATCATTGTTTTTCACATAAGCAGCTATACGTTGCGTGTTCACGAGTTGGGAAACCGTCTGCTTTGTTTGTGTTAACGTCAGACCAAAGAACAAAAAATGTGGTTCACCAAATAGCACTTCAATGAAACGGAAGTGATGAAACAAAAGTTTGCGTCTATTCACTAAAGGCGGTCGATTTTTTTTTAAGTGCCTCATTCAGGTTTGATAGCTGATGGGAATAATAATCCGCAGTTATTGTCTGGTTTGGTTCCAGAAGTTCATAATAAACAATACCGGTCATATCCCACCAAATAGACAGGAGAATCTTCTTGGGGTGAAGGCTATCTCTAGGGGTCGGTTCTGGTGTTCCATCTTTGTCTAACCATTGGCGTTTGCGAACAGGATTATTGTAAAGGACCTATTTTTCATCACCAACAACGATATGGTTCAAAACCCTTTCCTTTTCAAGCCGTTGCAGCAACTGAGAACACACACTCAGTCTCTGCTGAAGGTTGGCGACGGAAAGTCTATGCGGAACCCATTTTCTCAGCTTTGAAACCTTTCCTAACTGAACCAGGTACCTGTGAACTGTTCCATGCGATGAATTTAACCTCTGAGCTATCATATCGACTGTCAAATTTGGCTCAGCTTCCACAAGTTCAAGCAAGGCGTCGGAGTTAAAGACTTCTGGACAACCAACGCGCGGGGCATCTTCCACGTCGCAGTTACTACTTCGGAATTTTGAAACCCACTTTTGCGCAGTCCTTACACTCACGGTATCCTTTACCACTTTTATAAAAAAAATACAAAATATGCCTCTTATACGCGTTCGAAGACTCCATTTTATTTTTTGACAACACGTGCTTCTATCCGCGATTAAAATCACTTGTTGAATGCACAATATATCAATAACAATAATCGCCTTTATCGCGAGATATATTTTCACCCGAAAAATTTCACCTTTTTTGTTCGCCTTATCGGCATGGTATTTTTCATGTTCGAAAAATATTTCGCCTTATTGGCAACTCTTTATTCGCTTTTGTTTTGCAGGCGAACACGAAAGAATTCAAATGTAAGTATTTCTTTATTTTAAGCAATAGACATTTTTTAAATAAATGTACTCTTATTTTTAGGAGTAAATCAATAAATAAATCGCAATCCAAGAGGCTGTTGGATGAAATGCTGCAAAACCAAGATATTGCAAGAGCGTTTGTGAAAGAAAATCGCCAGAAGGTGGCCGAATTCTGGAAGCAGCTTACTTTGGCGTTAAATAGCGTAGGCCCGCCTGTTAAGACTGAGTTTGAGTGGAAAAAGGTAAAAAGTTATGTTTATAAAGCCTGATTATTTTCACAAGCTATCTATTAACTAGGTATGGACTGACCAAAAACGCTACGTACGCAAGAAGGCTTCACACAACAAAATGCATGAAAGAGGAACAGTAGAGGAAAGAGGAACAATATACCAACTGCTAGATATTAAAGAATCTGATGGCATTTAAACTTCCCAATGCTGCAAAAAAAGCAAGGGTCAATCCTAATACGGAAGACTTGTCAGAAATTGTTGTTTTGGATGAAGAAGTTCCTGGTAGTAGCGCGTGGGTTAGTGAACCTCCTGTTCCTCAGCATGAAAGCGAATATTCACCAAAGAGCAGCAAGCAGCCAAACAGTGCAACGAAGCCCAAAAAGCAAACAAGTAGTGAATTGGTCATAAAAGAGCTGGAAACACAACAAGAACTATGCACTAAAGTAGGCGAAACTTTGGAAGAGATGAAGACTCACAATAAAGAAATGCAATACGGTACAAAAAAGATATATCTTACATTAGAACGTTTATCCGATCAAAATGAAAAAAAAACTAAATGAAATGGAAAGACATAATTTAGAATTGGAAAAGTTGCGTAAAATAGAAATCGAAAACCTTACTGTAACTAATCGAAGGACGTTAGAATTAAAGGAACTAGAAATAGAAATTTGGCGAAATCGCCAATCCAAAGACTAAAAATAACTTAAGTAAGACTGATTTTTTTTATTTTAAATACAGTGGCGAACTAAAATATTGGCACAGCTAATTTTTCATATCTGCCAAAATATTTAATGTAATAAAAGTGTTTACAATATCTGTACGAATGCGCTGACCTTCTGCCAGATAGTTACTGTTGACTTCGGTAATTTGTTGATTATCTGCCATGGAAATCTCATTGAATTCTCCATTAACAGATGGGTTAGAAAAATGTAGATCACTTTTGTAATAAATGCAAATATTATGCAACGCAGAGCAAACGTTAATTATTTTTACTGCCTTTACAGGAGCATAGAACAACTCTCTAGCCCTTAACAGACACCTCCATCGGTTTTTTAGAACACCATTTGTTCTTTCGATTATATTTCGACAACGTGTGTGTACTTCATTAAATTTGGCCTGAGCTTAATTATTTTCTGGTGTTCTATATGGAGTAAGTAGCCACGGCTCTAGCGGGTTCCCAGCGTCTCCTGAAAAGTTTGAAATTATACATGCTCTTCATTGGTTTTAATCTGTCACCTAGTAACCAAACTCTGTTGTGGGTTTGCAAATATTTTCCCATCATTTCATGTCATAAGCTGCTTAAGTTCCTTATAAAGGCATCGTGGCAAGCACCAGTATGTGTCGCATCTATAAAATGAATCTTCAGATTACTATCGCATACCTGAAAAGCCATTTATTTATACATATTTATTTCTTACTTTAACTTTAAATAACGAATATAGTATTTACGAGCATAACGTTCAAACTGCATTTGCCTTTTCTGTTGTAAAATTGATGAATGTTTTTTGAAGGGGATATTATGTTAATGTGTGTTCCGTCAACACATCCTATAACTCCTGGCATTGCGTATTTTGTAAAAAAATCGTGTGGTATTTGGCGTTGTTCAACTAAAGTGGGCCAAGTTATCCATTGTGGACAAAGTAGTAGCTCGAAAATACTCAGCACTTCTGTCAGTACTTCACTGAAATAAGATTGAGCAAAGCCCACTTCATGGTCCTTCCCAACGCCTTTTTGATGTCCTCCTTCTGCGAAAAATCGCAAACATGCGCTCAATTTTACAATAGGTGGAATTCCGAATTTCTGCTTCAATGGTGGCAAGGAGTTAGTAAGGACATTTAGCATGTACTTAAATGCCGACTTGTTTAGCCTGTAATATTGCCGAAACCTAAAAAATAAGAAATTAAGTTAGTATTGCAAATTTCCATCAGCTTGTTTTGTTATCTCACATTGAATCACTTAGCTCCAAAGGGTTGGAATTGTCCCTTTATCGCCTCCTGAGCACTTTCACGTTCAAATTTTCCTCACGCTCGCTCAATACTATACATATTTCTAGAAAATTTTGAGATATATTTTTACTTTATTTTAAGAAAATATATGCTTGCTTCCGAAATTAGCACAATAGAAAGTAAATAATTTGTTCGCAATCAATTCACAATAGAGTATATCAGCTGATTCGAAGTGAAATTCTGTTCGGGCGAAATTTCCGATAGGCGAAAAAATTTCGTCCGAACAAAAATACTTCGGGCGAATTTCCCGATAAGGGCGATTGTCATTTCTCTTCATTATAATAATACTGGTATAGCTCAATTACGTATGGAACAAAATATCGGCCAAATGGCCGCCGCGGCTTCGGCGGCACACCTCCATCCGATGGTCCAAATTTTCTGTAACGCGGAGGCATAATTGAGGTTCTATGCCGTTAATGTGCCGAATTATCTCATCCTTTAGCTCTTGAATTGTTGCTGGCTTATTGAAGTACACCTTTTCTTTCAAATAACTCCAAAGAAAGAAGTCCAACGGTGTCAAATCACATGATCTTCGCGGCCAATTAACATCACCGCGATGTGAGATTATTCGGTCATCAGATTTTTCGCGCAAAAGAGCCATTGTTTCGTTAGATGTGTGACAAGTGGCACCGTCCTGTTGAAACCACATATTGTCCACATCCATTTTTCCAATTCGGGCCATAAAAAGTTCGTTATCATCTCACGATAGCGAACACTATTCACAGTAACTGCCTGACCGGCCTCATTTTGGAAAAAATACGGTCCAATGATGCCGCCGGTCCATAAACCGCACCAAACAGTCACTCTTTGTGGGTGCATTGGTTTTTCGGCAATCACTCTTGGATTATCATTCGCCCAAACGCGGCAATTCTGCTTATTGACGAGTCCACTGAGGTGAAAATGAGGCCTCATCACTGAAGATGATTTTCTTCGAAAATTGGTCATTCACTGTTGCCATTTCTTACCACCATGGTCAGAATCCATTCACAACGCTTGAAATGGTCAAGAGGCTTTAGTTCTTGAGTCAATTGCACCTTGTAAGCGTGTAAATGCAAGTCTTTATGCATAATAATCATCAACGACGAGCGTGAGAGGTGCAATGGTTGGGCACGACGGCGAGTTGAGGTGGACGGCTCTTCAACCACACTATCGCGAACAGCAGCTATATTTTCTGCAGTACGCGCTGTACCAGCATGCACTGGTGTTTTCACATCTCCTATAGACCCGGTTTGCTCAAACTTTTGCACAATTTTTCCGATTGTTCGCACATTTGGACGATTAAATTGACCGAAAAAATCACGAAGTGCGCGATATGCATTTTGATTTGAACGCCTGTTTTCATAATAAGCCTGAATAACTTAAACGCGTTGCTCGATTGTGTATCTTTCCATGATTCAAATTGAGATAGTCTGAGATTGAAAAATGTCAAATCAAATGCAGAAAAAAATTTGACGTTTAGGTGTGATTCACATTCAACATCGGCTCTTGAAATTTAACCACCCTTTATATAAATATCCTACAAAAATCAAAAATAGGCAAATCAAAATTTTGCTATAGCATTAAATATGATACATTGATGCGTACATACAAATGTATGCATGAATATATTATATATATAGTGATCACACAAGTTTATAAACAGATACACCTGATACTAAGAACGATTTATACAAAAGAACAAAATATTAATATATTCGTAAAAAATATCCAATATTTAAGGAACAAAAACTTCCAAATTCATTTCTGGAATTAGAGAACTTGGGGTAATAACGAGATACTTACTTACTTAGATGGCACTACTTTTGTACAGCGTTGTTTCCGTTTTCCGAGAGAGTATTCTACTTCTCAATTACCTACTGACCCGAAAGTAACACCTGTTGGCAAGAGTTATCCTTCGTTGAATCTGTAAGCTGACGTCACTCTGGCTGTTGACACTAGTTCCTAAATAAACAAAGTCCTTCACCACTTCAAATTCGCTGTTGCCAACAGTGATATGTTGTTGAAGACGCGAGGACTCTTTGTATGTTAACAGCAGATACTTTATTCTACTCTCGTTCACCGTAAGACCCACTCTTCCGTTTCCTTCTCCATATCGTCAGCATATCCGCGTAGCATGACACTTTTGTAGAAAATAGTTCCAAAGCGGCTTAACTCAGCAGCACGTATAATATTTTCCAGTAGGTTAGGTTAGGTTAGCCTGGTTGGCAATAAGCCGTGCATAGACCTTTTGGTCCCTAGCGATACCAGATGGAGACCGACCTCTATGAATACCTGAAGTAGACATCATGTAGGATGTCAGCGCTTTTAGCGAATCTAAGTAGGGCTGGGAGCTCCGCTTTAGAGACGTCTTCTAGACCCTCAAACAGTGGGGCTCCCAGGCATTTTAGTCGCGTTTTTAGTAATGCCGGACAAGCGCACAGAAGGTGTTCTAAAGTCTCCTCAACATCCTCTCTGCATTTTCTGCATTTGTCCGTGTTAGCAATCCCTATCTTGTACGCATATGCAGCCAGTAGATTGTGGCCTGTTAGCATACCTATGATAGTTCTGCATTCCTTTCGCGAGAGCGTAAGTACGAATGGAGTCAGTTTTTTGTCGTTAGTTTTACACATGACTTTCGCTGTTTTACATGTGGTCAAGTTAGTCCACCTAGCTTCCACTTGCCTTTTCATGTGGTCGTCCATTTCGTTGTATATTGTGTTTAGCGGTTTTGGTATGTCGTTTTCTTGATCAAATGGTAGCCTCACAGCACTTTTTGCTATCTCATCTACTATTTCGTTCCCCATAATGCCTTTGTGACCAGGTACCCAGTAGATATGCAGCCTATTGTTTCCGGCTAGCCTTTCTATGGCCTCCCTGCTCCGTCGAACATTTTTGGACTTAATACAATATGAGCTTATTGCTCTTATTGCTGCTTGACTATCCACGTATATATTAATTGTTGAGTTCTTTCTTGTTCTAGAGTAGGCTAGCTCCGCGGCCTTCCCCACAGCAAAAACTTCCGCTTGGAAAATACTGCTGTGGTCTGGCAGCTTGATAGGCTGCCTTATTCCTAGTTTTGAGCAGTAAATACCTGCTCCCACTCCGTCTGGAGTTTTCGAGCCGTCTGTATAGATGTGAAAAGTTCTATGGCCAGGCTTCATGCCTTTGAGCCATCCCTCCTCTTCAATTGTAGTGCGAAACCTTCTCTCCCAATTAAAGTACGGAGTCATGTAGTCCGTGCCACCTGAGCTCCACTTTCCTATTGAGCTGTGACCGAAGGTTCTGCAGGTGAATACCCCCGCAGCCATTAGTCTCCTCGCGGATTTCGCTGTATATTACTTATTCAATGATTAAACTCAGTTTCATGGCAAATTTCGCTTGTTAACAATGGAGTGGTTGCATTACATCATTGTGGTAAAAGTTCAATGGGACTTACGAATTACTGAAAAAACTTGAAATTTCGAGAATGTTTGTTTACCGCACGATCAATTGTTTTTCCCAAACGTCTGAAATGACACACAGAAAAAGAAGTGGTCGTCCTCGTGTGATTTGAACCAGTGCACTGAGTGCAGCAATAAAAACTGTTCGAGAAAGAATTTACAGAAATCCCCTTAGTAAGCAAAAAATCGAGGCCAGGGAAATGAATGTATCGGTCAGATCCTTGTCAAGACTAATTAGAGATGTTTTCCACATGAAAGCCTTCCGTCGCTCCACTGGTCATCTTTTGACAACACGCTTGAAGAAAATTGGTCTTGACAGATGTAAGCAACTTCTTTGGTGGCACGCGGTTAACAATCATGAAAATATTCTTTTTACAGAAGAGAAAATTTTCCTTAAGGAAAAAGTTTTTAATAAACAAAACAACAAAATGTATGCTAAACTTTTAAAGTCGAAAAAAATTGTGTTCCAAGGGTTCATCATGCCCACCCTCCGTAATGATTTGGTGTGAGTGTCTTGTAAAGACGTTACATATTTTTATTTCTGCGAAAAGGGGTTGATACCGGGGCAAAAGTGTACCAGGCGAATCTATAAGAAGGCGTGGTGAAGCAGTTGAGCAGTACTCTCTTCAACGAGAGCGTTGGATTTTCCAGCAAGATTCCGCTCCAGCCCATAAGAAAAAAATCACCCAGCAGTGGCTAAAAAACAATATTTCTGTGCTCATTGCCGCAGAAGATTGGCCCAGATCTGAATTCATTGGACTACATTTTTTGTGATCAGATTTAGAGAACATGGTCTGTCTCACAGAAATTTGGAGAGTCTCAAACGAGCAGTTCGGGCGAGTTAGTTCGAGCAGCGACGTCAATATCCATGGAAACCGTGCGTGCTGCAATAGCTGAATGGCCTAATCGTTTGATGCCTTGTGTAAAAGCAAAGGGTGACCATTCCGAATGGAAATTTAAAATTTTTGTTTTTAGTATTTACAGACTTACAGAACTTATGGCAGTACTAAGTACTAAGTATAATTTCTTATGTTTGTAATTTCCTTTCTGTGTTTTTTGTATATTCTCCGATCATAACGAATTTGGAAGGCTCAATTTTGCTTCTGTCATTTCTGATTTAAACTAAAGTAAATTGAAATTAAAACAAGTAATTTTTACGAAAGGACACTAATGGCGGTTGCCATTAAAGCTGTCTATATGCTAATATTACACAAATAATTTTTCTCGCTTTTAACAGGTATCAATTATCTTTGTAATTGTCTGGATGCCTACATTACACAAATAATTTTGCTCCTTTTTTTCTTTTCAACTACTCTAACCAGACCCAGGCGAAAACACAGCTCCAACTACTGGACCTGACAGTGTATTAAACAGACGATAAACAACATTCATCGGGAGACTCCAAGCTCCCGACCACCGAATGCCGTTATCGGAGACCACCCAAGGGCAAGGAGAGGACATGATGTGATACCAAGGTAAGGGTGATGAATAGCCACCGCCTTTTCGCAGATGGATGTCTAGCCAATTCCCTTATGGAGCTTCCCTTTTAGTTCGTGGAGAGTTAGTCCCCATGACATATGGATTAAACCACAATTTATGTTCCCAACCTCAATTATGCTCTTGATATTGCAGTAGGCTAAACTCCCACTTATCTAGAAATTTATCTTATCTTATCTACTCAATATATATCCGGCATGTGGAGGCACTCCGCGCGATACTAACCATCTATTCACATCCGCTTCAAACATACTTACCTAACACGACTCTCACTCTGTGCCCAAACTGTCGAAACAGAATGCTTCCTGGCCTACTGTTAGATGAGTTAGACGATGACAATCGGTGACTACACCCCAAACTGTAAACTGTTACACCAATATAAACAACAAGAAAAACACAGCCAAAGAGATCACGTGTTTTGTCGAAGGCACCACATACGTACAGTTCAACATGCCGAAATGCACAAAACCTTGCAACTTTTGTCGTACGGCAAATGACAACTGTTAAACTAAGAACAGTTTTGCGTCGCTCTAATTTTTATCAGTGATGTTTTTTATTATATCAAATTAAATATATCAAATAAATGGCATTTAAATTAAATCAGTCGATTCAAATTCACTTTTATCTTTTCGATAAAAGCTTAAAAGAGTATAGAAAATGCCGGCGGGCATGTTGACGCGGTGCAGGGGCTTAATCGAATCTTAAAACGGGTACAGTCATCTCATTGGGCGATTTGCAGCCAGAAGGCTAATTCGGCTGTATTATAACGGCACCTCCTCAACACCGAGCGGAATTAAGGAGTAACTGTGGCCTTACTGCTACAAGGAGTGCTGGCGCTGTGGACTTATTGAGATCACCAAGAAATTTGAGAACAGAGGCGGGAGTTCTCCCGCGAGGATGATGAACCATTCACCAGGCGTGGGGTGTACCACAAACTAGCCCTATACTCGTATGCTGGGAGATCGAGTGGATCAGTCACCACGGACCCAGCATCAAAGACAGTAAAGCGATGTGATCCTCAAAGAGAAGCAACTTTTGCTAGCGGATCTCACCATCAAATACCGTTGCTACCTAACACAAGACCGGATACCTGATCTGAGGGAACGTCGCCAACATTGCCAGCGTCCGACATGACGGATTCGATATCCATATCCAAAGCAGCCTCCTCTACTGTGGCCTTATCTTCTCCCACTTCGGGGGTATCACCTCTGCCATCGGTTTGCTAGACCTTAAGGACAACCTTCTCGAAACCATAGGTGACGACTCCCCTTGTTTCGGCGAGAGACTCTGCATTCAGCAAAACCAGCGCTTGCCGATAGGGTAACTCAATTTTCTCTCCTTTAACCACTTTCACCAAAATTAAGAAAAACATTTTTCTAATAGCGGTCGCCCCTCGGCAGGCAATGGCAAACCTCCGAATGTATTTGCCATGAAAAAGCTCCTCATAAAATATCTGCCATGAAAAAGCTCCTCATAAAAATATCTGCCGTTCGGAGTCGGCTTGAAACTGCAGGCCCCTCCATTTGTGGAACAACATTAAGACGCACGCCACAAATAGGAGGAGGGGATCGGCCACGCACCCAAAAAGGGTGTACGCGCCAATTTTATATATATGTGTAACCACTTTTTAGCTTGGCGCGCTTCCACCCCTCTTCAACCAAAGCCACTGCCGCCCTGTACATAGAAGCCGACCGTTCGTCGGTACAAACAATTCGTTTGTATGTTCCATAGTGCCATCTGACCCTCTAACAGCATCGCGGATTTCCCCTTATCATCCTCATAAAAACTGCAGAGATGCTCTTTTCAATTCCTCCCTTTAAATAGCGCCATCTTCCCTGCCATTGTCTAATTAATTTATTCTCGTATGCTAAAATAACTGTTCTATATAAAATGTAATTGTTTTCTTAAAATGTAATCGCTTTATTCGTCTTGGCACTGGCCATGATGAAATATATTTAATAATTTTCCTAACTAATTGTTAAAAAATATACTAAATGTCAGTATGACAGATTTATGATTAATGAGCCAGAGTGTTTAGCGACTTCGCTGAACGATTTAGGCAGACCACCACCAATTCTGGGCCTCTATTCGCGGGACACGTCCACCTTTTGGGAGCGTTGCCTTTTGAGTTCGATTGAGTGCCCGAAAGTGCTTCTCAGATAGCATCTTGACTGCCGTAGCACTCCAGGCTTATGGTAGCTACTCATTGGTCAGAAGAGAACCACCTACTTAGTCATGACTGCCGTTTAGACCTTACAGAGAGTCCCAGAAGAGACGCCCCTGAAGACCCTTTTTTTTGTGGCCATTGTGGGACTTAAATCCGAACTAAAACTTCCTGTCAAGCCAGATTCTGGCAAACATTCTAAGAAAATAAAATAAAATTGAATTTAATAAATAAGCTTTAATATTAGGTTTAATATATATATATATATATATATATATATACATATATATTACTTAATATTGTGACGAGATTGGTTCCGTCGCTTCAAAGACCGTGATTTTAATGTTGACGACTGTCCGCGTGAAGGAAGGCCAAAAACTTTCGAAGACGCTGAATTGGAGTCATTGCTCAATGAGGATCCGTGTCAAACGCAAGAAGAACTTGCTTCAGTATTAGGAGTTACCCACCAATCCATTTCCAAGCGATTGCATGCTTTGGGAATAATTCAGAAACAGGGGACTTGGGTTCGTTATCAGTTAAAACCAAGGGATGTTGAACGTCGTTTTTTTACTTGTGAACAACTGCTCCAGCGGCAAAAAAAGAAAAGGAAGGGTTATCTTCATCGCAGTGTGACGGGTGATGAAAAATGGATTCATTACAGTAATCCAAAGAAAAGAAAGTCATGGGGACTGCCCAATCATGCTTCTACGTCGTAGCCTCGGCCGTGTTATTGGTTGATGTTATTTATTATAAACTCTTATTATTTATAAACTGTTAAAACCAAGCAAAACCATCACTGGGCATCGGTATCGACTTCAATTGATGCGATTGAGCGGAGCACTGCGCGAGAAGCGGCCGCAATACGCAGAGGGGCATGAACAAGTGATTCTACGGCATGACAACACTCAGCCTCACGTTGCCACACCCGTTAAAACTTACGTGGAAACACTGAAATGAGAATCCTACCCCACCCGCCATTTTCTCCAGATATTGCGCCGTCCGATTATCACCTGTTCCGATGACCAGCAATTCCATTCATATGAAGACATCAAAAAATGGCTTAGTCCGTGGATAGCCTCAAAAGATGAACAGATTTACCGCGACGGTATACGAGATCTAGCAAAAAGATTCAAAAAATTAGTACCCAGCGATGTGCAATACTTTCAATGATTCACTTGTAACCATTTTTTCAGAATAAAGTGGCATATTCATCAAAAAACAGCGAGAACTTAGTTGCGCACCTAACATCTACATTACATTTTTGCTATTAACTTTCGGTCATTGACTTTATTACTACAGCTATACTTTCCGTTCTTCTTATTTCTATTCACCTACCTATTTTCTCACCTATACTTTCTCTAACTCTCCACTTACTGTTCTTTCGTTTCCGCTATTCCTTTAATCTTAGTTTTAAGCAGTAATATTAGGGTAGAACTAAATAAAGAGTATCACTTTTGGAATTGTTATCGGACGTGTGCGGTGTTTTTATCTAATTTCACAAACAGGCAATTTTCGTTTAATTTCGCGCTTCCCTAATATCGTCACAAGCCAGTGAAGATTTTTCATAGCTCCCGAGCAGGGACAGTAGCGTGAAAGTGAAAAAATAATTACAATATAAAATAAAAATAAATAATAGTTCGTGAAATAAACAATAATTTTGTGAATATAATTTGTGAACCTAAATGTGTAAATAAATACGGAAATTATTTCCAAAACACATAAAACATATAACAAAATATAAGTGCTAATATAGTGCAACAAGAATATTGCCTGCGCGGTCGGTTGACAAAAAAAGTCGTCTGGCGAAATTAAACTATAAAAACAGACAAACAAATACAATAACAAATTAATACAAGTATATACATATGCATATGCATATATAAACCAAAACAAGGGGTGCAATAAAATAAACTAGTGCACTGACAGTGAGCCCAAGCAACAAAAAAATATTCTATCAATTAAAAAATTAATTACAGCAAAAATAAAATATTTCTATACACAAAAAAAAAAATAAAATAAAAATTAAAAAATATAGACAATCGTTACGAAGGGGAGTAAAACTTTCGAGCTGTATTTCAAACTCACCGGTTCATCAATTGTTCACCGCCATTATTCACCGTTGCATAGGACATCGTGGGAATTAGGAATGACCTGCCACTGCGTGGCCTGCCAAAGGAAACTGGAAGCTGGAAACAAATCAATCCATGTTAAATAGGTACAGAGTGCGAAAAATAATCGTCTCACATGATACAAGGGTTTCAATTATTGGCATCTCGCGTATCCACTTCTTATTGTATGCAATTAAACCGCGTATATAATATATTAATATATATATATATATACATATCTATATATACATATATATACATATCTATATATACATATATATATATATATATATATATATATATCTTATTTTAAATCCGATGTTGATTCACATAGTCATGTCGAAGGTTGATCCCACGACTCGGTCAAAGAGTGAGGAGCAACTTGACTATGATAAGCTGCCACTTTGGGCAGCTCAATAAGAGATACCAGCACTTATCAGATAAGAACCTTATCATGTTGGTCTCCTTGCCGCGAGGATGAGTTTTAATTGGTGGTTTGACCTCATATGATGGGGACCAACCCAGTAAGAACTAAGAGGAAAGCTCCATATGGGGATTGGCTAGCCATCCATCTGCTTTACCGTAAAATTGGTGGCCATCCAATCACCAAGTGAAGATCACCGTACCAAAGAAGATCCCTTGTTATTCCAAAACCCCCCTTGTTATTCCTCTCCTTGCCCACCTCCTAATTCAAAGTGCTAAGCGACATCGTGCCCATTGGATGGTTTGCAGCCAGGGTCTTTACCAGACCGGCTGTATCTCAACGGCGCCTCCCTTACATCGGACATGTGAGGTGATTTCCCTGTGGAGAGAGAAAATTGGGATCCCCCTGACTACCTGCGGTCTGCTCCTGGAAAGACGTGTAAAGTCGCGAAATCCTTCTGGCAACGTGTGGACCGAAGGCGCTCGGGCGAGCTTCTGAGGCTGACAAAATATCAGTTCTCCAATCTAGTGGGTTCTCTGCATGCTGTGAGACTTGGAATCACCTCGAGTCCTTTTTGCGCTGGATCTATGGAGGATGAGGTGGAATCATCTCAGCACCTTCTCCTTAGCTGCCCTGCTCTGGCGGGGCTAAGATCCAGGCATCTTGGCTCTTACTTCTTTGCCACGCCTGCTGATATAGCTGGCGCTGACATTAAAAATCTGATGAATTTCATCAGCAGCACAAAGCGGTTGACGCAAACATAGTCATCGTTCATAATACGCACGCTCCTAACCATTCCATCACCACCTCTCCTCGCCGTCTCCCTGCATCCCATCGGTCTTTCCTTTTCACCTCACTTCCTTCACAATGGTATCACAAAGGACGAATCCTTCTTCGTCCAAGTATGCGCACTCCCTGGGCAATCATACCAACCTAACCTAACCTAACACCGGGCCGACTTGTCATGGCACTTAGTGATCGTGGTAGCCCGCTGGGGCAAATGTGGCAGGAGCAGTGGAAAACAGTAGAAATGAAGCTGTTGGAAGCTCTCTTCGCAAGAATGAACGCGGATCTGAACGCATCTATGCCTACATTCGATGGAGCAGGATAGTTCAGCGGCGTCAAAATCATAAAGTGCAAAGACGACCCCTCTCTCACATGGGTTAAGGAAGCTGTCAAGAAGCTTCAAGGTGCTCGCAGCTGTATACCGTCGATACCAAAGACGAAGGTGTTAATACCGCGCACGGTAAGCCCGGAGAATGCATTGCGTCCGCTGCAAATGCAGAACAAAGATGCGCCTGCCGACGACTGAGAAGTGTTAAAAGTGGCTAAATAAGCGAACTACATCCTTCAGATAAATAAAGCGGCGGCAGATATCTTGTATAAGCGATTTGGGAAAATGGCGTAGGGAATTGGAAGCGTGCTCCTTCGCCTCAAAAAAGCGCAACCCAACGGATGAAAATGAAAACACGCTCAAAACTGGGGAGGTGGAGAAGAACCTCGGAGGATTTAGAGGAGGTCAAACCAAAATATATTTTCCTCGCATAAATTGCTTACGCAAGGGACATACGATATTAAAATGCAAAGCAGATCCCTGTGGTGTGTGCAACCGATAACATCACACCATTTTGCATCAATATCCGATCTTCTTTGAGATCGAGCCGCATCCTTCGACGTCACAGGCCTTGCTTATTAGCAGCCTGCCTATCGAGTCATGTTAGCTCCGGTTCTCAAGTCAACTTTATGACCGAAGAGCTTGTGCAGAAATTGCGAGTACGGAAAGAAAAATTCGCTCTAAGTATAGTTGGAATTGGCAATTCAAACAAAAGGTCCAGGACAAACTAAAAACATATATTAAATCGAGGATCAACGAATTTGAGTTTTCGGTGGACTTTTGTGTAATGCGTTCGATATCAGCCAATCACCCAGATCAGACTGTAAACACAAATGCCTTAAAAATCCCTCAAAATATTGAGGTCACCTAAACAAGTTTCTACAAATGTCAGAAAATATACATACTTTTAGGAGCTAAAATCTTCTTTGATCTGTTACCGGTGGGTCAGATCAGAACCATCCCAGGCTAAATGTGAGGAATTTTTTTCAAAAACCACACAGGATTCACCATGTGGAAGGCTTCAAGTCAGACTGCCTTTCGAAATCGCCCGTAAATTATTCGGTCATTCGTATGAAATCACAACTCGGCGGTTTCAGGCGCTGGAGAGAGGGACGCTGAAAGATCCAGTACTTCGGGAAATGTACCTGGACTTCGTGTAAGAATATCTCGAATTGGGGCATATGAGACCAACAAATAATCGACTCCCGAGTGAGCCGCTCTATTTTATTTCGCACCAGTGTGTTCTATGACCGCAGAGCATAACTACCAAGTTCACATCATGAAGATGTATCGCCAAATCTTGGTGCACAAAGACGACAGGAACTTTCAGCTCATAGTGTGGAGAATTAATGCTACAATCCAAAAATTCTGGGACTTAGAAGAAATACCTGCACAAGTAAATTCTACTCGGCTGACTTCAGAGCAGGCTAAATGTGAGGAATTTTTTTCAAAAACCACACAGGATTTACCATGTGGAAGGCTTCAAGTCAGACTGCCTTTCGAAATCGCCCGTAAATTATTCGGTCATTCGTATGAAATCACAACTCGGCGGTTTCAGGCGCTGGAGAGAGGGACGCTGAAAGATCCAGTACTTCGGGAAATGTACCTGGACTTAGTGTAAGAGTATCTCGAATTGGGGCATATGAGACCAACAAATAATCGACTCCCGAGTGAGCCGCTCCATTTTATTTCGCACCAGTGTGTTCTAAGACCGCAGAGCATAACTACCAAGTTCACATCATGAAGATGTATCGCCAAATCTTGGTGCACAAAGACGACAGGAACTTTCAGCTCATAGTGTGGAGAAGGATCTATCGGAAAACTTTTCGACTAAACACCGTGACATACAACACTGCGCCTGCACCATTCCCCGTCACACGGTGTCTGCGACTGCTAAGCGACAAAAATAAAGTCAAATATCAACTCGGTCATTCGGTATGACTTTTACGTCGACGACTTTTTAACAGGATCCGACAGTATAGAAAGCCTCACGAAGATACAACAGGAAGTAAATATCGGCAGGCCTGAAATTAGCAAAGTGGTTTTCCAATCATACAAACTCATCGAATAGTGAGAGTCTCCAAAAATTATTGCAGCTCAGCGATACTGACTCTACCAAAACGCTGGGAATCCCCTGGCAGCCGAAAGATGACATTTTTCGCTTCATTCTGGAAGATAATTTTAGCGAGCTGCAAGCAACTAAACGTAATATAATATTTTATCGGTTTCCGCTTGCCTCTCTGACCCTCTTGGTTTATTAGCCCCGCTAGTTACTAAAGCTAAATCCTATTACAAAAACTTTGAATTCAAAAACTAGACTGGGATGAGTCGGCAAAACTTGAAAATGAATTTGCTGCAGCTCCCACCAATTATCATTCCTAGGTATGTAAATACAGAGTCGAGTGCCAGCTGCCAAAATCGTGGCTTTTGCGACGCTTCAATAAGAGCGTATGGCTTTTGTGTATATATATGTAGCTAATCCGCTAGTGGTACGAAATGCACACTGCTAACTTCGAAGTCTAGAGTGGCTCCGCTGAAGGCCAAATCTTTTCCGCGTTTAGAGCTCTCGGCAGCCCATCTTCTTGCCAAATTATGGTCAACAATTTGAGTTGAGTCGACCAATAGCACACTTTCGTTCCAAATAGAGTGTCCGAAATCCAAGAGTGGACCTAGAATGTGTCGTGGCGTCATGTGCTCATAAAATAAAATCCGGCGTATCAAGTGTCTCAGGGTTGTAACGTGGACGAATTGGATAATTCAATATGGTTTAGCGGTCCACAGTTTCTCCTAGAAGTCCCTGCTACATGGCCACAAAATGGCAACTTCAGTCTCTCTCCAGAACAAGAAGCACTCGAGAAGAAGAAGAACGCAATTACGTTAACCGAAATCAATGCCACTACAAATCTACTTCTCGAAATAATTGAAAGGTTCTGATCCCAAAGAAAAGTGCTTCGGATTTTCGCTTATATACTCAGATGGCTTCGAAAAATACGAGAGCGAAAAGCATAACCTGATGTAACACCCACGGCAAAGAAATTACAATTGAGTTTCCTTAAAATTTTTGAAATAATTCAACATTTTGAATTTAGCGATGAAATTAGTAAATTATCGAAAAATACCATACCTCCCTCGGTCTTGCAGGAATGAACTCTATTTCTGCATGAACACTCGGAATCATCATTATCGTTTAAACTGATTCGAGTAGGTGGCCGTTTATTAAACGCGCCAATTCCCTATGGTGCTAATTTTCCTTTGCTATTACGAGAAAATTCGTATTTTGTGAAGGCACATATTCGGTTCCTACAATTTGGTAATCACCATGCCGGTCCAAAAGCGTTGGTAGAAGCGAGAAAAAGTATGGCTGGTAAATGCTCGAGAAGCCTGTAGTAGAACTGTAGCTTATAAACCAAAATTGCAAGATCAGATCATGGCAATCTACCCGCCAATCGATTATGCGCCCAACGGGCCCTCACAATATGGGGAGTAGATTATTGCGGGCCAATTCACATAACCTCAAATTCGGAGTCGCCCTCACGTGAAAATGTATATTGCCATTTTCGTGTGTTTCGCTTCAAAGGCAGTTCACCTAGAACTTGTGTCTGATTTCATTGCTGATAAATTTTTTTTGCTCTCAAAGCGTTCATTGGGCGCCGAGGGATGCCCAACGGGACAACGGGACGAACTTTGTGGGAGCAGAGAGAAAACTGAGGAAGCTCCGGGAAGCCTTTCTGGAACCGAAGCAAGAGATTCCTCAATACGCCGCCGACGAAGGATTCACCTTCGCCTTCATACCTCCGAGGGCACCCCAATTCGGCGGCTTGTGGGAAGCAGCAGTGAAGTCGGCCAAATATCTGCTGATGCACGCCGTAGACAGCGCGCTCACCCGCCAAAGAAACCGCAACGCTTCTCGTCGAAATAGAACTCCCGACTGCTCGCACCGCTCAGCAACAACCCCACCCAACGACGGAGAAGCGCTAACGCCGACGCATCTGCTAATCATTTGCCCCTTGCGAGCTTTGCCACCGGAGAGGGTACCCGACAACCCCAGCCGCTGCTTAGAGAGATGGCAGTTTGTTTGCTTTCTCAAGCAACAATTGTGGGGCTCGTGGTCGAAGAGTTACCTTCTAGAGCTTCCGCAGGGCAATAAATGGGTGCACCCGCAGCGCAAGGACCAACCAGGCCAACTCGTCGTCGTCCACGAAGAAAATGGGTGCCACCGCAACCATTTTCGGAGCGGAGGGCAAAATTCGCGTCGCAGACATAGCAACTAGGTTGGGTGAAGTGAGACGCCCTATCCACAAACTCGCCGTACTACCGGTGGAAAACAAAAATTAAAGGCTGTTAGACTCCTTCAAGATGGCCGGAGTCTGGCAAACATTCTAAGAAAATAAAATAAAACTGAATTTAATAAATTCAGTTTAATATTAAGCAACTAATAAATATATTGTTTGCACCTTCAAACAATTGAAAAATAATAAAAAATATGTTAATATGTAAACTATATATATAAGGTTGGCCAAAAAGTCTTGCGGTATTTCCGCAAGCTTGTCTTTGCAAGCGCGTAGTTCTAGTTGTATTAGTCGCATCGGTTCACGCTAGAGCTTTTTGGAAAGCTCTTTTCACGTGCTAATACGTGTTTGATTAATTGTTGTTTGCTTTTAGTCGTTCGTGAGTTATAGCGTCGCAAACATGGAGCAAAATAAAGAGAAAATACGCATATTTTACAGTACTACTACGATAAAGGCAAAAATGCATCTCATGCTGCCAATAAAATTTGTGCAGTTTATGGACCCGATACAGTTTCCATTTCCACCGCACAACGATGGTTTCAACGTTTTCGTTCTGGTGCAGAGGTGATCGAAGATGCGCCACGGTCCGGAAGGCCTGTCGTCGAAAATTGCGATAAAATCGCTGAATTGATCGAAAGAGACCGGCATAGTAGCAGCCGTAGCATCGGCCAAGAGCTGGGCATGAGTCATCAAACCGTTATAAACCATTTGAAGAAGCTTGGATTCAAAAAGAAGCTCGATGTATGGGTGCCACACGACTTGACGCAAAAAAACATTTTTGCCCGTATGGATGGATGCATGCGAATCGCTTCTGAATCGCAACAAAATCGACCCGTTTTTGAAGCGGATGGTGACTGGCGATGAAAAGTGGGTCACTTACGACAACGTGAAGCGCAAACGGTCGTGGTCGAAAAGCGGTGAAGCTGCCCAGACGGTGGCCAAGCCTGGATTGACGGCCAGGAAGGTTCTTCTGTGTGTTTGGTGGGATTGGCAGGGAATCATCCACTATGAGCTGCTCCCCTATGGCCAAACGCTCAATTCGGACCAGTACTGCCAACAACTGGACCGCTTGAATGCAGCACTCATGCAGAAGAGGCCATCTTTGATCATCTTTGGTGACGCGCCAGAAGCTCCGGGAGCACGGATGGGAGGTTCTTTTGCATCCACCGTATAGTCCGGATCTCGCACCAAGTGATTACCACCTATTTCTGTCCATGGCGAAAGAGCTTGGTAGTCGGAAGTTGTCCACAAGAGAGTCCTGTGAAAATTGGCTCTCCGAGTTTTTTGACAATAGGGAAGCGAGCTTCTATAAGAGGGACATTCTGAAGTTGGCATCTCGTTGAGAACTCGTCATCGAACAAAACGGCGCATATTTGACTTAAATCGCATTATTATAACCAATTTTATGAACAATTGAAAATTCAATAAAAATACCGCAAGACTTTTTTGACAACCTTATATATATATATATATAATTGGCGCGTACACCCTTTTTGTGTGCTTGACCGAAGCTCCTCCTCCTATTTGTGGTGTGCGTCTTAATGTTGTTCCTCAAATGGAGGGACCTACAGTTTCAAGCCGATTCCGAACGGCAGATATTTTTATGAGGAGCTTTTTCATGGCAGAAATACACTCGGAGGTTTGCCATTGCCTGCCGAGGGGCGACCGCTATTAGAAAATTTGTTTCTTAATTTTGGTGTTTCACTGAGATTCGAACCAACGTTCTCTCTCTGAAATCCGAATGGTAGTCACGCGCCAACCCATTCGGCTACGGCGGCCGCCATGTAAAGTATACTTAGGCTTAATATTTAGTTATATAGATATATATATATATATATGTATATACATATATATATACATTTATATGCATATATATGTGTATATAAGTAGGTGAATAGTAACATATTATTGTATTATAATATTATTTTATTAATATTAAGTTATATATATACAGTGAAAAATGCCCTATAGTTATAACGAAGAATTTCTGAGTCTGAAAGCCTCTATATAGCGAAGCAATTTTTCAAACACCTCTATACAACGAAAATAAAATAAGGCAAAATCAAATTTGTGATAAGCCGTTTAAGTTCCGTTTTCCCAAACCTCAGCAGAACAAAGTGAGAACAAAGCAAAATAAGCAAAATGCCTTGACCAGAGAACGTAAATTCATAAAGAAGGCTCAGGAACTAATGGGCAGGTTAAATGTCAAAACACATCAAAACGAGCGTAAGAAAGTTAACAGAAGAGAGTTAACATAGCGGAGCGTAGTCAACAGAAATAAATATAGCGTTTGCATTGAAATGTAACATGCCATGATTTGGTGTTAGGGAAAAGAAAATAACAGAAGACTTGTACATTTTTCTTTCATGCTTATTTGCCGTCGGCATTTTGCATGCGCAAATGGATTATTTCTTGTGAGATGAATAAATTAATTCTAAGTAACGCAATAGCACCGTAGGCCTAAGTAGCTAGTGTGATCTATCAATTAGTGTTATATTTCATATTAGGTTAGGTTAGGTTGTAATGGTTGCCCAGAGAGTAAGGCCCATTTGGACGAAATAGTTTGGTTCGTCCTTTGTGATACCATTAAAGGACAAGGAAGGGGGAGGAAGGGAAGGGATGGGATGGGGAGTGGTGAGTGTTTGTGGACTAGGAACGGTGACTATTCCGCGGTTGTGTTAACCTCATTATGCTGCTGATGTAGTTCATCAGATTTTTGTTATCAACACCTGCTATATCAGCAGGCGCAGAAAAGAAGTGAGAGCCAAGATACTTGAATCTTAGTCCCGCGAAGGCTGGGCAGCTAAGGAGCAGGTGCTGAGATGATTCCACCTCATCCTCCATACAGCTGACGCAAAAAGGACTCGAAGTAATCGAGTCTCACGGCATGTGTACCTCGCGGACAGTGCCCCGTGATGCCCACGAAATTTGAGAGATGACATTTTGTCATCCCCAGGATATCCCTCGAACGCCTCCTATCCAAACGTGGCCAGAAGGACTTCGCGACCCTACACGTTCGTGTACTTGCCCAGCGTTCACTGAGTTGGTGCGTAGCCCATCCTTCCAGGAGTAGAGCGCAGGTTGTCAAGGGGATTCCGATTCTCTCCTTTCGCGGACACATTGCCCCACAGGTCCCCTGTCTGGCCAGCTCGTCGGCTTCGCAGTTTCCTGCAATGTCACTATGACCAGGTACCCAAATTATCTTTATGTCGAAGAATTCTGATGCAATCGAGAATGAGACCAGGCATTCCCTGACCAGCTTCGAATGCACCATAATAGAGCCTAGAGCCCTAATGGTCGCTTGGCTATCGGAGTAAGTATTTACCTTCTTAACAGTTATTACGCAAGTAAGTAGCCAGTCAGCTGCTTCTTTAATTGCGGCCACCTCTGCTTGGAACACACTGCAGTGATCCGGTAGCCTGAATTTGAGTTTGATGGGGAACTCTTTGCAGAATACTCCTCCTCCAACCCTACCATCCAGCCTCGAGCCATCCGTGAACAGGTTAACGAGGCCCTGTCCCCAGGTGTTGCCCCCGCTCCACTCCTCCCTTGGTGGAGTATGGGTGGAGAAAGTTCCGCTTGGACTTAGCGAAGGCACACACTGGTCCGTCGACAAGGGGATGAACTCAAAGTTTCTGAGGATGCTTGAGTGCCCATATGTGAGGTTGAGCTTATAGCCCAAGCCCCTCAGTCTGATTGCGGTACGAGCAGCGGCAATTCTGCCTGCGATGTCTATAGGTACCACATTTAACATTACATTAAGCGCCAGAGTAGGAGTAGTTCGAAGCGCCCCACTGATTCCAATGAGTGCAGACCTCTGGACTCTCTCTAGCTTTTTAACTGACGTCGTCCTCTCCAGTGAGTTCCACCAGACAGTGACTCCATATAACAAAATTGGCTTTATTATGGTATTGTAGAGCCAGAATACAACTCTGGGCGAGAGGCCCCACCTTTTGCCAGTTGTGCCTTTGCACCCATGCAAGGCGATTGTTGCCTTCCTTACTCTCTCCTCAATGTTGAGCTTCCACGTGAGCTTACTGTCAAGGATTAGACCTAGGAACTTCACCTTGTCAGAAAGCACCAGCGGAGCGCCGCCCATCGAGGGGAGTTGAGCTCAGGGTATTTTATATTTCCTCGTGAAAAGGACGAGCTCCGTCTTAAGAGGATTCACCGATAAGCCGCAATCTGCTGCCCATCGAACAACTTCGTTCAGATATCCCTGCATTAAATCGTACAGGGTATCTATAAACTTTCCTCTAACAATTAATGCCACATCATCCGCGTAGGCCATCACCCTACAGCCCCTCCTCACCAGCTCCTCCAGCAAGTCATTGATAACAATGATCCAGAGGAATGGTGAGAGAACCCCGCCTTGCGGCGTGCCTCTGCTCACCTGCCGGCGGAGAGAGACGCCGCCCCACTCTGCCACGACCGTTCTGTCGCTGAGCATTCTGTAGATAAACCTGGAAAGGTCGGCTCCGACCCCCAGCCTACCCAGAGCTTTAGTGATTGCCTCCGGGAGAACGTTATTAAAAGCCCCCTCAATGTCGAGGAAGGCGCCAACTGCGAGTGCTTTCTGATATAGAGATTCCTCAATATCTTTAACAATTGTGTGCAGAGCAGATTCCACTGATCTGCCTTTACAGTAAGCATGTTGGGTATGCGACAAACGCCCCCGAAGAATTCCGCTTCTTATGTGTAGGTCAATCAACCTCTCAAGGGTTTTCAGCAAGAAAGATGAGAGACTGATTGGCCTAAAATCCTTAGGGGAGACATGTGAGCTCTTGCCAGCCTTGGGTATGAACACAACCCTCACAGCCCTCCAAGATCCCGGTATATAGCCCCTGGCTATGCAGCTCGCATAGATGGGGCTCAGCCAGCGGCATGACACCACTACAGATTTCTGTAGTTGGGCAGGTATGATGCCATCAGGACCAGGTGACTTGAAGGGCCCGAAGGAGCCAATGGCCCAGGCCAAGCGGTGCTCATCCAGCAGCCAGCCCCGGCTCTGAAGACAGATTGGTGTACTTCCCAAGCTGGTGCTGCTAGATACCGGATTCGTTGGAAAATGAGCGTCGAGAAGCATTTTTAGTGATTCCTCGCCGCTCATCGCTCAACGTCCCGATTCATCGCTCAGGTATCCCAAGGATGCCGAGCTCCTCGTGAGTATTTGTCTGAATCTTGAAGACTCATGACAGCCCTCCACGCTTCCACAGAAGTTCCTCCAAGAGTCCCTCTTGGCCTTCCTAATTTCGGACTTGTAGATTCCAAGTCCTACTTTATACAGTTCCCATCCTGAGGGAGACTTAATTCTTTTAGCCCTATTAAAGAGGCGTCCCTATGCTCAGAGAGCTCTGCTGTCCACCAAGGTGGTTTCTCTTTCTTAGGGAGCGTTCTAAGTGGACAGGAGCTTTCAAGAGCCTTATTACAAGCTGAGGGGAAGATCTCCACCAGATCATCGATCGCTCCCTTCGAGAGGTCTAAATTTTCCCCGGGTGCTTCGGGGAGAAGGTTCAGCAGATTCCTGCCGTAAATATCCCAGTCCGTTCTCTTCAGATTCCTGTAGGAGGGTCTTTTTGGACGAGTTTCAGTGAGAGAGAATTGAATATACCTGTGATCCGAGAAGGAATGAGTGTTAAGCACCCTCCAATCGGAAATTCGGTTTAACAGTGAGGAGGAGGCCAGAGTAAGATCCAGCACCTCCTCCCTGGTTGCGGTAATGAAAGTGGGGTCCTTACCCCTGTTGCAAATAAACAAGTCTTCGTTTAAAATAAAATCGAAAAGTGACTCACCTCTTGCATTTATGTTGGAACTTCCCCAACAGGTATGGTGGGGGTTTGCATCCGTCCCTACCATTACGCCGGTTTTCCTTCGCCTCGCTTCAGCCAGGGCTTCCCTCAGCATCATCGGAGGTGGCTCCACCTCGTCCTCATGCGCCATATATGCCGACATCAGCCATAGCTTCCCCGCAGGGCCCTCTAGGCTCACAGTCACAATGTCTTCATTGCTAAAATTAGGCAAAATAAATGCATTAAGTTCCTTCCTGATGAGCATACAAGATCTTGGTTTACCTAACCCGCTGTACGCCATCAGTTTGTATCTTTTCGTCCTGAGTCCAGAAATGCCGCTGCTGCTCAGCCACGGTTCCTGGATCAGAACTATATCAACTCCACCTTGTTCAAGCTGGAGCAGCAGATTGGCGGACGCCGCCGTAGAATGCTGAAAATTTATCTGAAGAATAATGATCTTCGATAATCCTCTCCAGCATCCCAAGGTCGGTGTCCTCACTTTCCGAGGCCAGAAGCCTCTCCTCCTCCGCCCTGCCGAAGAATGACCCTATGCTAATAACGGACCCTGGTCGTGAGGGAGCGTCACCAACACTGTCAACCTCCGACGTGACGGAGTCTATCTCCATGTCCACAGGAGCTTCCTCAGCTGTGGGCCCTTCTTCCTCCCGCACCTCCGGATGAGCAGAGGCATCCGCTCTGGTATCGCTTTGGTAGACCTTAAGGACTACCTTTTCGAAACCATAGCTGATAACCCCCTCCACGGGGTCCACGGTTTTCCCTTACTACCCTCATGAAGACAGCGGAGTTGGCGGACGCTACTCTCTTCCATTCCTCCCTGGAGATGGCGCCGTCCTCCCTAGCACTGTCCATGACTCCAAGAGTGATGTGGCCTGCCTGTTTAGCGACTTCGCTAAATGATTTGGTCATGCCGCCATCAGTCCTGGGTCTCTTTTCAAGGGAAACATCCTCCTCCTGGGATCGCTGTCTTTTTACCTCCGAATCCACTTGGGGCGCACTCACTCCCTTTCCTCTGCCCTCTTCCGCCCCCCGTAGAACCTTCCTGGCCTACTCAAGCGTCTGGGAATGTTTCTCAGATAGCTGAGAAGCATTTTGGTCGCCGCAGCGCTCCAAGATTTTGGTCGTGAGACGGAGGTCGGAGAAGCACCGTTTGCTTTGCCCTATCTGCCGTTTAAGCTTAACAGGGGGTCCCCGAAGAGGCAACCCCGAAGCCCCCGGAAAGCGGATGGAGGACCCCTTGCTGGTACTGGCCATCCCATCCAGTACTGCTAAATTAGGAGACGCAGCCGGTTCCGCCTGCGGCCTCCTACCTACCATAAGCGAGTTCCCGCTTGTGACCCCCACGTTCTTGTTATAAGTCGGTTCCGACCTCCCCTCAGGGTCCCCCTCGTGTTCTACTCTGCTATTCGATTCCGACATTTTACTGCCACTGGGAACTTCAGCCCAGAGGGTAAGACCCCGGGAGAATTTACCCCTCCTACGAGGGATGTTTTTAGGACTCGGTTCCGAGTTCCCGCTACCATCTGAGGTTTTTGTTGTTTGTTTTGTTGTGTTCATGTTTTATATTAAGTGGGTCCCCACTCGAAGCCGCTATCCAAAGCCCGTAGAAGTGTAGTCGTCCCTTAGAGGTCTCATGGTTGTCTATGCCGCGGCAGAGAGGCCATGCGAGGGTTGACGCATGCCCTCATGAGGCATGCGTTCAGAGCCAGACCGGACGCAAAGACATGAGTCCTCTCAACCGCACCTACTCCGCCAACCCAATGGCGACGGGTTTGGAACGTACTCCGAGGCCTGCCAGGGTTTTAACGGGACGGGGGCGGTTACGGCATTAGCCCACCAGCCATTTCTGTTAAGTTTCACCCTAACATACTCAGGTGGCAGAATGCCGCAACCACCAGCACGGGTTCAGGAAGATTCCAAATCGTACAGAAAAGAGAGAAGATCCAGAGACAAGGGAAAGCAAGGGTCGTCACCGTTCAGGTTGTAGGAAAGGCCGCAGATCATTTGGCGCTATCCAGGGTGCACCACGCGGAGGCGATCTGCTCTACACTCCTATATTTCATATTGCTCTAATAAATAATAATAATAATAATAATTCTAAGTAAATGCATGCATGAATATGAAATTTTAAGTATCTAATTGACTAAATCGTATTGAATTTAGGTCTATTATCAAAATTATTCAAATATCATAACACAAAAAATAACTTTGTAAACCATTCATTTACATCAAGGTTTATTATTCAGCAATAGGTTGTACCTTTTAAATTATTATATACATATGTATGTATATTCATGTACTACAAAGTGATGAATATATATTATATAACATCTACCATCCATATTCATGTGGACAGAAAAAAATCATGACTTGCCTCAAAACCCAGCTCATACACAACTCCATATAAAGAATTCAAAGGAAATATACAAACGTATGCAAACATATTTATAATATATGTATGTACATATGTATGTATGTATGCAAAAATCACATTTCTCTTTCATGCTTATTTCGCGTAGGCATTTAGCATGCTTCTTAATTCTAAGTATATGCATGCAAATTAAAGTTCTAACGCGGGTGAGCGTTAAAAAAAATAAAATAAAACGCTTGCTTCCAAAGTCAAACTTGAAGTCCGTATTTTATTCCTACGTTATTTCTTTTATACAAAATTTTTGCTTACTCTATCCTTAACAAATAATTGTTTATGTTTACAATAAATCTTTCACTACTGGATGAGCTTATTTCATCATCCTCTAATTTGTGCTTATGCTAGCTTTAAAAAGTACTTGACAAATAATTGTTTATGTTTATAGTAAATATTTCACTACTGGATGAGCTTATTTCATCATCCTCTTATTTTGTGCTTATGCTAGCTTTAAAAAGTATTGCTTATTGTAATTCTATCCTTAACAAATAATTGTTTATGTTTACAGTAAATATTTCACTATTGGATGAGCTTATTGCATCATCCAATTAGTGCTTATGCTAGCTTTCAAAAGTATTGTTTACTCTAACTTTTTGTATATATTTGCCGTTATGCGGCTTACCAGAGTAGGGTATTAACTCCATCTTCTCTAAATCGAAACGTCTCGTCTTCGAATATATAACGGTGATATTCTGAATCGTCAAATCAATATCACTCATTAAAATTTCTTTTATATTTTTACTTCTTAATGCTTTTTTGACATATATTTTCTTTATTAATTTATAAACAGTATAAAAAGACAATGACACTATCAATACTGTGGTAAGTGAACATCAAATCGGTTTTTCCTGAATTTCCTGTTTTATTTTATTTAATACAATCGAATTTTCAAATTTTAAGTATTCATTTGTAGATTCAACATACTCAGTTATTTTAAAGTTATTAATATAATTAATTTTTACATAATTCCAAACTTGTTCATCAATATTTTCATATGTAACATTATCAATTATAGAATAATTCTTAAAAACTATTAAATAAACTTCATCTAATGTGCGTTCATCAATTACATGCGTTCCAGAAACTAATATGGTCCCCTGTTTTATTTCTTCTATTTCTTTATTTTTCTCTTTTAATTTTTTGCATTTGGTTCTGCTTTATTCAAAATTTTCGACAAACAAGATTTCCTTTCTTCAATTTTACAGTATGTATTTTTTATTTCTTCTTTACATTCTTTTATATTTACATAATCATTTCCGCACTTCGCTATTTTATCTTCAATTATCAATTTACCATCTCTCTGCGCTATAGGCCGAACTTCATAAAATTTAGAATCATACAATACCTTTGGATATTTTATATATAATATATTACAATTAATTCTTTATTTTGAATTACTTTAAACTGTGAATCACCTATTAACCCTAGAACACTCACCCGGGTACAATTGTATCCACTTCAATTTTGAAGTGTTGTAACTTTTGAACCGCTATACCTCTATACCGCTAACTTCGGATCTATAAAGATTATTTAGTTTTGAGTTCAAATTCAAAATTTGAACCAGATCGGACCATTGGTTCAGGAGCTACAGCCTTCCAAACACATTATATACGTAAACACACACCCGGGATACGTTTGTACCCCAATAGTAAAAATCCTCATAATAATCAAAAAAAAAACATTTTTTATATTATTTTTTTATTTGAAAAATTGAAAATATTCATTTCACACATTATATTATTGACTTTTATTATAAAAATTATAAAAATGCATCTTATATCTAAGGAAAATCATGGCAAATAGAGCAATTTGTTGATATGACCGAATGTTCAAGACACATTGGCTTCCTACATTTGGCGCACAGCTTTCTGGTTTTTCTACGGCGTTTTTCCTCTTGTGCGTAACATAAATAGCAAGATCCGGACACAGGTTTTAGCGTACGCGCTGCAGCAGATGTTGATGCTGCTGCTGACACCATTGATTCCAGCGGTCGGTTGAAATATGCTTCAATAGCAATTTTAGTCGAAAAATTTCGCGTCACTTGACGATTTATGACTCTGGCTTCAATAATGGGCATACACAATGCTTCAGCCAAGCTGCGCAGGATCTGCTTACGCTTGTTGTTTGTTCTCCAAGGCCACATAGGGTTATTCAAATCGTCGACAATGTAGGCTGCAAGAGCTGTAATGTCCAACATGTTGAAGAACATCGCTAGTGGCCATCGTTTTGTTTGTCTTTGTGTTGGATATTCCGCAAACATTTGGTCCATTCGATCAACACCACCTTTGGTACGATTATAATATTCAATTATTTCAGGTTTCCCACTGTCAGCTATTTCAGCATCATTATGCATGGTCGAAAGCAAAATTACTGCTTTATTTTTTTTGGGAACATAAGAGCACAAATGAAGCCAAATGGCGTTGAACCAATTGTCCTGTTTTTGTTCTGCTTCATTTCTTGAGGAATATATGATTTGTTTTTGCGCAAAGTTCCAACGATCGTGAGTTTCCAGGTGAGAAGCAGTTCTGCAACTGGCAAGGTCGTAAAAAAATTGTCTATTGTAATGTTTCGGCGGGAGGATGGTTCCATGTGTAGAAGTCCACGCAAGTGGGGAAAGTTACTGATCGCCATTCACTTGGGAGTGGCCAGGACGATTCTTCTACATATGGTTCAAGCAGCTCACAACGTCCGGGATTAGCTTCCGAACACCCGTTCGGGAGTGAGCTAACGTGAGAAGGCGAAGCATCCCAGCATAGCTGGTTGTGCGCTGGGTTTGGGACCCGCCACTTAAAAAGCCCCCCAAATGAAAACAGCAACAAAGCCTCGGATGAGAACTTCCAACACTGATGACGACCCCTGCAAACGAAATAAGGAACACGATTTGAGGGCATGCACCTGGAATGTCCGGTCCCTTAATGGGGAAGGTGCCTCTGCCCGGCTGGTTGATGTCCTCGTGAGAGTAAAGGCTGACATCACTGCCATCCAAGAGATGCGATGGACGGGGCAAGGTAAGAAAAACATAGGACCTTGCGACGTCTACTACAGCTGCCATGTAAAGGAGCGCAAATTCGGTGTCGGATTTGTTGTGGGAGAGAGACTTCGTCGCCAAGTACTGTTGTTCACTCCGGTGGACGAGCGTCTCGCAATAATCCGCATCAAAGCGCGATTTTTTAACATCTCGCTAATTTGCGCCCACGCCCCGACGGAAGAGAAGGACGATGCGCCCAAAGATTCTTTCTATGAGCGCTTGGAACGTTCCTATGAGCGCTGCCCCCGCCACGACATAAAAATCGTGCTTGGCGACTTCAACGCCAGGGTGGGCAAGAAGGGAATTTTTGGTCCCACAGTCGGAAAATTCAGCCTACACAACAACCGGTAACGGGCAGAGGCTGATCGACTTCGCCGGGGCCCGAAACATGGTAGTCTGCAGCACCAGATTCCAGCATAAAAAGATACACCAAGCCACCTGGCTGTCTCCAGATCGAAAAACACGAAACCAGATCGATCATGTTGTGATAGATGGAAGACACGCTTCTAGTGTATTAGATGTACGTACGATCCGAGGACCCAACATCGACTCGGATCACTACCTTGTTGCAGCCAAACTGCGCACACGCCTCTGTGCAGCAAAAAACGTGCATCTACCTACGCAAAGAATGTTCGACATCGAAAAGCTGCAATCACAACAGACAGCCAGAAGATTCGCCACTCGACTCTCACTCCTGCTCTCGAAGAGCACTGCCCAACACACCGGCATGCGCGAGCAATGGAGCAACATTTCTAGTTCCCTACGTACCGCCGCCGAAGAAGAAATCGGATTCCGGCGAGCCCGAAAAAACAATTGGTACGACGAGGAATGTCATGCTGCCGCCGAAAGAAAAGATGCCGCCTATAGAGCCACGCTGCGATCGGGCGCAACGCGAGCCATGTGGGATCACTACAGAGAGCTGAAAAATAAAGAGAGACGTATTATCCGACAGAAGAAACGAGAGGCCGAAATACGTGAGTGCGAGGAGCTTGAGATGCTGGCCAATAGGAACAACGCCCGAAAATTCTACCAGAAAGTTCGGCGGCTTACAGAAGGTTTTAAGACCGGGGCGTTTTCCTGTAAGAACAAAGACGGCGATCTGGTGACTGACGTACAGAGCAATCTTAAATTATGGAGGGAACACTTCTCGAACCTGTTAAACAGTGACAGCTGCGCATGTCATAGAGAATGTGAAGATCCCGATACCCCAATCGCTGACGACGGAATTATCGTTCCGTTACCCGACCATGACGAGGTGAGAATAGCAATATCACGGCTAAAGAACAACAAAGCCGCAGGCGCCGACGGACTGCCGGCTGAGCTATTCAAACGTGGCGGCGAGGAGCTGGTAAGGTGCATGAATCAGCTCCTATGCAGAATATGGTCGTATGAAAGCATGCCTGCCGATTGGAATTTAAGTGTGCTCTGCCCAATCCATAAGAAGGGCGATCCTGCAATTTGTGCCAATTACCGCGGGATTAGTCTTCTAAATATCGCCTATAAGGTTCTAGCGAGCGTATTGTGTGAAAGGCTGAAGCCCTCCGTCAACCAACTGATTGGACCTTATCAGTGTGGCTTCAGACCAGGAAAGTCTACCATCGACCAACTATTCACAATACGCCAAATCTTGGAAAAGACCCATGAAAGGAGAATCGACACACACCATCTTTTCGTCGACTTCAAAGCTGCATTTGACAGTACGGAAAGGAGTTACCTGTATGCCGCTATGTCTGAATTTGGTATCCCCGCAAAACTAATACGGCTATGTAAGATGACGTTGCTCAACACCAGCAGCGCCGTCAGAAGGAAGGAAGGACCTCTCCGAGCCGTTTGATACCAAACGAGGTTTCAGACAGGGTGACTCGCTGTCGTGTGACTTCTTTAACCTGATGTTGGAGAGCATCGTACGAGCCGCAGAACTTAATCGCTCAGGCACAATCTTTTATAAGAGCGTACAATTGTTGGCGTATGCCGATGATATTGATATCATCGGCCTTAACAACCGCGCTGTTAGTTCTGCCTTCTCCAAACTGGATAAAGAGGCAAAGCGAATGGGTTTGGTGGTGAACGAGGACAAAATGAAGTACCTCCTGTCTTCAAACAAACAGTCGGCGCACTCGCGTATCGGCACCCACGTCACTGTAGACAGTTATAATTTCGAGGTTGTAAAAGACTTCGTTTATTTAGGAACCAGCATTAACACCGATAACAATGTCAGCCTTGAAATCCAACGTAGAATCTCTCTCGCCAAGAAGTGCTACTTTGGACTAAGTAGGCAACTGAGCAGTAAAGTCCTCTCTCGACGAACAAAACGTATGGCGCAGAAGCTTGGAGATGACAACATCCGATGAAGCGACGCTTGGAGTGTTCGAGAGAAAGATTCTGCGTAAGATTTTTGGACCTTTGCACGTTGGCAACGGCGAATATCGCAGTCGATGGAACGATGAGCTGTATGAGCTTTACGGCGACATAGACATAGCGCAGCGAATAAAGATCCAGCGGCTACGTTGGCTGGGTCATGTCGTCCGAATGGACACAAACGCTCCGGCTTTCAAAGTATTCGATGCGGTACCAGCTGGTGGTAGCAGAGCGGTTATCGCGCCAATTAAGAAGAAGAAGAATGTTTCGGCCACTTCCTTGGTATTTGGCAGACAAATCCTTCACCACTCGTTCGCCTTGGTTCGTTTCCCTACCAGTTTCTGCTTGGCCAGTATATATTTGTCCATGCAGTGGATATGCATTTGTGGCATCGCAAATCCACCAAACCTTGACACCTTATTTAGCAGGTTTTGACGGTATGTACTGCGTAAACCGTGTGCGTCCACGGTAAGGAAATAATTGTTCATCAGTCGTCAAGCATGAGCTGGGCTTGTAATGTGCAGCAAGATTATTGTTCATCATCGTCCACAACTCACTTATCGGTGCTGCTTTATTAGTTAGTAAGCGTGTTGCACGAGTGTTTTTATCGTCAAATCGTAGGAAGGAAATCTTAAAGGATAGTTTTTGACGCTCCATAAATCTCGAACATGTTCTCCATTGCTATGGTTCGCACCAGTCATAATAAGTATGCAAAAAAATGCATACAGCTCTGTTATTGACACAGGCGTCCATGACTTAGGAGTTGTGTTTGGATGCGCATTGTTGTAAGCATTATAAGTTTCTTTTGCTAACTTATTTGTGTGGCGCATAATTATATCAGCCATTTCAATGTTCATTAAACATTTGAATGTTTGCTCTATTGACAACATTTCAGTGCATCTAGCTGGTCCAGAACGTTCTCTTATAATATTTTGTCTGAGTACCTGACGACTTACATTTGGTTCTTTCATCCACTCAGTACCATCACGTGCAACAAATTTTTCGCCACTAGCAGGTAATTCATTATTTTCTTCTACTTCTTCTTCTTCATCATCCTCATAGTCCGCATAATCAGGTACTACTTTGCGAAACTTCAGCATCGTCATCAGCAATTTCAATGTCATTGAATTGAATTTCTTCTTCATCTTCTGAGTCAAAGTCATAGGGAGCGTCATCGTCACAAATTTCATCAAATAAAGATTGTATATATGATTCTCGCTGTTCCTCAGTTAGCCTGCATAATAAAAAAAATTAGTATATGTTTACATTGTTGCTTATTTTACATTTTTTACCTTCTATATGATGCACTTCATAAATATTCGTTTCTTCTTGAAGTCATTTCGTATCCAGTTATTTATAGTTTCAGTTATATTTATTTTCACTTCTTACACTTTTGAGCACCAAAACAATAGTGAAAATATCAACAGGCAGCATTTATAACAACACCTCGTGTGAAAACAACCCTTGCAGCTGCATATAAAATACAAAAACCAGTTATACCATGCTGCTGTATTTGCTACCTACGTACCCATACCTTGCGCGACCTTTTTGCACATATCTTTTGAACCAGGTAGAATATTTCAATGAAATAAAAACCAAAATGTGTATTCGTTGTTACTCTACAAGTATATTATTATAAACCGCTGGAACCAGTAGGAATATTCGAATGAAACAAAAGACAAAATACTTGTTATATATTAAAATATACATTTCAAAAAAAAAATCATAGAAATCGGTTGAATAAGCATTAAAAAAAACCGCAAAATAAGGTCCCGGGTACAAACGTATCCCGGGTGTGTGTTTACGTGGTATTTTCTGGGTGTGTGTTCTAGGGTTAAATCTGTAGTCGTTATTTGTCCGTGTTCATGTCGTGTTATATATCTTATCTCATCAATGTGCAGAATAGCTGGATTCAAAATTCCTACCTTTGCCAAAGTTATAGTTTGTATTAAATTCTGTAATTCATTAATGATATAACTATTTCTACGTTTACTCATCATTCTGTAAATATTAAGATTTAATATTATCCTTATGAATTATTCTGTCGCGTTTCTGAATTATTATTTTATTTCCCCTATCTTCTTTTACTTTTTGTTTCCTATATTTCGGTTTTAATTTATTCCTTTCACCTATAACTTTCTCATATACTGTCTGACATGGAGTATATTTTTTTTCTTTTCGTCTTTTATTATGTACCTTTAACATAACTTCCTGTGCCGATTTTAATTTATCTTTTATATTTTCATGTGGTTTTTTATTGTAAAGCACCTCATACGGTTTTTCTTTAATTGTCGAATGAATAGTTTTGTTGTATTGCTGAGCTGCTTTAATGATGGATTCTAAATCACTTATTAAATTCAATTCCTCCTTTAAACATCTTCCTATTTCAATGAGAGTAGAATGCACTCTTTCTACCTGACCATTAGTTACTGAATGTCTTGGATCGCAATAATATATTTCAATATTTCATCTATTAGCAAATGATCTAAATTGAGCTGATGCAAAACTTGGTTCATTGTCCACTGTAATTCTCTTTACTTCCGGAAATACCTGTAAAGCTTCCAAAATCTTTTCGATTTGAAATTTGTCTTATCTTCAATATGCTTAACTATCAAAAACTTAGAATAAGAGTCAATCAAAGTTAAAAATTTTAGTTTTTGAGCGTAAAAAATGTCAATATGAACTTGTTCACCTTCTTTCTCTGGAATTGGTGCCCTTCCAATTGGTACCTTTTTGGGTTGTCTATCGTATTTATTCTTATTACATACCTGACAATTTCTAACATATTGCTTGAATTGCTTCACCATTTGGGGCCTATAGTATTGATCCCTGATCTGTGCCAAATTTTCTCTATAATTTCTATGCGCTCTACCATGTGTTTGCTCTATAATATTACCCTGGTCCTCTCTATTCGTGACATCAATTGGAAAACACTTCGCACGTAAAAATTTCATTACCGGAAAAGTATCCATCAATACGGTTTTTATTTCATATGCCAATTCCGGAGTACAAAATATTCCTGTAACCAATTTTGAATTTAATTGTTCAGAAAGAACAGGTATTATATTTTCTGGTTTATCATATTCTATTAAAAATCTAGTGTTACCAAAGATTAAAACTCTTTCTTGGGTAGTAATTTTTGCACCTTGATTTACTAATATTTGCTGTTTAAAATGATTCAATGGCTTGTTAGTTTCCCTAATTGAAATTTCATCACTACTCTCAGCTGAATGCTGTGTATTCGCAAATGAATCATCAGATTCTGAAATTTCGTTATTCGATTCTGTTAAATTATTTAACTGCTGTCTCGATAGTGCATCTGCTACAACATTTGTTGCTCCGGGTTTATAGATTATTCTTGGCGAAAATTCTTCAATAAATGCCCTCCATCTTTTAATTTTAACATTAGGGTTTCTTTCAGATATCGCAAACGATAGCGGTTGGTTGTCCGTATAAATTTCTAAATCTTTTACAGCAGTGGTCGCCAACCCGTCGATCGCGAGCTACCGGTAGCTCGCAAAGGCAATTCTGGTAGCTCGCGCTGCTCACGTTGCAAAAAATCCAAAACTCTGAAAATCATACCAGTATTAGCAAATTTCAGAAATTTTCATAATAATTAGATAAACAGCGGTCACACTGCGGTAAGCGATTTCGCGCCGACAAACACGACGCGAAGTCGCGTCTCCGTTCTAGGATCGGCTGGAACCGATTAGCGTGTTCGAGAATTTTTTGGCTTTATATATACGCAATGCACGTCGCAATGCACTCAATTTAATACTGAACGGCATTATCAACGTTCTGCGTGCAGCGGTTGGGTTGGCGTTCGAAACATTATGGCAAGCAGTAGTAAGAAGGCGAAGACATACCATTTCCATTCGGAATGGAAAGAACAATACTTCTTTACAGAAGTTAAAGGCAAAAATGTTTGTTTGTTATGTAATACATCTGTGTCAGTTCCTAAAAAAGGAAATATTGAGAGGCATCATAAAACTGTACATTCGAATTTTGAGAAGGCATTCCCGTTAAATTCTGCCACCAGAAAAGAAAAACTGAAACATTTAAAAATCCAGTTAATTGGACAACAGTCAATAATTTTGAAAACAATCGACAAAAATAAGGCTGCAACTGAAGCATCTTATCGTGTTTTCCAGATAATTGCACAAAAGAAAAAACCTTATGAAGACGGGGAAATCATAAAACAAGCATTTTTGGAAGCTGCAGATTCTTTATTCGCCAACTTTAGAAATAAAGACGAAATAGTGTCTGCTATAAAATCTATGCAACTTTCTGCTAATACAGTGATGAGGCGAGTAGAAGTAATGAGCAATGATATTTTTTTACAGTTAAGAAGTGACTTAGATAACTGTATTTATTTTTCACTGCAACTGGGTGAATCAACAGATGTAGTTCACACCTCACAGATGGCCATATTTGTCAGGATGGCTTTTAGTGATTTTACAATTAAAGAAGATCTTTTGAAGTTTATTCCACTCAAAAGACATACTACTGGACTAGAGCTGTTTTCTCATTTAAAAAATTTCATCTCTTCTGAGAAAATTCCAATATCAAAAATGGTAGGCCTGTCAACTGACGGTGCTCCAGCTATGGTGGGTTGTGATAAGGGCCTCGTGGCGCTATGTCATAAGGATGAAAGTTTTCCACAATTTCTTAGTTACCACTGTATTATACATCAGCAAGCATTATGTGGAAATTTTCTAAACTTGAACAACGTTGTGAAACTGGTGGTGAAAATTGTGAACAAGATTAGAGCTCAAGCGTTACAAAGAAGATTATTTAAAACCTTGGCTGATGAAATTGACTGTCAATACGGAGAGCTACTTCTTCACTCTGAAGTGCGATGGTTAAGCAGAGGACGAGTGCTCAAACGTTTCAATGATGTCCTACCTGCTATACTCCAATTTTTCAAAGAACGCCATGAACTGATTCCTGAACTGGAAAATTCGATTTGCCTCAGAGATTTTGGTTTTCTTGTGGACATTACAGAGAAATTAAATGAGCTTAACTTGCAGCTTCAAGGCAGGGATAAAGAATTAGCGGAAATGATTTCTGATATAAATGCATTTATTACAAAACTTGAATTTTGGGAACAAAACCTAAAAAACCGCGATACTAAGCATTTTCCTATTTTTTCCGAAAAGATATCCAAAAATCTATTAGAGCCCTATGACAGTAAATATCATATGGAAATAGTTTCTAACTTGAAGGAAAACTTCAAAAATCGTTTCAAGGATTTCAGCAAAATTGCTTTAGTGACGCAATTTGTTGTTTCACCCTTCATGGACATTGATATACAACAGTTTGCAACTTGTGTTATGAACAACTTTGGCGAAGACATTGCTGTGACAGAAATGGAACTGATTGCTTTTCAAAGTGTCTTGACTTTAAAAAACTTTAGTAAGTAAAGATAAGTATTCAGTTTTATGTTGTGTTGCGTTGAAAGTGAAAGCGTTATTCAGTTCAACTTATTTGTGTGAATCTTCTTTTCCAATATGAAATTTATTAAAAGTAAATACCGCAATCGGCTTACAGATATACATTTGGATAACTGTATTCGAATGACTGTATCAAATTATACTGCAAATACTAAAAAAATTATCGATGAGTCAGAATGTCAACCTTCTCACTAAATATGCTCTTTTTATCTGCCCATATTTTATTTATATATATTATAATAATAATGTACTATTACTGTTTTGTTGTTTAAGTCGCTTGTGATTTGCCATTATGACTGCAAAAAATTTTATTACGATTGATAGGTGTGAACATGGATGTAGTTATGCATAAGTATAAGCACTATAAGTCATAAGTTTATTATATATAAAACGTATATTAGTAAAATAAATACATGTTGTCGAATATAACTGTGTATTATTTAATTTATGTTGGCTTGTGCAAGTAGCTCGCTGTTTATTTTAAAATCTTGAAAGTAGCTCAACACATTGTAAAGGTTGGCGACCACTGTTTTACAGCATAAAGGTAATGGCGCAATGTTTTCAATGCCCAAACAATAGCATAAAGCGCCTTTTCGTTAGTTGCATAATTCTGCTCGGTTGAATTCAAAGTCTTTGAAATAAATGTTATGGGTTTTCCTCGTTGTGATAATACAGCCCCCACAGCTACATTTGAAGCGTCGGTATTTAAAATTATTTTTCATTAAAATCAGGTTGCGATAATTCAATGCATTGGCATAATACATCCTTTAACCTTTCACAAGCGGCTATACCTTCTTGGTCAAGATCAATCCTTGCCTTTTTTGATACATGCTGCGATACTCCTCCATTTTTTCCTTCTAAATGCTTTGTCAGTGGCTTAGCTATTGTAGCGTAATCTTGAGTAAATTTCCTGTAATATCCTGTTAATCCCAAAAAACCCCTTAATTGTCGTAAAGTTTTAGGTATGGGATAATTTTTTATCGCTTCCACTTTTTTTGGGTCTGTTTTAATAACCTTATGAGATACTACGTATCCCAGAAATTCAACTTCTGTTTCTATAAACCTTGATTTTTCAAGAGATATTTTCATATGAGCTTCCCTTAATCTTTCAACTATTTGTTTTAACTGCTGAATATGTTCTGTCAATGTCTTCGAAAATATTATAATATCATCAATATACACTTGGCAAAATTTACCGATATATTCACGTAAAATATCATTCATTGCTCTCTGAAATATACTAGGGGCATTCCTTAGCCCAAATGGCATCCGTAAGTACTCATATTTCTCGTTATTAACTGAGAAAGCCGTTTTTTCAATATCACCTCCCTGCATTAAAATCTGATGAAATCCTGACTCTAAATTAATTGTTGAAAAATATTTGGATTCCCCCAAATTCGATAGTATCACCTCAGGATTAGGCATGGGGTATCTATCTGATATTGGTGAAAGTGTTCTGTTTCTTTCACAGCTATTTCACTGCCGTTTCCCTTCTTACTGCTTTGTAGTCCTGTGAGAATTTTCTATTGCTTTGTGGTCCTGCGAGATTTTTCTACTGCTTTGTGGTCCTGCGAGAATTTTCTACTGCTTTGTGGTCCAGCGAGAATTTTCTACTGCTTTAACTTTGTTTTTTTTTTTAATTTTCTCGAAAACTTATTTTTTTCGACCAATTCATGGGGGACTTTTTTCAAAATATATTGTGTTATTTGTTTTTTCGCCCGATTCGTGGGGTACTTATTTTATTATCACCGACCGTATGTCCTCTCGCACGAGGTATTTGTTTACGGTTGATGCTCCTGGCAGGATCGCCAATTAAAGTTCTAACGCGGTTGAGCGTTAAAAAAAATAAAATAAAACGCTTGCTTCCAAAGTCAAACTTGAAGTCCATATTTTATTCCTACGTTACTTCTTTTATACAAAATTTTTGCTTACTCTATCCTTAACAAATAATTGTTTATGTTTACAATAAATCTTTCACTACTGGATGAGCTTATTTCATCATCCTCTAATTTGTGCTTATGCTAGCTTTAAAAAGTGCTTGACAAATAATTGTTTATGTTTATAGTAAATATTTCACTACTGGATGAGCCTATTTCATCATCCTCTAATTTGTGCTTATGCTAGCTTTAAAAAGTATTGCTTATTGCAATTCTATCCTTAACAAATAATTGTTTATGTTTACAGTAAATATTTCACTATTGGATGAGCTTATTTCATCATCCAATTAGTGCTTATGCTAGCTTTCAAAAGTATTGTTTACTCTAGCTTTTTGTATATATTTGCCGTTATGCGGCTTACCAGAGTAGGGTATTAACTTGCATGAATGTGAAATTTTAAGTATATAATTAACTAAATTGTATTGATATTAAGTGCATTATCAAAATAATTTCAAAATATCCACATTAAAAATTGGCGTTGTAAACCATTCATTTGCATCAACGGTTATTATTCAACAATATGTGTCCTTTTTAAATTTTTATATCCATATGTATGTATATTCATATACTAAATAGATATAACACCTACCATCCATATTCATGAGGGCAGAAAAAATCGTTTCCTTTTTAAATTTTTCTATCCATATGTATGTATGTATATTCATATACTAAATAGATATAACATCTACCATCCATATTCATGAGGGCAGAAAAAAATCTTGACCTGCCTCAAAACACAGCTCATATGTATGTATCTACATATAAAAAATTCAAAAGCAAATAGACAAACGTATGCAAACATATTCCTAACATATGCAAAAAAACTCATCTAAACGGTATTCGCGTACATATACATATGTATGTATGTATGCATATACATATGAATACATGTTGGGACAATGTACATATGTACGTAAAAGTTTCTATTCTAAGCAAAACAATGAATATTCGTATATACATATAACCGCACATACTTACTTTATGCCTCTACATGTATATGCTTCCAAAACTAAAATTCTAAGCGTAGCGACTACAAGAACAAAATGCATTCCTAGGCGTAGCTGTTGCCGCCATGATTATTTACCCGCGACGGCGCTGAACAGTTTCAAATATTAAAAAGCACAACAAAAACAAATTCATTGATAAGTTCGAGCTCATATTTCTACGAGCAAAGTACTTTCATTCATAAAACGAGCCGCCCATATGCCAATTTTCACGACCACGCGAAAATAGTCAATATTGGAATATTTCGCGTTGAATTATTTGCCAATATTTGGTAAATCTTGAATTTTTGTCAAGTCGAGTGGCCGCGGCTCCGTACATATGTATGCATCAATATATGTATGTAAATATGTGTTCTAAATTACCGACAGCAATAGCAAATCGAAATATTTTTTCTATCGCAAGTGCTCGCAGCCTCATATGTACTATATGTATGTCTATGGAAGTTTGTATGCATGTATTTATGTATGTATATGCGTGTTTGCTTTTGCACGTCCATATGAACGATTTTTCATATGCAGATACAGTGCCAGCTCGCTAATCCGAAGGTGTGTAATCCGAATTATCCAGTAATCCGAATTGAATTTATGACGCATTACGTGCTCTATAGTCCGCATTCGTTGCAAGCTCGCTAAACCGAATTTTTGTTTTTTTATTTTTGAGTCTGTTTTTTTACAAAACCATGAACAGAATTTTAAAACTAACGGGACATTATTGAAATACAGAGCCTTCTATGTATGTAAGTGTGTATTTTTCTTGTTACGAATAGTTTAGTTGTGGTATTAGTCGCGAAAACATCAATTTAAATAACATGGCAAAAAAACGTGCACATAAAATACTGTCATTAGCTGATAAGCTTAAAATAATAGAAGAAGTAAATCGTGGACAATCAGGAAAAGTTTTAGCAAAGAAATTTGGTGTAGGAGCTTCAACAATTTGCGACATAAAAAAAATGCTGTAAATATTAAAAGGTAAAAAACCTGTGTAAAAAATATATTCTGTAAATATTACTGTACATACATATTTATTCTTTTATAAGATTTGCTGAGAATTCTGATGCCAAACTTTTAAAACAGCGCAAGACACTCAAATCGGGAGAGAATGAAGAATTAGAGATTAAGTTGCATGCTTGGTTTGAAGAGAAGCGGTCACGGCATCAAACCATTTCAGCAGAAATTTTACGACAAAAAGCTAAATCACTTCATCACAAAATGTATCCGAATCAATCATTTCACGCTAGTGACAAATGGTTGCAAAATTTTAAGAAGCAATTTTCGGTGCGAACTTTGAAAATATGCGGCGAATCCTTATCTGCTAGACCTGATCTTGTACCTGATTTTCAAAATAAGCTCTATGACATTATCGAGACTGAAAATCTGATTGACGACCAAATTTACAATGCTGATGAGTCTGGACTCTTTTGGAAAATGTTTCCAGAAAAAACTTTAGTACATTGTAAAGAAAAGTCTGCTCCTGGTACCAAAATGAGCACAGAGAGAATCACCTTCTTGTGCTGTGCTAACAAATCTGGAACTCACAACCTTAACATTGCTGGGAAATCAAAAAATCCACGTTCGTTTAAAAAACAACATATTGTTGAATATTACGCATCGAAAAATGCATGGATGACAACATATATTTTTACTGAAAGGTTTTTTAAATCGTTTATACCACAGGTAAAAGACTATCAAATTGAAAATAATTTGCCCAAAAAAGCTTTATTGCTACTGGATAATGCGAAGTGTCATGGAGAGCCGCTGGTATCTGAATGTGGGCAATATAAAACTATGTTTTTACCCCCAAATTGTACTAGTATTATTCAACCCATGGATCAGAACGCGATACGACTAACTAAGCTGTGTGAACTAGTAAGCTCTGTAGCGGATGATTCAGACATTTTTTTGAAACAATTCAGTTTAAAGGACGCTTGTGAATTGCTTAAACGATCTTGGAAGCATATTCATTCTCAAAGGTGGGCTTCAGATGATAACATCCCTCTATCATTGTTACATCAAGAGTTGCCAGAGAATGATCGTGTTGAAGAAACAGAAGAATTTCGCACAATAACCATCTTATTTCACCGCAACAATGACGTGCATATTTCTGAAGATGAAGTTCTTAGCTGGATTATGAACTCTGACAATACTTCGTGTAGTAGTTCAGAGTCAGACACAGAAAATGTGGAACCAGAGCCTTTAATTACGAAACACGTTAAAAATCGTGAAGCTCTGCAGGCCTTAAATATTTCAATATATTGGGCAAAGGAACGAGGTCTGCAATCAGATTACATATTAATGCTAAAAGAATTGGGGAACAAGGCTTTAGAAGCATGTGCACTGAAAGACGAGCAAACCTACATCACTAATTAAAAAAAACGTAATATGTAAATACATACATACATATGTACATATGTATTTATATTATAAAAATCTTTAATTTTTTCATTGTTGATTAATAAAAATAAAATAAATTTGTTTTGAAATCCTCGCTTTTTTTTATTTTCGAATATAGTGAATTAGGTATAAGCATAATAACAGCACATCCAGTAATCCGAATATCTCGTTAATCCGAATCAGGGGCTGCAATCATTAATTCGGATTAGCGAGCTGGCACTGTATTCATTTGATTTAGCTGAACGAATATATTGATTTTGTAAGGAAATCCTGTCGATTTAAATTATTGGTATACATATGTTCATTTAAGTTAAGAAAATTGAAACACTAGTTTTTTTAATTTCTATTTTGTTATTTTTACCAACAAGTAAGTTAACTACTCATATATAGTATATATTATATATAATATTACAATGCTATTAATAATAGGTATTTATTGTACATTTCCTGAAATAAAAAAATATTGATATTGACATCGATTAAGTCATTGCGATTTACCTGATTTTTAAAACACTAATCCCAATCCATCGTGATTAAGTGAAAATTGTAGAGGTTTAAAAATCTAGGCTCAGGTGCTACCTGAAAAAGAAGATAAAAAGAAAACCTGAAAGATAGAGAAAAATCTGAAAGATGGAGAAAACCCTGAAAAATAAAATGTTACTCATCACAATTTGATGTAACTCTGTACCATTAAAACCATTTTTGGAAATATAGTAGGAAAATACATACTTCCACTTAGAACACAACCCTTTAACCATAAAAAAACAACATTTGTTCCCTATTCTGTTTTGACGTTGGCCTTCCCCATGGTCCACAAACCCATCAATTATATCCCTACTTTTATTATAAGTAAGATCCGGCTTGATGCTAATTTCATCAAATAATAAAATGCACATGCGTTCTGTGCCGAACATTTTGCTAGCAATTTTGCTTAAATTGTTAACGACATTGGCATTGAAACCTGGAACAACATACCTGATGGGGCGCCAACGCAAAAGAGATGATTTGTGTGGTAAACAAAAACCTAGATCGTCACGCATTAAAGAATATGCTTTAGTGGACATATAGTTCTAATTTTGTGCCAATACCTTTTCGTCTTCATTATACCAACCTTTTTTGATACTGACGATCATTTTTGCAAAAGTTAAAGCATCGCTGCTACAACTTTCTTCCGCAATTATTGCACGTTTCAACAATTCGGAATATTTATTTTTTAGGTCATTATTTTCTTTTTCAAGCTCCTCAATACGTTTATTTAATTTGACCGCGTTGCTCTGATAATAGCGAGCAGACTGAGCAAACCGTTCGCGAGTGGTTGTGGTTTCTAAGTCCACGCAGATCTGATTACTATAACTAGCCTGCCTGTTTTCCTCTAATATCGAATATTTCTCAAACTCTTCCAGAGTTAAATCTTCTTCTACTTGTTTAACTACCCTACTATAAGTTGCAGTGACGGGCGAGCAAGCCTAATCAGAGCCAGCACTAGGCGAGCGACTTCTATTTACTGGCTCTAAATTGAAGCAAGGAAAAGCCCCTTTCAAGAGTTTATATTTTGTAACCAATGTGGGTTCAAAATGGCGTTGGCAAATAAAAACCCTGTCAGTGCTTGACACTTGCACGTTGCAAGCCAAGGCCCAATTCTTACGGGTCTCTTCGTCCCTAGGAAACGCAAAAAGTATAGCTTTATCCTTAGGCACGCAGCTCTCGATACAGCAGCTCCTTTTTTTTCTTTTTTTCGGTCCATTTGTTCGGTGGAACATCATCATAGCCTAATTAAAATTTTTATTTTTATTTTTACGAAATTTAAATTGAGGTATATTCAGTATAATCATATACATATATAAAACAAGAACCCGCACCCTCCGTGGATTTATAGTTTTCAAGTAATTTATTGTTAAAATTGTGTAATTTAGCGAAAGGATATTGTTGTTTTGAATACCGTAAAAATAATAACCAGTAAAAATACGTTTGTGACCATATATTTTATGAATTGAAGTGAAATTTAGAACAAAATACATATATGTATTATATTGTACCAATTTATAAGTGTATTGTATTATAATGCGTGTAAACATTGAAAGTTATAAAAGTTGTTCATGAGCCACTCCCTAACATCTCAACCAAGTTTCATTAAATAAATCATTATACTTGGCCTAAAATTGCCCATACGGCATTATCCTAAACCCGATCTTTTAAATTCAAAAGTTTTTATAAATATGTAAATAAAATAATGAGAAAGTGCGCATTCTAAATAAATAAATCCCTTCTCTGATTTCTATTTCATGCATGCATGCATGGATGTGTATATTAAGCTTTTCAATAGGCACGAAGTATTAAAAACGACATCCAAGCATACGATTATCAGTTTATGTATGTACAGTGAACCAAAAAGAAACTGAGACACTAATATTTAAAAAAATATTCACAGATTTATAACTAACTCCGTTATAATCATAAGAGCTTTTCAATATTTGGCGCAATTTTCATATATGTACATATAGGTATACATACATTTATCCAATCAAAATCAAATCTAATGCAATCATACATTTTTTCCAATATTTGGTGCAATTTTCATATATTATATGTAAACCTAATATACATATATTATGTCCTTTGCTAATATACATATGTATATAAACATGCATACATAAAATTTCGCGCAATTTTCATAACTTAATTACATACATATGTCCTATGCTAATATATGTACTATATCAACATGCATAAATACAATTACGCGCAATTTTCATAAAAAAACCAAAAAGAACAAATCTGTAAACATGCATACAAATCATATGGACATATCAAATGAACAAATCTGTTCTGTACGCAAGCAAATGTAAGCTAATGTAAACTACATTTTTTCACACTTGCGTATCACTATCTCCCTCTTATTTCTCTCCGGCAGCCATATTAATTAATTTCCTACTGTTAACTTGTGCTGATTTCATTTTCTTAGGGGGCGTCCATAAATTACGTGAGATGTTTAAGGGGGAAGGGGGTCGAGTCAAATCTCATCTAATCTTACGTTGGGGAGAGGGGGGGTCTCGGCAAATATCACGCAATTTTTTTTCTGATTGAAACAAAAAAAAATTATACTATTTTGGTCTATTATCCAGATCGTACATGCTTAAGATTTAATGATTAAGATCATTCACTAATTCGTTCGAAAGAAAATAATTTCATTCAAATTTCGACGTTATATGTACATTACTACTGTCAAACCACCATATTTGTTTTATACCAAATAGCTCAATTTAATCTGAATTTACGGTACAGTGTAGCCCGTCGTTTGTTTTCGAGCCACTATCAGCCGAACGCGCGACTCAATGAACAAGAGCGTACGAGCTGAGTGGCAGAGACACACGGACAGGTTCCAACCTTCTTTGTTTATTCTTGTAAATGTTTTACTCGACTCAGTTCATGCTCTTACTAATTTCAAATGAGTTATCAAGATTTTTATAACGCATACGTCAAAAGATACGTCTATAAGGCGAGGAAGTCCTGCCACGACGATGTGATAAAATTATAAAATACTGCGAAGCAAAAATTCCCGAAGAAAGAAGAGTTAATACATCACATTAATCATGAGATTGAACGGCTTCTCAGGGAATCCACTGAGAGAAAAGTTCGGTCTACTTTAGCATTCCTTCAAAAGGTAGGTTAAATAAAGGGTTTTCCAATAAGGTGTTATTTTGAATATGATTGTGCTATCGAGAGATGATTAACGATTTTTTATGGCCGGAATTGGATGGTATTGATCAGGACAACGTTTATTTTCAACAAGACGGCGTTACGTGCCAAGCAAGCAACGAAGCCATTGATCTTTCACGTGAAAAGTTTCCGGACCTCGTTATCTCTCGAAGAGGTGATCACAATTGGCCACCGAGGTCTTGTGATTTAACACCTCCTGACTTTTTTCTTTGGAGCCACGTGAAAGAGAAGGATTCAAGACCTCAATGACGGAATTCGTGAGGCTATCGAGGACATAAGGCAGCCACTTTGCAATTCGGTTATGGAAAATTTCATGAAAAGGATATTGTCCTGTAAGCGTGGTCGGGGTGCTCATTTGCCTGATTTTATTTTCCACTGTAAACGGCATACCTTCCTCTTTATAATGAAATAAATATTCCATCATGTTTTATGATATAAATAGCATTTTTCTTTAAATATTAAAATAACATCTCTTATAGGAAAACCCTTTATATATTTTTTAAGAAAATACTTTTTTTTATATAAAGTTTATTGTTACAATTAATAGCATAAAAAAAACTGAAACAGTGAAATTCTTGATAAAATATGCTAAAATCATAACTACAACATATTAGCGCGGTCATTTCCTTCACTGTTTTCACATAATTCAAAATCAGCTTCTTGTGATCAGTGATGATGTGGATGAAGCTATGTCGAACACTACCCCATTTAACGTACGTCCCACTCCAGCACAAGATACTATGAAGAAACAGATTTCTAAGCTGCATATGGAGCTTGACCTAAGTGCAGTACATGCGGTATTTACTTCGCATCTATCACAAGCGCGTATGTTCCGCAAAGGGCGACCCTCACGGATTGTCACAAGACGAGCTAATGAGTTACTGTGCGCAAGCGTCAACGGTTTAGAGTGGCTAGATCAGAGCGAAGTTGAATGAGCAGATGATTTTACTGAAAATCATATGGACATGTTGGTCCCAATAGTCTCTCTTGAAACCGCGCATGATTCTCCATGGACTGAATTAGAGTAGATATTCTTTTTTTAATCTCAGTAGTTACGATTTAAGTCTTCTATTGTTAAATTTTTATTACACTTATAATTCTCAGCAATATTGATTACTAGTCTTAAGTAATTGTAAATAAAAGCACGAAGCAAATCTTTTTTTTTCTCTTTTTACAATAACAATCCAACGCGGTTACATAAGAAACCCACATTTTGAAAAATCTCACGTGAGATTGGGGGATGGGGGAGGGGGTTGAATAAAATCTCACGACATCTCACCAGGGGAGAAGGGAGGTATAGAAAATTAAAAAAAACACCTCACGTAATTTATGGACGCCCCCTTACCCGTGTATTGTTAGAGCCCAAAATGAGGAACGGGCCGGGACTGCGCCTTCTCTATGAATTTACGTTCTCTGCCTTGACTTTTGCCAAAATTAGTTCATTAAGGGGGGGGGGGGGGGGGGGGGGGGGGTAAGGGATAAACGCTAAAAAAAACACTTTTTTCATGAATTTATTGTAGCGAAACGGTTCAAGTCAGTTTATTAAAAGTTATTGCATATTATAAAGTAACATTTCAAGAATATTTGATAAAATTTTCATGTAAAAATATTGCAAAATGAGCGAATGAGAGCACATTTACGTAGACGTCTTTTCAAAAATACATTTTGCAGTAGTCGGCATATCTCAGCGTAGAATCATCTGAAATCAAAAAAATTGAATAATTTAGTTAAAGTATGAGTTAAACTTCCCCTCAACGTTTATTTTGACGATTTATTTTCATTTTCAGCCATTTGGTAGTCGTTTGAAGTAAAAAGTGATTTTTGACGAAAAAATTCCGCCATTTTGTAGGTGTAAAACCACCTTAATATAAAAAAAAACGGCGAAAAAAAAAACGTTGGGAGGAGGTTTTTTATATGTAAAATATGTGTGCAAAATTTCAAAAGGATCGGTTGAGTAGTTTTCAAATGCCAATGACTTATTCTTCTTCTTAATTGGCGCTATAACCGCTTATGCGATTTTGACCGAGTTTAACAAAGCGCGCCAGTCGTTTCTTTCTCGTGCTAACCGGCGCCAGTTGGACACACCAAGTGAAGCCAAGTCCTTCTCCACCTGATCTTTCCAACGCAGTGGAGGCCACCCTCTTCCTCTGCTACCACCAGCTGGTACCGCATCGAATACTTTCAAAGCCGGAGCGTTTGTATCCATTCGGACGACATGACCCAGCCAACGTAGCCGCTGGATCTTTATTCGCTGCGCTATGTCTATGTCGTCGTAAAGCTCATACAGCTCATCGTTCCATCGTCTGCGATATTCGCTGTTGCCAACGTGCAAAGGTCCAAAAATCTTACGCAGAATCTTTCTCTCGAACACTCCAAGCTTCTGCGCCATACGTTAGGACGGGCATGATGAGAGTCTTGTAGAGTGTTAGTTTTGTTCGTCGAGAGAGGACTTTGCTACTCAGTTGCCTACTTAGTCCAAAGTAGCACTTGTTGGCAAGAGAGATTCTACGTTGGATTTCAAGGCTGACATTGTTATCGGTGTTAATGCTGGTTCCTAAATAGACGAAGTCTTTTACAACCTCGAAATTATAACTGTCTACAGTGACGTGGGTGCCGATACGCGAGTGCGCCGACTGTTTGTTTGAAGACAGGAGGTGCTTCGTTTTGTCCTCGTTCACCACCAGACCCATTCGCTTTGCCTCTTTATCCAGTTTGGAGAAGGCAGAACTAACAGCGCGGTTGTTAAGGCCGATGATGTCAATATCATCGGCATACGCCAACAATTGTACGCTCTTATAAAAAATTGTGCCTGAGCGATTAAGTTCTGCGGCTCGTACGATGCTCTCCAACATCAGGTTAAAGAAGTCACACGACAGCGAGTCACCCTGTCTGAAACCTCGTTTGGTATCAAACGGCTCGGAGAGGTCCTTCCCAATTCTGACGGCGCTACTGGTGTTGAGCAACGTCATCTTACATAGCCGTATTAGTTTTGCGGGGATACCAAATTCAGACATAGCGGCATACAGGTAACTCCTTTCCGTACTGTCGAATGCAGCTTTGAAATCGACGAAAAGGTGGTGTGTGTCGATTCTCCTTTCATGGGTCTTTTCCAAGATTTGGCGTATTGAGAATATTTGGTCGATGGTAGACTTTCCAGGTCTGAAGCCACACTGATAAGGTCCAATCAGTTGGTTGACGGTGGGCTTCAGCCTTTCACACAATACGCTCGCTAGAACCTTATAGGCGATATTTAGAAGACTAATCCCGCGGTAATTGGCACAAATTGCAGGATCGCCCTTCTTATGGATTGGGCAGAGCACACTTAAATTCCAATCGGCAGGCATGCTTTCATCCGACCATATTTTGCATAGAAGCTGATGCATGCACCTTACCAGCTCCTCGCCGCCATGTTTGAATAGCTCACCCGGTAGTCCGTCGGCGCCCGCGGCTTTGTTGTTTTTTAGCCGCATTATCGCTATTCTCACCTCGTCATGATCGGGTAGCGGAACGACAATTCCGTCGTCAACGATTGGGGTATCGGGATCTTCACTTTCTCGGTGACATGCGCAGCTGTCACTGTTCAATAGGTTCGAGAAGTGTTCCCTCCATAATTTAAGATTGCTCTGTACGTCAGTCACCAGTTCGCCGTCTTTGTTCTTACAGGAAAACGCCCCGGTCTTGAAACCTTCTGTAAGCCGCCGAACTTTCTGGTAGAATTTTCGGGCGTTGTTCCTGTTGGCCAGCATCTCAAGCTCTTCGCACTCACGTATTTCGGCCTCTCGTTTCTTCTTTCGGATAATACGTCTCTCTTCCTTTTTCAGCTCTCTGTAGCGATCCCACATGGCTCGCGTTGCGCCCGATCGCAGCGTGGCTCTATAGGCGGCATCCTTTCTTTCTGCGGCAGCATGACATTCCTCGTCGTACCAATTGTTTTTTCGGGCTCGCCGGAATCCGATTTCTTCTTCGGCGGCGGTACGTAGAGAACGAGAAATGTTGCTCCATTGTTCGTGGATGCCGGTTTGTTGGGCAGTGCTCTCCGAGAGCAGGAGTGAGAGTCGAGTGGCGAATCTTCTGGCTGTCTGTTGTGATTGCAGCTTTTCGATGTCGAACATTCTTTGCGTAGATAGATGCACGTTTTTTGTTGCACAGAGGCGGGTGCGCAGTTTGGCTGCAACAAGGTAGTGATCCGAGTCAATGTTGGGTCCTCGGATCGTACGTACATCTAATACACTAGAAGCGTGTCTTCCATCGATCACAACATGATCGATCTGGTTTCGTGTTTTTCGATCAGGAGACAGCCAGGTGGCTTGGTGAATCTTCTTATGCTGGAATCTGGTGCTGCAGACTACCATGTTTCGGGCCCCGGCGAAGTCGATCAGCCTCTGTCCGTTACCGGATGTTTCGTTGTGCAGGCTGAATTTTCCGACTGTGGGACCAAAAATTCCCTCCTTGCCCACCCTGGCGTTGAAGTCGCCAAGCACGATTTTTATGTCGTGGCGGGGGCAGCGCTCATAGGAACGTTCCAGGCGCTCATAGAAAGAATCTTTGGTCGCATCGTCCTTCTCTTCCGTCGGGGCGTGGGCGCAAATTAGCGATATGTTAAAAAAACGTGCTTTGATGCGGATTGTTGCGAGACGCTCGTCCACCGGAGTGAACGACAGTACTTGGCGACGAAGTCTCTCTCCCACAACAAATCCGACACCGAATTTGCGCTCCTTTACATGGCAGCTGTAGTAGACGTCGCAAGGTTCTATGGTTTTCTTTCCTTGCCCCGTCCATCGCATCTCTTGGATGGCAGTGATGTCAGCCTTTACTCTCACGAGGACATCAACCAGCCGGGCAGAGGCACCTTCCCCATTAAGGGACCGGACATTCCAGGTGCATGCCCTCAAATCATAGTCCTTAGTTCGTTTGCAGGGGTCGTCATCAGTATAGGGAGGTCTCATCCGAGGCTTTTTTAAAGTTTTCATTGGATTTTTGGGGGATTTTTAAGTGGTGGGTCCCAAACCCAACGCACAACCAGCTATCCTGGAATGTTTCGCCTTCTCACTTTAGCTCACTCCCGAACGGGTGTTCGGAAGCTACCCAGAGGATACGTGGGCTAATCCCGGCCGTTGTGAGCTGCTTGAACCATATGCAGAAGAATCGTCCTGGCCATTCCCAAGTGAATGGCGATCAGTAACTTTCCCCACTTGCGTGGACTTCTACACATGGAACCGTCCTCCCAATGACTACGCACTTTAAAAAAAAAGGACCGAGAAAACCGCGTTTAAAGTTTGTAACGGACTACGCGCGCAACTGCTGCGTCTCGGCAGATGTTTGAGGCGGCTCGGCTTTATGCTCTATAACTTAAAAAGTTTTGCTCGGATTGACTTAAAATTTTAACACGGTATTTTTGAAATGTTTTACTACAATAACATGCAAAAAAAAAAAAATCGATTTTTATCCCTTATCCTTAAATCTAATTAAATCCTAATTTTAACCTAAGTACTATTGTAATTAAAAAACTAAAAAATAAAGATACGTTTTACTGAACCGAAAACAATTAATTGCCACTATACCCACAAAATTAATACTTGATGCCATTGATCAAGCTGATACATATATCGAAGCAAGAAATTGCTAAACAATTTAATGTCCCGCCGAGTACTCTTTCAACAATTTTAAAAAATAGGGAGATTATTTGCAACACTAAGGCATTAAAGATGAAAAGAATGCGAGCTGCTGAATATGGAGACATTGACAACTGTTTGTTTAAATGGTTTTCACAATGTCGGACTCAAAACATTCCTTTAGGAGGTTCGTTAATTAAAGCCAAAACTGAAGAATTCGCTGTACGTATGGGGCACAAGGAATTAATGCTGAAAACAGTGAACACCGTACGCAGTCCCTTACCGCGGTCCCTTACCGTGCACAAAAACTCACCCCGAGAGCAACTGCGTTCTTTTAATTACATATTTCCCCAATACATCGGTTTGTGTGTTTATGTGTTTGGTTGTATCTACACATTGTTGCCATTGATATTTTTGCTTACACACTTTTTCACACATCCGCGTTATTAGTTACAATTTTTCATTGTTTAATAAACCAAAGCCAAAAACCAACAAATGTAAATAGTTCATTTATCTATAATTAACATTATTCAACAGTATTTTTAAGCTATTTTAACAAAAATTATCATTTTTTAAGTTTATTTTGTAACTAATTTCGAAATGTACTGCTTGGCAACACTGCATTATGCTGAAACCGTGAACACCGTAAACGCAATCCCCTCTCAGCTGTGTCCATCAAACTAATGAGAACCCCATGTAGATGAAAAATTCCTTCCTTCCGTATCGTAGTACCGTAAATGTTATTTCACGATTTTTAAAAAATCCCGTAATACTCACTCAGCTGATTGCTCTCTCACCACACAGTGTTGCCAAGCAGTACCTACATTTCGAAATCATTTACAAAATACACTTAGAAAAATGATAATTTTTGTTAAAATAGCTTAAAAATACTGTTGAATAATGTTAATTATAGATAAATGAACTATTTGCATTTGTTGGTTTTTGGCTTTGGTTTATTAAACAATGAAAAATTGTAACTAATAACGCGGATGTGTGAAAAAGTGTGTAAGCAAAAATATCAATGGCAACAATGTGTAGATACAACCAAACACTTAAACACACAAACCGATGTATTGTGGAAATATGTTATTAAAAGAACGTAGTTTTTCCCGGGGGTGAGCTTTTGTGCACGGTAAGGGACTGCGGTAAGAGATTCCGTGCGGTGTTCACTGTTTTCAGGATAAGACTTTCAATACATAGCAAGGAAAGACTCTCAATTTTATTTACGGTAAATAGTTCTGGTACGGTAATTAGTTACAGAAAATGGCCGGTAATCGGAAAATCGGCTAATCCAAGATGCTTTAAAAATATGAAAAGCTTACCAGTGGACTACTCTGCAAAAAAAAGCTTGGATGACTACTGAAATATGGTTAAAAAATATGGTTAGAAAAATTTGACAACGAAATGGCTAAGGCTAATCGCAAAGTGCTATTGCTCGTTGATAACTGCACAAAAACCCTACATCACTGAAATCTATTGAATTATAATTTCTGCCGCCAAACGCAACATCGAAACTATAACCTCTAGATCTGGGAATAATTAAAAATTTCAAGCAATTCTATCGCAAAGAGGTGTCAAATTTTTAATCAATGATATGGAAGAGGGGTGCAAGAGTAATATCAACGTTCTACAAAGCATGGGAAAACGTTGAACAACCAACGATTCTCAACTGTTTTGCGACATGTGGCTTTGTCGACAGTCCAAATATTTTGACTACAAACGATTGTGTTCAAGACAGCGAAGAATGGCTTGTCGTTAAAAACTGTTATGTTACTTTCCATGATAACGTCATTACTAAAAAAAATAAATAATTGGCGAGTACACTTCTGTTAGGTGTTTGGCCGAGCTCCTCCTCCTATTTGTGGTGTGCGTCTTGATGTTGTTCCACAAATGGAGGGACCTACAGTTTCAAGCCGACTCCGAATGGCAGATTATTTATGAGGAGCTTTTTCATGGCACTACGGGTCTTATTACTGAGGATGACATTGTTGTTAGTGTTTCGAACAGAAATACAGTCGACATTGTTGAGGAGGATGAAGAGGTCGAGAAAGTTATCACTGCCAAAGAAGCTAAGCAAATGGTTGAAAAGCTCCAAACATTTCTTGAGGCACAGGAAGCTATACCAAAAAGTGCATTCGATATCTCAGCATCTGTTGAGCGAAGTATTGATAGCTGCATTCGAAACTTGCGGAAATAAACAAAAATAACCAATTATTTTAATAAAACCTAATTGAAAAAATTTATAACTTTTTTTTTTATATCCACCCCACTTTAGTGCAGTTTTATCATTATTTTGATGTAAACAGGTAAAAACAGTATTTAGGTATAACGAATTTTCTTTCAGATTTCTTTAAATTTCGTTTTACTAAGGTTTTACCAATAAGTGCCTATAGCGAACAAATAGATATAAGGAAAAATTTTCTGGTTCCTTTCAGATTCGTTATATCGAAGTGTCACTGTATATATATATCTATTACTGTTTCTCACTTTCCTTACTTCTCGCTATTTACTTTCGGTCATTGACTTTATTTCTACAGCTATACTTTCCGTTCTTCTTATTTCTATTCACGTACCATTTGCTCACCTACAGTTAGTAACATAAATAAGTGTACAGGAGCCTCATTTATGGAATTGTTTGACGCTAACGCTTTTCTTAATATTTAATCAAAATATTTTACACATGCTAATTGTGTACTGGGAAAAGCTTTCATATGCGCCCTAATTTAGCTGTAAATTTTAGGTACCGTTATCCACGCTTTGCTTTGTCTTTGATGCCAGCGAAATTTATGTCACAAAAGTTAGTATACAGCAAACGATTGTTCTGTTAGCATAACATTTATTTTTACGCATTGATTAAAAAAGTTAAAACTATTAAAAGGAAATAATCAAAGTGAGTATAAAAATTTAGGGAAGTACGTTTTGTATTAATTTTTGCGACATTTTTAGTAATGGCACCAAGAGGAAAAGAGCTTTCTGATGATTTAAAGAAACTGATTATAAAATTACACAAGGAACATGAATCATTGCGAGAAATAGCTCGTTTGATAGATAGGAGTTTTGCTACAGTTCAAAATATTGTGAATAAATATAAAAGTGCGGGAAGCATCACTAATAATGAGCATTGTGCCCCAGAGAAAAAAGCTTAGTCGTACGGAAAATCAGGACAAACCCCAAAGTAAGTGCCCCCAAATTGAAATCTGAAGTTAAAAATGAGACTGGAAAACAATTTAGCACTCAAACTATTCGCCGGGTTTTGCATAGTGCTAGTTATCATGGGCGCAATGTTAGAAAAAAGCCTTTCCTGAGTAGTGTCAATCGGAGTAAACGGATTTCATTCGCAAAAGATCATGAAAAATATGACCAAACGTTTTGGAACCAAGTCATATTTTCTGATGAGTGTATGTTCAGTATCTGTGGATCCGATGGGCGTGAAAAAGTTTGGAGAAAAATTAACGTGGAATTGGACCCAAACAATATGGCCGGCACTGTGAAGCATGGAGGGGGCTCTGTGATGGTTTGGGGATGTATGGCTGTGAACAGGGTTGGGAACTTGGTATTTATCGAAAATTTTATGGACCGATATGGGTATTTAAATATTTTGAAAAATAATTTAAAAGAAAGCAGCAGGATATTGACTCCAAGCACACATCCAACATTGTTAACACCGAGCGGTATTTCTCGCGATAGATCATGCAGCCTCTGCAGCTCTTTGACCGAGAGATCTACAGGGATTTCCCTCGTTATGACTGCTATGGCATCATCTGAAACAGTGCGATAAGCGCTCGTCACTTTGACCACGCTTAGTCTATGTGGGGTTCTTAATTCTTTCATACGCGATTTTTTCGCATTTGTCGCAACGGTCGTTTGCTTTCCCGAGGACCTCCTATATTTATCATAAGGCTTGAAAGCGCACTGTATACTAGATGAGCTTTTTTGCTGACTGCCTCACAATGATCCTTTTCGTATACGAGAAATTGCGTCATTGCATATGGCCGTCAGTGGCTCGAGACGTTTATCTACTACCATCAGCTTACCTAATAAGTATTGCTCCTGCGGGAAGGAGCATTCCCTCGTACATTGCGTTCCATAGCATTGGATTAAGTACCGTGCCTTGTGTCACAGACCTTTAATTGTCTAACGCCAGCCTCCGTGTCGTAGAGCAACAGTCTATTGTTAAAATAGTTGCCAATAATGCGCTGTAAGTAGGCCGGAATGCTGATAGCGCGCCCATTATTTGGCTCCAGCTCACAGAGTTGAATGCATTTTTTATGTCTAGTGTTAACATCGTACAGTAGTTACCAGATGTCCAGCTCCTGCATCTTGTGGCTTCTTGTACAATGCTCATTACCATGTTTATGGCATATACTGTCGAAAGTGATTTTCGAAAGCCAATATGGTTGGCTTTTTGCCGATTGTATCTAACATACAAAACGGGAGATACGATGATGGTTGCTCTGGTAGCTTTCCCGGCTTTAGCAAAAGCACTAACCGCTCCTTCTCTAATCGTCGAGGAATACTTTTTCCAAAAGGCAATTGTGTAATTAGGTGGCGAGCACGCTTGGCCTCGCTTTGACAGCCGTTTTGAGGACAATATTGGGTACTCCATCCAGTCCCGGGACTTTACTGTCCTTGATGGGATCTAATGAGGCGAGTACCTCTTCTACGCTGACTTGTGGAGTGGGTTGAGGATCGTCGGCTATATCATACGTGATTGACTCCTAGACAGGAAAAAGTGTGGTAACGACATTAAAGCATTCCCGTTTACTAGCTTTTACCGCTGAATTGCACTTCCTGAGTTTTGCCCTCAGTGACGCTACCGTTGGTTGATGGCGGGCTCTCTTTACTTTTCTGCGCGCTTTAATACACTCTTCTCTGGCTGTCGCAGTGTTGTTGCTCCACAAATAAGCAGGCTTGACATAGACGCGTTACACCCATTTGCTATCGCTGCCGTTACCTGGGTAATCATATGCTTGGCTGACGTTTGCGGTATTACCGCCTCGTTCCATACGATGTTGAAAACTTATTCACCAAACCTTTGTTTCCTCCATCCGCGTGTTGGGACCAACCGGAATCTCGGCACATTTTGACCGGTGATGTTTATAAGGATTGCGTTATGGTCGCCATGCGTATAGGCATCGCTTAGAGACCACTTTGGCCGCCGTGCTATCTCCTTTTCTTTTTCTTTCCCATTTCTTTTTTTATAGGTATACACTCCAGGCTTTTTCAGCAACTCGAGCGGTGCCAGACTCTCAAGGAGTTTTTTTCCCCGTCTATTGATACGAGAACTTACCCAATTCGTTTACCATGCGATGAAATCGCTAGCTATTAGCAACGGATGCTTTCTGATTGCTTCTTCGGCCAGCGCCGTCATCATACGCTCAAACTGATCGTCGCTCAGACTGGGAAGCATAGCAGCTAAACAAGTATATTCACTCCTTTTTTGTTTGGGGCATATTTCAACCAAACGACAGGGTTGCCCCTTTTTTGGTTTCATCTGCAGTCCAGTTATGGGAATCTGTGTTTTTCATATTGCCCGATAGAATAGCCGCATCTAGTCTAAGATCTACAGTCGTTTGCCAAACCACATCTTCAGCTTCCTTGTAGTGATTGAAATTTAGTTGCCAGATCCTTATACTCTTCTTCTAATCGCCTACAGAAAACGTGGACACCTTGCACTTCCTGCCGCGTGATTCTTTTCACATAGAGCGCACTTCGTTTTATTAGCGAAAGACGCAGTCATATAACCATCTTCCCGCACTTTCTGCACAGCTTGGTTCAGTATGTTTCTGTACACCGTGTGGCCAAGTGGGAGTATCCCCAACAACGGAAACAACGCTTTGGCGTCGAGATTTCGCGTAGGCGACATGATACCCAGTGCGGGAAGACTGATGAAAGTTGTTTGTGTGCCATTGTAGGTCGCCTTCATGCTGGGAATCGCTAATTCGTTCGGTATGCTGATTCCACACTGTACATGGAGCGCATTGTACATTTCTCCTTTGCTGGTTACCTCATCCAAATCTTTACATTGAAGAGTCACCATATGGGTTTTTGCTGCTACGCTCGCCTTTTCTTTCAGCACGTCTGCCACTGCTGCTGGGAATTCGCTAGTGCTGTTATCCGTTTGCTTTTTCAGCTCGAAGATTAGTTCACCTGTGCTGATGGTCTGCGTAGCCTTGTGATCGGCGCTACGCTTTTCACTGCCCTTTTGCTGAAGCAGAATCATTGCCTCCGTGTGTATGTGCTTTATGTCTAAGCCCATATTTTTGATGGCGTGGTGCGCCTTCAGCTTATCATTCCAGAAAGGCGGTACGTCGAAGGCTTAGCTATGTCAATAATGCCCATTGAGCTTGCTAGCGCTGCTGCTTTATTCGCTCGACGCTGAGATGCTGCGCTGCTCGTGGCGTCATTAGCCCTTGATGTATTTTCGGGTGATCGAGAGAGCGTGTTCCCTACAAAAGGGTTGCTGATAACCCTTTCCGCTCCATCTCTTGTTATTTTTATTGTTGCTGCTGTTAGTGTTGTTGTTTTCGTTGTATTCATTTTTGCTGTTAGGTCTCCCCTCAGGACCGCTATCTTCATCAATTTTGTGCAGTTTCCTATTAGCCACGTGGTTATCTATGCAAAGCAAGGAGGCCACGCTAAGTTTGATGCAGTACCTTATGAGTACACGCATTCAGAGCCTGGCCGGTGTTAATCGGGACAAAGTCAACTGAACCTGCACGGTCCGATTAGTAGCGATGAGTGTCGAAAGTACCTGAGGCTCTGCCAGAGTTTTATCAGGACAGAGGCAACTAAGATGCCAACGAGATGTCACTCTCGCTTACTAAGGTAGCAGAATATCACAGTTGTCAGCCCGGAATCATCATTTCCAAAACATTATATTTGTCGTCGTTTTTTTTCATCACCATAGAATTCAGCCGGCCCCATCCAGAACCGCTAAGCTTGCAATCGCAGACGATTGCATCCTCCCAATTCATGTTGGAAGTCGGTTCCCCCTCGGTCACCGCCCCTTAAGGCTTCGACCCTTGTTACTGTCCCCCCCGGGGCAGAATTTTGGCTCCGAATTCCCGCTGCCACCTGAAATTTTTTGTGTTGTATGTATTTTTTCTATTTTGTTGTTGTTGTTATACAGTTTAGTTATGTAGAATAGGGTCCCCACTCGGAGCCGTTATCCAAGACCGGTAAAGTGTAGTCGTTCCTCGAAGGTCCCATGGTTGTCTATGCCGTGGCAGGCAGGCCATGCGAAGGTTGAAACATGCCTCCTTATGAGACATGCATTCAGAGCCCGACCGGACGCAAACACGGGTGGTATCTCAACGGCACCTACATCTTTAACCCATTGACGACCGGCTTGGAACGTACACCGAGACCTGCCAGGGTTTTAACGGGATGGAAGTAGCCACGGCATTAGCCCACCTACCATTTCTGCTAAGTTTCACCTCAACACACCCAGATGGCAGAATACTGCAACCACCAGCTCAGGGATCAGGAATCCTATCATTAGGTGAAAGAGTTAATCCAAATTCGATAGCAAGGGTACCGTTCAGGTTTCTGTAAAGAAGGCCGTTGAGGCTGCAGATCATTTAGCGCTAGCCAGAGTGCACCGCGCGGAGGCGATCTGCCTACGCCCCAAGAGCGGACAGTAATATCCAGCTACAAACAAGCAAGGCGTGTACGCAGGAGGGGTCTTATCACCTAGTCGCTGACGACTTGATTCACTTGCTGACAAACACCTGAATCCGATGTCAGGGATACTCAAATGGCATGTGATTATAGCGCTAGACAAGTTCGAGAACACTCTTTGCGACATACTGCAAAGACCTTCTTCTTAATTGGCGCGATAACCCCTTACGCGATTTGTGCCGAGTTTAACAAAGCCAGTCCTTTCTTTCTCCTGCTAACCGGCACCAATTGGACACAGCAAGTGAGCTAAAGTCCTTCTCCACCTGATCTTTCCAACGCGGAGGAGGCCATCTTATTCCTCTACTACCACCAGCTGGTAGCGTTTGTATCCATTCGGACGACATGACGAGAGCCTTGCAGGGTGTTAGTTTTATTCGTCGAGAAAGGAGTTTACTTCTCAGGTGCCTACTTAATAAAGGTTGTCAAAAAAGTCTTGCGGTAATTTTATTGAATTTTCAATTGTTCATAAAATTGGTTATAATAATGCGATTTAAGTCAAATATGCGCCGTTTTGTTCGATGACGAGTTCCCACGAGATGCCAACTTCATAATGCCCCTCTTATAGAAGCTCGCTTCCTTATTGTCAAAAAACTCGGAGAGCCAATTTTCACAGGACTCTCTTGTGGACAACTTCCGACTACCAAGCTCGTTCGCCATAGACAAAAATAAGTGGTAATCACTTGGTGCGAGATCCGGACTATACGGTGGATGCAAAAGAACCTCCCATCCGTGCTCCCGGAGCTTCTGGCGTGTCACCAAAGATGATCAAAGATGGCCTCTTCTGCATGAGTGCTACATTCAAGCGGTCCAGTTGTTGGCAGTACAGGTCCGAATTGAGCGTTTGGCCATAGGGAAGCAGCTCATAGTGGATGATTCCCTGCCAATCCCACCAAACACACAGAAGAACCTTCCTGGCCGTCAATCCAGGCTTCGCCACCATCTGGGCAGCTTCACCGCTTTTCGACCACGACCGTTTGCGCTTCACGTTGTCGTAAGTGACCCACTTTTCATCGCCAGTCACCATCCGCTTCAAAAACGGGTCGATTTTGTTGCGATTCAGAAGCGATTCGCATGCATCCATACGGGCGAAAATGTTTTTTTGCGTCAAGTCGTGTGGCACCCATACATCGAGCTTCTTTTTGAATCCAAGCTTCTTCAAATGGTTTATAACGGTTTGATGACTCATGCCCAGCTCTTGGCCGATGCTACGGCTGCTACTATGCCGGTCTCTTTCGATCAATTCAGCGATTTTATCGCAATTTTCGACGACAGGCCTTCCGGACCCTGGCGCATCTTCGATCACCTCTGTACCAGAACGAAAACGTTGAAACCATCGTTGTGCGGTGGAAATGGAAACTGTATCGGGTCCATAAACTGCACAAATTTTATTGGCAGCATGAGATGCATTTTTGCCTTTATCGTAGTAGTACTGTAAAATATGCCGTATTTTCTCTTTATTTTGCTCCATGTTTGCGACGCTATAACTCACGAACGACTAAAAGCAAGCAACAATTAATCGAACACGTGTTAGCACGTGAAAAGAGCTTTCCAAAAAGCTCTAGCGTGAACCGATGCGACGAATACAACTAGAACTACGCGCTTGCAAAGACAAAAGTAGTACTTGTTGGCAAGAGAGATTCTACGTTGAATTTCAAGACTCGCACTGTAATCGGTGTTAATGCTGGTTCCTAAATATATGAAGTCTTTTACAACCTCGAAATCATAACTGTCAACAGTGACGTGGATGCCGAAACGCGAGTGCGACGACTGTTTGATTGGTGACAGGACTGTTTGATTGTTTTCGTTCACCACCAGACACATTCGATTTGCCTATTTATCCAGTTTGGAAAAGACAGAACTCACAGGGCGGTTGTTAAGGCCGATGATATAAATATCATCGGCGTACGCCAACCATTGTACGCTCTTATAAAAAACTGTGCCTGAGCGATTAAGTTCTGTGGATCACACGATCTTTTCCAACATCAGGTTAAAGAAATCACACGACAGCGAGTAACCTTGTTTGGAACCTCGCGGGGTATTAAATGGCTCGGAGAGGTCATTTCCAATTCTGACGGCGCTGCTGGTATTGAGCAATGTCATCTTGCAAATTCAGACATCGCGGCATAGATAACTCCTTTTCGTATTATCGAATGCAGCTTTGAAGTCGACGAAAAGATGGTGTGTGTCGATTCTCCTCTCATGGGTCTTTTCCAAGATTTGGCGTTTTGTGAATATTTGGTCGATGGTAGACTTTCCAGGTGTAAAACCACACTAATAAGGTCCAATCATTTGGTTGATGGTGGGCTTGTCTGTTCTGATTGCAAGTTTCGATGTCGAACATTTTTTGCGTAGGTAGCTGTACGTTTTTTGCTGCACAGAGGCGTGTGCGCAGTTTGGCTTCAACAAGGTAGTGATCCGAGTCGATGTTGGGTCCTCAGATCGTACTTACATCTGATACACTAGAAACATGATCGATTTGGTTTAGCGTTTTTCGATCAGGAGACAGTCAGGTAGCTTGGCTATCTTCTTATGCTGGAATCTGGTGCTGCCATGTTTCGAGCCCGGCGAAGTCGATCAGCCTCTGTCCGTTACCAAATGTTTCGTGGTGCTGGCTCACCGAATATGCACTCCTTTACATGGCAGCTGTTGTAGACGTCGCAAGGTCCTATGTTTTTCTTGCCTTGCCTCGTCCATCGCATCTCTTGAATTGCAGTGATGTCAGCCTTTACCCCACGAGGACATCACCCAGCCGGGCAGAGGCACCTTCCCCATTTAGAGATCGGACACTCCAGGTGAATGCCTTCAAATCATAGCCCTTAGCTCGTTTGCTGGGGTCGTCATCAGTAAAGGAGGTTCTCATCAGAGGCTTTGTTCGTGTTTTCATTAGGGGGGCTTATTCGGGGCGGGGCCCAAACCTAGCGCACAACCAGCTATCCTAAGATGCTTCGCCTTCTCACGTTGGTTCACTCCCGAACGGGTGTTCAGAAGCTACCCAGAGGATACTTGGGCGAATCCCTGAAGTGCTGCTTGAACCATATATAACCAATCCCAAGTGAATGGCGATCAACAACTTTCTCCACTTTCGTGGATTTCTAAACATGGAACCATCCTCAAAAGAGCCTTAAGTCTGACTAAAAGATTGTATGCTGGGGTGTGTCTATTTCAGGTAACTCTTTTAAAATTTTTCCATTTATTAGATCATATCCTGGAGCTTTTTTACCGTTTAGCTGTCTTATTTGATTTTTAATTTCGCTTACGGTGGTCTTTCTTGTTTTGATTTGCGGAACGTTTATTATGTTATCAGATTTCGTGTTAATGTTTTGATTATCCATTTCACTTGTAAATGTGTCTAAGAAGTGTTTGGCTAGGGCATCGGCTTTTTTTTGCTTGTTGTTGCCCATGAGCCGGCTTCTGTTTGAATGGGAGTCTTATGTATTACAGCGCCATTGATGTGTTTTGTTGCGTTCCATAAGGAGTAATTTGTAGATGCTGCTGTTCCCAGGTTTGCCATATTATTTCGAAGTTTACTCTCCTTGTGTTTTGTAAGTAGTGCTTTTAGCTCATTTGTCGCCTTATTAAGTTTGGGTTTATCTGCTGGATGTCTGGTGGTTTGCCATGTTTTGCGGAGCTTTCTTTTTTCGCCGATTTTCTCTTTAATGTAAGTTGGGATATTTTCTATATTTGTCATTTTCGGTGTTGGTGTAGAGGAAGCAACTACTTATAATACGCTATCATTGAAATATACAATAGCGGAGTCAACTTCATCTTGAGTTCAGTGATATATTTATTTTGAGTTTTTGTTCTAATATTTGGCAAGCATTAAGCCAATTCGTTCTAGACCTATATAGACCCCGAGATTGTTTTATTTCAATAGGTCCAAGTAAGGTCATAATTAATGATGAATGGTCTGAGCATAGCTCTAAACATGATTTTATTGTCAGACTTTCATACGACATGCACACTAGCATTGCATCCAGTATTTCTCGTTCTGTTCGTTAAAACGTTATTTTTCATTCACAATAGATATTGTACGACAGTCGATTCTACGTAACCGGGACCACTCGGATTCATATCCGACCAAGGACTGTCACTTCAGCTGCATTCCTCGTATAAGCACTGGGAATGTTTACGATCCCCCAACAACAACAACACAAAAACATCAATTCGGCTTGATGGCGACAGCAGATGGCGGGACAGACCTCGCTAAAGCTGTCAGATCTAGAAATTACGATAGTTATTAAGCACAGGTATATAAGCAAATGTGCATGGACACAGGGTAGTCAATCGTAAGTAAAACGTGTAAGCGATTAAACGAAAAGTAATTCAGACGTGACGTGAAAGAATACATGAAAGTAAAACTGTTAAGTGTTCAAAAGTGTTGTTGTAGCAAGTGGTGTTGCTTTTAACTTATGATTTTTATTTCGCAAGCCAGTGATCGCATTCAGCAGAATTATTGTGAGATACATACATAGATTTTAACATAAGAAAACTCGTAACAGTATTAACTATTATTTTTGGGCAATTTTGCCTTCGGAAATTCCCCTAACCGGCGTAAATTATGAGAATTAAATCTAGTTGTCAATCTCCATCAATTGCACTTAATTCCTGAGATTATTTCGAATTAACTCGTTGATCCTGATTAACTCCTCCGTCTGTCAAGACTAAAACACTACCAATAATAGTAATCACATAATATAAGAGTGTACCAAATTCACTTAATGAGTACTCGCCATTTATAAGTTCGATATCACTAGAAGAATTATAGAGAATCATCAACAAAAAAGTTCTTTTGCAATAATAAATTTTTTGAAAGAAATTGTTAGTTTCAATTACATATGTAAATTTGTATTAGCGTTACAACTTGAAAGTATGTCAGATAATTATAATTTTTTTTATTGAAATCTAAGGAGTAATATTAAACAAATAACAATATATAAGTGTAAAGAAGGTGCAGTGAAAATTTGACAAGATACATATGTAAATGCTTTTATTTAAGGTAAATATCCACCGATAAAAATCTCTATTTGTGGTACTAATGATTTGGTATTTATGAGTTCGGACAAACTTGTCTAAAACTTCTTAAAAGTCACGTAGTTCTTATTCTAAACGTAAAAGTTATTTGTAAAATACCTTTTTTTTTACGTAAATTTTTGCGAAATGAATTCCATAAATGGTTGACTTGTTATTAAAACAGTAATCTATAGCTATATGTGAGAAGATTAACGTGCTCAGTTATGTTTTCGATGCAACTTGGCATTATAAAGGTGGAGGACAATAGCTTTTGCTACTCTATTTCAACATACCAACAAAGTAAACTACAATTGGATAATAATTTGGTGATTATTGAAATGAACAAGGAGTGTCCTAAATCTGTTTAACTCTTTCGCGATATTGTTGCCATATGGCAACAGTAAACTTTAAAAGGCCGTCAACACTCTCTTGTAAAAAATATCAACTTTTTTGTTACATATTTTCAAAAATTGAAGTTTAATGGTTAAACAGAAATAAAATAAATAATAACCGGAAAAACTTTAGTATAATGTATATCGCTTTGGAAAAAACGGTAAAAAGGGGGTGATAGAGGGGTGGGGAAAATACCCATTCGCTCCCCCGCCACTTTTAAAAAAAGTGGTAGAATGGGGGGTAGAGGGGGTATTCTACTTTCTAAAAGTGAAAACCTCACCCCCAGGCGGCTTGTAGTTTTTAAGTTATTTGAATTTATTATTATTAAAAATTGTAAAATTGACCAAGAATCTTCCTATTTTGGTTACTACAACCAGCCGAAGTGCTGCCAGACATCGTATAAATAAACAATTTTAGAAGATACTAAATGAATAGAAATAAAAAATTTACAAATTATTTCTATATTATATACGTCTATTCATATATATATATACATATATATATTTATAGGTATATTTATGGATATATGTATATATTTATACATATATATATTAATGCTTGATTTTCAGTAAAGTATGTTTGATTGTATGCATTTTGAATATATGATATATATATATATATATATATTTAAAAAAAAAGAAAAAAATAGCGCCGCAGGCGAAAATTTGGAATAAAAAATCGCGCGATTTTTAATTCCAAATTTTCACTATATTAAGAATATATGATATATTTATATACATATATATATTTAAAAAAAAGAAAAAAAAAGCGCCGCAGGCGAAAATTTGGAATAAAAAATCGCGCGATTTTTAATTCCAAATTTTCACTATATTATGAATATATGATATATATATATACATATATGTATTTAAAAAAAAAAGAAAAAAAAAGCGCCGCAGGCGAAAATTCGGAATAAAAAATCGCGCGATTTTTAATTCCAAATTTTCACTATATTATGAATATACAATATGATATATATCCCTATCCCTACTAATATTATAAATGTGAATGTAAGTTTGTTTGTTACGCTTTCACGCCAAAACTACTTAACCGATTATTACGAAACTTTGTACACATGTTTTTGGAGGTGATAGAAGTAATATAGGGTACCTATTGGTGGATAGGGTTTGGGATATATGTAGGTCAAAACGTGGACCCAGGTAACCTTCGGATGTGTATGTACAATATGGGTATCAAATGGAAGCTGTTGGAGAATCCTTTAGTTCAGAGTACTCTTCATGCCGCTCCGTGACTAGGGTCTCGAGATAGAGACCAAAACGTGGACCCTAGAATGTGTTTGTACAATATGGATATCAAATTGAAGCTGTTAGTTAATGCTTTAGTTCAGAGTATTTTTCATGCCGCTCCGTGACTGGGGTCTCGAGATATAGGTCAAAACGTGGACCCCGGTAACCTTTGGTTGTGTATGTACAATATGGGTATCAAATGAAAGCTGTTGATAAGTGCTTTAATACGGGGTAATTTTTATACCTATTGATGACTGGGGTCTCGAAATATATGCCACAACGTGGACCCGCCGTGCCTTCGAACCGAATTAAACCAAACTTACACACATTGTTAAGGAGGTATTGAAGATGGTTTCCGTATAGTTTGGATACCAATTGGTAGATAGGGTCTCGAGATATAGGTCAAAACGTGGACCCGGGTAACCTTCGGATGTGTATGTACAATATGGGTATCAAATGAAAGCTGTTAGTTAATGCTTTAGTTCAGAGTATTTTTCATGCCGCTCCGTGACTAGGGTCTCGAGATAGAGACCAAAACGTGGACCCTAGAATGTGTTTGTACAATATGGATATCAAATTGAAGCTGTTAGTTAATGCTTTAGTTCAGAGTATTTTTCATGCCGCTCCGTGACTAGGGTCTCGAGATAGAGACCAAAACGTGGACCCTAGAATGTGTTTGTACAATATGGATATCAAATTGAAGCTGTTAGTACAGAGTATTTTTCATGCCGCTCCGTGACTGGGGTCTCGAGATATAGGTCAAAACGTGGACCCGGGTAACCTTCCGATATGTATGTACAATATGGGTATCAAATGGAAGCTGTTGGTGAATGCTTTAGTTCAGAGTATTTTTCATGCCGCTCCGTGGCTAGGGTCTCGAGATAGAGACCAAAACGTGGACCCTAGAATGTGTTTGTACAATATGGATATCAAATTGAAGCTGTTGGTGAATGCTTTAGTACAGAGTATTTTTCATGCCGCTCCGTGACTAGGGTCTCGAGATATAGGTCAAAACGTGGACCCGGGTAACCTTTGGTTGTGTGTGTACAATATGGGTATCAAATGAAAGCTGTTGATAAGTGCTTTAATACGGGGTAATTTTCATACCTATTGATGACTAGGGTCTGGAAATATATGCCAAAACGTGGACCCGACGTGTCTTTGCACCGAATTAAACCAAACTTACACACATTGTTAAGTAAGTATTGAAAATTGGTTTCGTAAAGTTTGGTTGTAATTCGGAACACTGGCAACGGGTACAGCGTTCTTTTGAACCAGCCATAATGTCGTTTACTTTTTTAACGCTTGGGGCGGAACTGAACTGTCAAATTGACAGTGTGAGTTACAATGTGTCAATATTTCTTTTTGATTTGGATGCCATAAGAAGACGTAAGTGCAAAGTGTAAAAATTCTTTGTGAATTTTTTTGGATTGGATTTTGGAACAGTGAAAATTTCTTACGAAATTTGAGAATTTAATGTGAAGTTCGAATGTTCAAATGAAATTATGTGTTCGTGGAAAAAAAAATTTTTTTCGTTTTTGTTTTTTTTTTTTGAAAAATATAAATGGATAATGGTTAAAAAAGCTCCAAGCTTAATAAAACATATAAATTGAAACGAAAAATTCATGGATGATCAGGAAAAAAGACGATTGATTCTTAGTTATTCATTTGCGTTGATTTGAAATTCAAAAACAATCTTCTTTTTTCCTGATTTTCAATTTATATTTTATATTTACTCAAAAACAAATAGAAAAACAAAAAATATTGTTTATACCAAAGCGCTTGAATAAAGAATAAAGAAATAAATAATATGAAAACAATATCTTTTCTGTTCTAAACCATATCTATTCTATTTTAGTGTGCCCAGCGAAGCGGGCCGGGTGTGCTAGTATACATATATATATATTTAAAAAAAAAGAAAAAAATAGCGCCGCAGGCGAAAATTTGGAATAAAAAATCGCGCGATTTTTAATTTCAAATTTTCACTATATTATGAATATATGATATATATATATATATACATATATATATATAAAAAAAACGAAAAAAAGCGCTTCGTTTTCAATCGCATTCTATTATTTTTTTTTATTTTTTGCTTCTGGCAGCACTCCATTCAGCCATGCTTTTCAGTTATTGTAAATTTAGCTGGCATATTTGGAGTTAGCAACTTAAAAATGCAATATATTATAAATTGTTAATTTGTGGTATAAATAAATAAAAAGAGTTAAAAACGTGTGTGTATGTTAATATAGTTTCAATATTTATTAAAATAAATGTGATAAATGCACTTATTCTATCAAAATTTGGTGAAGGTAAGAGATAACTTTTATCAACAAATAACTTAAAAACTATTATTAACTGAATAGTGTTGGTGCTAGTTTTAGCAAAATAAGCACGAAACGAACATCTCCTGTGAATTTCATTGGAAAATTCGTCATATCTCTCTCAAAACAAGTAAGGGGGTAGCGCATGGAGTCGGAGCCAAGTTCTCTAATTTAGCGAAAAGTTGGTGTTGCCATACACCTGAAATGAAAACGAAGTTCGCACGCAGGGATGTTCAGTGGAAGTTTCATTGTAAAACTGCAGTATTTTTTTGGTGTAATTTAAAGTTGAGAAATAATTTTGAAAATAAAAACATACAAATTATTTAAACTTAAAAACAATGTTATTAAGCGTATCACAAAAAATAATAAAGTAATTAAAATTAAATTAAATTAATTAACACAGTATTTTTGCGTAGAACTCCTTTTTGCGTGGGCGGTCTTCTTCTTATTCGCGTTTAAAATTGGAAAGTGATTGCATGGGCAAATGAATTTGCATTTAATTTTAATAGAAATAATTAGAATATTAGCATACAAATCAGTAAAAACACGCGTGTGAGTGTATATTTGGTGAATTTTAATGAAATGTTAAAAAATATATATTAGAGTGTAATGTGGCAAATTATAGTGAAGTTCCCGAGGGCATTTTGAAGGCCTTTTTTATTCAATATCTCGAAAACTAAGCGAGATATCAAAAAATTTTACTCTCTCATCTCGTTTTCTTTTGTCGAGTTCTATAAGAATCCGCCATAAGATTGCGGCGCCACGGAAACAGCAGAATCCCTTCCAAAAAAATAGCGCCGCAGGCGAAAATTTGCAATAAAAAATCGCGCGATTTTTAATTCAAAATTTTCACCATATTATGAATATATGATATATATATTTACATATATGTATATATTTTATTAAAAAAAATAGCGCCGCAGGCGAAAATTTGGAATAAAAGATCGGACGATTTTTAATTCCAAATTTTCACTTTATTATGAATATATGATATACATACATATATACATGTACTAGCGAACCCGGAACGCTTCGCTGGGCACACTAAAATAGAATAGATATGGTTTAGAACAGAAAAGATATGGTTTTCATATTATTTATTTCTTTATTCAAGCGCTTTGGCATAAACAATATTTTTTGTTTTTATATTTGTTTTTGAGTAAATATTTAATGTTGTTGTCTTCCCAACACGTGAACAGCCAACGAATAGTTGACCATGGGTGAATACTGGTTCTTCTAAATTCATCCCGCATATTTCTAAAGTTTCCCTTGTGATTTATTGATAGTTATTGCAAATGCTAAACGAATGGGCAGTTGCAAACGCTTGAATTCAAATGGCGATTCAGGTGGAATCATTGGAATTCTCGGTATTAGAACGTCTTTATTCTTGAATTTGCCAATTAAAATAGTTGCTTCGATAACATTATTCATCAATCGTTTGACTACAAGTCTAGTTCCGTTACATAATTTTGGATGATTAATATTCCGAAGCATAATAATGGTTGCACCAACTTTTAATTGCAAATAATGTGGCGGAAATCCAGATATATCCAATGAATTCAAAAATTCGGTTGGATAGTTAACTACTTGATCTTGGTCGATAATTGTGTCAACAGACCGGTATACAACAGTATCACCAGGTATTTTATCCAAGATATCTGCATTTATCTCGTTAACATCTTTATTCGTACCAGCTAATATAGCTCGTTCACTTAGCCATTTGTGATTCTTGTAATTTTGTGTTATGTCGGGAAAAACATTTTGCACCAAATCGGCCTTTGATTCTGCTATTTGACAAAAATGATATGGAAAATTAAATAAGCCATTATTATCAATAGGAATTCGTCCATTGCCAATTTGTAACAATTGCTTTGAAAAAACTTCAGCACTTGAATCATTTTGGAGTTGAACGCGAACATTTGTGTTTAGTGTTAATTTCGTCACATATCGCCACAAATTAGATGCTTTCAAGCACGAATTCAATTCATCAGCTGGGGTTGATCGCGGAATAACGAGTAACGTTTGTCTAAAATCACCAGTTAATAAAATCAATGCATTTCCAAATAAACTATGATTTTCACGCAAGTCTTTCAATGTACAATTAAGTGCCTCTAATGATTTTTTGTGCGCCATTGTACACTCATCCCAAATGATGATTTTACATTGTTTGAGTACCCTTGCCATTCCACTTCTTTTGGAAATATTGCATGTTGGTTCTTCATTAACTTGTTAGTTTAACGGTAATTTGAGCGTGGAATGTGCGGTACGTCCACCTTCTAATAATGTAGCTGCAATACCCGATGAAGCAATGGCTAATGCAATAAATCCGTTTGCTCGTATATTGGCCAAAATCAATGACATAACAAAAGTCTTGCCAGTTCCACCGGGAGCATCAAGAAAATAAAAGCCACCACTTCCAGTGTTAACGGCATGCTTGATTGTATCGTATACACGCTTTTGTTCAGTATTTAAAATTTATTTATTTATTTATTACGGTCTTATAGACCTAGATAATATTGGCAAAATTACATTAAAACTACTAAAAGATATAAAGTATATACTGAACAAACTTCAAGTATATAAGGTGGGTATTATTGGCACAATAAATTTCAATTATATATTTCTAACTATCTAAATGCTATGGAAAGCTTAGAATACTCATATAAAAGTTTCTTAAATATTTCTGGACTCTCACAGTTTTTTAAGTGTACAGGTAATTCATTATATGCTCTAACTCCTCTACAGTATAAGCTCCTCCTGTCCAATTCATTTCTGGCTATTGGGACGTGAAAATTATTTCTGTTCCTTGTTTGGTAGTTGTGAATTTCACTGTTGTATATCATTCTATTACTTAGATATCCAGGTAGATTGCCTAATTTTATATTATGTATGAATTTCAAAGTGTAGTATGTCACTAGTTGTTTCACACTGAGCCAATTCAATTCTCTGAGCATTTCTAGAATTGGCGTGTCGTATCGTTTTCTTAAAATAAAACGCATCGCTTTATTTTGTTTCTTTTGTAGATTCGAGATTTGAGTGTCGGTGAATGTAAATAGAATTGTCGGACAGTAAATGAAGTGAGGCTCAATCATTAATCTATACACCATAATTTTGTATTTCTTGCTGATAAATTTACATGAGCGGAACATAATACCTATCTTTTTACCTAGTTTCGCCTCTGTATATTTCAAGTGCTCATCGAATTTTAGCTTATCATCAATTATTATTCCCAAATACTTTATTTTATCAACTCTTTGCAAGGGATTATTTGCAATATTCAGCGTTATAATGTCTGGATCCACTGTTCTTGTTGTCATCAGCATATATTTTGTCTTATCGATGTTAATTTTCAGTTTGTTATGGCACAGCCATATGTATATCATATTTAAATCTGTTTTCACTTTAGATATAGCTTCCTCCATTGTTGGAGCACTCAGAGTTAATAAGGCATCATCCGCGAATAGACGAATTTTACAAAATTTTAGGTATTTAATAACATCATTGATGTATACTATGAATAATATTGGTGCGAGCACAGAGCCCTGTTGCAATCCTATTGGAACATCTATTTCTGAAGAGACAGCATCTCCTATTACCGTTTTTTGTCTTCTACCGCTTAGATAACTTTCAAACCAATTTAAAGATTGGTTTTGTACGCCAACATTGTGTAGCTTCTTTATTAAATTGTCTCTGTCTACGGTTTCAAAAGCTCTTTTCAAGTCTAAAAAAACTGATATTGTGATCCCCTTCTTTGACAAATTTTTTTTCCACTCTGTAATTACCAAGTTTATTGCCGATTCACACGAGTGCTTAGATCTAAACCCCGATTGTTCCTGTATTATAATTTGATGGTCATCAAGATACTGTAGCAGTTGGTCTTTGGCTATTGTTTCAATTATTTTTTCATCACATTGCAATGTGTTTATAGGACGCAGTTCTTCTGGTTTTGTTGTTCCTCTAATCTTTTCCACTGGAATAACTACAGAGATTTTCCAGCACTCCGGGAAAATACCTTGAGAGAAGCTTTCATTGATTAGGCAGGCATATGTATATCCCAAGTACTCCATAGAGTCTTTTATTACACCTTCCGTTAACATTTTTTTACCACCATATTTATTTTTTAATGACGAAACAGTTTTAATTATATCATCCGTGGTGACCCTCCTAAATTCAAATATGTTTCTGTCCAAAACTTCGCGCTCTTCATTCATTACAATGTTTTCGATACTATTATGAATTGTCATGATGCTTTCCACAAAATATTTATTAAGCTCATTTTCATCTTCGATCCACACGCCATTTAATACCACTTTCTTTATTTTAGTTGTGTTGGTGGTCATATTAACAGTATCTTTGAGACATTTCCACATTAGTTTTTGGTTGTAGGAATTCATAGATATTTTGCTTTCCATATATTGTGCTTTCTTTAGCTTTACCATTTTCTTATAGTGTCGTTTTAATAAATGATATTCACACCAGTCATTACTTCTTTCAGCCGTTTTAAAAAGTTCAAATTTTAATTTATTAAGCTCCGTAAGTTCTCTATCATACCATTTATTTATTAGTTTAATTTGAACTAGTTTGTCATATAAGGTTGTCAAAAAAGTCTTGCGGTATTTCCGCAAGCTTGTCTTTGCAAGCGCGTAGTTCTAGTTGTATTCGTCGCATCGGTTCACGCTAGAGCTTTTTGGAAAGTTCTTTTCACGTGCTAGCACGTGTTTGATTAATTGTTGTTTGCTTTTAGTCGTTCGTGAGTTATAGCGTCGCAAACATGGAGCAAAATAAAGAGAAAATACGGCATATTTTACAGTGCTACTACGATAAAGGCAAAAATGCATCTCATGCTGTCAATAAAATTTGTGCAGTTTATTAACCCGATACGGTATCCATTTCCACCGCACAGCGATGGTTTCAACGTTTTCGTTCTGGTTCAGAGGTGATCGAAGATGCGCCACGGTCCGGAAGTCCTGTCGTCGAAAATTGCGATAAAACCGCTGAATTGATCGAAAGAGACCGGCATAGTAGCAGCCGTAGCATCGGCCAAAGGCTGGGCATGAGTCATCAAACCGTTATAAACCATTTGAAGAAGCTTGGATTCAAAAAGAAGCTCGATGTATGGGTGCCACACGACTTGACGCAAAAAAACATTTTTGCCCGTATGGATGCATGCGAATCGCTTCTGAATCGCAACAAAATCGACCCGTTTTTGAAGCGGATGGTGACTGGCGATGAAAAGTGGGTCACTTACGACAACGTGAAGCGCAAACGGTCGTGGTCGAAAAGCGGTGAAGCTGCCCAGATGGTGGCGAAGCCTGGATTGACGGCCAGGAAGGTTCTTCTGTGTGTTTGGTGGGATTGGCAGGGAATCATCCACTATGAGCTGCTCCCCTATGGCCAAACGCTCAATTCGGACCTGTACTGCCAACAACTGGACCGCTTGAATGCAGCACTCATGCAGAAGAGGCCATCTTTGATCAACAGAGGCCGAATTGTCTTCCATCAGGACAACGCCAGGCCACACACATCTTTGGTGACTCGCCAGAAGCTCCGGGAGCTCGGATGGGAGGTTCTTTTGCATCCACCGTATAGTCCGGATCTTGCACCAAGTGATTACCACCTATTTCTGTCCATGGCGAACGAGCTTGGTAGTCGGAAGTTGTCCTCAAGAGAGTCCTGTGAAAATTGGCTCTCCGAGTTTTTTGACAATAGGGAAGCGAGCTTCTATAAGAGGGGCATTATGAAGTTGGCATCTCGTTGGGAACTCGTCATCGAACAAAATGGCGCATATTTGACTTAAATCGCATTATTATAACCAATTTTATGAAGAATTAAAAATTCAATAAAAATACCGCAAGACTTTTTTGACAACCTTATATGTTAACTTTGACATGATATTAATCAGAGTACTACTTAGCTCTTTAGTTCTAAGACAGATATCAAGATTATTCAACTGAACCAAGCTGTAGTTGCGCAGGTGTTCAACAAGATTTACTTTGGAATAATTTTCCCAACATTTTCGGATTTCAAGGATTCTCATTTTGTATTTTCTCTGCACAGGCAGTATGAACTGTATGGTTTCATGATCGGATATTTTGTATTTATCTAAATTACATATTTGTATTTCGCTCCTATTAGAAAATAACAAGTCAATTTTTGTCTGAGCTGATTCAGTGATTCTTGTATTGAAGAATATTCTTTGGTACATTGAGGAAGCTTGGAAAATACTAGTTAGATGGTTCGTATATGTTGATTGATTGTTCATATTTATATTAAAGTCACCAATTAAAACATTGTTATTCGATTCATCAAAGCACTCTTCCAAGACATTAGTAATGTACCCCAAAAATTCAGCATCACTGGTGTTTGGTGAATGATATAATACACCTATTTGCCACTTGTACGTTGACTTTCTAGTTCTGATTACAGTACACCACATATTTGTATCCATAGACTTATTATAAATTACTTTGAAATCAATAGATTTGTGTATGCAAGCTAGTACGCCACCTGTTCGTCTGCTATGTGAATCACATCTTATAAAGTTATATCCAACAATGGCAATTTCAGCATCAATGACATCCTCGGTGGTATGAGTCTCTGCACAAAGAACAATGTCAGGTTTTAGAACTTCAATCACTCTTTCGATCTCTTCTTTATTAGCTGTTATACTGTTACTGTTCAAATAAATGCACTTAATTTGATTTTTTGGTTTATAGCTCTTTGCATACTTCATTTTTGATTGCTAATACCCAAGTTTCTTCCTCCTTAACTCCAATTTATGTTTGTAGCATGGGCAATTTTTATCAAGCGTATCGTGATTAATATCTAATCCCATGTTGTAGTCATTATTCGCTCTGATACAATTTAGGCATTTCATTATTGGGATTTCGTTGCACAATTATGATTACCATGACATTTTTGGCACGCTTCATCATTTTTACAATCGACCAGCTTGTGATTGAAACCTTTGCATTTAAAACACATCATTACATTTACTGCGTCAAACACTTTACAACGTTCCCATCCTAAGTTTAAGCTTTCTGCTTCTATCACTTTTACAAATTCTACATTATTTATTTCAATAATCGCATTATAATAAGATCGATTGTCTTTCTTTCTTTCGTATTGTTTCACCACTGTTAAAGTGCTTAGGCTAAGGTTGGGATTTTGCTTTTGTAGTGATTCAAGTAAATCTTTTTGTTCGTATTTGAAATTAATTCCAGTAATTAAAAACCTTGGCAGTATAGGCTTAGGTATCTTAATTTCATATTCACATCCAATATTATTTTCAATAGCTTCTCTAATTTTGTCGCGCTCATCTATATTATCACTTTGTATTATCATTACACCGTTGTTTGTTGTTGCAATACTTGAGATTTTCAGATTTTTTGGGTCTACTTTAGCACTCAAATCTTTTTTTGTTTTTTCTCCTGTTTGTTTAAGTTTAGGTTTTACTATTAAGGCTACATCATTTTTTGGCTCTGCTATAGTTCTCTTTTTTTATTTTTCAAAAAATCAGCATATGACGAATTTAATTCATTTGTGCTATTACTTATTCGCTTCATTTCATTTTGTACTTTTTCGCTCTCTTTTCCAATTTTTTCCGTTCTAATTTTTACCTCTTCTATCATTTCATATAAACTCTTAACTTCACCAATTTTCTTCTCGAGTAGCTCTTGAGATTTTTCCATCATCAACATGCGCTGAGGTAACGAACTTCAATGGCCTCTAATAGTAGTTTTAACTCATCTTGGCTATTTTTTATTACTCCATCAAATTCATTTTTATACTCATTCAAAATCGAGTTATTCTTTTTAACACTCATATGCATGTCTTGTAATACAAGATCAACATTTTGAACATAGGTAATGCACTCATCACACATAAAACGAATCATATTATTCTCTCCCAAAATTTTTGCGCTGTATTTATCCACTCCTGAGCAGGTTTTGCTTTCATGGTAATTTTTGCCACATACACCTTCACATCTAATACCGCTCTCTCCTCTAATCGAGGATTTGCATTTAGCGCACACACTCATCTCGCTATATATATATATATATATATATAAAGCGAGATATAGGAAATATTTATTAAGAATTTTTAAATGGTTCAATTGCTTGTAGGTATGCCCTCAATGCATTTCTGTCGTATTGTTGTTTTTGCTCCAACTCTATGTTGAAAATGTCGTGAATATTTCGATTTGGTGCAATCATACCAAGTTGTGTCAACGTTTTATTAGCAATTGACAAACACAGATCCTCTACCAAGATTAGCACTTCATTGTACATATTTTATGTATAATCCAAATTATGATTTCCAGTTGCAATATGCATTCGGTATAATATATCTTCCGTCATGCTGTTCTTATGGTTATTCCACAACTCACTAGGACTTGCTGGAAAACATGTTGACATGATTATTGCAAATAACGTACGAATTTGGAATGGTGTGGATGATGCAGCTGCATCTGTTAAAGCAGTGGTCGCCAACCTTTTCAATGTGTTGAGCTACTTTCAAGATTTTGAAATAAACAGCGAGCTACTTGCACAAGCCAACATAAATTAAATAATACACAGTTATATTCGGCATACAATACATGTATTTATTTTACTAATATACGTTCTATATATAATAAACTTATGACTTATAGTGCTTATACTTATGCATAACTACATCCATGTTCACACCTATCAATCGTAAACAAAATTTTTTGCAGTCATAATGGCAAATCACAAGCGACTTAAAAAAACAACAAAACAGTAATAGTACTTTATTATTATATATAAATAAAATATGGGCAGATAAAAAGAGCATATTTAATGAGAAGGTTGACATTCTGACTCATCGATAATTTTTTTAATATTTGCAGTATAATTTGATACAGTCATTCGAATACAGTTATCCAAATGTATATCTGTAAGCCGATTGCGGTTGTTGTTGTTGTTGTAGCAGTATCTTCGCCCTGTCAGTGTAGTGTAATTACCGGTTGTCTTCGTCTAGCTCATCTAACGGTAGGCCCAGGAAACTGGCAGTTTCGACGGGTTGGGTCCAGAGAGAGAGAGGTGTTAGATGAGTGGGTTTGATGGGGCATGTGAAGAGGTGGTTAGTGTCATGCGGGGTACCTTCACATGCTGGACATATGTTTAGTATGTCGGGGTCGATTCTGGATAGGTAGGAGTTTAACCTGCTACAGTATCCAGAACGTAATTGTGCCAAGATTACGCGGGACTCTCGGGGAAGCTGGAGCTCTTCGTCTGCGATAGGTGGTGGTTGGACTCCGATAACGGCATTCGGGGGTCGGGAGCTTAAGAAGGTGGTAAGGGTCTCCCGATGAATTTCGTTAATTGCCTGTCTGTACACTGTCTGATCCTGGAGTGGTCTGTCCGTTTTGTCCTGGATCTCGTCCACGTAGTTGAGGAAGTGTCTCCTGATGTGCCTGGGAGGTGGCTCAGGCTCGAGCAGGTGTCTGCATGGGTGAGGCCTACGGTGACACCCAAGCAGAAACTGCTTGCCGAGCATTTTGTTGTGCTCCTTAACCGGGCGCCTCGGGGCGCCTTAACTGTGCCCCTCGTCATGCAAATGTTGGATAGGGGACATCAGGAGACATCCTGTCGCGGTCCTGATGGCAGTATTCTGGCAGGTCTGAAGCTTCGTCCACTGCGTATCACTGGTTCCAGGCGACCAGACAGGCGCGGCATAGTTCAGAACCGGTCGGCCTATTGTTTGAAAGTCGACAGCAACATTTCTTTGTCTTTGCCCCAAGTGCTGCCGGCGAGCGACTTGAGGACCTTGTTGCGATTCTGTACTCTCGTTGCAATAGCGGTTGTGTGCGCTGAGAAAGAGAGCAAGCTGTCAAAGGTGACTCCCAAAATTCTGGGGTTGTTTACCGTCGGTATTGGGGTATCATCGACGTGCACCTGAAGTGGCAGCTTGACCTCCTTTGTCCAGGTGGTAAAAAGGGTCGCCGTGGATTTAGTGGGAGAAAGTTTTAAGGCGGGGTAGTCGTTTACTTTTGAGCATAGGCCATCAATGTCATTGCCCGACGCCATTATCGTGCAGTCGTCGGCATATGAGACCAGTGAGACTCCCTCTGGTGGCTGGGGGAGTTTCGAAATATAGAAATTAAAAAACAAGGGTGAAAGGACACCACCCTGCGGTACTCCTTGCTTTATTTTTCTCTGTTTTGAGGTTTGGTCTTGAAATGTTACCGACGAGTGACGACCACTCAGGTAGTTCGCGGTCCACCTCTTCAGCCCTGGCGGGAGTGTCGACTGTAAAATGTCATCTAGTAGCGTGGCGTGGCTGACTGTGTCGAAAGCCTTATTTAGATCCAACGCTCGTAGGACAGTCCTCTCGCAGGGGCGGTTTTGGTTGAGACCGCGGTTTACCTGGGTGTTAATGACGGTGAGTGCTTTTTCAACATCAGCATGTTAAGTCCCTCTGGGCCAATGGCTTTGGATGGTTTCATGGGTTTGATGGCCCCCTGAACCTCATCGCTGGAGAAAGCTAGTGGCGCACTGTTGTATGTCAGTTTGTGCAGACGTCTGGGAGCACTACGTTTGGATCTGTCGGCCGGAGGATGAAGAATAAATTGCCGGCTAAAATAGCACGCGGATCTCTTCGGATCCGACGAAGCACGACAGTTGAAGGTGATATCCACCTTGTCATTGTGGTTCATCGGGTTCGAAAGGGACCTTACGATGGACCAGAGCTTGCTCATACCAGAGGTAAAGTTAGAGGACTTCAAATGCTCTTCGCATTTGTTCCGCTTGTGTTGAGTTACCAGTTGCCGTATCTCGGAATTGAGATCCTTTATCCGAGGATCCCCGGGATCGGCCTGGCGTAGACGATCACGCTCGTTCGCCAGAACAGGTGCTTCAGCTGGGAAATCGGGACGTATGTCCCTGATCCTTCCAGCGGGTATGAAGCGAGCAGCGGCAGCTGTGATCGCCTTGCGGATTGCGCGTTCGCCTGCCCGCACATCGGTGGAGACGGGGAGAACGGCGAAGATGTCTTCAGTAAATTCCGCGAATCTGGTCCAATCAGCTTTGTTGAAGTTGATGTATGGCCGGTGATCTGCGGATACAAATTCGGCGGGTTTCTCGATCGAGATGATAATGGGCAAGTGCAAGTATGCAAGCGATAGCATAGGTCGCCAGGTAATGCTATTTATCAGACCTGCGCTTGCAATCGTGATGTTTGGCGAGCTATTACAATTGCCCACTACCCTGGTGAGGGCTTCGTCGTTCACAGTGCTGAATGTCAAATGGTCTATCTGCTCTGCCAATAGCTGTCCCCTACGATCATTTGGCAGGCTTGAATGTCAAAGATCGTGATGCGCATTAAAGTCACCTCCTACCAATCGGTTTTCACCCCTGATGAGCGCACCAATATCAGGGTGGTATCCTGCCGGGAAGCAAGTGACAGGGGTTATGTAAATATTATAAATTTCGAGCTCGGCATCGCCTGACGGGAAAGCTATCCCTTGACATTCTAAGGTGCTGTCCCTGCGGTCGATTCCTTCATCAATGAGACGATACTGCACTGTATGGTGGACTATGAACGGTAAGCCTCCACCGTGGTCTCGCTCGCGATCCTTTCTGTGCACATTGTAGCCGTTCCTGGAGATCAGGGGGGAGCTAGCGTGCAGTTTTGTCTCTTGGACCGCAGCTATCTTGATTCCATGTCAGCTCATAAAGTCGGCTATCTCGTCAATTTTACTCGTAAGTTCGTTGCAGTTCAGTTGTAAGAATTTAAAACTCCTCGGAAATTTGGTCGTAACTCTGGGGGGTGAGGGACGCGTGGACGGTTATATCCAATTTGGAAAAATAGACAAATCTCGCAGAAAACTCAAATAAGAGTATTCAACTCATGCGTGAAATCCACACTTTTATATGGCAGTTAAACGAGGCTGGGGTCTAAAAGCATTACGCAGAATCTACAAAGCTTCACAAATAAAGTTTTTTTTTTATTGGCGCGTACTCCCTTCTTTTGCGTGTTTGGCCGAGCTCCGCCTCCTATTTGTGGTGTGCGTCTTGATGTTCCACAAATGGAGGGACCTACAGTTTCAAGCCGACTCCGAACGGCAGATAGTTTTTTATGAGGAGCTTTTCCATGGCAGAAATACAGTCGGAGGTTCGCCATTGCCTGCCGATGGGCGACAGCTATTAGAAAAAACTTTTTCTTAATTTTTAATCTTTCACCGAGATTCGAACCAACGTTCTCTCTCTGAATTCCGAATGGTAGTCACGCACCAACCCATCCGGCCACGGCGGCCGCACAAATAAAAACCTTCGGATAATACGTAAGGTTTTTTGGCCGCACACTATCCGAAATACGGACTTATGGCAGATCACAGAGCAAAATCCAATCCAAAAGTTGATAAGTGGTCGTAAATGGCGATGGATCGGACACACTTTCAGAAAGGACAGGGAAAGCATTTGCAGAACAGCATTGGAATGGAACCCACAAGGACACAGACGACCCGTCGACGAAATACTTGGAGGCGTTCTAACCTTCACAGTTAACCAAACGTGGGATGTCGTAAAGAAAAATACTAACAGAATAAGATTTATATGTTTTGTTGAATAATAGAGGAATAAAAAAAGGTAATTATCTAGTTTACAGCTCTGGTGCCAAAATTTATCAAACATAGTCAATATATAGTTTTGAGTCCAATATTGATATTCCAAGAACGGAGCGTAATTTTTTAAGCCGTCAAAAGTTTTCAACATTAAAAAATTCCGTAAAATTGATTGTTGCTTTTGTAATGCTGCGAAGTGACAGTCCTTGGTCGGATATAAATCCGGGTCGTTCTGGTAATGTGGAACCGAATGCCGTGGGAACGCCAGACATTATGTGCCAAAGTTTATTTTCGAACCTCAATTTGTGCTTACATATTCGTTACTGAAAAATTAGCAGTATTTAGTCAAAATTAAGGGAGCAGTAAAATTTCCTAAATATCTTAGTGATTTTTGAAAAGCTGTATCTCGGTGAAAAATGGGCGCACGGAGTTCCGACGAAAGTCATTTAGAAGCTTGAAACTTCTAGTTTTAAGATCTTTAACCTAACTTTTTTTATTTAACGGTTATTTTGTAATCGTCAGTTAAAGGGCGAAACAAACATTTTTGAAATTTTTTCCTTTTTTTTATTGCACGGGTTTCGTCAAATTTGTCCAACTAAAACTAGCCATACAGTCAACTAGCTTGATTATTTAGCTTCAATTTGCTTTTCTTTGAATTCTCGATACGATCATTTCTCTCTGAGATATCCGCATTTTACGAAAAAAGACAATTTTATCTCTGATCATGGATACCTCAACAACTAATAACCCCACAATAAAGCAAACAATAGTTTTGGAAAGTGGAATGAATTTTCTGTTAGATCCTAATTTAATTTTTTGAGAAAAATTTTTTTTTTTACCCTTAACGTTGGTTTGAAGTGAACACAAAAAACGCCTTGTTACGGTTTTTCAGAAAACCTATCGCTCACTTACAAATATTAATGCGGGAACTCCTGTTTCCAGGGATTTTTACAGTTTAATATTCCACTAATAACCCTGTAAATTTTTAAATCGATCCATGAAGCCGTTTTTCCGGACCGATTGATCAAAATTTTACAAAAGGATTATAGGAACAACGGCATTGTTTTTAAACATTAGCTATTTGTGCTGATGATAAGACTAGCTGTATCTCGCGCGCTGCTAACACAACGAATCCAATGTCAACAACTGTGCCAACTATTTCTGCTGCCAACAATTTTACATCGAATGCTGCTGCTGACGCCTCCGCTTCTATCTCATACGCTGCTGCTGCCTCTGCCTCTGAGACTTTGTCGCCGTCTGTTGTGCCTTTCGTTCGCAATCGCTCTCAGCTATTGCCTCGCCCAATTGTTGCTAGTGGAGTTGATGCTCCCTCCGTTAATGTTAAGAGCGTAAATAATAATTTACCTTCGCGGATAATTGCTTCTCAACTTCCAAACTCTTCGCAGGCTCCCACTGATTCTGCCTGGGTCTCTGTTGAGACTAAAAAGAGTAGACGTAAGAAAAATCAATTACGTGTTGTTGGATCTGGTGTGAACAACGAACTTGAAGTGGCTGTACGCTATAAGTGGCTACATTTGTCATCTTTCTCACCTACGGTGTCAACTGATGACATCATTCAGTACGTTAATAAACATGCCGGCTTAGATAAGAAGCATATCTTATGTTATAAGCTTATTAAAAAAGAGACAAATGCGGACTCTCTTATTTCAAATTAATAATTTTGTTAATTCTCTGAATAGAATCTTAGACCTCATATTTGTAAGTGATAACATAAACTACGAGATCAATGAATGTTTGAATTCCATAACTCCAAAAGGTAAGCATCATTTACCCTTAGTTGTCAAAATCGACTTTTATAGTTTTGCTACTATTGCATCTGATGTCAGGCAATCATTCAATTATTCTTTATGCGATTTTGTCAATTTCAATGACTTATTACTTGACATTAATTGGGATAATTTATTTGCTGAACTTGACACATCTAGTAGTTTTTCTGCTTTTAAGTCCATTTTGTCTAAACTCTGCTTAGATAACATTCCGCTCAGAAAGAAAAAGCCCTATAAATTGCCCTGGTATTCTAAGTCTCTGAAGAAGCTTAAAAATCTTAAAAATAATTATTTCAAGAAGTTTAAATCTACGAAGAATCATTTGTACTTCGTTAAATATAAGCAAGCGTTAAAGGATTTCAACGATTTAAATAAATCTCTCTATAACAGCTATATTACCAATATAGAGTTAAACATTAAAGCGAATCCCAAAATCTTCTGGAAATACATAAAATCTAGAAGGAGTAGTGCCAGTGTTCCCACTGGTATGTTTTTCGATAATACCCAAGCGCGAACCCCAACGGCAAACTTGTTTGCTGAATTTTTTAACTCTAATTTTGCTGACGACGAACTTGATCGCCCATCCGACTTTTCTTCTGACTTAGATTATGCCCTGAACTTTGGAGGTCTTTGCCTCTCTTCTGAGGATATTAGTAATGCTTTAACTAAATTGAAATCATCCTCTCAAACTGATGCTGATGGACTTTCAGCAGTTTTGATAAAAAACTGTCCGGCCTTCGTCTATCCCCTCGAAATGATTTTCAACAAATCTTTATCGTCGGGGTGTTTCATTGACGCATGGAAACTCTCTTTCATTACGCCCTTCTTTAAGAGTGGCAATAAAAATGACGTTAGAAATTATAGACCTATCTCTAAGCTGTTAACTATTTCCAAAATTTTTGAGCATGCGGTCTATGCAAAGCTGAGTTTTGCCGTTAAATCTTTAATTTGCCCTAATCAGCATGGGTTTATTGCTAACAGATCTACAGTATCTAATCTGGCCGTTTTTAGTGAATACTGCATTGATTCTTTCTCCGCTGGCTTCCAGGTTGACTGTACTTACACCGACTTTTCGAAAGCCTTCGACAAAGTTTCTCATAGAATCTTAGTTAAAAAATTAGCTAGTCTTGGCTTTCATTCTACATTTCTGCAATGGATAAACTCTTATTTGAGCAATAGACGCTGTGTTGTAACAATCGATGGTATTTCATCTACCTCCTTTGCTGCCATCTCAGGTGTTCCGCAAGGAAGTATCTTGGGACCGCTTTTATTTGTGTTATTTATTAATGACATCAAAAGTTGTTTGACATTTGCTAAATTTTTGCTTTATGCTAATGACCTTAAGATCTTCTCAGCGATCAAGACGCAAGAGGATGCCATTAAACTTCAAGCCGATATGAATAGGCTTTACTTCTGGTGCCAGAATTCACGACTTTCGCTGAACTTATCTAAGTGCTTCCAAATATCTTACTCTAAAACATCTAATATTTTGTGCACTAAGTACAGGATCTCGGCATGTGCCCTGCAGTGTGTTAGTGAGTTTAAGGACCTTGGCGTCATCTTCGATAACAAATTCTCTTTTAATAACCATATAAATTATATTACTTCTAAATCTTTTTCGATGTTGGGCTTCGTCAGACGGAACGCCACTAAGTTCTCTGATCTCTATACCATTAAGTTACTGTATACATCTTTTGTTAGATCTCATTTAGAATATGCTGCTTTTATTTGGAGACCTTGTAGTCAGCAAGCTATTAATAGAATCGAACGTGTGCACAAAATATTTCTCAAATATGCCCTTCGGTCCCTGAATTTTATTGATCCCATGCCATTATATTCTGCTCGTCTCATGCTTGTAAGTCTCAAGTCCTTAGAGGTTCGTAGGACTATACTGTGTCTGTCTTTTACTCATAATATTATTACTGGAGTAATTGATTGTCCCTACTTGTTGGAAAGGATTCGATTTAATGTTCCCAGCGATCTCTTAGGAACTTCTACCCTTATTATGGGGGAAAATTTAAAACTACGTATGCCAGTAATGCTCCCATTACTCGTGCTTTACGGGAATTAAATGCCGTTCATAATGATGTTCTTCTTGATTTCTCGCTTTCAAGAACAGCCCTTTTAAATCTTTTGAATTCTATATTATAGTTAGTTAGTAGCTAGTATAGTTTTTAAATACATGTAATATATTTGTAGTTTAATCTAAGCAACTTTTGATCATAGTCTGTAAGGATTGTAATTCATAGACTTAAATAAATAAATAAATAAATAAATAAATAAACATTATTACATAATTTTCAAACTTTCAAATGTTTTTACAAAAATGTTAAAATTTTTTTTTTTATTTTTATTTTTTTAATTTGCAAAAAAAATTGTGTTCACTTATTGAGACTATTTAACCGCTGCGTACCCTAATTTTACTAATGTTTATTTTTTTAAATTGATACCCCCAAGACATTATTCAGTACTCGATCTACGGAATTCGTGCAATAAATTTACATATTAAATTTTCTACTGACTGAATATACGTCCAAGCAACAGTTTTTTTTTTTCAAAACTAATCTTTTATCAAGATAAAATTATTCAAAATTTTTTTTCCAAAAAATTTGAAATTTTGTTTTTTTTTTGTTTTTTTTTTTTTTTAATAAGATACTAATGCAAAAATGCGAAAAAGGTTGAAAAAAAGGTTTTTCAATTCTATGTAATAAAGTTTAGCCAATGTTTAAAAACCATGCCGTTGTTCCTATAATCCTTTTGTAAAATTTTGATCAATCGGTTCGGAAAAACGGCTTGATGGATCGATTTACCTGACGATTACAAAACAACCGTTAAATAAAAAAACATTTTGCGTAAAGATCTTCAAACTAAAAGTTTAAAGCTTCTAAATGATTTTTGTCGGAACTCCGTGCGCCCATTTTTCACCGAGATACAGCTTTTCAAAAATCACTAGGTAGGTAGGTAGGGTGGTTGTCGTAAGACACACTTAGACCTTCGGCAGGTCCATTGTGATACCACTGGAGCTTATCCTTACTCTACGTGTTCCTTTTCAAACCATCCGGTTGCTTTAATAAACGAGCAGAGCTTCGTTAGTTTTAGATGGGCTATATCCGCTACATCGGTTAGAAATGCTGTATCGAGAGTGCGCAGCCTTCTCATAGCTAGGCTTTCACACTCACATAAAAGGTGTCTGACTGTTTCCTCTTCTTCTGTATTTAGACAGCTTCTACAGAAATCGAAGTAAGGGAGTCCTAACCTTCTAGCGTGGCTGCCTATTAAACAATGACCAGTTAATACACGTATCATTTTTCTTATAGATTCTCTGTTGAATCTTAGCAAGATCTTCGATCGACCGCTGTTCCAGTTCGGCCATGTCTGTCTGCTTAGTTCGCATGTTGTGAGGTTTTGCCAAATTGTATTTTCCTTTTTGATGGTTTCCCTGTCTATAAGTAATTTACAAGTGGCTATGGGCATGGGTATCAGCGCCTTATCCGGCCAGTGACTTTCGCCTGAAATACACTGCAATGGTCAGGTAAGCGAAATGATTGGCATACTCCGAGTTTGTCGGAGTAGACCCCTCCACCTACTTTGTTGTCCTGTTTTGAGCCATCTGTGTAGATGTTTAAGTCATTTATCTTAACAATGAGCCCGTTATCCCATTCCTCTTTGGAAGGAAATACTGTGACAAAGGATTTATAAAAATTGATGTCCTTGGTCCTACAGAAATCCGTTGTGCTGGGAATGCAGGGGAATTGTTCTAAAATTGAGGAGTGTCTTCTTTGGTTCGTTCTGAGTAGGCCGATTTCTCTTAGTCTGAGAGTTGCTTTGGCAGCTGTTTGCTTACCGTACTGCTCTATTGGTAAAATGTTAAGCATGATATTTAGTGCATCTGTGGGTGTGGTTCTGAGGGCCCCGCAGATGCAAAGACTGGCCATTCTTTGTACGTGTGCCATGGTTCTTTTAATGTACAATTTATCTAAAGCTGGCCACCATACTAATATGCCGTATGTTAGGATTGGTCTGACAATTGCCATGTAAAGCCAGTATACGATAGATGGGGAGAGACTCCAACTTAGTCCTATCAGCTGTTTACAAGAGTATAGTGCTTTTGTCGGCCTTTTTACTCTATCTTCGACATTTGCCTTCCATGTTAGCTTTCGGTCTAGTATTATACCTAAGTAGCGGGCCTCATCACTAAATGACAGTGCCGTTCCACCTAGAGTCGGAGGAGCAATATTTGGAATTTTATGTTTCCTGGTAAATAGGATGAATTCAGTTTTATTGGGGTTGACGCTTAGCCCATTTGCTTTTGACCAGTTTTCAACCATGTTTAGTAAATCTTGCATGACTTCTCTAAGTGTATTGGCAAATTTCATTCTTACTACCATTGCAACATCGTCCGCATATGCTACGACGTGTTGTCCTCTATCCTCTAGGCTCTTTAGCAATGAGTTTAGTGCCAGCACCCATAGGAGAGGGGACAGCACACCGCCTTGAGGTGTTCCTCTGCTAACTTTTTTCTTGATCTCTGAGGCCCCTAGGGTTACGATCACAAATCTGCTCAAGAGCATTTGATGAACTCAACCAGAGCGCCAGAGATCCCGAAATCCGTCAGTGCCTTTATTATGGTATCCGGTAGGATGTTGTTGAATGCACCCTCGATATCTAGAAAGGCTACCAGTGTGAATTCTTTATTATACATTGACTTCTCGATTTCTGTAACAAGTGAGTTAAGTGCTGTTTCAGTTGATTTCCCTTTACAGTACGCATGTTGTGAGATGCTGAGCTTATTAGGGCTGATGTTAGCCCTAATATGCTCTTCTTAAATTCTTTCTAATGTTTTTAGCAGAAAGGAGGATATCCTTAGGTGTTGTGTGTGAACTTTTTCCCGCTTTAGGGATAAAGACCACTTTTACCTCTTTCCATATTGATGGGACACTTTTTAGCTTCAGAGCAGCCCTAAATATGGCCGTCAACCACTCCATGATGTAGTTGAGTGAATGTTGTATTTGGTCCGGGAATAATCCATCTGGGCCCATCACTAAGAAATTTAGGAAATTTTACTGCTCCCTTAATTTTTGTGTGAAATGTATTTTCCCAACACGAATAGAGTGCATCTAGTGTTTAAGTTGTAATATGCCAATTTAATGCATTACCGAATGAGCAATGCAAAATACCACTTTTATGGAATGGTGTTTTGTTAATAACTGTCACTCCTGCTACGGCAGGCTCCTTCACGCGATGCAGGGGTTAATCGAATCTCAAAACGGATCCGAACACCAGGGCGAATTGTCGTTCATTGATAACTCACCCTGAAGTCTGGTACCGCTTGAGAACGATGAGGAACAGTGAGCTCGCACCTCCTAATACAGGGTGTTATGTGTCACCGTGCCCATTGGATGATTTGCAGGCAGGTGGTAAATTCGGGTGTATTTCAACGGCGCCTCCTCAACACCGGGCCAAATTGAGGAGTAACCGTGGCCTTACCACGGCAAGGAGAGTTTGCGCGGTGGATCCTTGAGATCCCCAAAAAATTTAAAGACTATTGAGCTTAGTCAAGCAGGCGGTCGTACGAAGAAGATGAACAAAGAAAAAAAATACAACAATACAAAAACAACAAAAAGGGGGCAGGAAGAAGCTGGGCAAACATCTCCTCGGGGAGCACTTAGAGGCCGTCAATGCATGATGCTCTTGCTCGGGAGATCTGGGCATAATATTGGCTCAAGAGCCGTCGGCCTACGGAGACCAGGTTAGGCGCCGCAATAACAGCAACAATAAGGTAATTTGGGATCTCTCGGAAGAGACACATAGAGCATGCGTAGTATTAAATAAAAACATTAGCTATTTTTGCATTACAGAGTTCTTGAACCGGGATCTGGTTGCGTTCCAGGCACAGATGCTGGTGTATGGGATCTGCAAAGACATCGTAAGGGCGTCGGCATACTTTGCTGGGGATAAGAGCACCGTTCTCCCAGATTAGGTACGGAGTCTGCTAAGCTATTGTTGGGCTGTGATGCCAATGCACACAATGAGGCGACAGAAGACGTGAATCCTTACTTGACTTTATTAAAAGTAATGATTTATATATACAAAATGTTGGGTGTACACCAACTTTTGTAAGAAGGAACAGACAACGAGTTCTTAATGTGACCCTATGTTGCAAACAGGCTGAAAACTTGATGTCGGGTTCGAAAGTTTCCTCCAAGCCTTCCATATCTGACTACAGTATCATACAGTTTGAACTAGCAACAGAAGTCACTCAAGGAAATCTAATGACTCCATTGCTATTGCCTTAGAATGTACATGTCCTGAGACCTGATAGGCTGGCACTACCAACCGTCACCACAAACAATACCTCTACCGTAAAGAGCTTATCGGCGCAACACAACTCCCCCCAATAGCCCATCCCCATGCCTCTTGCTCCAGCCCCAGTGCGGGGACAAACCAGCAGCTCTTGGTCCCCCGCACAGTCTGTTCCGAACGTCAGACCAGAATACCTCGGAACCTGGCATCGCTCAAATGTAATTTTTGCAATGGCTGATGCCACTTTCGGAAATGCGCACCACCGTGAGTGGACAATTAACTACGTTACCCCATGCTGCAGAGCTCTTCACCCGCAACCGCCCCCTGTGGCGCGGCCGCCAACCACCATCAAGCCGTCACAACAACAGCGGACCCAACGTAGACAACCACACGCGTCCCTAAACCCCGAGTTACAACAGTCCCACCAAAAAGCTTCAAGCATCTGTAACTCAACTGTAACGGACTAACGAGCAAGATAGATGAGATCGTCGACTTTATGAGCCGACACGGAATCCCAATAGCTGCGGTACAAGAAACCAAGCAGCACGTTGGCTTTCCCTGATAACCAGGGATGGCTAAAACGTGCACAGAGAAGATCGCGAGTGAGGCAACGGTGGTGTGGTGGCCTCGCGTTCATAGTCCACCCCACAGTGTAGTATCGTCTGATCGACGAAGGCATCAACCACAGGGACAGCACCTTAGAATGTCAAGGGTTAGCTGTCCAGTCAGGCGTTGCCGAGCTCGAAATTATTAAAATATACATACTTCTTGTCACCTGCTGCCCGGCTGAATATCACCCTGTTATTTGTGCACTCATCAGAGGTGAAAACCGATTAGTAATAGGTGACTTTGATACGCATCACGATCTTTGGCACTCAAACCTACCAAACGATCGTAGGGGACATCAGTTGGCAGAGCAGATAGACGATTCGACATTCAGCACAGTGAATTTCGGCGCCCTCACCAGGGTAGTGGGCAATTGTAGCAGCTAGCCTGACATAACAATTGCTAGCGCTAGTCTGATAAAAAGCATAACCAGGCGACCTATGCTATCGCTTGCTTTAGACCACTTGCCCATTACCGTCTCGATTGAGATACCTTCCGACTTTTTGTTTCCGCGAATCCCCAGTCATGTATTAAATTCAACAATTCACTGAGGACACCTTCGCCGCTCTTCCCATCCCCACCGACGAACGCGCTTTCCGCAAGGTGCTCAAAGTTGCTGCGGCTCGCTTCACTCCTGCTAGAAGGATCCGGGACGTATATTTGAATTTCCCAACTGAAGCTTATCAAACGATAGGGACTACCTACGCCAGGTCGATCCCGGAGATCCTCGCATAAAGGACCTCAATTTGGAGATTTGGCGACTGCTCACACAACATAAGTGGACTAAATGGGAAGAACATCTGAATACCTGCAACTTCACCACTGGTGTGAGTAAGCTCTGTCCACCGTTAGGTCCCTGTCGAACTCGACGAAGCACAACTTCAAGGTGGCAATCAGCTTCAACGGTTGTACTTCGGCGGCCCCGAAGAGCGGCGCGAGCTACTTTAGTCGGCAATTCATATTGCATCCTTCGCCCGACAGATTCATGCGTCATGCCACCAGACGGTGCAAAAACTTCCGTGCAACAGTGCACCGCTGGCTTTCACCAATAATGAGGTTCTTTACCACCTGGACACAGGTCAAACTGTAGCTCAAGGTGAAACTCGACGATAGCCCTCCTACCCCTACTCTACACGAAACATCTGGCCCCATCCCCCACATCAGTGTGGTTTCCGACGAGTGCACAGTATCACCACAGCGCTCACAAAACCGCCCCTGCGAGAGGGCGGCCCTAATAGCAGGCAGCCGTTCCACGCTACTAGATATATTATATTATACAGTCGACACTCCCATCAGGGCGGAACTGGTGGTCAGTAATCTTTCAAGACTAAGTCTCTAAACAGGAATATAAAGTAAGGTGTTTCGCAGTGCGGTGTCCTTTCAGCCTTGCTTTTTAATATTTCGAAACTCCCCCAGCCACCAGAGGGAGTCTCACTGGTCTCCTACGCTGACGACTGTATGGTAATGGCGTCGGGCAATGACATTAATGACCTGTGCGCCAAAGTGAACAATTACCTGCTAACCTTTATAGCTTTTTCACTGCGATGTATCTATAACTTTCCCCCACTAAGTCCACGGCGACCCTCTTTACCACCTGGACAAAGGTCAAACTGCAGCTCAACGAGACTGTAAACAACCCCAACGTTTTGGGAGTTACATTTGACAGTTTGCTCTTCTTCTCTGCGCACATAACCGCAATTGCCACTAAAGTCCAAAATCGCAACCAGATCCTCAAATCACTGGCCGGCAGTACTTGGAGCAAAGACAATGAAATGATGCTATCTACATTTACGGTAATTGGCTGACCGGAGACACTTGCACGAGCCAGAGCCGTCTCCCAGGCACGTCAGGAGACACCTCTTCAAGTAAGCCAACGAGTACCAGGACAAAACTAACCGACAACTACAGGACACAATTTAGACAAACAATAACGACATTCATCGGAAGACCGTCACCACCTTCCTAAGCTCCCGACCACCGAATGTGGTAATCGGAGTCCAACCATCACCCACAGCAGATAAAGAGCTCCAGCTACCCCGTGAGACCAGCATAGTCTTGGCACAATAACGTTCTGGATATTATAGCAGAATTAACCCCGGCATACCAAACATATGTGCATCATGGGAAGGCACCCCGCCCGATACTAACCACCTTTCACATGCCCCATCAAACCCACTCATCTAATACCGCTCGCCGTCGAAACAGCATGTTTCCAGGGCTCACCATTAGATGAGTTAAACGATGACGATCGGGTTGGCTACACCGCACTGGCAGGGCTTAATGAATTATTATAACAATAACAAGGACCTTGCAGAATGCGCGTTCGCCTCCGCGTACAGCGGTGGGAACGGTTAGAACGCCGAAGGTATCCTCAGTGAATTTCGTGAAGCCTACTCAATAGCATTTTTTAAATTTAATAGTAGTAGTAGTATTCTTTTTTTCATATAGAACATATAAATAAAATAACATTTCGAAAAAATAGAGATACAAAGAGTTTTCCATTATCAACTATACAAAAAATTTTCGACACTTATAATCTTGACATTCTTTAAAAATTAAATTCTACAATGAGTAATTTCTTATTCCATTCCGAGCTTATTGTTATTTAAGATAATCATATGTATCACCCGCTTGCCATAGCATATTTGTTTACATAAATGTGTCCTTTCGACCAATAACTTCTTATATATTTGGTGGTATTAGCAGCTTATCAGCGGCGATAGCAGAAAATCGCCGAACACGCAAAACTCCATCTTTGGTACATTTATAGAACATTATTTGTTTTTCAGAAAACCGTATTCCTAATTTTTTGACACAAATGGTAATAAGAAAAGGCGTATTTTGGGTTAAGGAACTAAGAAAATGGTTTATTAATGCTAATATGAACTGGCGAATAGTATGCAACTCGAAATGTGGATAGATGACATAAACATGCTTGCAAAATATCTTCACAAAGTCAGAGTAAATATATATATAATTATATATATTAACTAATTGGGTGTTTGGCCGAGCTCCTCCTTCTATTTGTGGCGTGTGTCTTGATGTTGTTTCACAAATGGAGGGACCTACAGTTTCAAGTCGACTCCGAACGGCAGATATTTTTTTACGAGGAGCTTTTTCATTGCAGAAATACACTAGGAGGTTTTCCATTAGTTATCACTAAAAATATTGTTTTGATAAATGTGTTTATAAAAAAATGTAATTTTTTGGTTTTCACTTCATATTTTCACTTTTCTTTTTTTTTTCATTAAAAATAAGTAAATGCAAAGCGAAATACCATAACTTATTTTAATGAATAATTGTTTTCTGGTTGATTTTAGTTGATTACAAGAGGCTGTACATTTCACGGCGCAAATTAAAGGAGCCACGTTTGAGCAGTTGTAGCGCCGACATTTTTTTTTTTTTTTTTTTTTTTTTTTTTTTTTTTTTTCAAAAAATGTTTGTACATTAATTTAAGCATGAGTACTAGTATGTAATAAAATAAATAAATAACTAATTGGCGTTACACTTCTGTTAGGTATTTGGCCGAACTCCTCCTCCTATTTGTGGTGTGCGTCTTGATGTTGTTCCACAAATGGAGGGACCTACAGTTTCAAGCCGACTCCGAACGGCAGATAATTTTATGAGGAGCTTTTTCATGGCAGAAATACACTCGGAGGTTTGCCATTGCCTGCCGAGGGGCGACCGCTATTAGAAAAATGTTTTTATTAATTTTGCTTTCACCGAGATTCGAACCAACGATCTCTCAGTGAGTTCCGAATGGTAATCACGCACCAACCTATTCGGCTACCGCGGCCGCGATGTAATTTATGTAATTTATTTTAAGATAATAAATACTATCAGTTTTTCGCAAACAATGATTGAAAAACTCGTTGCCTGGAGCACCTTCCTTAAAGTTTCTCGGAATGTGGGTCGCGTTTTGGGGTGTGAGAGACGCGTGAGTTTGTCTGTTTCGGCTCTGATGTACATGCCGTTGCTGTTGTTCTAGCCTGATGGTGGAAGGCAGCCAAGCCAAACCGGATGATATTGATTTTAATGAGTTGGCCGTTTTACATTTTTTGTTGCTTTCCATAGAGAATAGTCAGTGGCAGAGGTTTTATCAAGTTTGCTGAGATAGTTCTGAAGCTGAGAGTGTGCCCTTTTTTAAGGAGCTGTTTGAGTTCATGAGTAAGTGAGTTTAGTGTTTTTTTGTCCTCAGGGTATCTGCTTATTTGCCATATTTTTCTTGCTCGTCGTCTTTATTTCAATTTTTCTTTTACCTCTCTTGCTTTGTGAGACAGGATGTTCAGTTCGATATTGCATGTTGGACACAATTATTTAAATGCTGACCAGTATTTATAATGTCTTCATTGCTTTTGGGTGGGTGTTTTAAGTTAATGTTTGAAGTATCAAGGGTTCGGAAATACATTCAGTCGGTTTTACTGTTGTGGAGGCAGCAGTCGGCAGTGATTCAGCTGAATCTTTTTTAATGTGAAAAACACAGGGGAGTGATCGGAGGACAGTTCGTAACATGAACTGTAGCTTATTTCACTAGCCGGAACACCTTTTTGCTACACAAAAGTCGATGAGATCTGGTATTTTATTTGTGTCAGTGGGCCAATACGTGGGAGAGCCTGAGGAGGCTGTGGTGAGGTTAAATTTCGCGATGGTTGCCAATAGTTGGCATACTTTTGAAGTGGAGAGACGGGATCCACAATGAGTATGCTTGGCGTTATGTTGTTGTTGGTGTTGTAGCAGTGTACCTAAGCCTGTCAGTGTAGTGTAGATCACCGGCGTAGTTCATCTAACGGGTTGCCCAGGAAACTGACTGTTTCGACAGGATGGGTGCAGAGGGAGAGGGGTTTTAGATGAGTGGGTTTGATGGGGCATGTGAAAAGGTGGTTAATCGGGGTCAATTCTGTATTAGTCGGAGTTTAACATGCTACAATATCCAGCTAGGTTTTTAAAGAATTTTTCACACTCCTCTTCTTTGATAGCATGCTTGGAAGGGGTATACACTGGATATTCGAACTCTTCGCAACTATACTGGTGGCTTGAATAGCTTCTGTGAAAAAATAGTTTATTCTGTAATGCTTCATATTATTTTATGAGGATAGCAGAGCCAGCATATTTTTTTTTCGGGGTCCAATGTGTGATATAGCGTGTAATATGGAATTCGAAAGTAGCCTTTATTGGTAAAGTGAGTTTCAGAGGGAGTAACGAGCAGATTTGTCAACAAATATTGGTGGAAGCTGGGGTTTTTTTCTTGGGTCTTAGAGTAGACTTGGGGCTCTTTTTCGTGAACTTCCAAAGAGAAAAATCTGTTTGGAGAGGGCTCAGCGCTCACTAACGCGAGACGCGATAACGCCAAACAAGAGATTATCCGCTTCGTTAACTTTCGGTATACACACCTATATTTTTCACGTAAACGACATACTGGGGTAAGTTTCACCCCAATCCATAAACTTTTTCCACAAAAAGAGTTAAAGGTTTATTCATCAGATAAAATAATATCAAGTTAGCAGATAATATTATCAGGTCAGTCCATAAGTTCGTGCGTTTTTTAAGGGTGGTTTTAAAATTAATAAAAAAGATGTTTAAAGTATTTATTAATCAATAAGATATTGTCCTTCATTATTTATAATGTGTTCCCAACGTTTAGGCAACTTTTTAATTCCCTGCTCAAAAAACTGTTTATCCTTGGAGCCAAAATACGCTTCGATATCCCTTTTTATAGCTTCTTTTGAGGAGTAGTTCTTGTTACTCATATGGGATTGAAGTCGGCGCAAAATGTGATAATCACAAGGTGCAATATCCGGAGAGTATGGTGGATGCGGCATTAGCTCCCATCCGAGCACGTTCAGCTTGCCTAATGTTTGCCTTGTGGTATAAGGTCTTGCGTTGTCGTGGTGAAACAAAACTTTGCGTCTATTTACTAAAGACGGTCGATTTTTTTTAAGTGCCTCATTCAGGTTTGATAGCTGATGGGAATAATAATCAGCAGTTATCGTCTGGTTTGGTTCCAGAAGTTCATAATAAACAATACCGGCCATATGCCACCAAGGAGAATCTTCTTGGGGTGAAGGCCATCTCTAGGGGTCGGTTCTGGTGTTTCATCTTTATCTAACCATTGGCGTTTGCGAACAGGATTATTGTAAAGTACCTATTTTTTATCACCAGTAACGATACGGTTCAAAAAACTTTTATTTTCAAGCCGTTGCAGCAGCTGAGAACACACATTCACTCTCTGCTGAAGGTTGGCGACGAAAAGTCTATGCGGAACCCATTTTCCCAGCTTTGAAACCTTTCCCAACTGAACCAGGTGCCTGTGAACTGTTCCATGCGAAGAATTTAATCTCTGAGCTATTATATCGACTGTCAAATTTGGCTCAGTTTCCACGAGTTCGAGCAAGGCGTCGGAGTTAAAGACTTCAGGACAACGAGCGCGCGGGGCATCCTCCACGTCCCAGTTACCACTTCGGAATTTTGAAAACCACTTTTGCGCAGTCCTTACACTCACGGTATCCTCTCCGTGAACAGTGTTTATTTCTGCACTAGCAGTTGTATTTTTACCACTTTTATAAAAAAATATGCCTCTTATATGCGTTCGAAGATTTCATTTTATTTTTTAACAACACGTGCTTCTATCCGCTATTAAAATCACTTGTTGAATGCACAATGTATCAAAGGAAATTAAAATAGTTCCGTAATGTTCCGCCAATAATTTTTTGTATGCAAAAATCTTACAAAAGTGAAATTATGGGTAAAATACGGACGAACTTATGGACTGATCTGATATAACATGTCTGGATTTTATTTAATAGGACTATGAATAAGTTCGTGCGGTTTTACAACAGATGGCGTAACTTGATTATTATTCCATCGATCCACATTTCCAAACATTCATTGGAGAGCTACTGTCGTAAGGCACAAACGTCAGTATAAGTTTTTTATTTGAAGCGTAAACAACAATATTTTTACCACACTTGAAAATGTCGAATTTCGTGCCAAATAATGTGTTTTTGCGGGGAATTCTTCTTCATTATTTTAATATGAAGAAAAAAGCAGCCGAAAGTCATCGTATCTTGGTGGAAGTTTATGGTGAGCATGCTCTAGCTGAGCGAACGTGCCAGAAGTGGTTTGCACGCTTTAAAAGTGGTGATTTTGGCTTGGAAGACGAAGAACGCGAGGGTGCGCCGCCAAAGTTCATGGATACCGAATTGGAGGAATTGCTCGATCAAGATCCGGCTCAAACGCAAGAAGAGGTTGCAAAAACTTTGGGAGTTGATCAGTCAACCATTTCCAAACGTTTAAAAGCCATGGGAATGATCCGAAAGGTAGGCCATTGGGTGCCGTATGAATTGAAGCCAAGAGACGTTGAACGCCGTTTTATGGCATGCGAACAACTGCTTCAACGGCACAAAAGAAAGGGTTTTTTGCATCGAATTGTGACTGGCGATGAAAAGTGGGTCCATTACGACAATCCAAAACGTCGGGCAACGTATGGATACCCTGGCCATGCTTCAACCAGAGAATGTTAATGCAATGAGAAGGTGCAAATGTTACTGTAAGCTTTTTTTAGTACAATTGAGATCTGAAAGATTTGTAATAAGGTCATTTAGCACACCGAGTTTATAGACACCTCACTGACTTTTGCCCACACAAAAATTAGAAACACCACACATCTTTCACCTCAACACACAACACATTTCTCACCTCGACATTAAACCAATTAAATTTGTACTATTTTCGAATTTTTGAAATAATAAGCGAATACGTAAAATTTATTACATAATTTTTTTTTTCAATTACATTAAAAAAAAAACGATTTTAAAAAATAAAATTTATAAAAAAAAGTTTGCACCGGGAATTGAACTCGAGTCTAACATGTGGCGAGGAAAAATAGGCGGTGCGTTTATTTCTTCGACTGCTTATTTTTTGACCATTTTGTTACTTTTGAAATGATAAGCGGATACATAAAATTTATTACAAATTTTTTTACGATTACATTAAAAAAATAAAAATTAAAAACGAAAAAAAAAAAATTTCCACCGAGAATTGATGGCGAGTCACGTGGGAAGGATAAATACATTAAACTAATTAAATTTTTACTATTTTCGTATTTTTTGAAATAATAAGCGAATACGTAAAATTTATTACATAATTTTTTTTAATTACATAAAAAAAACGAATTTAAAAAAAAAAATTAATAAAAAAAGGTTTGCACTGGGAATTGAACTCGAGTCTAACATGTGGCGAGGAAAAATAGACGGTGCGTTTATTTCTTCGACTGCTTATTTTTCGACCATTTTGTTACTTTTGAAATGATAAGCGGATACATAAAATTTATTACAAATTTTTTACGATTGCATAAAAAAAAACACATTTACAAAAAAAAAAAAAAAATGGCGCCGAGAATTGATGGCGAGTCACGTGGGAAGGATAAATACATTAAACTAATTAAATTTTTACTATTTTCGTATTTTTTGAAATAATAAGCGAATACGTAAAATTTATTACATAATTTTTTTTAATTACATAAAAAAAAACGAATTTAAAAAAAAAAATTAATAAAAAAAGGTTTGCACTGGGAATTGAACTCGAGTCTAACATGTGGCGAGGAAAAATAGACGGTGCGTTTATTTCTTCGACTGCTTATTTTTCGACCATTTTGTTACTTTTGAAATGATAAGCGGATACATAAAATTTATTAAAAATTTTTTACGATTGCATTAAAAAAAACACATTTACAAAAAAAAAAAAAAAAATGGCGCCGAGAATTGATGCCGAGTCACATGGGGAGGATAAATACGCAGTGCGTTTATTTCTGCGCCTGCGTTGTGAACCAAGGTTTTGTGCATGCGCGCGACGCGAATTAATTTTAATAAAGTTCTGAAAGTAATTCATGAAGTTTTTCATTACATATGTACATTCATAAATGAACGTATACTCTATATGTACATAAATGATGGTATATGGCAATATACATACATAATATGTATGTACATGTCAATAGGAGGTATTTGCATTAAGAAAAAAAAACGGTTTAAGATAAATCAACACTTATTTTATATTGTATGTCAATTTATAGTTTATGTATTCGACAGCATTTACATACATATGTAGGTATGTACATTTGTATATGAAAAACAATAATGCACAAGCGCAAGAACATCATCTTCCTTTCATACATATGTACATATGCATGTATGCCCAAATAACCTTGACTTATGTATGTACACAAGTCACAGCACATCACATTCTTACAAGACAAATACACATACGCACTAGCGAGTTTCTTCCTAACAAGTGCAAAAACAATTCTGCTCTATGTATGTATTATGTCCTAGCATATATACATACATATATACCTACTTGCCTTCTAAACTTCCTACAAAATAATTGTATTCATATGTTACTACATCCATGCACGTTCATACATTCATGCATATGTATATGCGCGAGCACAGCTCTCCCTTCTTGCTTCCGTGTACTTTTGTCTTTCACCAGTCGATATTCCTAATATTGTACTTACAAAAACACGATATGTACTTTGATAGACGCAAAAGCAACAGCAAGCGCAACGCCATGGCCGCTTTGCCACCGCACATTCTAAAATGTTCTAGAACACAACAAAAACACATACCTCACATGCGCATGTCGCCCAAAGCTAAAATCTAAGCCTGGCGACTACAAAAATAAAATACATTCGTAGACGCAGTCGCAGCGGCCATAATTCTATCAGCGACTGCGCTGAACAATTTAGAAGAAAAACAAAAAGTTCATTCATAAGTTAGAGCTCATATTTCAATTTCATTCATAAAACGAGCCGCCCATATGCCAATTTTCGCGACCATTCGAAAATAGTCAATATTGGAATATTTCGCGTGGAATTATTTGCCAATATTTGATAAATCTTAAATTTTTGTCATGTCGAGTGGCCGCGGCTCCGTATGTATGTATGCACCCTTATATGTATGTAAATATGTCTTCTAACTGTGCGACAGTCGCGAGTTAATGCGACTTCCAGCGAATCACACATTGCTGTCCGCAAAGCCGCAAGTATGTACCTTATGATCAGAAAGTACCGGGAATGTTTAAATTAAACAAAACAGAGTTAAATTTAAGGCAAATTTATATTATCTTCTTCAAAATATGACCCGTTTGAAGCAACACACATGTGCCAACGTTTAACCCAGTCCTCCAAACACCCCCGGCAGGCCGATTTGTATTCTCTTTGATCAGTCAGTGCGATGGCGCGTTATCATCATGCAAAATCTGAGAATTGTTTGCTCACATTTCCGGCGGTTTGCAACACACAGCATCTCTCTAAGGTTTCAAAACGGATAAATAATATTCTCTATTGACTGTCTGGCCCGATGGAAGGTACTCATGGTGGACTATGCCTTGGCAATCGAAGGAAGCAGTCAACATCACCTTCCCGGTTCTTTTTGCTCATAGGGTATACATATCCCATGTGTCAAGTGTGCGCAGAAGCTTGTGTTCTGGGTTTTGTTAGAATGGTGGTGGTTTGTGCATATATTTAAACACATATGTGAGTATGCGCGTTAGGCTTCCTGGATGGATATTAGAATATTTTCTCATCAATATGTGTATGTAAGTAGTTCAGATTTGACTGAAGAAATTAAATATAGGAATGCATATTCATATGATTGACTTTATGGCTGTTTTACATATAAATCAATTCAAATGAATAATGTTATATAGAAAATAAATTTCTAAATAACTGGTATTAGAAAAACCTGAATACACTATTTTAAATCAATTTCAATTAAACCAAATATAAAAAATGAAATAAAAATATCGAATAAAAAACTGTGCACAGGATTTGAACCTGAGTCAAATATGAGACGATGTACTGCATATACGACACGTCTTTCACGATTGCGCTAATCTACAATTATTAATGATCTTTTCTAAATCACTCATTTATTCGATTCGCAGTTTTATATGTACATATTCTGCGTTAGTTGAAAGTTTGTATGCGTAATTATATGAATATGCATCTGTGTATGCGCTTTGGCTTTCTGGACGGATATTAGAATGATATTTTCTCATCAATATAATTTGGATTTGATGAAATAGATTATAGACATATGTACATATTTTCTGTTTTGATTGATTTATATAAAAATCAGGTCATATCCAGTATGAACTATTTTATACCGAAAAGAAATTTCCATTTATAAAATACAAAAAACAGTATTTTAAAGAAATTTTAATTAAAATAAACTCAAAAATTTTACCAAACTTTCCTGGTTTGAATTGTAAAAAAAAAAAATGTGCAAGAAAAAAAATATGACTTCAGGATTTGAACCTGAATTATATACGTGCCAAAAAACAAAACGAATAATTCCGCCGACTTTAGCTTCTGCACCACAAACTAACTACCGCGCGGCCTTCTTAATCGCAATTTTATTCGCTTCGATTTCCTTAGTAGTGTGCCGAAAAATCTTATGAACGTCCTCAATAGTATGGTAAACGCAGAAAATATCTGAATTCTTGGCCTAGCGTGGTAAGTAAATATAGAAACCCTCCACTCGCGTCACTCGCGTGGTAAATATCTGCAATTCCGACCTCTTCAGGAAAGTTGAATTTGAAATGACCTTATTATGAATCTATAAATTAGAACTCGAAAAAAGCTCATTTAACATTTGTTCCTTCTCATTGCATTAACATTCTCTGCTTCAACATCGACGTCGGCGCAGAATATTCATGGCCTGAAGGTTATGCTGTGTATCTGGTGGGACCAGCTGGGTGTTGTGTATTATGAGCTACTGAAACCGAATGAAACGATTACGGGGGATGTCTACCGACGACAATTGATGCGTTTGAGCCGAGCACTGCGAGAAAAACGGCCGCAATACGCCGATAGACACGACAAAGTTATTTTGCAACATGACAATGCTCGGCCACATGTTGCACAAGTGGTCAAAACATACTTAGAAACGCTCAAATGGGATGTCCTACCCCACCCGCCGTATAGTCCAGACCTTGCGCCATCCGATTACTATCTCTTCCGATCGATGCAACATGGCCTGGCTGACCAGCACTTCCGTAATTACGATGAAGTCAAAAAATGGATCGATTCGTGGATTGCGGCAAAACCGACCGAATTTTTCACAAAGGGAATCCGTGAATTGCCAGAAAGATGGGAAAAAGTAGTAGTAAGCGATGGACAATACTTTGAATATTAAATTTGTAACCATTTTACGTCAATAAAGTTTCAAATTTCGAAAAAAACCGCACGAACTTATTACATAAAGAAAACTTTTATCAGAAATATCCTTTGCGTACTAATGTATTTTAAACCTATCCTGGATTTCAGAAAACTATATAAACTAAACATAAAGTAATAAAAATACGAAAAAATAACAAATTCATTAAAAATATGGGGAATTATTAGTTAGTTATTGGGTTATATTGCATGGTTTTTGTAGAAGTATGAAGTATGTATAAGTTTGTTAAAATTTATTAAAAGAAAAAAAAAGAGGTTGTCTGTAAAGTCGGTTTACTGACGATAGTTTAACGTGATAACGTCATAAGAAAATACTGATTGAATGGTTGCATTTTCAAAAGAAAATTTTAATTTTATTTGTTTGATAGATATTTTGTATGGATATAGAGAATGAGTTAACATTAACATAACATAATATACTTTAACATAACATAACATAACATAACATAACACAACACAACATAACATAACATAACATAACATAACATACCATAACATAACATTACATTACATTACATAACATAACAAATTAGCCCGTATTAAAGCACTTATCAACAGCTTTCATTTGATACCCATATTGTACATACACAACCAAAGGTTACCCGGGTCCACGTTTTGACCTATATCTCGAGACCCCAGTCACGGAGCGGCATGAAAAATACTCTGTACTAAAGCATTCACCAACAGCTTTCATTTGATACCCATATTGTACATACACGTCCGAAGGTTACCCGGGTCCACGTTTTCACCTATATCTTGAGACCCTATCTACCAATAGGTATTCAAACTATACGGAAATCATCTTCAATACCTACTTAACAATGTGTGTAAGTTTGGTTTAATTCGGTTCAAAGACACGGCGGGTCCACGTTTTGGCATATATTTCGAGACCCTAGTCATCAATAGGTATGAAAACTACCCCGTATTAAAGCACTTATCAACAGCTTTCATTTGATACCCATATTGTACAAACACATTCTAGGGTCCACGTTTTGGTCTCTATCTCGAGACCCTAGTCACGGAGCGGATGGAAATACTCTGAACTAAAGCATTCACCAACAGCTTCCATTTGATACCCATATTGTACATACACATCCGAAGGTTACCCGGGTCCACGTTTTGACCTATATCTCGAGCCCTATTTCCAAAATAAAATATAATCCATGTTACTCGTGATGTAGCTTTCGAATGGTGAAAGAATTTTTAAAATCGGTCCAGTAGTTTTTGAGCCTATTCATTACAACCAAACAAACAAAGTTTTCCTCTTTATAATATTAGTATAGATATGGTAAATATTACCATACATTTTTTCCTTCAGATATAATAAAAAAATAATAATAATAACATTAAAACAACAGGTATTATTAACAAACTTGGTTTTATTTGAAATTCTTCAAGTGAATCAAATTAATAATAATCAATAAGAAGGCATATGCAAATACAAATACGTGAATTTATATATGTACATTTGCGCATATACATACATACATATATACGCTCACTTAAGTAGGAGAGAGCAAAATATCGAACGTTGCCGTTCGTTTGCTTTGTTTGCTTTGTCGTTCGTTCCGCCCTTTCGCTTGCAGTTCATTCAATGCAATGAGCAAGGTAACGGCAATGAGCAAGGTAACACTAATATGAGCAAGGTAACACTAATGAGCAAGGTAACACTAATATGAGCAAGGTAACGGCAATGAGCAAGGTAACACTAATATGAGCAAGGTAACACTAATGAGCAAGGTAACACTAATATGAGCAAGGTAACACTAATATGAGCAAGGTAACTACATATGAACAGTAATGAGCAAGGTAACTACATATGAACAGTAATGAGCAAGGTAACGACACATTTTTTCGTGCGTGCAGCCTGTTAAATCGAATTATAAGACGTTATCACGTCAATAATAATAATATTAAAACAACAGGTATTATTAACAAACTTGGTTTTATTTGAAATTCTTCAAGTAAATCAAAATAATAATAATCAATAAGAAGGCATATGCCAATACAAATACGTGAATTTATATATGTACATATGCGCATATACATACATACATATATACGCTCACTTAAGTAGGGGAGAGCAAGATGTCGAACGTTGCCGTTCGTTTGCTTTGTTTGCTTTGTCGTTCCTTCCGCTCTTTCGCTTGCAGTTCATTCAATGCAATGAGCAAGGTAACTACATATGAGCAAGGTAACACTAATATGAGCAAGGTAACACTAATATGAGCAAGGTAACTACATATGAGCAAGGTAACACTAATATGAGCAAGGTAACTACATATGAGCAAGGTAACTACATATGAGCAAGGTAACACTAATATGAGCAAGGTAACTACATATGAGCAAGGTAACACTAATATGAGCAAGGTAACTACATATGAGCAAGGTAACTACATATGAGCAAGGTAACTACATATGAGCACGGTAACTACATATGAGCAAGGTAACTACATATGAGCAAGGTAACTACATATGAACAGTAATGAGCAAGGTAACGACACATTTTTTCGTGCGTGCAGCCTGTTAAATCGAATTATAAGACGTTATCACGTCAAAAAAAAAATTAATAAATAGTCAAAACTTATCAATATATGGTGTATCCTTTCCTTTGATGCCGACACTATGTGCGTACATAAGTTTATTTAGCTTAGTTTTATCAAAGATGCATTTGTATCTATTTTAATTCCTATATAAGAAGTAATTTTCTTTTAGAGCAATAATGGCATGGTGGTGGAATAAAGCGAGGTGGAATTTTTTTGTATCTGATTTCGATGATGAAATAATTGATCTTGATAACAATGATATTTTTTAGACTTGTTCTCTACTGAGGACTTGCTGCACGAATTCGAAGAATAAAATCGGCGTTGCTAAAGTACAGCTAACGGTATATTTCCAGATGTTAGAAGCAAACAAATCACAACCCATCAAACATTTTGTGGGGTGACTCACACTCCAGTGTGTCTACCGAAGGTTAAGATTACTTGTCAAAAATTTCACCCTACTTCCTCGGTTTAATGGTAGTAGAAACATGTTCAGCAATTATTTCTGCATTAAAGCCATTCTCTGTTTTTTTCCGCTCGTTTTTTAGGCACTCAATTAACTGCACCATTAATTTCTGGCTCAAGCTCATTTTTTTCCGCCGATGTGCGTTGTTTTTGTTTTCAATGTAGTTTTTGCGCGAGCAGCTCGTTGAAAATCAAAAAAATTGGCTGGCTGACTGTAAATTATGCTGCGCCTGTCTGGTTGCCGGCACCAGTGATACGCAGCGAAAACAGCTACAGATCTGTCAAAATACTGCAATCAGGACAGCCGCAGGATGCCTCTTGATGCCCCCCTCGCAACACCTTCACAATGCTCCCATGCTCAGGATTAAAGAGCACAGCAAAATGCTCAGCAAGCAATTTCTACTCTGATGCTACTGAAGGTATCACCCCTACAGATATTTGCTAGAACCTGAGCCGCCTCCCAGTCATGTCAGCAGGCATCTTTGCAAATACACTGGCGAGATCCAGGACAAAACACCACTACAACTACTAGAGCGGATAGTATATATATGTATATAATTGGCGCTTACACCCTTTTTGGGTCTCCTCAAATTTATGGTGTGCGTCTTGAAGGGACCTACAGTTTTAAGCTGACAACGGAAGGCAGAAATTTTTTTTGAGGATCTTTTTCAAGGCAGAAATACACTCGGAGGTTTGTCATTGTTTGCCGAAGAGTGACAGCTATTTGGGAAAAAACTTTTCCTTCATTTTGGCGTTTCACAGAGATTCGAACTAACGTTCTCCGAATTCCGAATTGTAGTCACGCACCCAGCTATTTGGCTACGGCGGCCGCGGACAGAATATAGGCAGACATTAAACAACATCCATCGAGAGACTCTTACCACCTTCTTAAGCTCCCGACCCCCGAATGGCGTAGTCGGAGTCCAAACACCACCCACAGCAGATGAAGAGCTCCTGCTACCCTGAGAGACCCGCTTAACTTTGGCTCAATTACGTTCTGGACATTGCAGTAGGGTTAACTCCTACTTATCCAGAATCGGCCCCGATATACTCAATATATATCCCGCATGTGAAGGCTCATCGCACGGCCCTCTCAAACCTTCTCACCGATCACTCCTTTTCTTATAGCCCCAACCTGACGAAACTGCACGTTCCTTGGGCCTACCGATGTTGAGTTAGACAGTGACGATCGGTGACGACACCGCACTGGCAAGGCTTGGTAAATTACTACAACAACAACAATAAAAGAGCTTCATTCATTCTAGCTAGGCTGGTGTCTAAAAAAGCTTCAGAACCAGTACGAAAAATCGAAGCAGGCAGCCCAATTATGGGCCCAATACAGTACCGTACAGCAGGTTTTGCTGGGATGCTGCTACGGGAAGTGTAGCAGGTTCAACTTCTACTTATCTAGAATTGAATTTTACACAGTCAACGAATGTCCGCCATGTGACGGTACTCGGAATGATACCAACCACCCCGTCACATATTTTCCTAAACTTGCACATTTAACTTTCCTACGGTCTTCGGGTCATTTTTGACCCATTTGAGGAAAAAAATTAAGTTTTTTCAAGAACCAAATTTTTTTAAGGCTTGATGTTTCGTGACTTTTTCTAATTTATTATATTTTAATATATATAATAAGCGTAAAATTAAAAAAATAATAATTTAGGCTCTGTCGCGTAGAAATTTTTATACATCTACGACCCTCGGGTCAAATTTGACCCAACGTATAAATCAGACGTTATTTGAATTAAATTTATTTGCTAATTGCAAATTTTCGGCTCAGCGGTTGCATTGTATTATTTAATCTGCTTTTATTGAGTTCACAGTAAACATAAATTTAAAAGCACGTGCTTTGTTTGGTTATTCGACTATTTATTTCGTAACGATGAGTGATAGTGAAAGTGAATTCCTTTGGCCGCGTGTTCGGATGATGAGGAATGATGTTCTGAATTCAAAGATCATGTTGAGGTTGCAGATTCTTCCGACAGTGATTTTAGTGATGACGAAAATTCTCTTGTGCCTTCTGAAATGATGTCGTCAAAAAATGGTCACATAAACTTTTCAAAAACCCCTCTTGTAACAAGTGCCGGAAGAGCTTCAAGAGAAAATATTATCAGCTTGATTCCTGGACTAACGCGTTACTCGTGCTCACGAATTACCGAAAAAGAAATTTCTAGCTTTGAACTATTTTTTCCACCTCCTTTGATACGTACGATATTGACCTACACAAACATTGAGGGAAAACGAATATACGGTGCAGAATGGCTGGATATTGAAATCATCGAACTATTTGCATTTATTGGGTTGTTAATATTAGCTGGCGTTTTTCGATCAAAAAACGAAAGCTGTGAAAGTCTTTGGAACCCTGAAACCGGAAGACCAATATTCGCTGCAACTATGCCTTTGAAGACTTTCAAAAAAATATCGAGAGTGATTAGGTTCGACAACAGGGAAACTCGAAGTGAACGAAGATCGTTGGATAAATTTGCTCCTATACGTGATTTGTGGAATCAATGGGTTGAGATATTACCTAAGCTTTACAATCCAACGGAAAACGTGACCATCGATGAACAATTAGTAGCTTTCAGAGGAAGATGCCCATTCCGCCAGTACATGCCAGCAAAGCCTGGAAAGTATGGAATCAAATTTTGGGTACTTTGTGATTCAACAACGAGCTATGTTTGGAACATCCAACCTTACACTGGCAAGGCAATCGGAAGAACCCCCGAAAAAAATCAAGGCATGCGTGTTGTTCTTGATTGGATTGAAGGCCTAAAAGGACATAACCTCACAACCGACAATTTTTTCACGTCTTATCAATTGGCACAAAAATTATTGGAGAAACGTATTACGATAGTAGGAACAATACGTAAAAACAAGCCCAAACTACCACCAGACTTAGTGAACATAAAAAGAAGACCACTAAATTCATCAATCTTCGCTTTTACCGAACAAACAACTCTCGTTTCGTGCATACCTAAGAAGAATAGAGCTGTGCTTCTACTTAGCACTCTACACCATGATTCAAAAATTAGTAATCGTCGGGATAAAAAGCCAGAAATAATACTGGACTACAATAAATGTAAAGGTGGTGTAGACACATTGGACAAAGCTGTAAGCGGTTACACTTGCAAACGAATGACAAAACGGTGGCCTCAAGTAGTGTTTAGTAACATAATCGACATTTCAGCGCTGTTTTTACTTGGAAAACCTTGGTATGCAGCTCGTAACACCCAATATAGAAAAGCGACAAACTTTACCACGAGCACATTTTTCACTTGAAATTGCCAAAAAAATACAAAAGGATTCTCAACTGGATGCACACCCATCATCATCAGGCCAATTTAGAAATACGTCGGAAAAGAAAATAACTAAAAGAAGTCGATGTCAACTATGCCCAAAAACTGATAACAAAACAGCATTAGTTTGCGACATTTGTAATAAATATATATGTAAACCACATTCTAAAACTATTAATTTGTGTACAAACTGTCTGAAATAATTTATTTCTTTCTTCTTTCATTATTAAATACACTTTTTATTTAAAGTTTTCGTTATTCATGAATATCTTTTTGTTATTGAATAAACGTTTTTGTTAAAGTTTGTATTATTCACATAAAAATAAAATAAAAGTTTTCATAAATATATTAATAAAAAAATATGATAATGGAATAAATATATTTGCATTTTCATTTTTATTTAAGATAACCATTTAATGGAAAAAAACCTAACAGTAAAAATAATCAAAAACCAAGTATAAACCTTGAAAATATAGTATTGGGTAAAATTTGACCCGAAGTCCGTCCGCGTCAATTAATTTGAAGACCGTAGGAAGGTTAACACCCCTCTCTCTTGTTTCCTGGGCTTACCGATAGTTGATATAGACGATGATAAGGTGCAACACGAAATATTCACACAGATATTGTACTAATACCGATTTTTTTTATCATAGACATTATTTCTAGGTTGATCAATAAGTTTTGCGGTTTGATAAGGAAAACACAATTTTATGGTTTGAAATATAATTTACTATTCAGTATAGTCTCTCTGAACATCAATACACTTGTTCCAACAAGATTGCAATTTATGAATTCCATCCCTGAAGTGAGAATCTCGAAGGTCTACAAAATACGCTTCCACAGCTGTTATGACCTCATCACTTGATGAAAAACGCATTCCACGCATTATTTTTTAGGTCTGGAAACAGATGGCAGTCGCTAAGAGCCAAATCTGGTGAATACGGTGGGTGTTTTAACAATTCGAACTTTAATTTTCGGATTTTAGCCATTGTCAAAATGCTCTTTGCTTTTAAACCTTTTAAAAATAAAAATTCAATCACTGCAAGATACTTGAATTTTTCCATTGTAGAAAATACTGTGACGTCGATACTAAATGGCTTGTAAAGAAAAAATGAATATAAGCTAGTAGTAATATCGAATAATATAGTATGTACTCAATAGAATTTGTATGATCCGAGGTACATTTAATTTTACAGACAAACACGAGACTAACATTGCAACACCGCCACCATGCCCCATTCTATCCGAACGATAGACCGTACATCCTTCAACACAAAACAACGTATCATTTTACTACGCAGAGGACCAAGTATCAGATACACACACAACATCAATACCAGAAGATTCAAAAAGGTATCTTAACTCGTCTTTTATAGCTGGAAGATTTTACGCGTTCAAATGGCATATTTTTAAACCAACCCCTTGCTTACCTATTATGCGTATCATGTTATACGTGTCATTATCTTCTAAGCAAAAGCGGCGCTTAAAATTCATAACAATAATAATAATGAATACACCGCACTTTAACAGAATAAAACAAAATAATTAGTGGCTTTCACATTGCAATAAAAGCAGGAAAAGATAAAATAATAGTGGAGAAAAAAGACAGATTGGTAGAATGGGAAAATAAGAAAAGCAGGTACGAATACATGTTGAAAACAAGGTATAAAGGCATAGGACATTACCCGCACTTTAGCAAGCTCTCAAGCATGTATATGTTACCATAGCCGGGAAAATGAATATCGGAAAGTGCGAGCAATCCCTTACGGGATTTGCAGTAGGCGCATCCTTTTGTTTGTTTTGCTTTTGCCAATCGAAACGTATCACGTAGTGTTTCGTGCTACGCTGCATACCTTTGTGAAAATGTCAAGGAAGTTTTCGTCGATCGCTTGGGAGATACCGTTGATTATAACGTCGGTATTGACTGCGCTGCTTTGAATTTCAGCATACAGTTTGAACATCGACGCAACAGTTCTCTACTTCAGTTTTTCTCCATAGCTGTTAATGACTGCTTTGAGTTTGCTATCTTCCTTTACGCGATAACCGCTTACGCGATTTTGCCGAGTTTAACAAAGCGTGCCAATTGGACACATCAAGTGAAGCCAAGTCCTTCTCCACCGGATCTTTATAACGCAGAGGAGCCCTTCCTTTTCCTCTACTGCTACCATCTGGTACCACATCGAATACGTGTAGAGCCGGAGCGTTTTTATCCATTCGGACGAAATGCCCAGCCAACGTATCGTAACGCTGGATATTTATTCGCTGCGCTATGTCTATGGCATCATAATGCTCATACAGCTCATCGTTCTATCGATTGCAATATTCGCCGTCGCCGACGTGCCAAGGTCTAAAAATCTTCCGCAGAATTTCTATCTCAAACACTCCAAGTCACGCCTGATCGGATATTGTCATCGTCCACACTTCTGAGCCATACGTTACGACGGGCATGATGAAAGCTTTATAGAGTGCTAGTTTTGTTCGTCGACAAAGGACTTTACTACTCAATTGCTTACTTAGTCCAAAGTAGTACTTGTTGGCAAGAGAAATTCTTCGTTGGATTTCAAGTCTGACATTGTTATCAGTGTTAATGCTCCTAGATAAACGAAGTCTCTTACAACCTCGAAATCATAATTGTTAACAGTGACTTTGGTGCCGATACGCGAGTGCGCCGACTGTTTGATTGGTGACAGGAGGTGCTTCGTTTTGTTCTCGTTTACCACCAGACTCATTCGCTTTGCTTCTTTATCCAGTTTCGAAAAGCCAGAACTCACATTGCGGATGTTAACACGATCGCGGCACTAAAAATTTCAGGGAGCTGCAAAAATAGACAGGCAATTATTTTTGAAACTAGTTGTAATATCCTAAATCTGATTACACATACACATGGTAGAAAAAGTCTGCGTTCACCCACTGTTATAAAGTATTAAAATAATTTAACGTGTTTATCTTAAAACTCTCAGTTATTTCTTTTCACTTATTTCAAAGAAAATTATTCGTAGAGGGTATGAACAAAATTTTTTGGAGTTTGAGCTGCGTCGTGTTCAGATAACGGGATTGTAGTACAGTTACTTAAATAGGCTGAGCAGAAAAAGTGTGCGTTCATTTCGAATAGTGACGATTATTTGCATGGCAATTACGTTAAATTTAATTTTAAATCATTCATGTAGTTGACGCGGTTAAGAACAAATCTAAAGAGGGAAAAATTGATATTAGAAATACAATTTTTGTTACTATGGACCACAGGCGAAAAGAAATAGATATTGGTGAAAGGAAAATTATTGTAAGTTTCTGGCAAAATAGTAAGAGCTATCGAGAAATCGCGAAAATTGTTGGGACGCAATACTCCTCGGTCCAAAGAGTGATAAACAACTTCAAGCAAAATAATTGTTTGGAGTCTAAGCCTCGTTCTGGGCGTCAAAAAAAACTGACGGAAAGAGAAGAACGCAACATAACTATTCTTGTGAAGTCTAATCCACGACTAACAGCAAGCCAAATTTCAAAAGACATAGAAGTAAAATACCAAAAGAAAGTACATCCAGATACAGTAAGAAAAATTCTAAAAAGAATCGGATTTCACGGCAGAGTGGCCCGAAAAAAACCCTTCGTATCGCGAGTAAATCGACTTAAGCGAATGGCTTTCGCCAAGGAATACGTAAACAAGCCACCTGAGTTTTGGAATAGTGTGATTTTTTCAGATGAAAGCAAGTTTTGCATTTTCGGGTTAAAAGGTCGTAAAATTATTTGGAGGAAAAACGGAACGGCACTTGGAAAGCAAAATCTGGTACCTACGGTAAAGCATGGGGGAGGAGGTGCCATGATATGGGGGTGTATGACTAGTTCGGGTGTAGGAAATATACAGTTTATTGAGTCGATAATGAACAGACATGATTATCTCGATATTTTAAAAACGAATTTGAGAGAAAGTGCAATGAAACTGGGACTCGGTGAAAGATTTGTTTTCCAACAGGACAACGACCCGAAACGCACAGCAGAGATTGTTAGGTTGTGGTTGTTGTATAATGTTCCAAAACAACTTCGCACACCCCCACAATCACCTGACCTTAACCCCATTGAGCACTTATGGGACGTTCTAGAAAAAAAAATACGAGAGCGTGCAATAACTAGCAAGGAAATGCTTAAGAACGCGCTTAAAGAGGAATGGGAAGCCATAAGTCCAGAAATAACAGCCAAACTAGTTGGACCAATGCAAAGACGCCTTCTAGACGTCATAAAAAGGCGTGGATATCCAACTAGCTATAAATTTTAAAACATTTCTATGATCTTAAGCCTTTTATTTTATTATTATTGAAGTGAACGCAAACTTTTTCCGTTTAGTTTGAATGGCCTTTTTAATTTTATGTGATCTCATTTTAAATTTGATTTTGTTATTGGTAGCGAAATATGTGTGATAGTTTCGTTTAAGTTAACTAAATAAAACTCATTAAAAAAATTTTTTGAAATATTTATTGTTTTGAACTTTTTCTAATGCAAAGAATATTTGCATAGGTGAACGCAGACTTTTTCTACTATGTGTATATTATAAGAGTAGTCATAACATCGTATTTTAACTGTTATATGAAAGTACTTAATGAAACAAGTGGTAATTACTTTAAAATGTATATTAATTACAAAAACTTAAAGTTACATGAAATTAAATGAACAAAACGTGGCTTTAAAATTTGAATGCTGTGGCATTCACGTCATTTTATATCACTATAAAAATGAATGCTATATCATTCACGTCCGCGAACGTGTTAAGGCCGATGATATAAATATCAACAATTGTCCGCTCTTATAAAACATTATGGTATCAAACGGCTCGGAGAGTTTCTTCCCAATTCTGTCGACGATGCTGGTATTGAGCAACGTCATACCGTTCGCTGGGCAGGGCTAGTTTACTGGGGCTACATCCCTTGGTCGGGAAAACTCCGAGTCATTCCGATAACGTAGAACCGGCTACCTCCTGAATTTTGGAACAGAGCAACGTCATCTTGCATAGCTGTCATCAGACATCGCGGCATATAGGTAACTTTTCGTACTGTCGAATGCAGCTTTGAAGTCGACAAAAAGATGGTGTGTGTCTGATTCTCCATTCATGGGTATTTTCTAAGATTTGGCGTATTGTGAATATCTTGATCGAAGGTGGATTTTCCAGGTCTAAAGTCTCACTGATAAGGTTCAATCAGTTGGTTGATAGTGGGCTTCAGACTTTCACACAATACGCTCGCTAGAACCTTATAGGCGATATTTAGAAGACTAATCCTGCGATAATTGGCACAGAATACAGGATCATCCTTCTTTTGGATTGGGCAGAGCATACTTAAATTCCAATCGGCAGCCAGAATTCATCCGTTCATATTTTGCATAGAAGCTGATGCATGCACCTTACTAGCTCCTCGCCGCATTGTTTGAATAGCTCAGCCGACAGTACGTAGGCTCCCGCGGCTTTGTTTTTCTCTAGTTGTTATCGGCACAATGACGTTTATATTCTACTTATGATATTATTAATTATGCCTTGTTTTTGCAGGTTTCTGATTAGGATGATCGCAACAAAGCCAATTGATTGCAACTATGTTAATTGAAATCGATTTTTCTACTTACACTGAGTAAATGTTCTTTAGCTGATTTGGATTTTCTGTAACCAATTTTCTAACAGCACTTTTTCTAAAAACTGTGCGGCTATTCATCGAAAGTCCATCGCCCCCCGTCGACCAGTGGGATGGAGAGCTCAGCTAGTTTGCCTAATCCATCCACACTGAGTGAAAATCCCTCGACGTCCCTCATTTCACAATGGTGTGACGTTGGCCATACATTTTGGATTTTCTCCATCGTGCTTCGACTAACGACTTACAAGTTATACTTGAAGCAATTAAAATGCCCAAGTCGGAGCATGTTCGTCCCATTGCCTGAAAAACTACATTCAAGCGAATAAACAGTTGCTCATAACCAAAATTTAATAAATGCAATGTGAATTGAAGCAAAATGAAGATAAAGCAGGAATGCTTGCGGTCAGTGTAACCAATGAGTAAGTAATAACATAGACAAACAATCTTGAACAAAATTTGTGTTTGGAGTGCCAGTATTTATTGGTGAATTTTGCTAAAAAATGTTTCCTTAGTGGGCTAGACTAAGCTAAGTCCTTGATATTTGGGTTTGCTTTTTTGGTTGTTCATAGTTTTTATATTTTCGATGAAGTTAAGTCTAAAATGACGGTTAAATTTTTTTCCCGTAGCATTTCAATAAGCCAAATACGTTTATATTTCGGAGAACAAAATTTTTTTATTTATACCTAGTGAAGAGACACTGTGCAACGCAATCAAGCAAGTTCCCTAAAAATGCTCTAATTCCTTGTTATAAGCAAAATGTATATGTAAACAGAGATACATTAGCACAAAAAGCGCAATCTGGTGTCAAAGTAAATTTCTAACTTCACGGCTAAATTACTTATTTCGTACATTTTTTTATTAATTGGATAATCCCATACGTGAAGATTTCATCTTAATCAAGAATTTATCTTCTATAAGAGAACAAAAAGGAATGGATTTGAAACTTGCAGTAGTGCGAAATGTCGAGAGCATATCATTTTTTTAAGCTAATAGCAGCTTTTGCTTACATCATTAGTGTATGCTTCTGCGGGCACTTGACAGACAGCAGCTCAAACAATCACCATTCGCTTCGACATTCCCATGGCAGACGGCTCTACGTTACTGGAATGACTCGGGTTTTTCCCGACCAAGGGCTGCCGCCCCAGTAAACTAGCCCTGTTTAGTGTACCGTATCCTACCCCCAATCTTTCGTCACAGGAGCAACTCAATGCAGCTAGTTTGCTCCAAATACTTCTCTTCCGGGCTGGCGTCGAACCCAACCCCGGACCAGAGGTATTATACTGCTGCATCTGCCACAAACGGCTCCACCCGAACTCCACCTCGGTTAGGTGTAATCGGTGCAACGGGTGGTGCCATCTTAAGACCTGCTCAGGCCTTAAGACACACAGGGAGTGGTCCACAAGGTATGTGCCCACGTGTTGCTCCCGCTCATAGGTGGCCCCTGCCTCTACGGCTACACTGCCCTCAATGCCGGCACATCACACTGCCGCCACCAACAACACCTCAACGGTAAGGAGCCCCCACGAGCAACACAACTCTCTCTCTAACCCACAACCCTCCTGCTCCTACCCCAGTGCGGGGACAAATCAGCAGCTTTTGGTCCCCCGCACAGTCTGCTCCGTGTGTCAGACCGTAGTTCCTCGGAACTTGACAACTGTCCAATGCAATTCCTGCAGTGGCTGGTGCCATTTTCGGAGGTGCTCCGGCCTGCACACCACCTGTGAGTGGACACGCGACTACGTTGCCCCCTGCCGCAGAGCTCTGCACCCGGAACCGCCCCCAGTGAGTGGCGCGGCCATCAGACAACACCAGGCCACTACCCATTTTGCGGAACGCACAGTAGGACCAACGCAGACAACATCACGCATCCCTCACCCCCCGAGTTACGAAAATACTCCCGCGAAGCTTCAAGCTTTTGCAAATAAACTGCAACGGACTCACGAGCAAGATTGACGAAATAGTCGACTTCATGAGCCGGCTTGGAATCAAGATAGCTGCGGTCCAGCGGACAAAACTGCACGCTAGCTCCCCCCTGATTACCAGGGACGGCTACAACGTGCACAGAAAGGACCGCGAGCGAGTCTTATCGATGAAGGCATCGACCACAGGGACAGCACCTTAGAATGTCAAGGTATAGCTGTCCGGTCAGGCGATGAAGAGCTCGAAATATTTCATATTTACATACCCCCTGTCACCTGCTGCCCGGCAGGATATCTCCCGGATATTGGTGCGCTCATCAGGGGAGAAAACCGATTGGTAGTAGGTGACTTTAACGCGCATCACGATCTTTGGCATTCAAGCCTGCCAAATGATCGTAGGAGACAGCTATTGGCAGAGCAGATAGACGATTCGACGTTCAGCACTGTAAACGACGACGCCCCCACTAGGGTAGTGGGCAATTGCAGCAGCACGCCTGACATAACAATTGCTAGCGCTGGTCTGATAAATAGCATAACCTGGCGACCTATGCTATCGCTTGCATCAGACCACTTGCCCATTATCATCTCGATCGAGAAACCTGCCGACTTTGTTTCCGCGGATCACCGGTCATACATCAACTTTAACAAAGCTGATTGGACCAGATTCGCGGAATTTACTGAAGGCATCTTCGCAGTCCTACCAACTCCCACCGATGTGCGCGCAGGCGAACGCGCATTCCGCAAGGCGATTACAGCCGCCGCGGCTCGCTTCATTCCTGCTGGACGGATCCGGGAATTTCGTCCCAATTTCCCAGCAGAAGCAGCCGTTCTGGCGAACGAGCGTGACCGCCTACGCCATGCCGATCCCGGGGATCCCCGAATAATGGACCTCAATTCGGAGACCTGTCAACTGATAACCCAACACAAGCGGACCAAATGGGTAGAGCATTTGAAGTCCTGTAACTTCACCTCTGGTGTGAGCAAGCTCTGGTTCACCGTAAGGTCCCTGTCGAACCCGACGAAGCACAACGACAAGTTGGATATCGCCTTCAACGGGCGCACTTCGTCGGACCCGAAGAGATGCGCGAGCTATTTTAGCCGGCAATTTATACTGCATCCCCCGGTCGACAGATCCAAACGTTGTGCCACCAGACGGTTGCACAAACTGCTATACAACAGTGCACCGCTTACTTTCACCAGCAACGTGGTGCAGGGGGCCATCACCCTTGCTTTTTAACTTCTACATCTCGAAGCTCCCCCAACCACCAACGGGAGTTTCTCTGATCTCATAGGCTGACGACTGCACGATAATGGCGTCGGGCAATGACATCGATGGCCTGTGTTCCAAAGTGAACAACTACCTCACCGACCTTTCTCGCTTTTTCACTGCGAGCAGTCTCCAACTTTCCCCCACCAAGTCCACGGCCACCCTTTTCACCACCTGGACAAAGGAGGTAAAGCTGTCCCTTAAGGTAAAAGTCGACGACACAACAATTCCGACTGTAAATAACCCCAAAATTTTGGGTTTAATCTTTGACAGCTTGCTCTCCTTCTCTGCGCATACAACCGCAATTGCCACAAAAGTCGAAAATCCCAAAAAGGTCCTCAAATCGCTTGCCGGCAGCACTTGAGGCAAAGACAAAGAACTGTTGCTTTCGACATTTAAGGCAATTGGCCGGCCGCTTCTAAACTATGCTGCGCCTGTCTGGTCGCCTGGAACTAGTGATTCGCAGTGGACAAAGCTACAGACATGTCAAAATACCGCCATTCGGACAGCGACCGGGTGCCTCCTGATGTCACCCATCCAACATCTTTACAACGAGGCACAAATGCTCCCAGTTGCGGAGCACAACAAACTGCTCAGCAAGCAGTTCCTGCTGGGGTGTTACCGCAGGTGTCACCCCTGCAGACACCTGCTTGAGCCTGAGCCGCCTCCCAGGCACGTCAGGAGACACCTCCTAGACTACGCTGACGAACTCCAGGACAAAACTGACCGAAACCTACTGGACCGGACAGTATTTAGACAGTCAATAAACGACATTCACCGGGAGACCTTTACCACCTTCATGAACTCCCGTCCTGTGAATGCCGTAATCGGAGTTCAACCACCACCTATCGCAGATGAAGAGCTCCAGCTTCCCCGTGAGACTCGTGTAACATTGGCACAATTACGTTCTGGATATTGTAGCAGGTTAAACTCCTACATATCTAGAATTGACCCCGACATACCAAACACATGTCCGGCATGTGAAGGTACCCCGCACGACATTAGCCACCTCTTCACATGCCCCCTCAAACCGACTCATCTAACCCCCCTCTCCCTCTGGACCCAACTTGTCGAAACAGCATGTTTCCTGGGCCTACCCTTAGATGACCTAGACGAAGACGACCGATGATATACTTACACTGACAGGGCTAACTATGCTGTTAAAAACAACAAACAACAGGGGGCCATTAAACACATGAAACCATCAAAAGCCATCGGCTCCGACGGACTAAACATGCTGATGCTGTAAAAGCAGGGGTCCATTGGGAGTAGAATTCCTCACTAAGGTCTTCAACCTGTCCATGGCCACTCTCATCATTCCTGATAAGTGGAAATTAGCCTGTGAAACCCGCCAACCAAGAGAAGTCTTATCGTCCGATAACTCTCCTTTCCCCAGTAGTGAAGACGCTTGAAGTCCTTCTATTCCCACTCCTCAGAACACGTGACTCCAGCCCCGCATTAGCATGGTTTCCGACGAGTGCACAGCACCACAACAGCACTCACCGTCATAAACGCTCAGGTAAACCGTGGACTAAACCAAAACCGCCCCTGCGAGAGGACTGTCCTAGTAGCGTTGGACCTACAAAAGGCTTTCGATACAGTCAGCCACGCCACGCTACTAGATGACATTTTACAGTCGACACTCCAGCCAGGGCTGAAGAGGTGGACCGCGAACTACCTGAGTGGTCGTCACTCGTCGGTGATATTTCGAGACCAAACTTCAAAACAGAGAAAAATAAAGCAAGGAGTACCGCAGGGTGGTGTCCTTTCACCCTTGTTTTTTAATTTCTATATTTCGAAACTCCCCCAGTCACCAGAGGGAGTCTCACTGGTCTCATACGCCGACGACTGCACGATAATGGCGACGGGCAATGACATTGATGGCCTATGCACCAAAGTGAACAACTACCTCGCCCGCCTTTTTCGCTTCTTCACTGCGAGAAACTTAAAACTTTCTCCCACTAAATCCACGGCAACCCGTTTAACCACCTGGACAAGGGAGGTCAAGCTGCAACTTCAGGTGCACGTCGATGATACCCCAATACCGACGGTAAACAACCCCAGAATTTTGGGAGTCACCTTTGACAGCTTGCTCTCCTTCTCAGCGCACACAACCGCTATTGCAACGAGAGTACAGAATCGCAACAAGGTCCTCAAGTCGCTCGCCGGCAGCACTTGGGGCAAAGACAAAGAAATGTTGCTGTCGACTTTCAAACAATAGGCCGACCGGTTCTGAACTATGCCGCGCCTGTCTGGTCGCCTGGAACCAGTGCTACGCAGTGGACGAAGCTCCAGACCTGCCAAAATACTGACATTAGGACCGCGACAGGATGTCTCCTGATGTCCCCAATTCACCACCTGCATGACGAGGCTCACATCCTCTCTGTTAAGGAGCACAACAAAATGCTCGGCAAGCAGTTTCTGCTAGGGTGTCACCGTAAGCCTCACCCATGCAGACACCTGCTAGAGCCTGAGCCACCTCCCAGGCACATCAGGAGACACTTCCTCAACTACGTGAACGAGATCCAGGACAAAACGGACAGACCACTCCAGGATCAGACAGTGTACAGTGTACAGTGTATTAACGACATTCATCGGGAGACCCTTACCACCTTCTTAAGCTCCCGACCCCCGAATGCCGTTATCGGAGTCCAACCACCACCTATCGCAGACGAAGAGCTCCAGCTTCCCCGAGAGTCCCGCGTAATCTTGGCACAATTACGTTCTGGATACTGTAGCAGGTTAAGCTCCTAGTTATCCAGAATGGACCTCGACATACCAAACACATGTCCGGCATGTGAAGGCACCCCGTACGACACTAACCACCTTTTCACATGCCCCATTAAACCCACTCATCTAACACCCCTCTCCCTCTGGACCCAACTTGTCGAAACAGCTAGTTTCCTGGGCCTACCGTTAGATGAGCTAGACGAAGACGACCGGTAATTACACTACACTGACAGGGCCAAGATACTGCTACAACAGCAACAACAACAACCATTCGCTTCGACTGTCGCCATTTTGTCGGGGCATTTAGAAGATATTCTACATACATATGGATATGCCTACATACACATGGCATAAAAAGTCTGCGTTCACTCCCTGTTCTTAAATGTTAAGTTAGAAAAATTTATGAATTTAAAAATTATCAGCAATTTCGTTTTACTAATATTGAAGGTAACCATTCGAAGAGCAGATGCAAGAAAATTCGCGGAATTTCAGCTGCGTCTTTGTGTTTGGATACATTACGAAAAAGCCTTAAAAAGGCCGGATTACATGTTGGGGTCACACGAAAAAAGCCCTTCATTTCACGAATAAATCGACTTTAGCGGATAGCCTTTGCAAAGGAGCACTTAAATAAGTCTCCTGAATTTTGGAACAGAGTTATTTTCTCAAATGAAAGTAAATTCAGCATTTTTAGGATAAAAGGTCGCAAGATTGGAGGAAACTCGGAACAGCAATCGATAGGCAAAACCCAGTACCTACGGTAAAGCACGGTGGTGGAGGTGCCATGATGTGGGAGTGTATGGCAAGCTTAGTAAAATGCACTTTATAGAATCGACCACGAACAAACATGATAATCTTATTTTAAAAACTAATTTATGAGAGAGTGCAACTAAACTGGGACTACGAAGGACACGACTGAGATTGTTAAGCTGTGGTTGCTCTATAATTTTCCAAAACAACTGCATGCCCCACCGCAATCATCAAACCTAAACCCCTCAGAGCACTTATGGGACGTACTCGATAGTAAATCCGGCAGCGTACTCTACCCAGCAAAGAAGTGCTAAATGGCTATGTCCAGAAATAACTGAAAGTTGAGTTGGGTTAATGAAAAATCGCCTACGAGAGGTCATAAAAAGGCGTGGCTATCCGACTAACTATCATGAATTTATTTAATCGTATTACTTTTCTTTTAATTGTTCCTGAAGTGAGCTGAGACTTTTTATGTTCAATTCGAATTCTCTTTTTATTTAATGTGATATTATTACAAATTTAATTAAGGTATTGATACTGATTTCCGTGTAAGAGTTATTTCTTAATAAATAAATACAAAACTGTTAAAAAAACCTAATGAATAATTTAATCATAAATTAATTATAATAAAATAAATTAAACTTTTCACACTGCAAATAAATTCCAATTGGGTGAATGCAGACTTTTAATGTCATGTGTATCTATATTCATCGTTTCACCGTAGTTTTTCCGACTACTTCAGGCCCGGCATTAGATGTTCTGGTTAACCTGCCTATCCAAGGAGAGACCTTGAAGGCCATATTCAGGCTGAAACACAATGGGAATTGGACGGCCCCTGTCCGGCATTGAACCCTTGACTCCATGCCATCATGAGTCGTTCTTGTAAAAAGATACAGTGTGGTGCTGCCAGAAACTCAATTGTGGCCAAACTCTGAAAGTGAGCCCGGCAAACACTGTTTTCGCATTTTTACTGATGGTTCCAGTACCGAGCACGGTTCCGGCTCTAATGTCTATGTGGAATCCAGCGGGACAATGCCTCAATCCTAAATACATTTTCAAACGTGTTCTTGTGTTGCCAAATCCGATGCATATTATGTACATGGGACTGTAGTTCTCATGGCAGTCGGTTCTACGTTACCGGAACCACCCGGCCAAGGACTGTCACTCCAGCAGCATTCCCCGTCCATGTATGGGACGTGTTTTACCGCGCATAAAGCCCTGCAAAATATAAGCTCAGATCCCATGAAAATCACGGACTTAAAAGATGGAAATCTTTTGTTAATGGTAAAAAACTGCAGTATTGCTAAGAGATTTCTGGCAAACAAACATTTAAACGGAAATTTTAAAATTAATATTGATGTTTTCCATTTCAATTCAACCGGGCTGTTCGGGTCATGTTCTTCGATTTCGATGTAACTCAAATATGTTGCTCTCTGGTCAAAATAATGAGACACGTATTTTTTTGTTCGCATGAAAAATTTTTTTTTCAAGATTTATCGGCAATTTTGTTTTTCGGCTCACAATCAATTTTTTTTCAATTATTTAAGAATTTTTTTTTTTAAATGCTCATAACTTAGTCAAAAATGAACCGATTTTAATGATTCTGGGTTCAAAATGATCGTCATTACTTGCACGAGCGACTTCATGTAGAAACAATTGCAAAAAAGTAGTTGAAAATTTTTTATTTTGCAAAAAAAAAAAATCGAAATTTTTTCGAAATTCAATACTTTAAAAAGTGTATTTTTTTTTTTAAACTTTTTCCAAATCAAGAGGACACCTTAAACCCCAATTGAGCTGAATGCCCATTAGCTAAAATGAGTTGTTTTTGAGTAATGAATTTTTGAGTAAAAAACCTGTTTCGCACTTTTTGTTTTTTGCAAAATATAAAATTTTTAACTACTGTTTCGCAATTGTTTCTATATGAAGTCGCTCGTGTAAGTAATGATGATCATTTTGAATCCAGAATCATTAAAATCGGTTCATTTTTGACTAAGTTATGAGCATTTAAAAAAAAAATTTCTTATATAATTAAAAAAAATCGATTTTGAGCCGAAAAACAAAATTGCCGATAATCCTTGAAAAAAATTTTTTTCGGGCGAACAAAAAAATACGTGTCTCATTATTTTGACCAGAGAAGAACATATTTGAGTTACATCGAAATCGAAGAACATGTCCCGAATAGCCGGTTGAATTGAAATGGAAAGCATTTATATTAGAACATTTTTTTTAATTGCTCATAACTTAGTCAAAAATGAACCGATTTTAATGATTCTGGGTTTAAAATGATCGTCATTACTTGCACGAGCGACTTCATGTAGAAACAATTGTAAAAAAGTAGTTGAAAATTTTTTATTGTATTAATATTAATATTGCATTAATATGTTAATTTTTATTAGATTAGTTTTTCTAAAAGTTTCTAACGGGAGAAAAGAAGTTCTTGAAGTGTCAGCATTACCATAAAGTCACCAATTAATAATGCAAATATGTATGTATCTCCACAACTAGTTGCCCGAAAGAAAGATTCAGCCGTGGCTATAAAGTTTGTCCAATTACATTCTGTATTTGCTTTAATCCATGTAAGTCTTTTTCCAATGTATTATAATGAGAGCATTGGTTTTTTCAATGTGCTCTAGAATTTGAGGTCTTTACAACCAAATCAGTGATGTTCTGATCTTGCTTTGGAGAGGTACTTTTTTTAGAGTCTCATCCGGGAAAGCCGGCAATGTTTTTGACTTCGCTATACTATTCCATCTTTAAATATTTTGCTAAGATGCTCGTAATAGTTTTTAGCTCATAATATATGGCAGATAAAAAAGGATATTTACGCTTAAAACGAATGTCAACTACTGCGACCTACACCTTCAAATCACCAGTATATTACTAAAGCGAACACAAAAATAATAACAGCACCGACACCCCTTTCACGAGCGTGGAAACTTATTTCCATTCCCCATATATAATATAGTTGGCGCTTACTCCCTTTTTGGGTGTTTGACCAAGCTCCTCCGGACCTATGTATTCCGAATGGCAGTCACGCACCAACCGATTCGGCTACGGCGGCCGAAGTTACAAAACCAAGAAATAAATAGCAAGATTCCTTACTTCAACGTTCACATAACGGCAAGTAATTGCAACAACATGTAAATATAGCAACCAGAAAGTCGCCATACAGTTTTTTTGATAATAGCGTTACTTTATTAGAATTTTTTCGTTTTTGCACACTTCTCATTATTTGTCATCATAATTGATCGGTTGGCGAACTCAGTAGCACATTTTATTTAAAAGTGGTAATAATGGAAAGGAAAGGAAAAGCAATTAGTGCATCAGAAAGAGAAATAATTAAATAATTGTGGAAAGATGGAAATAGTTTCCGAAATATTGCGAAATCTTTGTTCATTGCGTAGTAATCACTTACAAGAAACCCGGGATTTTAACATCTAAGCCCAAGGTGTGGACGTCCAAAAATACCATCGGTCCAAGAAGAGCGCAGTATATTCAGTATGGCAAAAGTTAAGACCAGAATTAATCATCAAAAACTGTTGAAAACGTAAACCAAAAATTAAAAAAAAAAAAAGCATTTGTGCGGAAACTGCTAGAAAAGTTTTACATAACATGGTAGAGTCGCCCGAAGAAAGCCGTTTATTTTAATTATGACCAGACGGAAGCTCGTTCAATTTGCTTAAAATTATATAAATAGCCTCCACAGTTTCGGAAACAAGTAATGTTTTCAGACGAAAGTAAATTTTGTATTTTTGGGGTAAGAGGTCGTCAAATCATCTGGCGCAAATCAGGCACTGCTCTTGAGAAACAAAGTCTTGTTGGTATAGTTGCTGTTGTTGTAGCAGCAATATTAACGCCGCCAGTGTAATGTAAATCACCGCTCGTCTTCGTCTAGCTCATGTAACGGCAGGCCCAGGAAACTTGCTGTTTCGACAGGTTGGGGCCAGAGGGATGTTAGATGAGTGGGACTGATGGAGCATGTGAAAATGTGGTTAGTATCGGGCACGGTGCCTTCACATGCCGGACATATGTTTGGTATGTCGGGGTCAATTCTGGATAAGTGGGAATTTAACCTGTTACAGTATCCAGAACGTAAATGTGCCAATGTTACGCGAGTCTCACGGGGAAGTTGGAGCTCTTCAACTGCTGAAGGTGGTGGTTGCACTCCGATTACGCCATTCAGGGATCGGGAACATAAGAATGTGGTAAGGGTCTCCCGATGAATGTAGTAAATTTTCTGTCTGTAAACTGTCCGATCCAGTAATTGTCGGTTGGTTTTGTCCTGGATCTCGTCGTCGTAATTGAGGAGGTGCGTCTTGACGTGCCTGGGAGGCGGCTCAGGCTCAAGCAGGTGTCTGCATGGGTGGGACCTGCGGTAACACCCTAACAGAAACTGCTTTCTGAGTGGGGAGCATATGTGTCTCGTCGTGTAAGTGTTGAAGTGGGGACATCAATAGACACCCCGTCGCAGTCCGATTGGTAGTGTTTTGACAAGTCTGTAGCTTCGTCCACTGCTAGTTCCAGGCGACCAGACAGGCGCAGCACAGTTTAAACCCGGAAGGCCAACTGCCTTAAATGTCGACAGCAACATTTATTTGTCTTTGCCCCAAGTGCTGCCGACAAGCGATTTGAGGACCTTGTTACGATTTAGGACTTTAGTGGCAATAGCGGGTAGCTGGAGCTCCTAATCTGCTGTGGGTGGTGGTTGGACTTCGATTACGGCATTCGGGGGTCGGGAACATAAGAAGGTGGTAAAGGTCTGCCGATGAATGCTGTTTATTGTTTGTCCAAACTCTGTCTGGTACAGTAGTTGTCGGTTCTCTTTGTCCTGGATCTCGTCAGCGTAGTTGAGGAGGTGCCTCCTGACGTGCCTGGGAAGCGGCACAGGCTCAAGCGGGTGGCTACATGGGTGAAACTTACGGTAGCACCCAATCAGAAACTCTTTGCTGAGGACTTTGTTGTGCTCTTTTAATGGGAGCATCTGTGCCTCGTTCTGAAGGTGTTGAAGAGATGACATCAGGAGGCAACCCGTCGCTGTCCGAATAGCAGTTTTGGTAAGTCTGAAGCTTTATCCACTGCGTGTCACTAGTTCCAGGCGACCAGACAGGCGCAGCGTAATTTAGAAGCGGCCGGCCAATTGCCTTAATTGTCAATAGCAACATTTTTTTGGGGGTTGCTTGCAGTCGTAATTGGTGTGTCATCGATTCTGACCTTGAGTTGCAGTTTGACCAACTTTGTCCAGGTGGAGAAGAGGGTCGCCGTGGACTTCCTGGAAAACTTGTAGATTTCTCGCAATGAAAAAGCGAGAAACATTGGTAATGTAGTCGTTTATTTTGGCGCACAGGCCATTAATGTCATATCGCACGCCATTACCGTGCAGTCGTCAGCGTGGGAGACCAGTGAGTCCCCCTCTGGTGGCTGGGGTAGCTTCTATATATAGAAGTTGAAAAGCAAGGGTGAAAGGGTAGCACTCTGCGGAACACCTTGCTTTATCTTCCTCTGTTTAGAGATTTGGTGTCTAAAGATCAGTGAAATAATGTCATCTAGTAGCTGACTGTGTCGAAAACCTTCTTCAAGTTCAACGCTCTTAGGACAGCCCTCTCGCAGGGATGATTGGTTAAGCTCGCGGTTTATCTGGGTGTTTATGGTGGTGAGATGCACTCTTCGGAAGCCATGCTCGTGTGAGGTTGGGGTCAGATGTTTCGTAAAGAGTGGGATTAGAAGGGCTTCAAGAGTCTTCACTTCTGGGGAAAGGAGAGTTATCGGGCGATAAGAGTCCCCCTGGTTGGCGGGTTTCCCAGGTTTCAGTAGTGATACCACTCTCCCTGATCTCCCCTTGTGAGGAATAATGGGAGTGGCCATAGACAGATTAAAACCCTTGTGAGATACCCTACTTCCAATGGGTCCAGGTTTTTCAGTATCAACATGGTAATTTCCTCACCGCCAATGGCTTTTCATGTTTTTGTTTTGTTGATGACCCCCGAAAGTAGCGCATTGTCATCTGGCGGAACGACGCTTGGATCTTTCGGCCGGAGGATGCAGTATGAATTGCCGGCTAAAATAGCTCGCGCATCTGTTCGGGTCCTAAAAAGTGCATTCGTTGAAAGTGCTATCAACCTTATCGTTGTGCTTCGTTGTGCTTCGTCGGGTTCGACAGGCACCTTCCCATGACAGCTGGTTTTACGTTACCTGAATGACTTGAGTTTTTCCCGACCAGGGGCTGCCACCCCAGTAAACTAGCCCTGTCTAGTGCACCGTATCTTGTTACAGTCGAACACTGCGGTGGGGGAGTTATCGGGTGGGGATGAATGGAGGCAAGTGGTATGGGTCAATTGGAATTTATTGAACCAACAATGGATGAATGGGGGTATTTGAACATTTTAAAAAGAAATTTGAAACAGAGTTCCGAAAATCTTGGCTTATCAAGAACGTTTTTGTTCAAATAAGATAGCGATACTAAGCACACAGCCGAGATCTTGTACAACGCTTCAAAACACCCCCACAATCTCCCGATCCCTATCCAATTGAGCATCTGTGGGATTTATTAGAGAATCGAATTCAACAGTATGTAGTAACAAGTAATGAGGCTTTGCAAAGTGTTATGCAGGCAGAACAGTACAACACACGAAACAAAGAAGTTAGTAAACTCAATGCCAAATAGATTGAGTGAAGTCCTAAAAGATCGTGGTTATCCACCAAATTAAATTTTTTTTTCTATATTATTTATAAAGCATTTTCCAAATGTTTTAGAACTGTACGCAGACTTCTATATTTACATGTTGCTGCAATTAATTGCGGTTATGTAAATAAATTAAATATGTTTTCAATAACAAATGTGTATTATGTTTTTAATCAATTTAAATATTATATATATGTCATAGACCTTATGGCTTATATGTATGTATTGTTATTTCTTATTACTCGTGCTATTTATCTGTTCTGTGTGTGAAATTTGCGAACAAAAAACGAAACAAAATGAGTAATTCCGAAGAATATTTGGTATATATATTTATTTAGTTTTAAATAAAATCGCCGGTAAATATATTGTTCATATACAAAAATAATAAAATATGAGTACCTATTGTATAGTATGTTTTTGCCTTCCACGTAATTCACCAAGCTACCTAGCGTTGCTTTGCCTGCCACTTGTAAAAGAATAGAGCGTCACGGTAACGCTCGCCATTTACTGTAACCGCGGAAGAAGAAGAAGACTCACCACTTTGGAAATAGGTTTTCAATATTTCCCAATTTTGTTCAAAGGTATAGCGTTCCATTTCGTAAATATCAAACCTCTAAGTAAATTATGAACACATTTGACATGTCATTTGTGTTACCATTCTCAAAAAATTAGGTGGTTCAAAAAGCAAACGCTATATGGCCCACCCTGTACTATCTACAAAGTAATAAGCCTAATACTATTTATTATTATATTGCAGTAATACATACAGTAATTAAAGTGCCACCGAAATAAATCAATAATGGATACGTTCGATGTATCGAATCGAAACAGGTAAGGTAATACAGAAACAAATACTATTAACCTAATGATAAATTATTATACTTATTCTGAAAGCAAATATATGTATATAGCTTATTAAAAATTTTACTGACCATATAGAATTTTGCGTACCCTCCCTTGCAAAATTGTTCTAAAAATATTGAAATTTACTGCAGAGGCAATACTTTTACAAAACTGGCTGCCATAATAATTGCGATCATAACTACACTTGTGCGCGGATGTATTATAATTTTGTTCACCTAATGGTTGTATGTAACAGCATAAAGAGATCGAAATAGATGTAAGCATTTACATATCAAAATGCGCTGTCTGTCCGTGCACACGGTGACTCGAGAAAATTCAATCTATGTCAATGAATCTTGCTTCACAAATTACTCTATGTCCAATTTCTATTAAAATTTCGGAAAGTGGATAGTGCCACGACCGGTTTTGGGCAAAAGCACGGATCTAGATAGCGACTTAGTAAAACTTAAGGATACGCAGATGAGGTTGTAATTATATTTAGATACAAGTTTAAAAACACCCTTTGCGACATAATGCAAAGCGCTTCAAACTTGACGAAGATATGATGGAGTCGCTGTGAGTATAAACCCGGTCAAAACAGTCATCAATCCCTTCACCAGAAAAAGAGTCGTATCAGGAATAAGGGAAATGTACATGGCCGGGATTGCTATTGGAGTGGTCGGTTAAGTAACTTAGCCTTGTCCTGGATGCCAGGCTTAACTGACATGCTGTCGCAACTTTGTTCATAGCAATGAAGGCTGTCATGGTTTGCAAACGTTTGGCAGGAAAATCGTGGTGTTGTAGAACAAGAATCTTGACATGCATGTACATCATCACAATTAGGCCAATGATAACATATCGAGCATAATTTGAGACGAAGTTCAGGATTGGACTGGATGACAAAGTGAACTGGAGTAGACTTGTACTTGAAAGGAAACTCAAAGAGTGTACTCTGCACTAATATAAAGATGGCTCGAAGGCACTAGAAGAAACGGGCGCTAGAATATATGGATCCAAAACAAAGTGGTCTGTGCCGATAAGTAGTTTTACCAACATTTTCTAGGCGGAAGTGTAGGCTACCTTTTTATGGGAAGAAATCAACTTATACAAAACGCTCCGGATTGAGTGATTGTAGACTCCAATACACCTTCCTTTCGAATGTGACGCTATAACTCATCATTCCGTTTCATCAAATGAAAGAAACGCCCATACAATCATCCCAACCCTCCTCTATCTTAGGTTTATTGAGGAAACTAGGTTTGGATGAGGTAGATGAGTAGAGCGCAAAAAGGACCATAAGATCGAAATGAAAGATCATTCATTCACAGCACTGTAGCCTGAAAGATCTATTGTGTCCCCTTCATGGATTCATAGTATTTCTCTTAATAAATTTTAGTATTCGCCGTATTTTATTGAGTTTTATTTCCTCCTCTGGGTTTATGTTTGTCCGGCTTATATACCACTGCGGGGCACGATGGGAGCACATTGCTGGCCGTTTCATAAATCTGCCTTGAGAGTCTGCAAGTTCCATTGGAGTATATTCCCAGGTTAGTAAGATGATGACTCAATCTACAATGCTCTTTTAGATATTCTTATCTAATACCACACAACCTTTAATCCGGCTATGTTATGTAGCTGTCATTGGTTTTGACTGCGATAAACCCGGTAGATTGTCCCAGTATAATCTTCTTTGCTTTTTCTCTACTTTCTGAATAAGAGAGAAGAAGTTCCTCTTTCCGAGGCCACAAAATGGCTTTGGGCCTATATACGGGGAAGCCGCCCCTTTCTTGGCCAACTTATTTCCTATTTTGTTCCCAGTAATTCTTTTGTGGCGTGGAACCCATGGGATACCTTCCTGATTGTGCTGGCCTGAGATATTCATCTTATCAAGACATTCCACCACCAATTTTGATGTAATCTGGAAAGAGAGAAAGAGCCTTGCTGCTTGGATATCATTCTTCCAAGTGCGAAGTTTTAGGGACAGGTTTATGAATTTTTGGAGTAGTGCCGCAAAGATGGCATCAGGTGGTGTCGTACATATTTCATTGGCAATAATCTATTCATTCCTGTTAACTCTTCCCAGGGTTTCAGAATGTTCTATTCCTACCGTCATAGTGGAGCCTGCAAATTGTATCTCTAGAATTAGTCTAACTTTGCCATCCACACTTGTGGTGTATTCGGACTTGTCTCCGATTATGTTTCAATAATGGATCAAGAATGTAATGAAATAATAAATAAATTAAATGGGTTTTTCGATATACATATATGATATTTATATTGTGTTATTAACCAATTTAAAATTATTTGTAAAGTGTTCGTTATTATAAAAATGCGTGTTCTGTTAAGAAAGTTTATCGCGCGCTTCTTCCATTTTATGGTCAGTTTAATCGACGCACTGAAGCGGCTATTCGAGCTATTGTGACAAAATTTAGAACCAAATTTCCATTATTGGACATCAAACCCACCAACACGCTTACGTAGAGTGCGAACTGAAGAAAATATCGCAGCTGTATCGGCCAGTGTTAAAAATGATCATCAATTATGGATTCGTCGCCGTTCGCAGCAATTGGGTCTCTGTTACTCAACAACGTGGAACATTTTGCGAAATATTTAGGTGTGAAGCCTTTCAAAATAGAGCTGGTGTAAGAACTGAAGCCGAATGACCTACCGCAACGCAGAATTTTTGGTGAATGGGCTCTTGGAAAGTTGGCCGAAGATCCACTTTTTTATCGAAAAATTGGGTTCAGCGACGAAGCTCATTTTTGGATTAATGGGTACGTAAATAAGCAGAATTGTCGATTTTGGAGTGAAGATCAGCCAAAAGAATTACAAGAGCTATCAATGTATTCAGAAAAGGTCACAGTTTGGTGCAGTTTATGGGCTGGAGGTATCATTGGACCGTACTTCTTCAAAGATGCTCCGAATCGTAACGTAACTGTGAATGTTGAGCGCTACCGTGAAATGATATCCAACTTTTTTTGCCCAAAATGAGAGCTTGACTTGCATGACATGTGGTTTCAGCAAGACGGTGCCACATGCCACACAGCACGCGTAACAATGGACTTGTTGAGAGGCTAGTTCGGTGAACATTTTATTTCCCGTTCGGGACCTATCAATTGGCCACCCAGATCGTGCGATATAACAACTTTAGATTATTTTTTGTGGGGCTTTGTTAAAGCTCATGTCTATTCAAACAAGCCTGCTTCAATTAACGCATTGGAAGACAACATTAAAGCATTTATATGTGAGATACCGGCCGAAACATTGGAAAAAGTATGCCAAAATTGGACTAAGCGGATGGACCATTTGAAGCGCAGTCGCGGTCAACATTTGCATGAAATAATCTTCAAGCATTAAATTATATGGACTGTACTATCGATTTAAATACAAATTTCATGAACTTTTCTGAATCTTACGTGTGTTGTTTGGAAAAACTTACTTATAGCTCTTAAAAAATCACCCTTTATTTAAAAATAAACAAATAATAAGCTACGAACAACTCCAAAAGGCAGAGGAGAATACAGATCAAGAACATCATTTAACTCAAATAAGATTGAATTTTACATAGTTATGCTTTGGATTTCTAACATAAAATACAGAAATTCAGAAAGTTAATCTTTCCAGATGGTAGGACAGTTAACTTAATTATAGAAAGCAAACTATTAAAATGCAGATAAGAAATGCAAATTAACTAAATACCATATGTGTATCCATCTAGTTAGTAATAACATAGGGTCACAATCTCGAACAAAAAATATTTTCTAACTGGATTGACATCCCATTTCCTCTTAGTTAGATTATCCGTCTTCTTTGACATAAAGTAAGATGTATAAAAATAAGTATCACGTCGAGTTATAAAGGCAACCAATGATGGCTTTGCTCGTATGCACGAAATGTAAACGACACAGATTGCTGCTGCTCAATATAAACAGTGGGCAAAATCGCTGAATCCCATGTATTCGATTTTATTTTTTTTTTTGTTTTTCATAGCTTTTATATTTTCGATGAAATTAAGTCAAAAATGAGGATTCGATTTTTTTTTAACATTTCAACATTTCTGACTGTGCAACAAGCTAGTCCTGTGCCAGCGGCACAGAAAAATAGCAGGTGATTCGCTAAAAATGCTGCATATGTAAACATAGATACACTACAGCAAAAAAAAAAAAAACAGTAATGTTGTATGAAATTAAATTTCGAACTTCACGGCTATATTACTAATTTCGTACATGAATTCAAAGATGGATGTCGAAGACGTAAACTTGTTTTAAACGAACGGCGGCTTTTGTTTGCATCATTAGTGTATGCGCGCACTTGACACACAGCAGTTATAACAATCACCATTTCTTACGACTTTCGCCATTTTTTCGGACATTTATAAAACATATTTACATACATACGTGGTACCTATTCAAACCACCATAACCTTTTTTGTGTGAAATTAGTTTTTATTGATTTCAAAGACAAAATTGTTCAAAAATGATTACAATTTTAACATATATTCACTTTAGCTCGATAGGACCACCTTTTGCCTTGACTATAGTCTTCAAACGGTCAAAAAATGAGTTGCACGCTGCACGAATGTGATCTTGAAGTATTTTGGCCCATTCTCGTATAATCGCTTTTTTCAGCGCATCCTTACTGGCATATTTTGTAGTCCTCACCTTACTCTCCAAAATGGACCAGATGGAATAGTCCATCGGATTTGCGTCTGGCGAATTCGAAAGCCATTGTGTGGGGCGACATGATTTTTCAACCATTCTTGGTTCACGGGAGCTTTATGAGACGGTGCCGAGTCCTGTTGGAACATCCATGGTCTACGACCGAAATGTTTGCGCGTCACGGCTCTAAAGCAGCTTCTAAAACATTTTCTCGATAATAAGTTGCATTCACTTTGACACCAGGTTCCATAAAAACGATTGGAGAGCGTCCATTAGCGGTCACTGCGGCCCAAACCATTACTTGCGATGGGAAATTGCTTCGAGTGGCCATGCGTAGGCTCAAATTCTCGTATGAGCCTTCGGTCAAGTAAACACGATCGTTTTGAGTGTTTAAGAACTGCTCAATTGGGAAATTTTTTTCACCAGAAAACACAATGTTAGGAAATTCACCACGTTCGTGCAAGCGCAACAACTCCTTTGCTCTTTCGCACCGAACTTTTTTTTGCTTAGGTGAAAGATCGTGTGCTTTTTGGAACTTGTAAGCCTTGACCTTGAGCTCGTTTTTCAAGATTCGTCGGATGCTGTCTTGCGATATTTTCAGTTCTTTGGCCATTTTTCTTCCACTTCGACGTGGATTTCGTTCAAGTCGAGCCTTCACTTTCCGAACCATTTCTGGCGTTGTTGCGGTTTTTTCTGGTCCACCTCCATAGCGTTTTGCAATGCTACCAGTATCATTGTAACGTTTTATAGTGCGATACATGAACATTTTATTCACTTTGAGGTGACTGAGCGTACGAACAATGATTGGTTGGATTTTCCAGCCAAATATAACGCAATCACACTATTACGTTTGAATTCCATCACAAAAAAAAAATTCAACGAAACTGAGACGCAAATGCTTTTGATGGCTTATAAACAATATATTGAACTGTCATTAGAAAAATTTGACTTTGATGTCATGAGCTGTTTTACAGATACAAGCAGTGTGAAGTTGGTGACACTTCATATCGTTCACCCTGTATATGCATACTTTTGAGTATACGCAGATGCGAGCACTTGACACGACCAAAATTAAAGATTAACCAAAACTGTTTTTCTCGCTCAAGAAAAGTAGGCTTATGAATAGCTCAGATGCGTGAGGGACAATGTGGTTAAGAAAATAGTTGTTGTTGTATCAAAGATCATTTTAGAATGCTTGGCAGTAAAACGATCATCTGCGCATGCTGCTGCTTCTGCCCCTATGAAGGTATTTTGGTTTTGTAAGCACAATATTTGGAAAATTGACTGAGGAACGGCAAATTTCTTTGAATAAATAATAAATGAATTCTGTCAGAATTTTAGTAGTGCTTATGGCTCATTATACTTAAGTGGCCCCGTTTTTTTATCACAACAATTTTTCGCATTCTTCTACTACTAAAATACTTTAGATTAAGAAGTCAGCTTCAAGTTATGCAATCACTTGTTAAACGTAACCTGTTGGTTTCGTTAATTTTGCATGAAATTTTAGTTGCAACGGCTTTTTAGTCAGTCCAAATCTTAGTAGTGCGTGAAAAAGTGTTTGGAAAATTAATATTATCGCGACTATCTTTGTGAAAATTAAAAAAAAAAAAAACGATGAGATAAGTTTATTTAATTAATATTCTATAGGTAATGGCCAAATTTTTATTATTCCGATTCAGTAATGTCCAGAAGGAAAAATTGCACACCCGAGAAACGCCTCCTCATAATAAAATTTGATTGCTGATGGAAAAACTTATGTAGAAGTGCAAAATATCATTCGTTGCTCACTAACAATGGTACGTAATGCCATCAAGTACAAACTAAGGGACAAAAAGCGTGGAAGAAAGCTAGCAATGTCGGCAAGAGAAGTTAAGTCTATCGTCAGATACTCAAAGCAGTTTACATTTCCGGCTGCTACTGAGATAAAAGATGCCTTAAAAGTGTCTTAGAGCGTTGAGGCTATTCGTCGGCGTTTGCGTGAGCAGAGCCTGGGCGCCCACAGTCCAAGAAAGGTACCGTTGGTGACCAAAACGCATGTAGAAAAAAGACTTCGATTCCCCAAAGAACATATAAATTGGCCTTCGACCAAATGGCGCAACATTTTATGGTCTGACGAGTCGAAGATTGTCTTGTGTGGTGGAAAGGGATCGCGCCAATATGTAAGACGACCACTCAACACCGAATACCATCCAAAGTACACAACAAAAACAATAAAGCATGGTGGTTCTAGCATTATGGTCTGGGCATGCTTTTCTTGGCTAGGCGTGGGACCCATTCATTGGGTTAAGGAAATGATGACTGGCGCTTCATATGTTGATATACTCAAGGACGTTTTTTTTTGGGATTTGTTTTGTTGTTGTTTGGGCTATAAGAGGGAAAAAATAAATTTTTTTATAAAAGCGATTACACGCAATTTTTTAAACCATTCCATTTTACGTATGTGCACTACTAAGATTTTGACCGCAGCTACATGTACTTGTGTACTACTTTTTTGCGACATAAATATTTAATTAAAATAATTATAAAATATTTCATATAAAATCCTACAAAAATCAATAGTAGGCAAATCAAAATTTTGTCATAGCATCACATATGCTACATATTATATTACATATGTGAGTAGACTCAAATATGTGCATGAACATACTTAGTCTTGCGATAAGTTCTGTGACAAATTTTACGATGCATACAACAAGAACAAGTTCGTAGAAAAAAGTTCCGTTATTTTTGCTTTTGTTCGTATGCGTTGTCTACTGATAAATATAATAATACTCAGTTTCGTGGCAAATTTCGCTTGTTAACAATAGAATGGAGAGCTAAGGAGAATCGCATTGCAGTGATTGCATTACATAAGTTTGGTAAAAGTGCAAGTGAGATTTACGAATTGGTGAAAAACTTAATATTTCGAGAATGGTTGGTACGATCAAATGTTTTTTCCAAATGTCGGAAGTGGCATGCAGAAAAAGAAGTGGTCGTCCTCACGTGGTTCGAACCAGTGCAACAATAAAAGCTGCTCGACAAAGAGATCGCAGAAATCCCCTTGGAAAGCAGGTAATCATGTCCAGTGAAATGCACGTATCGACCAGAACCATGTCAAGACTTATCAGACATGACCTCCACATGAAAGCCTTCCGTAGCTAAACTGATCATTTTTTGAAAACGCGCTTGAAGAAAATTAGATTGCACAGACGCAAGCAGCTTCTTTGGTGGCACCCGGTCACTGGCCATGAAAATATTATTTTCACAGTTGAGAAATTTTTCACTGTTGAGAAAGTTTTTAATAAGCCAAACGACAAAATCTATGATAAAACTTCTAAAGGGGCAAAAACTGTTGTTCTAAGAGTTCAGCGTGGCCGCCCATCCAGCCTCTGTAATGGTTTGGTGGGGAGTGTCTTGTAAACGCGTTACATCTCTTCATTTCTGAGAAAAAGGCGATAAGACCGGGGTAAAAGTTTACCATATGGATGTCTTAGAAGACGTGGTGAAGCAGTTGAGCAGTATTCTCTTCAACGAAGAGCATTGGATCTTCCAGCAAGACTCCGCTCCAGCCCATAAGACAAAAACCAGGATAAAGTATGTACATCTGTACAAGGTTTGCTAAAAAATAAGGCGAAGTTTCAAATTTCGCGGGTTACGTACATTCGACTTCCGATTTTATTATTATTGTTTTTGTTAGTACACTCGTCTCGAAGATATGTTCACGGGTTTAGCAATATAGCATCTTTAGTTTGTTTGTGATAGGCATAAATAAGACAAGTATTCGACTCTTCGCTCTGCTGGACGCTTCTATTGGGGCGATTGGGCTTTGGTTTCAAAGTCATAACCATACACCCATGATTCGCCACCAGGTATGACCCTTTTAAGCAAATCTGGATCATCGCTGACGTTCAACAATTCCTGAGCGATGTTCATGCGACGTTATTTTTCGTAAAAATTCAGCAATTTTTGTCTTCGCTGCCACACGCTTAATGCCCAAACTTTCCGAATAGATTGCATGGCATGAGCCTGCCGATATGCCGACATCCTCAGCAACTTTTCTAATTGTTATTTGACGATTCTCCATAACAATTTTTTTCACCTTCTCAACATTTTCATCGGTTGTTGATGTGCAGGGGCGTCCAGAGCAAGCGTCCCCATTGGCATCTTCTTGCCTTTTGTGAAAAGCTTGTACCACTTGTAAACATTTTTTTGGCTAAGAGTACTCTCAACGTATGCCGCTGTGTTTTTGAGCACTTAATTCCATTTTTTACACAAAATTTGTTGCAACTTCTTTGATCCATTTCTTCGATAGCAGAAAATCGCCGAAAACGCAAAGCACTTGTTTTATTTAAGCCTCTCCCAACCAAACTGAACATACTATATTGCTAAAACAGACATAAAGAATATAATATTTATTTACTTATAATTTATATAACAAAAAAAATTGTATTATATATACCTAAACGCAGCACTGGCTATGAGGCCTTCAACCGCCTTGTATAGGGTTTTTCAGTAAGAGCGCTTCAACTTTTGAACTTTTTTGAATAAAACACAAACGGTTTGACCTTTTTAACTAATTTTTTTTTTTATTATCGAGTTTGAACATATACATTTAAGTATGAAATTCGATTTCTTTTGCATGACCACCGCGTGCACGTTTTACCAAGTCCAATCGTTGAACCCAATTCTCGACCACTCTTTTGCATAAATCGGCCAAAATTCCAGCAATTTCGCGTTCAATATTGGCTCTGAGCTCACAAATCGTCGCCGGCTTGTTACTGTAGACCAATGATTTCACATAACCCCAAAACGGGACGGCTTGTTAAATGGACCGTAATATGGCCATAATGCTCTTAAAGTAGCAGCAACAGAACGATTATTTTCATAAAAAATTTGCACGATTTGCAATCGTTGCTGAAGTGAGTAGCGTTCCATGATGAAATGTATACTAATGAAGCTTACAAATGACAAGCGAAAAATAAAAAATATTGCCTCGTTCGCCCTCCCTATCGGAAAAAAGTTGAAGCGCACCTATTGAATAACCCTATAATTATGCTAGGTACAAAGTATATGTGTTGAATGTTAGTACAAATGGAAGTATCTTAAATATATTTAAAAGAGTCATTGTTTTTTTAAGAAATTGTATATACTCATAATATTTTTCTCTGAAGGTTCGCTTAATAATTTTGTTAAGACAATCGGGGCAATTGTGTGAAGGATCGGGCAGAGTGTGAGAATGTGTTTGATAGAAGCGGTGTCATAACAAAAAGGGCATTTGGAGAGGTTTTCCCTTACAGCAAGTGTGCATGTTATAGGATAGTGTGCCCAACCCTTAATCGGGTGTATGTTTTCATAGCGCTTGTTTGTAACGTTGACGTGTAAATTAGCCTATTTCTATCTGGATTTATGTCCGTGTAATGATGTTTGTATGTTTTCCATTCACCTGCGTTTTCTTGTGCCTTTTTTGCATAATGAGATTGGAGATGTTAGTTAAAGCATGATACGTTAAAGCGCATTTTGTGCTGCAAGGTCTGCATAGTGGTTTCCTTTAATACCAGCATGGACAGGAATCCACATTACTTGTTTCAATTGTGGGCGGTGATTGGACGGATACGATATTGCCGTTATACATGATCTGATGTCTGTAAAGATGAGAAACTTTCCTATTGTCTTTTTAGCGTGATTAACTGCATGAAAGATTTCTGACGCTTCAGCAGTAAAGACAGAACGCATTGAAGGGAGGAGACAGTTGCGAATTATTTCCCCTGTAGCAGTGACAACGGCAAATGAGGTGGAATCGAGGGACTTGAAGCCGTCCGTATACAATAAATTTCTTCCACTATTAGCATAAAAAGATTCCCGTTCAGCAAATTTATGTGAAAAACTTCGTTTGAAGTATCTTGTTTGGACAAAATCAACAGTTTAATTTTAAATAATTTCCCATTGATCAGCCAAGGTGGATAGATGTCTTTTTGTAGTTTTGAGCCTTGCGTAACGTATAATATTATTATCAACGGCTAAAATTAAGCACCTCGTAATTGCTGATTGAATTCTTGGCAGCTTTCGCTGCTACCTCTTGCACTGTTTGCAGTTTGGATGCCGTATCCTCGTAAGTATGACTGAGATTTCGTCCGCGTAGTCAAGGTCCTTTAATCGGCGCTGCAGACTCCAGGTGATTCCTCCTCTAAAATTAGTGGTGGCTCGTCTGGGGCCTTTCATTCGGCACTTTGACGCTTAGCTTCAGGTTCGTCTTTCCTCGCTTTTTTAATGAGGTCTTTCAAATGTTGAATTGTAAGCAATTTTTGGTCCTCAATTAACGTTTGCGGAATGAAACGTGCACAGACCTTTCGTAAAGCCAAAAGATAAGATGAAAAGCAATAAATCGATGTTTTGGAGATATATTTAACTCCAATTCCATGAATTTCAACGACGACTTCGGTTTATTTTTAATAAATTTACGAACAATTTCGATGCAGTTTTCAGTTATTGCTAATTTAGGGTGGCCCATATGTTCATTGTCATTTATGTCCCTACAACCATCTCTGACACGAGTAAACCACCCATGAACTCTGGCACGAGATAGGCAATCATCGCCATAAACTTTTTTCATCAATTCAAATGTTTCGGTAAACGTTTTACACCGATTTTAAAAGAAAATTTGATATTAGCTCTTTGTTCGAAACTCATTTTTGTACCGATGACACAAACATACTGACACTTTAGACGCAATAACTTCGCTTCCACCGAATGTCTCCAAGCTTTCACTGGAAGTCAGCTAGGGACGTAACTTCCAACGCTTTACCTCAGTAAAAAGATGGCGCCACCAAAAACATTTTTATGACGCCAGTCTTGTTTATTTTGGACTTCACCTTCTATATACAATATAATGTGCGCTTACTACCTTTTTAGGTATTTGACCGAGCCCCTCCTCCTATTGTGCAATGCATGCAAATGCAACACAAACACGCTGTAAAATGTGGGTGTGAAATGGGTTTGGTGATTGCGCTTAAACACTCTAGCGGCAAACACCAAAGAACTAAATTGCAATGTAGACGTTATATAATATTAATGTGTTATTGAGAGAAATCGTCTTAGTGTGTTATCAGTACAAAATCTAATTTGCTCTTAACGACATTATTTTGATAATACTTAATTACGTACCTTCGATCGACTATGTAAGTAATAATGCATACTGTAACTTTTATTATTATTATTATATATTGTATATGTTTGAACTAATATGAAATAGTAATTGTACAAATATTTGGAGGCTTTACGATTATAATTATGTTTTTAAATGATGAAATTTGTGAACCAGGGAGTCACGCGATGGGTTAGGTACTATAATCTACCTAACCCCTTATCACCATGTATTCGACTATGGAGCAAACTCCCAATATACAGTCCTCACATCGTATTTGATAAATGTAAAATTTTTTTGTAAAGTCGATTTTACGAAAATGGAAAACAGAGTATGCAGATATATTAATTTTCTTTATTTCAATTCATAACATAAAATACAAAAAGTGTTCACTCATTTCATCGTAATGCTAATAAAAAAAATTAAATGATACAGTTAAATGTACCGCTATTCCCGGCGTAAGTTCCATGACACGAAATTTTATTTTTAGTATTCGAGAGTTTGTAGAGTGAATTTGACATAGAGCAATATTAAATTTTATGCACGCTTGTTTTTTTTAACAATGAGACCGCATACTTCGATAGAAAGCTTGAGTTAGTTATGAAGCATTCAAAAACGGAATGTTGTATCTTAAAATAGCTCAAATTGTACATTTAAGTTAGTCAACAGTTCAGAACATTATTGAACGCTTAATGCATGAAAATTGTGGAGTAAATAAGGGACGACAGTTTTCGAATAAAACTTTTACAGAGAGAGAGTGTAAGTAGTTAGAATTTTGACCGCTAGAGACGGTCGGGCCAAAGAAAGTGCTGTGGCCAGAACTAGTGGCAGTAGATGGCCAAAAATTACGTTAACTGATCCAACGAAAGCGGGATGTCAGGAACGGCGCACAGCTTGGAGACTTCTGAAGAAGGTTCACCAAAATGCGCCGACTGAAGAAGGACTCACGAAGGGACTACGTGAGTCTATAGAATGGGCAAAGGCTATCTTGCCCGATTTTCACCCAGACCACGTACACATTCCGCCTACGAAGATACCGAGATCTAGCAAAGAATCAAAGTCGATAGCTAAGAGGTGAAAACAAGGTGTCACTCCGAAGAGATCTTTCGCCAAAGTCGCACGAGTACGCGATGTAATTCTGTAATGTTCTCGATGAGGGTAATCCCGAAGGAAAATATCCGAGAAGCCAGTGGTAATGGGCTCGCCAGCGTCTTTCCGCAAGTGATGGTGAACAATCCTGTCTTTTGTATAAAGCTGCTATCTGCGAAGTAAGTGAGGTGTATATTGGCGCCCAACTGAAAGTCGTTGATAGAAATCATATGCCTTTACAACCGAGGGCGAGCGTTTGGATTCCGTCTACACAAGCCCGCCTAAACTCTCCTTGAATGAATCTAAGTTCATAAAAATTGAAGGAGCAGATGATAATGCGGAAAGGAAACATTCCACCATGCAAGTCCCTCCTCTTTTGACTAAGGAATCACTAGAGCCATTGGCGAAGGTCGATGGTCTCCTAAATTATGGTTTTGGGAGGGTGAAAATAAAAACCTTTAAAACCGGCACTGAAGCTGCCGACTTTATGCATTGGCAGCTGAATCCGAAATTGGAGGCGATAGAGGTAATGAGATAGATGCAATCAGTGAAGCTGATATCGAAAGCAGCGAGGGGTGTAGGTCCATAGGCTCAGAAATTTGCAGAATCCTGATTAAGCTATACACCGAAATGGAGCTATTAAGCGAATCCCAAAAAGACGCGAACATCACAAATAAACTGTAAAGAAGCCTCCGATGCACTGCTGACATATCTGGAAAACCAATTCGATTTCATCCTCATTCAGGAGCCGTAGGTGAATGGAGGGGGAGTTTGCGAATTGAGGACTCCTAGTTGTAAGATATACGTCGCTTGTAGTAACGCTAAGACCAGAGCATGTATAATGGCCAAATCTCATTATAATGTTTTCTTAATGCATAATTACAGCAACGAAGACTTCACAGTGGTCATCTGGGAAGGAACTAAAAACTCCTACCGGCTGGTCTCAATGTACCTAGCCTTTGATGACCTTCGGCCAATATCACCGCAGCCAATACGAGAGTTGGTGACGAACATCGAAGTCTCCGACGTTCGAGTTATAATAGGTGGTGATGCGAATGCTCACCGGGCAATATGGGGTACCTCAGATATCAACTAACGTGGTGAGAGCTACTTTTTGATTATATTATTAGTAGCAATGAAGGAGGCGAATCTACTTGTCTTATACGCAATCGTCAGGATGTTCTTGACATTACATTAGTCTCTGACTTTCTATTCGAGAAAATGGTGCAATAGATGGTTCTTTCACTGCCTTCATTCTCGGTCCATCGTTACATTGAAGTAACCTTTTAGAAAGATACGCATTTGCCAGTAATTTTTAGGAAAAATACGAAAACTGACTGGCAGATTTATAATCGTGAGCTAGTGAAAAGTCTTCCTCTGCAACTGCTAATTACCCTTAACAATGCCACTTCTCTAGATAATCTTGTTAGAACGTTTACCAGATCGTGCGCAAGAGCGGTTAGTAGGGCTTGCCCAAACTAAAAGTAAGGACCAATCCCCTTGGGTGTCCCCAGAGCTAAATAAGTTTAAAGTATATTCTAGTGTTCAGTTTAATTTAGTCAAGCAGTTACGCACTGCTAACAAATGGAACTGTTACCAAGCGAAAAAATTCAAATTCAGTCATATGAAAATGACTTACAACTTCGAGGCAGGAACAACAATTTTAAACATCATAACAAAGGCCAGCATAACTTGTGCCTTAAAGTCGTTAAAACCATATAAATCGCCGGGCCAGATAGTTGAATTGGTTAGAAACCATTTTCAAAAGTATGTTAAATCTTAATAAAATCTAAATCAAGTTAAAATGGTTTCTATCCCGAAGGCAGTGAAAAACTAACATGTTAGTTCAAAAGACTGCGGTCCTATTACTTCATCTTTCCTTTCATATACCTTCACCTTTCATCTTTTCCACTAAAAATTCGAGAAAGACTGCTAGCAACATATATAAGAGATAAAACAACACGATCTCTGCTAGCCACTTCCCAGCAAGCATATTGTAAAGATACATCTACTCTAGTGACTGAAATTGAGAGTTTAATCGTGCTTTCAACAATGTTTTTCCCATGACAATAGCGAGTGCCTTAACGAATTTTCGTATTCCCGGGGGTCTGATAAATTTAATCAAATAAATGCTTTTATACAGGTTCGTTCCAAATTAGGAGCCTCGGAGGTGCGACAAGGGGTCAGCAGAAGCACTCCTCAAGGCGGCGTACAGTCTCCACTCTTCTGGGTTTTGGCAATGAATAAATTGCTGAAGATCTTTGAGCAGAGAAGAACTAACCTGATGTTATTTACTAGGAAACATCATTGAAGGGAACCACCTTGTCATTCAACGAAAGTGCTCGCTACCTAGGCTTGATATTAAGTATAAAGTTATTGTAAATTGGAATTTAAATGTAGAAGAAAGATGAGGAAAGCCTCAACAGCACTTTACTTATGCAAGAAAACCAAAGAGTTAACTTGGGGTTTATCTCCGAAAATAGTATACTGGTTGTGTTCAGCGGTGTTAGGGGGCGTCCATAAATTACGTGAGGTGTTTTTTTCAATTTTCTGTACCTCCCTTCCCCCCTGATGAGATGTCGTGAGATTTTATTCAACCCCATTCCCATCCCCCAATCTCACGTGAGATTTTTCAAAATATGGGTTTCTTATGTAAACGCGTTAGATTATTATTGTAAAAAGAAAAAAAAATTGCTTCGTGCTTTTATTTACGACTAGTTAAGACTCTGCAGCTCTTGTGATAGATGCGAAGTAAATACCGCATGTACTGCAGCATATTTTCTCTAAATCATCACGTATACTTGGGCAATAGAGATCATAAGGCGTGCTGATAAAGGCATTCAGCGGTTGAATCGGTAGGCGTATTAGAAATAGAGCAAATGACTTTCCGTCATGTTCTTTAAAGTCCGGAATTATCAAACGTCAATCAACCTAAGTGATGGGGTATGGAGGTGGCAGAAAACGGTCGTGAAGAATCATATGCAGATCACCGGCGTGGGCTGCAGCAGTTCGGATCATCGCATTTCACAACCAAAAAAAAAATTAAAAACAATTTCCCTTTGTAACTCTTAATAAAAATTTGTTGACATTCGCGCTCGTTAAAAAACTAAACAAAAAAAAAATAAAATAGGCACGCATAATAATTTGATATGAATCAACTGCAATGTACCTGAAGTAAATATTGGCTCTCTCTAAACACAGAAGGTTGGAACCTGTCCGTGTGTCGCTGCCACTCAGCTCGTACGCTCTTGTTCATCGAGTCGCACGTTCGGCTGATAGTGGCGCGAAAATAAACGACGGGCTACACTGTACCGTAAATTCAGATTAAATTGAGCTATTTGGTATAAAACAAATATGGTGGTTTGACAGCAGTATTGTATAACGTCGAAGTATGAATGAAATTATTTTCTTTCGAACGAATTAGTGAATGATTTTAATCATACTACGATTATGCTTAAGATTAAATCTTAAGCATGTACAATCTGGACGATGGACCAAAATAGTATAATTTTTTTTTGTTTCAATCGGGAAAACAAATTGCGTGATATTTGCCGAGACCCCCCCTCTCTCCAACGTAAGATTAGATGAGATTTGACTCGACCCCCTCCCCCCTTAAATATCTCACGTAATTTATGGACGCCCCCTTAAAGCCATTTGTTCTCTATGGTCGGTACTTAAATAAAATATTATTGTGAAAAGATTGGCTCGCATTCAAAGAGCAGCAACACCGGATTTACACACGGAGACATCTGGAAGGGAGACCCTGGAAATTCTCTTTTCATGTCTCATTCGCGGCCACAGGGCAAAATTGTTTTCGGCAACATTTTGACGTTTAATACTTTAGCATCTTCTGGTTCGAATATATTCTACGACCCGCTAACATGTAAAGCGGAAAACATTCGTCAATAATTTCTTAAATATATGAATGAAAAATGCGAACTGGTTAAATAATAAATAATAAATAATATAAATTGTTGTACTTGAATAAAAAATATTAAATTAAAAATACTTCATATATAAATAATTAACTCAAAATTAACTTGAGTATATAGAAATGCGGGGAAAAATTAGAATTCAACATAAACATGTCCCATAACTATTTTAAATTATACCTACTGTTGAAAGTATATTTTGTAAATTTAATTTTATTTGATTTATTGTATTATATTGTAGAGTATATAATTTTGTATGCTCAAATTATATTCTGCAGCGGCACGTCCGTTCGCGAAAAAGTCAAAGCAAGAAGAGAGCGAAAAAGCGGGTGCGCAACATATGGGAAAAGGCAAATGTCAAAAGTAAGGGGGGTTGCCATATTAGCATTTTATTGACCAGCTTTGCATTCAGTCGTAACATTCCGCCCACCTCGTCCAGGTCCTGCGACGAAATAAGGGACCAGCCGCCCACCGTAAAGACATCAGTTGTCCTCCATAGGCAGCAGTACTAACTTTGATATGGCTCGCTTGATAATGGAAGTTGGCGTACGAATGGTTGCCACTCTGACAACGTCGTCAGTTCCTGGATGCACGTCTATTATACGACCCAACGTCCACTGAGTGGGAGGAGCGCGCTCGTCGCGTATTAAGACCAAGTCTCCGGGTTATAGATTGGTGCTAGTTTGATGCCATTTGCGTCTTACTTGTAGTTCTCGCAAGTACTCACAACTCCATCGGGCCCAGAAATGTTGCTCCATTTGCTGAAGCTGTTTCCACCTTCTGAGTCGATTTGGATTAACATCAAGTAAACTTGGTTCGGGAGTAGCGATTAACGGACCGCCCACCAAAAAATGGCCAGGGGTCAACGCAGCTAAGTCCGTTGCGTCTTCTGTTAGTGCCGAGATCGGCCTCGAGTTAAGCACTGCTTCCACTTGCTTTAAAAGAGTATAAAATTCTTCAAAGGTTAGCTTCGCGCTGCCAATCATGCGCTTTAAATGATGTTTCATGCTTTTTATACCCGCCTCCCAGATGCCTCCGAAATTTGGAGATCCAGGTGGTATGAAATGCCATGTTACTCCCCAAGTTGGCACGTACCGTGCTGCCGCCTCAAGCTGTTGTCGAAAGCTGGCCAGATCTGCTTTTAGTTCCGCATCGGCTCCTACGAACGTTGTAGCACAGTCGCTGTATATGTCCGAACTGTATCCACGGTGTGCAAAGAATCTTCGAAGGGCTGCAAGAAACGCTGCAGTGCTCAAGTCGCTAACCAGCTCCAGATGAATTGCTCGGGTGCTGAAGCATACGAATAGGGCAACATAGCCCTTGTAACTGTGATGGCCTCTGCCTTTCGCGCTGCGAATTTGGTACGGTCCACCGTAATCGAGACCACAATGACTAAAAGGTTTTGCTGCGTTGCAGCGATGCGTGGGAAGACTTCCCATGATTTGGGTCGAGGGAACACCTCGGTGACGAAGACATTTTATACAACGATGAATGAATCGTCTGATTGACGAACGAGCGTCAATAATCCAGTATCTTCTTCTTATAAAATTGAGAGTCGATTGAACGCCGCCATGCAACGTATAGTCATGCGCTTGACTGATCAGTAACGTGCACAGAGGATCCTGTTTCGGTAACAAGCATGGAAACTGTTCATAGAAAGGCATGTTTGCGTTCTTCAACCGCCCGTTTAAACGCAAAATACCATCGTCATCCAAAACTGGGTTCAATTTGAGGAGCTTGCTCTTCTGGCAAATCGGTTTGCTAGAACGAAGACAGGAGATCTCATTAGCAAAATGAATCTGCTGAACATACCTTATCCAGAATTGCAAGGCCGCGGTTCTTTCAGTCACAGTGCACCATAGAGTTGTTTCATGGGGTCGCTTCATCAGTGCGGCAAGGAAACGCTGACACTAAGATGTGACTGCCAATAGCTTGTTGAGATTCGAGTATTTTTGGAGCAATGTCGTGAGCATGGTTGGTTTGGACTCTTCCGGAATCGTCACTAGGGAGAGAACTAATTCTTCGTCTGGATCTGTCGAACCGTTGTGTTGTTCAGGCCAGGTGCTTGAGTGACGATTTAGCCACGGAGGTCCCCGCCATCACAGCGACAACCCTGCGAGCTGAGACGGGAAGATACCCCGGGATGCAATGTCGGCTGGGTTCGTTGTAGTAGGTACATACTTCCAAGCGTTGATTGGTGTTAACTCTTGGATTTGAGTTAGACGATTGCTGATGTATTGCTTGTGTTTACCAGGATTTGATCGAATCCAGCTGAGCGTGGTTTTGGAATCCGACCAACAGTAAAGTCGAATCGCTGGTAGTTGCAGTGTTGATAGCACTTTAGCGGCTACTTTCGCTGCGAGTAGAGCAGCATTTAGCTCCAAACACGGGATGGTTATCTTCTTCAGTGGTGCCACCTTAGTCTTAGCGGTTAGAATTGATATTTTTACATCATTACCTGAAGTTTCCACACGAAGGTACGCGACAGCAGCATATGCCACGGTAGAGGCATCAGAAAATACATGCAGTTGGTAACTGGATACACTGGGCTCAGCTCCAACCCACCTGGGCACTTTGAGTTCTCTGATTTGAGGCATTTCGTCTCTAAAGCGTCGCCATTCTTGTTGAAGTGGATCAGGAATGGGATCGTCCCAGTCGACACCCGATAACCACAGCTGCTGACAAATAGCTTTACCTTTAACTACGACAGGTGCTAGTAGACCCGGCGGGTCATAGATTTTGGCCACATCGGACAATTGCTGCCTCTTTGTGATGTCTCCAATGATAGGTGTTACGTTTGTCTTGTAACCGATGCTGTCAGTGTCGCACAGCCAATAAATTCCTAGAGCGTTTGTTTCGCTATCAAGATTTAAGTTGCGGGACAGCCCAAGGTTTTCTTCTTCAGTGTACAGATGGCGCATAAATTCAGTAGAGTTGGACATCCACTTCCGAAGGTTGAATCCGCCGCGCTGCAAAAGCTGTTGTAGCTGGCGTTGAATATTCAGAGCGTCTTCCACGGTTGCGGCACCATGCAGGCAATCATCCATGTAAAACGACTCCTTTAATATTTTTGATGCTGCCGGAAAATCGTGTTCTTCATCCGTAGCAAGCGTGTGCAGAACCTTAATGGTGAGATAGGGCGAACAATTTAAGCCGTAAGTTACAGTGAGCAACCGGTAAATGGCTGGCTTGCCCTGCTCGTCACGCCAGACAATCCGCTGCATATCAGCATCAGGTCTGCTGACTAAAATCTGGCGATAACATTTTTCAATGTCCGCTATGAACGCAACTCGATGCATTCGCCATTTTAAAATGATGGAGCTTAAGTCGCTCTGCAGCCTGGGTCCAACATGAAGACAGTCGTTTAGAGAAACGCCATCTTTGTATTTCCTTGAAGCATTAAATACAGTGCGAAGCTTCGTCGTAGTGCTACCTTTTTTGTACACACCATGATGAGGAATGTAACATACTGGATGCGCAACATCGTCAGATGGGACTGGCTCCATATGACCAAGATTTCTGTACTCAGTCATAAACGCTGTATACATTTCATTCAGTGTGGCATTGTTTTGAAGGCGCGCTTGTTGGTATGCGAATAGTCGAAGGGCATCTGATTTAGAATCGGATAGAGCAGCAAGGTCACAGGACTCCTTAAAGGGATATTGAACGTGATAGCGCCCGGAAAGATCGCGACACACTGTACGCTCAAATAGCTTCTCGCAGTAAATTTCGTCTTGCGTCATTGAGGATAAGCCTTCCACGTCCTCACATTCATTGAACTTCCACAGTTGCTGAACCAAATTGTTGAGCTCAGTAGTGGCTGTAGCGCAAAACGTGGTGGCCAGGAGTAGTGTAGATGTGTGGGGCAGACGCCCGTAGATTACCCATCCTAAGTGAGTATTCTGTGCGGTAACTTTGTTGATGGCAGAGCGTTTGATGTCGTTGCGCAAAAGGAGACCGTAGAGGTCTGCGCCGATGATGACATCAATAGACCCTGGTTCGAAGAAGTTTGGATCGGCTAATGGCAGATCGAGAAATTCCGAATATGGTTTTGGATCGACACGTTTTAACGGCATGAGATGTCCCAAGCGGGGCAGGACCAGAGCCGAACAATCGATGTTGAACTCGGGTTCTGTAAGTGAATGTAATGAGAAATGAACTACGCCATTAGACTCACCTACACGGCAGCCGCCTATACCGGTGATGGGTACTTGAAGACGGGCTCTGCGAAGGTGTAGTTGTTGAACTGCAAACTCGCTGATGAAAGATGCCTGTGATCCATTGTCCAGAAGCGCCCGCAGTTGGAGTTCATGCCCTGTGGGAGAGCGTATTCCAATAACCGCAGTTGCAAGCAGAACAGATGTGAGATCATTTGTGTTTGGTGTCTGTATTAAATAATCGGAACGCGTATGATGAGTAGCAACCTTGTTGGGTTGCGTAGAAAGACTGTCATGCAACAGTGTATGATGTTTTTGCATGCACCTTTGGCATGTATAAGTAGATGAGCACTCGTCAAGAGTGTGGCCTGGTTTTAGACAATTTTTACAAAGTTTTGCCTTATGAACCAGATCGAATTTTGCTGAAAATGTTTTCTTGCGGAAATCCGGGCAGTACATAAGCGTATGCTTACCCAAACAGCATGAGCATCGGCCAAAGCTCGTTGATGACTTCGCACAGCTTGATTGTGTGGTGATTTTTGTGAAAAATCTTTAGATTTATTCTTGGCAGCTGCCCCCACAGCTTCCAATCCAAGAATGCGTTTTTCTAGAAACGAGACTAAATCGCTGTAGGCAGGCAGTTCACTTGGACTACCAAGACTCATCTCCCATTCCTTAACTGTGGCAGAATCGAGCTTTTCGGTGATTAGAAAAATTAGCCAATCATCCCACTGAGCTGTTGGATGGCCAAGCTGTTGTAACGCACGCATTGACTCAGTCACGGTGTCCCACAGTTTTCGCAGACTCGTTTCGGATTCTGTAGGCATTGCCGGCAACTTGACAATATTTCGCAAGTATGACTTCACAAGTCGTCGTGTGTTGTCATACCTTTGTTGGAGTAGGTCCCACGCGATTATAAAATTAGCGTCTATAACCGAAAAACTCCGGAGCATAACCTCCGGCTCGCCCTGTACGCTGCTTTTGAGATAGTGCATTCGTTGCACGTTGGAGAGTGTCGTATCTTTGATCACGCACGTGGTGAACATGTCCTTAAAGCTTAGCCACTTTTCAAAAGACCCATCGAACTTCGGCAACTCGATTTTTGGAAGAATTGTGAGTGGTGCACTTGCTGTAAATGAGCGAAACGTGGCAGATTGATTAAAACTGTCATTGCCGATATCTGAAAGCTCGTCGATACCATCGTTGAGTTCACCCATTGCTTCGCAATATGCTCCTTCAATAGCTGCAAAGTGCTCATCGGACAGCGCGTCACGCACCGCTGCTGCATTAGCATCAGTGACCGCCAGCGCGCCAAGATCGTCGCGAATAGCGTGGTAGCGCGACCAATACTCCGACAGCAGACTGCGCCTGGCTCCGAGGTAGCCCTTTGTTTTTTTGAACTTTGCCATTTTACGCGTGCACCAAAGTTTAAGATGAGCTTGGACAAAGACTCTTCCTTTCCAAGCACCATGTCTGATTGTGCGACGAACACGCGGGCCTTCCGTATTTGAGGTTAAGTTCCTTCGAAGTGTAGAACGTTGCTGGACTGCTACTGCCTTACTTTTTATTATTTCCAATGTGCAGGGAAAGGTTCCCCGCAAGGGATGCCAAAATGTTGAAAGTATATTTTGTAAATTTAATTTTATTTGATTTATTGTATTATATTGTAGAGTATATAATTTTGTATGCTCAAATTATATTCTGCAGCGGCACGCCCGTTCGCGAAAAAGTCAAAGCAAGAAGAGAGCGAAAAAGCGGGTGCGCAACATATGGGAAAAGGCAAATGTCAAAAGTAAGGGGGGTTGCCATATTAGCATTTTATTGACCAGCTTTGCATTCAGTCGTAACACCTACTTTACTAGGAAAAATGCATTTCCCAAGCAGCGTTCGGATGTTTGTCGTCGTTGTTATCTTCCTTTTGATTGAAAACCAACACATAACTCAGAACTTTCTCCCATAAAAGAAGAAAACAAATGAAGCAACTGTCAAAAATTGCTTTAAGATAAGAAATACGAACAAGAAGCACAAAACGTGTCGCCAGTACAGGCGACAAATTCCCTTCTCTCTTCCGCGGCCGTCCTTCACCCCCGAACAAAATGTTTCCCTTCCAAATGTTTTCCTGTGTAAATGGGCACTAAACTTATATATAAGTGAATTTCTTAAAACCACTCCCACAGCAGCACTAAACGTAATTTTATACTTGTTGCCAATTGACTTATATGGTAAGCAACTAGCTGCGAAGTCAGCATTGATGCTCAGGGAACTTGCCCTCCTAAAAACATTCAATAAAGGACATACGACGAACATATATTAAACAGGTTTTCCACTATTCCAGCTACAACAGATTTTTTAACAGAGCTCTATTTACTTACCACAATATTCCCTTCTAAAGGGGACCGGGTCAAGGGTATGACAGATAATGAAAACAGAGTCAGTGTGCACGCTTGATGAACAGGTATGTGGAGGAGTTTATTTTGAAAGGCTGAGCATCAGTGCGCCCTTTCGCTTGCCTAATCACTATAGTGTCTTTCAGGAAGAAATTATAGCCATAAGACCCCTAACTACGAGGAAAGTATAGACATATACTCGGATAGTCAGGCAGTTCTTAATTCGTTAGTCAGTAAAACACTTGTCGAAAACGGTAGTTGAGTACCACAAAAATATTATGCAAATTATCGCAATATTTTAAAATATACTTGATCTGGGTCCATGGGCACTGAAATATAAAAGGTAATTGCAAAGCCGATGAGCTTTCAATATTAATGCTGTTAATGCCCTTTTTGCCCAAACAAACTAGACAAACTTGGCCTGAATAGAACCACGGCCGCGCAAAATCCGCACTGAATCTAAGGAGACAGGATATGAGAAATACGATAGGGGTACGTACGAGACATTGTCTAAATGGAAAGCATGCAGATAGACTGGGGGTACCACATAATAAATTTTGTCGAAGCTGTCAAGGTATTGAAGAAGAAGAAACCGGGGAAAACCTCCGGTGTAAATGCATTTCTCTATACAGAGAAAGGTTTTCCACGCTCGGATGATAAAAAAATGAAGAGAGAAAAAAATCATTAATTCAACATGTCGGTTCAGAGAAGATTCAGGAATGCTAAAGACGAGATCCAGTGGTATCACAATGGGCCTATTCGGCTTATGTGTGCCGGATGGCATCCACTCAACCTAACCTAGTGCGCCAAGTGAAGAAATTAACAAATATGGTATGTTTATTTAAAACTTCTACAAGGAAATTTGGCTCAAGCGCTAGCAAATTACAAATTAATGGGTTTTTTTGCATTTATCAAGATAAGGACCCTAACCACACATAACAAATAATATAAATATGGTTAATATATAATATAAATGTCCCAACAATGTTGGAATACAAATATATGAAAATATAAGGTTGTCAGAAAAGTCTTGCAGTATTTTTATTGAATTTTCAATTGTTCATAAAATTTTTTATAATAATGCGATTTAAGTCAAATATGCGCCGTTTTGTTCGAGGACGAGTTCCCAACGAGATCCCAACTTCATAATGCCCCTCTTATAGAAGCTCGCTTCCCTATTGTCAAAAAACTCGGAGAGCCAATTTTCACAGGACTCTCTTGTGGACAACTTCCGACTACCAAGCTCGTTCGCCATGGACAGAAATAGGTGGTAATCACTTGGTGCGAGATCCGGACTATACGGTGGATGCAAAAGAACCTCCCATCCGAGCTCCCGGAGCTTCTGGCGCGTCACCAAAGATGTGTGTGGCCTGGCGTTGTCCTGATGGAAGACAATTCGGCCTCTGTTGATCAAAGATGGCCTCTTCTGCATGAGTGCTGCATTCAAGCGGTCCAGTTGTTGGCAGTACAGGCCCGAATTGAGCGTTTGGCCATAGGGGAGCAGCTCATAGTGGATGATTCCCTGCCAATCCCACCAAACACACAGAAGAACCTTCCTGGCCGTCAGTCCAGGCTTGGCCACCGTCTGGGCAGCTTCACCGCTTTTCGACCACGACCGTTTGCGCTTCACGTTGTCGTAAGTGACCCACTTTTCATCGCCAGTCACCATCCGCTTCAAAAACGGGTCGATTTTGTTGCGATTCAGAAGCGATTCGCATGCATCCATCCATACGGGCAAAAATGTTTTTTTGCGTCAAGTCGTGTGCCACCCATACATCGAGCTTCTTTTTGAATCCAAGCTTCTTCAAAGGGCTTATGACGGTTTGATGACTCATGCCCAGCTCTTAGCCGATGCTACGGCTGCTACTATGCCGGTCTCTTTCGATCAATTCAGCGATTTTATCGCAATTTTCAACGACAGGCCTTCTGGACCGTGGCGTATCTTCGATCACCTCTGCACCAGAACGAAAACGTTGAAACCATCGTTGTGCGGTGGAAATGGAAACTGTATCGGGTCCATAAACTGCACAAATTTTATTGGCAGCATGAGATGCATTTTTGCCTTTATCGTAGTAGTACTGTAAAATATGCCGTATTTTCTCTTTATCTTGCTCCATGTTTGCGACGCTATAGCTCACGAACGACTAAAAGCAAACAACAATTAATCAAACACGTATTAGCACGTGAAAAGAGCTTTCCAAAAAGCTCTAGCGTGAACCGATGCGACGAATACAACTAGAACTACGCGCTTGCAAAGACAAGCTTGCGGAAATACCGCAAGACTTTTTTGACAACCTTATATTACATCCATAACAAACGTGATCTAAAAAAGGCGATACTTGAAGGGAACCAAATTAGTCCAGAATACATAAAAAATTGGTGAACTCCATGCCACATGACTTTAAGCTATAATTGATAATTAATGAAAAACACACTCTGTTTTTCCATTTTTCCAAAATATTATGAAATATAGAGCACTTTACTAAACAACTGTGTCTTCATCAAGTAAGGTGTTTTTTTTTTTTTTTTTGTTTGGTTAACGAAGGGGGAATCTTTCATAGATACCGTCAACTTAGACGGCATGCACGATTCATACTGCTCGCTAAGGGTACACCTCATTCGGGACCGCGCACAGTCAGTAATTTTCATACTGTCTGGACTTGCAAAACAGTACACCTACGTACTAAACCCTTAAACTCCGTCTCCTCCACCACTCTCCCTGCGGGACTGCTTCAACGTATTACTTCGCAGGGCTGGTTAGCTATATAGCTTCGTCAATGTCTATCGGTTAATGCGTCTCATTTGCTCAATGTATCTGAGTTCCTTCTGAACTCTAGTAGCGTATGCAGCTATCTCCTCCCACTTTTCTTCCGATTGCAACATGAACTCGACTACGTCAGTTGCATTTGGAATTATTCTTCCTGTTCTAAAGCGTGGGCAGTGGAAACTGGCATGTTCCACGTCTTCTTCTACATTGATACACACAGGGCAGTAGGGGCTGTCATCATGCCCGAACCTATGCAGATATTTCCTAAAACCTCCATGTCCAGAAAGGAACTGTGTCACATGGTAGGTTGTATCTCCAAAACTCCGATTTAGCCATGGTCGCAAATCGGGAATCAGTTTATAGGTCCATCGCCCTTTACTGGAGGTATTCCATCGGTCTTGCCACCTTGTTAGTGACACAAGCCGCTCTTCTTCTCTCACCGTTTTTTTATTTATTTCGGCATCCGCTGCACACCTGTCATAGACTCGCTTCATTTCACTCGCGAGAATGTCCGCTGGTATCATACCAGCTATGACAAACGCCGCGTCATCCGATATTGTTCTGTAGCCGCAACATGCCCTTAGGGCACTTAGCCTATATACAGACAAAAGCTTCCTTTTGTTATCCTTCAGTTCCGCCGCATTTGCCCAAACTGGGGCTGCATACAGGAGGACTGAAGTGGCCACATTTGCAAGCAAATTCCTTCTAGTTGACTTAGGACCACCTATGTTTGGTAGGATCCTTGAGAGTGCCGCTTGTATGCTAGCGGTTCTCTCTACCGCGTAGTCAATATGGGCCTTAAAATTTAACCTACAGTCTATCATAACTCCTAGGTATTTCACAGCCGGTTGTGTGTGAACAATTTGCTCTCCCACTCTGATTCTCATCTGCTCGACTTTTTTCCGACTTGTTATCAGAACCGTCTCCGTTTTCTGCTCTGCCAATTTGAGTCCCGCCTGTTCGAGCCAATCTTTCACCTGTTTTATCGCTCCATTCGTGATCTGTTCCACTTCCTGTATGTGCTTAGCCACCGTCACTATCGCTATATCATCCGCAAAGCCTATTATTCTTACCTCTCTGGGTACCGGTAAGCGAAGGACTTTGTCGTACATGATATTCGAGAGTACAGGACCTAGGACCGATCCCTGCGGCACGCCAGCAGTAACTTGGTACGTTTTTGTTCCAGCACTGCTCTCATACATCAGTTCTCTATCAGAGAAGTAACTCCTTAGTATCCTGAGAAGATACGGCGGAATGCCAATTTCGTACAGGCTATTCAAAATGTGCGACCAGCTTGCCGAGTTAAAGGCGTTTTTGACATCTAATGTGGTTGCAGCACAGTATTCCTTGGTGCCCCAACGCCACCGCTTTCCTTCTATAGCCTTAATAGCCGCTTTGACAACCGTAGTGACTGCGTCAATCGTCGAACGGTTTGCCGGAAGCCAAACTGCATTGTACTTAATGCTCCCTTCTCCTCTAGTATAGGCAATAGTCTATTGCAAATAATACGTTCGAGTATTTTGCCCGTTGTGTCCAGTAGGCAAATCGGCCGGTACGAGGACGGATCATCGGCTGTTCCTTTTCCTTTTGGAATCAACACAAGTCGTTGCAATTTCCACTGTGTAGGGAAAACACCTTCGTCTAGGCATTTTTGTAGTACCGCAACAAATATTTCGGGACGCAAACGGGTAGCCGCCTTAAGGGCTACATTTGGTATGCCATCCGGCCCCGGTGCTTTTCGGTCGCCGATTTTCTTGCACGCTTCCATTATCTCTATTGCGGATACGACTGGAATCTGTTGGGTATTTACGGTATCAGCAGATTCTAATCTATCTATACTCGGTCCCTGGGGAAATAGCGTCACTACAATTCGATTAAGAATAACTGGGCATACCACTGATGGAGCTCGTTGTCCCGCCAGTTTCTTTAGTACCATTTTGTATGCAGTATCCCATGGGTTTATGTCCGCATCGTTGCATAGTTGTTTAAAGCTCTCGACTTTACTTTTTTTAATCGCTTCTTGTAGTGCTTTCCTTGCCTTTCGAAAGTGCGCTAGCACCGTTTCATAGCAAGCTCTGCCCCTGGACCTTTGCATTTTACGCCGCGCTTGCAGACAGGTCCGTCTCAGTTGCGCTATCTCCTCAGTCCACCAATAGCAGGGCGCTCCTTGTCGATTTGGCCTTCTTATTGGCATTGCCGCGTCGCAAGCTTTAGACAAAATGCTCTTTAGTTGTGGAGCTTGCTCACTTGCTGTACCTCGCTCTAAACTTTGGTCGTTTAGGGCGTACCCAAAGGCCTCGGTGTCCATCTTCCTGTCATTCCACCTTGGTCCTACTGGCTTAGTTGCGCGTAATCTTTTATTCTTTGCCAGTTCGAATATAATTGCTTGGTGGTCACTGTGAGTGAATTCCTCACTTACTCGCCACTTGATTTTCTGCAAAAGTGAGCTGCTGACAAGTGTTAGGTCAATAATAGATCCCGTACCGGCCTTGCGATATGTAAGCGCGCGTCCATTATTTGCGATACTAATGTCTACTTTAGCAATGGCTTCTAGCAGGCTACGTCCTCTGGCGTTGGTAAGTCTACTGCCCCACTCGGTAGCCCATGCGTTGAAATCACCGCCAATTACTACTGGCGACCTAACTTCGACGTCCCGCGTGAGGTCATCTAGAAACTTTTCAAAGCGCTCTCGCGTCCATCTAGGCGGGCCATAGCAGCTATACATATAAATGTTGTCCACTTTAGCTCTTACGAAGCCCTCGACTTGGTCATAAGTCTCTTGGAGAGGGTGTTTGCGCGTCCAAATGACAGTTTCCATGTCTTTGCTGCAACACCATCTAGCGTCCTTTTTAACCCTAAAGGGGTCGCATATTAGGACTACCTCTGCTCTCTGCTCTAATGCCATCTGAGTAAGCAGGTCCTGTGCTGCTTCGCAGTGGTTTAAGTTAATCTGAATAACTCTCATCTCCTTTGGTCGCTCAGAGCTCTCTTGAAAACTGGGCATCTACCGCTGCCCGCTATATGCTTAAAATTGGACTCCCCCTGGCTTTGCAGAGCATGCATTCTGGGTCCTTGCTGCATTCTTTTGCGATGTGGCCTTCCTCGCCGCACTTTCTACACTGTTTCGAACGATCTGCTTTGTTTTTGCAGTCTCGCCGAATGTGTCCAAACTCCAAGCATTTAAAGCATCTAGTTAGTATTAGGCGTTCACGGATCCGGCAGTTTACCCAGCCCACTTTGACTCGTCCAGCAGCGAGAATTTTGTTCGCCTCTGCTTCTGTCAGGCTTAGGACTGCGGTCTGTGTGCCATTGAACGCTTTTCGCATATTTACTACCTCTACGGTAGATGCCTCAATGTCGAATTGATCGCATATTGCGCTTATGATGTCTTCCTTGGTAGTGATCTCGTCGATGTCTTTACACTCGAGAACCTTTTTTTGTGTTAGGCTCCGTACCGCCCCTCGTTCTCCTAGTGCATTGCCTATTATTGAGGTGAACTCTTTGGTTTGTTCACCCGCATTTGACAGCTGGATGAGTATTTCACCCTTTTGTGTTCGCCTTATTTTTGACACCATTTTGCCAAGTTCTCCGAGTTTGGGGTCGGATTTTACTGACTTCAGTATTTCCGCGTAGGAAGTTTCGCCCTTCGCTTCTATCACTATCGCGTCAGGTCTTACTTTCCTTGGTCTTGCATCCTTTGGCTTGGTTTTCTTAGCCACCGTTCTCCACTCAGTTGCATCCACTGTTTTAGTTTCCCTCCGTGTGGTGGAGGTAGGTGGTGTTCCAGTAACTTGCTGTACGTCTGTTCTGTTTTTCTCCAAGTTGGTCCGCTTAGGTTTTGGAGTCAAAACCGCACCATCCAATTTCCTCTTTGGGTCTGGGTTGTGCCTTAGCCAAAGGGATGTTTGCGAACCGCTGCTTTTTCTAATTACCTCCTTGGCTTTTTGGTCTCCCTGCTCGATGGCTGCCAGCTCGTATAATGCCTTGATACTCTCTATGGCATCTCTCATAGGCTGGTGTATAGAACGCCTTTCACCCTCCTCCAGCATTTCAACTAGGCTACGTATTTTCTCGCCTAGCCCGCAAAATGCTGTTCGCTTACTATCCGCGCTGTTCACGATCTTATCTTTCGCCACCTCAGTCTCCTTTTCGCGCGATGCAGCAGCAAGAACGGGGGATCTGAGTGTTTTTGATGTCCTCCGGAATGCATTGACTTCCGCCAATCCGACCTCATTAACTCTACTGCCGTTATTGCTGCCGTTGTTTTGGTCTGGCTCGTTGCCACTTAGTAATGTTGTTGTTTTTGTTGTTGTTTTGATTGTCTCCATTTTAAAGGGTCCCCACTCAGGTCCGTTATCTCTAATCGTAGTGTAGTTGCCTTATAACCCCATGGTTGTCTATACTATGTAGGGAGGCCATGCAAGGGTTGACACATGTCTTTATGGGTACATGTGTTCAGAGCCGGGTCAGCACTAACCAGGAAAAAATTCAACTGGACCTACACGACCAAGTAAATGATGACGCTTAGAGAGCGTTACCTGAGGCCTGCCATGGTTTTAACGGGACGGGGGCTACCGTGACATTAACCCAGGAGCCATTTCGGCAAGGTATCACCCTTGCCTACTAAAGTCCTAGAATAACACAGTAACCAGCCCATGTCGAACTAAATTCCTTTCCATTCCAGTTTGCCATAATTAAGATCTTACTGGTCTCGATCTTAATGGGGTCCCCCCCGCCGTTTACCATACCTGTTTCCCTCAGTCTATTATAGACTAACAGACTGGGGTGTGGATTTTAGTCGCCTCTTACGACAGGCATCCATTACCGCGGGAAAATTCTAACCCCTTTACTCGCTGGGGTAATCAAGTAAGGTGTGAGTGACTGTATGTGTTGCTATTTTGTATTGAACAAAGAGGAGATATGGTCGATGAACTAACTGAATATCTTGAATGTACCTAGGTATAAAGCCGATGTGCGAGAATGCGCTTTAGATGCTGTAGAAAAATTCCTATAATATAACTCAAAGCAACTTACCAAAAAAGCAGGTGAGTCATACGGTACGTTGATAATGTCACCGGCACTAATAAAAAATTGGTACCGAAGTACCTATATACCTACGTAGCATCATTATGTAAATAATGAGGTTGAAAATTTCATACATTGTACATACATTTCTTTGCGTAGCAGCATGAAAGCTGGGTGGCTGTCCTGATCGAAAATACTTAAATTAATATAGCAACTTAGTTTCTCTAATTGTTCAATAAGCGAGCTTCCAGTAAAAACATCGCTCCTAAAGCAAGTTTTTTACGAATGTTTGCAACTAGCCCATCAGATAAGCTTTTCTTTTTTCTTTTAATCTTACGTCACTTTATAAGGCAAAGGAAGGAATTATAAAATAAATGTCTGAAAAGTTTTGGTAAAGGACATTAAGGGCCCTCCTCCTATTCCTAAACGTGCTAAAATAAAGAACAAAAAAAAGAAAGAGTACTAAATTCAAAATCAAACAAATTCACAGGCAGTACTGATAGCTTGTAACATCAGATAGACAGACGGATATTTAGTCTTAACATAAAAAAGTTTGCCTGGTTTTTATATGATCTCAATAATATTTAAGTATGTTATGTCGAATTTAAGTGAAATGGGTAGCAGCACGTGGATCGGTTGGTCGAGTTTTAGTCTGTCGTTGTCTACCATATATACACGCATTTATCGAACAGTAAGCGGCCGCCGTAGCTGAATGGGTTGGTGCGTGATTACCATTCGGAATTCACAGAGAGAACGTAGGTTCGAATCTCGGTGAAACACCAAAACTAAGAAAAACGTATTGTATTGTTTGTCTGTGCTCGTCATTTGCACCAAATAAAAATAATTTTGCTTCAGAGATATGACGTTTCTTTCTTCTTTTTTCAAAATTTCCGTTATGTGGGAGGTGGTATGATTACTGACCGTTTTGCCCATTTTCAATACTTGGTGAAGAGTAATATGTGTACTTCATCACATTGATAAATATTAATTTTTGATGAAATTATCGTGCGTACGGACGGACAGATATGACTTAACCTCCTCCTCTCGTCATTCTGAGCATTTTGGTGAATATGTCAATATCTCGATTCGTTTATGCTGTTGCTTTCAACCGTAACCGTTTGTGAAGCAAATTAGGACGCGCGGGTATAAAAACGGATTATCTAAATAAAACATTTGATAAAAGAAATGATTTGGGATCGGCACCTATCTAAAAATCTATTAAGCCAAGTGAACAGTTCTTTTAGTTTGTTCGTTATATTTAGTTTTATTTTAGTTAGTATTATCTTTTTTGGATCGAATTTCCGCCGTAACTTTTCTGCGTTCTGAATTCCATTGTATAATTGCGCGATTGAAGAAGTTCTCGTTTTTTCTGGTATAGAACTTGATTAGCTCATTTCCTCTTAAAGTCAGCTTCGTATCAAGAAAATTGTGCAAATTTTTCAAAAGATGATATTTTCTTGGTGTCAGGTTTGGACTACAATACTCGTGCTATCGGAGTTCCTGGTGTCTTGTTAAAGATTAGTGCGGCCTGGTGGTGTTTTGATGAAACACAACATACTTTCTATACTTCTCCTCCTTAGTTGTCGATAATAGAGGCTCGTTCGGCGTAATGAATATTTCTCTTTCAATCTCACCAATTATACAGCAAACCGTCCGTTTGAGCCTATTTAATTCCATACAAAGGCTCACATGCATCAATTCATGTGGTATATCTATACAAATGGTTCCACATGATTTTCTAGTTATTCTTTTGTTGCAGGGCAATAGAATAAGTGGCCAAATGGCGGCCCAATAATAGCACTCCATGATTTTGGTGACATTTCCAATGATTGGCCTACCAGAGCATGTCTCATCTTCGACATCCATTACACAAGAACGAAATACTTGAAATGAAAGTATCCCTCTGCCAAAAGAAACTAAAAAGTTCGACCCAAATTGGGGGACATCAGAATTCGTTTTAGAGGTATGGTTCCTTCGACAAAGTTTCTTATTTTGATCCCTAGAATATGATTTTCACAGAGCAATGGGCGATTTTTGTGCCTCCCCACAAATCGACCCGGTATATTATACATAGTCTTGCCATAAATTCTGAGGCAAATTTTACAATGCATACGGCGCGAACAAATTCGCAGGAAAGAGTTCCGTTTTTTTTGTTTTTGTTCGTATGCATTGTCTACTCATAAATTATTCCCAGTTTCGTGGCAAATTTCGCTTGTTAACAATGGAGTGGGTAGCTAAGAAAAATCACATTGCAGTGACTGCATTATATATATAACTAGCAAACCCGGCCCCCTTCGCTGGGCACACTAAAATAAAATAGATATGGTTTAGAACAGAAAATATATGGTTTTCATATTATTTATTTCTTTATTCTTTATTCAAGCGCTTTGGCATAAACAATATTTTTTGTTTTTCTATTTGTTTTTAAGTAAATATAAAATATAAATTGAAAATCAGGAAAAAAAGAAGATTGTTTTTAAATTTCAAATCAACGCATATGAATAAACAATCGTCTTTCATCCATGAATTTTTCGTTTCAATTTATATGTTTTATTAAGCATTGGAGCTTTTTTAACCATTATCCATTTATATTTTTCAAAAAAAAAAAAAAAAAAACGAAAAAAATTGTTTTTTCCACGAACACATAATTTCATTCGGATTTCACATTAAATTCTCAAATTTCGTAAGAAATTATTCACTGTTCCAAAATCCACTCCAAAAAAATTCACAAACAATTTTTACATGTTGCACTTACGTTTTTTCCTTATGGCATCCAAATCAGAAAGAAATATTGACACATTGTAACTCACACTGTCAATTTGACAGTTCAGTTCCGCCCCAAGCGTTAAAAAAGTAAGCGACATTATGGCTGGCTCAAAAGAACGCTGTACCCGTTGCTACTGCTCCGACTTACAACCAAACTTTACGAAACCCATTTTCAATACTTACTTAACAATGTGCATAAGTTTGGTTTAATTCGGTGCAAAGACACGGCGGGTCCACGTTTTGGCATATATTTCGAGACCCTAGTCATCAAAAGGTATGAAAATTACCCCGTATTAAAGCACTTATCAACAGCTTTCATTTGATACCCATATTGTACATACACAACCAAAGGTTACCCGGGTCCACGTTTTGACCTATATCTCGAGACCCCAGTCACGGAGCGGCATGAAAAATACTCTGTACTAAGGCATTCACCAACAGCTTCAATTTGATATCCATATTGTACAAACACATTCTAGGGTCCACGTTCTGGTCTCTATCTCGAAACCCTAGTCACGGAGCGGCATGAACTAAAGCATTCACCAAGAGTTTCCATTTGATACCCATATTGTACATACACGTCCGAAGGTTACCCGGGTCCACGTTTTGACCTATATCTCGAGACCCTATCTACCAATAGGTATTCAAACTATACGGAAATCATCTTCAATACCTACTTAACAATGTGTGTAAGTTTGGTTTAATTCGGTTCAAAGACACGGCGGGTCCACGTTTTGGCATATATTTCGAGACCCTAGTCATCAATAGGTATGAAAATTACTCCGTACTAAAGCACTTATCAACAACTTTCATTTGATATCCATATTGCACAAACACATTCTAGGGTCCACGTTTTGGTCTCTATCTCGAGACCCTAGTCACGGAGCGGATGGAAATACTCTGAACTAAAGCATTCACCAACAGCTTCCATTTGATACCCATATTGTACATACACATCCGAAGGTTACCCGGGTCCACGTTTTGACCTATATCTCGAGACCCTATCTACCAATAGGTATCCAAACTATACGGAAACCATCTTCAATACCTCCTTAACAATGTGTGTAAGTTTGGTTTAATTCGGTGCAAAGACACGGCGGGTCCACGTTTTGGCATATATTTCGAGACCCTAGTCATCAATAGGTATGAAAATTACCTTGTATTAAATCACTTATCAACAGCTTTCATTTGATACCCATATTGTACATACATAACCAAAGGTTACCCGGGTCCACGTTTTGACCTATATCTCGAGACCCCAGTCACGGAGCGGCATGAAAAATACTCTGTACTAAAGCATTCACCAACAGCTTCAATTTGATACCCATATTGTACATACACATCCGAAGGTTATCCGGGTCCACGTTTTGACCTATATCTCGAGCCCTATCCACCAATAGGTATCCAAACTATACGGAAACCATCTTCAATACCTTCTTAACAGTGTGTGTAAGTTTGGTTTAATTCGGTGCAGACACGGCCGGTTAGCGAACACACACAAAAAGTTGACTTTATTTTATATATAAGATTTTTTTCAGTTTGTGTCCGAAAAATCCAAATATCTTACGGAACCCTATTTTTTCCAAAATAAAATGTAATCCATGTTACTCGTGGATAATGTAGTTTTCGAACGGTGAAAGAATTTTTAAAATCGGTCCAGTAGTTTTTGAGCCTATTCGTTACAAACAAGCAAACAAACAAACAAAGTTTTCCTCTTTATAATATTAAGTACTATATAGATAAATACACATGCCCCACAGAGTCTGCGTTTATCCGAATAGCCTTCTTAAATTTATTAAAAACAAAATAGAACATTATGATTAAATTGAAATCTTTACAATTTGTTTATTCACTACATTCCCAGCTTTTAAGGGCAAACAAAAAAAACAAGATTCCTCACTTCACTTTTTAGATAACGGGAAAATAACTTCAGCAGCATGTAAATGTGGCACCAAAAAGTCTGCGTTCAGCCTGTTTATTTTAATGATACCGTTAATTTTAAGATATTTTTCCTTGTTTATATTAATTTTTGATTGCGCATTACTTCGACTGAATGTTAACAAAGCTTAGTTGAACATTTTATTTATAACTGAAGATAATTAAAGAACATGGAAGGAAAGGGAAAAGAAATAAGGGTTTCTGAGAGGAAAATAATTATAAAAATGTGGAAAGACGGAAAAAGTTTCGGAAATATTGGAAAATCTTTTGGGAGAACGTATTCCTCTATTCAGCGAGTTGTAACAAATTTTCGGTAAACTGGAATTTTTACATCTGAGCCCAGGTCAGGGCGTCCGAAAAAATTGTTGACCCGAGAAAAGCGTTCTATAATCAACTTGGCAAAGGTTAACCCCCTGATTACATCCTCAAAATTAGTTGAAAACATAAATCAAACATTTAAAAAAAGTATTTGCGCTGAAACTGCCAGAAAAGTTCTACGTCAAGCTGGATACCATGGTAGAGTCGCCCGAAGAAAGCCTTTCATTTATCTTGTGAACAGTAAACGCATTCAGTTTGCTAATAAGTACATAAACAAGCCTCCCGAGTTCTGGAAAAAAGTAATATTTTCAGACGAAAGTAAATTTTGAATATTCGGAATAAAATGCCGTCAAATTGTTTGGCGAAAACCTGGAACTGCTCTTGAAAAGGAAAATCTTGTTGGCATGGTTAAGCACGGAGGTGGCGGGGTTATGGTTTGGGGCTGCATGGCGACAAATGGGGTGGGTCAGTTAGAATTTATTGCTTCGACGATGGAATTTAAAGCAAAGTGCAGAAAGTCTTGGCTTATTAAGAACATTTTGGTTTCAACAAGATAACGACCCGAAGCACACAGCCGAGATCGTTAAGCTTTGGCTCTTGTACAACGCCCCAAAATGGCTTAAAACACCGCCACAGTCCCCTGATCTTAACCCCATCGAGGATCTGTGGGATCTATTGGAAAAAAGAATTCGTCAGCAAGTGATTACTAGTAAAGAGGTTTTGCGGAGTGTCATGCAGGCAGAATGGAGGAAGATAACAGCAGAGGAAACATAGAAACTAGTAAGTTCAATGCCAAACAGGCTGTGTGAAGTCCTGAAGCAACGTGGATATCCAACAAAATATTAGAATTAATTTTTGCATATAGCATATCATGTATTTGTATTTGACTTTAAGACTGAACGCAGACTTTATGGTCGCTTTATTTACTTGTTACAGCCATTATTCACCGTTATCTAAAAACTTATGTGAGGAATCTTGAAATTTATGTTTGTTTTTGAAACTTAAACATATAATAAACATATAAATATATACAAATTTATAAAAATTATAAAATCAGGTTGTGTGTTTCATTCACTAAAAAGTTAAACGCAGACTTTGTGGGGCATGTGTATATATAATACACCCGCGCGTACACCCTATTTGGGTATTGGGCCGAGCTCCTACTCCTATTTGTGGTGTGCGTCTTGATGTTGTTCCACAAATGGAATGGAATGCATTACTGTCTGTCAAAAAAGTACGGGGAACTCTTCAGTAAAGCGCAAAATAATTGTTGAATCATCAAAACTTGTTTTGTCGCCTTCAAAATAGGCTCCATTCGAAGCAATACACATATGCCAACGATTAGTCCAGTCATCAAAGCTCCTTTTACACGCGTTTGAAGATATCTTCTTCACCTCCTTCAGTGAATTCTCCTCAATGGCCTCTATCCACTCAAAGCGGATTCCTCGGAGTGGCAATTTATGTTTTGGGAAAAGGAAAAAAATCACGGTGAGCTAAATCCGGTGAATACGATGGTTGTTCGATAGTATCAGTTCAGTTCAGACAGTTCAGTCCATAAGCTCGTGCGTATTTTACGCATAATTTCACTTGTGTACGATTTTTGCATACAAAAAATTATTTGCGGAATATTATATAACGGAACTATTTATATCTTTTTTTGATATATTGTGCATTCAACAAGTGATTTTAATCGCGGATAGAATCACGTGTTGTTAAAAAAGAAAATGGAATCTTCGACCGGGTATAAGAGGCATATTTTGTATTTTTTTTATAAAAGTGGTAAAAATGCAACAACTGCTGCTGCAGAAATAAACACTGTTCACGGAGAGGATACCGTGAGTGTAAGGACTGCGCAAAAGTGATTTTTTAAATTCCGAAATGGTAACTGCGACGTGGAGGATGCCCCGCGCGCTGGTCGTCCTGAAGTCTTTAACTCCGACGCCTTGCTCGAACTCGTAGAAGCTCAGCCAAATTTGACAGTCGATATGAAAGCTCAGAGGTTAAATTCATCGCATGGAGCAGTTCATAGGCACTTGGTTCAGTAGGGAAAGGTTTCAAAGCTGGGATAATGGGTTCCGCATAGGCTTTCCGCGCCAACCTTCAGCAGAGAGTGAATGTGTGTTCTCAGCTGCTGCAACGGCTTGAAAATAAAAGTTTTTTGAACCGTACCGTTACTGGTGATGAAAAATAGGACCTTTACAATAACCCTGTTCGCAAAAGCCAATGGGTAGATAAAGGTGGAACACCAGAACCGACCCCTAGAGATGGTCTTCACCCCAAGAAGATTATCCTGTCTATTTGGTGGGATATGGCCGGTATTCTTTATTATAAAATTCTAGAATCAAATCAGACGATAACTGCTGATTATTATTCCCATCAGCTATCAAACCTGAATGAGGCACTTAAAAAAAATCGACCGTCTTTAGTAAATAGACGCAAAGTTTTGTTTCACCACGACAACGCAAGACCTTATACCACAAGGCAAACATTAGGCAAGCTGAACGAGCTCGGATTGGAGCTAATGCCGCATCCACCATACTCTCCGGATATTGCACCTTGTGACTATCACCTTTTCCGTGGACCTCAATCCATTATGAGGAAAAAGAACTACTCCGCAAAAGAAGCTATAAAAAGGGATATCGAAGCATATTTTGGCTCCAAGGACAAACAATTTTTTGAGCAGTGAATTAAAAATTTGCCTAAACGTTGGGAAGACATTGTAAATAATGAAGGAAAATATATTATTGTAATAAAATAAAAATAAAATTTAAAATAAACATCTTTTTTATTAATTTTAAAACCACCTTTAAAAAACGCATGAACTTATGGGCTGACCTGATATTTGCCGAGTTTTTGGTCAAAGAAGTGTTTACAATTTGAGCCTTGTGAGACGGTGCGTTATCATGGTGCAAGATCCATGAGTTTTCTTTCCACAAACGTCGCATAACTTCCGAATAATTCTTTATTTACCGTAGAACCCTTTGGAACGAATTTCGAGTGCACAACACCATGATCCAGACCAGAATGAAAGAGAACGAGTAACACGACTTTCACTTTTGACCGACTTTGACGTGGTTTTTTGTATTTCAGCTCATATGGATAGCGCCATTCAGCCGCCTGTTGACTGCTTTGCATGTACCTTTCGCTAGTACTTCTCCAGTGTGCGGTTCAATTTTTCGACCATTCCATCTGAGTGAGGATGCAAGGATGTTGTACGTGTTTTCTTAATCTCCAACAAGCAACACATTTCTTTGAATACTGCGGATTCGAAGTTCCTTCCTTGGTCTGAATGCAACTCAATGGATACTAGCAACCGAGGCTTCCAATTCTGCACAAAAACCTCAGCTCAGGCCTCCTGGTTTGGTAGAACGTACACTTTTGGCCACTTACGGAATCACTTGTTGGAAACGGGCATGCAACATCCATGATCACTCGCTCAAATGGTGAACCTGCGTTGTATTGCTGTAATCCTCCTCTCCTACTTTGGGTCTTTCACTGCCAAACACTCCGCGCAATTTCAAATTCATTCTGCTACGGATTCTGTGCAATTTACTCAGTAACACCGCTGCTTAATCTGATCCAGCATTTTAGTGATACCCAGATGACACAGATCACGGGAATGGTTTCCATCTTCACCTTGACATAAGCGAGGCAGAGTTCCATCAATTATTTTAAGACTAGTCCACTGTACCCAATACACCTTAGCCACACGGCTTTCTTTCGATACTTCATTTTTATATGGTCTCTCTCCAGCGCCTTTCGCTTCCATAATATTTCTCAGGTTAGCATCATTCAATTGACTTCTAATTACACTTGGTTCCCACTCATCATCTGGTTGCAACTACATTAGTCTGATATCAACTACACTCAACAGCACAAGGTCGCCGAGGTAGTGCATCAACAGTTCCTCTTTTCGATGCTCGATCTCAAAGTCGTAATTTTGCAGCCTTTCGAACTACCGTGAAATTTGTCCTTCCGGATACTGGAGCAACCATCTCAGTGCTGCATGTTCGGTTGTTAAATGGAATCGTTAACCATACAAGCATTTTTTAAAATGTTTTCCGCACTCAACCACCGCTAACAGTTCTCGTCTGGCCACACAGTAATTTATCTGCGGCTTTCCAAGGACTCTGCTATAGTATGCGATCACTTTTTCTTGCTCATTGATGATCTGTGACAGTACTCCACCTATTCCGTATGCGCAGTATAAAGAATCTCTCTCAATTGCTGGAACGCTTCCGCCTGTGCTTTGTACCACACAAACGCGCAATTCTTCTTAGAGAGATTGTGGAGACTCCGGGCAATATTAGCGAACCCTGGAACAAAGCTACGGTAATAAGTGCACGGTCCTAGGAAACATCGCACTTCGTGCACATTTCTTGGTCGTGGCTAATCTTTTATTGCTTTTATTTACACTGTTTCCATTTTGATATTGGCACCTTATGTCCAAGATACGTGACTTCTGTTTTAAACAAGGCACACTTCTTCGGATTAAATCGCAATCCCGCGGAGGCAATGCGCTAAGGGACTTCCTCCAAATTTTTCAGATGATCACTAAAATGTTTACCCATGATGAAGATGTCACGATTGTAATCCTCGATTTCCACCTGCTAGTAACCACTTTTAAATCAAGCGTGGACAACCGGTGAGCTCCATGGGCTTATTGATGGCTCAATAATTCGACTTTACTGCATATTTTCGATTATCTGATTTTCTTCTTCGCGCTTTGCTAGCGGAACTCGACATGCACCTCAGCGAAATGACGTTGCTTCTCCTGTATCTATTCGATGTTTCACGATGGCAGACTTCCCAAAATCGCTGTTGATAGGTAGCCGTATTTTTTAGAAATTTCTTAGCTTTCGTTCTTTTACTGCTCTCGGCAACTCTTTCTTCTTGCAACCAAGTCCTTATAAAATGGCAGGTTTTTCTGCCTTTTTTCTGGAATCCTTCTCTTATAGCCTCTATAACCTGATATTTCTCAATTACAGCTCGTTTATCCAAAATAACTAGTGACTTGAAATTATGTACGGCCTCTCTTGTCTTTTTCCGTCTCCATTAGTGCCCTTCCCACAATTATGTTTGGAGTCTCCTTAGCTGCTTTTATGACCCACACTTCGCCTGTTCTACAGCCTGGTTACACATATGACTACTTCAGATTTTGGCAGAATCCGTTGACAGTGACCTTTCTGGACTGTACACTTGGCTAATAACCGGGGCTCAACGGTATCTCCATATTCTGACACGAAAGAACTCTTTTACCCAAATCCAACATAAATCCGTGCAGCAGCATGAAATTTACGCCAATTATTACTTCATCTGTGATTTCAGCCAGTAAAAATGGGTGCACTACTACCAAACCTCCAATAACGACTTCGCAAACTACCTCTCCAGAAATCATAGCTTTTTCTCCGGTAGCTGTCTGGAGCTTTGTAGCCAACCAATGGTTCCACATTACCATTAACCAAATCTGACCTGATGGTCGAGTTCGTTGCACCACCATTTACAGTTCTCCTTATCGTCAAGTTGTTGCTTGTCCGTCCAATTACGAAGCAGAGACTGCGGGGTATTCAGAGTTGGGAACCAGCTCTCGCCCCTTAGAGCTCGTTTTTTATAGTTTAATGACTGCTGTGCATCGGCAGCGCCATTGTCAGTTTCAGTGCTTCGCTTTCTTCCTCCTGGGTTCGTTTTCGGTTGGCTTCGTGGTATACTGCAATTGCCGGCCATATGTCCGGTCTTACCGCAGTTGTAACACTTTAAGTCCGAGCTTCTTCGTGTTAACTGAAGGGAGTCCTTGCCCTTATAACTTTCCTCCACCGAGGTAGGCCCTTCAACATCAATCGGATGGACTTTATGCTCTGGTTTGCTCGAGAGAGCTGCTGTTTACTGTGTCCGCGCAAACGACACTGTTTCAGCAAAGGTCCCCTTCGGTGTTGAGGATGCTGCCCGTTTCGGATCTCACTTCATCTTCTCAGCGAAGTGTGCGGTTTGCCAAATGTACCAACCGCTCAATCTCTGTCGCGTATTCCTGCAAGCTTTCATTTGTTTTCTGATAGCGATTCGTCAGTTCCATCTGGAACAGTTGTTGCCTGTGGTCACTCCCGTAACGTCTTTCTATTGCTGCCATCAGACTTTCATAGTTGTCCCAATGCAGCAACCTTGTCTGCAGTAATCCAGTGACTTGTTGCTGTTGTTGTTTGGAACTGGAGCTTAAATATCGGGAATGTTACAGTGCTGTCAAATAATGGTGATTTTACTTTCGGGCCATTGATTAACATATTCGGACGATTTAGTTGTAGTTCACAGAGGCGAGTCTTCACAGCATCTACCGCAGTCTTAATCGTTTCTAGTTGCGACGTCTGAGTCTTCTCTGCTTCCAATATGAATATACCCGTATCCTGTTTCTCCACCTACGCATTTTTGACCACAACTCCACTGACATTTGTGACAAGCCACGCTGTTCCGATTCCTTCTGGCGTAGCAGCAGCTTACTACTCAGCTGTCGCCGTGTTAAGATTTGCCAAATTATTTATACTGCGCTTTTCTCGGACCGATAGTGTTCTTTGACGCCCAGATTTGGGCTTGTATGTTACAATCCCGGTTTGCTTGTATTTCAGATACCCTAATTTCTTTTCCTTTGCTTTCCATTATTACTACTTTTAAATAAAATGTGCGATTGAGTTCGCCAGCCGATCAATCATAATGACAAATAAAGAAAAGTGCTTAAAAACGAAAAAAAAAATCCTAATAAAGTAACGCTATTATTAAAAGAAACAAACTGTATGCGGGCTTTCTGGTTGCTATATTTACATATTGTTGCATTTACTTATCGTTATATAAACGTTGAAGTAAGGATTCTTCCTATTTAGTTTTTGGTTTTGTAACTTCGACCGCCGTAGCCGCATATGTGGGTGCGTGACTGCCGTTCGGAGTAATAGGTTCGAATCTCCTTCGAAGAGCTTCGTCAAACACCCAAAAAGGGTGTAAGCGCCAATTAATATAAATAGCTTAAGAATGTAATCAAAGAGTAAATAAAAAAATATGTTTTTAACTATAAATTTATATTGCGTTTTTAATCAGTTTAAAAGTATTTGTAAAGTGTACGCAGACTTTATTAGCATCAGCTGCGGCGATTTTTGGAAGAACTAGCTAACCGTGGATTTTGCAAGTCAATATGATAGCTCAGAGGTTAAATTCATCGCATGGAGCAGTTCATAGGCACCTGGTTCAGTTGGGAAAGGTTTCAAGGCTGGGAAAATGGGTTCCGCATAGACTTTCCGTCGCCAACCTTCAGCAGAGAGTGAATGTGTGTTCTCAGCTGCTGCAACGGCTTGAAAATGAAAGTTTTTTGAACCGTATCGTTACTGGTGATGAAAAATAGGACCTTTACAATAACCCTGTTCGCAAAAGCCAATGGGTAGATAAAGATGGAACACCAGAACCGACCCCTAGAGATGGCCTTCACCCCAAGAAGATTCTCCTGTCTATTTGGTGGGATATGGCCAGTATTCTTTATTATAAACTTCTGGAATCAAATCAGACGATAACAGCTGATTATTATTCCCATCAGCTATCAAACCTGAATGAGGCACTTAAAAAAATCGACCGTCTTTAGTAAATAGACGCAAAGTTTTGTTTCACCACGACAACGCAAGACCTTATACCACAAGGCAAACATTAGGCAAGCTGAACGAGCTCGGATTGGAGCTAATGCCGCATCCACCATACTCTCCGGATATTGCACCTTGTGACTATCACCTTTTCCGTGGACCTCAATCCATTATGAGGAAAAAGAACTACTCCGCAAAAGAAGCTATAAAAAGGGATATCGAAGCATATTTTGGCTCCAAGGACAAACAATTTTTTGAGCAGTGAATTAAAAATTTGCCTAAACGTTGGGAAGACATTGTAAATAATGAAGGAAAATATATTATTGTAATAAAATAAAAATAAAATTTAAAATAAACATTTTTTTTATTAATTTTAAAACCACCTTTAAAAAACGCATGAACTTATGGACTGACCTGATATTTGCCGAGTTTTTGGTCAAAAAAGTGTTTACAATTTGAGCCTTGTGAGACGGTGCGTTATCATGGTGCAAGATCCATGAGTTTTCTTTCCACAAACGTCGCATAACTTCCGAATAATTCTTTATTTACCGTAGAACCATTTGGAACAAATTCCGAGTGCACAACACCATGATCCAGACCAGAATGAAAGAGAACGAGTAACACGACTTTCACTTTTGACCGATTTTGACGTGGTTTTTTGTATTTCAACTCATATGGATAGCGCCATTCAGCCGCCTGTTGACTGCTTTGCATGTACCTTTCGCAAGTACTTCTCCAGTGTGCGGTTCAATCTTTCGACCATTCCATCTGAGTGAGGATGCAAGGATGTTGTACGTGTTTTCTTAATCTCCAACAAGCAACACATTTCTTTGAATACTGCGGATTCGAAGTTCCTTCCTTGGTCTGAATGCAACTCAATGGATACTAGGAACCGAGGCATCCAATTCTGCACAGAAACCTCAGCTCAGGCCTCCTGGTTTGGTAGAACGTACACTTTTGGCCACTTACGGAATCACTTGTTGGAAACGGGCATGCAACATCCATGATCACTCGCTCAAATGGTGAACCTGCGTTGTATTGCTGTAATCCTCCTCTCCTACTTTGGGTCTTTCACTGCCAAACATTCCGCGCAATTTCAAATTCATTCTGCTACGGATTCTGTGCAATTTACTCAGTAACACCGCTGCTTAATCTGATCCAGCGTTTTAGTGATACCCAGATGACACAGATCACGGGAATGGTTTCCATCTTCACCTTGACATAAGCGAGGCAGAGCTCCATCAATTAATTTAAGACTAGTGCACTGTACCCAATACACCTTAGCCACACGGCTTTCTTTCGATACTTCATTTTTATATGGTCTCTCTCCAGCGCCTTTCGCTTCCATAATATTTCTCAGGTTAGCATCATTCAATTGACTTCTAATTACACTTGGTTCCCACCCATCATCTGGTTGCAACTACATTAGTCTGATATCAACTACACTCAACAGCACAAGGTCGCCGAGGTAATGCATCAACAGTTCCCCTTTTCAATGCTCGATCTCAAAGTCGTAATTTTGCAGCCTTTCGAACTACCGTGAAATTTGTCCTTCCGGATACTGGAGCAACCAACTCAGTGCTGCATGTTCGGTTGTTAAATGGAATCGTTAACCATACAAGCATTTTTAAAATGTTTTACGCACTCAACCACCGCTAACAGTTCTCGTCTGGCCACACAGTAATTTATCTGCGGCTTTCCAAGGACTCTGCTATAGTATGCGATCACTTTTTCTTGCTCATTGATGATCTGTGACAGTACTCCACCTATTCCGTATGCGCAGTATAAAGAATCTCTCTCAATTGCTGGAACGCTTCCGCCTGTGCTTTGTACCACACAAACGCGCAATTCTTCTTAGAGAGATTATGGAGACTCCGGGCAATATTAGCGAACCCTGGAACAAAGCTACGGTAATAAGTGCACGGTCCTAGGAAACATCGCACTTCGTGCACATTTCTTGGTCGTGGCTAATCTTTTATTGCTTTTATTTACACTGTTTCCATTTTGATATTGGCACCTTATGTCCAAGATACGTGACTTCTGTTTTAAACAAGGCACACTTCTTCGGATTAAATCGCAATCCCGCGGAGGCAATGCGCTAAAGGACTTCCTCCAAATTTTTCAGATGATCGCTAAAATGTTTACCCATGATGATGTCACGATTGCAATCCTCGATTTCCACCTGCTAGTAACCACTTTTAAATCAAGCGTGGACAACCGGTGAGCTCCATGGGCTTATTAATGGCTCAATAATTCGACTTTACTGCACATTTTCGATTATCTGATTTTCTTCTTCGCGCTTTGCTAGCGGAACTCGACATGCACCTCAGCGAATTGACTTTGCTTCTCCTGTATATATTCGATGTTTCACGATGGCAGACTTCCCAAAATCGCTGTTGATAGGTAGCCGTATTTTTTAGAAATTTCTTAGCTTTCGTTCTTTTACTGCTCTCGGCTACTCTTTCTTCTTGCAACCAAGTCCTTATAAAATTGCAGGTTTTTCTGCCTGTTTTCTGGAATCCTTCTCTTATAGCCTCTATAACCTGATATTTCTCAATTACAGCTCGTTTATCCAAAATAACTAGTGACTTGAAATTATGTACGGCCTCTCTCGTCTTTTTCCGTCTCCATTAGTGCCCTTCCCACGATTATGTTTGGAGTCTCCTTAGCTGCTTTTATGACCCACACCTCGCCTGTTCTACAGCCTGGTTCCACATATGACTACTTCAGATTTTGGCAGAATCCATTGACGGTGACCTTTCTGGACTGCACACTTGGCTAATAACCGGGGCTCAACGGTATCTCCATATTCTGACACGAAAGAACTTTTTTACCCAAATCCAACATAAATCCGTGCAGCAGCATGAAATTTACGCCAATTATTACTTCATCTGTGGTTTCAGCCACTACTACAAACCTCCAATAACGACTTCGCAAACTACCTCTCCAGAAATCATATATTAGCTTTTTCTCCGGTAGCTGTCTGGAGCTTTGTAGCCAACCAATGGTTCCACATTACCATTAACCAAATCTGACCTGATGGTCGAGTTCGTTGCACCACCATTTACAGTTCTCCTTATCGTCAAGTTGTTGCTTGTCCGTCCAATTACGAAGCAGAGACTGCGGGGTATTCAGAGTTGGGAACCAGCTCTCGCCCCTTAGAGCTCGTTTTTTATAGTTTAATGACTGCTGTGCATCGGCAGCGCCATTGTCAGTTTCAGTGCTTCGCTTTCTTCCTCCTGGGTTCGTTTTCGGTTGGCTTCGTGGTATACTGCAATTGCCGGCCATATGTCCGGTCTTACCGCAGTTGTAACACTTTAAGTCCGAGCTTCTTCGTGTTAACTGAAGGGAGTCCTTGCCCTTATAACTTTCCTCCACCGAGGTAGGCCCTTCAACATCAATCGGATGGACTTTATGCTCTGGTTTGCTCGAGAGAGCTGCTGTTTACTGTGTCCGCGCAAACGACACTGTTTCAGCAAAGGTCCCCTTCGGTGTTGAGGATGCTGCCCGTTTCGGATCTCACTTCATCTTCTCAGCGAAGTGTGCGGTTTGCCAAATGTACCAACCGCTCAATCTCTGTCGCGTATTCCTGCAAGCTTTCATTTGTTTTCTGATAGCGATTCGTCAGTTCCATCTGGAACAGTTGTTGCCTGTGGTCACTCCCGTAACGTCTTTCTATTGCTGCCATCAGACTTTCATAGTTGTCCCAATGCAGCAACCTTGTCTGCAGTAATCCAGTGACTTGTTGCTGTTGTTGTTTGGAACTGGAGCTTAAATATCGGGAATGTTACAGTGCTGTCAAATAATGGTGATTTTACTTTCGGGCCATTGATTAACATATTCGGACGATTTAGTTGTAGTTCACAGAGGCGAGTCTTCACAGCATCTACCGCAGTCTTAATCGTTTCTAGTTGCGACGTCTGAGTCTTCTATGCTTCCAATTTGAATATACCCGTATCATGTTTCTCCAGCTGCGCATTTTTGACCACAACTCCACTGACATTTGTGACAAGCCACGCTGTTCCGATTCCTTCTGGCGTAGCAACTGTCGCCGGGTCAAGATTTGCCAAATTATTTATGCTGCGCTTTTCTCGGACCGATAGTGTTCTTTGACGCCCAGATCTGGGCTTATATGTTACAATCCCGGTTTGCTTGTATTTCAGATACCCTAATTTCTTTTCCTTTGCTTTCCATTATTACTACTTTTAAATAAAATGTGCGATTGAGTTCGCCAGCCGATCAATCATAATGACAAATAAAGAAAAGTGCTTAAAAACGAAAAAAAAAAATCCTAATAAAGTAACGCTATTATTAAAAGAAACAAACTGTATGCGGGCTTTCTGGTTGCTATATTTACATATTGTTGCATTAACTTATCATTATATAAACGTTGAAGTAAGGATTCTTCCTATTTATTTTTTGGTTTTGTAACTTCGGCCACCGTAGCCGAATATGTGGGTGCGTGACTGCCATTCGGAGTAATAGGTTCGAATCTCCTTCGAAGAGCTTCGTCAAACACCCAAAAAGGGTGTAAGCGCCAACTAACCCTTTCGGGATATTGTTGCCATATGGCAACAGTAAACTTTAAAAAGCCGTCAACACTCTCCTGTAAAAAATATCAACTTTTCAAAAATTAAAGTTTAATGGTTAAACAGAAATAAAATAAATAATAACCGCCCATTATATATCGGTAATACAACATTTTTAAAGAAAGCCTTCTGGCATATAGCACTTCACTCTTAAATTTGTATTTTGCATTTTTAGATTTTGGAGGCATTTTGGGCAAATGTTTTCAACAATTTTTGAATAAAGTATATAGAAAAATGTTCAATCTGTCATTTGGCATATAAATATTTTTTCGCTCGCAGCTTTAAAAGCTGTGCTAATTTTTAAAACTAAGCTTGTTGCCATATGGCAACAAATTTCTCGTAAGGTGTTAACTTGCATTAGATTGTAGAAGTTTATTTGCGATTGAAACCAATACAAAACATTTGTTGCCATATGGCAAGCAAAAAGCACTTAACACAAGAAAAAAAAAAATGTATTTTTATTGTTATTGGCCCTAAAATAAATACTCAGGCAAAAATTTGGATTTTTTGGATGGCGCAATAAAAAGATGTGGCGAAAGGGTTAATATAAATAGCTTAAGAATGTAATCAAAGAGTAAATAAAAAAATATTTTTTAAACTATAAATTTATATTGTGTTTCTAATCAGTTTAAAAATATTTGTAAAGTGTACGCAGGCTGTATGGGCTATGTGTAGGTAAATTTTAAGCGAATTTGAATGCAGCTAATGTCAATTAAAAACTAGGTGATTAGTCTCGAAACTGATTTTCGAAAGTTAATATATTTCGGTGAGACTTAAAATGGTATAATATTAACATGCGTATATCAGAAGTTATGATATTTAGTAGAGTACTGACACGTTCAAACAGCGCTAAGGTAAACTTGTGAAAGCATTATTAGCATCAGCTGCGGCGATGTTTGGAAGAACTAGCTAACCGTGGATTTTGCAAGTCGATATGATAGCTCAGAGGTTAAATTCATCGCATGGAGCAGTTAATAGGCACCTGGTTCAGTTGGGAAAGGTTTCAAGGCTGGGAAAATGGGTTCCGCATAGACTTTCCGTCGCCAACCTTCAGCAGAGAGTGAATGTGTGTTCTCAGCTGCTGCAACGGTTTGAAAATGAAAGTTTTTTGAACCGTATCGTTACTGGTGATGAAAAATAGGACCTTTACAATAACCCTGTTCGCAAAAGCCAATGGGTAGATAAAGATGGAACACCAGAACCGACCCCTAGAGATGGCCTTCACCCCAAGAAGATTCTCCTGTCTATTTGGTGGGATATGGCCAGTATTCTTTATTATAAACTTCTGGAATCAAATCAGACGATAACTGCTGATTATTATTCCCATCAGCTATCAAACCTGAATGAGGCACTTAAAAAAAATCATTAGCATCATTCAATTGACTTCTTATTACACTTGGTTCCCACTCATCATCTGGTTGCAACTACATTAGTCTGATATCAACTACACTCAACAGCACAAGGTCGCCGAGGTAGTGCATAAACAGTTCCTCTTTTCGATGCTCGATCTCAAAGTCGTAATTTTGCAGCTCTTCGAACTACCGTGAAATTTGTCCTTCCGGATACTGGAGCAACCAACTCAGTGCTGCATGTTCGGTTGTTAAATGGAATCGTTAGCCATACAAGCATTTTTAAAATGTTTTACGCACTCAACCACCGCTAACAGTTCTCGTCTGGCCACACAGTAATTTATCTGCGGCTTTCCAAGGACTCTGCTATAGTATGCGATCACTTTTTCTTGCTCAATGATGATCTGTGACAGTACTCCACCTATTCCGTATGCGCAGTATAAAGAATCTCTCTCTTAATTGCTGGAACGCTTCCGCCTGTGCTTTGTACCACACAAACGCGCAATTCTTCTTAGAGAGATTATGGAGACTCCGGGCAATATTAGCGAACCCTGGAACAAAGCTACGGTAATAAGTGCACGGTCCTAGGAAACATCGCACTTCGTGCACATTTCTTGGTCGTGGCTAATCTTTTATTGCTTTTATTTACTCCTCGTCCATTTTGATATTGGCACCTTATGTCCAAGATACGTGACTTCTGTTTTAAACAAGGCACACTTCTTTGGATTAAATCGCAATCCCGCGGAGGCAATGCGCTAAAGGACTTCCTCCAAATTTTTCAGATGGTCGCTAAAATGTTTACCCATGATGAAGATGTCACGATTGTAATCCTCGATTTCCACCTGCTAGTAACCACTTTTAAATCAAGCGTGGACAACCGGTGAGCTCCATGGGCTTATTGATGGCTCAATAATTCGACTTTACTGCATATTTTCGATTATCTGATTTTCTTCTTCGCGCTTTGCTAGCGGAACTCGACATGCACCTCAGCGAATTGACGTTGCTTCTCCTGTATCTATTCGATGTTTCACGATGGCAGACTTCCCAAAATCGCTGTTGATAGGTAGCCGTATTTTTTAGAAATTTCTTAGCTTTCGTTCTTTTACTGCTCTCGGCTACTCTTTCTTCTTGCAACCAAGTCCTTATAAAATTGCAGGTTTTTCTGCCTGTTTTCTGGAATTCTTCTCTTATAGCTTCTACAGCCTGACATTTCTCAAGTACAGCTCGTTTATCCAAAATAACTAGTGACTTGAAATTATGTACGGCCTCTCTTGTCTTTTTCCGTCTCCATTAGTGCCCTTCCCACGATTATGTTTGGAGTCTCCTTAGCCGCTTTTATGACCCACACTTCGCCTGTTTTACAGCCTGGTTCCACATATGACTACTTCAGATTTTGGCAGAATCCGTTGACGGTGACCTTCCTGGACTGTACACTTGGCTAATAACCGGGGCTCAACGGTATCTCCATATTCTGACACGAAAGAACTTTTTTACCCAAATCCAACATAAATCCGTGCAGCAGCATGAAATTTACGCCAATTATTACTTCATCTGTGGTTTCAGCCACTACTAACAAACCTCCAAAAACGACTTCGCAAACTACCTCTCCAGAAATCATAGCTTTTTCTCCGGTAGCTGTCTGGAGCTTTGTAGCCAACCAATGGTTCCACATTACCATTAACCAAATCTGACCTGATGGTCGAGTTCGTTGCACCACCATTTACAGTTCTCCTTATCGTCAAGTTGTTGCTTGTCCGTCCAATTACGAGGCAGAGACTGCGGGGTATTCAGAGTTGGGAACCAGCTCTCGCCCCTTAGATCTCGTTTTTTATAGTTTAATGACTGCTGTGCATCGGCGGCGCCATTGTCAGTTTCAGTGCTTCGCTTTCTTCCTCCTGGGTTCGTTTTCGGTTGGCTTCGTGGTATACTGCAATTGCCGGCCATATGTCCGGTCTTACCGCAGTTGTAACACTTTAAGTCCGAGCTTCTTCGTGTTAACTGAAGGGAGTCCTTGCCCTTATAACTTTCTTCCACCGAGGTAGGCCCTTCAACATCAATCGGAAGGACTTTATGCTCTGGTTTGCTCGAGAGAGCTGCTGTTTACTGTGTCCGCGCAAACGACACTGTTTCAGCAAAGGTCCCCTTCGGTGTTGAGGATGCTGCCCGTTTCGGATCTCACTTCATCTTCTCAGCGAAGTGTGCGGTTTGCCAAATGTACCAACCGCTCAATCTCTGTCGCGTATTCCTGCAAGCTTTCATTTGTTTTCTGATAGCGATTCGTCAGTTCCATCTGGAACAGTTGTTGCCTGTGGTCACTCCCGTAACGTCTTTCTATTGCTGCCATCAGACTTTCATAGTTGTCCCAATGCAGCAACCTTGTCTGCAGTAATCCAGTGACTTGTTGCTGTTGTTGTTTGGAACTGGAGCTTAAATATCGGGAATGTTACAGTGCTGTCAAATAATGGTGATTTTACTTTCGGGCCATTGATTAACATATTCGGACGATTTAGTTGTAGTTCACAGAGGCGAGTCTTCACAGCATCTACCGCAGTCTTAATCGTTTCTAGTTGCGACGTCTGAGTCTTCTATGCTTCCAATTTGAATATACCCGTATCCTGTTTCTCCAGCTGCGCATTTTTGACCACAACTCCACTGACATTTGTGACAAGCCACGCTGTTCCGATTCCTTCTGGCGTAGCAGCTGTCGCCGGGTTAAGATTTGCCAAATTATTTATGCTGCGCTTTTCTCGGACCGATAGTGTTCTTTGACGCCCAGATCTGGGCTTATATGTTACAATCCCGGTTTGCTTGTATTTCAGATACCCTAATTTCTTTTCCTTTGCTTTCCATTATTACTACTTTTAAATAAAATGTGCGATTGAGTTCGCCAGCCGATCAATCATAATGACAAATAAAGAAAAGTGCTTAAAAACGAAAAAAAAATCCTAATAAAGTAACGCTATTATTAAAAGAAACAAACTGTATGCGGGCTTTCTGGTTGCTATATTTACATATTGTTGCATTAACTTATCGTTATATAAACGTTGAAGTAAGGATTCTTCCTATTTATTTTTTGGTTTTGTAACTTCGGCCACCGTAGCCGAATATGTGGGTGCGTGACTGCCATTCGGAGTAATAGGTTCGAATCTTCTTCGAAGAGCTTCGTCAAACACCCAAAAAGGGTGTAAGCGCCAATTAACCCTTTCGGGATATTGTTGCTATATGGCAACAGTAAACTTTAAAAGGCCGTCAACACTCTCCTGTAAAAAATATCAACTTTTCAAAAATTAAAGTTTAATGGTTAAACAGAAATAAAATAAATAATAACCGCCCATTATATATCGGTAATACAACATTTTTAAAGAAAGCCTTCTGGCATATAGCACTTCACTCTTAAATTTGTATTTTGCATTTTTAGATTTTGGAGGCATTTTGGGCAAATGTTTTCAACAATTTTTGAATAAAGTATATAGAAAAATGTTCAATCTGTCATTTGGCATATAAATATTTTTTCGCTCGCAGCTTTAAAAGCTGTGCTAATTTTTAAAACTAAGCTTGTTGCCATATGGCAACAAATTTCTCGTAAGGTGTTAACTTGCATTAGATTGTAGAAGTTTATTTGCGATTGAAACCAATACAAAACATTTGTTGCCATATGGCAAGCAAAAAGCACTTAACACAAGAAAAAAAAAAATGTATTTTTATTGTTATTGGCCCTAAAATAAATACTCAGGCAAAAATTTGGATTTTTTGGATGGCGCAATAAAAAGATGTGGCGAAAGGGTTAATATAAATAGCTTAAGAATGTAATCAAAGAGTAAATAAAAAAATATTTTTTAAACTATAAATTTATATTGTGTTTCTAATCAGTTTAAAAATATTTGTAAAGTGTACGCAGGCTGTATGGGCTATGTGTAGGTAAATTTTAAGCGAATTTGAATGCAGCTAATGTCAATTAAAAACTAGGTGATTAGTCTCGAAACTGATTTTCGAAAGTTAATATATTTCGGTGAGACTTAAAATGGTATAATATTAACATGCGTATATCAGAAGTTATGATATTTAGTAGAGTACTGACACGTTCAAACAGCGCTAAGGTAAACTTGTGAAAGCATTATTAGCATCAGCTGCGGCGATGTTTGGAAGAACTAGCTAACCGTGGATTTTGCAAGTCGATATGATAGCTCAGAGGTTAAATTCATCGCATGGAGCAGTTAATAGGCACCTGGTTCAGTTGGGAAAGGTTTCAAGGCTGGGAAAATGGGTTCCGCATAGACTTTCCGTCGCCAACCTTCAGCAGAGAGTGAATGTGTGTTCTCAGCTGCTGCAACGGTTTGAAAATGAAAGTTTTTTGAACCGTATCGTTACTGGTGATGAAAAATAGGACCTTTACAATAACCCTGTTCGCAAAAGCCAATGGGTAGATAAAGATGGAACACCAGAACCGACCCCTAGAGATGGCCTTCACCCCAAGAAGATTCTCCTGTCTATTTGGTGGGATATGGCCAGTATTCTTTATTATAAACTTCTGGAATCAAATCAGACGATAACTGCTGATTATTATTCCCATCAGCTATCAAACCTGAATGAGGCACTTAAAAAAAATCATTAGCATCATTCAATTGACTTCTTATTACACTTGGTTCCCACTCATCATCTGGTTGCAACTACATTAGTCTGATATCAACTACACTCAACAGCACAAGGTCGCCGAGGTAGTGCATAAACAGTTCCTCTTTTCGATGCTCGATCTCAAAGTCGTAATTTTGCAGCTCTTCGAACTACCGTGAAATTTGTCCTTCCGGATACTGGAGCAACCAACTCAGTGCTGCATGTTCGGTTGTTAAATGGAATCGTTAGCCATACAAGCATTTTTAAAATGTTTTACGCACTCAACCACCGCTAACAGTTCTCGTCTGGCCACACAGTAATTTATCTGCGGCTTTCCAAGGACTCTGCTATAGTATGCGATCACTTTTTCTTGCTCAATGATGATCTGTGACAGTACTCCACCTATTCCGTATGCGCAGTATAAAGAATCTCTCTCTTAATTGCTGGAACGCTTCCGCCTGTGCTTTGTACCACACAAACGCGCAATTCTTCTTAGAGAGATTATGGAGACTCCGGGCAATATTAGCGAACCCTGGAACAAAGCTACGGTAATAAGTGCACGGTCCTAGGAAACATCGCACTTCGTGCACATTTCTTGGTCGTGGCTAATCTTTTATTGCTTTTATTTACTCCTCGTCCATTTTGATATTGGCACCTTATGTCCAAGATACGTGACTTCTGTTTTAAACAAGGCACACTTCTTTGGATTAAATCGCAATCCCGCGGAGGCAATGCGCTAAAGGACTTCCTCCAAATTTTTCAGATGGTCGCTAAAATGTTTACCCATGATGAAGATGTCACGATTGTAATCCTCGATTTCCACCTGCTAGTAACCACTTTTAAATCAAGCGTGGACAACCGGTGAGCTCCATGGGCTTATTGATGGCTCAATAATTCGACTTTACTGCATATTTTCGATTATCTGATTTTCTTCTTCGCGCTTTGCTAGCGGAACTCGACATGCACCTCAGCGAATTGACGTTGCTTCTCCTGTATCTATTCGATGTTTCACGATGGCAGACTTCCCAAAATCGCTGTTGATAGGTAGCCGTATTTTTTAGAAATTTCTTAGCTTTCGTTCTTTTACTGCTCTCGGCTACTCTTTCTTCTTGCAACCAAGTCCTTATAAAATTGCAGGTTTTTCTGCCTGTTTTCTGGAATTCTTCTCTTATAGCTTCTACAGCCTGACATTTCTCAATTACAGCTCGTTTATCCAAAATAACTAGTGACTTGAAATTATGTACGGCCTCTCTTGTCTTTTTCCGTCTCCATTAGTGCCCTTCCCACGATTATGTTTGGAGTCTCCTTAGCCGCTTTTATGACCCACACTTCGCCTGTTTTACAGCCTGGTTCCACATATGACTACTTCAGATTTTGGCAGAATCCGTTGACGGTGACCTTCCTGGACTGTACACTTGGCTAATAACCGGGGCTCAACGGTATCTCCATATTCTGACACGAAAGAACTTTTTTACCCAAATCCAACATAAATCCGTGCAGCAGCATGAAATTTACGCCAATTATTACTTCATCTGTGGTTTCAGCCACTACTAACAAACCTCCAAAAACGACTTCGCAAACTACCTCTCCAGAAATCATAGCTTTTTCTCCGGTAGCTGTCTGGAGCTTTGTAGCCAACCAATGGTTCCACATTACCATTAACCAAATCTGACCTGATGGTCGAGTTCGTTGCACCACCATTTACAGTTCTCCTTATCGTCAAGTTGTTGCTTGTCCGTCCAATTACGAGGCAGAGACTGCGGGGTATTCAGAGTTGGGAACCAGCTCTCGCCCCTTAGATCTCGTTTTTTATAGTTTAATGACTGCTGTGCATCGGCGGCGCCATTGTCAGTTTCAGTGCTTCGCTTTCTTCCTCCTGGGTTCGTTTTCGGTTGGCTTCGTGGTATACTGCAATTGCCGGCCATATGTCCGGTCTTACCGCAGTTGTAACACTTTAAGTCCGAGCTTCTTCGTGTTAACTGAAGGGAGTCCTTGCCCTTATAACTTTCTTCCACCGAGGTAGGCCCTTCAACATCAATCGGAAGGACTTTATGCTCTGGTTTGCTCGAGAGAGCTGCTGTTTACTGTGTCCGCGCAAACGACACTGTTTCAGCAAAGGTCCCCTTCGGTGTTGAGGATGCTGCCCGTTTCGGATCTCACTTCATCTTCTCAGCGAAGTGTGCGGTTTGCCAAATGTACCAACCGCTCAATCTCTGTCGCGTATTCCTGCAAGCTTTCATTTGTTTTCTGATAGCGATTCGTCAGTTCCATCTGGAACAGTTGTTGCCTGTGGTCACTCCCGTAACGTCTTTCTATTGCTGCCATCAGACTTTCATAGTTGTCCCAATGCAGCAACCTTGTCTGCAGTAATCCAGTGACTTGTTGCTGTTGTTGTTTGGAACTGGAGCTTAAATATCGGGAATGTTACAGTGCTGTCAAATAATGGTGATTTTACTTTCGGGCCATTGATTAACATATTCGGACGATTTAGTTGTAGTTCACAGAGGCGAGTCTTCACAGCATCTACCGCAGTCTTAATCGTTTCTAGTTGCGACGTCTGAGTCTTCTATGCTTCCAATTTGAATATACCCGTATCCTGTTTCTCCAGCTGCGCATTTTTGACCACAACTCCACTGACATTTGTGACAAGCCACGCTGTTCCGATTCCTTCTGGCGTAGCAGCTGTCGCCGGGTTAAGATTTGCCAAATTATTTATGCTGCGCTTTTCTCGGACCGATAGTGTTCTTTGACGCCCAGATCTGGGCTTATATGTTACAATCCCGGTTTGCTTGTATTTCAGATACCCTAATTTCTTTTCCTTTGCTTTCCATTATTACTACTTTTAAATAAAATGTGCGATTGAGTTCGCCAGCCGATCAATCATAATGACAAATAAAGAAAAGTGCTTAAAAACGAAAAAAAAATCCTAATAAAGTAACGCTATTATTAAAAGAAACAAACTGTATGCGGGCTTTCTGGTTGCTATATTTACATATTGTTGCATTAACTTATCGTTATATAAACGTTGAAGTAAGGATTCTTCCTATTTATTTTTTGGTTTTGTAACTTCGGCCACCGTAGCCGAATATGTGGGTGCGTGACTGCCATTCGGAGTAATAGGTTCGAATCTTCTTCGAAGAGCTTCGTCAAACACCCAAAAAGGGTGTAAGCGCCAATTAACCCTTTCGGGATATTGTTGCTATATGGCAACAGTAAACTTTAAAAGGCCGTCAACACTCTCCTGTAAAAAATATCAACTTTTCAAAAATTAAAGTTTAATGGTTAAACAGAAATAAAATAAATAATAACCGCCCATTATATATCGGTAATACAACATTTTTAAAGAAAGCCTTCTGGCATATAGCACTTCACTCCTAAATTTGTATTTTGCATTTTTAGATTTTTGAGGCATTTTGGGCAAATGTTTTCAACAATTTTTGAATAAAGTATATAGAAAAATGTTCAATCTGTCATTTGGCATATAAATATTTTTTCGCTCGCAGCTTTAAAAGCTGTGCTAATTTTTAAAACTAAGCTTGTTGCCATATGGCAACAAATTTCTCGTAGGGTGTTAACTTGCATTAGATTGTAGAAGAAATTTATTTGCGATTGAAACCAATACAAAACATTTGTTGCCATATGGCAACATTAAAAAAAAAGCACTTAACACAAGAAATAAAAAAAAAATGTATTTTTATTGTTATTGGTCCTAAAATAAATACTCAGGCAAAAATTTGGATTTTTTGGATGGCGCAATAAAAAGATGTGGCGAAAGGGTTAATATAAATAGCTTAAGAATGTAATCAAAGAGTAAATAAAAAAATATGTTTTTAAAAATATTTGTAAAGTGTACGCAGACTTTATGGGCTATGTGTAGGTAAATTTTAAGCGAATTTGAATGCAGCTAATGTCGATTAAAAACTAGGTGATTAGTCTCGAAACTGATTTTCGAAAGTTATTTCGGTGAGACTTAAAATGGTATAATATTAACATGCGTGTATCAGAAGTTATGATATTTAGTAGAGTACTGACACTTTCAAACAGCGCTAAGGTAAACTTGTGAAAGCATTATTAGCATCAGCTGCGGCGATGTTTGGAAGAACTAGCTAACCGCGGATTTTGCAAGTCGATACGATAGCTCAGAGGTTAAATTCATCACATGGAGCAGTTCATAGGCACCTGGTTCAGTTGGGAAAGGTTTCAAGGCTGGGAAAATGGGTTCCGCATAGACTTTCCGTCGCCAACCTTCAGCAGAGAGTGAATGTGTGTTCTCAGCTGCTGCAACGGCTTGAAAATGAAAGTTTTTTGAACCGTATCGTTACTGGTGATGAAAAATAGGACCTTTACAATAACCCTGTTCGCAAAAGGTAATGGGTAGATAAAGATGGAACACCAGAACCGACCCCTAGAGATGGTCTTCACCCCAAGAAGATTCTCCTGTCTATTTGGTGGGATATGGCCGGTATTCTTTATTATAAACTTCTGGAATAAAATCAGACGATAGGTTAGGTTAGGTTATGGTGGTAGTCGGTTTGCACGACCAACTCACTTAGACCTTACAGGTCCGTTGTGATACCACTGTGCTACACGGGAACCTCATTTATCTTCCTTCGTGGAACCATTTCGTGGCTCTTATGAAGCGTAGTATTGATGCCAACCCCACGCCAGATAGTTCTGTAAGAGAATTAAAAAGTATTTACCTAGACAACCTGCTCTGATTTTAGCTAGGGCTGGACAATTGCAAAGGAAGTGCTCAACTGTTTCTTCCTCTTCCTCATCTTCTGCAATATTCATGGGAGAAAACTCCTAGTCTCGAGGATTGCCTGCCAAATAGCCAGTGACCGGTTAAACAAGCCACGACCTTCGAGATATTGTCTCTTGAGAGACTAAGCAGTTCCTTTGTTCTTTTCTTGTTTATTTGCGCCCATAGTAGCCTAGCTGTTAGACACGTATCTTCATTTCTCCATGACCTATTGGCCTCTTGGATAAAGTGGTTTTTTATTATTAGTTTACTCGTGGCCATGGGTATTCCAATGGTACTTTTATCACTCAGCAGTTGGAGAGCGGTACCCTTTCTGGCTAGCTCATCTGCTTTACAGTTTCCCTCAATATCTCTATGTCCCGGAACCCAAATAAGGCTGACCTTGAATACGTCACTAATATCATTTAGAGCTGCCCGGCATTCCTGTGCAACCTTCGATCTTAGTAAAGCCGCATTCATTGATTTGATGGCCGCCTGGCTATCCGATTATATATTTATAATCGTTTTTGTTACGGCGTGCGTATTTAGGTATGTAGCCACTTCTTTTATAGCTAGTACCTCTGCCTGATAGACGCTGCAGTAGTCTGGTAGTCGAACGGATAGTTCCAGTCCTAATTCCTTCGGGAAAACTCCGTAGCCAACCTTGTCGTCTAGCTTGGAGCCATCTGTATAAAAGTTTAATTCTCCCCTTCTCCATGGCCTTGTTGTATGCCACTCCCTTCTTGACGGTATACTCGTCTTGAAGAGCCTTTCGAAGTTGAGTCTAGGGATAGAGTAGTCTATTTCTTGTTTATGACTATTCAGAGAGTGCAAAATGGAAGCGTGGCCAAAGCACCGGTCTTTCCATAGCGCCATACATTTTAGTCTGAGCGCCGAGGCGGCGGCCACGTGTTTTCCTACCAGATTTAGGGCAGGTAAGTTGATTAGCACTTCGAGCGCTTTGTTTGGAGTAGTCCTTAAAGCGCCAGAGATGCATAAAAAAGCTGTTCTTTGGACCTTACTCATGATTTTAGCGTAAGTCGAATTTTGAGCAGATGGCCACTATACAAGTATTCCGTACATTAAGATTGGCCTAACTACCGAAGTATAGAGCCAGTGCGTAATACGGGGTGTTAGTCCCCATTTGATACCGACCGCTTTTTTGCAAGTGTATAATGCAACGTTGGCCTTCTTTACTCTTTCCTCAATATTAGATTTCCACGTGAGTTTCCTGTCTAATATGAGTCCTAGGTACTTGACGTTCTCTTTCAAAGGAATCTCCACACTCTTAAAAATTAGCGGGGAGATTATAGGGAGCCTATGTTTCTTTGTAAAGAGAATTATTTGAGTTTTTGAGGGGTTTATATCGAGTCCCCTGCTCTCAGTCCAGCTTCTAAGCGTGGCCATGTTAGAGCGCAGAATATCCATAAGGGTATTAGGATATTTGCCTTTAACGGCGATTGCTACGTCATCTGCGTAAGCTGTGACGTGGCAACCCCCTCTTTCCAGGGTCAGTAACAGGGAGTTTACTGCCAAAATCCAAAGAAGAATGGAGAGGACTCCACCTTGCGGTGTGCCTCTGCAGACCTGTCTGCTTAGAGTAGTGCTTCCTAATTTAGCCGTTACTTTTCTTTTGATTAGTATATCTTCTATCAGGGCTACGACATGTGGTTCAACTCCAAAATCTTCTAATGAATCTACTATAGCGTTTGCATTTATATTGTTGAAGGCGCCTTCTATGTCTACGAAAGCAACCAATGCAAACTCTTTGTCTGATAAGCTTTTTCCACCAACCCGACGAGTGAGTGTAAGGCGGTTTCTGTGGACTTCCCTTTAGTATAGGCATGTTGCGCCAAAGAGAGCCTATTTAAAGGCACGACACCCCGTATGTATTCATCTATTATTCTCTCCAAGATCTTGAGAAGAAAAGACGTTAGACTAATGGGTCTGAAGTCTTTAGGGTTAGTGTGTGAGGACCTACCTGCCTTGGGTATGAAGGAGGCTTTTGCCTCCCTTCATCCTAGCGGTATGTAGCCCATGTTAAGACAACTTCTAATGACAATTTTGATAAACGTTAGTACAATGCCCCGTGATTGCTGCAGTTCAGCGGGGTAGATACCGTTTATTCCTGGCGATTTATAAGGACCAAAAGTATTAATAGCCCATTCGATTTTTGAGTGTGTAACTAAGAGATTTCCTAGGTCGGATTGCCTTTCATTATTGGCGGAATGGTTTTGTTCCATCGGCGTATTTCCTGGAAAGTGTGTGTCTAGGAGAAGACCTAACGATTCCTCACTTGACGTGGTCCATGTATTCCCTTGACTTTGTAGGTAGCCTAAGTTGCATGGCGTCTTTGAGAGAATTTTTCTTAATCTGGCCGCTTCTGAAGTCTCTTCAATTTCTTTGCAATAATTTTGCCATGATTCCCGCTGCGCAGTTCTAACTGCTTTTTTGTAGTTTTTCAATTCAGCCTTATAGGCTTGCCAGTCCTCTGACCTTCTCGTGGCCTTGGCCAGATTAAATAGTTTTCTATGGGATTCTCGTAGTGAGGTTAGCTGCTTGGACTACCAACGTGGTTTAGACTTCCCTCTGGGTCGGACAACCGGACAGCTGGCTGCTAACGAGCTATTCATTGCTTTAGTTACCTGATTAACCAGTTTATCCAACTCCCCACAAGTAGTGGGTTTTTTGGGGGCTTTCTTTGGCAGTAGAGCTCTTAATTTTTTATTGTAAACTCCCCAGTCAGTTTTCCGTATATTCCTGAACTGACTAACTTGGGGAGACCTAGTGTCGATTTCGAATTCAATATACCGATGGTCTGAGAACGAATTTTCGTTTGAAACTCGCCATCTTTTAATGTGATTAGAGAACATGTCGGAAGCCAGGGTGATGTCCAAAACTTCCACTCTGTTCATAGTAACAAAAGTCGGCTCTGAGCCTAAATTCAAAACACTAATTTTATTTTCTAAGATAAAGTCCAGTAGTGACTCACCTCTAGAGTTAGTGTCGCTGCTCCCCCACAGGATGTTGTGAGCATTTGCGTCGCAGGAGACAACCAAATGTTTGTTCTTCCGGGCTGTCTCTTGCACCAGAGTACGGACTTCGTCCGGCGGAGCATCTCTGTCATAGGCCATATAGGCGGAGGCTAGCCAAAAACCGGTTTTCCCGAGCTCGGTGCTTGCCGCCACCATGTCGCCGCTACTAAGCTGTGGGAGCAAGAAGATATTTATATTATTTTTAGCGAGGATGCAGCTACGAATCTTACCTCTGTGTTGTACGGCAATCAGTTTAAATCCCCTCACTCCAAGGCCGCAGATTTTATTGCCGTATATCCACGGCTCTTGAATGAGGGCTATGTCAAGTCCACCGGCAGCCAAGCGGACGGAAAGATGCGCGGACGCAAGTTTGGAGTGGTGGAGATTATTTTGGATCAGCTTCATGAGAATCTTTCCGTTTCATCTCCACCGTCGTGACCTCGACGTCCTCCTCCGAGATCTCCCCACCCTCAATGTCAGCGAGGAGATCATCTTCGTTAAAAAGCCGCCCCACACCGGTCAGCCTCTCCGAGTCGGTTGAGCATTGGCTGTTGGCCAACCCTTCTGCAGTATCGCTTCGCAAGCTGGCTTTGTCACTCTCCTCATCTGAGTTCAAAGCTGGCTCGTCGCTGCGATAGATTCGAATGGTTGCGTCAACGTACCCGAACCTCACGACATTGTTTTTCTGCGCCAGTGGGCCGAGCGATTCTCCATTGAGGATGAGCATCACCTGTCGCCTACCTTCTACTGGCTCCTCTATTCTACCTACCTTCCAATTATGTGTTGGCAGGTCTCTGTTGCAGGACTTGAAAATTTCTTCAATTTTGTTTGGCTCTGCCGGCTTGGCCGGAATCCAAACTCGAGCTCGAGGCCTGCTTGGAATTTCATCCTTGCTGACCGCATCGAGTTTGGCACCCGGCCAAACCTCTCCTATCTTGTTTATGGCCAACCTGTAGAGCGTGGCTGACCTAGTGTCTTCGCAGGCGATGAGTTCAGCTCTACCTTGATACCAGCCTGCGTCATGACAAAGGGGAGGGGGTCCCGGGTGTTCCTCTAGGATCTGGAGGTACACTTCGGCGATAGCCTCCTCAATCCACCTCCATTTTTCCTTAGGAATCACTCCTTCCTCCTCTCCTTTGTCGATTACGACCAGTATCTCACCGCCGCCTTTTACCACCTCACTAAAGGTTGGATATTTTTGGCCACCTGCCTTCTGTCTTTTGGCGGCCCATTCCATTGTTTGCTCTGCAGACCGTTGTCTTTTGGGAGTAGCACCCGCCGGTTTTCTCAAGTCGGATATTACTCCCTTTGCCCACTCTAGCGATTTAGCCTGGTCTTCGGTTAGCTGGTCTGTTGCTACCTCTCCTAGTCTAAATAAGACCCTGCTTGCCGCCTTCTTTTCATAATAGTTTTGTTTGGAGGGACGGTTTGCCGGTTAATCCTAGAAGCAGGTGCCGACCCCCGTCCTCTATAAGAGGTTGAGGTGGGATGGGGGTTATTTGTCCTACGCAGCGTTGCCGCCGCAGCTTCTGCCATTGACTGATTTGAGGCCGGTTTACCCAAGCCTCCTCGCCCCCCGCTGCCTCCTGCAGTACTCGTGCTGGCACCAGCCCTTTCGCTTATGCCCCCTCTAGCTCCTAATAGCGGCGGTCTGACCACTGCCTTGCTCTCAGCTGTAGCAGTAGTCGAAGCCACCTTTGTTGGTTATTTGGGAGGACCGACCTCCTTGTAAAAAATGTTTTTTTTGTTTGACATGTTCATTTTGGTCCCACGAGTGTCGGACAAGGGAGGTCCGCCTGTACAGAGGTCCGTGTGCACAGGTAAGGCTAGATAGAACCGGAGGTCGCCAGGTATCCGGAGCACTCCGTTCAAGACTGGGCTATTTTTGGTCTGGGTCCCCAGCCATGCTGAACCTCGGCACGGGTCGTATAACACCTTGTTCCGACCCAGGGCAGAGCTTGGTCATCGTTCAAAAAGCAGCCCGAATCAAGGGAATGAAGTGCATTCGCTCAATACTTTAATGTATTCAAGTGACAACACTATCATCCATTGGTAAGGTCTGGTTAGTGATTCGACTAAGCCTCCGCACCACGGCAAGGTGTCTGCCATCGCGATAACTGCTGATTATTATTCCCATCAGCTATCAAACCTGAATGAGGCACTTAAAAAAAATCGACCGTCTTTAGTAAATAGACGCAAAGTTTTGTTTCACCACGACAACGCAAGACCTTATACCACAAGGCAAACATTAGGCAAGCTGAACGAGCTCGGATTGGAGATAATGCCGCATCCACCACACTCTCCGGATATTGCACCTTGTGACTATCACCGTTTCCGTGGACTTCAATCCCATATGAGGAAAAAGAACTACTCCGCAAAAGAAGCTATAAAAAGGGATATCGAAGCATATTTTGGCTCCAAGGACAAACAATTTTTTGAGCAGGGAATTAAAAATTTGCCTAAACGTTGGGAAGACATTGTAAATAATGACGGAAAATATATTATTGTAATAAAATAAAAATAAAATTTAAAATAAACATCTTTTTTATTAATTTTAAAACCACCTTTAAAAAACGCATGAACTTATGGACTGACCTGATATTTGCCGAGTTTTTGGTCAAAGAAGTGTTTACAATTTGAGCCTTGTGAGACGGTGCGTTATCATGGTGCAAGATCCTTGAGTTTTCTTTCCACAAACGTCGCATAACTTCCGAATAATTCTTTATTTACCGTAGAACCATTTGGAACGAATTTCGAGTGCACAACACCATGATCCAGACCAGAATGAAAGAGAACGAGTAGCACGACTTTCTCTTTTGACCGACTTTGACGTGGTTTTTTGTATTTCAACTCATATGGATAGCGCCATTCAGCCGCCTGTTGCCTACTTTGCATGTACCTTTCGCAAGTACTTCTCCAGTGTGCGGTTCAATCTTTCGACCATTCCATCTGATTGGGGATGCAAGGATGTTGTGAGTGTTTTCTTAATCTCCAACAAGCAACACATTTCTTTGAATACTGCGGATTCGAAGTTCCTTCCTTGGTCTGAATGCAACTCGATGGGTACTAGCAACCGAGGCATCCAATTCTGCATAAAAACCTCAGCTTAGGCCTCCTGGTTTGGTAGAACGTACACTTTTGGCCACTTACGGAATCACTTGTTGGAAACGGGCATGCAACATCCATGGTCACTCGCTCAAATGGTGAACCTGCGTTGTATTGCTGTAATCCTCCTCTCCTACTTTGGGTCTTTCACTGCCAAACACTCCGCGCAATTTCAAATTCATTCTGCTACGGATTCTGTGCAATTTACTCAGTAACACCGCTGCTGATGACACAGATCACGGGAATGGTTTCCATCTTCACCTTGACATAAGCGAGGCAGAGCTCCATCAATTGTTTTAAGACTAGTCCACTGTACCCAATACACGTTAGCCACACGGCTCCATTTTCATATTGGCACCTTATGTCCAAGATACGTGACTTCTGTTTTAAACAAGGCACACTTCTTCGGATTAAATCGTAATCCCGCGGAGGCAATGCGCTAAAGGACTTCCTCCAAATTTTTCAGATGATCGCTAAAATGTTTACCCATGATGAAGATGTCACGATTGCAATCCTCGATTTCCACCTGCTAGTAACCACTTTTAAATCAAGCGTGGACAACCGGTGAGCTCCATGGGCTTATTAATGGCTCAATAATTCGACTTTACTGCACATTTTCGATTATCTGATTTTCTTCTTCGCGCTTTGCTAGCGGAACTCGACATGCACCTCAGCGAATTGACTTTGCTTCTCCTGTATATATTCGATGTTTCACGATGGCAGACTTCCCAAAATCGCTGTTGATAGGTAGCCGTATTTTTTAGAAATTTCTTAGCTTTCGTTCTTTTACTGCTCTCGGCTACTCTTTCTTCTTGCAACCAAGTCCTTATAAAATTTCAGGTTTTTCTGCCTGTTTTCTGGAATTCTTCTCTTATAGCTTCTACAGCCTGACATTTCTCAATTACAGCTCGTTTATCCAAAATAACTAGTGACTTGAAATTATGTACGGCCTCATCTTTTCCGTCTCCATTAGTGCCCTTCCCACGATTATGTTTGGAGTCTCCTTAGCTGCTTTTATGACCCACACTTCGCCTGTTTTACAGCCTGGTTCCACATATGACTACTTCAGATTTTGGCAGAATCCGTTGACGGTGACCTTTCTGGACTGTACACTTGGCTAATAACCGGGGCTCAACGGTATCTCCATATTCTGACACGAAAGAACTTTTTTACCCAAATCCAACATAAATCCGTGCAGCAGCATGAAATTTACGCCAATTATTACTTCATCTGTGATTTCAGCCAGTAAAAATGGGGGCACTACTACCAAACCTCCAATAACGACTTCGCAAACTACCTCTCCAGAAATCATATATTAGCTTTTTCTCCGGTAGCTGTCTGGAGCTTGTAGCCAACCAATGGTTCCACATTACCATTAACCAAATCTGACCTGATGGTCGAGTTCGTTGCACCACCATTTACAGTTCTCCTTATCGTCAAGTTGTTGCTTGTCCGTCCAATTACGAGGCAGAGACTGCGGGGTATTCAGAGTTGGGAACCAGCTCTCGCCCCTTAGAGCTCGTTTTTTATAGTTTAATGACTGCTGTGCATCGGCAGCGCCATTGTCAGTTTCAGTGCTTCGCTTTCTTCCTCCTGGGTTCGTTTTCGGTTGGCTTCGTAGTATACTGCAATTGCCGGCCATATGTCCGGTTTTACCGCAGTTGTAACACTTTAAGTCCGAGCTTCTTCGTGTTAACTGAAGGAAGTCCTTGCCCTTATAACTTTCCTCCACCGAGGTAGGCCCTTCAACATCAATCGGATGGACTTTATGCTCTGGTTTGCTCGAGAGAGCTGCTGTTTAGTGTGTCCGCGCAAGCGACACTGTTTCAGCAAAGGTCCCCTTCAGTGTTGAGGATGCTGCCCGTTTCGGATCTCACTTCATCTTCTCAGCGAAGTGTGCGGTTTGCCAAATGTACCAACCGCTCAATCTCTGTCGCGTATTCCTGCAAGCTTTCATTTGTTTTCTGATAGCGATTCGTCAGTTCCATCTGGAACAGTTGTTGCCTGTGGTCACTCCCGTAACGTCTTTCTATTGCTGCCATCAGACTTTCATAGTTGTCCCAATGCAGCAACCTTGTCTGCAGTAATCCAGTGACTTGTTGCTGTTGTTGTTTGGAACTGGAGCTTAAATATCGGGAATGTTACAGTGCTGTCAAATAATGGTGATTTTACTTTCGGGCCATTGATTAACATATTCGGACGATTTAGTTGTAGTTCACAGAGGCGAGTCTTCACAGCATCTACCGCAGTCTTAATCGTTTCTAGTTGCGACGTCTGAGTCTTCTCTGCTTCCAATTTGAATATACGCGTACCCTGTTTCTCCAGCTGCGCATTTTTGACCACAACTCCACTGACATTTGTGACAAGCCACGCTGTTTCGATTCCTTCTGGCGTAGCAGCAGCTTACTACTCAGCTGTCGCCGGGTTAAGATTTGCCAAATTATTTATGCTGCGCTTTTCTCGGACCGATAGTGTTCTTTGACGCCCAGATCTGGGCTTATATGTTACAATCCCGGTTTGCTTGTATTTCAGATACCCTAATTTCTTTTCCTTTGCTTTCCATTACTACTACTTTTAAATAAAATGTGCGATTGAGTTCGCCAGCCGATCAATCATAATGACAAATAAAGAAAAGTGCTTAAAAACGAAAAAAAAATCCTAATAAAGTAACGCTATTATTAAAAGAAACAAACTGTATGCGGTCTTTCTGGTTGCTATATTTACATATTGTTGCATTTACTTATCGTTATATAAACGTTGAAGTAAGGATTCTTTCTATTTATTTTTTGATTTTGTAACTTCGGCCGCCGTAGCCGAATATGTGGGTGCGTGATTGCCATTCGGAGTAATAGGTTCGAATCTCCTTCGAAGAGCTTCGTCAAACACCCAAAAAGGGTGTAAGCGCCAATTAATATAAATAGCTTAAGAATGTAATCAAAGAGTAAATAAAAAAATATGTTTTTAAAAATATTTATAAAGTGTACGCAGACTTTATGGGCTATGTGTAGGTAAATTTTAAGCGAATTTGAATGCAGCTAATGTCGATTAAAAACTAGGTGATTAGTCTCGAAACTGATTTTCGAAAGTTATTTAGGTGAGACTTAAAATGGTATAATATTAACATGCGTATATCAGAAGTTATGATATTTAGTAGAGTACTGACACTTTCAAACAGCGCTAAGGTAAATTTGTGAAAGCATTATTAGCATCAGCTGCGGCGATGTTTGGAAGAACTAGCTAACCGTGGATTTTGCAAGAAGACAACGATCTCGGGCATCGAAAAAGAAGGTATTAAAAGCAATATGGGAAACCCGTTATGACTATACATTTTCTTGATATGACTATAAATTTTCTTAAATATATTGTGTATAATAAATATTATAAGCCCATGCAATGCAGTTTATTATAATCGAATTGCTCAAATAGTTTATAAGTTAAAGTACAGTGTTTGAACCTATCAATACTGTTCTGAATAGTAACATAGTGTAAATAAAGCTAATGTACACACTTGAGCAACGATTGCAACTCGTGCAAATTTTTTATGAAAATAATCGTTCTGTTGCTGCTACTTTAAATCCAAATAATTCCAAAAAATCATCTTCAGTGATGGAGCTCGCTTTTGGCTCAATGGCTTTGTCAACAAGCAAAATATGCGTTACTGGGCAGAAAGCAATCCACACGTGTTTCATGAGGCACCGTTGCATCCCGAAAAAATCACTGTTTGGTGCGGTTTACATGCCGGCGGCGTAATTGGCCCATATTTTTTCGTTGACGAGAACGATCGCTACGTTACTGTGAATGGAAATCGATACCGCGACATGAAAAACGATTATTTTTGGCCGCAATTGAATGGTATGGACTTAGACGACATGTGGTTTAAACAGGGGCCACAAGCCACACAGCACACGCTACAATTGACTTGTTGAAGAGTAAGTTCGATGAGCGCATTATTTCCAGAAATGGACCGGTCGAATGGCCGCCGCGCTCATGCGATTTGACGCCTCTAGACTATTTTATTTGGGGTTATGTGAAGTCATTGGTCTACAGTAACAAGCCGGGGACGATTTGTGAGCACAGAGCCAATATTGAATGCGAAATCGCTGGAATTTCGGCCGATTTATGCAAAAGAGTGGTCGAAAATTGGGTTCAACGATTGGACTTCGTAAAACGTGCACGCGGTGGTCATGCAAAAGAAATCGAATTTCATACTTAAATGTATATGTTCAAACTCGATAATAAAAAAAAAATTAGTTAAAAAAGTCAAACCGTTTGTGTTTTATTCAAAACAGTTCAAAAGTTGAAGCGCTCTTACTGAAAAACGCTTTATATTGAGTGAGCAGAAAGACTTATTGGATATAAAATGTAAAGAATGCTGAAATTGTGAAGGTATAGAAATAGCAGAGAACAGAAACGGTAAAAAGAAAGATACGAGGTGTGTTCAAAAAGTATCGCGATTTCTTAATTTTCGCAGGTTATGTAAGTTATATGTAGTTCAACTTCCCTCTGGAGCAGTATTGATGCCTTGGTCCAGCGGCAAGTGTTGCTGTTACGTCTCAGCCACTTCTTAATTCAATTAGCTTTAGGATGTTTAGGTTGGGAGACTTGACTTCGTCCCCTTGTTGGACTATTGGCCTTGTGGCTCAACAGTGTAAATTAATAGATCAAATATTAACGGCGGCATGCCGGAGTAAAGCCAATCGTTCTTTATTGACCAATTGTCTGGACAAAACTGATTATAAGAAAGGAGTGAATAAAAGACTAAAGCTAAGTACATAAATGGAAACATGAATCTAAACCTAAATACATAATAAGTACATAAAGATCATGCCATGGGTTTGTGTGTGGTCTGTAAAACCGACTCAGAATATTTCGATCAGAATTCCAACGCTTGCGACATAACGGAAACGGCTGGCCGTTGCTCCGACTCACATTACTTTGTTTATGTTGCATATGGGGTCGGGTTCAACGACATTGTTTGCGCGCGGGTTGCTCGGTGAATTCATTGCGAGGGAAGTTCGATGACTTGGCTGTTAACTAGCCCCCCTTTAAGATTGTTGCCGTCCTCGGTGACACTTAACTCCTTTACCAGTTCTTGCAATTTGATGGAAGATCTTCTCCGGTACCAACATTGATAGATGATGCCAATACAGCCAAAGGCAAGGCTGAGTGTTACACCAACCATGAACCAAACTCTGGGAGTCCCTCCGGAAAACATATCGTCTCTTAACTTCTGAATTATATGCAGATTGTGCTCATTCATCCTTTGTAACATTGGTAGGCTGAGCACTTGGTCGTGTCCTGTAATATTCAGCAATGGTGACGCCACGATGCCTGGACTCTTGTTTACAACACCATTGTAGTTAATGTATGTGGCCTCGTTTATAGTCGCAATACGTTCAAATGTGATGAGATGCGTGCCTTCAATTGTCATCACTGGGCCGTCATCTACTCTTACTCTTGCTGATAGTTCGTTGACAACGATTATTCCTTCGTCTAATAGGGTAATCGGTTCCAAGTGGCTTGGCTGTGTGTGGCATAACGCTGAGCCTCCGGAATGTAATCCGCTGGCGCATGTGTCGTAAGCAGATTTCATGCAGAGCGTCGCAGAGTTGGTTGTAGCGCATTCTGTCACAGCTAGGACTCCATCGTCGCATTCAGCTACTATGTCATCATGTACTTGCAGAATGGTGTTATTGTGGGCAACAGGATATATCATAACCTTCTTACAAATAGTCTTAACATTAGGATATTCAATTATTATGTGGATTACTCTATTTGATTGAAATATTTTTATATTTGATACTGCCATTAAACTAACTATTGGGACCTCTGCGAGCTGTTCGGTAAAAATTGATTTTAAATCTTCGTGGTCGAGCATTGCGGGGTTTGTGATGTTAGATTTGGCGAGCGTTATAGTGAGCATAAGGTTTTGGATTTCAGTGGTTAACATTCTATTTCGTGCAAGTAAAGTTTCATACAAATGAGGAGAGTCTACGAACTCGCCTTTTTTTCTTTAATTAATTTATTTACTGCATCAGTTAAAAGGTTTATTTGTTTCTGTGCTTCAGTGATTACTATTACTTGTCTGTTGTTTGATTCTATGAGCTCGGGTTCGGTAAGTTTAATCTTTTCTAAGTCTGATGCATCAGGCGCACCTGCAACGATTTTTAAAGCTGTTCCTAGAAAGTCTAAACTTCTGGCCATTCTATGGTGTACCGTTAAGCTAGATAAAATATTCTGAATATGGTTGATATCTACATCTAACAATTTTCGTATGTGTGACTGAGGGAAAAGTTTTGATAATTTAATTGTATCATCTATAATGCTCACGAAATTAGATAAATTTGTAGAATGTCTCACGTAACTATGTTGTTCCCATACAAAAACGTTTCCGTCCAATATCGGAATGTAGCTTGCGTGCGAGAAATCGGTGATGCGTGCGTGAGTTGTGGATAAGAGTATGAGGGTCACTCCGATGAACCTGTATGAAATGATTAAACTGAATTGTAGTAATCTTATGCTTTATAATCTGTAAGAATCTTATGCGTTATGACCTATGTTTACCTCACATTGTCCCTATGGACCACCCTCCCCTTAACAAGTATAGACGTTCCCAGGTCTGCTTGTACGGCGCCCTCTGTGCACAAGTTTGTTACCTAATCTTTTGTTATTTTTGAGGTAAACTTTTTCTCCTACATCAAACATCCTGTTCTGTCTGTTCGGGTTGCATCTAGCTAATTGATCTTGCTGAGCTTTTATTAGCCGATCTTTGATTTTTTGCTTAATTTCGTCCGGTATAGGGTGAATTACATCGAGTGGTTTTTGTTCTGTTACTGAATGTATGGTTTTATTATATTCTATTGTTGCTCTCATGATAGCCTGAACTGTATCGCTAACTTTTTTATCCAACTTTAAACACCTTGCGATTTCTATTAATGTACTGTGGAAACGTTCCGCTTGCCCATTGGAACAGCTATGTAATGGGGGGGCGTTTACAACGTCAATGTTAAACTGATTTTTTAACAATGAAGTGATCGTTCCGGAATTAAACGCTGGCTCATTGTCGCAATAAACGGTTTTTGTGTTTGGAAATGTATTAATTATAAGTAAAATGGGGTTAACAATATCGACTATTGATCTAGAAGGTAAGGGCTGGACGACGGTGAATTTGAAAAATTTATCGATGCAAGTCAGGAAAAGTTTCTGATCGGTAGAAAATATGTCAATGTGTAACATTTCTCCGACAAATGAGGGAATTGGCGTCTTCCCGAGTTCTTGTTTTTTGGGGTGTCGGTCGTACTTGGCGATAGCGCAAACTTTGCAATTTAGTACAACCTCGTTAGCCAATTTAGTCATTTTTGGGAAGTAGTAGTCCCGAAGTATCTGTTTTACGTTTTCTTGTGCCGCTCTGTGCGCACGATTATGTTCGGTGTTGACTATTTCTACCTGTTCGTCTTTGTTAGTGATGTCTGACACTATTCTTTTGCAATGCCAGAATTTGGTTGTAGGGAAAATTGAAACCAGCTCATGTTGAAATGCAGCTAAAGTTGTGAGTTCGCAATAAAACGCGTTTACAACATCGGGGTTCACAGCAAGTTTTAATGTTTCTATGAGATTAATTTTATCTGTAAATTGAATTAAGTGACGGGTTTTTTTGCCAAATAGAATAAGTCTTCGATGCAACGTGTTGGCAAAATTTTTTGCAATTCTATTACTTTATTAACAATTCAAGAACTTTATTTGAAATGAGGTGTACAAAGAGAATTAAAAAATTTGGTAGCTCTTTCTGCCTTGCTTACTGTATGCGTACTGCCCTTTTTTCCTACACGCCTTTCGATTTTCTTTGTTTCTCCCGTTTTCTTCTTTTTTCATCGACCAATCACCGATCGACACGTATTCAATGTTGCTTGGGAGCCACAGTGGGATCTATCCCGACCGTGCTGCCAGACTGTTCGTAACACAACGAATAACGTGATTCTTCCAAAGTTATCTGATTTCTATAACAATTTAGGGGGTTATCAGTTGTTTGTATAGTGTATGTAAGGGATACCGCACTGTGAATAGTGGCTATGTCTGATCGCGTTTCGTCTTGGAGAGCGTTAAGCTCTTGCCTAGATAAGGCATCTGCGACAAAGTTTTCTTTCCCTGGCTTGTAATGCAATTGGGCTTTATGTTGTTCAATAAACGCCTTCCACCTCTTGATTTTCGCATTCGTATTTTTCTCAGACACTGCGAACGTGAGAGGTTGATGATCTGTAAATATATGTAGCTCTCTTGTACCGTAAAGGTAATTCTGCAGTTTGCCGAGGGCCCATACAATCGCCAACAACTCTCTTTCGTTGGTAGCATAGTGAGTTTCGCACGTTTTTAGCGTTCGGGAGATCATGGTGATGGGTCTACCGCCTTGAGATAATATTGCTCCAATGCCATTTGCAGAAGCATCTGTAGTCAAGTCAAAAGGTCTTTTGAAATCAGGGTACATGAGCATAACATCTTCTGATGCTAGTATGTTTCTCAATCGGTTAAAAGCGTCGCGTTGAGATTCGTCAAATTGGACTGCTACTTTCCTAGACATGTGTTTGCTTACAGTGCCGTTTTCGCCTTTTAGTATATTAGTCAAGGGTCTTGCTATGGCTGCAAAGTCTTTGATAAACACCCTATAGTAGCTGGCTAGGCCTAGAAAAGATCTCAGAGAGTATAAATTTTTTGGTTCAATGTACTCTTGGATCGCCTTGACTTTTTCTGGGTCTGTTTTTGCTCCCTCGCTAGTAACAATGAAGCCTAGATACTCGACACTTTCTTTAAAAAATTTCGACTTTTCCTTGGAGATTCTCATGTTAGCATCGCGAAGTTGCTGAAGTATTATATCGATATGGCGGACGTGGTCTGCGGCATTTTCAGAAAAGATAATTACGTCATCCACATAGACATAACATATCGTCGATTGCTCTTTGAAAAATGCTTCCCGCATTTTTTAGACCAAAGGGCAAACGACAGAATTCGTATTTTCCGCCATTTATCGAGAAGGATGTCTTTTCACGATCGTCCTCCGCTAGGTAAATCTGGTGGTATCCGGATTTAAGATCCAGTGTGGTAAAAAACTTAGCCTTTCCGAGGTTAGCTAAGATTACCTGGATACTCGGCATCGGATATCGGTCGGCGATGGTCTTCTCATTTAGTTTTCTAAAGTCAATGACCAGCCGTTTATTGTTATTTCCGTTGGAATCTATTCCTTTCTTATCAACAACCCAGACTGGGCTATTATACGCGGATCTTGATGGCCTTATGATGCCATCTTTCAACAACTGTGCGACTTCGTTGTTTACAAAATCTGACACACCTACTGGGTATGGATAGGGCTTTGAATATACCTCCTTATTGTCTACAGTCCGGATCCTGGCGACGACTGAAGTATTGTAAGGCAGTGCCTCGTTAGAGGTCGCGAATGCACTAATTCTCTTCAGTATCATTTTCTTGAATTCGCCTTTTACGGAATTTGGGACTACGATATCATCGACACGTGTAAAGTTCACGTTATCGCACGGATGGTGATTGAGTATTTCCGAAGTATTACCGTAGTTTATGCTGTTTTCCATCAGGTCAATAGTTACCCCCGCCTGCGTGAGCAGATCGAAGCCTATTATAGCATCAAAGGTGTCAAGGGTATCTAATATGAAAAACGTGGCAACTTTCCCAAAAATTACTATTGAACATTTCTTTTGAATTTTACTGGACCCGTGAATGGAGTTCACAGTAAAAGGGGTGTCGACGGGTGTTACGTTTTTTAACTCCTTTACGGGTTTAATGTAACTTTTTGCCGCCCCGGTGTCGATAAGGATCTTTAATGTTTTGCCAGCCAATTGACGCTCGACGAACGGCAATCGGGAACGATCTCTAAAAAATTCAATAAATCGTTGTCCTCGGGTTCGCCACTTTCGTCATCTATTTCAGCACGCGCAGTTTCGGCCATTTCTTCGTATTCTTTCTCGTCTTAGGTAGGCGCTCGTTGCGTAATATTGTTAATCTTTTTGCGCCTATAGCCTGACGTGCGTTCTGAAGTGTTATGCCTTTTGCGAGCCCCGTCTTGTGTAGAATAGCCCTGTGGCTTTCCCCAATTGGTCTGTTGTCTTAACTTGGACATCGAAGGATCAACGTCCATGGGTTGAGCCTGATACTTTGATTGTGGCTCTTTGTCATTCGCTAGCGTTTTAGGGTCAGCTTGCTGTGCCCTGCTTTGGCCTTGATTTCCCACAAAATGTGGATTTCTTTCCTGGCCCCTGCCTTGTCTAGCTTGGTTACGATTGCCAAATCTAGTATTATCGCCGCTATGGTTTCTTTCTTCAATTACTTTAGCATAAGATGCAGCAAATGCGCTTCTTTCGATGCTATTTTCAGCCTCACGGGCCACTGCTAATGCAGATGGCAAATCCTTGGGCTTCGCTGGGATTACTAAAGATTTTAGGGGCCTCCTAAGTCCTGCCATGAAAGCGTGTAGTGCATCGTCTCTAATTTCTGCACAAAGAATGGACGCAGCTTGCTCGTCATGAGTCATTACTATTTTATTTGTGACCAGAGTGAGCTTCTTTTCTACCTCATCGTAATATTCCATTAAGTTTAGGTCACCCTGCCTAACCAGTTCTAGTTGCTGCCTAAGTACGCGCAAGGATGTTTTGTCTGCGTACGAGCAGTCGAGCCTAGCGATAATGGCGTCAAAATTAAGCACTGTATTGTGCGACGTAAGGATGGCACGAGCTGGACCAGTTACTTTGTTTTTTAAAATGGCCACAGCCTCGTAATGCGCCTCGCTGCCTACGTATCTTTTGAAAATCTCATATGCGTCTATAGCCGCCTGTCGCCACGACACGTATTCCTCATGATTTCCATTGAAGTTAGGCACTGATTTTACAATGTCTAACTTCACCTCACATCCCACACTAGGGTCAATTGTTACTCTCTGGTATGTTTCAACTTGTGGGGTCTCTATTCTTAACGCATTAACCTGACCTCTAACTGTTTCAAGTTCCGCTCGGAACTCGTCTTTTAGTCTCCTCTCTTGTTCGAGGAGCGCACTGTTTACCGCACCTTCTATTAACGCTTTTAGTAATGCCGGCTCCATTCCTAATTGACCGTTTCTTCCTGGCCTAAATCCTATTTCTTGCTCTTCGTCACTGTCGTACTCTATCTTTATATTTCTATAAGCCCAAGTCATGAGCAGCCAATGAAGCGAAAATATCAACTTGTTTCTCTTTTTTTTTTTTTTTTTTTTTGTTTTTTAACAAAAAAAACTGCACTTGCACGTCAATAATTTCGCGACTATACCGTAATGCTCACTTTCGCATTGCCAATTTATTCACAATTTTTTTTTTTATTTAACCCTCATCGGTTGTTAGAATTCGTATTACATATACGTTGTTTGGTATGCGCACGAATACAGGATTAAAATCCAATTAAAGAAAAAGCAGACCCATACATTTTTTGCACGACTTTTATTGTTTATTCATTCCTCATTAATACAATGATTTTTAATTTCAAAACGATGTTAAATGAAAACAAAAATGCGAAAAACGAATAAATATTTAGGAAACGTAAAAATTCAATTTGAAACTATTCGACAGGCACAATTATGGCAAATTGAATATTTATGACTAGCACAGATAAATCTCGCACACTTTTCACATCGGGAAGCGAAAACATTACGATTGTTTTTACTGGAACAAATATAACATCGGCCTCTTTTGTTGTTCGTTTGAAGATGAGACATTGATGTTTGAAGATGCAATTCAGCATGGAATTGCTGTGACACACGTGGTGGATGACTACGATTTGTAGCAAATGGAACTGTGAGTGCTTCACCCAATTCCTCAAGAAACAATCTACGACGAATGTTAATATTTGTTTTTTTTCTATTCCAATCAGAGAAAATATGGGTGAAAATAATATATGCGTTCAATGCACTTATATCTAGCATATTGCAAAAGAGAGCCATTCGCCAACGATTAACTTTTCTCTTTGATCGAAACGTTCCTATCATTTGGTGGAGCGTATCTACTCCACCTTTAGTTTTGTTGTAAAAAGTAATCAAATTTGGCTTCTTCTTCGCTGATTGTTCAATTTCTAAGCCTCGATGATATGTGCTCAACAATGTCACAAATCGATTTTTTTTTGGAACATATGACAACAAAATGGCTTGCAATTGTGGCTCAGAAACAAATTCTGTATGAAAAACTGGCTTTCGCTTCATATCGAGCAGTATTGGTGGTAATTCAGCTCGATTCTTTCGTATTGTTCCCACTATCGTCATTTTTTGCTTGTGCAAATCCTTAGCCAGCGCGTATGTTGTAAAAAAATTGTCACAAGTAACGTTTCAATTGTCAGCCCATGGCACAAATCGAGCACAACACGTTGCCCAACATTTCTTTCCACAGCAGTGTTTGCAACACGGCCAAGATAAACTTGAGCATTATGAGTGTAATAGGACTCTGAATCGCAAATTATCCAAATTTTTATTCCATATTTCGTATACTCGATCAATCCATTTTTTCAATTCATGCGAATATCGAGATTTACTGCGCTACCTTCTAAAATTTCTTGTGACAGTGGTTCAATATCCGATGAATCACTTTCAAGGCTATCGTCACTCGATTTTTCAGATCGCCCATCGTCATTTTCTTCATATTCACTCGATGTCTCAAGCTCTGAACTTTCACTTTCCAACTCATTTTCATCAAAAATACGATTTCGTAGACTGCGGCGATTCATTTTCTTCAAAAAATGGTAAAATTCTCGTAAAATATCAAAGATATTGTTAGTGATGATTGATTCTCCGTTAATAACTCAACACAATATTTAACACTTAACAGAACGTACTGATAGAGAAATTTTCTGAAAACATGCGAAAAAAGCTAACGAACACTCAAATATGTACCGGTACAAAAAGTCATCCCATTATCTTTGACACTGGTATGCGCACGCATACCAACAACAGATATGTAAGTTTTTTAGTTGGGGCACTTACAGCCCGCAACGCCATCTGCCATTCAATGTAGTAGAAATACTTGCTAAAATATTTAGTTGGACAAAAATTCAAATCAATCGATGAATATTTACTATATTAAACAGAGTTTCAAAAAGTGAAATGGTATGCACGCGCATACCAACAACGGATGAGGGTTAAAATAGTTTTTCGTAAATACTTTTTCTAATTTTTACCGAACATTCAGTTATATGTAGTTCAACTTCCCTCTGGAGCAGTATTGATGCCTTGGTCCAGCGGCGGTGTTGCTGTTACGTCTCAGCCACTTCTTAATTCAATTAGCTTTAGGATGTTTAGGTTGGGAGACTTGACTTCGTCCCCTTGTTGGACTATTGGCCTTGTGGCTCAACAGTGTAAATTAATAGATCAAATATTAACGGCGGCATGCCGGAGTAAAGCCAATCGTTCTTTATTGACCAATTGTCTGGACAAAACTGATTATAAGAAAGGAGTGAATAAAAGACTAAAGCTAAGTACATAAATGGAAACATGAATCTAAACCTAAATACATAATAAGTACATAAAGATCATGCCATGGGTTTGTGTGTGGTCTGTAAAACCGACTCAGCATATTTCGATCAGAATTCCAACGCTTGCGACATAACGGAAACGGCTGGCCGTTGCTCCGACTCACATTACTTTGTTTATGTTGCATATGTGGTCGGGTTCAACGACATTGTTTGCGCGCGGGTTGCTCGGTGAATTCATTGCGAGGGAAGTTCGATGACTTGGCTGTTAACTTGTATATTCGAATTTGGATTTTTTTGTGGCGATATGTTGGTATTGATGTCTCTCACTCATGCCGACTAGGTCGGCCATTTTGAATATTCAGTTCATTGTTGACAGGTGCTTTGCTTGCACGTGTTCCGGCTCGTCTTCGATCTTTACCTATTCAAAAAGATAGATCAAAGAACCTGTAACAAATTTTGTGTGAAAAACGAAATTAAGTGCGCGGATGTATTCCGAATGTTGACTATGTCATACGGAGAAGCTACTCTACTCATACATAGTTGCGTGTGCGCGACTTTTTGGCCAAAAACAACACACAAACGATACCACAGCCACCGTATTCCCCAGATCTGGCCCCCTGTGACTTTTTCTTGTTCCCAAAAGTGAAGAGGCCCATGAAAGGACGACGCTACGCTACGATTGACGAGATAAAGACGGCATCGGAGGAGGAGCTGAACAAGATAAAAAAACATGATTTTTTGAAATGCTTCGAATATTGGAACTACCGTTGGCACAAGTGAATTAATATTATATAATATTTCATAGCGATTACTGTGAAGGGGACAAAATAGATATTAATGAATGAATAAATAATTTTTGAAATAACACAAAATTCGCGATACTTTTTGAACACACCTCGTATATTATACGTACGTATTAGCAACTATTGGCAGCAAAGTAATGTAGCAGTTCACTTCTAAAGCGCAGTGTGCTTCTGATTATTTTGATCTTTTGTTATAGAGGGTCCCAAAGACGGACAACAAGGGCAAAGAACTGACTTTCTGTTTCTAGGCAACTAGTTCATACTATGGGGTGGGCCAAATAAGACCTACTATTGTTAAACACAAATACCGTTGGCAATAATCATTTATTTTGGTTAATTGTTTTTAAACATTGAATATATTTTATATATATGAAATATTACATCAGACAAATGTAGACCATTTTTCTCGATACAAAGATTGGCTCTTTTTAACGCGTTTTCCATTACAGCCACAATTCTCAGGATCAGTATTTCGTCTCGAATATTTTGCTTCAGCTGTCTAATAGTATCTGGTTTATTAAGATATACTTTGTCTTTTAAATATCGCCATAAAAAGAAGCCGGGCGCAGGCAAATCTGGCGAACGAGGTGGTCAAGGCAAATCAGACGTTCGCCAAAAATTTCACGCAGCAGGTCCATAGTTTGCCTAGCAGTATGCGCAGTTGCTCCATCTTGTTGAAACCACAAATTTGGATACTGCTCCGCCATTGGCCGCAAAAAGTTTTCAATCAATGTTCTGTAAGAAGCTCCTGAAATCGATTCCGGCGTTTCATTCTCATTTTCGAAGAAACAGTACATTTAGATGGGTGCAACTGATGTTGGTGTGTTGCCCTTGGATTTTCAGAGCCCCACAATCTACAGTTTTGTTTGTTTACATAATCATTTAAATGGAAATGCGCTTCATCCGACATCAAAACATTATTTAAAAAATCAATTTGTGTGGCTAATTGTGTAAAACGAATAGCGTATTGTAGTCGTTGTTGGTGGTTCCATAATAAATTTCCAACAATTCAATTATAACCTACAAAAAGAGAAAAATAAATATGTCAAAAAATAAAAAAAGTTATTTGTGCTTAACATTAGCAGGTCTTATTTGGCCCACCCTGTATATAAGAGATCGATACTATACTTAAGAGATCGATACGATTGAGTAAATTAATAGCGGTCCATAAACTATTTGGGCTCCTGAGAAACAATGATCTTGTAAAGAAGTGCTAAAAATTTTAACTTCAGCAAGTCATTAAAACGTATGGAAAATATTAGCCTAAAAAACACGATATGGGCACTTGGCTTTCTAGAAACAATTTCGGAATCAGTGGACAATGCATAAGTTGTGAACTTCTGGGACCTACACCATAAGCGCTGCCATTTGCATCATTATCTGTACACGCTTTATTTATTTATCTAAAATATGTGGGTGTTAGCTTTTTAAGTCTTTTATAGTATATCTACAGAATGGAAGTTACAAAAATTTAAAAAACTTTATTCTATCACAATAGATACAGGGGCCGGCGCTTCAAGTGTAACCAATTAAAAAGGCCATAAATTTAAGAGATAAAAATCCTAGTGCAAAGTATCTTGGTATAACTGTAGATGAAAAAATAAATTAGAAACGACATATAGAAAATAAACGAAATGTAATCAAAACCAAGTTCTAGCTGTTGGCTAGAAATGCAAAACTAAGCCCTAACAACAAAGTAGTGCTATATAATTAAATAATCTCAGCCATTTGAAAATATAGAATAGAAATCTAAAATATGTACTTCGAAAAATAACAAAAACAGGCTGGTATATACCAAATGACGTCAATATCAATGTCACAGGGACCTCAATATTGACACCATAAATGACACAATTAGAAAATATAGTATACAGGGTCCGGCACTCGAATTTTAACCAATTAAAAAGTCCATACATTTAGTCTTTTTAATAGGTTACACTTCTGTATACTGTATTTTTTTTAAAAGGCCATACATTTAGCGTTTCCGCGACAGTCGGTTCTACATTACCAAAACGACCCGGATTTATATCCGGCAAAGGACTGTCACTCCAGCAGCATTCCCCGTATGTAAGTATTGGGAATGTTTATGCTGCTACAAAAACAACAACCATACATTTAGTTTGGAAAATTACTTTTATTCAATTCAAAGTGAAAATATGTGAGACGATCCAGCAACGAATCACAAGCTACCCAAAGGTAATTTGCAGGTATTTTGGCCCACTCGCGGACAATGGCCTTCGTCAGCGCCTCGAGACTGGTGAATATTTTAGTTCGGACCTTGCTCTCCAAAATGGACCAAAGAGAATAATCTCGGACTCGCGTCTGGTGAATTTGAGAGCCATTGTGTGGACGTTATGAAATTCGGAACGTTGTTGTTTAGCCATTATTGGTTCATTCTAGCTTTGTGAGACAGTGCCGAGTCCTGTTAAAACGTTCATGGTCTGCCACCGAACTGTTTGTCTGCCCACGGCTTCAAAGCTACTTTGAGAATACTTTCCCGATAATATTTCGCATTTAACTTGACGCCAGGCTCGATTAAAATTATTGGAGTACCCATCTGCGGTTATAACGGCCCAAGCCATTACCTGTGGCGGACGCTGCCTCCTGGTGGCCAATCGATGACTCAAATTCTTGTATGAACGGTCGTTAAAATAAACGATAGGGATTTGTGAGTTTACGAATTGCTCAATTTGAAACATTTTCTCGTCAGAAAACACAATGTTCGGAAATTGACCGCTTTCTTGCAAGCGAAGCAACTCTTTGCTCTCTCAAGTCTGACTTGTTGCTGCTTTGGTGTGAGATCATGCGCCTTTTGATATAATAAAAAAAAAACTTTATTTACTTCAAGGTGCTCGAGCTCACGAACAATCGCTGGTTGTGATTTTCCAGTCAAATATAATGCAATCACACTAATACGTTTGAAATCCATTACTGGTTTTTTTCGCGTTTATTCTCGCAAAATGCTTCCGCGCGCTTGTAAACAATACTCTAGACTGTCATTTAGTCAACTAACAGACAGCCGATGCTCGTGCATCAGATACGCGAGCGGTCTGAAGTTGGTTACATTTCGAGTGCCGGACCCCGTATACTGGTAGTAAGTCTAAATATAGTTTATTATAATTACTTTTAAGATTTGAAGATATGTGTAGAAGAGCAAGGATCTTAAAGATTGATACAAATACGAGCAAAAGTAAATAAATAAATCGAGAAAAGAAGTTAACCGCAATCACATTCAATTTGCAGAAAAGAAATTGTGAATTATCTTTTTGTGGTTACGTCTATTCATAGCAGACTTGATAGATTCTGAAATTGAATTTCAGAGCCTCACAGCACTAATGAACAAAAGCCCTGATGAAGACAAGGAAGAATATTTGGCGAAAATCAGTGTTTGGTGCGTCTTAGATTTCATTAATCTTCATTTTTCGTAAAGGAATTTGGGAGTTTTAAATTCAATTATTAGCTTATACACAAATATACGATTTATAGTCTCCAGATATGGATGGAGGATGATTCCATGTGTAGAAGTCCACACAAGTCAGGAAAGTCACTGATTACCATTTACTTTGGAGTGGCTAATACGATTCTTCTACATATGGTCGAAGCAGCTCACAATTTCTCGGCTTAGCACAAGTATCATCTGGGCAGCTTCCGAACACACGTTAGAGAGCGAGCTAATGTGAGAATGCGAAAAAACCCAGGATAGCTGGTTGTACGCTGGGTTTGGGACCCGCCAGGTAAAAATCCTCACAATGAAAACATGTACAAAGCATCGGATAAGAACATTTTATACTGATGACGACCCCTGAAAATGAACTAATGACTATGATTTCAGAGCATGCACCTGGAATGTCCGCTCCCTCAATGGGGAAGGTGCCTCTGCCCGGCTGGTTGATGTCCTCGTGAGAGTATAGGCCGACAACACTGCCATTCAAGAGATGCGATGGACGGAGCAAGGCAAGAAAAAGTAGTAGGACCTTGCGACGTGTTGGATATTTTGTGTGAGAGAGACTTTGTCGCAAAGAACTGTTGTTGTAGCAGTATACTTATCCCTGTCAGTGTTATATCGATCACCGATCGTTTTCGTCTAGCTCATCTATCGGTAGACCCGGAAGAACTTGCTAGGCGGGACTCTCGAGGTATCTGGAGCTCCTCGTCTGCTGTGGGTGGTGGTTCGACTGCGATAACGGCATTCGGGGGTCGGGAGCTTAAGAAGGTGGTAAGTGTCTCCCGATGAATGTCATTTATAGTCTGTTTGTACATTGCCTATCTTTTTTGTGTTGGATCTCGTCGAGGTAACTGAAGAGGTGCCTCCTGAAGTGCCAGTGAAGCAGCACAGACTCAAGCAGGTGTCTGCATGGGTGGCATCTGCGGCAGCACCCTATCAGAAATTGCTTGCTGAGCAGTTTTTGTGCTCCTTTACAGGGAGCATCTGTGCCTCGGCGTATCACTAGTTCCAAGCGACCAGACAGGCGCAGCGTAATTTAGAAACTTATTGCGATTTGGACTTGAGTTGCGTGCGCAGAGAAGGAGAGCGAACTGTCGAAGGTAACTCCCATGATTTTGTGGTTGTTTACTGTCGGTATTGGTGTGTCATCGACTTTGACACTGAGTTGCAGTTTTACCTCCTCTGTCCAGGTGGTAAAGAGTTGCCGGTGGTTGTCGGGGACTTCGTCGGTGAAACCTGGAGATCCCACGCAGTGAAGGAGTGAGAAAGGCTGGTGAGGTCGTCGTTCACTTCGTCGCATAGGCCATCAATGTCATTGCCCCACGCCATTATCGTTCTGTCGTCGGCGTAGGAGACAAGGGAGCCTCCCTCTGATGGATGGCGTAGCTTCGAGATATAGAAGTAATATAGAAAAGCTTTGTCTTCCTCTCTTGCAAGATTTCGTCTCTAAATATTACCGACGAGTGTCGACAACTCGATAGTTCGCGCACCACCTCAGCCCTGGCTGGAGTGTCGACTGTACAATGTCATCTAGTAGCGAGGAGTCACCGACAGAGTCGAAAGCCTTCTTTAGATCTTTAGCGCTACTAGAACAGGCCTCTCGCAGGGGCGGTTTTTGTTAGACCCGCGGTTGATCTGGCTGTTCATGGCGTTGAGTACTGTGGGGGTACTGATGTGTGGCTGGGTCAGATGTTTCGTGTAGAGATGGAGCGTGTGGTCTTCAAGAGTCCTCACTACTGGGGAAAGGACAGTTAATGGGAGTGGCCATAGACAGGTTGAAAACCCATCTGAGAGACCCTGCTCTCAATGGACGCAGGTTTTACAGCATCAGCATGTTATGTCTTTCAGGGCCAATGGTTGTTGATGCTTTTGTTTTGTTGATGGCCCCCTGAACCTCATTACTGGAGAAAGCAAGCGGCGCACTCTTGTTCGGAAGTTTGTGCAACCGTCTGGTTGCATGACGCTTGGATCTATATGACCGGTGATCCGCAGAAACAAAGTCACCAGGTCTTTCAATCGAGTTGATAATGGGCAAGTGGTCTGATGCAAGCGATAGCCTAGGTAGCCAGCGATAGCATTTATCAGACCAGCGCTAGCAATTGTTATGTCAGGCAAGCTGCTGCAATTGACCCCTACCCTGGTTGGGGAATCGTCGTTTACTGTGTTGAATGTCGAGTCGTCTATCTGCTCTGACAGGTGATGTCCTCTATGATCGTTTGGTGGGGTTGAATGCCGAAAATCGTGATGCTCATTAAAGTCACTTATTACCAATGGGTTTTCACCTCTGGTGAGCGGGCCTATATCAGGGTGATATGCTGCCGCGCAACAGGTGACAGGGGGTATATATATGTGAAATATTTCGAGCATGGCATCGCCCGACCAGACAGCTATACCTTGAGATTCTAAGGTGTTGTCCCTGAGGTCGATGCCTATGTCAATAAGACGATACTGCACTGTGTGGTACTATAAACGCTAGGCCTCCACCGCTGTCTCGCTTGCGATTCTTTCTGTGCACGTTGTAGTCCGCCCTAGTAATCAGTCAGTAGCTACCGTGGAGTTTTATCTGTTAGACCGCAGCTATTGTGATTCCATGTCGGCTCATGAAGGCGACTATCTCATCTATCTTGCTCATGAGTTCGTTGCAGTTAATTTGAAGGAGCTTGAAGCTTCTCGGGAGTATTGTCGTAACGCTGGGTGTGCGAATTACACTTGACTGATGTCAGGTTCCGCAGAAGCCTGGTCTGACCCGCGAAACAGACTGTGTTGCGGACCAAGAGCTCCTGATTTGTCGCCGCACTACGGTTGGAGCATGAGATTTGTGGGTCTGAGAGGGAGTTGTGTTGCACCGATGGGCTCCTAACCGTTAAGGTTTGATTTGTGGCGGCAGTTTGCAGTGCTAGCACATTTGACGGGACAGCCGTTGAGGCCTGATGGCGGGAGCAACACTTGGCCACATACCGTGTGAACTGCTCCCTAAGGGAGCGGTATGAGCAGGTCTTCAGAAGGTGCAACGGGTGATGCACTTGTTACACCTAACCCAGGTGGAGCCGTTTGTGGCAGATGCAGGAGTAGAATACTTCTGGTCCAGGGTTGTTTTCGATATCAGCCCTGAAGGGAAGTATTTGGAGCAAACTTGCTGCGTACGATTGCTCCTGTGACGATAGATGAGGGGTGAGATACGGCACACTAGACAGGGTTAGTTTACTGGAGCGGCAGTCCTTGGCCAGGAAAAACGTCGCGAAGTACTGTCGTTCACTCTAGTCTACGTGCGTCTCGCAATAATCCACATCAAAGCGAGATTTTTCAACATTTCGATCATTTGCGCCCACGCCCCAACGGAAGAGAGTTCCTGGAGCGTTTCTGAGCGCTGTCTCCGCCACGGCATAAAAATCGTCCTTAGGCGACTTCAACGCGAGTTTGGGCAAGGAGGGAATTTTTAGAGCGACTGTCAAAAAAATCACCCAGCACAACGCAACGTGCGGTAACGGACAGAGGCTGATTGACTTGTCCGGGGCCCGAAACATGATAGTCTACAGCCCCAAATTCCAGCATAAGAAGATACACCAAGCTACGTGGCTGTCTCCTGATCGAACCAGATCGATCATGTTATGCAAGAATGCTGCCTATAGAGCCAAGCTGCGGCCGGGCTCAGCGCGAGCATGTGCGATCGCTACCGGTAGCTAAGAAAGGAAGAGGCCGAAATACGTGAGTACGAGTAGTTTGAGATGCTGGCCAATAGGAATAACGCCTGAAAATTCTACGAGGAATTGCGTCAGCTTACAGAAGAGCTATTCACACAAGGCGGGTCCTGTCAAACCTGACGAAGCACAACGACAAGCTGGATATCAGCTTCAACGGTTGTATTTCGTTGCATTACTTTAGTCTGAAATTCATATTGCACCCTCCGGCCGACAGATCCAAGCGTCGTGCCACCAGACGGTTGCACAAATTTTCTAACAGCAATGCGCTGCTTGCTTTCTCCAGTAATGAGGTTGAGAGGGCCATTAACAAAATGAAATCATCCAAAGCCATTGGCCCTGATGGACTTAACATGCTGATGCCGAAAAACATGGGTCCATTGGGAGTAGGGTACCTCACAAGGGTTTTCAATATGTCTATGGCCATTCTCGTAATTCCTTACAATTGGAAATCAGGGAGAGTGGTCCCACTACAGAAACCGCTAACCGCAAGGATTCTTATCAGTCGATAACTGTCCTCTCAACAGTAGTGAAAACTCTTGAACACCCCCTTTCCCACCACCACAGTACTCACCGCCATAGACACCCAGATCAGCCGCGGGCTTAACCAAAACCGCCCCTGCGAGAGGACTGTTCTAGTAGCGCTAAAGACCTAAAGAAGTCTTTCCACACTGTCAGCCACTTGTTTTTTTTGTTGTAGCAGTACCTTTGCCCTGTCAGTGTATCGTAATCACCGGTCGTCTTCGTCTAGCTCATCTAACGGTAGGCCCAGGAAACTAGCTGTTTCGACGGGTTGGGAGAGGGGAGTTAGATGAGTGGGTTTAATGGGGCATATAGTTAGTATGTCGGAGTCGATTCTGGACAGGTAGGAGTTTAAGCTGCTACAATATCCAGAACGTAATTTTGCCAAGGTTACGCGGGACTCTCGGAGAAGTTGGAGCTCTTCGTCTGCGATTGGTGGTGGTTGGACTCCGATAACGGCATTCGGGGGTCGGGAGTTAAGAAGGTGGTGAGAGTCTCCCGATGAATGCCGTTTATGGCCTGTTTGTACACTGTCCGATCCAGTAACTGTCTATTTGTTTTGTCTGAGATCTCGTCCGCATAGTTGGGGAAATGCCTCCTGATGTGCCTGGGAGGTGGCTCAGGCTCGAGCAGGTGTCTGCATGGGTGAGGCCTACGGTCACACCCTAGCAGAAACCGCTTGCCGAGCATTTTGTTGCGCTCCGCTACTGGGAACATTTGTGCCTCGTTATGTAGATGTTAAATCGGGGACATCAGGTGGCAGCCGGTCGCTGTCCGAATGGCGGTATTTTGACATGTCTGTAGCTTTGTCTACTGCGAATCACTAGTTCCAGGCGACCAGACAGGCGCAGCATAGTTTAGAACCGGCAGGCCAATTGCCTTAAATGTCGAATGCAACAGTTCTTTGTTGTTGTTGTTGTAGCAGCATAAACATTCCCCATACTTACATATGGGGAATGCTGCTGGAGTGACAGTCCTTGGCCGGATATAAATCCGGGTCGTTTCGGTAACGTAGAACCGACTTTGTCTTTGCCCCTAGTGCTGCCGGTGAGCGATTTGAGGACCTTGTTGCGATTTTGGACTTTAGTGGCAATTGCGGTTGTGTGCGCAGAGAAGGAGAGCAAGCTGTCAAAGGTTACACCCAAAATTTTGGGGCTATTTACCGTCGGAATTGGTGTGTCATCGACTTTTACCTTAAGGGACAGCTTGACCTCCTTTGTCCAGGTGGTAAAGAGGGTCGCCGTGGACTTGGTGTGGGAAAGTTGGAAATTCCTCGCAGTGAAAAAGCGAGAAAGGTCGGTGAGGTAGTTGTTCACTTTGGAACACAGGCCATCGATGTGATTGCCCGACGCCATTATCGTGCAGTCGTCAGCGTATGAGATCAGGGAAGCTCCCGCTGGTGGTTGGGGGAGCTTCGAGATGTAGAAGTTGAACAGCAAGAGAGAAAGGACACCACCCTGCGGTACACCTTGCTTAATCTGTCTCTGCTTTGAAGTTTGATCTCGAAATATCACTGACGAGTGCCGACCGCTCAGATAGTTTGCGGACCACCTCTTCAGCCCTGGCGGGAGTGTCAACTGATAAATGTCATCTAGTAGCGTGGAATGGCTGACTGTATCGAAAGCCTTCTTCAGGTCCAACGCTACTAGGACAGTCCTCTCGCAGGGGCGGTTTTGGTTAAGCCCGCGATTTATCTGGGCGTTTATCGCGGTGAGTGCAGTGGTGGTGCTGTGCACTCGTCGGAATCTGTGGTGATGTGGGGCTGGGGCCAGGTGTTTCGTGTAGAGTGGGAGTAAGAGGGCTTCAAGTGTCTTCACTACTGGGGAAAGGAGAGTTATCGGACGATAAGACTCCCCTGGGTTTTCGGGTTTCCCAGGTTTCAGTAGTGGGACCACTCTCCCTGCTTTCCACTTGTCAGGGATGATGAGAGTGGCCAGGGACAGATTGAAGACCTTTGTGAGGAATCCTACTCCCAGGGGTCCCAGATCCTTCAGCATCAGCGCGTTTAATCCGTCAGGGCCAATGGCTTTTGATGATTTCGACTCGTTGATGAGGTTCAGGGGGCCATCAACAAGTGTAGCGTCGTCGTTTACAGTGCTGAACGTCGAATCGTCTATCTGCTCTGCCAATAGCTGTCCCCTACGATCATTTGGCAGGCTTGAATGCCAAAGATCGTGATGCGCGTTAAAGTCACCCCTGATGAGCGCACCAATATCAAGGAGATATCCTGCCGGGCAGCAGGTGACAGGGGGTACGTAAATATTATATATTTCGAGCTCGGCATCGCCTGACCGAACAGCTATACCTTGACGTTCTAAGGTGCTGTCTCTGCGGTCGATGCCTTCATCGATAAGACGATACTGCACTGAATGGTGGACTATGAACGCTAAGCCACCACCGTTGTCTCGCTCGCGGTCCTTTCTGTACACATTGTAGCCGACCCTGGTTGGGGTAGGATACGGTAAACTAGACAGGGCTAGTTTACTGGGGAGGCAGCTCTTGGTCGGGAAAAACCAGAGTCATTACGGTAACGTAGAACCTGCTGCCATGGGAATGGCTGTTCCAGACTCTCGAGCAGCGGTTTACCCATTCTGTCCTTCCATGGGGCAGGGCATACGCAGAGGAAATAGAAGATTGTTTCCTTTTTCTCCGGTTTTTTACAACTGTGACAGTATATGTTGTGAGGTATGGCATTTTGGCTGCTTGTTCTCCCACAGGCCAAAAGCCAGTTATGACTGCCGTTAGTCTCCAGTCGTCCCGTCGTTTCATGTTTATCAATGTTGACGATTGCTTAAGATTGTAAGTGGGCCATAACTTTCTGCTAATTTTGCAATTCGTCGGTATCTACAATCTGCGATTCGGAGGTGTTTTAGGGAAATTGCACTCTTGATTGCACCTAGTGGTGTGAATACCGATTCTTCAAGAGCGTTATTCGTGGCAGATCCCCTTCTTGCCAGTTCATCTGTTTTTTTATTACTTTCAATGCTCCTATGTCCCGCACCCAGATTTAGGTAACTTTATGGTTTTCGCTCAAGGTGGTAAGGCTAGTCCTGCTTTGTTCCACCACCTTAGAGGTTGTTGTAACCGAACCCAGTACCTGGATTGCAGCTTGGCTATCCGAAATAATAGCGATATTGCGCTTAACAGAGGGAGCTGCGATTAGTATCCTACAAGCTTCCCAAATTGCTAGTACTTCCGCCTGAAAGGCACTGCAAGCATTAGGGAGACGCAGAGATCTTTAAATTTTAAATCTATGAGAATATATACCACCTCCAACACCACAATCCATTTTACTGTCATCTGTATAGACTGTAGTGTCGAAGTGGTTTAGTGAGAATCCCTTATTCCATTCTTTCCTAGATGGAAAGAGAGTGACACAATTTCTATTGAATGTTGCCGTCGGGACTATGTAGCCAGTCCTCTTCGAGGTTTGTCGCAGTAATAGACTGGCATGGCCATGAGCCTTTTCCTTCCAGCGACCCGCTTCATTTAACCTAAATTCACTCATTGTTGCCATCTTCTTGATGTGTAGATCTACCGGAACAACATGTGTCAGAGCGTTCAGGGCCTCCTATGACATGCTCTGATTGCACCTACTGTTATTGCACAGGCTGATCTTTATATTCTGCCAAGTAATTTAATGTTGTATTTTCTCTCTAGAGCTTTCCACCAAACTATAAAATTGGTCGTATAACCGCCTTATACAACCGTAATGTTGAAGCATACAGGCATATAAAGCGATTTCTGCTTTCTTTACCCGTTCTTCAATGTTTAATTTCCAGCTAAGTTTGGAGTTCTGAATTACCTCTAAGTACTTTGCACTGGTTGAAAGAGAGAGGGTTTGTCCGTTAATATTTGGTAGAGTAAAAATTGGTACCTTATATCTGTCCGTAAATAGCATGAGTTCTGTTTAACGCGCGTTTAAACTTAGGCCACAGCCTGTAGCCCAAGAGCTAAGCTCGCCTAACACCTTTTGAATGATTCCACTGATCATATTGGGACATAGTCCTGATGCCTTTAACACCACATCATCAGCGTACGCGACCACTTTTACCCCACCTCCATTAAGTTTTATTAAGATTTTACTAATAACACATAACCAGAGGAGTCGATAGCACGTGTATTCTGCGCTATCTACCTTTCATTCCAATTGGCGCTTACTACCTTTGGGTGTTTTGGCCGAGTTCCTCCTCCTATTTGCAGTGTGCGTCTTCATGTTTTCCACAATAGGAGATACCTTCAGTTTTATGCCTCCTTCGACCGGTAGATGGTTTTTATGAAGAGCTTTTTCATGACAAAAATAAGCCGACATGACAAAACGAAAAAAAAATTATTGATTGAACTGGAAGATATTGAATATTGATAAAATTTTGTAATGAATGTCTAAATAATTGTCTTAAACTTAAACAACTTCTTACAACTAAAAATACTCTATATTGTAAGTATTAATCTCTTTCAGCTGGTATTTCGGCACAATGTCTCGCCAGGATGCTACCGAAGTGTTAATGAATGAACGTGATCGTGGTGTATTTCTAGTACGTGATAGTAACTCCATCGCAGGTGATTATGTGTTATGTGTAAGGTGCGTGCTTTATTATTAATTTAGTTCTTTGTTCTGAAAATATGTGTATACCCTACAACGGTTTAGATTTCAGTTGAATCTGCATTTTCGTACTTTCGATAATACATATAGATAAAATCGGTATTTGAATTCTGATTTTCAAAAACCGGAAAACATTATTCAATTTATGAATTAAAATATTAGAAATAAAACCTTGCTTGTTAGATCAACACGAGTATTAAATTTGAGTATATGATCTCTTAAGGAAAAATTATTTCATTGTGATGTAGGGTATAACGGCTTTCCAACATTATATAGTATTTTACCAACTTATGTTCGAGCTTGTGGTTTTATTATTTGTAGAGAGGACACTAAGGTTAGCAACTATATTATAAACAAGATACAACAACAGGATCAAATTTTCTATAGAATAGGTGATCAGCTATTCGAAAATTTACCAAAACTTTTAACTTTTTATACGCTACATTACCTTGACACGACGCCACTTCGACGCCCTGCTTCAAAGAAGCCAGAAAAAGTTGTTGGCAAATTCGACTTTGACGGCAGTGTAAGCAGAAACGTTTTTTTTAATATGAATTTCTTATTTATTCCAATTATATAAAATATCTTATTTTTAATAAGGATCAAGACGATCTACCATTCAGACGTGGCGAGATCTTGACTGTTATCCGTAAAGACGAGGATCAGTGGTGGACAGCAAAAAATCAGCAAGGGCAAATTGGTCAAATACCTGTACCTTATGTTCAAAGAGTGAGTTTTCCTAATTTTTATACAAAAATACCTTATAACTACGAATGAATTCTACTTTAATACCATTTCTTAATTTACTTTTTTATATTAAATTAGTGCGAGGAAAATACAGATGATAATTGCATTGATCGACCCCTGTCGAGTATAAGTAACTGTGGTAACCCTTTGGGGCCTAGTAATAGTCTTCGTTCTCCACTTCTGGCGAATGCCACCTGCAAAAGTGATGCCACAGAATCTTTAATTACTGCAAATTGCCACCAGTTAAGCAATTCTCTTAAAAAGTCCGACCTACATGTATGTATTTTACAATTAACACTAATAGTTACTTGATTTTATATAATCTCTTTTGATAAATTTTAAAGCGAAAGCTACCAGCCTATGCTCGCGTGAAACAGGCACGTGTACCCAACGCTTATGACAAAACAGCATTAAAACTGGAGATTGACGACGTAATTAAAGTAACCAAAACTAACATAAATGGTCAATGGGAGGGGGAGCTAAAGGGCAAAAAGGGGCATTTTCCATTCACACACGTTGAATTCATTGATGATTGCGAGCCACTACATAGTCCCGAAAGTAATACGACGGAGGCACATTCTGTGCAAAGCACAAAAAATGATTGGGGGGAATAAGTTATTTGAGGAATTTCATGTCGCATGTTTTCCTGCGATGTTTCTCCTTAATAAATCAGAACACAAAAATGCAAAATAATGAATATGAAATTTGTTAGTTATACTAAAGATAAAACTAGAATACCATTAACAATGAGACATGATTATTTTTTGGAATAAACATGAAAACGATAAAAAAAATTTGAATGTGAATCTTTTCCTACCAAAGGATTCATCTAATTACAATAAAAAAGCTAATATAAATTTGAAAAACACTAATACAAAGGCTACCATTCGCAATTCACAGAGAGAACGTCGGTTCGAATCTCGGTGAAACACCAAAATTAAGAAAAACAGTTTTCCAATAGCGGTCGCCACTCGGCAGGCAATGGCAAACCTTCGAGTGTATTTCTGCCATGAAAAAGCTCCTCATAAAAATATCTGCGTTCGGAGTCGGCTTAAAACTGTAGGTCCCTCCATTTTGTGGAACAACATCAAGACGCACACCACAAGTAAGAGGAGGAGTTCGGCCAAACACCCAAAAAGGGTGTACGCGCCACTTATATATATATTGGTTACGCGCCAATTATATATATATAATACAACAATTTATTGCTACATTATAACACAGTATATCTGTAAGATTAGAGTAAGAAATATGTGTCGAGGAATTAAGGAGTTGACACTTAGGTTCATATTTTTATATACATACATTTAAATATTTCACGAAAGCGACTTATTTTATAAAAAACATATTATATTTAAGTTGATCTGATCTGGTATTTAATGGCATGAATTTATGTCTGTAAAAAATAAATAAACAATAACAGTTGCTATTGTGAAAAAACTTTTGAGAAATAAATAATAAAAGATGCTATATTATTATTACGATGTTGTTGTAAAATCATAAAAGTATCCTAAAAGCTTCGAAGAATGCTGTTGACAGCAGCCCTTGGCCAAGTACAAAAGCACGTATTTTCGTCATTGTTCGCTATAGGGCATGCATGGTACAAAACCGGAACCAAAAATATTTAGCAACATACTAATATTTTCGTCAATATAAACGTTTAAATCATTAATGCACAAGCTCGAATCTATTGAAGTCCAAACAATTGAACTGCAGATATAGTATCACCGCTGTAAGCGAACTCGATGACAATGGACAAATCGTGTCTTTTCATAACGTTAAGAGGAGTTTGATGTTGCTACGTCCGTTGTTGTTGTTGTTCTTGTGCCAGTAATACGTCTTAATTCCAACTGAAGGTCGGTGTTATACGAGTACAATTATTAGCTTATTAATAGCTACTCAATTGACCGAATTTTTTGTACGAGTTTGTTGTTGGTCTACGCCAACATGCTGGTGGCGTTAGAGACACTCGGACCACATAATATGCTCGGAAGGGTAACAAAAAATTGGCATAGATAAATCACTTTAAGTATAAAAGAAATAGACCTATGACCGAAGTCGAGTTTGAATCGAATGGTAAGAGAAATACATTTGTATGTCCTGAAAATGTAATGGATAGTTCTAAACTTAAAATTTTGTTCGTGTTACAATAATGTTTTGCGTAGTAGCCTTTTTACTCCATAAAGTAGGTCATATTAAACTGACTGTGGGGGTGCTGTGTAATTGTGGCTGCCATGGGCGCAGCCTGTCTGTCGCTGCAGACACATATAGATCTGTCTCTCCATCTGTTTTCCACAACAGAGTTCATCGGTTCCTGAACAGCATACACCTCCGCCTGAGACACAGATGCATGCATTCCAAGATTAAAGTGTAGTTTTGCCCCGCTGGATTCCACGTAGACCCGAGTGCCGTAGCCATGCTCGGTCCTGGAAAATGCGTCAACAGTGTTTGCCGCGCTCATTTTCTGAGTTTGTCCACAGTTGAGCCTCTGGCAGCACCACCCTGTATCGCTTCTCAAGCACGACTCTTGATGGCATGAAGTCAAGGGGCATGCCAAGGGCCGTTCGATCGAAGACCATGCCTACTCTCTTGTGCAGTCCCGTACAGGAACCGTGCTGATTCCCATGGTGTTTCAGCCTGCAGATGGCCTTTAAAGCCTCTCCTTCGATGAAAACACCAAGTGGTAGATTAACCAGAGCATCTAATGCCGGGCCTGAAGTAGTCGGAAAAGCTCCGACGCAACAGATAGCCACAGTGCGTTGTAGTCTCGGCAAAACGAGTCCATCAAGCTTCCTCCTTCTGGTAAAGAGGACAGTACCAGTCTTGGTGGGATTTGCCGATAGCCCATTCGCACAACACCAAGTGTCAATCAGATCCAGTGTTTTCTGCACTTTCCTGCAGATATTCATAAGCGAAGGGCCTGCTACCAAACAAGGAATATCGTCCGCATATGCTTGTGCGTAACTTCCGAGTCGTTTAAGGTGGTAAGTAGAGGATCGATTACCATGCACCAGAGTAATGGAGACAGCACACTGTGTTCGGGGCAACCTCTATTAACACCGGATGACACCAGCAGGTCTTCCTCTGCTCGTACCGAGACGATTCTTTGGGCCAGCATCGAACGAATCCAATTTACTAGCACCCGGTCTTCGCCGTGCCTATGAGCAGAGCTACACATACTGTCAAAAGTGGCATTATCAAACGTCCTTTCTATGTCTAAAAAGGTGCCCATAGCGTAGTCCCTCCTGTCGATGGCCAGCTCTACCCCAGCAACAAGGTTTTGCAGTGCCGATTCGCAGGATTTTCCCATTTGATAGGCATCCTGAAATGGAGACAGAGGATGAGCCTTCAGCGACCTCTGACGGATGTGCAATTCCACCAGTCGTTCGAGACTTTTCAGCATGAAAGAAGTCTTGCTGATGAGTCTAACGCTTTTGGGGCGGGTGTAGTTTTCTCTTCCAACCTTTGGGATGAAGGCGACTCTCACCATCTTCCAAGAGCTTGGTATGTAAGCCAGTGCCAGGCATGCAGAGAAGTTTTTCTTCAGGGCTGCTGTCACGGACTCTGCGCCTTCCTTCAGCATGGCAGGATATATGCCATCTGGTCCGGGCAACTTGTATCTGTAGACAGCCTTTTTTCAGTTCTTTTATGTATTGATCTTTCAAATATTTCCAGGGCTTCTTTTATGTATTGATCTTTCAAATATTTCCAGGGCAACGCGTAAAGTTACGAAATTTGAGAATTTAATGTGAAATCCGAATGTTCAAATGAAATTATGTGTTCGTGGAAAAACAAATTTTTTTTCGTTTTTTTTTTTTTCAAAAATATAAATTGAAAATAGTTATAAAAGGTCCAATGTTTAATAAAACATATAAATTGAAACGAAAAATTCATGGATGATCAGCAAAACAGACGATTGTTTCTAAGTTATTCATTTGCGTTGATTTGAAATTTAAGAACAATCTTCTATTTTCCTGATCATCCATGAATTTTTCGTTTCAATTGCAATGTTTTATTAAGCATTGGAGCTTTTATAACCATTATCCATTCATATTTTTCAAAAAAAAAAAAGAAAAAAGAAATTTTTCTGAACACTTAGTGAATATATTTTTGGTTTTTTTTTTCAATTGAAAATCGCCCACGTGCTTTTTGGTTATGTTCAATATGTTCAAGTGTTATCAATATATTTTTCTTATACATTTAGGAGTTTTCACGTGGTAAATTGGAATTAATTAATGTAAGTTTTCATCAAATTTAATGGATTTATTTTTTCGGTTCATATGCGATAAGCTACGATACACCATGAGTGAAAAAAGATGTTAAAAAAAAAATAAAAAAACAAAAGAAATTGTTAAAGGATGCAAAAGAAGAGCACGAAAAATGCATAACTTTGATGAAAAAATTAATAGTCTTATCATGCAAATTGTCAACAATTTTCAGAAGGAAAGAGATGATTTAAGAAAATCACAACAAAGTAAAATAATCCTGACCATGTCGTCTTGGGCTTTTAAACACATATGTATCGAAAATATAATCCACAAAATTGAAACATGTTTTAAAATCTCAGAATACCATAATTACAATCATGTTTATTACAGTACAAATGTCAAAACAATCACGTAATCATATTGGTTGTTCGACAAATAATAATAGGCGCATGAGAAATGCTCTGAATAATGCGACATCAGAAGAACGTCAAGAACAAAATGAAGCAAATCGGCAACGAATGGCACGGTCCAGATCAAATCGACCAAGAGACATCAATTTGAACAGCGCTGCTTTTGCATACGATCACACAGTTAACTACATTGACCATAAATTTGTTCAAATTGGTCCAATGAATCAAATGTGTCAACATTGCCATGCTAAGAAATTTAAAAACAAAACTGTTGGAATGTGTTGTTTGAGCGGCAAAGTAAAATTTCGTTCGTTTAAGAGGTCAAGAAACAACTACAAAAGTCAGCGCAATGAGTTTTTATTCGTATCGTTTAATGGTCCGTGACGACGATGAGAATAAAAATACATACAAATAATACATTCCCATGGCAGCCCGTTCTACGTTACCGGAATGACTCGGGTTTTCTTTCCCGACCAAGGGCTGCCGCCCCAGTATACTAGCCCTGTCTAGTGTACCGTATTTTACCCCAAATCTTTCGTCACAGGAGCAACTCATTGCAGCCAGTTTGCTCCAAATACTTCTCTTCTGGGCTGGCGTCGAACCCAACCCCGGACCTGAAGTATTCCACTGCTGCATCTGCCACAAACGGCTCCACCCGAACTCCACCTCGGTTAGGTGTAACCAGTGCAACGGGTGGCGCCATCTTAAGACCTGCTCAGGCCTTAAGACACACAGGGAGTGGTCCACAAGGTATGTGGCCACGTAGTGCTCCCGCTCACAGGCGGCCCCCGCCTCTACGGCTACCCTGCCCTCAGTGCCGGCACATCACACTGCCGCCACTAATAACACCTCTACGGTAAGGAGCCCCCAAGAACAACACAACTCCCTCACCAACCCACAACCCTCCTGCTCCTACCCCAGTGCGGGGACAAACCAGCAGCTCTTGGTCCCCCGCACAGTCTGCTCCGTGTGTCAGACCGTAGTTCTTCGGAACTTGACAACTGTTCAATGCAATTCTTGCAGTGGCTGGTGCTATTTTCGGAGGTGCTCAGGCCAGCACACCACCCGTGAGTGGACACGCGACTACGTTGACCCCTGCTGCAGAGATGTGCACCCGCATCCGCCCCCAGTGGCGCGGCCATCAGACAACACCAGGCCACTACCCATTTTGCGAAACGCACAGCATGACCAACGCAGACAACATCACGCACCCCTCATCACCCGAATTACGACGACACTCCCGCGAAGCTTCAAGGTTTTGCAACTAAACTGCAACGGACTCACGAGCAAGATTGACGAGATAGTCGACTTCATGAGCCGGTTCGGAGTTAAGACAGCTGCGGTCCAGGAGACAAAACTGCACGCTAGCTCCCCCTGATTACCAGGGACGACTACAATGTGCACCGAAAGGACCGCGAGCGAGACAACGGTGGTGGCCTAGCGTTCATAGTACACCATTCAGTGCAGTATCGCCTTATCGATGAAGGCATCGACCGCAGGGACAGCACCTTAGAACGTCAAGGTATAGCTGTCCGGTTAGGCGATGCCGAGCTCTAAATATTCAATATTTACATACCCCTTGTCACCTGCTGCCCGGCATGATATCTCCCCGATATTGGTGCGCTCATCAGGGGAGAAAACCGATTGGTAGTAGGTGACTTTAACGCGCATCACGATCTTTGGCATTCAAGCCTGCCAAATGATCGTAGGGGACAGCGATTCGCAGAGCAGATAGACGATTCGACAACTCGCCTGACATAACAATTGCTAGCGCTGGTCTGATAAATAGCATAACCTGGCGACCTATGCTATCGCTTGCATCAGACCACTTGCCCATTATCATCTCGATTGAGAGACCTGCCGACTTCGTTCCCGCGGATCACCGGTCATACGTCAACTTTAACAAAGCTGATTGGACCAGATTTGCGGAATTTACTGAGGACATCTTCGCAGCCCTACCCACTCCCACCGATGTGCGCACAGGCGCAAGTTATCCAAGGAATTTGACTGCTGAAACGATAACAGGCAATGACGGATATCCATTGTACCGACGACGTTAAAAAGATGATAACGGATTTACAACAAAGCTCAGACTTAGAGGTGAAGAAATCGAAATTGACAACCGATGGATCGTGCCTTTTCGCCTATATTATCGAAAACTTATAAAGCCCACTTAAACGTTGAATATTGTAATTCCGTTAAATCGATCAAATATATTTGCAAGTACATTCATAAAGGTAGCGATATGGCTGTTTTTGGAGCGGTAGCTGAAAACAGCAATGATGAAATTACACAATACCAAATGGGCAGGTATATAAGTAGCAATGAAGCAGAGTGGCGAATTTTTTCATTTCCTATTCACGACAGATACCCAACGGTTTTACATTTGTCCGTTCATCTTGAAAATGGCCAACGCGTTTATTTCATGGAAAATAATGCAGCGCAAAAAGCGACTCAACCACCTGCAACAACGTTAACTGCTTTTTTCAATTTATGTCGGTCAGATGATTTTGCGAGAACTTTGTTATATTCTGAAGCTCCAAAATACTACACTTGGAATCACGCATCGAAAAGTTTTCAAAGACGGAAGCAAGGAACACCGGTTGAAACTCATCACAATGTTTTTGCCAGCGATGCAATAGGCCGTATTTATACAATTCATCCAACTAATGCAGAATGCTTTTATTTGCGATTACTATTGATTAATGTCCGTGGCCCAACATCATTGCAAAACATACGTACAGTAAATGGTCAAATCTGCTCTACATTTCGCGAAGCATGTATGAAATTGCATTTGCTTTAGGATGACACACATTTGAATGATACTTTAACAGATGCAGCTGCATCATCCACACCATTCCAAATTCGTACGTTATTTGCAATAATCATGTCAACATGTTTTCCAGCAAGTCCTGGTGAGTTGTGGAATAACCATAAGAACAGCATGACGGAAGGTATATTATACCGAATGCGTATTGCAGCTGAAAATCATAATTTGGATTATATTATACATTAAATATGTACAATGAAGTGCTAATCTTGGTAGAGGATCTGTGTTTGTCAATTGCTAATAAAGCGTTGACACAACTTGGTATGATTGCACCAAATCGAAATATTCACGACATTTTCAACATAGAGTTGGAACGAAAACAACAATACGACAGAAATGCATTGAGCGCATGCCTACAAGCAAATGAACCATTTTTAAATACTGAAAAAAAGCGTGTATACGATACAATCATGCATGCCGTTAACACTGGAAGTGGTGGCTTTTATTTTCTTGATGCTCCCGGTGGACCTGGCAAGACATTTGTTATGTCATTGATTTTGGCCAATATACGAGCAAACGGATTTATTGCATTAGCCATTGCTTCATGGGGTATTGCAGCTACATTATTAGAAGGTGGACGTACCGCCAATTCCGCGCTCAAATTACCGTTAAACTAACAAGTTAATGAAGAACCAACATGCAATATTTCCAAAAGAAGTGGAATGACAAGGGTACTCCAACAATGTAAAATCATCATTTGGGATGAGTGTACAATGGCGCACAAAAAATCGTTAATTGTACATTGAAAGACTTGCGTGAAAATGATCGTTTATTTGGAAATGCATTGATTTTATTAACTGGTGATTTTAGACAAACGTTACTCATTATTCCGCGATCAACCCCAGCTGATGAATTAAATGCGTGCTTGAAAGCATCTAATTTGTGGCGATATGTGACGAAATTAACACTAAACACAAATGTTCGCGTTCAACTCCAACATGATTCAAGTGCTGAAGTTTTTTCAAAGCAATTGTTACAAATTGGCAATGGACGAATTCCTATTGATAATAATGGCTTATTTAAATTTCTAGATCATTTTTATCAAATAGCAGAATCAAAGGCCGATTTGGTGTAAAGGTTTCTCCCGACATAACACAAAATTACAAGAATCACAATTGGCTAAGTGAACGAGCTATATTAGCTGGTACGAATAAAGATGTTAACGAGATAAATGCAGATATCTTGGATAAAATACCTGGTGATACTGTTGTATACCGGTCTGTTGACACAATTATCGACCAAGATCAAGTAGTTAACTATCCAACCGAATTTTTGAATTCATTGGATATATCTGGATTTCCGCCACATTATTTGCAATTAAAAGTTGGTGCAACCATTATTATGCTTCGGAATATTAATCATCCAAAATTATGTAACAGAACTAGACTTGTAGTCAAACGATTGATGAATAATGTTATCGAAGCAACTATTTTAATTGGTAAATTCAAGAATGAAGACGTTCTAATACCGAGAATTCCAATGATTCCACCTGAATCGCCATTTGAATTCAAGCGTTTGCAACTACCCATTCGTTTAGCATTTGCAATAACTATCAATAAATCACAAGGGCAAATTTTAGAAATATGCGGGATGAATTTAGAAGAACCAGTATTCACCCATGGTCAACTATACGTTGGCTGTTCACGTGTTGGGAAGCCAACAACATATATTTACTCAAAAACAAATAGAAAAACAAAAAATATTGTTTATGCCAAAGCGCTTGAATAAAGAATAAAGAAATAAATAATATGAAAACCATATCTTTTCTGTTCTAAACCATATCTATTCAATTTTAGTGTGCCCAGCGAAGCGGCCCGGGTTTGCTAGTTGTTTATATTTCTGGTTCTACTGATTGAATCGAAATACTTTTTTCGCAAAAGATTCATGATTTTTTACGGCCTTCAATTAACTGATATTAGGTTGTTACATTAGGGTGGTAGAAACTAGGATTTGGTGGGTAAGTACCACAACGAAACGCATGAGCTCAATTAACTTTCTTGAGAAAAACCTCCTCTTTGAGACAAAAAAATTGATGTCTCACTCTTTAAAGAAAAATGCAATTGGGCGACATGTAGGGTTGCCAGAAAAAAATTTTTTTTTTAAATGTTTTTCAAAAACACTTCATATTAGGGGAGGTACGTACGGGCGACTTTTTTTTGGTGATACGCTCTAATGTACATGCAGATGTGAATGTATATTAATAAGCATTGTTTTGTTGGGAGCTCAAAACGCAAATATGTACGTACACAGGCTAGGCCATGATTCTAGTTGCCATAGTATAGCATATCTACATACAGTAGGTTCTGTTTTTATGCGGTTTTGAAATAGTGCGGTTTTTTTTTAAATTACAAAATGCATGTCGACCTATCGGGAATTGTACATATAAACAAGATTCTAAACCAGCTAAGCAAAAACTCATCACAGATTACATCAGAAATGCTAACCCTACAAGTATGGAACTGCCTGCATAACTATCTAGATCAGACGTGTACATTTCCTAAAGTGACGAAAGTGATTGTACGCCAAATCCTAAACGAACGCGCAACATGTGGGTATTGTCTGATTCTATTTGTGACTTAAATTTATTTTTCGATTCTGACGTTTCTTAAATAAAGATATAATTTTCAAAAATACAATATTTTGTTTATGCGATTTTATTTAATTATTTCAGATTCACGCGGTCTATGGAACGTATCTATAGTTATAATATGGGACTAGTGCCCTTTTTTATGCGATTTTATTACATTATTTCAGATTTATGCGGTTTTAGCATTTGAAACGTATCTATAGTTTTACTATAGAACTAGTAGCTTTTTTATGCTGTTTTTTTTATGCTGTTTCTTGCGGAACGTATCTACCGCATAAAAACAGAACCTACTGTATATAAAAATTCAGCCATTTTTCGCGTTGTGATGAACTTTACGCAGAATGGCTCAACCGACTTTAACCAAACTTTGCTACATTGAAGAGACACATGTGGAGAAGGTTTGTGTTTTGAAATTTTAAGAATCGGATGCCAGGGTCTCGAGAAATAGGCCAAAACGTGGACGCGGGTAACCCTAGGATGTGTTTGTACATTATGGGTAGCAAATAGAAGCTGTTGATGATTTCTATAGTATAGAGTATTTTTCATACAGTTCCGTGACTAGGGTCTCGAGATATAGGCCAAAACGTGGCCTCGGGCAACCCTAGAATGTGCTTGTACAATATGGGGTAGCAAATGGAGGCTATTGAAGATTTCTATAGTATAGAGTATTTTTCATACCGTGCTGTGAATAGGGTCTCGAAATATAGGCCAAAACGTGGACCCGGGTAACCCTAGGATGTGTTTGTACAATATGGATATCAAATGGAAGCTGTTGGGGAATGCTTTAGTACAGAGTATTTTTCATGCCACTCCGTGACTGGGGTCTCGAGATATAGGTCAAGACGTGGACTCGGGTAACCCTAGGATGTGTTTGTACAATATGGGTAGCAAATGGAGGCTGTTGGTGAATGCTTTAGTACAGAGTATTTTTCATGCCGCTCCGTGACTGGGGTCTCGAGATATAGGTCAAAACGTGGACTCGGGTAACCCTAGGATGTGTTTGTACAATATGGGTAGCAAATGGAGGCTGTTGGTGATTTCTTTAGTACAGAGTATTTTTCATGCCGCTCCGTGACTAGGGTCTCGAGATATAGGTCAAAACGTGGACCCGGGTAACCTTTGGTTGTGTATGTACAATATGGGTATCAAATGAAAGCTGTTGATAAGTGCGTTAATACGGGGTAATTTTCATACCTATTGATACACTGGCAACGCGTACAGTTACGAAATTTGAGAATTTAATGTGAAATCCGAATGTTCAAATGAAATTATGTGTTCGTGAAAAAAAAATTTTTTTTCGTTTTTTTTTTTTCGAAAATATAAATTGAAAATAGTTATAAAAGGTCCAATGTTTAATAAAACACATAAATTGAAACGAAAAATTCATGGATGATCAGCAAAACAGACGATTGTTTCTAAGTTATTCATTTGCGTTGATTTGAAATTTAAGAACAATCTTCTTTTTTCCTGATCATCCATGAATTTTTCGTTTCAATTGCAATGTTTTATTAAGCATTGGAGCTTTTATAACCATTATCCATTCATATTTTTCAAAAAAAAAAGAAAAAAGAAATTTTTCCCGAACACTTAGTGAATACATGTTTGGTTATTTTTTCAATTGACAATCGCCCACGTGCTTTTTGGTTATGTTCAATATGTTCAAGTGTTATCAATATATTTTTCTTATACATTTAGGAATTTTCACGTGGTAAATTGGAACTAATTAATGTAGGTAGGTAGGTAGGTAAGATGGCAAGAGTACCCCAGGTACGCTACAAGTAGCACTTACGTGCCGTTTTGATACCATAGAGTGGACCACTACCTGTGAAAGGATTAAGGGAGGAGATAAGACCGTATACAGCCATCCAGTGCTGTTGATGTAGCGGAGGAGAGAAAAGGGATCTAGGCTGGAGAATTTCGTCAAGTCATCCCCAAAGGGAACGCTGAGGAATCTCAAGCGCCTAGCCGCCAAAGTCGGACATCTGCAGAGAAAGTGTACCACAGTCTCTTTCTCTGTAGGATCCCCACAGCTTCTGCAAGGGGGGTTGTACGGAATTCCAAGCTTCTCCGCGTGAGTGCCGATCACCCAGTGGCCAGTGATCACCGCGATGAGTTTGGAAATTGAATGGCGGGGGGTTCCCATCACCTTAAGCGTTCTGTTTATGTCGTATTGAGGCCATAGTGCTTTTGAAATGGCACACGATGAGACAGACTTCCATCTGTCTTGCGCCTTTCTTAGAAAGAAGTTGTGTAGTTTCCCTTTAACGACGGCCAAGGGGATACCGATGTCTGAGAAGAGGGCAGCTGGACTCGGTTCTGCCGCCCCCTTCCTGGCAAGCTCATCGGCAATTTCATTTCCCTCTATATTCCTGTGCCCAGGAACCCAGATGAGGGAGATGTTTCCTGCCCGCTCGAGGCGTTTAAGTTCCTCCTTACAGGAGTTTACGAGAAGAGAGCTGCAATGCGGCGACGACAGTGCCTTGATTGCAGCTTGGCTATCGGAAAAAATTTTTATGTCTCCCTCCCAACAGCGATCCCGAAGCATTTTGCATGCCTGCAGGATCGCGAAGACCTCTGCTTGAAAGACGCTGCTTGTCTCCGGGAGTTTATAGGAGACCGAGATGTTGGCTAATTTGGAGTAGACCCCCGCTCCCACTCCAGACTCCATTTTGGATCCGTCAGTGAAAACAGAGGCATCTATATCCGCAACAACTCTCCCCTCTTTCCAATCTTGCCTGCTCGGAAAGATAGCCCTAGCACAACCCTCAAAGCACAGTTTGCGGATGGAGAGGTCGGTGCGAATATCAGAGAAGGAAGGGGAGATCTGCTTCAAGATGCTGCTATGCCCAACAGGGAGTTGTCTCCAAAGGCCAAACTCCTTCAGTCTGATAGCACTCTGAGCAGCAATGGATTTAACTTGCAGATCCACAGGAATTAAGTGGAGTATAACGTTGAGCGCAGCGGTGGGACATGTTCTGCAGGCACCAGTGATGCCCACACATGCAGTTCTTTGCACTCTCTCTAATTTAGTGAAGTTGTAACCCTTCTGAAGAGCTAACCACCAAACTAGGCAACCGTATGTCAAAATTGGCAGAACCACTAAGTTGTACATCCAGAGTACGACACGTGGCTTGAGACCCCATTTCTTGCCGAACATAGATTTACAGGCGTAGAAGGCTATATTAGCCTTCTTAACTCGATTTTCTATGTGCAGCTTCCAGTGGAGCTTGGGGTCAAGTATTACACCAAGATACTTGACTTCCGATGAAAGTGTAAGACACTGGTTATTAAGTCTAGGAAGCTTAAACAGCGGAGGCTTGTATTTTCTGGTGAATAGCATCAACTCCGTTTTGTCAGAGTTGACTCTGAGACCGCTACTGGCGGCCCACCTGCTGAGTGTAGCCAGTGCACCTTCCAAAATTTCAGCCATTACTGATGGGAAGGGACCTGAGACCATCAGGACCAAGTCATCGGCATATGCTACCACCTTTGGTTTTCTTCCAGCTAGCAGGAACGTGGTTCAGCGAGATACACGCCGAGAAGATCTTTTGAAGAACGGGAACCACCACGGTCTTAGTCTTCTGAAGCATTACTGGCATGATACCATCGATGCCTGGAGATTTGAAAGGGGAAAAACTTTCGATTGCCCAGTTTATTCTGTTGACGGACAAGACCGGTGTCAGGGGCATCACAGGTAACCCCTCCTGCCGGTTCGGGTCTTCGTTACAGACCGGATCAATAGAGTTTTCCGGGAAATGGGCATCAATAAGGATTTTTAAGGATTCGCCTGCAGATTCAGCCCACTTCCCGTTCTCTCTTTTGACAAGAGTTTTACAGGAGTGGTCCTTGGATAGGATCCTGCTGAGTCTGGCCGAGTCTTTTACGGATTCGATGGATTCGCAGTACTCTTTCCAAGAGTTGCGCTTCGCATCTCTAATGGCTTTCTTATAAACTTTCAAAATATCCCGGTAATCTTGAAAGTTCCTTATTTGATAACATTTGTTGAAGACTCTCCTAACCTTCTCTTTCAAGTCGGTCAGCGTTTTGCTCCACCAGGGAGGAAAGTCTTTCTTGCTAAAGGATACTGGGCAGGCCACTTGGAAGGCAGTCTGATAAGACCCTTCTAAGTGTCTAACTTGCGTGTCCAGTTGTTCCTTAGTGGTAGTCAAGAACTTACTCCTATTCAGCTGCTTGCAGAAAACCCTGTGGAAAAGAGACCAGTCTGTTCGTTTAGGGTTTCTGCGGGGTAGCAAGGTCTCCCGAATGAAATCGATTTCGTAGAGGATCATCCTGTGGTCCGAAAACGAGTTCCTCTGGGAGACCGTCCAATTTTCAACCCTAACAGCAGATGAGTTCGTAGAAAGAGAGATATCAAGAACTTCCTCCCAACCATTTGATGTTCCCGATGCCGGGAAGACAAAAGTTGGGGTGTTGCCCTTGTTACAGATAAGTAAATTACGGCTTAGTATAAAATCAAAAAGAGACTCACCCCGTTCATTGATCTCGCTGCTGCCCCAAATGGTGTGTCTGGCATTCGCATCGCATCCGATCAGGATGTTCTCCTTCTTGGGCTGGAGAGTATCCACTAGATGCTGCAACTCCTCAGGAGGCGCCGATCTGTCGTGGGCCATGTAGGCAGATACCAAGCAGAAGCAATTACCACTGGATGGTTCCACCCTGACCGCAGTCACATCCGGTGAACTGAAATTAGATAGCAAAAAGGCATTAATTGTGTTCCTTACTAGGATACAGGCCCTTGGCTTACCATCAGTATGGACATAAAAGAGGTCATAGGATCTGTCTCTCAGTCCCATGATTTTATGCTGCCAGATCCAAGGCTCCTGTATCAGGCAGACATCTATGTCCTCCTCCCGGAGGGTGACTCTTAGGTTATCTGTGGCTAGTTTGGAATGACGAAGGTTAATTTGTAATACTTTTAACAGACTGTTCAAAAGTGTTACTTACCTTTATGACTGCTCCCCCAGTTCGGAATCTGCGTCCGTCCCAGACAGCCGCAGATCGTCGAGCAGCTTCTTGGTGTCATCCCCCAATTTCTCCAGGTCATCGTCCAGGGCGACAGAGGCGGGGAAGACCTTCACAACCTGAGGCCAAAGCGAAGTTTGAACTGCTGTTTTTCGAGAGCCTCCAGCGACTCGTTGTTAATCAGCAGTAATATGGCTGAGCTATGCTGCTGAGGTTCTTCTACTTTGATGACAGACCAGTCATCCATAGGAACCTCAGGATTCTGAAGCTTGAGACACGGGACAATTTCCGAACTGTCCAGCTCCATTTTCGGCAGCCAGATTCTGGCTCATGGTCGCCTGGGAATTTCTGAGGCAGGGATGAGCTTTAGCGAAAGCCCCTCCCAGGCGTTGCTAACCGTAGCAAGGCTCTTCTCCAGAAATTCCTTCGAGTACTGATTGGCACATTTTATCACCCTACAGCCCCGACAGATTTCACCCGAGTCGAAGAGAGGTGCTGGCCCTTTTTTGTCCATGAGGTGTCTGACGACCATCCCCGATAGCCGTCCCTCAATGGCATCCCAAAGGGGTAACACCGCTCTTCCACTTTTGGTTTTTGCGTCCACGAGGGCAACTTGGAGATGGTCTATGGCCACCTCACTATAAGCCGCCCTCGAGGCCGCGCCTGCCGCACTGGTTGAAGGGTCCCCAGCCCCCTGGGTTGAGGAGTGTTTGCTCCTTTTGGCCACACGTTCACTCACATCCTGTGAGCGGTTACGTTTGGCCGAGCTCCGTGCCGGTTTTGGCTGTTGTTGTGGTTGTTGTTGTGGCTGGATTAATTTTGCTGCAGACGCGGCCTCGTACTCTCTGATCGCGGCCTCGTACTTCACCCGGTCCTCAGCGTCCCGCTCGTGCGCTTTACCGGCTTGTTCATTCTTGGCAATCTTTGCCAGAATGAATTTCGCCCTCAGGTAGCGCGCTTTGAGCAGGGTACCGGACGACTTCTTCTTCTTTTTGTTGACCTTCGCAGTGGTCGCCGGGGCATTGCCAGGGGTCACCTTGGCGGCCTTACCAGAGGCCCCCAAGGAAACCTTTCCAGAGGCCGCCTTGATTTCCTCACCAGAGGTCGTCTTGGTAGCCGCCTGGAGAAGGCTTGGTCGTAGAAGCGGGGTGCTATGTTTTGCACCGCTCGAACATGGCTCGACGATCGTTTCCTGGCTGGAGGCCAGAAGATCGTCCTCGGAGAGAGTGCCCAGCACACTCTCCGTTAACTCCTTTTCTTCTTCATTTGTTTTTTTATTTTTGGATTCCATTAGCTAGTTGGTCCCACGAGTAGGCACGGAAGGGGTGGTCCGCCACGGCAGAGCCGGCATGCCGTGGTAAGGCACTTAATACAACCGACCTAGCCTGGGCGTTGGAGGGGACCGTTAAAGACTGGTTATTTAGACACTACCAGCCATGCAGCTCTCGGCACGGGTACCTCGACACCTTAGCTTAAAGTGCTGACAAGGATATACCGCCTTGTCACCGGTCGACAGAGCCTCGTTAGCGAAAACAGGGAGTACCAAGTCCAGGGCATCCGGTCCTGGACAGTGGGTAGAGGCTGCCAATTGGAGAGGAGTGGCTATATTGTTCGCATCACTTTCCCATTTACCCCCCCTAATTAATGTAAGTTTTCATCAAATTTAATGTAAGTTTTCATCAAATTTAGTGGCTTTATTTTTTCGGTTCATATGCGATAAGCTACGATACACCATGAGTGAAAAAAATGGTAAAAAAAAAAATTAAAAAACAAAAGAAATTGTTAAAGGATGCAAAAGAAGAGCACCTAAAATGCGTAACTTTGATGAAAAAATTAGTAGTCTTATCATGCAAATTGTCAACAATTTTCAGAAGGAAAGAGATGATTTAAGAAAATCACAACAAAGTAAAATAATCCTGACCATGTGGACTTGGGCTTTTAAACACATATGTATCGAAAATATAATCCACAAAATTGAAACATGTTTTAAAATCTCAGAATACCATAATTACAATCATGTTTATTACAGTACAAATGTCAAAACAATCACGTAATCATATTGGTCGTTCGACAAATAATAATAGGCGCATGAGAAATGGTCTGAATAATGCGACATCAGAAGAACGTCAAGAACAAAATGAAGCAAATCGGCAACGAATGGCACGGTCCAGATCAAATCGACCAAGAGACATCAATTTGAACAGCGCTGCTTTTGCATAAGATCACAGTTAACTACATTGACCATAACTTTGTTCAAATTGGTCCAATGAATCAAATGTGTCAACATTGCCATGCTAAGAAATTTAAAAACAAAACTGTTGGAATGTGTTGTTTGAGCGGCAAAGTAAAATTGCGAGCGTTAAATGTACCACCTGAGCCAGTGATTACATTATTATCCGGAAAAACAGCACAATCTCAATATTTCCTGAAAAAAATTAGGAACATGTTTCCATATGACTTCATTTGGTGCAACGAAGATTATTAGAGATAATTGTATGCCAATTTTTAAGGTAAATTCATCATTTTATATCAATTACTTTTTGATCAATGACAATCATTTTGATCACTTTTTACCAAACAGATACAAGGCCAAGTTTACCATAAAATTGGCTCTCTAATACCATTCAATGATGATAAATGTCAATTTTTGCAAATATATTTTATGGGTGGTGATACTGCTGAGCACCGAATATCTGTAGCTGGCGAAAGAAGTTTGGATCGGAATTTGGTTTGGGAGTTAGAACTGATGTTCAGCCACGATACCAGTGGCTGAATTATTACGACACGAAAACGGCTGCGAAAGCTGCGATGTTTTGTGGAGTTGGTGCGTCCTGCGCACACGCTTAGTGCTTATTTTTTCGATTCACACCGGAGCCATTACTAACACGTCCGGTCGGTAAGAAAAATATTAATAATTATACAAGCATTCTAAAATGTTCTTTAATACAAAAAGAAGATGAAATAGATCTTCTCTCACGCATCTGAGCCGCCTTTGAGGAAAGTGAATTTTTATCCGTATGTATACTCGTACATGCACCCATGTATGTATGTATGTACAAGTTAACATACAGACATTAAAATCGCATATAACGATAATTGTAACATAACTTAAATTCCCGCTTAGGGAGAACAACAACCCAACTCGAAAGATTGGTCACATAAAAAGTACCTGAGCTCTGGCGCTTCGACAACGTAGAAAGGGAAAATATGTGAAAAATATCAAAGAGAAAAAGTGAAGTGAAGCATTTAAATAAAGTGGGGCGCCTTAAAAATATATTGGGAAAACAAAGAGTTCAAATTGACTTTAAATGATGAAATTTGACCATAGTTATAAGAATAACTAAACAAAACTTTCTTGAAATTTAAGAAAAATTAACGCAAAGACAAATTTCAACCGCTAAAAAGTGTAGATTAAAAAAAACGTAGAAAATTACGAAAATAGCAACAAAATATTAGAGTGGAAGTAAACAATCATATTAGTGTATAAAATATCAAGTGAAAATGCAAAAAACGTTATGAGTTTTATTAGTTTTAAAAATAATGAACAGAAATTGACATAAAAAGTCCTTCAGAAGCGAAAGTTAATATGAAGGAGTGAAATCTGAAAAATCAATTTAAAATTTAATTCCTTACGAGAAAGGAAATTTAAACTAAAGCGCTGCGAAAAAACTAAAGCGCTGCGAAAAACATTATTATATGGAGCTGTATAATAACAACCGCAGAATACCGAGTCAAAGGGAAACAGGATCAAGAAAGAGAACAAGAACGGATGCAGAAAATGAAATATAGACTAAGCAAATTTATGTTAAAATGTTAATAATGATACACTGTTAAACTTAAAAACAAACACATTGTAAAAATTTATAAATGTCTCAAATTGGTCTATGAAATTCATATAATTTGAGGTAGAAACAGTTTGATAGTTTTAATTAAAAATTGCGATATTGTTATTATATTGATAACAAAAGTCATATAGTATTGGCCTAAATTGTACTTTATTTGTGGTATTTATGCTACACTTAATGAGAGGCTAGATAAAAGGTATTATTATCGATATTGTCTCTTCGTTGTTTAAATTTACTAGAAGTTTCAAATACTTTCTGTTATTTTAAAATGGATCACGACGCAGTTCTGAACTTAGTAGAAGTTGTAGTAATCGTAACCCAAAGCCAGTTAGGAAAATAATTGCAAAGGTTTGCTGAAACAATTCACAGCCTACTCCTAATAAAGCAGATGCTTACTGCCCTGTTACGATATTTCCCAGAGCTCATAGCACACACACACAATCTTATAAAGTCATTACCAGAGTTTGAAGACAATATTAGGAATATCCGGCATGCAGAAAAGCGTCGAAATTCGCAGTAAACTACTATGTTGAAAGGTCTGAAAAATATTATATTGCTATTAGAATTCTTCTTAACAAAATAAGTCATCCAATTGCACGCAGACAAAGAGCTCCTTCCTATTTTAGAGAGTGAACTTTACATACTACACCGAGGACGATTAACTATATACGATACTACACAACAGTAAATAAAAAACTAGCAAACGTATTATGGCACATAGCGGTAAATAGATATTGACTTCAGCATTTAACGAGCGAGCAAGGTAAAACAAGCTGAGAGTGTTTATCTCCGGCTTAAGGTTTCAATTTCGTGAGACCTTAGATGACACTAGTTTTATTGCATTCACCTCTTTTTAAGTTAATACTAACCTTAAAAAGACAGATGATATTATATTCATTAATTCTTGAGTTATTGTGAAAAGAGTGACGCTATCTTTATTATTTTCAAAAGAGAGTTTCGTGTCTTAAGTGTACATTGCTTCTTGGGGAAAAATTACGGTTATCTATTACAAAAAAGTCTATCAAAAAAACGAAATAATGAACGGAGTTTAATCAGTTATTCCAAAGCTAAAAGTAATAGTGATAAATAAACCAAGAAAACAACCATAAGAAAGAGCATATATTATTAAAAATTGTTTCTTACAATATTTATTTAACGACTTTTTTGATTATATACTATTGCTACAAACTCATGCAGAAGTTGAAAACTTTGAAAGATACAAAAAATATTTTAAAGGGTTTTCACTCTCAAAATCATTAAACATCGGGGCTCAAAAGTGGACGTGTCTCATACTGTGGCGCAGGCCTATGTACAAAATTGATGGCATAATGGCAATATCTTATGTGGAAATAATGTAAAATATAATGTTGCAGCGGAAATGCCAATGTAATGGACAGGATAATTATCGCAAAAACACGAGTCGAGAAGCCAAGAATTTCGCGAAAATTAAATTCGGCTTGTATCCTCGTTAGGAATACAATTAACGCCTCTCTGACTTCTCATTTCAGCTCACCAGACTTGACAGTAGTCCGTGTAGAAGCATCTAGTGGCCACTGCTACTATTTGGTTTCTGCATACATGGCTCACGAAAATGCAGCATCTCCTGAGGAAGTGGGGCGTTTGGTGGATCCATCTTCATTTAAAAAAGAGGCCTTTCTCACCGGCGTTGACTCCGATGCTGCAATCTCCTTTTTTGGAACAAGGGCAACACCCCCACGCTTGTATTTCCAGCACTGGTAACATCAAACGGTTGGGAGGAGGTTCTTAATATCATTCTCCCGACTAATTCGCTTGCCATTATTTATTTATTTGTTTAAGTCTATGAATTACAATCCTTACAGACTATGATACAAAAGTTGCTTAGATTAAACTACAAATATATTACATGTATTTAAAAACTATACTAGCTACTAACTAACTATATAGAATTCAAAAGATTTAAAAGGGCTGTTCTTGAAAGCGAGAAATCAAGAAGAACATCATTATGAACGGCATTTAATTCCCGTAAAGCACGAGTAATGGGAGTATTATTTAGCACCATAAGTAAAGCCTATTCATATCGGCTTGAAGTTTAATGGCATCCTCTTGCGTATTGATCGCTGAGAAGATCTTAAGGTCATTAGCATAAAGCAAAAATTTAGCAAATGTCAAACAACTTTTGATGTCATTAATAAATAACACAAATAAAAGCGGTCCCAAGATACTTCCTTGCGGAACACCTGAGATGGCAGCAAAGGAGGTAGATGAAATACCATCGATTGTTACAACACAGCGTCTATTGCTCAAATAAGAGTTTATCCATTGCAGAAATGTAGAATGAAAGCCAAGACTAGCTAATTTTTTAACTAAGATTCTATGAGAAACTTTGCGAAGGCTTTCGAAAAGTCGGTGTAAATACAGTCGACCTGGAAGCCAGCGGAGAAAGAATCAATGCAGTATTCACTAAAAACAGCCAGATTAGATACTGTAGATCTGTTGGCAATAAACCCATGCTGATTAGGGCAAATTAAAGATTTAACGGCAAAACTCAGCTTTGCATAGACCGCGTGCTCAAAAATTTTGGAAATAGTTGACAGCTTAGAGATAGGCCTATAATTTCGAACGTCATTTTTATTGCCACTCTTAAAGAAGGGCGTAATGAAAGAGAGTTTCCATGCGTCAATGAAACACCCCGACGATAAAGATTTGTTGAAAATCATTTCGAGGGGATAGACGAAGGCTGGACAATTTTTTATCAAAACTGCTGAAAGTCCATCAGCATCAGTTTGAGAGGATGATTTCAATTTAATTAAAGCGTTACTAATATCCTCAGAAGAGAGGCAAAGACCTCCAAAGTTCAGGGCATAATCTAAGTCAGAAGAAAAGTCGGATGGGCGATCAAGTTCGTCGACAACAAAATTAGATTTAAAAAAATTCAGCAAACAAGTTTGCCGTTTCAGTTGGGCTTCGCGCTTGGCTATTATTGAAAAACATACCAGTGAGAACACTGACACTACTCCTTCTAGATTTTATGTATTTCCAGAAGATTTTGGGATTTGCTTTAATGTTTAACTCTATATTGGTAATATAGCTGTTATAGAGAGATTTATTTAAATCGTTGAAATCCTTTAACGCTTGCTTATATTTAACGAAGTACAAATGATTCTTCGTAGATTTAAACTTCTTGAAATAATTATTTTTAAGATTTTTAAGCTTTTTCAAAGACTTAGAATACCAGGGCAATTTATAGGGCTTTTTCTTTCTGAGCGGAATGTTATCTAAGCAGAGTTTAGACAAAATGGACTTAAAAGCAGAAAAACTACTAGATGTGTCAAGTTCAGCAAATAAATTATCCCAATTAATGTCAAGTAATAAGTCATTGAAATTGACAAAATCGCATAAAGAATAATTGAATGATTGCCTGACATCAGATGCAATAGTAGCAAAATAGTAAAAGTCGATTTTGACAACTAAGGGTAAATGATGCTTACCTTTAGGAGTTATGGGATTCAAACATTCATTGATCTCGTAGTTTATGTTATCACTTACAAATATGAGGTCTAAGATTCTATTCAGAGAATTAACAAAATTATTAATTTGAAATAAATTAAGACTAAGAATATTATCAATAAAATATAATTCATGGTTTGCAGTTACATTATTTGGTATGAGAATAGAGTTAGAGGCACTAGCACACCAATTTATTTTACTCAAGTTGAAATCACCTAACACACATAAATTATTGTCATTTAAATTATTTAGGACAAGATATACTATGTTGTCAACATGCGCTTTGTACAGCTCGTATGAACTTTCAGCCGGCAAATACGAGGCAATCAGATATAAAGAGTCTTGTGAGCTGGGACAACTTATGCAGACGCAGATCTGATCCAGTAGAGAGTCACCGTTCATGAGGGGGCACAAAAATGCTTTTAAGTGACACCTGATAGCAATAAGAATGCCACCCCCGCGCACGCACCCTTGTTTGTTGTTGTTGTTTTAACAGCATAGGTAGCCCTGTCTGTGTAAGTATATCATCGGTCGTCTTCGTCTAACTCATCTAAGGGTAGGCCCAGGAAACATGCTGTTTCGACAGGTTGGGTCCAGAGGGAGAGGGGGGTTAGATGAGTCGGTTTGAGGGGGCATGTGAAGAGGTGGTTAGTGTCGTGCGGGGTACCTTCACATGCCGGACATGTGTTTGGTATGTCGGGGTCGATTCTGGATATGTAGGAGTTTAACCTGCTACAGTATCCAGAACGTAATTGTGCCAATGTTACACGAGTCTCACGGGGAAGCTGGAGCTCTTTATCTGCGATAGGTGGTGGTTGGACTCCGATTACGGCATTCACGGGAGTTCATGAAGGTGGTAATCCCGGTGAATGTCGTTTATTGACTGTCTAAATACTGTCCGGTCCAGTAGGTTTCGGTCAGTTTTGTCCTGGATTTCGTCAGCGTAGTCTAGGAGGTGTCTCCTGACGTACCTGGGAGGCGGCTCAGGCTCAAGCAGGTGTCTGCAGGGGTGAAACCTGCGGTAACATCCCAGCAGGAACTGCTTGCTGAGCATTTTGTTGTGCTCCTCTACTGGGAGCATTTGTGTCTCGTTGTGTAGATGTTGGATAGGTGACATCAGGAGGCATACGGTCACTGTCCGAATGGCGGTATTTTGACATGTCTGTAGCTTTGTCTACTGCGAATCACTAGTTCCAGGCGACCAGACAGGCGCAGCATAGTTTAGAACCGGCAGGCCAATTGCCTTAAATGTCGGAAGCAACAGTTCTTTGTCTTTGCCCCTAGTGCTGCCGGCCAGCGATTTGAGGACCTTGTTGCGATTTTGGACTTTAGTGGCAATTGCGGTTGTATGCGCAGAGAAGGAGAGCAAGCTGTCAAAGGTTACACCCAAAATTTTGGGGTTATTTACAGTCGGAATTGGTGTGTCGTCGACTTTTACCTAAGGGACAACTTGACCTCCTTTGTCCAGGTGGTGAAAAGGGTCGCCGTGGACTTGGTGGGGGAGAGTTGGAGATTCCTCGCAGTGAAAAAGCGAGAAAGGTCGGTGAGGTAGTTGTTCACTTTGGAACACAGGCCATCGATGTCATTGCCCGACGCCATTATCGTGCAATCGTCAGCGTATGAGATCAGGGAAACTCCCGCTGGTGGTTGGGGGAGCTTCGAGATGTAGAAGTTAAAAAGCAAGGGAGAAAGGACACCACCCTGCGGTACACCTTGCTTAATCTTTCTCTGCTTTGAAGTTTGATCTCGAAAAATCACTGACGAGTGCCGACCGCTCAGATAGTTCGCGGACCACCTCTTCAGCCCTGGCGGGAGTGTCGACTGATAAATATCATCTAGTAGCGTGGAATGGCTGACTGTATCGAAAGCCCTCTTTAGGTTCAACGCTACTAGGACAGTCCTCTTGCAGGGGCGGTTTTGGTTAAGCCCGCGATTTATCTGGGCGTTTATGGCGGTGAGTGCAGTGGTGGTGCTGTGCACTCGTCGGAATCTGTGGTGATGTGGGGCTGGGGGGTGGTGTATCGTGTACAGTGGGAGTAGGAGGGCTTCAAGTGTCTTCACTACTGGGGAAAGGAGAGTTATCGGACGATAAGACTCCCCTGGTTTGGCGGGTTTCCCAGGTTTCAGTAGTGGGACCACTCTCCCTGCTTTCCACTTGTCAGGGATGATGAGAGTGGACAGGGACAAATTGAAGACCCTAGTGAGGAATCCTACTCCCAGGGGTCCCAGATGCTTCAGCATCAGCGCGTTTAATCCGTCAGGGCCAATGGCTTTCGATGATTTCGACTTGTTGATGGCCCCCTGAACCTCATCACCGGAGAAAGTAAGTGGCCCACTGTCGTTCGTCAGTTTGTGCATCCTTCTGGTAACACGACGTTTGGTTCTGTCGCTCTTTGGATGCAGTATGAAAGGCCGGCTAAAATAGCTCGCGCATCTCTTCGGGCCCGACGAAGTGCAACCGTTGAAGGTGATAGCCACCTTGTCGTTGTGCTTCGTCCTGTTTGACTGGGACCTAACGCTGGACCAGAGCTTACTAACCCCAGAGGTGAGGTTACAGGTCTTCAGGTGCTCAACCCATTTGGTCCGCTTATGTTGATTTACCAGTTGCCGGATCTCCAAATTGAGATCCCTTATGCGGGGATCCCCGGGATCGACCTGGCGTAGGTGGTCACGCTCGTTTGCTAAACTGGCTGCTTCGGCTGGGAAATGAGGACGGATGCCCATATAACTTCCAGCTGGAATGAAGCGAGCCGCAGCAGTTGTGAGCACCTTGCGGAATGCGCGTTCGCCCACGCACACATCAGTGGGGATGGGAAGAGCGGCGAAAGTGTCCTCGGTGAATTCCGTGAAGCCGGCCCAATTAGATTTTTTAAAGTTAAAATAGGACGCGGAAACGAAGTCGGCAGGTCTCTCAATCGAGACGATAATGGGCAAGTGGTCTAATGCAAGCGATAGCATAGGTCTCCACGTTATGCTATTTATCAGACCCGCGCTAGCTATTGTTAGGTCAGGCGAGCTGCTACAATTGCCCACTACCCTGGTGGGGGCTTCTTCGGTTACAGTGCTGAATGTCGAGTCGTCTATCTGCTCTGCCAATTGCTGTCCCCTACGATCATTTGGCAGGCTTGAATGCCAAAGATCGTGATGCGCATTAAAGTCACCTACAACCAATCGGTTTTCATCTCTGATGAGCGCACCTATATTAGGGTGATATCCTGGCGGGCAGCAGGTGACAGGGGTTATATATATGTTAAATATTTCGAGCTCGGAATCGCCTGACCGGACAGCTATGCCTTGACATTCTAAGGTGCTGTCCCTGCGGTCGATTCCTTCGTCGATGAGACGATACTGCACTGTGTGGTGGACTACAAACGCTAGGCCACCACCATTGTCTCGCTCGCGATCGTGCTCGTGCACGTTATAGCCATCCCTGGTGATCAGAGATGACCTAGCGTGCAACTTGTTTCTTGGACCGGAGCTATTTTAATACTGTGCCGGCTCATAAAGTCAACTATCTCGTCGACCTTACTCGTAAGTCCGTTGCAGTTCAACTGGAGAAGCTTGAAGCTTCTCGGTGAGGTCTGTGTAATCCGGGGGGTGAGGGACGCGTGGGGTTGTCTACGTTGGACCTGCTGCGCAATCCACTGTGGTTGTTGCGGCCTGATGGTGGTGGGCGGCTGCGCCTCCGGGGGCCGTGGTGGGTGCAGAGCTCTGCAGTAGGGGGCAACGTAGGCAGTTGTCCACTCACGGGTGGTGCGGAGGCCGGAACATCTCCGAAAATGGCACCAGCCATTGCAGGAATCGCACTGACTGATACCAGATCCGAGGTATTACGGTCTGACACACGGAACAGACTGTGCGGGGGACCAGGAGCTGCTGGTTTGTCCCCGCACTGCTACTCCAGCCCTGAGGAGAAGCATTTGGAGCAGGATTGCTGCGAGAGTTTGCTCCTGTGACGTAAGGGGTGGGGTGATATACGATACACTAGACAGGGCTAGTATACTGGGGCGGCAGCCCTTGGTCGGGAAAAAACCGAGTCATTCCGGTAACGCAGAACCGGCTGCCATGGAAATGGCTGCACCCTGTTTTTGCACCGTCTCTGTCTTTGCGAAAAACGTTAAATAAGTTCGGGTCAAAGAATTCATTGTCGTAGAAACTTGCATTCAGCCAGGTCTCAACAAGAACGAAGATGTCATAATCTAACTGCGAACTAAGGGAATGTACATGCTCAGCCTTAGTACGCATGCCGGACGCATTTTCATAGTAAATCTTAATTCGACTATTATTTCGATTATTAGGCCTGGCACAGGCAACTGATTCTGCGGCGGTTGATTTACTAGCTTGCTTAAAAAATTAAAGGGACGAATGGATACATTAGCAGGCCAAATCTCGGGCTTAAGCAGTTTATCATAGTTATGTTCACTAACACCTAACTTAAAGTTTATGTGCCTAAGAGAGTCCGCGTTTGTCTCTTTTTTAATAAGCTTATAACATAAGATATGCTTCGTATCTAAGCCGGCATGTTTATTAACATACTGAATGATGTCATCAGTTGACACCGTAGGTGAGAAAGATGACAAATGTAGCCACTTATAGCGTACAGCCACCTCAAGTTCGTTGTTCACACCAAATCCAACAACACGTAATTGATTTTTCTTACGTTTACTCTTTTTAGTCTCAACAGAGACCCAGGCAGAATCAGTGGGAGCCTGCGAAGAGTTTGGAAGTTGAGAAGCAATTATCCGCTGAGGTAAATTATTATTTACGCTCTTAACATTAACGGAGGGAGCATCAACTCCACTAGCAACAATTGGGCGAGGCAATAGCTGAGAGCGATTGCGAACGAAAGGCACAACAGACGGCGACAAAGTCTCAGAGGCAGAGGCAGCAGCAGCATTCGATGTATAATTGTTGGCAGCAGAAATAGTTGACACAGTTGTTGACATTGGATTTGTTGTGTTAGCAGCGCGCGAGATACAGCTAATCTTACCATCAACACAAATAGGCACATTAACAGCCTCAGGATTTACTGCAGTAAAGCAGTTATTAAATAATCTCTTCATAGAGAGAATTTCGGATTGTAGGTTATCAGCCTTTCCCAGTAGCATTTGCTTATCGTCGTTAAAAGATTGCAGCAGAGAAAGCACACGAACATTCTCTGCTCTGAGCCCAGCTAATTCTTGCACAACCGCAATAAGCGTAGATTCCATTTCTTTGTCTTTCTGTTGACTATTGTTTGCCTTTTGAATAACGGGCGGAACAGATGGTCCTTGTTGTTTTTCTGGCACAATCACAATATCCAGATCATCCACAGGCGGCAATGCATCAGGTGTGTTGCGGGGTGGAGGCGGGGAGCGAATTGAGTTTCACCGCCATTTAGTGCAAACTGCACAAAGAAAATCACGTTCAAACTTCACAAAAAAGTCAGCATCAGCTTCCGACAGGTAAGCACATTTCAAATGGAAAAGTTCCTTGCATTTGGAACATTGTATTTTCGGCTGACCACGGTCGACTTTTTGCTTGCATGTGCAAGGCATGTTTTTAAAATAGGCACAAATTGAATTAATTTAACGGATTCGCTAGAATTCGTGTCGGCAATGTCACGTGGGGTAATAGAATTTTCCGGTATGTGATTATTCACCAGGATAATCAAAGATTCTTCTGCAGATTTAGCACACACCCCTTTTTACAGGAGTTCTGCAGGAGTGGTCTCTCGAAAGAATCTTGCTTCGCCTGGCAGAATCTTTCGCGGATTCAATGGAGTCGCAGTACTCCTTCCAAAAGTTGCGTTTCGCATATTTAATGGCTTTTTTGTATTCATTCAAAATTACACGATAATTTTCAAAGTTTTTAGGTTGGTAGCATTCGTTAAAAACCCTCCTAACCTTCTTTTTCAAGTTGGTCAACGTCTTGATCCACCAGAGAGGAAAGTTTTGATTACTAAAAAATACTAGACAAGGCACTTTGAAGGCCCTCTGATAGGATCAGTAGGAAAAAGACGGTTCTTTTAGGGTTCCTGTGGGGAGATATGGTTTTCCGTGCGAAACTGATTTCAAAAAGGATCAACCTGTGATCCGAAAAGGAATTTCTCTGAGAAACCTTCCAATTATCAACCATTGCGTATTGATTGTTGCGGTATACAGACGTGTTTTGGTTCGTTAGATTTGATAGGTATCTATCCTGTCAGTTGACAGAATCACGTTGGCCCTATATAGTTTTTCTCCATTTAAATCTCCTGGTTCTGATGATATCTTGCCTGTGATGCTTCAAAAAACAAGTACCTCGGTGGCTCCTGTCCTGCAAGAAATCTGGAAGGCAAACAATTCACTTTGGCGGCCTTCTAAGATATATATAAGGTGCTTTTAATATTATCAGGGTGGAGCCAATTGTCACTGCGTTAGATAGTCTAGAGGTGGGAAGACCTATCTGCCTCTGGTTCTCGTCCCTGCTTGGCTGCAGGGAAGTTAATGCGGTCGCAAGAGGGGCTAAAGTCGCTAGACTCGTTCACAGGGGGACGTCGCAGGGTGGTGTCCTTTCGCCCCTACTTTGGCTAGTTGCTATTGACGAAGTTCTCATAATGCTAAATAAGGAAGTAGTATACGCCGATGCCCTCAGTTGTGGCTGAGCTCCATTGGAAGCTACACATTGAAAATCGCGTAAAGAAGCCTTCTACTCCTCCAAATCTATGTTCGGTAAAAAATGGGGACTCAAGCCACAGGTTGTGCTGTGGATGTAAAACGCAGTGGTTTTGCCAATTTTAACGTATGGATGCCTGGTTTGGTGGGAAGCTCTTCGGAAGGGCTATAATATCACTATACTGGGGAGGGTGCAAAGAACTGCATGCGTTGGTATCACCGGAGCATGTAAAACTGGCCTCAGTGCTGCCCTGAATGTACTATTCGGGCAGTTAACACCGTATTTCTCCGAACTTCGAACAGATCTCTCTATCCGCAAACTAAAGTTTGAGGGTCATGCTACGGAAATCTTTCCAAATAGGCAGGATTGCTCCTCTGTCTTCATTGACGGTCCAAGATGGGTTCGGGAGTCGGAGCAGAGGATTTCTCTAAATCAGGAGGGTGCAAAGAACTGCATGCGTTGGTATCACCGGAGCATGTAAAACTGGCCTCGGTGCTGTCCTGAATGTACTTTTCGGGCAGTTAACACCGTATTTCTCCGAACTTCGAACAGATCTCTCTATCCGCAAACTAGAGTGTGAGGGTCATGCTACGGCAATCTTTCCTAATAGGCAGAATACTCCAGTGTTTTTCGAGCAGAAGTCTGCGATCCTGATATATTAACATTTTCTCCGATAGTCAAGCCGCGGTCAAGGCTCTGACGATGCCATGGTGCAGAACGAAACTAGTAAACTCCTGTAAGGAAGAGATGAAATCTCTTGGGTGTGCAGGTAACATTTCTCTAATCTGGATTTCAGGACATAGGAACATAGAGGGAAATGAAATCGCTGATGAGCTTACCAAGAAGAGGACTGAATTAGACTCAGAGACCTCGTACTCCGGCATCGGCATCCCCCCTGACAGTTGATAAAGGGGAACTGCAGAAATTATTTTTCAGGAAAGCCCAGAAAAGATGAAGCTCCATTTCTTAATAACGGAAATGAAAGTCAATCCCATTGCTTTTACCAAAAGAAAATCCACCACAGATCTCCTCTTCTATTTAAAATTCTTCTCCACTGAAATTCTCTAGCTCTTAGTTTAAGTTATTCTATAAATATTGCTTAATGTATGTATACAGCTTGCAATAAGTGTTCTTAAATAAAAAAAAATATTAAGAATAGACAAATATTTGAAAACAATAATAAAAACTTCCTAATCACATCAAATATTAAACATTTTTTGAAAAAAATATATAGCTTCTACTCAAATATGAACGAGACGGTATCAATAAAACGGTCCGCGGATGACATATGGCAAAAATAAATTTTTTGTTTTTTGGTACGACTGTTATACTTTCTACTCAAATATTAACGAGACGGACACACTCGAGCTTGACTTGTTTACAGTAGCACAGAAAAAAAACTATGTGACATATCACGCTGAAATTTGCCACGTAACCTTATAATAGTCCTACCAAAAAACAAAAAAATAATTTTTGCCATATGTCATCCGCGGACCGTTTTATTGATACCGTCTCGTTCATATTTGAGCAGAAGATAATATATATAATATAATAAAACAGTTGATAATAGTAAACCAATTATTGCAATATTTTAAGATTTCGCAAAGACTTTTGACACGGTTGACCACAAAATTCTAATACAAAAATTAAGCGATATTGGTATCCGTGGAATCAGAGAATGTTAATGCAATGAGAAGGAGCAAATGTTAAATGACCTTTTTTCGAGTACTAATTTGTAGATTCATATTAAGGAATTTTCAAATTCAACTTTCCTCATTAGTGGGGTATTGCAGATATTTACCACGCAAGTGGAGGGTTTCTATATTTACTTACCACGCTAGGACAGGAATTCAGATTTTTTCTGCGTTTACCAAACTACTAAGGAATTCCATAAGATTTTTCGGCACACTACTAAGGAAATCGACTTATTTCATGCCCACAGCGAAGCGAATAAATTTGCGATTAAGAAGGCCGCGCGGCAGTTAATTTGTGGTGCAGAAGCTAAAGTCGGCGGAATTATTCATTTTGTTTTTTGGCACGTATTTAATTCAGATTCAAGTCCTAAAGTCATTTTTTCTTGCACATTTTTTTTACAATTCAAACCAGGAAAGTTTGGTAAAATTTTTGAGTTTATTTTAATCAAAATTTCTTTAAAATACTGTTTTTTTGTATTTCATAAATGGAAATTTCTTTTCGGTATAAAATAGTTCATACTAGATATGACCTGATTTTTATATAAATCAATCAAAACAGAAAATATGTACATATGTCTTGAATCTCTTTCATCAAATCCAAATTATATTGATGAGAAAATATCATTCTAATATCCGTCCAGAAAGCCAAACGCGCATACACACATACATATGCATATAATTACGCATACAAACTTTCAACTAACGCAGAATATGTGCATATAAAACTGCGAATCGAATAAATGAGTGATTTAGAAAAGTTCATTAGTAATTGTGGTTTAGCGCAATCGTGAAAGACGTGTCGTGTATGCAGTACATCGTCCCATATTTGACTGAGGTTTTTCTTTGTTCGATATTTTTATTTCATTTTTTATATTTGGTTTAATTAGAATTGATTTAAAATAGTGTATTCAGCTTTTCTAATACCTGTTTTTTATAAATTTATTTTCTAATATATATAAAATTATTCATACTTCTTTTGAATTGATTTATATGTAAAATGGCATTCATATATGTATGTATCTCTTCAGTCAAATCTGAACTACTTACATACACATATTGATGAGAAAATATTCTAATATTCCATCCAGGAAGCCTAACGCGCATACTCACATATGTGTGTAAATATATGTACAAACTACCACCATTCTAACAAACCCAGAACACAAGCTTCTTGCGCACACTTGACACAGGGCATGTAAAGAACAACAACCATTCGCTGTGGCCGCCTACTCCTTACCCTTCAGGAAAATACGGTTTATCTACAATACATATGCGGTTGTTCGCACACGATTCGCTAAAAATGCTAAAAAGGAATCCGCGCGATTTACGTTTTTAGCCGTTAACTGGCGTTAAAAAAAAAAAATACCAGTCTAACGGTTAGACGCGATAGAAGTGAAACCTTCCGTAAAACAAACTGAGAGAGAATGAGACGAAAGCAGCATTAGGGGCGGGATAATTATACGTTCATTATAATATTGCTATAAAGTTCATATTTTATTTTCTTCATTTTATTATTATTCATCCTCAATGTTTTCAATTTCAACAAATGATACGAGTGGCTTATGATAGCTAAAATATGATACAAATGCTTTGGTTTCGATGTTGTCAAAAAAATACCCAAACGGACCGAAGAAACAGACTTACAAATTTCTTCCATTTTCGTCTACTTGTATTCATATAAAAAATATGTCTCTTCCCACCAAAGCTAAATGTATTAGTATATTTCTTCTTGTATTTATTCAAGGCCGAAATCCCGGCGGTACTGCAATATCGGGCTAACCCGTGGCAGAGGTGGAGCAAGGCCCTAAAACACTCCGCCCATTTCCAAAAATCAGTTTAACATTTGTTGTCCTCCGATGGAGGATCTATCAGATGTTAAGCTGATAAGAACAGATAGATAAAGTGGGCTTTAAGACCGTTTTCCCCGGGTGGACATTTCCCCCCCGGGGTGATACATAAAAAATTCCCGCACTCTTTTCGAGAGTGACGGTTCGCTAGATATATTAAAATCAGCTTAACATTAGTTGTCCTCCGATGGAGGATCTATCAGATGTTAAGCTGATACACTTTGATCTTAGCCATAAGGCCGAGAAGCGATAACCATACACAACCAACAAACTACCCTGTCAATACATTTTCTAATAAACCTTTTGAGAATTACACACTCACAAAAATTAATGTACGAAATATTTATACCGATTCACTTAAACTGACTTTCAGTATCTAAACCAAAAATAGAAAAGCCGAAAACCTGTTTTCAATAAATAATCAGAAATGTCCTACAATGCAAATTCCAAAAAAAAAAAACTTTTTTTTTTCTTGTGATTCGAACCAAGAATTTTGGATCGGAAGCTCACATTGCTAGCCGCTTGGCTATCGCGCCATGCTGTTGGCGCTGGCCTAAAAGTTATTTAGTTCGTCGCTACGTTTATATCAACATATAATATAACGCTTCGTAATATTGGATGAGAACTAATCAGTTGTTTTAACTTTTCAAATGCCTCGACATAGGTAGGGTCTTTTGAATTCACTTTTACGCCTTTTTTTTAATATTTTGTCATCGGTTGGGCCACTTTGGCGTAGTCTTTTACAAACTTCCTATAGTATCCTGTAAGACCCAGAAAGCTTTTGATCTGTTTTTCTGTTATTGGTATATCTAATTCTTGAATTACTTTTATTTTATTTGGATTGGGTTTTAGTCCTTCACTTGTCAAAATATGACCTAGAAATTCTGTTTCCTTCTTCATAAAATTACACTTGTCTATTTGTATTTTTAAATTTGCGTCCTCTAATACTTTGAAAATATCTGTTATTGCTTTTACATGTTCTTTTAGAGAAGTACTAAATATTAGGATGTCGTCCAGATAAACAACGCAGGTTCTGTTAATGAATTCGCGTAATGTTTCGTTCATAAGTCGTTGGAATGTCGCTGGGGCATTTTTCAGCCCAAACGGCATTCGTATAAATTCATATAGTCCGTGGGGTGTAACAAAAGCCGTCTTTTCTCTGTCTTTTTCTTCTATTAAAATTTGATGATATCCCTTAGCTAGATCTAAGGTTGTGAAGTATTGTGCTCTTCCTAGCTTATCCAGAATTGAGTCGATGTTTGGTAGTGGAAATTTATCATCTATTGTTATTTCATTTAATTTCCTATAATCCACTACTATCTTGTACTTTTTTTCTCCTGAATTATCTAACTTCTTTGGTACAACTATTAATGGGCTCTCATATCGAGAGCAGCTCTTCCTAATTATTCCCTGCTCCTACATTTCTTTAATTTGTATCTTCGTCCTTTCAATTTTGTCGCTTTACACCTGATTTTCGCATTTTCATTTACGTTAAATTCTTTAGGTGCGTCTGTTAACACTTCATATCTTATTATATCCTTTCCATTTATTGTACTGATTTCAATTGGTTTTGTAAGTAATATTTTCTTAAATTCTTTCATATCATTGTCTATTAAACTTATGTTTGCACCGGTATCTATTAGTGCATTATATTCTTTATTATTAATTGTTAACTTTACGTGGGGTAAGTAGTCTGAGGTTGTTCCCAAAAAAAAATGGTTTTGATTATTTGGGGTTTGTTTAAATTGACCTCCGTCGCATTTACATTCTTTTAGTTCAGAATTTTCTATTACTTCATTTAACTTATAGTTTTGTACATCATTTCTGGATTCCATGGGTGCGTTTAGGCTTTGCCTAGGTTGTTCCAAGCGATTTTGGCTGAAACATGATCTAGGGTGTCCTACCTGCCCGACCCTCTGGATATTGTGTATACCATAACGTTCTATATTATCAACGTCCATGGGTTCGTTTAGGTTTTGCCTAGGTTGATTCCATCTATTTTGGTTGAAATTTGGCCTAGGTTGTCCTACCTGCCCGAAACGCTGGAAGTTGCCTGATGGGTTATTATCCCTACTATTTTGAATTCTAAATCGTCCTGAATTATTATAATTATCATTATTATTATTATTATTATTATTATTATTATTATTTCGTGCCTGTTCAGTATTCTGTCTGAAATAACTTTGTCCTACATAATTTCGTTGATAGTGTCCCTGGTTGTTATTGTTATTCTTGTTTTGAGGTCGATTTTGCCTAAATATCCTGTCGTCATTAGTCTTAAATTTCCTGTATTCTAGCCTAATGCATGTATTTTCAAATCTCCTTTTGGTCAATATTTTTAATATGTCATTAATATTTCGTTCTTCGTAGATTTTATCTAATAGAGTCCCTTGTGTCATTTCTTTAATTGTGTTTACAAGTAAACTATCTATATTAGACAAATCAATCTCTGACTTATATTTAATGTTTTGTACTTCAATTATTAACTCACTCACCGAATTCACCTTTAAATTTGCTATCATTCTGTATAGTTGATGTGGTTCTACGCTTGGCCTATACCTCAGTTTTAACGTCTCCTTGATCTGTTGCCAGTTGTCCGTGTTGGGAATGTTTATGATGGTATCTTTCGCCTGCCCCTGGATTATTTTGTAAAATATTGTTCTTGTGGCTTCCTTCTTAATATTTTCATCTTGTATAGTTGATAGCAAGTACTCAATACTGCTGAAGAAACTGTTTACCGTTACTTCTCCTGTACCAGTAAAAGTTGGCAAGTGATTTATTGTTTTCAAAATGTTGTCTCTTCTGCTGCTGTCCTGTATATGGTGTTGTTCCAGGTTTTGCTGTTGTTGCTGTAACTGGTGTGTTTCTTGTTGTAGGTCTATGTATGCTTGGCGTAAGCGTTCTAATTGTTGATCCTTTCTGGCCAGTTCTTCGGCCACGCTGACGGATGCAATGTGAGCCTGTTCTTCCATTCCTCTCCGTTTGTCAAAGGATTGTTGCCTCTTGGAATACAGTTTTAGAAAAAAATATAGTGGTGTCTATTGTAAATATTCACTGCACTATAAAAATTTTTTATTTTTTTTTATTATTTTCGTAATGGGAACGGAAATGCAATAAATGCGAATTTGACATTATTTGTTAAAATTTATTATTTTCTTAATTCTTCTTTAAGTTACTTTTTGAAACGGTTGCAATTCTCAGAATTGCGACCGAAAAATAATAAATTAATTTTTTAATATTATTTACGGTATGGGAGCGGAAGTGCAACATATGTATACAGATTTCATTATTTCACTTAAGGTTCATATGTGTACATATTTGCTTACTTGCTAAAAATTGCTGATTATGTTTTAATAAAATATTGTTTATTCTCTGGAAAGTTTATGAATTGCGACATGTGCCGGAAATTGATATTTGGTTACTGCTATTGTCAATTTTATTTAAAAATTCTTCGAATTTATCAGGTACATTGGCTTTGAAATCAATGTAACTGTTTGTATATGTAACTCGCGCATTCAGAGGCACAGCATTGTGCCGAAAATTATGAATACTTAGATACCTTTTTAGACCTTTTGTATGAAGTGTAACTTATTATTTGGTATATGAATACTTATATTAATGTCGAGTGTTAAGTGTTAAAGCTTTGAAATAAAAAGTACATATTGATTGAAAAATTTTGAGACATCGGTCTCTTTTGTTATGAACAATACTGCACATCAACACAACTCGCAGAAGCTTCAGTGATTTCTTCAATATTAAATGTTTGGCACTTTGTGCTTCATGGGAAGGCTGAATGTCTGCACAGTAGCCTACAAAAAAACCGCACTCTTATTTTACAGTAAGTTTATTTCTTTGCTGCTAATATGCATATGCTTTTGTGCACTTTTTATCAATCGGAGAACCACATACGTAAAGGAATATGTTAACTTTATATTTATATACCACGCGAGAACTAAAAATAATGGTTTAGAAATTTTCCCTAGTATCGAAATGTCCGGGCCAGAACTTTTTCATATACTACTTGTCGTTTTTTTGTGCCTATTACTGTAGCTTTTGCGAACACTTGACTCACAGCAGCTGCGGCTGTCGAGCAGTTGGAACACATATTTTTATACATAGAAGCGTGCATACATATATACGGAGCCGCGGCCACTCGACATGACAAAAATTCAAGATTTCTCAAATATTGGAAAATAATTCCACGCGAAATATTCCAATATTGACTATTTTCGAATGGTCGCGAAAATTGGCATTTGGCGGCTCGTTTTATGAATGAAATTGAAATATGAGTTCGAACTTAGGAATGAACTTTTTGTTTTTGTTCTAAATTGTTCAGCGCCGTCGCCGATAGAATCATGGCCGCTGCGACTGCGTCTACGATTTTAGCTTCGGGCGACATGCGCATGCGAGGTATGTGTTTTTGTTGTGTTCTAGAACATTTTAGAATGTGTGGTGGCAAAGCGGCCATCGCGTTGCGCTTGCTGTTGCTTTTGCGTCTATCAAAGTATTGTGTTTTTGTAAGTACAATATTAGGAATATCGACTGGTGAAAGACAAAAGTACACATAAGCAAGAAGGGAGCGCTGTGCTCGCGCATATATCCATGAATGTATGAACGTGCATGGATGTAGTAACATATGAATACAATTATTTTGTAGGAAGTTTAGAAGGCAAGTAGGTATATATGTATGGATATATGCTAGGACATAAAGTGGGTATATATACATACATAGAGCAGAATTGTTTTTGCACTTGTAGGTAGGTAGGTAGGTAGGGTGGTTGTCGTAAGACACACTTAGACCTTCGGCAGGCCCATTGTGATACCACTGGAGCTTATCCTTACTCTACGTGTTCCCTCTCAAACCATCCGGTTGCTTTAATAAACGAGCAGAGCTTCGTTAGTTTTAGGTGGGCTATATCCGCTACATCGGTTAGAAATGCTGTATCGAGGGTGCGCAGCCTTCTCCTAGCTAGGCTTTCACACTCACATAAAAGGTGTCTGACTGTTTCCTCTTCTTCTGTATTTAGACAGCTTCTACAGAAATCAAAGTAAGGTAGTCCTAACCTTCTAGCGGGGCTGCCTATTAAACAATGACCTGTTAATACACCTATCATTTTTCTTATAGTTTCCCTGTTGAATCTTAGCAAGATCTTCGATCGACCGCTGTTCCAGTTCGGCCATGTCTGTCTGCTTAGTTCGCATGTTGTGAGGTTTTGCCAGATTGTATTTACCTTTTTGATGGTTTCCCTGTCTATAAGTAATTTACAAGTGGCTATAGGCATGGGTATCAGCGCCTTATCCGGTTCGAGATCGAGCGTTGTACCGGCTCTTGCAAGTTCATTCGCCTTACAATTTCCTGGAATGTCCCTGTGGCCTGGTACCCAGATAAGGTGCACCTTGTAGCACTTAGATACGTCATCTAGTAGTTTAAAACATTCTAGAACTGTTTTTGACGAGTGTGTTTTTGATTCCAGCGCTTTTATTGCTGCTTGACTGTCCGAGTAAATGAAGACTTCATTTGTGGATAATACTCTCGTTTTTATTTCTTTAAGCCCCTCTTTTATGGCAGTGACTTCCGCCTGAAATACACTGCTATGATCAGGTAAGCGGAATGATTGGCATACTCCGAGTTTGTCGGAGTAGACCCCTCCCCCTACTTTGTTATCCAGTTTTGAGCCATATGTGTAGATGTTTACTTCATTTATCTTAACAATGAGCCCGTTATCCCATTCCTCTTTGGAAGGAAATACTGTGACGAAGGATTTATACAAATTGATGTCCTTGGTCGTACAGAAATCCGTTGTGTTGGGAATGCAGGGGAATTGTTCTAAAATTGAGGAGTGTCCTCTTTGGTTCGTTCTGAGTAGGCCGATTTCTCTTAGTCTGAGAGTTGCTTTGGCAGCTGTTTGCTTACCGTACTGCTCTATTGGTAAAATGTTAAGCATGATATTTAGTGCATCTGTGGGTGTGGTTCTGAGGGCCCCGCAGATGCAAAGACTGGCCATTCTTTGTACGTGTGCCATGGTTCTTTTAATGTACAATTTATCTAAAGCTGGCCACTATACTAATATGCCGTATGTTAGGATAGGTCTGACAATTGCCGTGTAAAGCCAGTATACGATAGATGGGGAGAGACCCCAACTTAGTCCTATCAGCTGTTTACAAGAGTATAGTGCTATTGTCGGCCTTTTTACTCTATCTTCGACATTTGCCTTCCATGTTAGCTTTCGGTCTAGTATTAGACCTAAGTAGCGGGCCTCATCACTAAATGACAGTGCCGTTCCTCCTAGAGTCGGAGGAGTTATATTCGGTATTTTGTGTTTCCTGGTAAATAGGATTAGTTCAGTTTTATTGGGGTTGACGCTTAGCCCATTTGCTTTTGACCAGTTTTCAACCATATTTAGTAAATCCTGCATGACTTCTATGAGTGTATTGGGGAATTTCCCCCTTACTACCATTGCAACATCGTCCGCATATGCTACTACGTGTTGTCCTCTCTCCTCTAGGCTCTTTAGCAATGAGTTTAGTGCCAGCACCCATAGGAGAGGGGACAGCACGCCGCCTTGAGGTGTTCCTCTGCTAACTTTTTTCTTGATCTCTGAGGCCCCTAGGGTTGCGATCACAAATCTGCTCAAGAGCATGTTTTTGATGAACTCAACCAGAGCGCCAGAAATCCCGAAATCCATCAGTGCCTTTATTATGGTATCCGGTAGGATGTTGTTGAATGCGCCCTCGATATCTAGGAAGGCTACCAGTGTGAATTCTTTATTATACATTGACTTCTCGATTTCTGTAACAAGTGAGTTAAGTGCTGTTTCAGTTGATTTTCCTTTACAGTACGCATGTTGTGAGATGCTGAGCTTATTAGGGCTGATGTTAGCCCTAATATGTTTTTCTAAAATTCTTTCTAATGTCTTTAGCAGAAAGGAGGATAGGCTTATTGGCCTGAAATCCTTAGGTGTTGTGTGTGAACTTTTTCCCGCTTTAGGGATAAAGACCATTTTTACCTCTTTCCATATTGATGGGACACTTTTCAATTTCAGAGCGGCCTTAAATATGGCCGTCAACCACTCCATGATGTAGTTGAGTGAATGTTGTATTTGGGCCGGGAATAATCCATCTGCGCCCGGTGATTTGAGTGGTTTGAATGTGTTCACTGCCCAGGTTATCCTAGTTTCAGTGATTATTTCTTCAATGTCAGAATTTGATCTATCTGTACCATTGTCGATAACTACGTTAGATGATTCGTTGCAGGGAAAGTGTGTGTCCACTAGCAACTTCAAAGTTTCGTCACTCGAAGTAGTCCAACTCCTGTCCGGTTTTTGGAGGTATCCGGTGGGATTGTGTTTTTTTGAGAGGATTTTGCGCAGTCTGGAAGCCTCTGTGGTTCCTTCGATTTCTCCACAGAACGTTCTCCAACCAGACCTTTTCGCTTTCCTAACTTCTTTTTTGTAAATTTTTAGTTTACTGTAGTAGCAGTCCCAGTCTTTATTCTCTCGTGTCGCTTTCGCTCTATTAAACTGTTTTCTGCTGTCGTTTCTTAATGTAGACAGGTCTTCTGACCACCAGGGCGGCTTTTTCTTCCCCGTATACCTAATTAAAGGGCAAGCCTTATATAGTAGTAATATATTCAATAGTAATATGTTTGGAAATTGGAAGTCTTTCCTTAAGTTTCCGTTTATACATATGCCAGTTGGTCTTTTTCAAGTTCCTGTTGGCGGGCGGAGCCCGTGGGTTGTTTCCCCCAAATTTAATTTCTATGTAGCGATGATCGGAGTAAGAGTGTTCATTCAGAACCCTCCACTGCGTCATCTTTCCGTAAAGGGTTTGACTTGCCAGCGTAATATCAAGAACTTCTTGTCTATTGCGCATAATAAATGTAGGTTCGTTGCCTTTGTTACACACTAAAAGCTTACTACATATAATATAATTAAAGAGAGACTCACCTCGTTCGTTTGTATCCGAGCTCCCCTATATGGTATGGTGGGCATTGGCATCACCTCCTAGTACTAGTTTGCGGTTGTGAGCTTTGCAGTCTTCCACAAGGCTTCTTATTAGCGGCGACGGCAGTGGACCTGTGTCGTCTCCGGCAAAATAGAACGAGGTTAGCCAGGTGTTGCTTCCGCTCACTTCCCAGCTAACCGTCGTAGTATCTGCGTCACTGAAATTTTGAATCATAAATATATTAAGATGTACTTTTGCCATTATGCATGCTCTTTTATTACCTTCACAATTAGTCTTATATACTTTATAACCTGATGTCCTCAGACCGCAGATTTGCACTTGTTAGGAAGAAACACGTTCACTATGATGTTCTTGCGCTTGTGCATTATTGTTTTTCATATACAAATGTACATACATACATTGCTGTCGAATACATAAACTATAAATTGACATACAATATAAAATAAGTGTTGATTTATCTTAAACCGTTCTTTTTTTCTGAATGCAAATACCTCCTCACGGTAGGCAGGAAGCATCGATAGGTTGCACAAAAATGTCGACAAAAACTGCAAGCTGGGTTGTATTTGTTGATGATTATAGGTGCAAAATCCGTTGGAATTGAAATCCTACCTGCTCCTTTTCAAAAGTTATTCATATTTTTATATTTCAGGTTGGGACAATTTGGAATCAATATCAAAAGTATAATCTCGTTTGAATTTGTATTATGCAAGAGAATAATAAAGAATCTTACGTAAGTTTTTAGCCGATTTTAATCGTTTCCAAGGTACACCACGTGGAGGTAACTTACTTTGTACCTTTTTTTCTATTTTTTTTATGTTTTTTCAGTTTTTTTGTTTTTTTTCAGATTTTTTGTTTTTTTTTAGATTTTTTTTATTTTTTTATTTTTAGATATTAAGATGCGTTACTATTTCTGTATATATTATTTAGAATTTGTGAACTTAAGTTTGTAAATTTAAACATGCTGTGATGAAAATGTAACGACAGCTTTCTTTAAGCGACTTATAAAAGATGGTTCATCTAGCAAATTTATTTTAAATCTATTCCAATATTTATTGAACTCGCAATGAACTGACTCTCCAGCCTGTTCGGACCATAAACCTAAGCCATCATTATTCAAGAATATGATTGCTTCCTCCAAATGCTCCAGGATAATATGAATTTTTAGTGTTTGAGAAATTTCAGTACTTTTTAAGGCTTCACGGAGTTCTTTTAAATTTTTGTTAAAGTCAGTAAGATCAGCTTTTTTGGCAGCAAAGCACTTTTCAACAATTTTATTCATAGCTTTAAATGCAGCAATATAAGGCTGTAAACGAAATGGTCCTGCAAGCTCGTAAATTTCAGGATCCTGCAATTTATCGGCCTCTTTAAGTAATTTTCGACATTGATTGCCTTCAAACATATCTCCTTGATAGCTCTTATGAGATATACCTAATTTATTCGGCCACAATAACGCTCTATATTTTCCAATTTCCTCAATTTTAACTATACCGTCCCAGAAAAGATGGTTGACAAACTCTTGTAATAGGTGTAGTTCAGGAGGAATGCACTTCTGAAGTACGTACAAGTTATCATCTTCAGTAGTGCCGTATTCAATGAATAAAGGGTGATTTACTGTACTGCGACATTCTTTAGACTTTTTTTGTCATTACCCAAGCTCTTGAATTTAAAGTAGTCATCTTTTAAATGCTTGTAGGTCTTTAAATCAAGATTTTTGTCATCACTGCTTATATAATTTTCCTCAATCATTTTATTATAACTTTTTAATTCATTTAATGTGACGAAGCAATAAGGGCAAGGGTAGAAAGCCGTTGCAGTTTGCTGCCCATTGACCAATAGAACGAGCTTCAAATCTCCAACAAATTTAAATGGTATCTCATTGAGTTTCGTCAATTCAACCAAAATTTTAAAATTATCATAGGTCTCTTTAATCCGAGGCACTATGCCTAATAAAAGCAATTTAAATACACTAGTCAACTTACGTTTATTTGCCATACTTCACCAGTAGAGTAAGTTGAAACATTTTTACTTTTATCCAAGTCATTTTCTTTCAAGTCGTCTTCTGGAATTGATATTGAAAGAGAAACTTTGAAGAAATCTTGTCCTCCATCTGCCATTACTTTTATTTTTGATTGTTCAATATGTTCAATGTTTCGATTTTCAAAGACAAAGTCTACGAGTTCTGATGCAGTAGCATACACAACTGGTCTCTGTTTAATACCTTTTTCGAATTCGTAGACACCTTCTTTATAAATGTGTTCCAGGATATTAGATTTTTCATACAAATGTTGATTGTAATTCTTGGGAACTGAGTTTCTACCAGCAGAACTACGAATGAAGTTAGCCAATTTTTTCATATCATTTGTAGACGATCCAGTATTAGCTTGGAAATTGTCTAATCTTTCGGCAGAAAATCTTAATTCTTTTTCTTTTTTTTATTATCCCAGAGTATTTAACACGAGCTCATCTTTATCTTCGTTATCATTGTTGGATATTTTTTTTTTTCAAAATTTTAGTTATAATTTGGTTCTGCTGTTTCTCGGGTAACTTTTGTACTATATTCAAAACATTCTTACGAGAATTAGAAGTAGAAGGACCTCTGCAAGAATGTGATATGCCTTTACCTATTTGTTGAAAACAACTGTTACATAACTCAGTAGAAGTTCTCGGTTTAGTTGCCTTTGCCTCATTTTTAGAAAGTAAATCTTTTTGTTGCGAAGTATCATCAAAACACTTGTTTACGTCAATGTTTGTAGAGAAATCCCTAATTTGACCTCTACCTTTTTTTTGTTTTTTATGACTCGTAACTCGTGCTGTTAGACAGATGTAACAATTACAGCCCAGCGTTCTTGTTTCTTTTGATAATTTAAGATCCTCGTAATTGGGCATAGTTGGACAAGGTCTTTTGAAAATATCATTTCAATATTCATTTATAGTTAGTCGGCAAGAGCTACATAAACTTTTTGGGAATTTACTATTATAAATATTAAATTCAGCATTAATGTGCTTTTTTATAACTTCAATATGTTTTTCAGATAGCAAGAAATGATGAGAAGGTTTATTTTGGAAAATAATTTTTTTTCCACAAAGAGCGCATACTTTTGTGCGATTTTCTTCATGATCGCATTTATAAAGCGGATGCTGACTATTCATCCAACTATTCAGCTGACTATTCATTATTAATGAATCTTCTCATATAAGAATTTCTAAAACTAGAAAATACATTTGCCAGAAAACACTAATATTAATAGTTTAAACTGTACTTTTTTATTGCGGGAAGCACTCGACTGCTCTCTGCCACCTAGCGGCATTTATCGTAACTATTATATATAATATAGCTGCCAATGGCAAATTTTATGTTGTCCTCCGTTATGAAATCTGTTGGGGGATTCTCGTAGTGAACTATAGGGTGGGTTCTACTGTCTTCGTTACAGAGACAACCTGGAAAGTGCGTCTGCATTAGTAATTCTAGTGTTTCTTCACTGCTGGTTGTCCAGTTGCCATTCTCTTTTATGAGGTAGCTAGGGTTACTGGGACTTGTTGATACTACTTTCCGGAGTCTACTGGTCTCCGAAACGCTTTCTATCTTTTGACAGAAGTCTCTCCAAGACGTCGTTTTTGCTGCCCTTATGGCATACTTAAATCTACGCTGGCATTCCTTGTATCTGTCCCACGAGTTGGTTCTTCTCGCTTCGTTATACATAGTTCTGCATTCCCTTCTGAGGTTTGCTATATCAGTGGACCACCATGGAGGTTTCGGTTTTCCTCTTCTTGTTCTCTGAGGACATGCTGCTTTCGCAGCTTGTTGAAATGCTGAAGTCAGCTCATCAACCACTGAGTCGAGCTGTGGCTCGGAGTTAATTGTGTATGTCGCTGCTGGGAGATTGCTGGATAACGTGGTTTCAAACATCCCCCAGTTTGTGCGTCTGCGGTTTATAACCGGCTTCAACTGTTTAGTTGGCAATGAAATGGTGTACGTTAAGTACCTATGATCTGAGAAGGAGTTATCTGTAGACACTCTCCAATCCTTTAAAATTTGGGACCCTCGTTCATTGACACACGTGATGTCTAGAACTTCACTTCTCGTGGTTGTTACAAAAGTGGGGGTATCACCTATGTTACTAATATAAAGATTGTTACACATAATGAATTCAAAGATGTACTCACCACGTGCGTTTGTGTCTGAACTGCCCCAGACATGATGATGTGCATTAGCATCTGTTCCCAATATGAATGGGGTGCCACATCTCGATGCTTCGTGAACTGCGTCTCTTGTGAGCTGTGATGGAGGTGGTTGCTCCGCGTCGTGTTCCATATAAGATGAGGCAAGCCATATCGTCCTTCCGCAGGATTCCACTGCCGTGATTACGTTATCCGCATCGCTAAATTGTATTAGTAAATATACATTAATACATTTCTTTGCTAGCATGCACGACCTGGGTTTACCTTTGTCAGTGACATAAACCAATTTGTACTCTCCGCTGCTTAAACCGCAAACCCGATCTTTTACGACCCATGGTTCTTGGATGAGCACGATATCCTCTTCTCTTTCTGCGAGACGGAGGATGAGTGCGGCTGAGGCCGCCTTACTGTGGTGAAGATTGATTTGTACAATCTTCACCATCGCTATTGTAGGTTATTGAAGGGCAGCCAACCATGGTTTGGTCTGCGTTCTCTTCATCGGATATAGGGGGAGAGACTCCTCATCCTCATTGTAAAAATAAAAAACTTTATTTTATGTTCTTCATAGAACCGCTAGATATAAGTAAGTATGTTGTAACATAAAGTTAAATGTATGTTTCGTATGTTACATATAAAACTTATTTTGTTAAATGTCATATTTAGTTTGTAAGATTGTTATTATAAATGCTACTAGCCTACGAACAGACTTTTAATAGTCTCTGTAGGACTTACAGTTTATTGTAAATTATAATGTATTATTATACTAGCAATAAATAAATTCAAATTCAAAATTAATCGAGGTTGCGTCAGTTCGGGCTGCATAAGTTGAGCATGGTCTAGTTGAGTGCTTTTGATTGAGGGTTTTGAATTTATGATGGTTCGAACCTCTTTTTTTTGTTTTGAATTTGAGTTTTGATTCCGATTTTAGGGTTGCGAACGATATTGAAAGGTTTCACAAAAACTATCGCGGAAAAGTTTAGAATTTTATATAAATTAGAAAAAGGTTTATCAATTAAACACTTAATACAGAAAGCCATACGAAATTACAATGATAGATTCCATTCAACAATAAAATGTACACCAAACGCAGTACATGACAATAAAATAGATCCGGAAATAATAAAAAGCAATTCAGAAGCAAAGAAGCATAAAATTATAAGCAATCTAAATAAAACCAGGGAAGACTATAAAGAAGAAAGAACAGAAGGATTCAAAAAGAACTATAAAGCGGTTAGGCATAAAGAACAACCAAAGTATAGAAAACATTCATCCTAACAACATTAAAAGACCATTAAAATTTGCAAATACTAACTATGATATTAGTGCTGACATGGATAGGACATAGTGACACCACGATAATTTTAACGGAACTAACGGACCAAACAGGATTTGTTGACATACAAATAAGAGACCAAGACATAGTTAAGGACAGTGATAGAGTACTCCATATAATTGACGTTAAACAAATAGAAGATATTATTAATGAAATGACATATTATACAAGGAAAGACAATTAACAAAAATGTATTACAAACAGAATTATTAGAAGCGAGAAATAAGTTAATGACATTAATACCAATAGAAAAAAGACATAAGAGAGGACTTGTAAGCGCAATAGGTACTGTAGCAAAATGGACGATGACGACAGACAGACAATTCAAAAACATTTAACACAAACGGGCGAAATGTTGAATCAACAAATACACATAAATGAACATTTTAATTTGGCAATGAAACAAATAAGAAATATTGTACAAGATGATAGGAAAGAAATTGAAAAAGGACTTAATAGTATAAATAAATTCATAGACGAAGAAAATCAACAACATATGTACAGGGTTGGCCATATTAAACTGACCCATGTGATTATTAAAAAAATACGGAAAAAGAAACATTTTTTTGTGTTTCATTGTGAAAAACATTTAATTTAGTTCAAGGAGATTCGTTTACATCACTTTTTGAATATGATATCGCGCAAGTGGTCGCCCTTAGCACGTATTTGGATATGTACAGGGTTGGCCATCTTAAACTGACCCATGTGATTATTAAAAAAATATGGAAAAAGAAACATTTTTTTGTGTTTCATTGTGAAAAACATTTAATTTAGTTCAAGGAGATTCGTTTACATCACTTTTTGAATATCATATCGCGCAAGTGGTCGCCCTTAGCTCGTATAGCGTAATGTGCCCGTTTTTCGGCGTTTTCCATAGTTTTGGCCAGCGTCTCGGCCGATATGGCGGCTATTTCCCGTCGGATATTGGCCTTAAGTGCGCCTAGTGTCTTTGGCTTGTTGACGTAAACCTTAGATTTCAAACTACAGTAAAAAGTTATAGGGTTACTCAATGGGTCAGTTTAATATGGCCAACCCTGTACTTACAACATATGACAAAAATTCAGTTAATAAAAAGTAAAATAGAACAAATCCAAGACAATGTAGTCACACCCAAATATGGTCTAGTTCACCCAAATATTCTAACAAATCAGGAAATTACCAATTATAACATTGATTTCAATAAATTAAAATATTTACATCTAGGACATAGCAACTTTTAATAATACCTATTTAATATTAAGCATGAAAATTCCAAAATCATTCATGCAAATAAAAATAAGAAAAATTGTACCACTACCAAATAAGAATCAAAAAGAAATAGAAGCAGGAATAGAGGAAGTTTTTACTTATAAATTTGAAGAAAATAAACATTTCAGACAACTAAAACCCAGCACTCATTGTATAATAACGAAAAATTGTAAATTAATATCAAGTAAAGAATTAGAAATTATAACACTAGACGAAAAAACAGTCCTAGTTAAAAATGCATTCAATTTATTTGTAAACAACACATGTAACATAAATGACACTGTTTTGAACGGAAATTACGCAATCCAATTTAACAATTGTTCAATAAAAATTAATGATTATTATTACTCTAATTGGATTGAAAGATTCGAAGGAAATATTATGACATTGCAATATGACAATATAAAGAATTTTACAGAAAAACTTACATTCGAACAAATAGATGAAGAGAATAAAATAAATTTCAAAAATATATCTAATTTGAAAATTCATAACAAAATCATATACGGGTGTAACTTATTTCTAATTTTAACAATAATATTAATAATTGTCATTTGGAGAACAAAACTAGAATATATTAAAATAAATCTAAATAAAAGAATTCAGGAGAATTCTAATCTAAAGGGGGGAGAAGTTACATATACAAACAGTTACATTGATTTCAAAGTCAATGTACCTGATAAATTCGAAGAATTTTTAAATAAAATTGACAATAGCAGTAACCAAATATCAATTTCCGGCACATGTCGCAATTCATAAACTTTCCAGAGAATAAGCAATATTTTATTAATGAAATAATGAAATCTGGATATGTTGCACTTCCGCTCCCATACCGTAAATGCAATACTAAATAATATTAAAAAATTAATTTATTATTTTTCGGTCGCAATTCTGAGAATTGCAACCGTTTCAAAAAGTAACTTAAAGAAGAATTAAGAAAATAATAAATTTTAACAAATAATGTCAAATTCGCATTTATTGCATTTCCGTTCTCTTCTTAATTGGCGCTATAACCGCTTACGCGATTTTGGCCGAGTTTAACAAAGCGTGCCAGTCGTTTCTTTCTCGTGCTAACCGGCGCCAGTTGGACACACCAAGTGAAGCCAAGTCCTTCTCCACCTGATCTTTCAAACGCAGAGGAGGCCTTCCTCTTCCTCTGCTACCACCAGCTGGTACCGCATCGAATACTTTCAAAGCCGGAGCGTTTGTATCCATTCGGACGACATGACCCAGCCAACGTAGCCACTGGATCTTTATTCGCTGCGCTATGTCTATGTCGTCGTAAAGCTCATACAGCTCATCGTTCCATCGTCTGCGATATTCGCTGTTGCCAACGTGCAAAGGTCCAAAAATCTTACGCAGAATCTTTCTCTCGAACACTCCAAGCGTCGCTTCATCGGATGTTGTCATCGTCCAAGCTTCTGCGCCATACGCTAGGACGGGCATGATGAGAGTCTTGTAGAGTGTTAGTTTTGTTCGTCGAGAGAGGACTTTACTGCTCAGTTGCCTACTTAGTCCAAAGTAGCACTTGTTGGCAAGAGAGATTCTACGTTGGATTTCAAGGCTGACATTGTTATCGGTGTTAATGCTGGTTCCTAAATAGATGAAGTCTTTTACAACCTCGAAATTATAACTGTCTACAGTGACGTGGGTGCCGATACGCGAGTGCGCCGACTGTTTGTTTGAAGACAGGAGGTGCTTCGTTTTGTCCTCGTTCACCACCAGACCCATTCGCTTTGCCTCTTTATCCAGTTTGGAGAAGGCAGAACTAACAGCGCGGTTGTTAAGGCCGATGATGTCAATATCATCGGCATACGCCAGCAATTGTACGCTCTTATAAAAAATTGTGCCTGAGCGATTAAGTTCTGCGGCTCGTACGATGCTCTCCAACATCAGGTTAAAGAAGTCACACGACAGCGAGTCACCCTGTCTGAAACCTCGTTTGGTAACAAACGGCTCGGAGAGGTCCTTCCCAATTCTGACGGCGCTGCTGGTGTTGAGCAACGTCATCTTACATAGCCGTATTAGTTTTGCGGGGATACCAAATTCAGACATCGCGGCATACAGGTAACTCCTTTCCGTACTGTCGAATGCAGCTTTGAAGTCGACGAAAAGATGGTGTGTGTCGATTCTCCTTTCATGGGTCTTTTCCAAGATTTGGCGTATTGAGAATATTTGGTCGATAGTAGACTTTCCAGGTCTGAAGCCACACTGATAAGGTCCAATCAGTTGTTTGACGGTGGGCTTCAGCCTTTCACACAATACGCAATAATAAGCAAATACGTAAAATTTATTACATAAGTTTTTTTTTTTTGTTTTGCCCACACAAAAATTGAAAACACCACACATCTTTCACCTCAGCGCACACAACACATTTTTCACCTCGACATTAAACCAATTAAATTTTTACTATTTTCGTATTTTTGAAATAATAAGCGAATACGTAAAATTTACACATAATTTTTTTTTCAATTACATTAAAAAAAAACTAATTGAAAAAAAAAAATTAATTAAAAAAAGTTTGCACCGGGAATTGAAATCGAGTCTAACATGTGGCGAGGAAAAATAGGCGGTGCGTTTATTTCTTCGACTGCTTATTTTTTTACCATTTTGATACTTTTGAAATGGTAAGCGGATACATAAAATTTATTACAATTTTTTTTACGATTACATTAAAAAAAAAAAATTTAAAAACGAAAAAAAAAAAAAAATTTGCGCCGAGAATTGATGGCGAGTCACGTGGGGAGGATAAATACGCAGAGCGTTTATTTCTGCGCCTGCGTTGTGAACAAAAGGTTTGTGATGTCTACGTAGATATGTATGCGCGCGACGCGAATTAATTTTAATAAATTCTGAAAGTAATTCATGAAGTTTTTCATTACATACATTCATAAATGAACGTATACTCTATATGTACATAAATGATGGTATATGACAATATACATAATATGTATGTACATACATGTCAATAGGAGGTATTTGTATTCAGAAAAAAAGAACGGTTTAAGATAAATCAACACTTATTTTATATTGTGTGTCAATTTATAGTTTATGTATTCGACAGCATTTACATGCATATGTATGTATGTATATTTGTATAATTTAGCACCGCTTACGCTGAAAGTTCATTCGCTGCACGCGCTTCCGTTCTAAAACCTTTTTGCTGACGCTATGTTTGCTACAAACCGTGTGAACGGCAATACATGAAATTCCGGGAACACGATCACGTGGCACGGCAGGTGAATGAGGTGATGGATAAGTTACAATAGCTTTAAGTAACTCGGTAACAGTTAGTCTTAATTTGACAAGTGAATAAATAACAAGGAGCTTGCTCCGATAAAATAATTTTTTTACATTTCTCAAATAAATGTAATTAATTGGCGCCCAACGTGGTAAGGGCAAAAGGATAACGGGTTTTTTTGGTGAAAAGTTAATAACAGTGTTTAAGTCGGCCTAATTAGCCCGCCACACGCAAAATAAAATCGAGTATTCACCGATGCCTAAGTCAGCCTAAAGTAGCCCGCAGCATAAAAAGTAAAAATCCCGTCGTCACCAGTGCTTAAGTCGGCCTAAAGAAGCCCGCCGCACAAGGACAATCCGAAGCCCTGAACACCACGAAGAACTCCTGTAAAAGGACAAGTTACAACCACGTCTGTAGACCAGTTCGCAGACAACCTCGCGAGAAGGAGTACTGATAGACCCCCAGTAGCTGAAATAGGCAAAAGGACCCCCTACAGACTTTGTGTAGGCAACGGCGGTAACTATTAGAAATTAATTTAGAAATAAGAAAACCAGAAATTGTGGAAGATAAAGTGAAAAATATTAGTGAAGAAAAATTTGAAAAAAAAGGAAAAAATTCCTTCTAATTTTAAAACCAGTAAGGAAAAGTTTTAAAATCTAAAGAAAATAATGCAAAGCAAATAAAAAATTTAAAAGGAAATTTTCATCGATAAATAAGCACATTTGCAAAGCCGTATTTTACCTTAGTGTTGTAATAATTTTTAAGAACGTATTTTATTATATTGCCCTATAAGTTTTGTTATAAAGCATAACAGTATTTTACTATAATTTTTTATGGATTTGATCCTTTAAAGTGTTTCAATCAAAAAATATTGTAATTTTGTGAATTATGAATTAAAAACTTTCTTTGGTGATTATACAAGAAATTAAGGAAGAAAATAAATTTTAAGAAGTGCTTTTGCTAAATAAAATAACAGATAAAATAAAAGACATTTTTCAAGTTTACATATTAACTACATTATAAAGCAAAATGAGTAATCCAAATAATTTAATTAGACCTCCTATCCTTAATGCACCAACCCCTCCTAATCCTAACAATTCAAACAGACCCCAAGAGTTAGGAAAACATAGACAACAAAATATAGAATTACTTAGAAAGAAGCAAATAAAGGACCTTGACTATCACAATAAAAACAGGAAAAAAAGAAAAAGAAAAGGACAAAGGAAAAATATATTTTAATTATAGAAAATTAAAGCGTGAATTGAATTTCTTCATATTAATTTAAATTCGCATCCATCGAATTAAATTAATTTCAAGAAATCTAACCAAATTTAGTTGTATTAAATTAAATTAATTTTGATACAATTAAAATCAAAGGAATCTTTAATACGATTAAATTTAATTTGAAAATAATTAATGTAATCTTTAGATAAAAAGAAAAATCGAGTAAAATGCCATAGGCGCTCGATCATTAGATAATAGGAAAAATCGAGTAAAATGCCATAGGCGTTCGATCATTACATAATAGGAAAAATCGAGTAAAATACCATAGGCGTTCGATCATTAGATAATAAGAAAAATCGTTATAAATGCCATAGGCCAACGATACAAATTTAAAAATTAGATAAATAACTATAGGTCCATAATTGCAACTTTTAAAGAATACAACTCGACAATTCATTCAACCACCACCGGTACCACAACGCAAGTTTACTCCTCAGCCATTTCAGAAACCTACCGTATTTTACCCTCAATTGGCCCACATGCCACAGCCTATAACAAATGCTTTCAGAAATTATAGCTTTCAAAAGCCACCCTATTTTAATCAAACCGATAACAATAATTACAATACACAATTTGCACCACCGCGACCTTTCGGACCGAAACCACAGCAAAAACCTATACCAATGGACATCGACCAGACCATGCAGACAAAGAGAGTCAACTACATGAATCGGCCACCACCAAACCAGGCACTTCAAGGAAAAAGACCACCAATAACACAACCACAAACGCAAGAAAAACGTCAACGCAACTTCAACATAGAAACGGAACAGTATGAGACTTTAGTCCTGAATCCGAACCAACATTACCTGAATACCTTGACTCGATTAGAAACTATAACATAACAGAAGACGACTTTCCTTCAGATTTCAACAACCAATTTAAAAATATGGACCTAACAGATATTCATTTTTTAGAATGAATGCCTCTTCATTGCCCTACATACAGAGCAAGACAGGCGATGGTGAGGTCATAAAAATTCTGATAGACACAGGTTCTAATAAGAACTATGTGCAACCCCGACTAGCAAAAAAACCAATTAAAAACGAAACTCCCTTTAAAGCTAATTCCGTAGGAGGACATATTGATGTCACACACCATACTTTTGCAAACATCTTCGGAATAAAGGAATCCAATATAAAATTCTTCATTCTACCAACGTTAAAATCATTCCATGCTATAATAGGGAACGACTCATTAAAGGAACTAGACGCAGTAATACACACTAAAGATAATTACATGTTGATTAAAAGCTGCCTTAAAATAAAACTAAAACAACAAATATCTCAGGACGTAAACGTAATCAACATAAGATCAGACCATCTAACACCACTTCAAAATGCTAATCTTAAAAAGTTAACGGAAAATTTCAAATCTCTGTTTTGTGATCCAGATGAAAAACTAACCTTCATCACCACAGTAAAAGGAGAAATTCGTACGATATCAGGAACCCCCGTTTATACAAGAAATTACCCCTATCCTATGTGTCTAAAGGACCACGTTGAAAAACAACTTCAAGAATATTTACGCGATGGCATCATTCGACCATCTCGATCACCATATAATTCACCAGTATGGATAGTCCCTAAAAAGTTAGACGCATCAGGCGAAAAAAAGTATAGGATGGTAGTAGACTATCGTAAACTCAACCTTGACACAGTACCCGACAGATATCCAATTCCGGATATTAATGAAGTATTAGCACAACTAGGCAAAAATAAAATTTTTTCAGTACTTGATCTTAAGAGCGGTTTTCATCAGATTCCCTTAAAAGAATCTGACATAGAGAAGACAGCATTCTCTGTAAATAACGGGAAATATGAATTTACCCGTCTTCCTTTCGGTCTCAAGAACGCACCTTCGATTTTTCAAAGGGCACTTGATGACATTCTAAGAGATCATATTGGCATACGATGCTACGTTTATATCGATGATATAATTATTTTCAGTAAGGATCAAGAGACCCATTTTAAGGACATTGAATTAATTTTCAATACCCTTTCAAAAGCCAATCTAAAAGTGCAACTGGACAAATGTGAATTCCTCAAATCTGAAGTCGAATTCTTAGGCTTCATAATATCAAACAACGGTCTTAAAGCAAACCCTAAGAAAGTAGAAACAATAATAAATTTTCCAGTTCCGAGAACCTTGAAAGACTTAAGGTCATTTCTAGGCCTGTCAGGCTTTTATCGCCGCTTCATTAGGGATTATGCGAAACTCGCAAAACCCCTGGCAGCCCTTTTAAGAGGGGAGGATGGACGCGTGTCCAAGAACCAATCAAAAAAAATTCCAATAACATTAAGTAACGAAGCTTTAACTGCCTTTAATAAACTCAAACTCTCCCTAACTGATGAAGACGTAATTCTAAACTACCCTGATTTCTTAAAGCCATTTCAATTAACTACAGACGCTTCTAAATACGCAATTGGAGCAGTCTTGTCGCAAAACAATAGACCCATCTCTTTTATATCTCGTACTCTTAGCGAAACAGAAGAAAATTACGCTACTAATGAGAAAGAGATGTTAGCTATCATTTGGTCATTAAACAACTTCCTCAGTTATCTCTATGGATCAAGAAAAGTCCAAATTTTCACAGATCATCAGCCCTTGACTTATGCCCTCAGTAACAAAAACAACAACAATAAGATGAAAAGATGGAAGAATATCTTGGAAGAGTACAATTACGAATTGACCTATAAACCCGGAAAAGAAAATGTCGTAGCTGACACACTATCAAGACCACCTCAAATAAACCTTTTACAAGTTACTGAAAATGACAATAGCTCGTTAAGCGATACTATCCATAGTGATATTAGTTCTTCACAACATTTAATACCCATAGTTCAAGAACCAATAAATGTATTCAAAAACCAACTCTTCCTTTGTTTGGACGAAGTTTCCTCTTACCAATTTAAGATAATATTCCCGACCTACCATAGACACATTATTGCCGAACCACAGTTCACACAACAAAATCTGATAAATATTTTGAAACGATACCTGAATCCATCTGTTATAAACGGACTCAACACTGACGAACATACTTTAGGAATAATTCAGACAATATACCCAATTTATTATAGCAATTACAGAATTAGATTCACACGAACCAAAGTAACCGATTTAACTGAAGAAATATACCAAACAAATGAAATTCTAAAAGAACACAAACGCGCTCATCGCAATGGACACGAAAATAAACAGCAACTTCTAAAAAATTTCTACTTCCCACAGATGCAGGCTAAAATTGACAGAATTATTAAACAATGCAAAATATGCAAAGAACAAAAATATGAAAGACATCCCCCAAAACTCTTATTGCAAGCCACCCCCATCCCACAATATTCCGGACAAATAGTTCATCTTGACATTTACCATACACACAAACACGTAATATTGACCGCAATCGATAAATTTTCTAAGTATGCTCAAGCGAAAATAATTATCTCAAGATCCACTCAAGATATAATTCAGCCCTTGAAAGAAATTCTCACAAATTACGGAATCCCAGAAAAAATCGTCATCGATAACGAAAAATCTTTAGGATCACATCCGATAACACATCTAATCCAAGATCAATTTAACATAGAAGTTTTTAAGGCACCCCCATATACTAGTACCGTTAATGGTCAAATAGAGCGATTTCACTCGACTTTAAGTGAAATTATGAGATGTATAAAAGCAGAAAAGTCTCATACCTCATTCCAGGACTTACTAGAAAAATCAATTTACAAATATAACTATTCAATCCATTCTACCACTAATCAAAAACCAGTCGAAGTATTTTTCGGACGTAGAGTAACTTCAAATCCACTACAATTAGAAGAAAATCGAAACGAAAACATTCGTAAATTAAAGGATAAGCAGGAGAAAGATCTTAAACATCATAACAAAAATAGAGACGTCTTTAAAGATTATAACCAAGGAGATGTCGTGTATGTCAAAACAAATAAAAGAGTAGGAAATAAACTTTCTAGTAGATATAAAGAGGAAATCGTAAAAGAAAATAAAAATAGCACAATCATTACTGAATCAAGTAGAATAGTTCATAAAGGACTGATTAGAAATTCATAATTAATACAATAAAAATAATTTTCTTTTCATAGAAGCAACATGGTAAATAGCAAGGACACACTACTAACGTTGATCATACTTATCTTGACGACCAGTAGTCTAACGGACACGGAAATATTGGATTACACAAAAAATCACATAATAACGATTAATGACGGACAAGCTAAGATACAGGAAGGAACATTTAAGATAATACATCTTATTGACTTGGACCAATACGACTATTTCCTAAAGGACATACTTACATAACTCGACAAGAACATTCCCATAAACAACCTTTTCTACCCCATCCTCAAATCTCAAATAGATATATCATTAGAAATACTTTCAAATATAAGACCAAAAAAAGGAATTTAGAACTAAGAGAGCAATAAATGCATTAGGAACGGTATGGAAGTATATTGCAGGTACTCCTGACCACGAGGATTTTGAAATTTTGAATAATGATTTAAATGAACTTAAGAAAAACAATAATGAACAAGTAATAATTAATGAAGCTTTTAACGAAAGAATTAACAATTTAACCAAGCTAGGAAATCAGTTACTAAACTCGATAAGGAAAGATAATTATGTAATAAGTGAAATAACATTGAATCTTGAAAGTAGAATAAGAATTATCAAAGAAGAATTAATAAATATAAAGTATGCCATTCAATGGGCAAAAATTGGAATCATTAATACAATATTATTGAATAAAAGAGAAATTGAAATAGCGATTATGAAATTAAAAGAAGAAAGAATGCCATTCGCATCAATTGAAGAAGCATTAGAATATGCAAAAGTTAATATAATAAGTAAAGAATCAAGAATTTTGTACTTGGTAAAAATACCACTAACGAGTAACATTACTTATAAGAATATTATAATAAGATCAGTTAAGAGAAACAAAGAAATTATCAAACTTGATTTTGAAGAAATTTTAAAAGATAAAAATGATATATATGGTATTAAAGATAAATGTACGAAATACAATGGAATAAAAATTTGTGAAAGAAGCAAAGTAATTAACATTAGTAATAGTACCTGCATCCCTCAATTAATAAGTAGTCAAAATTCACTTTGTACGATAAGCAACAATCAACACATACCGACTATAGAAGAGATACAACCCGGAATAATTCTACTAAATGATTTCAATGGAACAGTAAAAACGGAAAGAGAGCAGAGATCAATTATGGGTACATACCTAATTAAATTCCACAACACATCACTAAGTATCAACAACGAAACATTCACCAATATGGAAATGCCAACACTAATAGCAGAACCAGCGATTATACAGCCAACACCGTTAGAAAAAGAACGCATCAGCATTTTGTCATTAGAAGCCCTCAACGAGTTGCAAATTAACAACACAAAAAGAATAAACCTGTTAAAAACAGATTCAGCAGTAAACAAGAGCACAATGCTAGGACTAGCAATCATCCTAACAGCAATCGTAATAACCTTTAAATTCTGGATAAAACAAAAGTCAAAGGTTATCATTCAAGAAGTACCAAATGAACCACTCACAATAGTCGATCTAAAGACCAGCGCATCAGCGAATCTCCCAGCTGCACCAATCAACCCAATCAATAGCCAACTCGGAGCCACTATTAGTTATTCAAATCTTCGGTTACATGACCTACCCTATTTTTAAATAAGACGATCGAGGACAATCGTTCTTAAGAAGGGAGGAGTTAACACCGCTTACGCTGAAAGTTCATTCGCTGCACGCGCTTCCGTTCTAAAACCTTTTTGCTGACGCTATGTTTGCTACAAACCGTGTGAACGGCAATACATGAAATTCCGGGAACACGATCACGTGGCACGGCAGGTGAATGAGGGGATGGATAAGTTATAATAGCTTTAAGTAACTCTGTAACAGTTAGTCTTAATTTGACAAGTGAATAAATAACAAGGAGCTTGCTCCGAAAAAATAATTTTTTTACATTTCTCAAAATAAATGTAATTAATTTATATGAAAAACAATAATACACAAGCGCAAGAACATCATAGTGAACGTGTTTCTTCCTAACAAGTGCAAAAACAATTCTGCTCTATGTATGTATATATACCCACTTTATGTCCTAGCATATATCCATACATATATACCTACTTGCCTTCTAAACTTCCTACAAAATTTGTATTCATATGTTACTACATCCATGCACGTTCATACATTCATGGATATATGCGCGAGCACAGCGCTCCCTTCTTGCTTATGTGTACTTTTGTCTTTCACCAGTCGATATTCCTAATATTGTACTTACAAAAACACAATACTTTGATAGACGCAAAAGCAACAGCAAGCGCAACGCGATGGCCGCTTTGCCACCACACATTCTAAAATGTTCTAGAACACAACAAAAACACATACCTCGCATGCGCATGTCGCCCGAAGCTAAAATCGTAGACGCAGTCGCAGCGGCCATGATTCTATCGGCGACGGCGCTGAGCAATTTAGAACAAAAACAAAAAGTTCATTCCTAAGTTCGAACTCATATTTCAATTTCATTCATAAAACGAGCCGCCAAATGCCAATTTTCGCGACCATTCGAAAATAGTCAATATTGGAATATTTCGCGTGGAATTATTTGCCAATATTTGAGAAATTTTTGTCATGTCGAGTGGCCGCGGCTCCGTATATATGTATGCACGCTTCAATGTATAAAAATATGTGTTCCAACTGCTCGACAGCCGCAGCTGCTGTGAGTCAAGTGTTCGCAAAAGCTACAGTAATAGGCACAAAAAAACGACAAGTAGTATATGAAAAAGTTCTGGCCCGGACATTTCGATACTAGGGAAAATTTCTAAACCATTATTTTTAGTTCTCGCGTGGTATATAAATATAAAGTTAACATATTCCTTTACGTATGCGGTTCTCCGATTGATAAAAAGTGCACAAAAGCATATGCATATTAGCGGCAAAGAAATAAACTTACTGTAAAATAAGAGTGCGGTTTTTTTGTAGGCTACTGTGCAGACATTCAGCCTTCCCATGAAGCACAAAGTGCCAAACATTTAATATTGAAGAAATCACTGAAGCTTCTGCGAGTTGTGTTGATGTGCAGTATTGTTCATAACAAAAGAGACCGATGTCTCAAAATTTTTCAATCAATATGCACTTTTTATTTCAAAGCTTTAACACTTAACACTCGACATTAATATAAGTATTCATATACCAAATAATAAGTTACACTTCATACAAAAGGTCTAAAAGGTATCTAAGTATTCATAATTTTCGGCACAATGCTGTGCCTTTGAATGCGCGAGTTACATATACAAACAGTTACATTAATTTCAAAGCCTATGTACCTGATAAATTCGAAGAATTTTTAAATAAAATTGACAATAGCAGTAACCAAATATCAATTTCCGGCACATGTCGCAATTCATAAACTTTCCAGAGAATAAACAATATTTTATTAAAACATAATCAGCAATTTTTAGCAAGTAAGCAAATATGTACACATATGAACCTTAAGTGAAATAATGAAGTCTGTATACATATGTTGCACTTCCGCTCCCATACCGTAAATAATATTAAAAAATTAATTTATTATTTTTCGGTCGCAATTCTGAGAATTGCAACCGTTTCAAAAAGTAACTTAAAGAAGAATTAAGAAAATAATAAATTTTAACAAATAATGTCAAATTCGCATTTATTGCATTTCCGTTCCCATTACGAAAATAATAAAAAAAAATAAAAAATTGTTATAGTGCAGTGAATATTTACAATAGACACCACTATATTTTTTTCTAAAACTGTATTCCAAGAGGCAACAATCCTTTGACAAATGGAGAAGAATGGAAGAACAGGCTCACATTGCATCCGTCAGCGTGGCCGAAGAACTGGCCAGAAAGGATCAACAATTAGAACGCTTACGCCAAGCATACATAGACCTACAACAAGAAACACACCAGTTACAGCAACAACAGCAAAACCTGGAACAACACCATATACAGGACAGCAGCAGAAGAGACAACATTTTGAAAACAATAAATCACTTGCCAACTTTTACTGGTACAGGAGAAGTAACGGTAAACAGTTTCTTCAGCAGTATTGAGTACTTGCTATCAACTATACAAGATGAAAATATTAAGAAGGAAGCCACAAGAACAATATTTTACAAAATAATCCAGGGGCAGGCGAAAGATACCATCATAAACATTCCCAACACGGACAACTGGCAACAGATCAAGGAGACGTTAAAACTGAGGTATAGGCCAAGCGTAGAACCACATCAACTATACAGAATGATAGCAAATTTAAAGGTGAATTCGGTGAGTGAGTTAATAATTGAAGTACAAAACATTAAATATAAGTCAGAGATTGATTTGTCTAATATAGATAGTTTACTTGTAAACACAATTAAAGAAATGACACAAGGGACTCTATTAGATAAAATCTACGAAGAACGAAATATTAATGACATATTAAAAATATTGACCAAAAGGAGATTTGAAAATACATGCATTAGGCTAGAATACAGGAAATTTAAGACTAATGACGACAGGATATTTAGGCAAAATCGACCTCAAAACAAGAATAACAATAACAACCAGGGACACTATCAACGAAATTATGTAGGACAAAGTTATTTCAGACAGAATACTGAACAGGCACGAAATAATAATAATAATAATAATAATAATAATGATAATTATAATAATTCAGGACGATTTAGAATTCAAAATAGTAGGGATAATAACCCATCAGGCAACTTCCAGCGTTTCGGGCAGGTAGGACAACCTAGGCCAAATTTCAACCAAAATAGATGGAATCAACCTAGGCAAAACCTAAACGAACCCATGGACGTTGATAATATAGAACGTTATGGTATACACAATATCCAGAGGGTCGGGCAGGTAGGACACCCTAGATCATGTTTCAGCCAAAATCGCTTGGAACAACCTAGGCAAAGCCTAAACGCACCCATGGAATCCAGAAATGATGTACAAAACTATAAGTTAAATGAAGTAATAGAAAATTCTGAACTAAAAGAATGTAAATGCGACGGAGGTCAATTTAAACAAACCCCAAATAATCAAAACCATTTTTTTTTGGGAACAACCTCAGACTACTTACCCCACGTAAAGTTAACAATTAATAATAAAGAATATAATGCACTAATAGATACCGGTGCAAACATAAGTTTAATAGACAATGATATGAAAGAATTTAAGAAAATATTACTTACAAAGCCAATTGAAATCAGTACAATAAATGGAAAGGATATAATAAGATATGAAGTGTTAACAGACGCACCTAAAGAATTTAACGTAAATGAAAATGCGAAAATCAGGTGTAAAGCGACAAAATTGAAAGGACGAAGATACAAATTAAAGAAATGGAGGAGCAGGGAATAATTAGGAAGAGCTGCTCTCGATATGAGAGCCCATTAATAGTTGTACCAAAGAAGTTAGATAATTCAGGAGAAAAAAAGTACAAGATAGTAGTGGATTATAGGAAATTAAATGAAATAACAATAGATGATAAATTTCCACTACCAAACATCGACTCAATTCTGGATAAGCTAGGAAGAGCACAATACTTCACAACCTTAGATCTAGCTAAGGGATATCATCAAATTTTAATAGAAGAAAAAGACAGAGAAAAGACGGCTTTTGTTACACCCCACGGACTATATGAATTTATACGAATGCCGTTTGGGCTGAAAAATGCCCCAGCGACATTCCAACGACTTATGAACGAAACATTACGCGAATTCATTAACAGAACCTGCGTTGTTTATCTGGACGACATCCTAATATTTAGTACTTCTCTAAAAGAACATGTAAAAGCAATAACAGATATTTTCAAAGTATTAGAGGACGCAAATTTAAAAATACAAATAGACAAGTGTAATTTTATGAAGAAGGAAACAGAATTTCTAGGTCATATTTTGACAAGTGAAGGACTAAAACCCAATCCAAATAAAATAAAAGTAATTCAAGAATTAGATATACCAATAACAGAAAAACAGATCAAAAGCTTTCTGGGTCTTACAGGATACTATAGGAAGTTTGTAAAAGACTACGCCAAAGTGGCCCAACCGATGACAAAATATTAAAAAAAAGGCGTAAAAGTGAATTCAAAAGACCCTACCTATGTCGAGGCATTTGAAAAGTTAAAACAACTGATTAGTTCTCATCCAATATTAAGATATCCCAATTTTGATAGACAGTTCACATTAACTACGGATGCATCCAATTATGCAATTGGTACTGTCCTTTCACAAGAAGGACACCCGATTTGCTTCGCATCCCAAACATTAAACAATCACGAACGAAATTATTCAGCAACAGATAAAGAATTTTTAGCAATTTTGTGGAGTGTAAATTACCTGAGACCATATTTGTATGGTAAGAAATTTAAAATTCTTACTGATCATCAACCCATTAAGTTTTTATGCACAAAATACAAAGGAAAGGATATATCGCCAAGACACCAACGATGGATGCTCAAACTAGGAGAGTACGATTTCGAAGTAGAGTATATAAAAGGTAAAGAGAACAAAGTAGCGGATTTTCTCAGTAGAATAGAAAAAAGTGAAGATAATATTTTGAAATATGAAGATGGTGACAGTTCCAATAGCATAAACCTAATTTCGCTCAATGAGGAGGAAGACAACGTAAGCATGGCAACAGTACATTCAGCTGAGGAGAATTTGGGTGATCATTTTGCGATTAAGGAAGAGATAGTGAACAAGTATAGAACTCAGATTATACTTACAAATAATAAAACAGAAGAGTTTAGAGAGATACACGGAAAAAGGATAATTTTTATTGCAGAGTGTGATTTTGAACAAATGGGAGAAATTTTCAGAAGATATATTTTGAAAGGAAAAATTGGAATATTTTCGGAACTAACCGACCACAGCTATAACATAGTACAAGAAAAACTGATTAGTATGTATTCGAATGAAAACAAACTTCAATTCACTAAGTGTACAAAAAGAGAACAAGATATTGAAGCAGAGGTTGAAGACATAAAACAAATCTCATTTTATCATGTTAGAGAAAGTTTACATTCTGGTATTTTAGAAACATACAATCAAATAAAATATAAAATCTATTACCCTAAGTTACTGGAATTGGTTCACTTGGTTCTAAATCAATGTGAAATTTGCCAAGAAGTCAAGTACGATAGGAAACCCATAAAACAAAAATTAAGTTTCTCAGAAACACCAGTAAAGAAAAATGAAATAATACACATAGATACGTATGTCATGAAGAGAAACCATTTTTTAACAGTTATAGATAAATTCTCAAAGTTCGGAGCAGCGTACCACTTGAATGATAGAAATCATATTACCATTGTTGAACAGTTAGAAGAACATTTTGCTAAATTAGGGAAACCAAGGAAAATAATTGCAGATAACGAATTTAAGGCCGCGAGAATAAGAGAATTTTTGGATACTGAAAATGTAGAGCTTCATTTAACAAAACCTAATAGCCATACAGGCAATGCCGATATTGAAAGGTTTCACAACACTATCGCGGAAAAGTTTAGAATTTTATATAAATTAGAAAAAGGTTTATCAATTAAACACTTAATACAGAAAGCCATACGAAATTACAATGATAGATTCCATTCAACAATAAAATGTACACCTAACGCAGTACATGACAATAAAATAGATCCGGAAATAATAACAAGCAATTTAGAAGCAAAGAAGCATAAAATTATAAGCAATCTAAATAAAACCAGGGAAGACTATAAAGAAGAAAGAACAGAAGGATTCATAAAGAACTATAAAGCGGTTAGGCATAAAGAACAACCAAAGTATAGAAAACATTCATCCTAACAACATTAAAAGACCATTAAAATTTGCAAATACTAACTATGATATTAGTGCTGACATGGATAGGACATAGTGGCACCACGATAATTTTAACGGAACTAACGGACCAAACAGGATTTGTTGACATACAAATAAGAGACCAAGACATAGTTAAGGGCAGTGATAGAGTACTCCATATAATTGACGTTAAACAAATAGAAGATATTATTAATGAAATGACAGAAAATATTATACAAGTAAAGACAATTAACAAAAATGTATTACAAACAGAATTATTAGAAGTGAGAAATAACTTAATAACATTAATACCAATAGAAAAAAGACATAAGAGAGGACTTGTAAGCGCAATAGGTACTGTAGCAAAATGTACATTTGGCACAATGGACGATGACGACAGACAGACAATTCAAAAACATTTAACACAAACGGGCGAAATGTTGAATCAACAAATACACATAAATGAACATTTTAATTTGGCAATGAAACAAATAAGAAATATTGTACAAGATGATAGGAAAGAAATTGAAAAAGGACTTAATAGTATAAATAAATTCATAGACGAAGAAAATCAACAACATATGTACTTACAACAGATGACAAAAATTCAGTTAATAAAAAGTAAAATAGAGCAAATCCAAGACAATGTAGTCACACGCAAATATGGTCTAGTTCACCCAAATATTCTAACAAATCAGGAAATTACCAATTATAACATTGATTTCAATAAATTAAAAGACATAGCAACTTTTAATAATACCTATTTAATATTAAGCATTAAAATTCCAAAATCATTCATGCAAATAAAAATAAGAAAAATTGTACCACTACCAAATAAGAATCAAAAAGAAATATAAGCAGGAATAGAGGAAGTTTTTACTTATAAAGATAAAATTATGAAATTGGAAGAAAATAAACATTTCAGACAACTAAAACCCAGCACTCATTGTATAATAACGAAAAATTGTAAATTAATATCAAGTAAAGAATTAGAAATTATAACACTAGACGAAAAAACAGTCCTAGTTAAAAATGCATTCAATTTATTTGTAAACAACACATGTAACATAAATGACACTGTTTTGAACGGAAATTACGCAATCCAATTTAAAAATTGTTCAATAAAAATTAATGATTATTATTACTCTAATTGGATTGAAAGATTCGAAGGAAATATTATGACATTGCAATATGACAATATAAAGAATTTTACAGAAAAACTTACATTCGAACAAATAGATGAAGAGAATAAAATAAATTTCAAAAATATATCTAATTTGAAAATTCATAACAAAATCATATACGGGTGTAACTTATTTCTAATTTTAACAATAATATTAACAATTGTCATTTGGAGAACAAAACTAATATAGAATATATTAAAATAAATCTAAATAAAAGAATTCAGGAGAATTCTAATCTAAAGGGGGGAGAAGTTACATATAAAAACAGTTACATTGATTTCAAAGCCAATGTACCTGATAAGTTCGAAGAATTTTTAAATAAAATTGACAATAGCAGTAACCAAATATCAATTTCCGGCACATGTCGCAATTCACAAACTTTCCAGAGAATAAGCAATATTTTATTAATGAAATAATGAAATCTGGATATGTTGCACTTCCGCTCCCATACCGTAAATGCAATACTAAATAATATTAAAAAATTAATTTATTATTTTTCGGTCGCAATTCTAAGAATTGCAACCGTTTCAAAAAGTAACTTAAAGAAGAATTAAGAAAATAATAAATTTTAACAAATAATGTCAAATTCGCATTTATTGCATTTCCGTTCTCTTCTTAATTGGCGCTATAACCGCTTACGGGATTTTGGCCGAGTTTAACAAAGCGCGCCAGTCGTTTCTTTCTCGTGCTAACCGGCGCCAGTTGGACACACCAAGTGAAGCCAAGTCCTCCTCCACCTGATCTTTCTAACGCAGAGGAGGTCTTCCTCTTCCTCTGCTACCACCAGCTGGTACCGCATCGAATACTTTCAAAGCCGGAGCGTTTGTATCCATTCGGACGACATGACCCAGCCAACGTAGCCGATGGATCTTTATTCGATGCACTATGTCTATGTCGTCGTAAAGCTCATATAGCTCACCGTTCCATTGTTTGCGATATTCGCTGTTGCCAACGTGCAAAGGTTCAAAAATCTTACGCAGAATCTTTCTCTCGAACACTCCAAGCGTCGCTTCATCGGATGTTGTCATCGTCCAAGCTTCTGCGCCATACGCTAGGACGGGCATGATGAGAGTCTTGTAGAATGTTAGTTTTGTTCGTCGAGAGAGGACTTTACTGCTCAGTTGCCTACTTAGTCCAAAGTAGCACTTGTTGGCAAGAGAGATTCTACGTTGGGTTTCAGTCCTTTACAACCTCGAAATTATAACTGTCTACAGTGACGTGGGTGCCGATATGCGAGTGCGCCGGCTGTTTGTTTGAAGACAGGAGGTGCTTCGTTTTGTCCTCGTTCACCACCAGACCCATTCGCTTTGCCTCTTTATCCAGTTTGGAGAAGGCAGAACTAACAGCGCGGTTGTTAAGGCCGATTATGTCAATATCATCGGCATACGCCAGCAATTGTACGCTCTTATAAAAAATTGTGCCTGAGCGATTAAGTTCTGCGGCTCGTACGATGCTCTCCAACATCAGGTTAAAGAAGTCACACGACAGCGAGTCACCCTGTCTGAAACCTCGTTTGGTATCAAACGGCTTGGAGAGGTCCTTCCCAATTCTGACGGCGCTGCTGGTGTTGAGCAACGTCATCTTACATAGCCGTATTAGTTTTGCGGGGATACCAAATTCAGACATCGCGGCATACAGGTAACTCCTTTCCGTACTGTCGAATGCAGCTTTGAAGTCGAATCATGGGTCTTTTCCAAGATTTGGCGTATTGAGAATATTTGGTCGATGGTAGACTTTCTAGGTCTGAAGCCACACTGATAAGGTCCAATCAGTTGGTTGACGGTGGGCTTCAGCCTTTCACACAATACGCTCGCTAGAACCTTATAGGCGATATTTAGAAGACTAATCCCGCGGTAATTGGCACAAATTGCTGGATCGCCCTTCTTATGGATTGGGCAGAGCACACTTAAATTCCAATCGGCAGGCATGCTTTCATCCGACCATATTTTGCATAGAAGCTGATGCATGCACCTTACCAGCTCCTCGCCGCCATGTTTGAATAGCTCACCCGGCAGTCCGTCGGCGCCCGCGGCTTTGTTGCTCTTTAGCTGCGTTATCGCTTTCTCACCTCGTCATGATCGGGTAGCGGAACGACAATTTTGTCGTCAACGATTGGGGTATCGGGATCTTCACTTTCTCGGTGACATGCGCAGCTGTCACTGTTTAATAGGTTCGAGAAGTGTTCCCTCCATAATTTAAGATTGCTCTGTACGCCAGTCACCAGTTCGCCGTCTTTGTTCTTACAGGAAAACGCCCCGGTCTTAAAACCTTCTGTAAGCCGCCGAACTTTCTGGTAGAATTTTCGGGCGTTGTTCCTGTTGGCCAGCATCTCAAGCTCTTCGAACTCACGTATTTCGGCCTCTCGTTTCTTCTTTCGGATAATACGTCTCTCTTCCTTTTTCACGATCGCAGCGTGGCTCTATAGGCGGCATCCTTTCTTTCTGCGGCAGCATGATATTCCTCGTCGTACCAATTGTTTTTTCGGGCTCGCCGGAATCCGATTTCTTCTTCGGCGGCGGTACGTAAAGAACGAGAAATGTTGCTCCATTGTTCGTGGATGCCGGTTTGTTGGGCAGTACTCTCTGAGAGCAGGAGTGAGAGTCGAGTGGCGAATCTTCTGGCTGTCTGTTGTGATTGCATCTTTTCGATGTCGAACATTCTTTGCGTAGGTAGATGCACGTTTTTTGTTGCACAGAGGCGTGTGCGCAGTTTGGCTGCAACAAGGTAGTGATCCGAGTCGATGTTGGGTCCTCGGATCGTACGTACATCTAATACACTAGAAGCGTGTCTTCCATCTATCACAACATGATCGATCTGGTTTCGTGTTTTTCGATCAGGAGACAGCCAGGTGGCTTGGTGAATCTTCTTATGCTGGAATCTGGTGCTGCAGACTACCATGTTTCGGGCCCCGGCGAAGTCGATCCGCCTCTGTCCGTTACCGGATGTTTCGTTGTGCAGGCTGAATTTTCCGACTGTGGGACCAAAAATTCCCTCCTTGCCCACCCTGGCGTTGAAGTCGCCAAGCACGATTTTTATGTCGTGGCGGGGGGCAGCGCTCATAGGAACGTTCCAGGCGCTCGTAGAAAGAATCTTTGGTCGCATCGTCCTTCTCTTCCGTCGGGGCGTGGGCGCAAATTAGCGATATGTTAAAAAAACGGGCTCTGATCCGGATTGTTGCGAGACGCTCGTCCACCGGAGTGAACGACAGTACTTGGCGACGAAGTCTCTCTCCCACAACAAATCCGACACCGAATTTGCGCTCCTTTACATGGCAGCTGTAGTAGGCATCGCAAGGTCCTATGGTTTTCTTTCCTTTCAAGCCGGGCAGAGGCACCTTCCCCATTAAGGGACCGGACATTCCAGGTGCATGCCCTCAAATCATAGTCCTTAGTTCGTTTGCAGGGGTCGTCATCAGTATAGGGAGGTCTCATCCCAGGCTTTTTTTAAGTTTTCATTGGATTTTTGGGGGATTTTTAAGTGGCGGGTCCCAAACCCAACGCACAACCAGCTATCCTGGAATGTTTCGCCTTCTCACGTTAGCTCACTCCCGAACGGGTGTTCGGAGGCTACCCAGAGGATACGTGGGCTAATCCCGGCCGTTGTGAGCTGCTTGAACCATATGCAGAAGAATCGTCCTGGCCATTCCCAAGTGAATGGCGATCAGTAACTTTCCCCACTTGCGTGGACTTCTACACATGGAACCATCCATTCCATTCCCATTACGAAAATGCAATGTTGAATTACTCTATAAAAATACAAATGTAAATAGTTTTAAGTCATTCTTGTTCCTCCCGTTCATCGGAGTAGTTGTTGAAATAAATAAATAAATGAAATAAACGGAAACAAATTTAGTTTTTTTTTAACGCCAGTTAACGGCTAAAAACGTAAATCGCGCGGATTCCTTTTTAGCATTTTTAGCGAATCGTGTGCGAACAACCGCATACATATGTATTGTAGATAAACCGTATTTTCCTGAAGGGTAAGGAGTAGGCGGCCACAGCGAATGGTTGTTGTTCTTTACATGCCCTGTGTCAAGTGTGCGCAGAAGCTTGTGTTCTGGGTTTGTTAGAATGGCGGTAGTTTGTACATATATTTATACACATATGTGAGTATGCGCGTTAGGCTTCCTGGATGGATATTAGAATATTTTCTCATCAATATGTGTATGTAAGTAGTTCAGATTTGACTGAAGAGATACATACATATATGAATGCATATTCATATGCATTGCCTTTATGGCTGTTTTACATATAAATCAATTCAAAAGAAGTATGAATAATTTTATATTCTTCTAATATATATATATTATATATATAAATGTGAAAATCTGTCCCTATATTCGCTTAAAACTCGCGAACGGGCTCACCTATCTAAACCAAATTTTTAGGCTTTGTTTGGACTATTCAGTAGATGGTTTGTGTTTTAAAATTTTAAGAATCGGATACCAGGGTCTCGAGAAATAGGCCAAAACGTGAACCCGGGTAACCCTAGGATGTGTTTGTACAATATGGCTAGCAAATGGAAGCTGTTGGTGAATGCTTTAGTTCAGAGTATTTTTCATGCCGCTCCGTGACTAGGGTCCCGAGATAGAGACCAACACGTGGACCATAGAATGTGTTTGTACAATATGGATAGCAATTAGAAGCTATTGGTGAATGCTTTAGTACAGAGTATTTCTCATGCCGCTCCGTGACTGGGGTCTCGAGATATAGGTCAAAACGTGGGCCCCGGTAACCTTTGGTTGTGGATGTGCAATATGGGCATCAAATGAAAGCTGTCGATAAGTGCTTTAACGTGGGGTAATTTTCATACCTATTGATGACTAGAGTCTTGAAATATATGCCAAAACGTGGACCCACCGTGCCTTTGCCCAGCGAAGCGGGACGGGTTTGCTAGTCTATATATATAAAAATGAAATGATGTTCGTTTGTACGCATTTTTTTGGGCCGATACGAGGCCAATTTTATTCGTTCTTTTTTCATATTATGGGGATCCACTAGGGGAAGGTTTTTAGCAAAAAAAAATTTCTTTTAAATATTTTCTTCATATAAAAAAAAGAAAAAATCAAAATATTGTACAAAACAAAACTTGCTCGATTCTTAGATTAAAGTAAGTTTCGAATCGACATTCATTTTATGTGTACAACTTTTTTTGAATTTTTGGTTATTGTATACAGAAATTTCAAATGATTCGAATGAAAATTTTTCTTCCATAAAATATTACACCTGTCGTTAGACAATAAGTAATTTGATTTACAAAAAGATGGAATGAGAGTGATATTGAAGGGCCAATGCCCCCAAGCTCATTTAGAAGAAATATATACATATTATTTAAAAACAAGTGGTTAACAAACAATGACATATACGATTAGTTGACAATTAGTTACAAGGATTTTGCAAGATCTGTTGGTGTTTGACGGTTAAGCCGACTTTGGGTAGATTTTTCTTTATTTGGTAGTCTTCTCATCATAGGATTTGTATGCGTTAATAGTCTATTTATGTGTCTTCTGCTAGCGCTTTGTATTGTTTCATCAATAGTATCGATGTCAAGGTCGCGATGAATATCTGCGTTAGGTATGTACCAAGGTGCATTAGTTAAGGTCCTAAGTATTTATGAAAATAATGTTTTAATTCAATTGAGTAATGCTTTCTTTGACCAATTCTATATGGAAATGAATGCGTTTGCAAACGATGTTTTCGGCTATGAACAAATGTTGGAATCGAATGAAAAAGGAAAGAAACGCGAAATGATAAAAAAAAATCTTGGAAAATTTAAAATGAATGGTGCTTCATTGGAAAAATTCAAAGGTAATAAGAACAAACACAAGATAAAGTTAGAATTCGAATTTTTAGATTTATTTTGTTTATGTCTCATTTTTTCAGAAGTACACCACACAACAACTCATTCCAACTCTGATTTTGAAATCCTGTTGGAATTGGTGATCGATAATTTTGTCACTATAATGGTCAATGGAAATTTGCGTGTATCAGACCCTGCATATTATTTACCATATCAACTTTTTATGGAACATATGGACCAAATGAACACAAAAAAATAATTTAGTTTTGTTTTGATTTTTTGCAACATTTTGGTTTTCAGTTAATACAATAAAAACAATACTGTTTTTTCGTTAACACAAAATTCTAAATTTATTATTTATAATCCTAAAAGTTAATGGAATACCACTATGACACATAGAAAACATTTTTTCAAAGGGGTGTTTTTCGAAAATTATAAAAAAAATTGTTTTCAAAAATTTTGAAGAAATAAAGTAAAATAAAAAAATTTCGAAAGCATGAAATTTTTTCAAAACCAAATTTTCCTCAAAAAGATAAAAGAAATTTCTTCGAAGAGGTGTTTTTCTAAAATTACAAAAAAAATTTCAAAAATTTTAAACAAATAAAATAAAATAATATAAAACTTTTTCAAGGGTATGAAATTTTTTCAAAACAAAATTTTCTGAAAACCAAACAAAATTAAAAAAAAAAAATGGTGTTTTCAAAGCATTTCATATTCCACTATTAATAGAGAATGCATTTTTTCGAGGGGGTGTTTTTCAAAGCGGAAAAAAATCTTTTTTAACAAATCAATTTAATCTTTTACAAAAGTATGAAATTTTTCCAAGAACAAAATTTTCTCAAAAACGTTAAATTAAAAAAAAAAAATAGTTTTTTCAAAATATTTAATTTTCAGCAATTAACTGAGAAGAAATTTGTTAGAGCGAAGTGTTTTTCAAAACTTCAAAAAACACTTTTTAACCAAAAAAAATAAACCTTTCAATTTCTGCACTTTTGCACAGTCTAAAGAGGCATTGATACAGAGTGTATTTCCAAACATAATTCAACATTACAAAAACCATGATTGACTCAGCGAAAGAGCAATTTTAGCTGGGAAAAATAAGGACGTCAATGATATAAATTCAGCTATTTTAGATCAAATACCTGGTGACATAGTTGCGTTTAAGTCAATGGACACTATTACTGATCAAGATGAGGTCGTAAATTATCCAACTGAATTCTTAAACTCACTCGATTTGCCAGGCTTACCACCTCATAATTTACGATTAAAAATTGGAGCACCGATTATTATGCTGCGCAATAGTAATGTGCCCCGACTTTGCAACGGTACCAGACTCGCTGTCAAGAAGCTAATGGGTAACGTTATCGAAGCAACAATTTTGAAAGGGAAGTACAAAGGAGAAGACATTTTGATACCCTGAATTCCACTGATTCCGGCGGATTTGCCATTCGATTTCAAACGTTTTCAGTTCCCTATTCGCCTTGCCTTCGCTATGAGAATTAATAAGGCGCAAGGACAGTCTCTACAAATGTGCGGTATTAATTTAGAATACCCAATTTTTTCTCATGGACAATTGTATGTAGCTTGCTCACGAGTTGGCAAACCATCGTCATTATTCACGCGAAAGATGAAAAAACCAAAAACGTTGTCTACCAAAAAGTGTTACAATAAAGTTCGAATGAAATTGTATCAAAGAATTTGCTTTGTTTCGTATTAATTTTATTCTCTTTCAGCAAATCATTGAATTTATCGTCTTTCTACGCTAGTAGAAAGTAAATTTATAAAAAACAGGTATTAGAAAAGCTGAATACACTATTTTAAATCAATTCTAATTAAACCAAATATAAAAAATGAAATAAAAATATCGAACAAACAAAAATACCTAAGGGACTGGAACCTGAGTCAAATATGGGACGATGTACTGCATACACGACACGTCTTTCACGATTGCGCTAAACCACAATTACTAATGAACTTTTCTAAATCACTCATTTATTCGATTCGCAGTTTTATATGCACATATTCTGCGTTAGTTGAAAGTTTGTATGCGTAATTATATGCATATGTATGTGTGTATGCGCGTTTGGCTTTCTGGACGGATATTAGAATGATATTTTCTCATCAATATAATTTGGATTTGATGAAAGAGATTCAAGACATATGTACATATTTTCTGTTTTGATTGATTTATATAAAAATCAGGTCATATCCAGTATGAACTATTTTATACCGAAAAGAAATTTCCATTTATGAAATACAAAAAAACAGTATTTTAAAGAAATTTTGATTAAAATAAACTCAAAAATTTTACCAAACTTTCCTGGTTTGAATTGTAAAAAGAAATGTGAAAGAAAAAAATATGACTTCAGGACTTGAACCTGAATTAAATACGTGCCAAAAAACAAAATGAATAATTCCGTCGACTTTAGCTTCTGCACCACAAATTAACTGCCGCGCGGCCTTCTTAATCGCAAATTTATTCGCTTCGCTGTGGGCATGAAATAAGTCGATTTCCTTAGTAGTGTGCCGAAAAATCTTATGAAATTCCTTAGTAGTTTGGTAAACGCAGAAAAAATCTGAATTCCTGTCCTAACGTGGTAAGTAAATATAGAAACCCTCCACTTGCGTGGTAAATATCTGCAATACCCCACTAATGAGGAAAGTTGAATTTGAAAATTCCTTAATATGAATCTACAAATTAGTACTCTGCAAATTAGCACTCGAAAAAAACTCAAAGCTCAAACATTTGCTCCTTCTCATTGCATTAACTTTCTCTGGTATTAGGACCTTTATTATTTTTTATATACATAAATGAAATAGCCAAAAAAAGCCTCACAATATAATATCGTATGCCGACGATACAACTATGGGTATGTTCAACAATGCATTATAATGCGCAACATACCATTTCAGAGTGCGCAGTGCGTTCAAAAATGCAAATATGGCAGTACTGCAAATGCAACGCGTTCTTAAAGGTCATTTTTGTATCAAAAGTCGTGCATTATTTGCAGCAAAAATTTTCACACTCCCAATAAATACGCTAGTACAATGTCTGATGAAAAGTGGGTATTTAATTATTTATTTTAGCTTTTAATACAAAAATTGATGAAAAATACGATATTTAAACTTTATTTTATTATACTTTTCTTGGTTTTAGTGATTACTTTAGTACATCGGAGATAAAATTACTGCTCAGAGTCCGACTGAGCATGGAGAACGAGTTCACGTCGGGAAGGAGGAAAAAGAGCGTGCTCTGGGCTAAGGTCGTAGATGAAGTAAAAAAAGTCAATAAAGATTTAAAAATAGATAGAAACATCGCCGAGCGAAAATTTTCTAATTTACTCATCACATATAAGGGAATAAAAAAAAGAAACAATACATCCGGTAGAGAATCAACATCATGGCTTCACTACGAAGACTTTGATGAGGTGTATGGTACCAACGTTAACCAAACTGGAGTTAAAGCTGCTTTCAAATACTTCATAAAACATTTGATTAAAAAAACTGATGCAACTGGATATCTAAAAATTACCTCAAAAGTGGACCAATTTATTCGAAAGTGAGAATAAAATATACATATCCTCGGGAAACGATTTTATTGTTTCAAAAAAAAAGGCTCATTTTTGGGTATTTTCCGTGTTGATATTAAACTTTTGACAAGATATGTCCTTCTTTTAAGCTTTACACGGTTTTTTTTCTTAAATTTAATAAAAGACTATCGGTTTTTTCCTCACATACATCGTCCATGACCAAACTTAGTAACAATTCCATTTTACTGCACAGCGCGTTCATAAATGCAACAAATCTATTTGCAATTTTTCAACAAATTTATCAGTTGCATGAATTGTCACATTGACAGTGCTGCCAGCACTGCAAGTACTGCGCATTATAATGCGTTTCTGAACATAGCCTATTCTTATAAGTGGCGATACTTAGGGGGATGCTGAATTAAATGCAAATTTAATTGCAAATAAAATATTTACATGGATGTGTCAAAACAAGTTATCTCTGAATATAAATAAAACGGTATTTCTTACTTTTGGAGTTTATAAAGATTCTGTACCTGGAAATATTAACATATTTATGCATAATCATGATTCTAACAGTAAATGTATCTGTATTCCAATAACACGGGTTGAAAGCACTAAATATCTTGGCATTTTAATTGACTATAAGTTAAAATGGGATTTTCAAATTAATTATTTAATAAAGCGAAATAGATATTTCATCTTTGTGTTTGCCAAATTAAAATATTTATTAAACAAAGAACAATTATTAACTATTTATTATGCCCTATTTGAGTCAGTCATCTTTTACGGTATCGTAGCTTGGGGAGGTGCGTACAAATCTGAACTAAATAGGATTGAATTAGTACAAAATAAAATATTAAAAAAAAATATTTAAGAGTAAACAAAATTCAATATACAGATAATTCCTTAAAGATTAGCAACATTCTTTCGATAAAAAAGTTGTTCTACTTTACAGCTTTAATACAAAATTACAATAACTTAAAGAATTCTTTTCTATCAAGGATAATACCTAAATACTAGAAATAGACAAATTGTGCACATAAAATGTAAATTAAGTATTTGTTCAAAATGTTACATAAACTATAGCATTAAAATATTTAATCAGCTTCCAAAGGGGTTAAAAGCCTGTAATGTAATTAACGACAAAGATAAAAAAGATATAAAAATCTGGTTAACAAAAACTAATTTAAACCTATGATATTTGTTAATATCGCGTTATTTCATTGTAGGTTAGGTTAGGTTGAAGCGGTTGTCCTGTGGGACACACTCAGGCTCATAGCCGTGTCTTTTTCAAAAATTTTAAAATATCTCTGATTTCTATCGTACTGACGTCTTCTAGCTCATTAAAGAATGGACTACCCAGAATAGTAAACCTGCGTCTGGATAGAGCAAGGCAATGGCACAGTAGGTGCGAGATTGTCTCTTCCTCGTCCTCATCTAGACAACTTCTACAGAAGTCATGTGTTTGTACACCCATCCTTTGGCCGTGTCTGCCTATTAGGCAGTGCCCCGTTATGACTGAGATCAATGTGCTAAGACTGTGTTTATTTTGGCTTAGCAGAGATTCTGTGCGTTTAGCATTTAGAGTCGGCCAAAGTTGACGGGCGATTTTGCAGGTTGCTTCATTTCCCATCTTTCGTTTGCTTTCTTTACAATTTCTTCTAGGATGTGTAGCTTACATGTTTGTAAGGGTATCCCTATGTCATTATCTATGTGCTCGTCAGACAATTTAGTGCCGAGTCTTGCTAGTTCATCGGCTCTACAGTTACCCTCAATGTCACGATGGCCAGGAACCCATGTTACCTTTAGGTGAAATGACTCAGCCATCTCGTTAAGAGATGTGCGGCATATCATGGCTACCTTGGAGGTTGTTGACTGTTTTGTGAGGGATTTTATCGCCACTTGGCTATCAGTGAAAATGTAGATATCATTTCCGGATATCGCATCACACTGTATCATTGTCGCGGCTTTTATTATTGCCATCAGTTCAGCCTGAAAGACACTACAGTAGTCGGGGAGCGGAAAACTGAAGGAGATCCCCAGATGTTCAGAATATACACCTCCGCCCACCCTGCCCTCGAGCTTTGAGCCATCTGTGTAAACATGGATGGACTCGCCCTGTCTCACGTCGTCCCGTTCCCACTCTTCCCTTGAGGGTAGGAGGGTCGTAAACGATGTAATGGCAAGTATAGGCGGGAGTGCATAGTCCACCAGTCTGGGAAGCCCCAAAATGCCAGCCAGGATTTTACCGTGGCCATAATCCGTGTTTGACCACTTGTTTAGAGTGTTCAGCCTTATTGCCGCACTGCTTGCATTATATATTGCCTGCAGATCTACCGGAAGGAGGTTTAGTGTCGCATATAATGCTTTCGATGGTGTGGTTGACATGGCGCCGGTTATCAGAACAGATGCTAATCTTTGCACCTTGTCAAGTTTCTTGATGTTCACACCCTTCTGAAGGGCATCCCACCATATTACTATACCGTAGTAGAGAATTGGCCTAACCACTGCTGTGTAGAGCCAATGTATCATTCTGGGTTCCAATCCCCATTTCTTCCCAATAAGCCTTCCGCAGGAGTACATTGCGGTCATAGCTTTTCGTGCTCTGTCTGCGACTGTGAGCCCCCAATTTAGCTTCCTATCTAGTATAAGTCCTTGCTATTAGTCTAAGTGGTTTCCCTCCTAGGAATATTTGTTGAAGAGTAGGTGTTTTGTGTTTCCTACTAAAAAGTATCAGATCCGTTTTTTCCGGATTTACCTCTAGTCCTCGACTTTTACACCAAAGTGATAGTCTGTTGAGAGATCTTTGTTGGAGGTCACATAATGTTGGAAGGTGTTTCCCCGAGATTGCTATTACAATATCATCGGCATATGATATTATTTTACCTCCAATTTTTTCCAGTTCTTGTAGAAGATTGTTGACAGTTAGGTTCCACAGAAGTGGAGAAATTACCCCACCTTGGGGTGTACCTCTGATTGGAAATTTTTTAACAAATGTGTCACCCAAATTTGCGTTTATCGTTCGCCCAGTTGGCATTCGTTCTATAAACGAGACTATTGCATTGCTTACTCCCATTTCCGTTAGCGAAGTGGTAATTGCTTCCGGATATATGTTATTGAAAGCACCCTCGATGTCTAGAAAGGCAGCGAGGGTAAATTCTTTGTAGTGAAGTGATTTCTCGACTGTGTGAACTAGCTCATGGAGCGCTGTTTCCACTGATTTGCCTTTGCTGTATGCATGTTGGGAAGGTGATAATTTGTCGCTAATCCTTCCTTTGATATGCACATCTAGCAACCGCTCTAAAGATTTTAACAAAAAGGATGATAGGCTAATTGGCCTGAAGTCCTTCGGTTTCGTATGTGTGGTTTTCCCTCCTTTGGGAATGAATACCACTTTTACTTTTGCCCATTTCTTGGGGATATAGTTAAGACGTATCGCTGCCTCAAAAATTAAGGCGAGTGTAGGTGCAATCATATCTTTTGTGTGTTGCAAATCAGCGGGAATGATTCCATCAGGTCCCGGTAATTTGTAAGGTTTGAAGCTGCCAATGGAAAATTTTATGTTGTCCTCCGTTATGAAATCTGTTGGGGGATTCTCGTAGTGAACTATAGGGTGGGTTCTACTGTCTTCGTTACAGAAACAACCTGGAAAGTGCGTCTGCATTAGTAATTCTAGTGTTTCTTCACTGCTGGTTGCCCAGTTGCCATTCTCTTTTATGAGGTAGCTAGGGTTACTGGGACTTGTTGATACTACTTTCCGGAGTCTACTGGTCTCCGAAACGCTTTCTATCTTTTGACAGAAGTCTCTCCAAGACGTCGTTTTTGCTGCCCTTATGGCATACTTAAATCTACGCTGGCATTCCTTGTATCTGTCCCACGAGTTGGTTCTTCTCGCTTCGTTATACATAGTTCTGCATTCCCTTCTGAGGTTTGCTATATCAGTGGACCACCATGGAGGTTTCGGGTTTCCTCTTCTTGTTCTCTGAGGACATGCTGCTTTCGCAGCTTGTTGAAATGCTGAAGTCAGCTCATCAACCACTGAGTCGAGCTGTGGCTCGGAGTTAATTGTGTATGTCGCTGCTGGGAGATTGCTGGATAACGTGGTTTCAAACATGCCCCAGTTTGTGCGTCTGCGGTTTATAACCGGCTTCAACTGTTTAGTTGGCAATGAAATGGTGTACGTTAAGTACCTATGATCTGAGAAGGAGTTATCTGTAGACACTCTCCAATCCTTTAAAATTTGGGACCCTCGTTCATTGACACACGTGATGTCTAGAACTTCACTTCTCGTGGTTGTTACAAAAGTGGGGGTATCACCTATGTTACTAATATAAAGATTGTTACACATAATGAATTCAAAGATGTACTCACCACGTGCGTTTGTGTCTGAACTGCCCCAGACATGATGATGTGCATTAGCATCTGTTCCCAATATGAATGGGGTGCCACATCTCGATGCTTCGTGAACTGCGTCTCTTGTGAGCTGTGATGGAGGTGGTTGCTCCGCGTCGTGTGCCATATAAGATGAGGCAAGCCATATCGTCCTTCCGCAGGATTCCACTGCCGTGATTACGTTATCCGCATCGCTAAATTGTATTAGTAAATATACATTAATACATTTCTTTGCTAGCATGCACGACCTGGGTTTACCTTTGTCAGTGACATAAACCAATTTGTACTCTCCGCTGCTCAAACCGCAAACCCGATCTTTTACGACCCATGGTTCTTGGATGAGCACGATATCCTCTTCTCTTTCTGCGAGACGGAGGATGAGTGCGGCTGAGGCCGCCTTACTGTGGTGAAAATAAAAAACTTTATTTTATGTTCTTCATAGAACCGCTAGATATAAGTAAGTATGTTGTAACATAAAGTTAAATGTATGTTTCGTATGTTACATATAAAACTTATTTTGTTAAATGTCATATTTAGTTTGTAAGATTGTTATTATAAATGCTACTAGCCTACGGACAGACTTTTAATAGTCTCTGTAGGACTTACAGTTTATTGTAAATTATAATGTATTATTATACTAGCAATAAATAAATTCAAATTCAAAATTAATCGAGGTTGCGTCAGTTGAGGATGATTTAGTTGAGGATGCGTCAGTTCGGGCTGCATAAGTTGAGCATGGTCTAGTTGAGTGCTTTTGATTGAGGGTTTTGAATTTATGATGGTTCGAACCTCTTTTTTTTGTTTTGAATTTGAGTTTTGATTCCGATTTTAGGGTTGCGAACGATATTGAAAGGTTTCACAAAAACTATCGCGGAAAAGTTTAGAATTTTATATAAATTAGAAAAAGGTTTATCAATTAAACACTTAATACAGAAAGCCATACGAAATTACAATGATAGATTCCATTCAACAATAAAATGCACACCAAACGCAGTACATGACAATAAAATAGATCCGGAAATAATAAAAAGCAATTCAGAAGCAAAGAAGCATAAAATTATAAGCAATCTAAATAAAACCAGGGAAGACTATAAAGAAGAAAGAACAGAAGGATTCAAAAAGAACTATAAAGCGGTTAGGCATAAAGAACAACCAAAGTATAGAAAACATTCATCCTAACAACATTAAAAGACCATTAAAATTTGCAAATACTAACTATGATATTAGTGCTGACATGGATAGGACATAGTGACACCACGATAATTTTAACGGAACTAACGGACCAAACAGGATTTGTTGACATACAAATAAGAGACCAAGACATAGTTAAGGACAGTGATAGAGTACTCCATATAATTGACGTTAAACAAATAGAAGATATTATTAATGAAATGACAGAAAATATTATACAAGTAAAGACAATTAACAAAAATGTATTACAAACAGAATTATTAGAAGCGAGAAATAAGTTAATGACATTAATACCAATAGAAAAAAGACATAAGAGAGGACTTGTAAGCGCAATAGGTACTGTAGCAAAATGTACATTTGGCACAATGGACGATGACGACAGACAGACAATTCAAAAACATTTAACACAAATGGGCGAAATGTTGAATCAACAAATACACATAAATGAACATTTTAATTTGGCAATGAAACAAATAAGAAATATTGTACAAGATGATAGGAAAGAAATTGAAAAAGGACTTAATAGTATAAATAAATTCATAGACGAAGAAAATCAACAACGTAAGAGAGGACTTGTAAGCGCAATAGGTACTGTAGCAAAATGTACATTTGGCACAATGGACGATGACGACAGACAGACAATTCAAAAACATTTAACACAAATGGGCGAAATGTTGAATCAACAAATACACAGAAATGAACATTTTAATTTGGCAATGAAACAAATAAGAAATATTGTACAAGATGATAGGAAAGAAATTGAAAAAGGACTTAATAGTATAAATAAATTCATAGACGAAGAAAATCAACAACATATGTACTTACAACAGATGACAAAAATTCAGTTAATAAAAAGTAAAATAGAGCAAATCCAAGACAATGTAGTCACACGCAAATATGGTCTAGTTCACCCAAATATTCTAACAAATCAGGAAATTACCAATTATAACATTGATTTCAATAAATTAAAAGACATAGCAACTTTTAATAATACCTATTTAATATTAAGCATTAAAATTCCAAAATCATTCATGCAAATAAAAATAAGAAAAATTGTACCACTACCAAATAAGAATCAAAAAGAAATAGAAGCAGAAATAGAGGAAGTTTTTACTTATAAAGATAAAATTATGAAATTTGAAGAAAATAAACATTTCAGACAACTAAAACCCAGCACTCATTGTATAATAACGAAAAATTGTAAATTAATATCAAGTAAAGAATTAGAAATTATAACACTAGACGAAAAAACAGTCCTAGTTAAAAATGCATTCAATTTATTTGTAAACAACACATGTAACATAAATGACACTGTTTTGAATGGAAATTACGCAATCCAATTTAACAATTGTTCAATAAAAATTAATGATTATTATTACTCTAATTGGATTGAAAGATTCGAAGGAAATATTATGACATTGCAATATGACAATATAAAGAATTTTACAGAAAAACTTACATTCGAACAAATAGATGAAGAGAATAAAATAAATTTCAAAAATATATCTAATTTGAAAATTCATAACAAAATCATATACGGGTGTAACTTATTTCTAATTTTAACAATAATATTAATAATTGTCATTTGGAGAACAAAACTAGAATATATTAAAATAAATCTAAATAAAAGAATTCAGGAGAATTCTAATCTAAAGGGGGGAGAAGTTACATATACAAACAGTTACATTGATTTCAAAGCCAATGTACCTGATAAATTCGAAGAATTTTTAAATAAAATTGACAATAGCAGTAACCAAATATCAATTTCCGGCACATGTCGCAATTCATAAACTTTCCAGAGAATAAGCAATATTTTATTAAAACATAATCAGCAATTTTTAGCAAGTAAGCAAATATGTACACATATGAACCTTAAGTGAAATAATGAAATCTGGATATGTTGCACTTCCGCTCCCATACCGTAAATGCAATACTAAATAATATTAAAAAATTAATTTATTATTTTTCGGTCGCAATTCTGAGAATTGCAACCGTTTCAAAAAGTAACTTACAGAAGAATTAAGAAAATAATAAATTTTAACAAATAATGTCAAATTCGCATTTATTGCATTTCCGTTCTCTTCTTAATTGGCGCTATAACCGCTTACGCGATTTTGGCCGAGTTTAACAAAGCGCGCCAGTCGTTTCTTTCTCGTGCTAACCGGCGCCAGTTGGACACACCAAGTGAAGCCAAGTCCTTCTCCACCTGATCTTTCCAACGCAGAGGAGGCCTTCCTCTTCCTCTGCTACCACCAGCTGGTACCGCATCGAATACTTTCAAAGCCGGAGCGTTTGTATCCATTCGGACGACCTGACCCAGCCAACGTAGCCGCTGGATCTTTATTCGCTGCGCTATGTCTATGTCGTCGTAAAGCTCATACAGCTCATCGTTCCATCGTCTGCGATATTCGCTGTTGCCAACGTGCAAAGGTTCAAAAATCTTACGCAGAATCTTTCTCTCGAACACTCCAAGCGTCGCTTCATCGGATGTTGTCATCGTCCAAGCTTCTGCGCCATACGCTAGGACGGGCATGATGAGAGTCTTGTAGAGTGTTAGTTTTGTTCGTCGAGAGAGGACTTTACTGCTCAGTTGCCTACTTAGTCCAAAGTAGCACTTGTTGGCAAGAGAGATTCTACGTTGGATTTCAAGGCTGACATTGTTATCGGTGTTAATGCTGGTTCCTAAATAGGTGAAGTCTTTTACAACCTCGAAATTATAGCTGTCTACAGTGACGTGGGTGCCGATACGCGAGTGCGCCGACTGTTTGTTTGAAGACAGGAGGTGCTTCGTTTTGTCCTCGTTCACCACCAGACCCATTCGCTTTGCCTCTTTATCCAGTTTGGAGAAGGCAGAACTAACAGCGCGGTTGTTAAGGCCGATTATGTCAATATCATCGGCATACGCCAGCAATTGTACGCTCTTATAAAAAATTGTGCCTGAGCGATTAAGTTCTGCGGCTCGTACGATGCTCTCCAACATCAGGTTAAAGAAGTCACACGACAGCGAGTCACCCTGTCTGAAACCTCGTTTGGTATCAAACGGCTCGGAGAGGTCCTTCCCAATTCTGACGGCGCTGCTGGTGTTGAGCAACGTCATCTTACATAGCCGTATTAGTTTTGCGGGGATACCAAATTCAGACATCGCGGCATACAGGTAACTCCTTTCCGTACTGTCGAATGCAGCTTTGAAGTCGACGAAAAGATGGTGTGTGTCGATTCTCCTTTCATGGGTCTTTTCCAAGATTTGGCGTATTGAGAATATTTGGTCGATGGTAGACTTTCCAGGTCTGAAGCCACACTGATAAGGTCCAATCAGTTGGTTGACGGAGGGCTTCAGCCTTTCACACAATACGCTCGCTAGAACCTTATAGGCGATATTTAGAAGACTAATCCCGCGGTAATTGGCACAAATTGCAGGATCGCCCTTCTTATGGATTGGGCAGAGCACACTTAAATTCCAATCGGCAGGCATGCTTTCATCCGACCATATTTTGCATAGAAGCTGATGCATGCACCTTACCAGCTCCTCGCCGCCATGTTTGAATAGCTCACCCGGCAGTCCGTCGGCGCCCGCGGCTTTGTTGCTCTTTAGCTGCGTTATCGCTTTCTCACCTCGTCATGATCGGGTAGCGGAACGACAATTTTGTCGTCAACGATTGGGGTATCGGGATCTTCACTTTCTCGGTGACATGCGCAGCTGTCACTGTTTAATAGGTTCGAGAAGTGTTCCCTCCATAATTTAAGATTGCTCTGTACGTCAGTCACCAGTTCGCCGTCTTTGTTCTTACAGGAAAACGCCCCGGTCTTAAAACCTTCTGTAAGCCGCCGAACTTTCTGGTAGAATTTTCGGGCGTTGTTCCTGTTGGCCAGCATCTCAAGCTCTTCGAACTCACGTATTTCGGCCTCTCGTTTCTTCTTTCGGATAATACGTCTCTCTTCCTTTTTCACGATCGCAGCGTGGCTCTATAGGCGGCATCCTTTCTTTCTGCGGCAGCATGATATTCCTCGTCGTACCAATTGTTTTTTCGGGCTCGCCGGAATCCGATTTCTTCTTCGGCGGCGGTACGTAAAGAACGAGAAATGTTGCTCCATTGTTCGTGGATGCCGGTTTGTTGGGCAGTACTCTCTGAGAGCAGGAGTGAGAGTCGAGTGGCGAATCTTCTGGCTGTCTGTTGTGATTGCATCTTTTCGATGTCGAACATTCTTTGCGTAGGTAGATGCACGTTTTTTGTTGCACAGAGGCGTGTGCGCAGTTTGGCTGCAACAAGGTAGTGATCCGAGTCGATGTTGGGTCCTCGGATCGTACGTACATCTAATACACTAGAAGCGTGTCTTCCATCTATCACAACATGATCGATCTGGTTTCGTGTTTTTCGATCAGGAGACAGCCAGGTGGCTTGGTGAATCTTCTTATGCTGGAATCTGGTGCTGCAGACTACCATGTTTCGGGCCCCGGCGAAGTCGATCCGCCTCTGTCCGTTACCGGATGTTTCGTTGTGCAGGCTGAATTTTCCGACTGTGGGACCAAAAATTCCCTCCTTGCCCACCCTGGCGTTGAAGTCGCCAAGCACGATTTTTATGTCGTGGCGGGGGGCAGCGCTCATAGGAACGTTCCAGGCGCTCGTAGAAAGAATCTTTGGTCGCATCGTCCTTCTCTTCCGTCGGGGCGTGGGCGCAAATTAGCGATATGTTAAAAAAACGGGCTCTGATCCGGATTGTTGCGAGACGCTCGTCCACCGGAGTGAACGACAGTACTTGGCGACGAAGTCTCTCTCCCACAACAAATCCGACACCGAATTTGCGCTCCTTTACATGGCAGCTGTAGTAGGCATCGCAAGGTCCTATGGTTTTCTTTCCTTTCAAGCCGGGCAGAGGCACCTTCCCCATTAAGGGACCGGACATTCCAGGTGCATGCCCTCAAATCATAGTCCTTAGTTCGTTTGCAGGGGTCGTCATCAGTATAGGGAGGTCTCATCCCAGGCTTTTTTTAAGTTTTCATTGGATTTTTGGGGGATTTTTAAGTGGCGGGTCCCAAACCCAACGCACAACCAGCTATCCTGGAATGTTTCGCCTTCTCACGTTAGCTCACTCCCGAACGGGTGTTCGGAGGCTACCCAGAGGATACGTGGGCTAATCCCAGCCGTTGTGAGCTGCTTGAACCATATGCAGAAGAATCGTCCTGGCCATTCCCAAGTGAATGGCGATCAGTAACTTTCCCCACTTGCGTGGACTTCTACACATGGAACCATCCATTCCGTTCCCATTACGAAAATGCAATGTTGAATTACTCTATAAAAACACAAATGTAAATAGTTTTAAGTCATTCTTGTTCCTCCCGTTCATCGGAGTAGTTGTTGAAATAAATAAATAAATGAAATAAACGGAAACAAATTTAGTTTTTGAAGTGAAAACTTCTTTAGAATCGTTGGGAGTGATTTGAGACTCGATGAAACGAAAAAGCGACACTCTTGGCTACGAAGCGTTATATTATATGTTGATATAAACGTAGCGACGAACTAAATAACATTTAGGCCAGCGCCGACAGCATGGCGCGATAGCCGAGCGGCTAGCAATGTGAGCTTCCGATCCAAAATCCTTGGTTCGAATCACAAGAAAAACATTTTTTTTATACAGTTATTTTATTTTATTTTATGATATGTTTATGAGGAGCTTTTTTTCATGGCAGAAATACACTCGGTGTTTTGCCATTGCCTGCTGAGGGGTGAGCGCTATTAGAAAAATAGTTTTCCTTAATTTTGGTGTTTTCACCGAGATTCGAACTGACGTTCTCTCTGTGAATTGTAGTATGATTATAAGTCGGATATGCCTTAACATTAATATTCATTAACATTTTGTTTTGGCTTTTATTTTATTGTCCACTTATGCATTCACTGTGCTGTGCCGTTTAAATAAAGTATCATATTTCTTAAAAGGTTCATTACACTTGAAAGTAAACGCAAACATAGCTAACGTAATTATTTTATGCGCGGCGCGTGAATGCTAGAATCATATTACACAAGTAAACACCGAAAAATTGTTATTGGCTTGCATTGATAAAAGTTACTATAAAAACGCTTGTAACTAGTATGTAAGACACAAGAAAGAAAATAATCGTTCGCCAAGCTGGATGCCTAGCTTGGAACGACAAATAAATAAATATAACAAACAAATAAATAATAATCTTTCTTTACATGGCGATCCTGCCAATTTGAGCATTAATTTTGCTAAGCTATAAAATGCATGTTTCTTGCACAAACAAAGCGCAAAATATTGCATGAGTGCTGACGATATCTGCACCAAAAATTGCAATATATTTGCAAGTGCCCCAAAAAGCACAAAACATTAAAGTCCTGACGTGATCAGCCGAAACGATCCGTCAGCTGCGGAAGGAAGAACCTACATAGTTAAACCAGTACAACAACAAAAAATTGATGAACAACCGAGGTCAAGGGCCGCAACCAATCTCCTTGGAGGAATACAGGAGACGGAACGGGCTCATCAAACAACCAAAAGAGGTCAAGATCCCAAAGGTGAGCAAGCCAAAAAGAAGAGGAGGCTACACCACGAGAATAAAGAGGGAAATCAGCATACTCATCAGGGAGGTAAACCAGCAGCCACCACCATCCTGGGAAAAAGCTAGCGCAATCTGGGAGCGCATAACCCAACTGGAATTCCTGCTCCAGCAAAAAAAAAAAAAAAAAAAAAAATATTAAGTAAATATAGATAAAACACTGTGCATGATTGAATGCAGACAGTTAGAGTCTGTAAGCGTTAACCGCTCGAGACAAGAATAATTTTCTTTTACATAAATTAAAGTTAAACAACTTTGGCTTCTGTTTGCCTTATAAAAAATTTGACTGTAAAAATTACTCAGAAGGTCATTTTTATGAAAATGTTTTAATATGTTAAATATAATATGCTTACTTAATAAATGAATTAACTTGAAAAAAAAAAAAAATTTCGTAAATCCAATGTAAAAACAAAATTTTTCAAAATGTTTATACACACATTGTCGTTTAAAAACAAAAAAAAAAAAAAAAAAAAATATATAAATAAATAAATATGTAATGTAAAAACAAAATTATATATCCTTACATTATTTGATTTACGGTATAAGGTCCCCAATAGCTAATTTTTCAGTAATGGAAAAATTTTTTTATCAAAAGTTGATAAACCCAATGCCAATCTAGTAAACGAAGTAGTCGTTAATACTGGCTTAAATTTAATCAAAATTTCTTTAATTATAATCACAGTCATAACCTTATTGATATTAGCATTAAAATTATATGCTATGCATAATAAAAAATCAAGGAAAAGATAATCACGTCGCGGACGCTTTGTCCCGCATTACAATCAATGACTTAAAGGAAATAAATGAAAAGAATCAAAATTTATACAAAATAGTGTATTGTTAAATAATCAGAAATGTTCCGTTTGCTTGACTCGTCACTACGAGTGTCATTTATTGATTGAATTTTTAGTTATTACAATCTGGTTCTTACAGCTAAAGACAGCGTGGCTGCGCTGTCAGGGACGCCGGCAGAGGCGCGGTCAGCTTATGTATAATTCTTTATGTATTGTTTACATAAGAACGTCTAAGGGCTGACGCGGCTCGTAACGGCGGGGAGGAGGTAATATGTTCACTTGGTTGTTGAACCGTCGGCGCATATCAAATATGCCGATGCGGTAATGTCCATGCAGGGCAATGTCCAAGGGATCGTGTTACCACAAGTGCTTGCACATTGTTTATGTGAATATTGTAGTCAAGTGCTACAATGTGTTTGTAATAATATTTATGCATTCAACTGAGTACAGTGAGCATCAGGGCAATGGCCCAGGGATCGTATTACCACAAGTGCTTGCACATTGTTTATATGAATATTGTAGTCAAGTGCTACAATGTGTTTGTAATAATATTTATGCATTCAACTGAGTACAGTGAGCATTCGATAAGTGAACATACTACATCTCCCTCCTTTAGAAAAATAACGTAATTACATGAAGTTATTTTCTTAGTGTTATTACTTACTTATGTGTAAAATTTATATATATTTATTTTTTTTTTCATTTTATGACTTTTAATACTAATTAATTAATAGATTTGATGATATATATATATATATATAGCATTAATTACTTATTATAGGTATGGTATTAATTATATTAATTACTTATTATAGGTATGGCCATACCTTACTTTATAATAGTAGTCAACTGATTGTGAAGTAACATGTATTTAATATATCAAGAAATGAAAATCTTTAACCTATCTTTATGTACTTTTTGTTTCTTATTTTTACTGTCTTTAATTATTATATTATCGTTATCTTCTATTTTTACTACAGTATAAGGGCCTAAATATGTTTTATCTAGCTTATGACCTGTTTCATTTTTTAATAAAACTAGGTCATCTATTTTTATGTTACTATCTATAATATTCCTATCGTAATATTCTTTATTTCTATTTTTATGTTTTTCTAATAGTAATCTAGCCCTTTTATAGGCTGATTCTAATCTAAACTTAACTTCTTTAGAGTAATCATCTATATTATAAATAGGTTCTATTTTATCTATATTTGTAAAATATTTTGGCAAGTTACTCTGTTTGCCGAAAACTAGCTCATATGGACAATAATTATGTGCCATAGAGGGTGTCGTGTTGAAACAGTATACGAAATATTGTAGCCATACGTCCCAATCTGTTTTGTCAACAGATATGTAAGAACGGATATATTCATTGAATGTTCTGTGGCTTCTTTCTACTGTTCCAACGGTCTGGTGGTGGTGTGCAGTAGACGTTATGTTGTCTATCTTTAAGTATTTGCACAAGTCAGATATAATTGAATTTTTATATTCTGTTCCCATGTCCGTAATGAACGTCTTCATTGGACCGTACTTCAGAATAAAAGATTCGAATATAGCTTTTGCGACAGTTGTTGCACTTTTGTTTGCAACTGGAATTGCTACTAAGTACTTTGTCAGATCACATATTAAAGTGACTGCGTATTCATTTCCATTTTCCGTGCGTGGTAATGGACCAATTGTATCTACTATCACTCTGTCGAAAGCATATATTGGAGTTTCAGTTAGAGTCATTGGGGTCTTTGTGTGTAATGTCGTCTTTGACATTTGGCATTTGGGACATCTACGTATATACTCTTTGATATGACGAGTCATATTTTTCCAATAGTAGTGTCTTTTTATTTTAGCTATTGTTCTAGCTATTCCTGTATGACCTCCTTGTATTGGATCATCATGGAATGTAAACAGTATTGCTTCTTTTTCTTTATCTTTTTGTATTAGGGTCACCGGCTGGAGTAGCGCTACTCTTAAAGATTTCAATATTTCATTGCCCATTTTTTTAAAAGTATCTATTGAAATTAGTTCAAAGATCTTTTCGCTCGGTGCCACTTTGAGTTGGCTAATATTAAGTATACCGGCTTCCGTTTCAAGCCTTTGAAAGAACTGACCTAAGTCAAGAATTTCATTGGTGTACATATTGCTAACATCAATTCTTGCTATAACTTTATTTCCATGTTTTAGTAAGCATAGAGAGTCTGTTATTCGCAAGGTCACTACTTTTCGTACCTCGTCATTTGCAATGACTTCGTATACGTTGGGCTGAGAAGCATTTAGAGTTTGCTTTCGCAAATCCTCTTTTTCTTTTTCTTTTCCTGCGCAGGAATTTAACTGTTTACTTTGATTTCTGGTAGTGACTTTCAGAATTTTATTACTTATTTGTATGTTTTTTAAGTCCTTTATTGTAATTCTTGATAGCGCATCGGCTACAAAATTATCTTTGCCCTTTAGATATTCTACTGTGAAATTATATTCCTCTAATTCAAGTCTCATACGAGTAAGTTTCGAACTTGGATTTACCATTGAGAATAGGTAAGTAAGTGCTCTGTGATCTGTTTTGACAGTGAAGTGTCTACCATAAATATATGGTCTGAAATATATTATTGCCCAATGAATAGGTGCTAATTCCTGTTCTGTTGTGCTTTTGTTGCTTTCACCTTTTGTGAATGCTCTTGATGCGTATGCAACTGGGAGTTGGAGTCCGTTTTTGTTCTGAGTTAGAACTGCTCCACATGCTTGCTTACTAGCATCTGTGATAATACAGAATTCTTTGCTGAAATCTGGGTATTGTAGGAGTGTTGGATTCATTAGTGCTGATTTTAGATATTCGAAGGCGTTTTGGCAATTAGCTGTCCATTCGAATTTTACATTCTTTTTACATAACTTCGTTATGTGACGGGAATAATCAGCAAAATTTTTTATGAATCTTCTGTAATAGTTACAAAATGCAACAAATCTTCTAGCGCTGTCCGCATCGTGTGGGACTGGATAATTTTGGATGACGTCGTATTTTTTGTCGTCGGGCAAGATTCCTTTGTCTGTGCATTTATGTCCTAGGAAAGTGACTTCATGCATGATGTAACTTTAGATTGTGTTGTCTACATTTTTCAAAAACATCGGTTAAGTTTTTGAGCATCTGTTTTTCAGAACAACCAATGACTATTAAGTCATCCATATAAAGGAATGCTTGTGAAGGTTCAAGTCCAGAGAAAGCTATAGTCATCATTCTCTGAAACGAATTTGGCGCTATTTTTAAACCGAATGGTAATCGCGTGAAGCGATATGAACCATTGTTTGTTGAAGTAATATCTCTTGATTTTTCTTCAAGTTCAATTTGATGAAAACCTGACATTAAGTCCAGGCATGAGAAGTACTTTGCTCTACCTAGTTGATCCAAAATATCATCAATTCTAGGGAGCGGAAATTTATCAGACAACAGTTTTTTATTAATTTGACGATAGTCAATTACTAATCGCCATTTTTTTGTTTCCGAATTTGGAAGTGACTTTTTGGGTACTAATAACAAAGGGCTATTATAAGCAGATACAGATGGTTCGACTATTTTGTCGTCAATTAGTTTTTGGACTTGTTTCTGAATTTCGTCTTTGTGACTGTGAGGATTTCTATAATTTTTAATGTATATTTCTTCATCATCCTTCAATCTCAGTTTTTGTTTATAAAAATTATTTGTGGTTATTGGTTCGGTTTCTAGTCCGAATACATCGCTGTATTGTTTACAGATTGTTGTTAGTTGATTATGAAATTGTGGTGGGAAATTCTTTGATAGCTGTTTTAGTACAGATTTCTCTCTATTCTCTGGAATTGTTTTAACTACTTCGTAGCTTGAAAGTGGTTCATATTCTAATTTATTTATGTTGATTAACTGATCTTCATTTGTTGTATTAAGCATTCTTATGAATGCATTTTGAGTTGTTGCTATGGTATTTGCTATGTAGATACCATGCAGAATTTCTTGGTTTGGAATAAATACACTGTCTTCTACTGAGTTTATTGTAATTTTTCGGATCACTTGTGATCTTGCTGGCAGAACTATTGAATTGTTGCCAGAACTGTATGTTATCGGAACATAAATTGGGTATTTTAAGTTAGTTGGTCTGATTATAAGCCAGTCTTCAGACGGCTTGAAATCTAATTGACAGTTGTATTTTTTAATGAAATCTATTCCTAGTATTCCATCACATGGAATAGCGAATTGTAAATTTGCAATGTGAAAATCGTGGGGGATTATGTAATTTGTGGTTTGGATTTCAATGGAAGTAAGTCCTTTAGATTTGGTTACTTCTTGACTTATTCCCTGTATATTTATTATATGATCAGTTTGAATGTATTGAAAAACATCTGAATTTTCTTTTAATATAGATATATCTGCACCTGTGTCTATCAAGAATACTAGTTCTTTCCCTGTGTTTATATTTGTGAAGGTTACGTATATGTTTTGGCTGAGATTGATGGTATGAATTTTATTATTTACTGCTGAGTATCTAAAGGCTGTTGGGAGTTTCCCGAAGCGTTTTGGGTCACCCTTACATTATTGTAACTGTTTTGGTTATAACCTCCATTTTGGTGGTTATTTCCTCTATGGTTGACTCTGTTGTTTCCTCTATTATTACCTCTGTAATTATTATATTGGTAATTATTATTCTGGCCATTATTGCGGTTGTTGTTATTATAATTATTATTATTATAATAACCTCGACCATTGCCTCTACCATTGCCTCTACCGCGATAATTATTCCTGTTGTTATAATTACCACGGCCCCTTTGGGTTAGCAATATTGAATTGGGATTGCCTGTCATTTCGGTACTACATTGTATATACTTTGTGACGGCTTCATCCATTGTTTTGAAATTACCTGCCTCGAGGATTGTTTTTAACTTTCCGTGTTCGCAATTTTTAACCATTGTGTTAATGGCTTCTTTAGTGCTGAATTTGTCAGCATGTTCGGCTGATAGGCCTTCGTCAATATACGAAGCTTCCAAAAGCTTTCGTAAATTGTCAATTTCTGTCGTGAATTTTTCGGCAGTTTTCCCTTTTTGCATTGTTTTAGACAATTTGGCTTTTACTACGTCGGATGTTTCACCGACTATAGTATCTTGCAATTTTTTGATTATTGCATTAATTGTCGTTTCATTTTGGACTTTGTATAGAGTTGAGCCAACAATTTTTGACTTAATGACCTCAACAGCTATTTCTTCGAATGTGCCTTTTGTCAGATTTATTAACTTCAAAGCTGTTACAAATCTTTGAAGATGTATTTTCTGTCCATTGAATTCTGGAATGGCATTCGATATGTCCTTTATGTATGCCCTTTGGGCGTTTACGTCTGTCATGATGTATTCTTCTGTGTCTGCTGAGCTTGTGCTAGAATTCAATCCTTCTTCCTGTTCTATCTCATTATCTTCTTCAGATAAAGTGATTTGTGCAGGAATAGTAAGATCTTTTAGGTCGTTTTCTTTTATGTCAGTTTCTTCGTTTGATTCAGGATCTGAATCTAAATCTGTTTCAACTGATTTCTGATCTTCTTCTCCATGTAGTGTTAATGGTGAATTTAACACTGTTGGAATGAAAATATCTAGCTGATACTTTTCTTTGACGTTATATAAATTTAAACGTAATTTGATCAACAATTTTGATATTTTTGACCAGTTAGTTTTATTTATTATGCGTCTATTATCATGCACTAATATTCTTGCATCATTAAATGTTTCTACAAGAATTTTCGCATGTTTATTTAAAGTATCCTTTTGTATTGACCTATTCTGGCTTACACATTTGTAAGATTTATCAAATTTTTCTTTTAGTTCACGGATATTTAGGGTTAGTTGCTCCCATTCCATGCCTGGGATTCATTATGTATATGTATATATATAAAAGTTTTTTTTTTTTTGTATATATAAACACATTACCATGAGAATCGTGTGTGTTTGTATATTATTTTCAGATCTTATCAAGATCGTTAGCTTGGCTTAAGGCTCTCTTTTTTATACATTTATTATGTAGGATGTAGGCTTTGTAAATAATATATGCACACATAATAATAACGATTATCAGTAACAATATGTTTGTCATTTTCATATCAGTATTTGACGATTCTATTTTATTTATTACATTTGCAGTGGAGTCCACTGTTTTGGTATCAATTAACCCCATTCTGGGTGTTATTATATATATATCATCAAATTTACTTATACTGTTTCTGCTCATATATTTTAGTTTTGTTATTTCTAACGTTAATGTTCATCTAGGAGTCAATTTTAATTTAATTAATTTTTCCTGATTCGATCAACAGCGATCTCCTACCTAGTGGTTTGTATGGCTTCACTGGCCATACTCTAGCGGGCAATGCAGTTATCGCTTCCGCTTACAACATTTGTCTTAAATTAATTACAATATTTTTTTTTGTGTATTATATAAATATATCTAAATTCTGCTGCTGTTGATCGTCCATCTGCACCAGCTGGTCTTCGCCGGATCTGGCACGCTGGCGCTCCCTCGTTGACGCAAGCGGCGGGGTGCCTCTCGCGTTTGATGTTTCTAGTTGTTGTTCGTCTTGGTGTTCGGATCCGCTGCCGTGCAGTGCTTGCACGTGTATTGGCAGAACGCACTGTCCAATGGTCCCTCGCAGTCGGTTGGGCACTTCTTGGCTGGTTTACTGAGCTGGGCTTTTATTGCTCCTGGCTGGTTTAATTTGGTAATAGTTTTATCAATTATTTTTATATGTCTTTGTGTGGTGGTAGAGGTTGAATGCTTATGGTTTGCCTTCTGGGCTTGATCAATCTGATCTAGCTCGGCTTGTAGTGCTATTGTTGCCTCCCAACGTAATGGTGGGTTGGTGGCAAACAATAGTTTGAGAATTTCCGCCTTCCTCTTTTGGAGGCGTACTCGTATGCCGCTTCTTCCGGCTTTTTTCTTTTTAATTGCTGCATTCATTGAACCTCTACTCACTCAGACAAGAAAAATGTAGTTTCCAACGCTGTTCCTGTTCTTTGCCTTTTTGCGATGTAAAGTTGTCCAGCGTCCAGCTGCTTCAATACTTTGTATATGTTGTTGGCATAGCTTTCTTTCCTCCTGCTGCTTGACTCCAGGACTTTGTCACGGTCGCCATGTATTGTTAAATAATCAGAAATGTTCCGTTTGCTTGACTCGTCACTACGAGTGTCATTTATTGATTGAATTTTTAGTTATTACAATCTGGTTCTTACAGCTAAAGACAGCGTGGCTGCGCTGTCAGGGACGCCGGCAGAGGCGCGGTCAGCTTATGTATAATTCTTTATGTATTGTTTACATAAGAACGTCTAAGGGCTGACGCGGCTCGTAACGGCGGGGAGGAGGTAATATGTTCACTTGGTTGTTGAACCGTCGGCGCATATCAAATATGCCGATGCGGTAATGTCCATGCAGGGCAATGTCCAAGGGATCGTGTTACCACAAGTGCTTGCACATTGTTTATGTGAATATTGTAGTCAAGTGCTACAATGTGTTTGTAATAATATTTATGCATTCAACTGAGTACAGTGAGCATCAGGGCAATGGCCCAGGGATCGTATTACCACAAGTGCTTGCACATTGTTTATATGAATATTGTAGTCAAGTGCTACAATGTGTTTGTAATAATATTTATGCATTCAACTGAGTACAGTGAGCATTCGATAAGTGAACATACTACAATAGTGACTAGATCAATGTCGAAAAATAACAACAGTCCAACTACACAGCAGCACATTAAAACATATGATAAGCCCAAAATATATGTCCCAATTAATAACACTGACGTCAGGAAATACAATAAATTAAAGATTACACCCACGCGATGTTACATCAAACGAGGAAAATCTATAATGGCATATATAAAAATTGATGACTTATTTGTTAATGGGAAAATTGACTTAGGACAATTCTTCTCTAGGCTCGACGAAGTGGCCGACAAATATGGCATTAATAATTTACAAGTGGCACCTAGCGAGAAAATTTTCGAATTTGTCTCGATAAATGATTTTAAAAATAAGGGCAATATGATATTAAATAAAGTAAAAGTAGCGCTACTGAATGAGGTGACCCAAATCAATGATGCTAAAACTGTAATGGACATTCTAAAAAGATACCACGATGACCCTATAGAAGGCGGTCATTGCGGAATTTTCAGAACACTTATGAAAATTAAAAGACATTACTTCTGGAATAAAATGTCAAAAGATGTTGCTAAGTACGTAAAAACTTGCGAAAAATGCCAAAAAACCAAAATAAAAAAGCATTTAAAAAGCCCAATGACTATAACACCAACACCTACAGGTACATTTGATACAGTTATGGTAGACACAATAGGCCCACGACCTACAACAATTAATGGCAATACTTATGCAGTCACAATAATATGCGACATGACAAAATATTTAGTCACGATACCCATCCAAGACAAAAACGCCAAGACAGTGGCGAAAGCAATATTTGAAAAGTTTATTCTTACCTACGGTCCAATGAAGACGTTCATTTCGGACATGGGTACAGAATACAAAAATTCAATACTAACAGAGCTATGTGAATTGCTAAAAATAGAGAAAATTAATTCAACTGCTTACCACCACCAAACACTAGGAGTAATAGAAAGATCACATAAAACTTTCAATCAATACATAAGATCTTACATATCGATTGACAAAAACGACTGGGATGAGTGGCTACAATACTTCACATACTGTTTTAACACCACTCCTTCTACAGTACATGACTATTGTCCGTATGAATTAGTTTTTGGAAAAACACCAAACATGTTTCAGCAGTTCAAAAATGTAGACCAAATTACTCCATTATATAACATAGATAACTACGCTAGAGAAGTAAGATTTAGGCTAGAAGTAGCACATAAAAGAGCTCGCAATATGATAGACATAGCTAAAATTAAGCAAAAAACATTTTATGATAAAAATAGTTTAGATCACAATTTTAGCATAGGCAATTTAGTTTTACTTAGAAATGAAGTGGCCCATAAACTGGAACCCCAATATTGTGGGCCTTATACCATTAAAGCAATAGATGATAAAAATAATGTTACTATAGTCGATAAGTTATCTTTAAAAGAACAAATAGTTCACAAAAATAGGCTTAAGATTTATCAACAATAAGTAGTTTTAAAGACCGGTCTAAACTTAGAAAATTAATACAATATATACATATAAATAAAATTAAGATTACTCTTATGTACATATTTTATTTTAACAATTCAATGTAAAAGAATGTTCATACAAAAAAAAAGTTGTATGAGCATTCTTCCGAAGAAGGGAGGTGTAGTATGATTATAAGTCGGATATGCCTTAACATTAATATTCATAAACATTTTGTTTTGGCTTTTATTTTATTGTCCACTTATGCATTCACTGTGCTGTGCCGTTTAAATAAAGTATCATATTTCTTAAAAGGTTCATTACACTTGAAAGTAAACGCAAACATAGCTAACGTAATTATTTTATGCGCGGCGCGTGAATGCTAGAATCATATTACACAAGTAAACACCGAAAAATTGTTATTGGCTTGCATTGATAAAAGTTACTATAAAAACGCTTGTAATTAGTATGTAAGACACAAGAAAGAAAATAATCGTTCGCCAAGCTGGATGCCTAGCTTGGAACGACAAATAAATAAATATAACAAACAAATAAATAATAATCTTTCTTTACAGAATTCTGAATAGTAATCACACACCAACCCATTCGGCTACGGCGTTTGTTTAATTTTACTGATGCAAAAATGAGGAACAATATATGAATAAAGTTTGCTTACTGTTTACACATTTTCCAAAGGTGACGGAGAACCAAAAAAAAAAGTCGATTTTCAAACAAATACGAGTGCATATGTGTAATTGTGTTAGAGTTTTGGTCACGCCCCAGCAAAACCTGCGTGCATATGTGTTTGTAACATTCAAAAAAATTTAATTGTGTTAGAGTTTCGGTCACGCAGGTTTTGCTGGGGACGCTCATAATAGCAACCGCGTGTGTATTTTTATATTCGTAAATATTTTCATTTTTAAATATTTACCGCAATTATGCCGAAAAATAATGCAGAAAAGTGTCGTGAATATCGACAGAAAAAAAATCAATAAATAGCATCACGGAATTCATTCACGAAAATTTAATAAAGTATACACCAGAAGTATCGCGGATACTTAGAAAAGATTACAATAAAGTTCCAATGATTTTAAGTGGCGATTTTAACGTAAATTTTGCATTGGACACAGCGGTTCCTTTAATTGACGTTCTCAATACAACATTCAATTTAAAAATGTGTAACAATCGCACTGAATCGACAACACGATCAAAAACAACCATTGACGCGGTATTTCAAAGATATGTTGACAACATCGAGACCAAAGTATTTGTATCATATTTTAGCTATCATAAGCCACTCGTATCATTTGTTGAAATTGAAAACATTGAGGATGAATAATAATAAAATGAAGAAAATAAAATATGAACTTTATAGCAATATTATAATGAACCTATAATTAACCTGCTCCTAATGCTGCTTTCGTCTTATTCTCTCTCAGTTTGTTTTACGGAAGGTTTCACTTCTATCGCGTCTAACCGTTAGACTGGTATTTTTTTTAACGCCAGTAGACGGCTAAAAACGTAAATCGCGCGGATTCCTTTTTAGCATTTTTAGCGAATCGTGTGCGAACAACCGCATACACATGTATTGTAGATAAACCGTATTTTCCTGAAGGGTAAGGAGTAGGCGGCCACAGCGAATGGTTGTTGTTCTTTACATGCCCTGTGTCAAGTGTGCGCAGAAGCTTGTGTTCTGGGTTTGTTAGAATGTGAGTATGCGCGTTAGGCTTCCTGGATGGATATTAGAATATTTTCTCATCAATATGTGTATGTAAGTAGTTCAGATTTGACTGAAGAGATACATACATATATGAATGCATATTCATATGCATTGCCTTTATGGCTGTTTTACATATAAATCAATTCAAAAGAAGTATGAATAATTTTATATAGAAAATAAATTTATAAAAAACAGGTATTAGAAAAGCTGAATACACTATTTTAAATCAATTCTAATTAAACCAAATATGGGACGATGTACTGCATACACGACACGTCTTTCACGATTGCGCTAAACCACAATTACTAATGAACTTTTCTAAATCACTCATTTATTCGATTCGCAGTTTTATATGCACATATTCTGCGTTAGTTGAAAGTTTGTATGCGTAATTATATGCATATGTTCTTTAACGTCATTTTTGTATCAAAAGTCGTGCATTATTTGCAGCAAAAATTTTCACACTGCCAATAAATACGCTAGTACAATGTCTGATGAAAAGTGGGTATTTAATTATTTATTTTAGCTTTTAATACAAAAATTGATGAAAAATACGATATTTAAACTTTATTTTATTATACTTTTCTTGGTTTTAGTGATTACTTTAGTACATCGGAGATAAAATTACTGCTCAGAGTCCGACTGAGCATGGAGAACGAGTTCACGTCGGGAAGGAGGAAAAAGAGCGTGCTCTGGGCTAAGGTCGTAGATGAAGTAAAAAAAGTCAATAAAGATTTAAAAATAGATAGAAACATCGCCGAGCGAAAATTTTCTAATTTACTCATCACATATAAGCGAATAAAAAAAAGAAACAATAGATCCGGTAGAGAATCAACATCGTGGCTTCACTACGAAGACTTTGATGAGGTGTATGGTACCAACGTTAACCAAACTGGAGTTAAAGCTGCTTTCAAATACTTCATAAAACATTTGATTAAAAATACTGATGCAACTGGATATCAAAAACTTACCTCAAAAGTGGACCAATTCATTCGAAAATGAGAATAAAATATACATATCCTCGGGAAACGATTTTATTGTTTCAAAAAAAAGGCTTATTTTTGGGTATTTTCCGTTTTGATATTAAACTTTTGACAAGATATGTCCTTCTTTTAAGCTTTACACGGTTTTTTTTTCTTAAATTTAATAAAAGACTATCGGTTTTTTCCTCACATACATCGTCCATGACCAAACTTAGTAACAATTCCATTTTACTGCACAGCGCGTTCATAAATGCAACAAATCTATTTGCAATTTTTCAACAAATCTATCAGTTGCATGAATTGTCACATTGACAGTGCTGCCAGCACTGCAAGTACTGCGCATTATAATGCGTTTCTGAACATAGCCTATTCTTATAAGTGGCGATACTTGGGAGGATGCTGAATTAAATGCAAATTTAATTGCAAATAAAATATTTACATGGATGTGTCAAAACAAGTTATCTGTGAATATTAATAAAACGGTATTTCTTACTTTTGGAGTTTATAAAGATTCTGTACCTGGAAATATTAACATATTTATACATAATCATGATTCTAACAGTAAATGTATCTGTATTCCAATAACACGGGTTGAAAGCACTAAATATCTTGGCATTTTAATTGACTATAAGTTAAAATGGGATTTTCAAATTAATTATTTAATAAAGCGAAATAGATATTTCATCTTTGTGTTTGCCAAATTAAAATATATATTAAACAAAGAACAATTATTAACTATTTATTATGCCCTATTTGAGTCAGCCACCTTTTACGGTATCGTAGCTTGGGGAGGTGCGTACAAATCTGAACTAAATAGGATTGAATTAGTACAAAATAAAATATTAAAAAAAATATTTAAGAGTAAACAAAATTCAATATACAGATAATTCCTTAAAGATTAGCAACATTCTTTCGATAAAAAAGTTGTTCTACTTTACAGCTTTAATACAAAATTACAATAACTTAAAGAATTCTTTTCTATCAAGGATAATACCTAAATACTAGAAATAGACAAATTGAGCACATAAAATGTAAATTAAGTATTTGTTCAAAATGTTACATAAACTATAGCATTAAAATATTTAATCAGCTTCCAAAGGGGTTAAAAGCCTATAATGTAATTAACGACAAAGATAAAAAAGATATAAAAATCTGGTTAACAAAAACTAATTTAAACCTATGATATTTGTTAATATCGCGTTATTTCATTGTAGGTTAGGTTAGGTTGAAGCGGTTGTCCTGTGGGACACACTCAGGCTCATAGCCCATTGTGATGCCGCGTGGGGAGCTTGTCCCTATCACTCCTAAAACCAGTGTGTCTTTTTCAAAAATTTTAAAATATCTCTGATTTCTATCGTACTGAGGTCTTCTAGCTCATTAAAGAATTGTCTACCCAGAATAGTAAACCTGCGTCTGGATAGAGCAAGGCAATGGCACAGTAGGTGCGAGATTGTCTCTTCCTCGTCCTCATCTAGACAACTTCTACAGAAGTTATGTGTTTGCACACCCATCCTTTGGCCGTGTCTGCCTATTAGGCAGTGCCCCGTTATGACTGAGATCAATGTGCTAAGACTGTGTTTATTTTGGCTTAGCAGAGATTCTGTGCGTTTAGCATTTAGAGTCGGCCAAAGTTGACGGGCGATTTTGCAGGTTGCTTCATTTCGCCATCTTTCGTTTGCTTTCTTTACAATTTCTTCTAGGATGTGTAGGTTACATGTTTGTAAGGGTATCCCTATGTCATTATCTATGTGCTCGTCAGACAATTTAGTGCCGAGTCTTGCTAGTTCATCGGCTCTTCAGTTACCCTCAATGTCACGATGGCCAGGAATCCATGTTACCTTTAGGTGAAATGACTCAGCCATCTCGTTAAGAGATGTGCGGCATTTCATGGCTACCTTGGAGGTTGTTGACTGTTTTGTGAGGGATTTTATCGCCACTTGGCTATCAGTGAAAATGTAGATATCATTTCCGGATATCGCATCACACTGTATCATTGTCGCGGCTTTTATTATTGCCATCAGTTCAGCCTGAAAGACACTACAGTAGTCGGGGAGCCAAAAACTGAAGGAGATCCCCATCTGTGTAAACATGGATGGACTCGCCCTGTCTCACGTCGTCCCGTTCCCACTCTTCCCTTGAAGGTAGGAGGGTCGTAAACGATGTAATGGCAAGTATAGGCGGGAGTGCATAGTCCACCAGTCTGGGAAGCCCCAAAGTGCCAGCCAGGATTTTACCGTGGCCATAATCCGTGTTTGACCACTTGTTTAGAGTGTTCAGCCTTATTGCCGCACTGCGTGCGTTATATATTGCCAGCAGATCTACCGGAAGGAGGTTTAGTGTCGTATATAATGCTTTCGATGGTGTGGTTGACATGGCGCCGGTTATCAGAACAGATGCTAATCTTTGCACGTTGTCAAGTTTCTTGATGTTCACACCCTTCTGAAGGGCATCCCACCATATTACTATACCGTAGTAGAGAATTGGCCTAACCACTGCTGTGTAGAGCCAATGTATCATTCTGGGTTCCAATCCCCATTTCTTCCCAATAAGCCTTCCGCAGGAGTACATTGCGGTCATATCTTTTCGTGCTCTGTCTGCGACTGTGAGCCCCCAATTTAGCTTCCTATCTAGTATAAGTCCTAGATATTTTGCCCTTTCTATTACTCTAAGTGGTTTCCCTCCTAGGAATATTTGTTGAAGAGTAGGTGTTTTGTGTTTCCTACTAAAAAGTATCAGATCCGTTTTTTCCGGATTTACCTCTAGTCCTCGACTTTTACACCAAAGTGATAGTCTGTTGAGAGATCTTTGTTGGAGGTCACATAATGTTGGAAGGTGTTTCCCCGAGATTGCTATTACAATATCATCGGCATATGATATTATTTTACCTCCAATTTTTTCCAGTTCTTGTAGAAGATTGTTGACAGTTAGGTTCCACAGAAGTGGAGAAATTACCCCACCTTGGGGTGTACCCCTGATCGGAAATTTTTTAACAAATGTGTCACCCAAATTTGCGTTTATCGTTCGCCCAGTTAGCATTCGTTCTATAAACGAGACTATTGCATTGCTTACTCCCATTTCCGTTAGCGAAGTGGTAATTGCTTCCGGATATATGTTATTGACAGCACCCTCGATGTCTAGAAAGGCAGCGAGGGTAAATTCTTGGTAGTGAAGTGATTTCTCGACTGTGTGAACTAGCTCATGGAGCACTGTTTCCACTGATTTGCCTTTGCTGTATGCATGTTGGGAAGGTGATAATTTGTCGCTAATCCTTCCTTTGATATGGACATCTAGCAACCGCTTTAAAGATTTTAACAAAAAGGATGATAGGCTAATTGGCCTGAAGTCCTTCGGTTTCGTATGTGTGGTTTTCCCTCCTTTGGGAATGAATACCACTTTTACTTCTGCCCATTTCTTGGGGATATAGTTAAGACGTATCGCTGCCTCAAAAATTAACCATCGCTATTGTAGGTTATTGAAGGGCAGCCAACCACGGTTTGGTCTGCGTTGTCTTCATCGGATATAGGGGGAGAGACTCCTCATCCTCATTGTAAAAAATAAAAAAAATTATTTTATGTTCTTCATAGAACCGCTAGATATAACATGTTGTAACATAAAGTTAAATGTATGTTTCGTATGTTACATATAAAACTTATTTTGTTAAATGTCATATTTAGTTTGTAAGATTGTTATTATAAATGCTACTAGCCTACGAACAGACTTTTAATAGTCTCTGTAGGACTTACAGTTTATTGTAAATTGTAATGTATTATTATACTAGCAATAAATAAATTCAAATTCAAAATTAATCGAGGTTGCATCAGTTGAGGATGATTTAGTTGAGGATGCGTCAGTTCGGGCTGCATAAGTTGAGCATGGTTTAGTTGAGTGCTTTTTTTTGTTTTGAATTTGAGTTTTGATTCCGATTTTAGGGTTGCGAACGATATTGAAAGGTTTCACAAAACTATCGCGGAAAAGTTTAGAATTTTATATAAATTAGAAAAAGGTTTATCAATTAAACACTTAATACAGAAAGCCATACGAAATTACAATGATAGATTCCATTCAACAATAAAATGTACACCAAACGCAGTACATGACAATAAAATAGATCCGGAAATAATAAAAAGCAATTTAGAAGCAAAGAAGCATAAAATTATAAGCAATCTAAATAAAACCAGGGAAGACTATAAAGAAGAAAGAACAGAAGGATTCATAAAGAACTATAAAGCGGTTAGGCATAAAGAACAACCAAAGTATAGAAAACATTCATCCTAACAACATTAAAAGACCATTAAAATTTGCAAATACTAACTATGATATTAGTGCTGACATGGATAGGGCATAGTGACACCACGATAATTTTAACGGAACTAACGGACCAAACAGGATTTGTTGACATACAAATAAGAGACCAAGACATAGTTAAGGACAGTGATAGAGTACTCCATATAATTGACGTTAAACAAATAGAAGATATTATTAATGAAATGACAGAAAATATTATTCAAGTAAAGACAATTAACAAAAATGTATTACAAACAGAATTATTAGAAGCGAGAAATAAGTTAATGACATTAATACCAATAGAAAAAAGACATAAGAGAGGACTTGTTAGCGCAATAGGTACTGTAGCAAAATGGACATTTAGCACAATGGACGATGACGACAGACAGACAATTCAAAAACATTTAACACAAACGGGCGAAATGTTGAATCAACAAATACACAGAAATGAACATTTTAATTTGGCAATGAAACAAATAAGAAATATTGTACAAGATGATAGGAAAGAAATTGAAAAAGGACTTAATAGTATAAATAAATTCATAGACGAAGAAAATCAACAACATATGTACTTACAACAGATGACAAAAATTCAGTTAATGCAAAATAAAATAGAACAAATCCAAGACAATGTAGTCACACCCAAATATGGTCTAGTTCACCCAAATATTCTAACAAATCAGGAAATTACCAATTATAACATTGATTTCAATAAATTAAAATATTTACAGCTAGGACATAGCAACTTTTAATAATACCTATTTAATATTAAGCATTAAAATTCCAAAATCATTCATGCAAATAAAAATAAGAAAAATTGTACCACTACCAAATAAGAATCAAAAAGAAATAGAAGCAGAAATAGAGGAAGTTTTTACTTATAAAGATAAAATTATGAAATTTGAAGAAAATAAACATTTCAGACAACTAAAACCCAGCACTCATTGTATAATAACGAAAAATTGTAAATTAATATCAAGTAAAGAATTAGAAATTATAACACTAGACGAAAAAACAGTCCTAGTTAAAAATGCATTCAATTTATTTGTAAACAACACATGTAACATAAATGACACTGTTTTGAACGGAAATTACGCAATCCAATTTAACAATTGTTCAATAAAAATTAATGATTATTATTACTCTAATTGGATTGAAAGATTCGAAGGAAATATTATGACATTGCAATATGACAATATAAAGAATTTTACAGAAAAACTTACATTCGAACAAATAGATGAAGAGAATAAAATAAATTTCAAAAATATATCTAATTTGAAAATTCATAACAAAATCATATACGGGTGTAACTTATTTCTAATTTTAACAATAATATTAATAATTGTCATTTGGAGAACAAAACTAGAATATATTAAAATAAATCTAAATAAAAGAATTCAGGAGAATTCTAATCTAAAGGGGGGAGAAGTTACATATACAAACAGTTACATTGATTTCAAAGCCAATGTACCTGATAAATTCGAAGAATTTTTAAATAAAATTGACAATAGCAGTAACCAAATATCAATTTCCGGCACATGTCGCAATTCATAAACTTTCCAGAGAATAAGCAATATTTTATTAAAACATAATCAGCAATTTTTAGCAAGTAAGCAAATATGTACACATATGAACCTTAAGTGAAATAATGAAATCTGGATATGTTGCACTTCCGCTCCCATACCGTAAATGCAATACTAAATAATATTAAAAAATTAATTTATTATTTTTCGGTCGCAATTCTGAGAATTGCAACCGTTTCAAAAAGTAACTTAAAGAAGAATTAAGAAAATAATAAATTTTAACAAATAATGTCAAATTCGTATTTATTGCATTTCCGTTCTCTTCTTAATTGGCGCTATAACCGCTTACGCGATTTTGGCCGAGTTTAACAAAGCGCGCCAGTCGTTTCTTTCTCGTGCTAACCGGCGCCAGTTGGACACACCAAGTGAAGCCAAGTCCTTCTCCACCTGATCTTTCCAACGCAGAGGAGGCCTTCCTCTTCCTCTGCTACCACCAGCTGGTACCGCATCGAATACTTTCAAAGCCGGAGCGTTTGTATCCATTCGGACGACATGACCCAGCCAACGTAGCCGCTGGATCTTTATTCGCTGCGCTATGTCTATGTCGTCGTAAAGCTCATACAGCTCATCGTTCCATCGTCTGCGATATTCGCTGTTGCCAACGTGCAAAGGTCCAAAAATCTTACGCAGAATCTTTCTCTCGAACACTCCAAGCGTCGCTTCATCGGATGTTGTCATCGTCCAAGCTTCTGCCCCATACGCTAGGACGGGCATGATGCGAGTCTTGTAGAGTGTTAGTTTTGTTCGTCGAGAGAGGACTTTACTGCTCAGTTGCCTACTTAGTCCAAAGTAGCACTTGTTGGCAAGAGAGATTCTACGTTGGATTTCAAGGCTGACATTGTTATCGGTGTTAATGCTGGTTCCTAAATAGATGAAGTCTTTTACAACCTCGAAATTATAACTGTCTACAGTGACGTGGGTGCCGATACGCGAGTGCGCCGACTGTTTGTTTGAAGACAGGAGGTGCTTCGTTTTGTCCTCGTTCACCACCAGACCCATTCGCTTTGCCTCTTTATCCAGTTTGGAGAAGGCAGTATCATCGGCATACGCCAGCAATTGTACGCTCTTATAAAAAATTGTGCTTGAGCGATTAAGTTCTGCGGCTCGTACGATGCTCTCCAACATCAGGTTAAAGAAGTCACACGACAGCGAGTCACCCTGTCTGAAACCTCGTTTGGTATCAAACGGCTCGGAGAGGTCTTTCCCAATTCTGACTGCGCTGCTGGTGTTGAGCAACGTCATCTTACATAGCCGTATTAGTTTTGCGGGGATACCAAATTCAGACATCGCGGCATACAGGTAACTCCTTTCCGTACTGTCGAATGCAGCTTTGAAGTCGACGAAAAGATGGTGTGTCGATTCTCCTTTCATGTGTCTTCTCCAAGATTTGGCGTATTGAGAATATTTGGTCGATGGTAGACTTTCCAGGTCTGAAGCCACACTGATAAGGTCCAATCAGTTGGTTGACGGAGGGCTTCAGCCTTTCACACAATACGCTCGCTAGAACCTTATAGGCGATATTTAGAAGACTAATCCCGCGGTAATTGGCACAAATTGCAGGATCGCCCTTCTTATGGATCGGGCAGAGCACACTTAAATTCCAATCGGCAGGTATGCTTTCATCCGACCATATTTTGCATAGAAGCTGATGCATGCACCTTACCAGCTCCTCGCCGCCATGTTTGAATAGCAAATCCGGCAGTCCGTCGGCGCCCGCGGCTTTGTTGCTCTTTAGCCGCGTTATCGCTTTCTCACCTCGTCATGATCGGGTAGCGGAACGACAATTTTGTCGTCAACGATTGGGGTATCGGGATCTTCACTTTCTCGGTGACATGCGCAGCTGTCACTGTTTAATAGGTTCGAGAAGTGTTCCCTCCATAATTTAAGATTGCTCTGTACGTCAGTCACCAGTTTGCCGTCTTTGTTCTTACAGGAAAACGCCCCGGTCTTAAAACCTTCTGTAAGCCGCCGAACTTTCTGGTAGAATTTTCGGGCGTTGTTCCTGTTGGCCAGCATCTCAAGCTCTTCGAACTCACGTATTTCGGCCTCTCGTTTCTTCTTTCGGATAATACGTCTCTCTTCCTTTTTCAGCTCTCTGTAGCGATCCCACATGGCTCGCGTTGCGCCCGATCGCAGCGTGGCTCTATAGGCGGCATCCTTTCTTTCTGCGGCAGCATGACATTCCTCGTCGTACCAATTGTTTTCTCGGGTTCGCCGGAATCCGATTTCTTCTTCGGCGGCGGTACGTAGAGAACGAGAAATGTTGCTCCATTGTTCGTGGATGCCGGTTTGTTGGGCAGTACTCTCTGAGAGCAGGAGTGAGAGTCGAGTGGCGAATCTTCTGGCTGTCTGTTGTGATTGCAGCTTTTCGATGTCGAACATTCTTTGCGTAGGTAGATGCACGTTTTTTGTTGCACAGAGGCGTTGCGCAGTTTGGCTGCAACAAGGTAGTGATCCGAGTCGATGTTGGGTCCTCGGATCGTAAGTACATCTAATACACTAGAAGCGTGTCTTCCATCTATCACAACATGATCGATCTGGTTTCGTGTTTTTCGATCAGGAGACAGCCAGGTGGCTTGGTGAATCTTCTTATGCTGGAATCTGGTGCTGCAGACTACCGTCGGGGCGTGGGCGCAAATTAGCGATATGTTAAAAAAAACGGGCTCTGATGCGGATTGTTGCGAGACGCTCGTCCACCGGAGTGAACGACAGTACTTGGCGACGAAGTCTCTCTCCCACAACAAATCCGACACCGAATTTGCGCTCCTTTACATGGCAGCTGTAGTAGGCATCGCAAGGTCCTATGGTTTTCTTTCCTTGCCTCGTCCATCGCATCTCTTGGATGACAGTGATGTCAGCCTTTACTCTCACGAGGGCATCAACCAGCCGGGCAGAGGCACCTTCCACATTAAGGGACCGGACATTCCAGGTGCATGCCCTCAAATCATAGTCCTTAGTTCGTTTGCAGGGGTCGTCATCAGTATAGGGAGGTCTCATCCGAGGCTTTTTTTAAGTTTTCATTGGGGGGGATTTTTAAGTGGCGGGTCCCAAACCCAACGCACAACCAGCTATCCTGGAATGTTTCGCCTTCTCACGTTAGAATCGTTCTGGCCATTCACAAGTGAATGGCGATCAGTAACTTTCCCCACTTGCGTGGACTTCTACACAAGGAACCATGCATTCCGTTCCCATTACGAAAATGCAATGTTGAATTACTCTATAAAAACACAAATGTAAATCGTTTTAAGTCATTCTTGTTCCTCCCGTTCATCGGAGTAGTTGTTGAAATAAATAAATAAATAAAATAAACGGAAACAAATTTTTTTTTTTTTAACGCCAGTTAACGGCTAAAAACGTAAATCGCGCGGATTCCTTTTTAGCATTTTTAGCGAATCGTGTGCGAACAACCGCATACATATGTATTGTAGATAAACCGTATTTTCCTGAAGGGTAAGGAGTAGGCGGCCACAGCGAATGGTTGTTGTTCTTTACATGCCCTGTGTCAAGTGTGCGCAGAAGCTTGTGTTCTGGGTTTGTTAGAATGGCGGTAGTTTGTACGTATATTTATACACATATGTGAGTATGCGCGTTAGGCTTCCTGGATGGATATTAGAATATTTTCTCATCAAAATGTGTATGTAAGTAGTTCAGATTTGACTGAAGAGATACATACATATATGAATGCATATTCATATGCATTGCCTTTATGGCTGTTTTACATATAAATCAATTGAAAAGAAGTATGAATAATTTTATATCTATCTATATATATAAATGTGAAAATCTGTCCCTATATTCGCTTAAAACTCGCGAACGGGCTCACCTATCTAAACCAAATTTTTAGGCTTTGTTTGGACTATTCAGTAGATGGTTTGTGTTTTAAAATTTTAAGAATCGGATACCAGGGTCTCGAGAAATAGGCCAAAACGTGAACCCGGGTAACCCTAGGATGTGTTTGTACAATATGGGTTGCAAATGGAAGCTATTGGTGAATGCTTTATTTCAGAGTATTTTTCATGCCGCTCCGTGACTAGGGTCCAGAGATAGAGACCAACACGTGGACCCTAGAATGTGTTTGTACAATATGGATAGCAATTAGAAGCTATTGGTGAATGCTTTAGTACAGAGTATTTCTCATGCCGCTCCGTGACTGGGGTCTCGAGATATAGGTCAAAATGTGGGCCCGGGTAACCTTCGGATGTGTATATACAATATGGGTATCAAATGGAAGCTGTTGGTGAATGCTTTAGTTCAGAGTATTTTTCATGCCGCTCCGTGACTAGGGTCCCGAGATAGAGACCAACACGTGGACCATAGAATGTGTTTGTACAATATGGATAGCAATTAGAAGCTATTGGTGAATGCTTTAGTACAGAGTATTTCTCATGCCGCTCCGTGACTGGGGTCTCGAGATATAAGTCAAAATGTGGGCCCGGGTAACCTTCGGATGTGTATATACAATATGGGTATCAAATGGAAGCTGTTGGTGAATACTTTAGTTCAGAGTATTTTTCATGCCGCTCCGTGACTAGGGTCCCGAGATAGAGACCAACACGTGGACCCTAGAATGTGTTTGTACAATATGGATATCAATTGGAAGCTGTTGGTGAATGCTTTAGTACAGAGTATTTCTCATGCCGCTCCGTGACTGGGGTCTCAAGATATAGGTCAAAACGTGGGCCCGGGTAACCTTCGGATGTGTATATACAATATGGGTATCAAATGGAAGCTGTTGGTGAATGCTTTAGTTCAGAGTATTTTTCATGCCGCTCCGTGACTAGGGTCCCGAGATAGAGACCAACACGTGGACCCTAGAATGTGTTTGTACAATATGGATATCAATTGGAAGCTGTTGGTGAATGCTTTAGTACAGAGTATTTCTCATGCCGCTCCGTGACTGGGGTCTCGAGATATAGGTCAAAACGTGGGCCCGGGTAACCTTTGGTTGTGGATGTGCAATATGGGCATCAAATGAAAGCTGTCGATAAGTGCTTTAACGTGGGGTAATTTTCATACCTATTGACGACTAGGGTCTCGAAATATATGCCAAAACGTGGACCCACCGTGCCTTTGCCCAGCGAAGCGGGACGGGTTTGCTAGTCTATATATATAAAAATGAAATGATGTTCGTTTGTACGCATTTTTTTGGGCCGATACGAGGCCAATTGTATTCGTTCTTTTTTCATATTATGGGGATCCACTAGGGGAAGGTTTTTAGCAAAAAAAAATTTCTTTTAAATATTTTCTTCATATAAAAAAAAGAAAAAATCAAAATATTGTACAAAACAAAACTTGCTCGATTCTTAGATTAAAGTAAGTTTCGAATCGACATTCATTTTATGTGTACAACTTTTTTTTGAATTTTTGGTTATTGTATACAGAAATTTCAAATGATTCGAATGAAAATTTTTCTTCCATAAAATATTACACCTGTCGTTAGACAATAAGTAATTTGATTTACAAAAAGATGGAATGAGAGTGATATTGAAGGGCCAATGCCCCCAAGCTCATTTAGAAGAAATATATACATATTATTTAAAAACAAGTGGTTAACAAACAATGACATATACGATTAGTTGACAATTGGTTACAAGGATTTTGCAAGATCTGTTGGTGTTTGACGGTTAAGCCGACTTTGGGTAGATTTTTCTTTATTTGGTAGTCTTCTCATCATAGGATTTGTATGCGTTAATAGTCTATTTATGTGTCTTCTGCTAGCGCTTTGTATTGTTTCATCAATAGTATCGATGTCAAGGTCGCGATGAATATCTGCGTTAGGTATGTACCAAGGTGCATTAGTTAAGGTCCTAAGTATTTATGAAAATAATGTTTTAATTCAATTGAGTAATGCTTTCTTTGACCAATTCTATATGGAAATGAATGCGTTTGCAAACGATGTTTTCGGCTATGAACAAATGTTGGAATCGAATGAAAAAGGAAAGAAACGCGAAATGATAAAAAAAAATCTTGGAAAATTTAAAATGAATGGTGCTTCATTGGAAAAATTCAAAGGTAATAAGAACAAACACAAGATAAAGTTAGAATTCGAATTTTTAGATTTATTTTGTTTATTTCTCATTTTTTCAGAAGTACACCACACAACAACTCATTCCAACTCTGATTTTGAAATCCTGTTGGAATTGGTGATCGATAATTTTGTCACTATAATGGTCAATGGAAATTTGCGTGTATCAGACCCTGCATATTATTTACCATATCAACTTTTTATGGAACATATGGACCAAATGAACACAAAAAAATAATTTAGTTTTGTTTTGATTTTTTGCAACATTTTGGTTTTCAGTTAATACAATAAAAACAATACTGTTTTTTCGTTAACACAAAATTCTAAATTTATTATTTATAATCCTAAAAGTTAATGGAATACCACTATGACACATAGAAAACATTTTTTCAAAGGGGTGTTTTTCGAAAATTATAAAAAAAATTGTTTTCAAAAATTTTGAAGAAATAAAGTAAAATAAAAAAATTTCGAAAGCATGAAATTTTTTCAAAACCAAATTTTCCTCAAAAAGATAAAAGAAATTTCTTCGAAGAGGTGTTTTTCTAAAATTACAAAAAAAATTTCAAAAATTTTAAACAAATAAAATAAAATAATATAAAACTTTTTCAAGGGTATGAAATTTTTTCAAAACAAAATTTTCTGAAAACCAAACAAAATTAAAAAAAAAAATGGTGTTTTCAAAGCATTTCATATTCCACTATTAATAGAGAATGCATTTTTTCGAGGGGGTGTTTTTCAAAGCGGAAAAAAATCTTTTTTAACAAATCAATTTAATCTTTTACAAAAGTATGAAATTTTTCCAAGAACAAAATTTTCTCAAAAACGTTAAATTAAAAAAAAAAATAGTTTTTTCAAAATATTTAATTTTCAGCAATTAACTGAGAAGAAATTTGTTAGAGCGAAGTGTTTTTCAAAACTTCAAAAAACACTTTTTAACCAAAAAAAATAAACCTTTCAATTTCTGCACTTTTGCACAGTCTAAAGAGGCATTGATACAGAGTGTATTTCCAAACATAATTCAACATTACAAAAACCATGATTGACTCAGCGAAAGAGCAATTTTAGCTGGGAAAAATAAGGACGTCAATGATATAAATTCAGCTATTTTAGATCAAATACCTGGTGACATAGTTGCGTTTAAGTCAATGGACACTATTACTGATCAAGATGAGGTCGTAAATTATCCAACTGAATTCTTAAACTCACTCGATTTGCCAGGCTTACCACCTCATAATTCACGATTAAAAATTGGAGCACCGATTATTATGCTGCGCAATAGTAATGTGCCCCGACTTTGCAACGGTACCAGACTCGCTGTCAAGAAGCTAATGGGTAACGTTATCGAAGCAACAATTTTGAAAGGGAAGTACAAAGGAGAAGACATTTTGATACCCTGAATTCCACTGATTCCGGCGGATTTGCCATTCGATTTCAAACGTTTTCAGTTCCCTATTCGCCTTGCCTTCGCTATGAGAATTAATAAGGCGCAAGGACAGTTTTTACAAATGTGCGGTATTAATTTAGAATACCCAATTTTTTCTCATGGACAATTGTATGTAGCTTGCTCACGAGTTGGCAAACCATCGTCATTATTCACGCGAAAGATGAAAAAACCAAAAACGTTGTCTACCAAAAAGTGTTACAATAAAGTTCGAATGAAATTGTATCAAAGAATTTGCTTTGTTTCGTATTAATTTTATTCTCTTTCAGCAAATCATTGAATTTATCGTCTAGCGAAGCGGGCGAGGGTACGCTAGTAGAAAGTAAATTTATAAAAAACAGGTATTAGAAAAGCTGAATACACTATTTTAAATCAATTCTAATTAAACCAAATATAAAAAATGAAATAAAAATATCGAACAAAGAAAAATACCTAAGGGACTGGAACCTGAGTCAAATATGGGACGATGTACTGCATACACGACACGTCTTTCACGATTGCGCTAAGCCACAATTACTAATGAACTTTTCTAAATCACTCATTTATTCGATTCGCAGTTTTATATGCACATATTCTGCGTTAGTTGAAAGTTTGTATGCGTAATTATATGCATATGTATGTGTGTATGCGCGTTTGGCTTTCTGGACGGATATTAGAATGATATTTTCTCATCAATATAATTTGGATTTGATGAAAGAGATTCAAGACATATGTACATATTTTCTGTTTTGATTGATTTATATAAAAATCAGGTCATATCCAGTATGAACTATTTTATACCGAAAAGAAATTTCCATTTATGAAATACAAAAAAACAGTATTTTAAAGAAATTTTGATTAAAATAAACTCAAAAATTTTACCAAACTTTCCTGGTTTGAATTGTAAAACGAAATGTGCAAGAAAAAAAATATGACTTCAGGACTTGAACCTGAATTAAATACGTGCCAAAAAACAAAATGAATAATTCCGTCGACTTTAGCTTCTGCACCACAAATTAACTGCCGCGCGGCCTTCTTAATCGCAAATTTATTCGCTTCGCTGTGGGCATGAAATAAGTCGATTTCCTTAGTAGTGTGCCGAAAAATCTTATGAAATTCCTTAGTAGTTTGGTAAACGCAGAAAAAATCTGAATTCCTGTCCTAACGTGGTAAGTAAACATAGAAACCCTCCACTTGCGTGGTAAATATCTGCAATACCCCACTAATGAGGAAAGTTGAATTTGAAAATTAGTACTCGAAAAAAGCTCATTTAACATTTGCTCCTTCTCATTGCATTAACATTCTCTGGTATTAGAACCTTTATTATTTTTTATATACATAAATGAAATAGCCAAAAAAAGCCTCACAATATAATATCGTATGCTGACGATACAACTATGGGTATGTTCAACAATGCATTATAATGCGCAACATACCATTTCAGAGTGAGCAGTGCGTTCAAAAATGCAAATATGGCAGTACTGCAAATGCAACGCGTTCTTAAACGTCATTTTTGAATCAAAAGTCGTGCATTATTTGCAGCAAAAATTTTCACACTGCCAATAAATACGCTAGTACAATGTCTGATGAAAAGTGGGTATTTAATTATTTATTTTAGCTTTTACTACAAAAATTAATGAAAAATACGATATTTAAACTTTATTTTATTATACTTTTCTTGGTTTTAGTGATTACTTTAGTACATCGGAGATAAAATTACTGCTCAGAGTCCGACTGAGCATGGAGAACGAGTTCACGTCGGGAAGGAGGAAAAAGAGCGTGCCATGGGCTAAGGTCGTAGATGAAGTAAAAAAAGTCACTAAAGATTTAAAAATAGATAGAAACATCGCCGAGCGAAAATTTTCTAATTTACTCATCACATATAAGGGAATAAAAAAAAGAAACAATAGATCCGGTAGAGAATTAACATCATGGCTTCACTACGAAGACTTTGATAAGGTGTATGGTACCAACGTTAACCAAACTGGAGTTAAAGCTGCTTTCAAATACTTCATAAAACATTTGATTAAAAATACTGATGCAACTGGATATCAAAAACTTACCTCAAAAGTGGACCAATTCATTCGAAAATGAGAATAAAATATACATATCCTCGGGAAACGATTTTATTGTTTCAAAAAAAAGGCTCATTTTTGGGTATTTTCCGTTTTGATATTAAACTTTTGACAAGATATGTCCTTCTTTTAAGCTTTACATGGTTTTTTTTCTTAAATTTAATAAAAGACTATCGGTTTTTTCCTCACATACATCGTCCATGACCAAACTTAGTAACAATTCCATTTTACTGCACAGCGCGTTCATAAATGCAACAAATCTATTTGCAATTTTTCAACAAATCTATCAGTTGCATGAATTGTCACATTGACAGTGCTGCCAGCACTGCAAGTACTGCGCATTATAATGCGTTTCTGAACATAGCCTATTCTTATAAGTGGCGATACTTGGGAGGATGCTGAATTAAATGCAAAGTTAATTGCAAATAAAATATTTACATGGATGTGTCAAAACAAGTTATCTGTGAATATTAATAAAACGGTATTTCTTACTTTTGGAGTTTATAAAGATTTGGTACCTGGAAATATTAACATATTTATGCATAATCATGATTCTAACAGTAAATGTATCTGTATTCCAATAACACGGGTTGAAAGCACTAAATATCTTGGCATTTTAATTGACTATAAGTTAAAATGGGATTTTCAAATTAATTATTTAATAAAGCGAAATAGATATTTCATCTTTGTGTTTGCCTAATTAAAATATAATATTATTAAAATATATTATATTAAACAAAGAACAATTATTAACTATTTATTATGCCCTATTTGAGTCAGTCACCTTTTACGGTATCGTAGCTTGGGGAGGTGCGTACAAATCTGAACTAAATAGGATTGAATTAGTACAAAATAAAATATTAAAAAAAAATATTTAAGAGTAAACAAAATTCAATATACAGATAATTCCTTAAAGATTAGCAACATTCTTTCGATAAAAAAGTTGTTCTACTTTACAGCTTTAATACAAAATTACAATAACTTAAAGAATTCTTTTCTATCAAGGATAATACCTAAATACTAGAAATAGACAAATTGAGCACATAAAATGTAAATTAAGTATTTGTTCAAAATGTTACATAAACTATAGCATTAAAATATTTAATCAGCTTCCAAAGGGGTTAAAAGCCTGTAATGTATATTAATTGTAACGACAAAGATAAAAAAGATATAAAAATCTGGTTAACAAAAACTAATTTAAACCTATGATATTTGTTAATATCGCGTTATTTCATTGTAGGTTAGGTTAGGTTGAATCGGTTGTCCTGTGGGACACACTCAGCTTGTCCCTATCTCTCCTAAAACCAGTGTGTCTTTTTCAAAAAATTTAAAATATCTCTGATTTCTATAGTATTGAGGTCTTCTAGCTCATTAAAAAATTGTCTACCCAGAATAGTAAACTTGCGTCTGGATAGAGCAAGGCAATGGCACAGTGGGTGCGAGATTGTCTCTTCCTCGTCCTCATCTAGACAACTTCTACAGAAGTCATGTGTTTGCACACCCATCCTTTGGCCGTGTCTGCCTATTAGGCAGTGCCCCGTTATGACTGAGATCAATGTGCTAAGACTGTGTTTATTTTGGCTTAGCAGAGATTCTGTGCGTTTAGCATTTAGAGTCGGCCAAAGTTGACGGGCGATTTTGCAGGTTGCTTCATTTCGCCATCTTTCGTTTGCTTTCTTTACAATTTCTTCTAGGATGTGTAGGTTACATGTTTGTAAGGGTATCCCTATGTCATTATCTATGTGCTCGTCAGACAATTTAGTGCCGAGTCTTGCTAGTTCATCGGCTCTTCAGTTACCCTCAATGTCACGATGGCCAGGAATCCATGTTACCTTTAGGTGAAATGACTCAGCCATCTCGTTAAGAGATGTGCGGCATTTCATGGCTACCTTGGAGGTTGTTGACTGTTTTGTGAGGGATTTTATCGCCACTTGGCTATCAGTGAAAATGTAGATATCATTTCCGGATATCGCATCACACTGTATCATTGTCGCGGCTTTTATTATTGCCATCAGTTCAGCCTGAAAGACATTACAGTAGTCGGGGAGCCAAAAACTGAAGGAGATCCCCATCTGTGTAAACATGGATGGACTCGCCCTGTCTCACGTCGTCCCGTTCCCACTCTTCCCTTGAAGGTAGGAGGGTCGTAAACGATGTAATGGCAAGTATAGGCGGGAGTGCATAGTCCACCAGTCTGGGAAGCCCCAAAGTGCCAGCCAGGATTTTACCGTGGCCATAATCCGTGTTTGACCACTTGTTTAGAGTGTTCAGCCTTATTGCCGCACTGCGTGCGTTATATATTGCCAGCAGATCTACCGGAAGGAGGTTTAGTGTCGTATATAATGCTTTCGATGGTGTGGTTGACATGGCGCCGGTTATCAGAACAGATGCTAATCTTTGCACCTTGTCAAGTTTCTTGATGTTCACACCCTTCTGAAGGGCATCCCACCATATTACTATACCGTAGTAGAGAATTGGCCTAACCACTGCTGTGTAGAGCCAATGTATCATTCTGGGTTCCAATCCCCATTTCTTCCCAATAAGCCTTCCGCAGGAGTACATTGCGGTCATATCTTTTCGTGCTCTGTCTGCGACTGTGAGCCCCCAATTTAGCTTCCTATCTAGTATAAGTCCTAGATATTTTGCCCTTTCTATTACTCTAAGTGGTTTCCCTCCTAGGAATATTTGTTGAAGAGTAGGTGTTTTGTGTTTCCTACTAAAAAGTATCAGATCCGTTTTTTCCGGATTTACCTCTAGTCCTCGACTTTTACACCAAAGTGATAGTCTGTTGAGAGATCTTTGTTGGAGGTCACATAATGTTGGAAGGTGTTTCCCCGAGATTGCTATTACAATATCATCGGCATATGATATTATTTTACCTCCAATTTTTTCCAGTTCTTGTAGAAGATTGTTGACAGTTAGGTTCCACAGAAGTGGAGAAATTACCCCACCTTGGGGTGTACCCCTGATCGGAAATTTTTTAACAAATGTGTCACCCAAATTTGCGTTTATCGTTCGCCCAGTTAGCATTCGTTCTATAAACGAGACTATTGCATTGCTTACTCCCATTTCCGTTAGCGAAGTGGTAATTGCTTCCGGATATAATATATGTTATTGACAGCACCCTCGATGTCTAGAAAGGCAGCGAGGGTAAATTCTTGGTAGTGAAGTGATTTCTCGACTGTGTGAACTAGCTCATGGAGCACTGTTTCCACTGATTTGCCTTTGCTGTATGCATGTTGGGAAGGTGATAATTTGTCGCTAATCCTTCCTTTGATATGGACATCTAGCAACCGCTCTAAAGATTTTAACAAAAAGGATGATAGGCTAATTGGCCTGAAGTCCTTCGGTTTCGTATGTGTGGTTTTCCCTCCTTTGGGAATGAATACCACTTTTACTTCTGCCCATTTCTTGGGGATATAGTTAAGACGTATCGCTGCCTCAAAAATTAACCATCGCTATTGTAGGTTATTGAAGGGCAGCCAACCACGGTTTGGTCTGCGTTGTCTTCATCGGATATAGGGGGAGAGACTCCTCATCCTCATTGTAAAAAATAAAAAAAATTATTTTATGTTCTTCATAGAACCGCTAGATATAACATGTTGTAACATAAAGTTAAATGTATGTTTCGTATGTTACATATAAAACTTATTTTGTTAAATGTCATATTTAGTTTGTAAGATTGTTATTATAAATGCTACTAGCCTACGAACAGACTTTTAATAGTCTCTGTAGGACTTACAGTTTATTGTAAATTATAATGTATTATTATACTAGCAATAAATAAATTCAAATTCAAAATTAATCGAGGTTGCATCAGTTGAGGATGATTTAGTTGAGGATGCGTCAGTTCGGGCTGCATAAGTTGAGCATGGTTTAGTTGAGTGCTTTTTTTTGTTTTGAATTTGAGTTTTGATTCCGATTTTAGGGTTGCGAACGATATTGAAAGGTTTCACAAAACTATCGCGGAAAAGTTTAGAATTTTATATAAATTAGAAAAAGGTTTATCAATTAAACACTTAATACAGAAAGCCATACGAAATTACAATGATAGATTCCATTCAACAATAAAATGTACACCAAACGCAGTACATGACAATAAAATAGATCCGGAAATAATAAAAAGCAATTTAGAAGCAAAGAAGCATAAAATTATAAGCAATCTAAATAAAACCAGGGAAGACTATAAAGAAGAAAGAACAGAAGGATTCATAAAGAACTATAAAGCGGTTAGGCATAAAGAACAACCAAAGTATAGAAAACATTCATCCTAACAACATTAAAAGACCATTAAAATTTGCAAATACTAACTATGATATTAGTGCTGACATGGATAGGACATAGTGACACCACGATAATTTTAACGGAACTAACGGACCAAACAGGATTTGTTGACATACAAATAAGAGACCAAGACATAGTTAAGGACAGTGATAGAGTACTCCATATAATTGACGTTAAACAAATAGAAGATATTATTAATGAAATGACAGAAAATATTATACAAGTAAAGACAATTAACAAAAATGTATTACAAACAGAATTATTAGAAGCGAGAAATAAGTTAATGACATTAATACCAATAGAAAAAAGACATAAGAGAGGACTTGTAAGCGCAATAGGTACTGTAGCAAAATGTACATTTGGCACAATGGACAATGACGACAGACAGACCATTCAAAAACATTTAACACAAACGGGCGAAATGTTGAATCAACAAATACACATAAATGAACATTTTAATCTGGCAATGAAACAAATAAGAAATATTGTACATGATGATAGGAAAGAAATTGAAAAAGGACTTAATAGTATAAATAAATTCATAGACGAAGAAAATCAACAACATATGTACTTACAACAGATGACAAAAATTCAGTTAATAAAAAGTAAAATAGAACAAATCCAAGACAATGTAGTCACACCCAAATATGGTCTAGTTCACCCAAATATTCTAACAAATCAGGAAATTACCAATTATAACATTGATTTCAATAAATTAAAAGACATAGCAACTTTTAATAATACCTATTTAATATTAAGCATTAAAATTCCAAAATCATTCATGCAAATAAAAATAAGAAAAATTGTACCACTACCAAATAAGAATCAAAAAGAAATAGAAGCAGAAATAGAGGAAGTTTTTACTTATAAAGATAAAATTATGAAATTTGAAGAAAATAAACATTTCAGACAACTAAGACCCAGCACTCATTGTATAATAACGAAAAATTGTAAATTAATATCAAGTAAAGAATTAGAAATTATAACACTAGACGAAAAAACAGTCCTAGTTAAAAATGCATTCAATTTATTTGTAAACAACACATGTAACATAAATGACACTGTTTTGAACGGAAATTACGAAATCCAATTTAACAATTGTTCAATAAAAATTAATGATTATTATTACTCTAATTGGATTGAAAGATTCGAAGGAAATATTATGACATTGTAATATGACAATATAAAGAATTTTACAGAAAAACTTACATTCGAACAAATAGATGAAGAGAATAAAATAAATTTCAAAAATATATCTAATTTGAAAATTCATAACAAAATCATATACGGGTGTAACTTATTTCTAATTTTAACAATAATATTAATAATTGTCATTTGGAGAACAAAACTAGAATATATTAAAATAAATCTAAATAAAAGAATTGAGGAGAATTCTAATCTAAAGGGGGGAGAAGTTACATATACAAACAGTTACATTGATTTCAAAGCCAATGTACCTGATAAATTCGAAGAATTTTTAAATAAAATTGACAATAGCAGTAACCAAATATCAATTTCCGGCACATGTCGCAATTCATAAACTCTCCAGAGAATAAGCAATATTTTATTAAAACATAATCAGCAATTTTTAGCAAGTAAGCAAATATGTACACATATGAACCTTAAGTGAAATAATGAAATCTGGATATGTTGCACTTCCGCTCCCCTACCGTAAATGCAATACTAAATAATATTAAAAAATTAATTTATTATGTTTCAAAAATTAACTTAAAGAAGAATTAAGAAAATAATAAATTTTAACAAATAATGTCAAATTCGCATTTATTGCATTTCCGTTCTCTTCTTAATAGGCGCTATAACCGCTTATGCGATTTTGGCCGAGCTTAACAAAGCGCGCCAGTCGTTTCTTTCTCGTGCTAACCGGCGCCAGTTGGACACACCAAGTGAAGCCAAGTCCTTCTCCACCTGATCTTTCCAACGCAGAGGAGGCCTTCCTCTTCCTCTGCTACCACCAGCTGGTACCGCATCGAATACTTTCAAAGCCGGAGCGTTTGTATCCATTCGGACGACATGACCCAGCCAACGTAGCCGCTGGATCTTTATTCGCTGCGCTATGTCTATGTCGTCGTAAAGCTCATACAGCTCATCGTTCCATCGTCTGCGATATTCGCTGTTGCCAACGTGCAAAGGTCCAAAAATCTTACGCAGAATCTTTCTCTCGAACACTCCAAGCGTCGCTTCATCGGATGTTGTCATCGTCCAAGCTTCTGCGCCATACGCTAGGACGGGCATGATGAGAGTCTTGTAGAGTGTTAGTTTTGTTCGTCGAGAGAGGACTTTACTGCTCAGTTGCCTACTTAGTCCAAAGTAGCACTTGTTGGCAAGAGAGATTCTACGTTGGATTTCAAGGCTGACATTGTTATCGGTGTTAATGCTGGTTCCTAAATAGATGAAGTCTTTTACAACCTCGAAATTATAACTGTCTACAGTGACGTGGGTGCCGATACGCGAGTGCGCCGACTGTTTGTTTGAAGACAGGAGGTGCTTCGTTTTGTCCACCAGACCCATTCGCTTTGCCTCTTTATCCAGTTTGGAGAAGGCAGAACTAACAGTGCGGTTGTTAAGGCCGATGATGTCAATATCATCGGCATACGCCAGCAATTGTACGCTCTTATAAAAAATTGTGCCTGAGCGATTAAGTTCTGCGGCTCGTACGATGCTCTCCAACATCAGGTTAAAGAAGTCACACGACAGCGAGTCACCCTGTCTGAAACCTCGTTTGGTATCAAACGGCTCGGAGAGGTCCTTCCCAATTCTGACGGCGCTGCTGGTGTTGAGCAACGTCATCTTACATAGCCGTATTAGTTTTGCGGGGATACCAAATTCAGACATCGCGGCATACAGGTAACTCCTTTCCGTACTGTCGAATGCAGCTTTGAAGTCGACGAGAAGATGGTGTGTGTCGATTCTCCTTTCATGGGTCTTTTCCAAGATTTGGCGTATTGAGAATATTTGGTCGGTGGTAGACTTTCCAGGTCTGAAGCCACACTGATAAGGTCCAATCAGTTGGTTGACGGAGGGCTTCAGCCTTTCACACAATACGCTCGCTAGAACCTTATAGGCGATATTTAGAAGACTAATCCCGCGGTAATTGGCACAAATTGCAGGATCGCCCTTCTTATGAATTGGGCAGAGCACACTTAAATTCCAATCGGCAGGCATGCTTTCATCCGACCATATTTTGCATAGAAGCTGATGCATGCACCTTACCAGCTCCTCGCCGTCATGTTTGAATAGCAAATCCGGCAGTCCGTCGGCGCCCGCGGCTTTGTTGTTCTTTAGCCGCGTTATCGCTATTCTCAGCTCGTCATGATCGGGTAGCGGAACGACAATTCCGTCGTCAACGATTGGGATATCGGGATCTTCACTTTCTCGGTGACATGCGCAGCTGTCACTGTTTAATAGGTTCGAGAAGTGTTCCCTCCATAATTTAAGATTGCTCTGTACGTCAGTCACCAGTTCGCCGTCTTTGTTCTTACAGGAAAACGCCCCGGTCTTAAAACCTTCTGTAAGCCGCCGAACTTTCTGGTAGAATTTTCGGGCGTTGTTCCTGTTGGCCAGCATCTCAAGCTCTTCGCACTCACGTATTTCGGCCTCTCGTTTTTTCTTTCGGATAATACGTCTCTCTTCCTTTTTCAGCTCTCTGTAGCGATCCCACATGGCTCGCGTTGCGCCCGATCGCAGCGTGGCTCTATAGGCGGCATCCTTTCTTTCTGCGGCAGCATGACATTCCTCGTCGTACCAATTGTTTTTTCGGGCTCGCCGGAATCCGATTTCTTCTTCGGCGGCGGTACGTAGAGAACGAGAAATGTTGCTCCATTGTTCGTGGATGCCGGTTTGTTGGGCAGTACTCTCTGAGAGCAGGAGTGAGAGTCGAGTGGCGAATCTTCTGGCTGTCTGTTGTGATTGCAGCTTTTCGATGTCGAACATTCTTTGCGTAGGTAGATGCACGTTTTTTGCTGCACAGAGGCGTGTGCGCAGTTTGGCTGCAACAAGGTAGTGATCCGAGTCGATGTTGGGTCCTCGGATCGTACGTTCATCTAATACACTAGAAGCGTGTCTTCCATCTATCACAACATGATCGATCTGGTTTCGTGTTTTTCGATCAGGAGACAGCCAGGTGGCTTGGTGAATCTTCTTATGCTGGAATCTGTTGCTGCAGACTACCATGTTTCGGGCCCCGCCGAAGTCGATCAGCCTCTGTCCGTTACCGGATGTTTCGTTGTGCAGGCTGAATTTTCCGACTGTGGGACTAAAAATTCCCTCCTTGCCCACCCTGGCGTTGAAGTCGCCAAGCACGATTTTTATGTCGTGGCGGGGGCAGCGCTCATAGGAACGTTCAGGCGCTCGTAGAAAGAATCTTTGGTCGCATCGTCCTTCTCTTCCGTCGGGGTGTGGGCGCAAATTAGCGATATGTTAAAAAAACGGGCTCTGATGCGGATTGTTCCAAGACGCTCGTCCACCGGAGTGAACGACAGTACTTGGCGACGAAGTCTCTCTCCCACAACAAATCCGACACCGAATTTGCGCTCCTTTACATGGCAGCTGTAGTAGGCATCGCAAGGTCCTATGGTTTTCTTTCCTTGCCTCGTCCATCGCATCTCTTGGATGGCAGTGATGTCAGCCTTTACTCACACGAGGACATCAACCAGCCGGGCAGAGGCACCTTCCCCATTAAGGGACCGGGAATTCCAGGTGCATGCCCTCAAATCATAGTCCTTAGTTCGTTTGCAGGGGTCGTCATCAGTATAAGGAGGTCTCATCCGAGGCTTTTTTTAAGTTTTCATTGGATTTTTGGGGGAGTTTTAAGTGGCGGGTCCCAAACCCAACGCACAACCAGCTATCCTGGAATGTTTCGCCTTCTCACGTTAGCTCACTCCCGAACGGGTGTTCGGAGGCTACCCAGAGGATACGTGAGCTAATCCCGGCCGTTGTGAGCTGCTTGAACCATATGCAGAAGAATCGTCCTGGCCATTCCCAAGTGAATGGCGATCAGTAACTTTCCCCACTTGCGTGGACTTCTACACATGGAACCATCCATTCCGTTCCCATTACGAAAATGCAATGTTGAATTACTCTATAAAAACACAAATGTAAATAGTTTTAAGTCATTCTTGTTCCTCCCGTTCATCGGAGTAGTTGTTGAAATAAATAAATAAATGAAATAAACGGAAACAAATTTAGTTTTTTTTTAACGCCAGTTAACGGCTAAAAACGTAAATCGCGCGTATTCCTTTTTAGCATTTTTAGCGAATCGTGTGCGAACAACCGCATACATATGTATTGTAGATAAACCGTATTTTCCTGAAGGGTAAGGAGTAGGCGGCCACAGCGAATGGTTGTTGTTCTTTACATGCCCTGTGTCAAGTGTGCGCAGAAGCTTGTGTTCTGGGTTTGTTAGAATGTGAGTATGCGCGTTAGGCTTCCTGGATGGATATTAGAATATTTTCTCATCAATGTGTGTATGTAAGTAGTTCAGATTTGACTGAAGAGATACATACATATATGAATGCATATTCATATGCATTGCCTTTATGGCTGTTTTACATATAAATCAATTCAAAAGAAGTATGAATAATTTTATATAGAAAATAAATTTATAAAAAACAGGTATTAGAAAAGCTGAATACACTATTTTAAATCAATTCTAATTAAACCAAATATAAAAAATGAAATAAAAATATCGAACAAAGAAAAATACCTAAGGGACTGGAACCTGAGTCAAATATGGGACGATGTACTGCATACACGACACGTCTTTCACGATTGCGCTAAACCACAATTACTAATGAACTTTTCTAAATCACTCATTTATTCGATTCGCAGTTTTATATGCACATATTCTGCGTTAGTTGAAAGTTTGTATGCGTAATTATATGCATATGTATGTGTGTATGCGCGTTTGGCTTTCTGGACGGATATTAGAATGATATTTTCTCATCAATATAATTTGGATTTGATGAAAGAGATTCAAGACATATGTACATATTTTCTGTTTTGATTGATTTATATAAAAATCAGGTCATATCCAGTATGAACTATTTTATACCGAAAAGAAATTTCCATTTATGAAATACAAAAAAACAGTATTTTAAAGAAATTTTGATTAAAATAAACTCAAAAATTTTACCAAACTTTCCTGGTTTGAATTGTAAAAAAAAAATGTGCAAGAAAAAAATATGACTTCAGGACTTGAACCTGAATTAAATACGTGCCAAAAAACAAAATGAATAATTCCGCCGACTTTAGCTTCTGCACCACAAATTAACTGCCGCGCGGCCTTCTTAATCGCAAATTTATTCGCTTCGCTGTGGGCATGAAATAAGTCGATTTCCTTAGTAGTGTGCCGAAAAATCTTATGAAATTCCTTAGTAGTTTGGTAAACGCAGAAAAAATCTGAATTCCTGTCCTAGCGTGGTAAGTAAATATAGAAACCCTCCACTTGCGTGGTAAATATCTGCAATACCCTACTAATGAGGAAAGTTGAATTTGAAAATTCCTTAATATGAATCTACAAATTAGTACTCGAAAAAAGCTCATTTAACATTTGCTCCTTCTCATTGCATTAACATTCTCTGGTATTAGAACCTTTATTATTTTTTATATACATAAATGAAATAGCCAAAAAAAGCCTCATAATATAATATCGTATGCTGACGATACAACTATGGGTATGTTCAACAATGCATTATAATGCGCAACATACCATTTCAGAGTGAGCAGTGCGTTCAAAAATGCAAATATGGCAGTACTGCAAATGCAACGCGTTCTTAAACGTCATTTTTGTATCAAAAGTCGTGCATTATTTGCAGCAAAAATTTTCACACTGCCAATAAATACGCTAGTACAATGTCTGATGAAAAGTGGGTACTTAATTATTTATTTTAGCTTTTAATAGAAAAATTGATGAAAAATACGATATTTAAACTTTATTTTATTATACTTTTCTTGGTTTTAGTGATTACTTTAGTACATCGGAGATAAAATTACTGCTCAGAGTCCGACTGAGCATGGAGAACGAGTTCACGTCGGGAAGGAGGAAAAAGAGCGTGCTCTGGGCTAAGGTCGTAGATGAAGTAAAAAAAGTCAATAAAGATTTAAAAATAGATGAAACATCGCCGAGCGAAAATTTTCTAATTTACTCATCACATATAAGGGAATAAAAAAAAGAAACAATACATCCGGTAGAGAATCAACATCATGGCTTCACTACGAAGACTTTGATGAGGTGTATGGTACCAACGTTAACCAAACTGGAGTTAAAGCTGCTTTCAAATACTTCATAAAACATTTGATTAAAAATACTGATGCAACTGGATATCAAAAACTTACCTCAAAAGTGGACCAATTCATTCGAAAATGAGAATAAAATATACATATCCTCGGGAAACGATTTTATTGTTTCAAAAAAAAGGCTCATTTTTGGGTATTTTCCGTTTTGATATTAAACTTTTGACAAGATATGTCCTTCTTTTAAGCTTTACACGGTTTTTTTTTCTTAAATTTAATAAAAGACTATCGGTTTTTTCCTCACATACATCGTCCATGACCAAACTTAGTAACAATTCCATTTTACTGCACAGCGCGTTCATAAATGCAACAAATCTATTTGCAATTTTTCAACAAATCTATCAGTTGCATGAATTGTCACATTGACAGTGCTGCCAGCACTGCAAGTACTGCGCATTATAATGCGTTTCTGAACATAGCCTATTCTTATAAGTGGCGATACTTGGGAGGATGCTGAATTAAATGCAAATTTAATTGCAAATAAAATATTTACATGGATGTGTCAAAACAAGTTATCTCTGAATATTAATAAAACGGTATTTCTTACTTTTGGAGTTTATAAAGATTCTGTACCTGGAAATATTAACATATTTATGCATAATCATGATTCTAACAGTAAATGTATCTGTATTCCAATAACACGGGTTGAAAGCACTAAATATCTTGGCATTTTAATTGACTATAAGTTAAAATGGGATTTTCAAATTAATTATTTAATAAAGCGAAATAGATATTTCATCTTTGTGTTTGCCTAATTAAAATATATATTAAACAAAGAACAATTATTAACTATTTATTATGCCCTATTTGAGTCAGTAACCTTTTACGGTATCGTAGCTTGGGGAGGTGCGTACAAATCTGAACTAAATAGGATTGAATTAGTACAAAATAAAATATTAAAAAAAATAATTAAGAGTAAACAAAATTCAATATACAGATAATTCCTTAAAGCCAACATTCTTTCGATAAAAAAGTTGTTCTACTTTACAGCTTTAATACAAAATTACAATAACTTAAAGAATTCTTTTCTATCAAGGATAATACCTAAATACTAGAAATAGACAAATTGAGCACATAAAATGTAAATTAAGTATTTGTTCAAAATGTTACATAAACTATAGCATTAAAATATTTAATCAGCTTCCAAAGGGGTTAAAAGCCTGTAATGTATATTAATTGTAACGACAAAGATAAAAAAGATATAAAAATCTGGTTAACAAAAACTAATTTAAACCCATGATATTTGTTAATATCGCGTTATTTCATTGTAGGTTAGGTTACGTTGAAGCGGTTGTCCTGTGGGACACACTCAGGCTCATAGCCCATTGTGATGCCGCGTGGGGAGCTTGTCCCTATCTCTCCTAAAACCAGTGTGTCTTTTTCAAAAATTTTAAAATATCTCTGCTTTCTATCGTACTGAGGTCTTCTAGCTCATTGAAGAATTGTCTACCCAGAATAGTAAACCTGCGTCTGGATAGAGCAAGGCAATGGCACAGTAGGTGCGAGATTGTCTCTTCCTCGTCCTCATCTAGACAACTTCTACAGAAGTCATGTGTTTGCACACCCATCCTTTGGCCGTGTCTGCCTATTAGGCAGTGCCCCGTTATGACTGAGATCAATGTGCTAAGACTGTGTTTATTTTGGCTTAGCAGAGATTCTGTGCGTTTAGCATTTAGAGTCGGCCAAAGTTGACGGGCGATTTTGCAGGTTGCTTCATTTCGCCATCTTTCATTTGCTTTCTTTACAATTTCTTCTAGGATGTGTAGCTTACATGTTTGTAAGGGTATCCCTATGTCATTATCTATGTGCTCGTCAGACAATTTAGTGCCGAGTCTTGCTAGTTCATCGGCTCTACAGTTACCCTCAATGTCACGATGGCCAGGAACCCATGTTACCTTTAGGTGAAATGACTCAGCCATCTCGTTAAGAGATGTGCGGCATTTCATGGCTACCTTGGAGGTTGTTGACTGGTTTGTGAGTGATTTTATCGCCACTTGGCTATCAGTGAAAATGTAGATATCATTTCCGGATATCGCATCACACTGTATCATTGTCGCGGCTTTTATTATTGCCATCAGTTCAGCCTGAAAGACATTACAGTAGTCGGGGAGCCAAAAACTGAAGGAGATCCCCATCTGTGTAAACATGGATGGACTCGCCCTGTCTCACGTCGTCCCGTTCCCACTCTTCCCTTGAAGGTAGGAGGGTCGTAAACGATGTAATGGCAAGTATAGGCGGGAGTGCATGGTCCACCAGTCTGGGAAGCCCCAAAGTGCCAGCCAGGATTTTACCTTGACCATAATCCGTGTTTGACCACTTGTTTAGAGTGTTCAGCCTTATTGCCGCACTGCGTGCGTTATATATTGCCTGCAGATCTACCGGAAGTAGGTTTAGTGTCGTATATAATGCTTTCGATGGTGTGGTTGACATGGCGCCGGTTATCAGAACAGATGCTAATCTTTGCACCTTGTCAAGTTTCTTGATGTTCACACCCTTCTGAAGGGCATCCCACCATATTACTATACCGTAGTAGAGAATTGGCCTAACCACTGCTGTGTAGAGCCAATGTATCATTCTGGGTTCCAATCCCCATTTCTTCCCAATAAGCCTTCCGCAGGAGTACATTGCGGTCATAGCTTTTCGTGCTCTGTCTGCGACTGTGAGCCCCCAGTTTAGCTTCCTATCTAGTATAAGTCCTAGATATTTTGCCCTTTCTATTACTCTAAGTGGTTTCCCTCCTAGGAATATTTGTTGAAGAGTAGGTGTTTTGTGTTTCCTACTAAAAAGTATCAGATCCGTTTTTTCCGGATTTACCTCTAGTCCTCGACTTTTACACCAAAGTGATAGTCTGTTGAGAGATCTTTGTTGGAGGTCACATAATGTTGGAAGGTGTTTCCCCGAGATTGCTATTACAATATCATCGGCATATGATATTATTTTACCTCCAATTTTTTCCAGTTCTTTTAGAAGATTGTTGACAGTTAGGTTCCACAGAAGTGGAGAAATTACCCCACCTTGGGGTGTACCCCTGATCGGAAATTTTTTAACAAATGTGTCACCCAAATTTGCGTTTATCGTTCGCCCAGTTAGCATTCGTTCTATAAACGAGACTATTGCATTGCTTACTCCCATTTCCGTTAGCGAAGTGGTAATTGCTTCCGGATATATGTTATTAACAGCACCCTCGATGTCTAGAAAGGCAGCGAGGGTAAATTCTTGGTAGTGAAATGATTTCTCGACTGTGTGAACTAGCTCATGGAGCGCTGTTTCCACTGATTTGCCTTTGCTGTATGCATGTTGGGAAGGTGATAATTTGTCGCTAATCCTTCCTTTGATATGCACATCTAGCAACCGCTCTAAAGATTTTAACAAAAAGGATGATAGGCTAATTGGCCTGAAGTCCTTCGGTTTCGTATGTGTGGTTTTCCCTCCTTTGGGAATGAATACCACTTTTACTTCTGCCCATTTCTTGGGGATATAGTTAAGACGTATCGCTGCCTCAAAAATTAACCATCGCTATTGTAGGTTATTGAAGGGCAGCCAACCACGGTTTGGTCTGCGTTGTCTTCATCGGATATAGGGGGAGAGACTCCTCATCCTCATTGTAAAAAATAAAAAAAATTATTTTATGTTCTTCATAGAACCGCTAGATATAACTTGTTGTAACATAAAGTTAAATGTATGTTTCGTATGTTACATATAAAACTTATTTTGTTAAATGTCATATTTAGTTTGTAAGATTGTTATTATAAATGCTACTATCCTACGAACAGAATTTTAATAGTCTCTGTAGGACTTACAGTTTATTGTAAATTGTAATGTATTATTATACCAGCAATAAATAAATTCAAATTCAAAATTAATCGAGGTTGCATCAGTTGAGGATGATTTAGTTGAGGATGCGTCAGTTCGGGCTGCATAAGTTGAGCATGGTTTAGTTGAGTGCTTTTGATTGAGGGTTTTGAATTTATGATGGTTCGAACCTCTATTTTTTTGTTTTGAATTTGAGTTTTGATTCCGATTTTAGGGTTGCGAACGATATTGAAAGGTTTCACAAAACTATCGCGGAAAAGTTTAGAATTTTATATAAATTAGAAAAAGGTTTATCAATTAAACACTTAATACAGAAAGCCGTACGAAATTACAATGATAGATTCCATTCAACAATAAAATGTACACCAAACGCAGTACATGACAATAAAATAGATCCGGAAATAATAAAAAGCAATTTAGAAGCAAAGAAGCATAAAATTATAAGCAATCTAAATAAAACCAGGGAAGACTATAAAGAAGGAAGAACAGAAGGATTCATAAAGAACTATAAAGCGGTTAGGCATAAAGAACAACCAAAGTATAGAAAACATTCATCCTAACAACATTAAAAGACCATTAAAATTTGCAAATACTAACTATGATATTAGTGCTGACATGGATAGGACATAGTGACACCACGATAATTTTAACGGAACTAACGGACCAAACAGGATTTGTTGACATACAAATAAGAGACCAAGACATAGTTAAGGACAGTGATAGAGTACTCCATATAATTGACGTTAAACAAATAGAAGATATTATTAATGAAATGACAGAAAATATTATACAAGTAAAGACAATTAACAAAAATGTATTACAAACAGAATTATTAGAAGCGAGAAATAAGTTAATGACATTAATACCAATAGAAAAAAGACATAAGAGAGGACTTGTAAGCGCAATAGGTACTGTAGCAAAATGTACATTTGGCACAATGGACGATGACGACAGACAGACAATTCAAAAACATTTAACACAAACGGGCGAAATGTTGAATCAACAAATACACATAAATGAACATTTTAATTTGGCAATGAAACAAATAAGAAATATTGTACAAGATGATAGGAAAGAAATTGAAAAAGGACTTAATAGTATAAATAAATTCATAGACGAAGAAAATCAACAACGTAAGAGAGGACTTGTAAGCGCAATAGGTACTGTAGCAAAATGTACATTTGGCACAATGGACGATGACGACAGACAGACAATTCAAAAACATTTAACACAAATGGGCGAAATGTTGAATCAACAAATACACATAAATGAACATTTTAATTTGGCAATGAAACAAATAAGAAATATTGTACAAGATGATAGGAAAGAAATTGAAAAAGGACTTAATAGTATAAATAAATTCATAGACGAAGAAAATCAACAACATATGTACTTACAACAGATGACAAAAATTCAGTTAATAAAAAGTAAAATAGAGCAAATCCAAGACAATGTAGTCACACGCAAATATGGTCTAGTTCACCCAAATATTCTAACAAATCAGGAAATTACCAATTATAACATCGATTTCAATAAATTAAAATATTTACAGCTAGGACATAGCAACTTTTAATAATACCTATTTAATATTAAGCATTAAAATTCCAAAATCATTCATGCAAATAAAAATAAGAAAAATTGTACCACTACCAAATAAGAATCAAAAAGAAATAGAAGCAGAAATAGAGGAAGTTTTTACTTATAAAGATAAAATTATGAAATTTGAAGAAAATAAACATTTCAGACAACTAAAACCCAGCACTCATTGTATAATAACGAAAAATTGTAAATTAATATCAAGTAAAGAATTAGAAATTATAACACTAGACGAAAAAACAGTCCTAGTTAAAAATGCATTCAATTTATTTGTAAACAACACATGTAACATAAATGACACTGTTTTGAATGGAAATTACGCAATCCAATTTAACAATTGTTCAATAAAAATTAATGATTATTATTACTCTAATTGGATTGAAAGATTCGAAGGAAATATTATGACATTGCAATATGACAATATAAAGAATTTTACAGAAAAACTTACATTCGAACAAATAGATGAAGAGAATAAAATAAATTTCAAAAATATATCTAATTTGAAAATTCATAACAAAATCATATACGGGTGTAACTTATTTCTAATTTTAACAATAATATTAATAATTGTCATTTGGAGAACAAAACTAGAATATATTAAAATAAATCTAAATAAAAGAATTCAGGAGAATTCTAATCTAAAGGGGGGAGAAGTTACATATACAAACAGTTACATTGATTTCAAAGCCAATGTACCTGATAAATTCGAAGAATTTTTAAATAAAATTGACAATAGCAGTAACCAAATATCAATTTCCGGCACATGTCGCAATTCATAAACTTTCCAGAGAATAAGCAATATTTTATTAAAACATAATCAGCAATTTTTAGCAAGTAAGCAAATATGTACACATATGAACCTTAAGTGAAATAATGAAATCTGGATATGTTGCACTTCCGCTCCCATACCGTAAATGCAATACTAAATAATATTAAAAAATTAATTTATTATTTTTCGGTCGCAATTCTGAGAATTGCAACCGTTTCAAAAATTAACTTAAAGAAGAATTAAGAAAATAATAAATTTTAACAAATAATGTCAAATTCGCATTTATTGCATTTCCGTTCTCTTCTTAATAGGCGCTATAACCGCTTACGCGATTTTGGCCGAGTTTAACAAAGCGCGCCAGTCGTTTCTTTCTCGTGCTAACCGGCGCCAGTTGGACACACCAAGTGAAGCCAAGTCCTTCTCCACCTGATCTTTCCAACGCAGAGGAGGTCTTCCTCTTCCTCTGCTACCACCAGCTGGTACCGCATCGAATACTTTCAAAGCCGGAGCGTTTGTATCCATTCGGACGACATGACCCAGCCAACGTAGCCGCTGGATCTTTATTCGCTGCGCTATGTCTATGTCGTCGTAAAGCTCATACAGCTCATCGTTCCATCGTCTGCGATATTCGCTGTTGCCAACGTGCAAAGGTCCAAAAATCTTACGCAGAATCTTTCTCTCGAACACTCCAAGCGTCGCTTCATCGGATGTTGTCATCGTCCAAGCTTCTGCGCCATACGCTAGGACGGGCATGATGAGAGTCTTGTAGAGTGTTGCACTTGTTGGCAAGAGAGATTCTACGTTGGATTTCAAGGCTGACATTGTTATCGGTGTTAATGCTGGTTCCTAAATAGATGAAGTCTTTTACAACCTCGAAATTATAACTGTCTACAGTGACGTGGGTGCCGATACGCGAGTGCGCCGACTGTTTGTTTGAAGACAGGAGGTGCTTCGTTTTGTCCTCGTTCACCACCAGACCCATTCGCTTTGCCTCTTTATCCAGTTTGGAGAAGGCAGAACTAACAGCGCGGTTGTTAAGGCCGATGATGTCAATATCATCGGCATACGCCAGCAATTGTACGCTCTTATAAAAAATTGTGCCTGAGCGATTAAGTTCTGCGGCTCGTACGATGCTCTCCAACATCAGGTTAAAGAAGTCACACGACAGCGAGTCACCCTGTCTGAAACCTCGTTTGGTATCAAACGGCTCGGAGAGGTCCTTCCCAATTCTGACGGCGCCGCTGGTGTTGAGCAACGTCATCTTACATAGCCGTATTAGTTTTGCGGGGATACCAAATTCAGACATCGCGGCATACAGGTAACTCCTTTCCGTACTGTCGAATGCAGCTTTGAAGTCGACGAAAAGATGGTGTGTGTCGATTCTCCTTTCATGTGTCTTTTCCAAGATTTGGCGTATTGAGAATATTTGGTCGATGGTAGACTTTCCAGGTCTGAAGCCACACTGATAAGGTCCAATCAGTTGGTTGACGGAGGGCTTCAGCCTTTCACACAATACGCTCGCTAGAACCTTATAGGCGATATTTAGAAGACTAATCCCGCGGTAATTGGCACAAATTGCAGGATCGCCCTTCTTATGGATTGGGCAGAGCACACTTAAATTCCTATCGGCAGGTATGCTTTCATCCGACCATATTTTGCATAGAAGCTGATGCATGCACCTTACCAGCTCCTCGCCGCCATGTTTGAATAGCTCACCCGGCAGTCCGTCGGCGCCCGCGGCTTTGTTGCTCTTTAGCTGCGTTATCGCTTTCTCACCTCGTCATGATCGGGTAGCGGAACGACAATTTTGTCGTCAACGATTGGGGTATCGGGATCTTCACTTTCTCGGTGACATGCGCAGCTGTCACTGTTTAATAGGTTCGAGAAGTGTTCCCTCTATAATTTAAGATTGCTCTGTACGTCAGTCACCAGTTCGCCGTCTTTGTTCTTACAGGAAAACGCCCCGGTCTTAAAACCTTCTGTAAGCCGCCGAACTTTCTGGTAGAATTTTCGGGCGTTGTTCCTGTTGGCCAGCATCTCAAGCTCTTCGCACTCACGTATTTCGGCCTCTCGTTTCTTCTTTCGGATAATACGTCTCTCTTCCTTTTTCAGCTCTCTGTAGCGATCCCACATGGCTCGCGTTGCGCCCGATCGCAGCGTGGCTCTATAGGCGGCATCCTTTCTTTCTGCGGCAGCATGACATTCCTCGTCGTACCAATTGTTTTTTCGGGTTCGCCGGAATCCGATTTCTTCTTCGGCGGCGGTACGTAGAGAACGAGAAATGTTGCTCCATTGTTCGTGGATGCCGGTTTGTTGGGCAGTACTCTCTGAGAGCAGGAGTGAGAGTCGAGTGGCGAATCTTCTGGCTGTCTGTTGTGATTGCAGCTTTTCGATGTCGAACATTCTTTGCGTAGGTAGATGCACGTTTTTTGCTGTACAGAGGCGTGTGCGCAGTTTGGCTGCAACAAGGTAGTGATCCGAGTCGATGTTGGGTCCTCGGATCGTACGTTCATCTAATACACTAGAAGCGTGTCTTCCATCTATCACAACATGATCGATCTGGTTTCGTGTTTTTCGATCAGGAGACAGCCAGGTGGCTTGGTGAATCTTCTTATGCTGGAATCTGTTGCTGCAGACTACCATGTTTCGGGCCCCGCCGAAGTCGATCAGCTTCTGTCCGTTACCGGATGTTTCGTTGTGCAGGCTGAATTTTCCGACTGTGGGACTAAAAATTCCCTCCTTGCCCACCCTGGCGTTGAAGTCGCCAAGCACGATTTTTATGTCGTGGCGGGGGCAGCGCTCATAGGAACGTTCAGGCGCTCGTAGAAAGAATCTTTGGTCGCATCGTCCTTCTCTTCCGTCGGGGTGTGGGCGCAAATTAGCGATATGTTAAAAAAACGGGCTCTGATGCGGATTGTTCCAAGACGCTCGTCCACCGGAGTGAACGACAGTACTTGGCGACGAGGTCTCTCTCCCACAACAAATCCGACACCGAATTTGCGCTCCTTTACATGGCAGCTGTAGTAGGCATCGCAAGGTCCTATGGTTTTCTTTCCTTGCCTCGTCCATCGCATCCCTTGGATGGCAGTGATGTCAGCCTTTACTCACACGAGGACATCAACCAGCCGGGCAGAGGCACCTTCCCCATTAAGGGACCGGACATTCCAGGTGCATGCCCTCAAATCATAGTCCTTAGTTCGTTTGCAGGGGTCGTCATCAGTATAGGGAGGTCTCATCCGAGGCTTTTTTTAAGTTTTCATTGGGGGGGATTTTTAAGTGGCGGGTCCCAAACCCAACGCACAACCAGCTATCCTGGAATGTTTCGCCTTCTCACGTTAGCTCACTCCCGAACGGGTGTTCGGAGGCTACCCAGAGGATACGTGAGCTAATCCCGGCCGTTGTGAGCTGCTTGAACCATATGCAGAAGAATCGTCCTGGCCATTCCCAAGTGAATGGCGATCAGTAACTTTCCCCACTTGCGTGGACTTCTACACATGGAACCATCCATTCCGTTCCCATTACGAAAATGCAATGTTGAATTACTCTATAAAAACACAAATGTAAATAGTTTTAAGTCATTCTTGTTCCTCCCGTTCATCGGAGTAGTTGTTGAAATAAATAAATAAATGAAATAAACGGAAACAAATTTAGTTTTTTTTTAACGCCAGTTAACGGCTAAAAACGTAAATCGCGCGGATTCCTTTTTAGCATTTTTAGCGAATCGTGTGCGAACAACCGCATACATATGTATTGTAGATAAACCGTATTTTCCTGAAGGGTAAGGAGTAGGCGGCCACAGCGAATGGTTGTTGTTCTTTACATGCCCTGTGTCAAGTGTGCGCAGAAGCTTGTGTTCTGGGTTTGTTAGAATGGCGGTAGTTTGTACATATATTTATACACATATGTGAGTATGCGCGTTAGGCTTCCTGGATGTATGTATATTAGAATATTTTCTCATCAATATGTGTATGTAAGTAGTTCAGATTTGACTGAAGAGATTAAATACATACATACATATATGAATGTATATTCATATGCATTGCCTTTATGGCTGTTTTACATATAAATCAATTCAAAAGAAGTATGAATAATTTATATAAAAAACAGGTATTAGAAAAGCTGAATACACTATTTTAAATCAATTCTAATTAAACCAAATATAAAAAATGAAATAAAAATATCGAACAAAGAAAAATACCTAAGGGACTGGAACCTGAGTCAAATATGGGACGATGTACTGCATATACGACACGTCTTTCACGATTGCGCTAAACCACAATTACTAATGAACTTTTCTAAATCACTCATTTATTCGATTCGCAGTTTTATATGCACATATTCTGCGTTAGTTGAAAGTTTGTATGCGTAATTATATACATATGTATGTGTGTATGCGCGTTTGGCTTTCTGGACGGATATTAGAATGATATTTTCTCATCAATATAATTTGGATTTGATGAAAGAGATTCAAGACATATGTACATATTTTCTGTTTTGATTGATTTATATAAAAATCAGGTCATATCCAGTATGAACTATTTTATACCGAAAAGAAATTTCCATTTATGAAATACAAAAAAACAGTATTTTAAAGAAATTTTGATTAAAATAAACTCAAAAATTTTACCAAACTTTCCTGGTTTGAATTGTAAAAAAAAAATGTGCAAGAAAAAAAATATGACTTCAGGACTTGAACCTGAATTAAATACGTGCCAAAAAACAAAATGAATAATTCCGCCGACTTTAGCTTCTGCACCACAAATTAACTGCCGCGCGGCCTTCTTAATCGCAAATTTATTCGCTTCGCTGTGGGCATGAAATAAGTCGATTTCCTTAGTAGTGTGCCGAAAAATCTTATGAAATTCCTTAGTAGTTTGGTAAACGCAGAAAAAATCTGAATTCCTGTCCTAGCGTGGTAAGTAAATATGGAAACCCTCCACTTGCGTGGTAAATATCTGCAATACCCCACTAATGAGGAAAGTTGAATTTGAAAATTCCTTAATATGAATCTACAAATTAGTACTCGAAAAAACTCATTTAACATTTGCTCCTTCTCATTGCATTAACATTCTCTGGTATTAGGACCTTTATTATTTTTTATATATATAAATGAAATAGCCAAAAAAAGCCTCACAATATAATATCGTATGCTGACGATACAACTATGGGTATGTTCAACAATGCATTATAATGCGCAACATACCATTTCAGAGTGAGCAGTGCGTTCAAAAATGCAAATATGGCAGTACTGCAAATGCAACGCGTTCTTAAAGGTCATTTTTGTATCAAAAGTCGTGCATTATTTGCAGCAAAAATTTTCACACTGCCAATAAATACGCTAGTACAATGTCTGATGAAAAGTGGGTATTTAATTATTTATTTTAGCTTTTAATAGAAAAATTGATGAAAAATACGATATTTAAACTTTATTTTATTATACTTTTCTTGGTTTTAGTGATTACTTTAGTACATCGGAGATAAAATTACTGCTCAGAGTCCGACTGAGCATGGAGAACGAGTTCACGTCGGGAAGGAGGAAAAAAGCATGCTCTGGGCTAAGGTCGTAGATGAAGTAAAAAAAGTCAATAAAGATTTAAAAATAGATGAAACATCGCCGAGCGAAAATTTTCTAATTTACTCATCACATATAAGCGAATAAAAAAAAGAAACAATACATCCGGTAGAGAATCGACATCATGGAGTTAAACTGGAGTTAAAGCTGCTTTCAAATACTTCATAAAACATTTGATTAAAAATACTGATGCAACTGGATATCAAAAACTTACCTCAAAAGTGGACCAATTCATTCGAAAATGAGAATAAAATATACATATCCTCGGGAAACGACTTTATTGTTTCAAAAAAAGGCTTATTTTTGGGTATTTTCCGTTTTGATATTAAACTTTTGACAAGATATGTCCTTCTTTTAAGCTTTACACGGTTGTTTTTTCTTAAATTTAATAAAAGACTATCGGTTTTTTCCTCACATACATCGTCCATGACCAAACTTAGTAACAATTCCATTTTACTGCACAGCGCGTTCAGAAATGCAACAAATCTATTTGCAATTTTTCAACAAATCTATCAGTTGCATGAATTGTCACATTGACAGTGCTGCCAGCACTGCAAATACTGCACATTATAATGCGTTTCTGAACATAGCCTATTCTTATAAGTGGCGATACTTGGGAGGATGCTGAATTAAATGCAAATTTAATTGCAAATAAAATATTTACATGGATGTGTCAAAACAAGTTATCTGTGAATATTAATAAAACGGTATTTCTTACTTTTGGAGTTTATAAAGATTCTGTACCTGGAAATATTAACATATTTATACATAATCATGATTCTAACAGTAAATGTATCTGTATTCCAATAACACGGGTTGAAAGCACTAAATATCTTGGCATTTTAATTGACTATAAGTTAAAATGGGATTTTCAAATTAATTATTTAATAAAGCGAAATAGATATTTCATCTTTGTGTTTGCCAAATTAAAATATATATTAAACAAAGAACAATTATTAACTATTTATTATGCCCTATTTGAGTCAGTCACCTTTTACGGTATCGTAGCTTGGGGAGGTGCGTACAAATCTGAACTAAATAGGATTGAATTAGTACAAAATAAAATATTAAAAAAAAATATTTAAGAGTAAACAAAATTCAATATACAGATAATTCCTTAAAGATTAGCAACATTCTTTCGATAAAAAAGTTGTTCTACTTTACAGCTTTAATACAAAATTACAATAACTTAAAGAATTCGTTTCTATCAAGGATAATACCTAAATACTAGAAATAGACAAATTGAGCACATAAAATGTAAATTAAGTATTTGTTCAAAATGTTACATAAACTATAGCATTAAAATATTTAATCAGCTTCCAAAGGGGTTAAAAGCCTATAATGTAATATAATTAACGACAAAGATAAAAAAGATATAAAAATCTGGTTAACAAAAACTAATTTAAACCTATGATATTTGTTAATATCGCGTTATTTCATTGTAGGTTAGGTTAGGTTGAAGCGGTTGTCCTGTGGGACACACTCAGGCTCATAGCCCATTGTGATGCCGCGTGGGGAGCTTGTCCCTATCTCTCCTAAAACCAGTGTGTCTTTTTCAAAAATTTTAAAATATCTCTGATTTCTATCGTACTGAGGTCTTCTAGCTCATTAAAAAATTGTCTACCCAGAATAGTAAACCTGCGTCTGGATAGAGCAAGGCAATGGCACAGTAGGTGCGAGATTGTCTCTTCCTCGTCCTCATCTAGACAACTTCTACAGAAGTCATGTGTTTGCACACCCATCCTTTGGCCGTGTCTGCCTATTAGGCAGTGCCCCGTTATGACTGAGATCAATGTGCTAAGACTGTGTTTATTTTGGCTTAGCAGAGATTCTGTGCGTTTAGCATTTAGAGTCGGCCAAAGTTGACGGGCGATTTTGCAGGTTGCTTCATTTCGCCACCTTTCGTTTGCTTTCTTTACAATTTCTTCTAGGATGTGTAGCTTACATGTTTGTAAGGGTATCCCTATGTCATTATCTATGTGCTCGTCAGACAATTTAGTGCCGAGTTTTGCTAGTTCATCGGCTCTTCAGTTACCCTCAATGTCACGATGGCCAGGAACCCATGTTACCTTTAGGTGAAATGACTCAGCCATCTCGTTAAGAGATGTGCGGCATTTCATGGCTACCTTGGAGGTTGTTGACTGTTTTGTGAGTGATTTTATCGCCACTTGGCTATCAGTGAAAATGTAGATATCATTTCCGGATATCGCATCACACTGTATCATTGTCGCGGCTTTTATTATTGCCATCAGTTCAGCCTGAAAGACACTACAGTAGTCGGGGAGCCGAAAACTGAAGGAGATCCCCGGATGTTCAGAATATACACCTCCGCCCACCCTGCCCTCGAGCTTTGAGCCATCTGTGTAAACATGGATGGACTCGCCCTGTCTCACGTCGTCCCGTTCCCACTCTTCCCTTGAGGGTAGGAGGGTCGTAAACGATGTAATGGCAAGTATAGACGGGAGTGCATAGTCCACCAGTCTGGGAAGCCCCAAAGTGCCAGCCAGAATTTTACCGTGGCCATAATCCGTGTTTGACCACTTGGTTAGAGTGTTCAGCCTTATTGCCGCACTGCGTGCGTTATATATTGCCTGCAGATCTACCGGAAGGAGGTTTAGTGTCGCATATAATGCTTTCGATGGTGTGGTTGACATGGCGCCGGTTATCAGAACAGATGCTAATCTTTGCACCTTGTCAAGTTTCTTGATGTTCACACCCTTCTGAAGGGCATCCCACCATATTACTATACCGTAGTAGAGAATTGGCCTAACCACTGCTGTGTAGAGCCAATGTATCATTTTGGGTTCCAATCCCCATTTCTTCCCAATAAGCCTTCCGCAGGAGTACATTGCGGTCATAGCTTTCCTCCGTTGTGAAATCTGTTGGGGGATTCTTGTAATGAGCTATAGGGTGGGTTCTACTGTCTTCGTTACAGAGACAACATGGAAAGTGCGTCTGCATTAGTAATTCTAGTGTTTCTTCACTGCTGGTTGTCCAGTTGCCATTCTCTTTTATGAGGTAGCTAGGGTTACTGGGACTTGTTGATACTACTTTCCGGAGTCTACTGGTCTCCGAAACGCTTTCTATCTTTTGACAGAAGTCTCTCCAAGACGTCGTTTTGGCTGCCCTTATGGCATACTTAAATCTACGCTGGCATTCCTTGTATCTGTCCCACGAGTTGGTTCTTCTCGCTTCGTTATACATAGTTCTGTATTCCCTTCTGAGGTTTGCTATATCAGTGGACCACCATGGCGGTTTCGGTTTTCCTCTTCTCGTTCTCTGAGGAGATGCTGCTTTCGCAGCTTGTTGAAATGCTGAAGTCAGCTCATCAACCACTGAGTCGAGCTGTGGCTCGGAGTTAATTGTGTATGTCGCTGCTGGGAGATTGCTGGATAACGTGGTTTCAAACATCCCCCAGTTTGTGCGTCTGCGGTTTATAACCGGCTTCAACTGTTTAGTTGGCAATGAAATGGTGTACGTTAAGTACCTATGATGTGAGAAGGAGTTGTCTGTAGACACTCTCCAATCCTTTAAAATTTGGGACCCTCGTTCATTGACACACGTGATGTCTAGAACTTCACTTCTCGTGGTTGTTACAAAAGTGGGGGTATCACCTATGTTACTAATATAAAGATTGTTACACATAATGAATTCAAAGATGTACTCACCACGTGCGTTTGTGTCTGAACTGCTCCAGACATGATGATGTGCATTAGCATCTGTTTCCAATATGAATGGGGTGCCACATCTCGATGCTTCGTGAACTGCGTCTCTTATGAGCTGTGATGGAGGTGGTTGCTCCGCGTCGTGTGCCATATAAGATGAGGCAAGCCATATCGTCCTTCCGCCGGACTCCACTGCCGTGATTACGTTATCCGCATCGCTAAATTGTAGTAGTAAATATACATTAATACATTTCTATGCTAGTATGCACGACCTGGGTTTACCTTTGTCAGTGACATAAACCAATTTGTACTCTCTGCTGCTCAAACCGCAAACCCGATCTTTTACGACCCATGGTTCTTGGATGAGCACGATATCCTCTTCTCTTTCTGCGAGACGGAGGATGAGTGCGGCTGAGGCCGCCTTACTGTGGTGAAGATTGATTTGTACAATCTTCACCATCGCTATTGTAAGTTATTGAAGGGCAGCCAACCACGGTTTGGTCTGCGTTCTCTTCATCGGATATAGGGGAGAGACTCCTCATCCTCATTGTAAAAAATAAAAAACTTTATTTTATGTTCTTCATAGAACCGCTAGATATAAGTAAGTATGTTGTAACATAAAGTTAAATGTATGTTTCGTATGTTACATATAAAACTTATTTTGTTAAATGTCATATTTAGTTTGTAAGATTGTTATATTATTATAAATGCTACTAGCCTACGAACAGACTTTTAATAGTCTCTGTAGGACTTACAGTTTATTGTAAATTATAATGTATTATTATACTAGCAATAAATAAATTCAAATTCAAAATTAATCGAGGTTGCATCAGTTGAGGATGATTTAGTTGAGGATGCGTCAGTTCGGGCTGCATAAGTTGAGCATGGTTTAGTTGAGTGCTTTTTTTTGTTTTGAATTTGAGTTTTGATTCCGATTTTAGGGTTGCGAACGATATTGAAAGGTTTCACAAAACTATCGCGGAAAAGTTTAGAATTTTATATAAATTAGAAAAAGGTTTATCAATTAAACACTTAATACCGAAAGCCATACGAAATTACAATGATAGATTCCATTTAACAATAAAATGTACACCAAACGCAGTACATGACAATAAAATAGATCCGGAAATAATGAAAAGCAATTCAGAAGCAAAGAAGCATAAAATTATAAGCAATCTAAATAAAACCAGGGAAGACTATAAAGAAGAAAGAACAGAAGGATTCATAAAGAACTATAAAGCGGTTAGGCATAAAGAACAACCAAAGTATAGAAAACATTCATCCTAACAACATTAAAAGACCATTAAAATTTGCAAATACTAACTATGATATTAGTGCTGACATGGATAGGACATAGTGACACCACGATAATTTTAACGGAACTAACGGACCAAACAGGATTTGTTGACATACAAATAAGAGACCAAGACATAGTTAAGGACAGTGATAGAGTACTCCATATAATTGACGTTAAACAAATAGAAGATATTATTAATGAAATGACAGAAAATATTATTCAAGTAAAGACAATTAACAAAAATGTATTACAAACAGAATTATTAGAAGCGAGAAATAAGTTAATGACATTAATACCAATAGAAAAAAGACATAAGAGAGGACTTGTAAGCGCAATAGGTACTGTAGCAAAATGTACATTTGGCACAATGGACGATGACGACAGACAGACCATTCAAAAACATTTAACACAAACGGGCGAAATGTTGAATCAACAAATACACATAAATGAACATTTTAATTTGGCAATGAAACAAATAAGAAATATTGTACATGATGATAGGAAAGAAATTGAAAAAGGACTTAATAGTATAAATAAATTCATAGACGAAGAAAATCAACAACATATGTACTTACAACAGATGACAAAAATTCAGTTAATAAAAAGTAAAATAGAACAAATCCAAGACAATGTAGTCACACCCAAATATGGTCTAGTTCACCCAAATATTCTAACAAATCAGGAAATTACCAATTATAACATTGATTTCAATAAATTAAAATATTTACAGCTAGGACATAGCAACTTTTAATAATACCTATTTAATATTAAGCATTAAAATTCCAAAATCATTCATGCAAATAAAAATAAGAAAAATTGTACCACTACCAAATAAGAATCAAAAAGAAATAGAAGCAGAAATAGAGGAAGTTTTTACTTATAAAGATAAAATTATGAAATTTGAAGAAAATAAACATTTCAGACAACTAAAACCCAGCACTCATTGTATAATAACGAAAAATTGTAAATTAATATCAAGTAAAGAATTAGAAATTATAACACTAGACGAAAAAACAGTCCTAGTTAAAAATGCATTCAATTTATTTGTAAACAACACATGTAACATAAATGACACTGTTTTGAACGGAAATTACGCAATCCAATTTAACAATTGTTCAATAAAAATTAATGATTATTATTACTCTAATTGGATTGAAAGATTCGAAGGAAATATTATGACATTGCAATATGACAATATAAAGAATTTTACAGAAAAACTTACATTCGAACAAATAGATGAAGAGAATAAAATAAATTTCAAAAATATATCTAATTTGAAAATTCATAACAAAATCATATACGGGTGTAACTTATTTCTAATTTTAACAATAATATTAATAATTGTCATTTGGAGAACAAAACTAGAATATATTAAAATAAATCTAAATAAAAGAATTCAGGAGAATTCTAATCTAAAGGGGGGAGAAGTTACATATACAAACAGTTACATTGATTTCAAAGCCAATGTACCTGATAAATTCGAAGAATTTTTAAATAAAATTGACAATAGCAGTAACCAAATATCAATTTCCGGCACATGTCGCAATTCATAAACTTTCCAGAGAATAAGCAATATTTTATTAAAACATAATCAGCAATTTTTAGCAAGTAAGCAAATATGTACACATATGAACCTTAAGTGAAATAATGAAATCTGGATATGTTGCACTTCCGCTCCCATACCGTAAATGCAATACTAAATAATATTAAAAAATTAATTTATTATTTTTCGGTCGCAATTCTGAGAATTGCAACCGTTTCAAAAAGTAACTTAAAGAAGAATTAAGAAAATAATAAATTTTAACAAATAATGTCAAATTCTCATTGATTGCATTTCCGTTCTCTTCTTAATTGACGTTATAACCGCTTACGCGATTTTGGCTGAGTTTAACAAAGCGCGCCAGTCGTTTCTTTCTCGTGCTAACCGGCGCCAGTTGGACACACCAAGTGAAGCCAAGTCCTTCTCCACCTGATCTTTCAAACGCAGAGGAGGACTTCCTCTGCTACCACCAGCTGGTACCGCATCGAATACTTTCAAAGCCGGAGCGTTTGTATCCATTCGGACGACATGACCCAGCCAACGTAGCCGCTGGATCTTTATTCGCTGCGCTATGTCTATGTCGTCGTAAAGCTCATACAGCTCATCGTTCCATCGTCGAGTGGCGAATCTTCTGGCTGTCTGTTGTGATTGCAGCTTTTCGATGTCGAACATTCTTTGCGTAGGTAGATGCACGTTTTTTGCTGCACAGAGGCGTGTGCGCAGTTTGGCTGCAACAAGGTAGTGATCCAGCCATAGGGCTGAGCTTAGGCTACTATGGGGGTCAGCAAGGTGGCGGATAGCTGAACGGCCTATAGATATGTAGGTTAGCTGCGAATACTTAATAAGCAGTCCCCGACCAAAAGCGGCAGAAATGGAGGGCATAGTTGAAAAGGCTATACTGCTCGGTGAAATCTCTGTGACGGGGCGAGTCGATACCGCCCAGAAATAAGTGTCGCCCAGAAATAAAATCCTAAAGCGTCTGACTCAAATTGAGCGGCTTCTTAGGCAGCGTCTGCCTCCATGTTAGGAGCGGCTGAACGAGCACCTGTCAGTAGGTCTAAAATGATATGGGTAGGATCCCTGAATAATAAAACATGGATGTGTATAAGAAAGATGTTAAAGTTACGGTGCAGGGTGTAAAAAGCCCAGTGCCGGCGGTTTTGAGGAGTGAGCAAGCAGGCTCCCGGCCGTCGATATCCAACGACTGCAATGATACGATGGTGGTAAACTTGGCTAACGTATCAGATAATACTACAAGGAAAATGGATAGCCCAGCTATAAATCCCTTCCAACGGGCATCAAAGCTGGCACGAACCCCAGAGAAGACATCACCTATGGTGCGTGATAAAAGATCAAGGTCATCTCCACCCGCCTTAAGCGAAAATAGACCTGTAGAGACACCAGCCCAAGCCGAACGGGACTACCTTGCTAAACTAGGAGAGAGCATTAACAAACTCTCCGAATTGATGCGACATCCTCAGCGCTCGATAAATAATAGTATGCGGGACCTTCTTAGCACTATTACGAAGCTGCATGCATGTGCTAAAGTGGAAAACGCAGAGCTAAGGAAGAAAGCTAGCCAGAACATGGTGTCCAAAAAAATGGTGGAAGCAACACCAAAGAGGCCACGTGAGGATAACTCTACACGGCGAAAGACGCCCCCAAAAAGGAGCAGAATATCGCAAGAACTGGCCAGAAAAGCTGACGTTAGTACGCCCTGTGAAACGGATAAGAGTCCAGCTAAAACTGCGAGAGTAGAAACCCCAAGAGACGAGAACTGGGTGAAAGTCAAGTACAAGATGCGAAAGAGCAAAGATAAGAGCAAGAAGAAGAGGAATCCCACTCCGAGACCTGATGCCATAGTTATCACAAAAACTGGCAACATGTCATATAGCGACATATTGAGGGCGGTCAAAAAAGATGATGGTCTCCAGCAGCTTGGTGAAAACGTGTCTCGAATCAGAAAGATAGCCAAAGGAGAGATACTGCTGCAACTTATAAGAGCACAGACAGGGCATGCCCGTGAATACAAAGAAGGGATTGCAAAGCTACTGGGAGATCAGGCGGAAATAAAAGCGCTGACACACGAGCAGTCACTAGAAATACGGGATCTAGATGAAATAACTACGAAGGATGACCTAGTCGAAGCCATCCGCTCACAAGTCAAGGAACTCAGTAACTTCAGCGGAAGCGCAATAAAAAATTTAAGAACGGCATATGCAGGTACCCAAACAGCCGCTATACGCCTTCCAGCGCTGGAAGCAGGGTACTTACTGAACGCAGGAAAAATCAAGGTTGGATGGGTTGTTTGCAGAATCCGTGAAAAACTGAACCTTACGAAGTGCTATAGATGCCTAGAATATGGACATACTGCAACTAAATGTACAAATCCTGAAGACAGGAGTGAGTGCTGTATGAAATGTGGTGGGAAAGGTCATTTCGCAAAAACGTGTGAAAGGGAACCTTTCTGTATTGTGTGCAATAATGCCGGAAGGTCAAACTTCAAGCACCAAATGGGTAGCAAAAACTGCCCCATTTACCAGACAGCATGTAAAACAAAAAGAAAATGAGAGTGATCCAAATAAATTTAAATCACTGCAGGGAAGCGCAAGATCTTCTAACGCAAACAATGTACGAACAGCACGCAGACGTGGCGGTAATATGTGAACAATACAACAAGCCAGACTCTGGAATGTGGGTTTCGGATGCAACAAGGAAGGCAGCCATATGGGTCCTAGGAGATAAGACTATCCAAGAGGTCCAAATTGCAGACAAAACCAGCTACACTAGAGCAAAAATTTCTGGTGTACATATATATAGCTGTTATATACCGCCGAGCCTACCTCAAGTAGCATTTGAAAAGATTCTTGACGAACTGGTCAGAGAAGCCCTGACAACAACGCCAAACTTAATAGCTGGAGACTTCAATGCATGGGCCTTAGAATGGGGAAGTAAGTGTACAAACCAACGAGGGAAAGCACTTCTCAGAGCCTTCTCCTTACTTGACGTTGTGTTATTAAACACTGGAAGAAAAAACACTTTCGAGAAGAATGGTCGTGGCTCTGTTATTGACATAGCTTTTATAAGCAGATCTTTAGCTTTAAGGACGAAATGGCAGATTTGCGACATTTATACCCACAGCGACCACTTGGCCATAATGATGGAAATAATGCACCCGAAACAAAGCAAAGGAAAGAACAAGCCTGCTAAAAAAGCCCAGACAAAAGGGTGGAAGATCGAAACCATGGACGAAGAGATCTTTAAGCTTATGCTAAACGCTCATCCAACTAACATAAACGACGCGAATGAGCAAGCTCAACTACTGGTAACACGCCTGACCAAAGCCTGTGATGCTGCAATGATCAGGAAAAAACACACCTGTATACGGAAACCGGTATACTGGTGGAACAGCGATATAGCTGAACTCAGAGGCGCTTGCCACAAAGCTAGACGTCAATACCAAAGAAGCAGAGGAACAAGTGAAAAAGAAAGGCTGCGGGAAATCTACAAAATGAAACGCAAAGGCCTCAAAAATGCGATTAAAAAAAGCAAGGCTTCCTGCTTCAAAGAACTTTGTGCCAAAGCTGATGAAAATCCGTGGGGAGGAGCATATAAGTTGGTGATGTCTACGATCAGTGGTTGCAAAGGAAAAGCGCCGACTTGTCCTATTATTTTAAAAAAGGTTGTGGAAACCCTTTTTCCAAGACAAGAAGATGAGCAAGAATACCGACTAACAGCAGACGCATCTTTTACTACAGATATACCTACTGTTACGGAAACAGAGGTAAAAGAAGCCTTGAGTCGTTTTGGAAACACTAAAGCTCCAGGACTAGACGGAATACCAAACGGAGCTCTTAAACTCGCACTGAAAGAAGATGCAAAACCCTTCACGGAGACATATCAAAAGTGCTTTCGAGATGGTGTCTTCCCAAAAATCTGGAAACAGCAACGACTTGTCCTCTTGCCGAAACCTAATAAGACGCCGGGTCAACCAAGCTCGTATCGACCCCTCTGTATGATTGATACGATGGGCAAAATCTTAGAACGGCTTATTGCTGATCGTTTGGAGCAGCACGTTACTGAAAAAGAAGGCTTGTCCGACAACCAATATGGTTTCCGCAGGGGGCGCTCGACAATTGATGCAATAAAAAAACTTACATCAATAGCGGAAAATGCTATTGAAGGAACAAGATGGATGCATGGTACCAAGGAGTATTGCGCCGTCATAACATTGGACGTAAAAAATGCTTTTAACTCTGCATGCTGGTCCCACATTATGCAAGCTTTAGGGAACCTGGACACGCCACCATATCTATTGCGTTTGATAAGAAGCTACCTGTCAGATAGAATACTACTCTATGACACAGACGAAGGAGTTAAGCAATATAGAGTAACTGGGGGAGTACCGCAAGGCTCTGTGCTGGGCCCTCTGTTGTGGAATGTGCTCTACGACGGAATCCTCCGCATCCCCATACCAAAAGCAGCCCAATTAATCGGATATGCGGATGATATTGCGTTATCAATAGTTGCAAAGGAACTTCATCAAATCAAGACTATATGCAGTGCGACAGTTCACAAACTAAAAAACTGGCTTTCATCGTCAAACCTACAGCTTGCGGGCCAAAAAACTGAAGCAGTCTTGATTACAAGCAGGAAAAAAATTGAGAACATCACACTAAGCATAGACGGGCATAACATCAGCACTCAACCGTACCTGAAATACTTGGGAGTCATGATTGATGCACGCCTAAACTTCAAAGTGCACACTGAAAAAGCTTGTGAGAAAGCAGCACGGGTAAACACGGCGCTATCTCGAATAATGGCTAACATAGGCGGGCCAAGCCAGAACAGAAGGCTACTACTGGCAAAAGTTACCCAATCCATTGTGATGTATGCTGCACCGGTATGGGGACAAGCGCTAAAATACGAGACATACGGCAAAAATACAAAATCTCTGTTTCGACTGAGCGCTATTAGAGTTGCAAGCGCTTTTCGCACTGTATCCCATGAAGCTATTGGGGTAATCTCTGGCATAATGCCCCCAGATATAATGGCTCTGGAAAGTAAGAGAATATATGACAAGAGCCGAAGCCTTGGCAGGCCGTTAATAGCTGAGGAGCGCAAAGAAATCAGATACGAGAGTCTATTTAAATGGCAAAGGCGCTGGGATATAACAGCCAAAGGGAGATGGACACACCGACTCATTAGTGATGTGCAGGCATGGGTTGATAGAAAACACGGTAATGTCGACTTTTATATGACGCAATTCCTGACGGGACATGGTTGTTTTAGAGAGTACCTCCATAAATATGGTCATGATGATGGAGTTATATGCTCATTTTGTGCCAAGGCTAATGAAAATGCGGAGCATATTTTCTTTCACTGCCAGAGATATAGCAAAGAACGAGAGTTGCTGGAAAACCAAGTAGCACAAGGAATAACACCGGACAATGTTGTTCCACATATGCTACAATCTAAAGAAGTATGGGATGGTATCAAAAATTTGTCAGCGTTCGTACTCAATGATTTGAGACAAATGGAGAGAAGGCGAAAAAGCGAAAGCATAGCAATAGCTGGAATTCCATAGTAGAAGTACCTTTTCCTGTAGTAGAAGTAGTACCTTTTCCTGTAGTAGTAGATGTAGTAACTTTTCCTGTAGTAGTAGATTTAGTAACTTATGGTTGTGCTGTAGGACCACTTGCTAGATAAATTATTTGGATGCAGGTAAACTGACGATACCAGACATAGAAACTTACGTTTCTGTGGTATGGACAGAGACATGGTGGGTGGGGGAGTACTGCTATGACAGGGGTGGCTCTCTCATCAGATGACCTAAACAGTGGGTGGTAACAAGCAGATGCTACTTTCGACGTATTGCATCAGGACAATAACGGACATTGAGCTTAGTGCTCAAACCGCCTCCCGACGAATACTTAACGGTTGTACCGGGGGGATCGGTACTTTGACGGTAGGAGGTTTAGTTCGGGTTAAAGTCCCACACTGACGGGGTTAGGCTTTCGATGCTTCCTCCTCGTAAAAAAAAAAAAAAAAAAGGTAGTGATCCGAGTCGATGTTGGGTCCTCGGATCGTACGTACATCTAATACACTAGAAGCGTGTCTTCCATCTATCACAACATGATCGATCTGGTTTCGTGTTTTTCGATCAGGAGACAGCCAGGTGGCTTGGTGAATCTTCTTATGCTGGAATCTGGTGCTGCAGACTACCATGTTTCGGACCCCGACGAAGTCGATCAGCTTCTGTCCGTTACCGGATGTTTCGTTGTGCAGGCTGAATTTTCCGACTGTGGGACCAAAAATTCCCTCCTTGCCCACCCTGGCGTTGAAGTCGCCAAGCACGATTTTTATGTCGTGGCGGGGGCAGCGCTCATAGGAACGTTCCAAGCGCTCGTAGAAAGAATCTTTGGTCGCATCGTCCTTCTCTTCCGTCGGGGCGTGGGCGCAAATTAGCGATATGTTAAAAAAACGGGCTCTGATGCGGATTGTTGCGAGACGCTCGTCCACCGGAGTGAACGACAGTACTTGGCGACGAAGTCTCTCTCCCACAACAAATCCGACACCGAATTTGCGCTCCTTTACATGGCAGCTGTGGTAGGCATCGCAAGGTCCTATGGTTTTCTTTCCTTGCCTCGTCCATCGCATCTCTTGGATGGCAATGATGTCAGCCTTTAATCTCACGAGGACATCAACCAGCCGGGCAGAGGCACCTTCCCCATTAAGGGACCGGACATTCCAGGTGCATGCCCTCAAATCATAGTCCTTAGTTCGTTTGCAGGGGTCGTCATCAGTATAGAAGGTCTCATCCGAGGCTTTTTTAAAGTTTTCATTGGGGGGGATTTTTAAGTGGCGGGTCCCAAACCCAACGCACAACCAGCTATCCTGGAATGTTTCGCCTTCTCACGTTAGCTCACTCCCGAACGGGTGTTCGGAGGCTACCCAGAGGATACGTGGGCTAATCCCGGCCGTTGTGAGCTGCTTGAACCATATGCAGAAGAATCGTCCTGGCCATTCCCAAGTGAATGGCGATCAGTAACTTTCCCCACTTGCGTGGACTTCTACACATGGAACCATCCATTCCGTTCCCATTACGAAAATGCAATGTTGAATTACTCTATAAAAACACAAATGTAAATAGTTTTAAGTCATTCTTGTTCCTCCCGTTCATCGGAGTAGTTGTTGAAATAAATAAATAAATGAAATAAACGGAAACAAATTCAGTTTTTTTTTAACGCCAGTTAACGGCTAAAAACGTAAATCGCGCGGATTCCTTTTTAGCATTTTTGTTTTGTTGTAGATAAAACCGTATTTTCCTGAAGGGTAAGGAGTAGGCGACCACAGCGAATGGTTGTTGTTCTTTACATGCCCTGTGTCAAGTGTGCGCAGAAGCTTGTGTTCTGGGTTTGTTAGAATGTGAGTATGCGCGTTAGGCTTCCTGGATGGATATTAGAATATTTTCTCATCAATATGTGTATGTAAGTAGTTCAGATTTGACTGAAGAGATACATACATATATGAATGCATATTCATATGCATTGCTTTTATGGCTGTTTTACATATAAATCAATTCAAAAGAAGTATGAATAATTTTATATAGAAAATAAATTTATAAAAAACAGGTATTAGAAAAGCTGAATACACTATTTTAAATCAATTCTAATTAAACCAAATATAAAAAATGAAATAAAAATATCGAACAAAGAAAAATACCTAAGGGACTGGAACCTGAGTCAAATATGGGACGATGTACTGCATACACGACACGTCTTTCACGATTGCGCTAAACCACAATTACTAATGAACTTTTCTAAATCACTCATTTATTCGATTCGCAGTTTTATATGCACATATTCTGCGTTAGTTGAAAGTTTGTATGCGTAATTATATGCATATGTATGTGTGTATGCGCGTTTGGCTTTCTGGACGGATATTAGAATGATATTTTCTCATCAATATAATTTGGATTTGATGAAAGAGATTCAAGACATATGTACATATTTTCTGTTTTGATTGATTTATATAAAAATCAGGTCATATCCAGTATGAACTATTTTATACCGAAAAGAAATTTCCATTTATGAAATACAAAAAAACAGTATTTTAAAGAAATTTTGATTAAAATAAACTCAAAAATTTTACCAAACTTTCCTGGTTTGAATTGTAAAAAAAAAATGTGCAAGAAAAAAAATATGACTTCAGGACTTGAACCTGAATTAAATACGTGCCAAAAAACAAAATGAATAATTCCGCCGACTTTAGCTTCTGCACCATAAATTAACTGCTGCGCGGCCTTCTTAATCGCAAATTTATTCGCTTCGCTGTGGGCATGAAATAAGTCGATTTCCTTAGTAGTGTGCCGAAAAATCTTATGAAATTCCTTAGTAGTTTGGTAAACGCAGAAAAAATCTGAATTCCTGTTCTAGCGTGGTAAGTAAATATAGAAACCCTCCACTTGCGTGGTAAATATCTGCAATACCCCACTAATGAGGAAAGTTGAATTTGAAAATTCCTTAATATGAATCTATAAATTAGTACTCGAAAAAACTCATTTAACATTTGCTCCTTCTCATTGCATTAACATTCTCTGGTATTAGGACCTTTATTATTTTTTATATACATAAATGAAATAGCCAAAAAAAACCTCACAATATAATATCGTATGCTGACGATACAACTATGGGTATGTTCAACAATGCGTTATAATGCGCAACATACCATTTCAGAGTGAGCAGTGCGTTCAAAAATGCAAATATGGCAGTACTGCAAATGCAACGCGTTCTTAAACGTCATTTTTGTATCAAAAGTCGTGCATTATTTGCAGCAAAAATTTTCACACTGCCAATAAATACGCTAGTACAATGTCTGATGAAAAGTGGGTATTTAATTATTTATTTTAGCTTTTAATACAAAAATTGATGAAAAATACGATATTTAAACTTTATTTTATTATACTTTTCTTGGTTTTAGTGATTACTTTAGTACATCGGAGATAAAATTACTGCTCAGAGTCCGACTGAGCATGGAGAACGAGTTCACGTCGGGAAGGAGGAAAAAGAGCGTGCTCTGGGCTAAGGTCGTAGATGAAGTAAAAAAAGTCAATAAAGATTTAAAAATAGATGAAACATCGCCGAGCGAAAATTTTCTAATTTACTCATCACATATAAGGGAATAAAAAAAAGAAACATTACATCCGGTAGAGAATCAACATCATGGCTTCACTACGAAGACTTTGATGAGGTGTATGGCACCAACGTTAACCAAACTGGAGTTAAAGCTGCTTTCAAATACTTCATAAAACATTTGATTAAAAATACTGATGCAACTGGATATCAAAAACTTACCTCAAAAGTGGACCAATTCATTCGAAAATGAGAATAAAATATACATATCCTCGGGAAACGATTTTATTGTTTCAAAAAAAGGCTTATTATTGGGTATTTTCCGTTTTGATATTAAACTTTTGACAAGATATGTCCTTCTTTTAAGCTTTACACGGTTTTTTTTTTCTTAAATTTAATAAAAGACTATCGGTTTTTTCCTCACATACATCGTCCATGACCAAACTTAGTAACAATTCCATTTTACTGCACAGCGCGTTCATAAATGCAATAAATCTATTTGCAATTTTTCAACAATCTATCAGTTGCACGAATTGTCACATTGACAGTGCTGCCAGCACTGCAAGTACTGCACATTATAATGCGTTTCTGAACATAGCCTATTCTTATTTTTTTTTTTTTTTATTATTTCTTCCATAAAATATTACACCTGTCGTTAGACAATAAGTAATTTGATTTACAAAAAGATGGAATGAGAGTGATATTGAAGGGCCAATGCCCCCAAGCTCATTTAGAAGAATTATATACATATTATTTAAAAACAAGTGGTTAACAATGACATATACGATTAGTTGACAATTGATTACATGGATTTTGCAAGATCTGTTGGTGTTTGACGGTTAAGCCGACTGTGGGTAGATTTTTCTTTATACTTTGTTTGTCTCATCAATAGTATCGATGTCAAGGTCGCGATGAATATCTGCGTTAGGTATGTACCAAGGTGCATTAGTTAAGGTCCTAAGTATTTTAGACTGGACTCGTTGAAGTATACCTAGATTACTTTTTGCAGCAGTGCCCCAAATCTCATTTCCATATTTCCAGATTGGAGCAATTATCGTTCGATAAATAAGTACTTTATTTTGCAATGATAGATTGGACTGAGGTCCAAGTAGCCAGTAGAATTTCTTAACACGATTTTTAACTTCATTTCGCTTTTTCTTTATATGCTCCTGCCAGTTTAATTTGGAGTCGATCGTAATACCCAGGTATTTCGCTTTGGTGTCAATATTCACGTCAGAATTACCAACGCTAACTGGTTCAATGGTTGTCCTTCGGTTTGTGTAGTTTACTTGTATTGTTTTGTCAGCGTTAATTTCGATGTTCCATTTTTTGAACCAGTTTAATGTCACATTTAATTCGTTTTGTAAATTCTGTTTTGCGACTTTTGTATCTTTATGAGATACCATGAGGACTGTGTCATCTGCAAATGTTGCAATCATGCTGTTTTCTGACTTCGGTTCCGGTAGATCAGCCGTGTACAATAGATACAATGTTGGTCCTAAGACACTGCCTTGGGGAATGCCTGCGTTCATAGGTTGAATGTCTGAACATGCGTCGTTATATTTAACATAGAATTTCCTGCCTTGGATGTAACTCTTAAGCATAAGGTAAAAGTCATTAGGTAGTTGTGTTTTTAATTTATGGAGTAACCCAGGGTGCCACACTTTGCTAAAAGCTTTAGCTAAGTCGAGGTATATGGACATGCACACTCTTTTTTTATTCAGGTCGTCATTAATTTTGTGAACTACTCTATGAATCTGTTGGATTGTTGAATGGTTTTTCCTAAATCCAAATTGGTGTTGGGGTATCAGATTCATGCTTGTTATAAAAGGATTTATCTGGTCAAATAATATTTTCTCGAAAATTTTTGATATTGTCGGTAGTAGGCTGATTGGTCGATATGATGTCGCTAGTGTAGCGTTTTTGTTAGGTTTCGGGATCGCTATAATTTCAGCTACTTTCCAGGTACTAGGGAAATATTTGAGACTTATAGCAGCGTTGAAAATATTTCTTAGATAAATTATTGCCTTGTCAGGCATATGCTTCATAATTGTTCCCGAAATTTGATCGTATCCAGGCGATTTATTGTTCTTTAGAGTTTTTATTAATTGTTTTATCTCCGTAAGTATGATTTTTTTAATTTGCTGCTTATTCTCGTTTGCTGCATAAGTAAGATTTATGTCGTTATTATTATTTTCAAAAGTATCTTTAAAATGTTGAGCTAAGACCGTTGCTTTTTCTGAAGAGGTTCGGGCCTATTTCTCTTTAGTTGTTTTTATTGGTGGTAAATGTATTGTGGCGCCCACCACTTTTTTCGTCGCCTTCCAAAGTGTGTAGTTTGAGGATTTTGTTGCGTCAATATTTTTGAGATAATTGCTAAGTTGTTTGTCTTTTTCCTTTTGAAGTAGGTCTCTTATATCTTTTCCCAATTTGTTTAGCTTTTTCTTGTCGTCTGGAAATCTTGTTGTCTCCCATTTCTTCCTTAGCTTTCTCTTTTGTTTTAGTTTCTTTTTTATCGTATCAGGTATGTAGTCATTTTTTACTTTAGTTGGTGGAGAGGGTGTAGATTTACTAACTGCCTTAATAGTTTTGTCGTTAAAAAAAGCTATAGCTGTCTCAATTTCATCGCCTGTTTTCAAAGATACTTTTGTGTCTAAATATGATTCCAAAAGCTCAGTAAACGCATTCCAGTCTGTACGATGATTGTAAAGTGGTGGATTTAAGTTTTTTTGCGGTGGTTGTTGGGTTCTTAGTATAATTGGCGAGCGATCAGAAGAGAGCTCAAGCCAAGATTCAATTGTCAGTACGTTTGAATTAATTGATTTCATGATAAAAAAGTCAAGTAAGTCAGGTACTTTCTTAATGTCAGAGGGCCAATAAGTGGGTTCTCCGGTACTTATATAATTACAATTACGCGCTCTGATGGCGTTAAGTAATGCTTTTCCTTTCGTGTTTGTTAATCTTGAACCCCACATCATATTTTTTGCGTTATAATCTCCTCCGGCAATAAATCTACTTCCAAGTGTTTCAAGGTAGTTAGCGTATTGTGTTGTTTTGTTTTTGTGTTTCGGAGGGCAGTAAGCAACTGATATGGTAAGCTGGCCTAGAGTGTCATTTATTTGTATCGTCGTTGCTTGCAGATGGTCCATTTGATATTCTTCCATTTTGTTAAACATAATATTTTGTCTCAGTATAATAGCTGTTCCACCGTGTGCTCTGTTGTCAGGGTGGTTGGTGCATATTATTTTGTAGCCGGGAATACTAACGTAGCTTTTGTCATTAAAATGAGTTTCTGACACCAATAGTATGTCAATGTTGCATTGGTCTATAAAAGTTTTAGTTTCAAGAATATGTTGATTTAGTCCCTTTGCATTCCATAAGGCTATTGTCATTTTACTTTGCTTGTCCATCGAATTTGGTGACCAGTAGTGTGATTATATTCATCATGTTAGTCATTTGATTGATGAGCTGGCTCATCATTTTTTTAAGTTCTTGAATATCATCATTTTGAGGGTTAGGCATACCTGTGTTATTATTTGTAGCTTGTGCTGCTACTTGTGCATAGGTTGATAATCCGATTCTAGCGGGTTCGACTGTGTTTTCTTGTTGCGGCGGCTTCAGTATCGGAGTCTGGAGTTCCTTTTTGCGTAAATCTGGAAAACGTTGCACCCTCAGTGATTTGTATACCATACATCCTTTATAATTGGCTGTGTGTTTTTCGCCACAGAGTGCGCATTTAATATTATTACTACTTTTATCGATTGAACAGTTCGCAGTTTTATGCGGGCCTGCACACTTAACACAGATTGGATTTTTTGTGTAATAGTTTCTAGTATGCCCATATTTTTGGCAGTTGAGACATTGTGGAAGAGACCTTATTTGACGTGGGGGCTCGAATTTAACCTTACAATGCAATAGATTTGTAATATTGTATATATCTTTGTTGTTACTATTTGTTTTGATTTCCAGTTAGAATAAAGGTAGAGGTTGTTTTGAGTCGCTTTTGAGGATGTTGAAAATATTTGTTACATCATGACCGTAATCAGCGAGTTCAGATTTAATGTCATTTATGTCTGTAGAATGATGCATATTGCGCAGAATTACTTTAAACCCTTTTTCTTCCTTTCGTCGGAATGTATAGTATTGAGTATTTCGTTTTTTAAGTAGTTTTATTGTTGCTGAATAATGCGTTGATTCCTTCGTTTGTATCTTTATTTCATTGTTCTTAAGTACTTTTAGTTCATAGTTATTTTGTATACATTCATTAAGAGCTTTGATAAGAGTGCCTATTACTTGGACTTTTTGTATATAGATTGGTGGTGGCTTTGGTACATATTTGGGCTTTGTTGTTATTGAATTAAGAGTTTGCGTTTCATCTTTTTCATTCTCTTCTACATCGTTCTCTTGGTCCAGTATATCAAATCTATTCTCTGACGGTGGTTTACTCAGCCAATATGTGAGCTGTTGTTGTTTTGAGGACAATTTCCTTGTTTTCTTGTTTGCATTTATTTCTGCTTTTTCTGGAGAACTGCGTAAACGCTTGGGTGTTTGGCTTTTCTTTGAGTTGTTGGGTTGCTCAGCAATAGATGTTTTTAGTGTCGTGCACATAATAGACTTTGCGTTAGTCGCTGATGATGATACCGTGGTTGTTATTGCTGAGGCTGTCGTTGTCGTGCTGGTGTTTGTTGTGAGTGTTGCGAGAGCAAGAGTAGCTGTTGTTGCGGAGGATGTTGCTGTAGTGGTGGTCTTTGTTGAAGATGTTAGTAGAGCAGCTAGAACATTTTCAGTTATAGGAGGAGTGTGGATTTGATCACTTTCTTTGTTAAGCTTATTCGCGTGCGAGAGTACGGCATTTGTTCGGACCGCAAGCGGTTGATTATTTAACAAATTGTTTACACTGTGAGAGCGCCTACGCTCGCACGGAGGAGAGCGTTGGACACTCATTTGCAAATATGCACTAGTTTAGTTATTTATGTTTTTTTTTTTGTTTTTATTTTTTTTTTGTTTTTTGGTAGTTGAATGTCACAAAGCGCAACTTAGCGAATTAGTTTGGCACTTTTGATATTTAGAGTCACTATCTCGTTAATTTATCAAATATGCGCATATTTTACCGGGATTTGGTAGCTATTTCGCAGAGCGATTTATAAACACGTCCGTTCACTTGAAACGAAAAATTTATTGAAGTGAAAACTTCTTTAGAATCGTTGGGAGTGATTTGAGAAAAACTGAAACGAAAAAAGCGACCTTCTTGGCTACGAATATTACATATAAACGTAGCGACGAACTAAATAACTTTTAGGCCAGCGCCGACAGCATGGCGCGATAGCCGAGCGGCTAGCGATGTGAGCTTCCGATCCAAAATTCTTGGTTCGAATCTCAAGAAAAAAATTTTTTTTTTTGAAATTTGCATTGTAGGACATTTCTGATTATTTATTGAAAACGGTTTTTTGGCTGTTCTATTTTTGGGTTAGATACTGAAAGTCAGTTTAAGTGAATCGGTATAAATATTTCGTACATTAATTTTTGTGAGCGTTTAATTCTCAAAAGGTTTATTAGAAAATGTATTGACACGGTAGTTTGTTGGTTGTGTATGGTTATCGCTTCTCGGCCTTATGGCTGTGTGTATTATACGCGTTACGACGCTCATAATAGTTCTTGGTTTAGATACTGAAAGTCAGTTTAAGTGAATCGGTATAAATATTTCGTACATTAATTTTTGTGAGCGTGTAATTCTCAAAAGGTTTATTAGAAAATGTATTGACAAGGTAGTTTGTTGGTTGTGTATGGTTATCGCTTCTCGGCCTTATGGCTAAGATCAAAGTGTGATATCTGTGTGTATTATACGCGTTACGACGCTCATAATAGCAACCGCGTGTGCTGTATTGCGTCCGTATTTTTATATTCGTAAATATTTTCATTTTTAAATATTTACCGCAATTATGCCGAAAAATAATGCAGAAAAGTGTCGTGAATTTCGACAGAAAAAAAACAAAAAGAAAAAAAAGAAAATAAAACTCAAAAAACCGCAAAGACTTCAACAGAACGTGTCCGTGAATTTCGTGCACGCCGAAAAACATTACGAAATGCGCAATAGTATTTCTATTGTGCATAACAATGCATCCACTGTGCAAAATAGTGAAAACGATCATCGTAAGTACTTTAATATTTTCTAATCAACAAATTTTTGTGTTTATGCTCATAGATTAAATGCATAACCTACATGCACCATGTGTATAACCTTATTTGTCATTGTCTTCAGACGATATCCAAGTGGATGTATCACATGTGCAAGGCAATGCTCCAAATGAACATGATATTGAAAATAATCATTGTAAGTACTCAAATATTTTTGCATATGTAAAACTTTACTTCTCAATTGGACCTTATTACTTAACGCATAATATAAATTGCTTTTCAGGGGACCCTCAGACAGATGTTCAACCTGAGATTCCATACTTTGTTTTACGGAAGGTTTCACTTCTATCGCGTCTAACCGTTAGACTGGTATTTTTTAATTGCACATAAAATATTTACATGGATGTGTCAAAACAAGTTATCTGTGAATATTAATAAAACGGTATTTCTTACTTTTGGAGTTTATAAAGATTCTGTACCTGGAAATATTAACATATTTATGCATAATCATGATTCTAACAGTAAATGTATCTGTATTCCAATAACACGGGTTGAAAGCACTAAATATCTTGGCATTTTAATTGACTATAAGTTAAAATGGGATTTTCACATTAATTATTTAATAAAGCGAAATAGATATTTCATCTTTGTGTTTGCCAAATTAAAATATATATTAAACAAAGAACAATTATTAACTATTTATTATGCCCTATTTGAGTCAGTCACCTTTTACGGTATCGTAGCTTGGGGAGGTGCGTACAAATCTGAACTAAATAGGATTGAATTAGTACAAAATAAAATATTAAAAAAAATATTTAAGAGTAAACAAAATTCAATATACAGATAATTCCTTAAAGATTAGCAACATTCTTTCGATAAAAAAGTTGTTCTACTTTACAGCTTTAATACAAAATTACAATAACTTAAAGAATTCTTTTCTATCAAGGATAATACCTAAATACTAGAAATAGACAAATTGAGCACATAAAATGTAAATTAAGTATTTGTTCAAAATGTTACATAAACTATAGCATTAAAATATTTAATCAGCTTCCAAAGGGGTTAAAAGCCTATAATGTAATATAATTAACGACAAAGATAAAAAAGATATAAAAATCTGGTTAACAAAAACTAATTTAAACCTATGATATTTGTTAATATCGCGTTATTTCATTGTAGGTTAGGTTAGGTTGAAGCGGTTGTCCTGTGGGACACACTCAGGCTCATAGCCCATTGTGATGCCGCGTGGGGAGCTTGTCCCTATCTCTCCTAAAACCAGTGTGTCTTTTTCAAAAATTTTAAAATATCTCTGCTTTCTATCGTACTGAGGTCTTCTAGCTCATTGAAGAATTGTCTACCCAGAATAGTAAACCTGCGTCTGGATAGAGCAAGGCAATGGCACAGTAGGTGCGAGATTGTCTCTTCCTCGTCCTCATCTGCCTATTAGGCAGTGCCCCGTTATGACTGAGATCAATGTGCTAAGACTGTGTTTATTTTGGCTTGGCAGAGATTCTGTGCGTTTAGCATATAGAGTCGGCCAAAGTTGACGGGCGATTTTGCAGGTTGCTTCATTTCGCCATCTTTCGTTTGCTTTCTTTACAATTTCTTCTAGGATGTGTAGCTTACATGTTTATAAGGGTATCCCTATGTCATTATCTATGTGCTCGTCAGACAATTTAGTGCCGAGTCTTGCTAGTTCATCGGCTCTACAGTTACCCTCAATGTCACGATGGCCAGGAACCCATGTTACCTTTAGGTGAAATGACTCAGCCATCTCGTTAAGAGATGTGCGGCATTTCATGGCTACCTTGGAGGTTGTTGACTGTTTTGTGAGTGATTTTATCGCCACTTGGCTATCAGTGAAAATGTAGATATCATTTACGGATATCGCATCACACTGTATCATTGTCGCGGCTTTTATTATTGCCATTAGTTCAGCCTGAAAGACACTACAGTAGTCGGGGAGCCGAAAACTGAAGGAGATCCCCAGATGTTCAGAATATACACCTCCGCCCACCCTGCCCTCGAGCTTTGAGCCATCTGTGTAAACATGGATGGACTCGCCCTGTCTCACGTCGTCCCGTTCCCACTCTTCCCTTGAGGGTAGGAGGGTCGTAAACGATGTAATGACAAGTATAGACGGGAGTGCATAGTCCACCAGTCTGGGAAGCCCCAAAGTGCCAGCCAGGATTTTACCGTGACCATAATCCGTGTTTGACCACTTGTTTAGAGTGTTCAGCCTTATTGCCGCACTGCGTGCGTTATATATTGCCTGCAGATCTACCGGAAGGAGGTTTAGTGTCGCATATAATGCTTTCGATGGTGTGGTTGACATGGCGCCGGTTATCAGAACAGATGTTAATCTTTGCACCTTGTCAAGTTTCTTGATGTTCACACCCTTCTGAAGGGCATCCCACCATATTACTATACCGTAGTAGAGAATTGGCCTAACCACTGCTGTGTAGAGCCAATGTATCATTCTGGGTTCCAATCCCCATTTCTTCCCAATAAGCCTTCCGCAGGAGTACATTGCGGTCATAGCTTTTCGTGCTCTGTCTGCGACTGTGAGCCCCCAATTTAGCTTCCTATCTAGTATAAGTCCCAGATATTTTGCCCTTTCTATTACTCTAAGTGGTTTCCCTCCTAGGAATATTTGTTGAAGAGTAGGTGTTTTGTGTTTCCTACTAAAAAGTATCAGATCCGTTTTTTCCGGATTTACCTCTAGTCCTCGACTTTTACACCAAAGTGATAGTCTGTTGAGAGATCTTTGTTGGAGGTCACATAATGTTGGAAGGTGTTTCCCCGAGATTGCTATTACAATATCATCGGCATATGATATTATTTTACCTCCAATTTTTTCCAGTTCTTGTAGAAGATTGTTGACAGTTAGGTTCCACAGAAGTGGAGAAATTACCCCACCTTGGGGTGTACCCCTGATCGGAAATTTTTTAACAAATGTGTCACCCAAATTTGCGTTTATCGTTCGCCCAGTTAGCATTCGTTCTATAAACGAGACTATTGCATTGCTTACTCCCATTTCCGTTAGCGAAGTGGTAATTGCTTCCGGATATATGTTATTGAAAGCACCCTCGATGTCTAGAAAGGCAGCGAGGGTAAATTCTTTGTAGTGAAGTGATTTCTCGACTGTGTGAACTAGCTCATGGAGCGCTGTTTCCACTGATTTGCCTTTGCTGTATGCATGTTGGGAAGGTGATAATTTGTCGCTAATCCTTCCTTTGATATGCACATCTAGCAACCGCTCTAAAGATTTTAACAAAAAGGATGATAGGCTAATTGGCCTGAAGTCCTTCGGTTTCGTATGTGTGGTTTTCCCTCCTTTGGGAATGAATACCACTTTTACTTCTGCCCATTTCTTGGGGATATAGTTAAGACGTATCGCTGCCTCAAAAATTAAGGCGAGTGTAGGTGCAATCATATCTATTGTGTGTTGCAAATCAGCGGGAATGATTCCATCAGGTCCCGGTAATTTGTAAGGTTTGAAGCTGCCAATGGCAAATTTTATGTTGTCCTCCGTTATGAAATCTGTTGGGGGATTCTCGTAGTGAACTATAGGGTGGGTTCTACTGTCTTCGTTACAGAGACAACCTGGAAAGTGCGTCTGCATTAGTAATTCTAGTGTTTCTTCACTGCTGGTTGTCCAGTTGCCATTCTCTTTTATGAGGTAGCTAGGGTTACTGGGACTTGTTGATACTACTTTCCGGAGTCTACTGGTCTCCGAAACGCTTTCTATCTTTTGACAGAAGTCTCTCCAAGACGTCGTTTTTGCTGCCCTTATGGCATACTTAAATCTACGCTGGCATTCCTTGTATCTGTCCCACGAGTTGGTTCTTCTCGCTTCGTTATACATAGTTCTGCATTCCCTTCTGAGGTTTGCTATATCAGTGGACCACCATGGAGGTTTCGGTTTTCCTCTTCTTGTTCTCTGAGGAGATGCTGCTTTCGCAGCTTGTTGAAATGCTGAAGTCAGCTCATCAACCACTGAGTCGAGCTGTGGCTCGGAGTTAATTGTGTATGTCGCTGCTGGGAGATTGCTGGATAACGTGGTTTCAAGCATCCCCCAGTTTGTGAGTCTGCGGTTTGTAACCGGCTTCAACTGTTTAGTTGGCAATGAAATGGTGTACGTTAAGTACCTATGATGTGAGAAGGAGTTGTCTGTAGACACTCTCCAATCCTTTAAAATTTGGGACCCTCGTTCATTGACACACGTGATGTCTAGAACTTCACTTCTCGTGGTTGTTACAAAAGTGGGGGTATCACCTATGTTACTAATATAAAGATTGTTACACATAATGAATTCAAAGATGTACTCACCACGTGCGTTTGTGTCTGAACTGCTCCAGACATGATGATGTGCATTAGCATCTGTTTCCAATATGAATGGGGTGCCACATCTCGATGCTTCGTGAACTGGGTCTCTTATGAGCTGTGATGGAGGTGGTTGCTCCATGTCGTGTGCCATATAAGATGAGGCAAGCCATATCGTCCTTCCGCCGGACTCCACTGCCGTGATTACGTTATCCGCATCGCTAAATTGTATTAGTAAATATACATTAATACATTTCTATGCTAGTATGCACGACCTGGGTTTACCTTTGTCAGTGACATAAACCAATTTGCACTCTCTGCTGCTCAAACCGCAAACCCGATCTTTTACGACCCATGGTTCTTGGATGAGCACGATATCCTCTTCTCTTTCTGCGAGACGGAGGATGAGTGCGGCTGAGGCCGCCTTACTGTGGTGAAGATTGATTTGTACAATCTTCACCATCGCTATTGTAAGTTATTGAAGGGCAGCCAACCACGGTTTGGTATGCGTTCTCTTCATCGGATATAGGGGAGAGACTCCTCATCCTCATTGTAAAAAATAAAAAACTTTATTTTGTGTTCTTCATAGAACCGCTAGATATAAGTAAGTATGTTGTAACATAAAGTTAAATGTATGTTTCGTATGTTACATATAAAACTTATTTTGTTAAATGTCATATTTAGTTTGTAAGATTGTTATATTATTATAAATGCTACTAGCCTACGAACAGACTTTTAATAGTCTCTGTAGGACTTACAGTTTATTGTAAATTATAATGTATTATTATACTAGCAATAAATAAATTCAAATTCAAAATTAATCGAGGTTGCATCAGTTGAGGATGATTTAGTTGAGGATGCGTCAGTTCGGGCTGCATAAGTTGAGCATGGTTTAGTTGAGTGCTTTTTTTTGTTTTGAATTTGAGTTTTGATTCCGATTTTAGGGTTGCGAACGATATTGAAAGGTTTCACAAAACTATCGCGGAAAAGTTTAGAATTTTATATAAATTAGAAAAAGGTTTATCAATTAAACACTTAATACAGAAAGCCATACGAAATTACAATGATAGATTCCATTCAACAATAAAATGTACACCAAACGCAGTACATGACAATAAAATAGATCCGGAAATAATGAAAAGCAATTCAGAAGCAAAGAAGCATAAAATTATAAGCAATCTAAATAAAACCAGGGAAGACTATAAAGAAGAAAGAACAGAAGGATTCATAAAGAACTATAAAGCGGTTAGGCATAAAGAACAACCAAAGTATAGAAAACATTCATCCTAACAACATTAAAAGACCATTAAAATTTGCAAATACTAACTATGATATTAGTGCTGACATGGATAGGACATAGTGACACCACGATAATTTTAACGGAACTAACGGACCAAACAGGATTAGTTGACATACAAATAAGAGACCAAGACATAGTTAAGGACAGTGATAGAGTACTCCATATAATTGACGTTAAACAAATAGAAGATATTATTAATGAAATGACAGAAAATATTATTCAAGTAAAGACAATTAACAAAAATGTATTACAAACAGAATTATTAGAAGCGAGAAATAAGTTAATGACATTAATACCAATAGAAAAAAGACATAAGAGAGGACTTGTAAGCGCAATAGGTACTGTAGCAAAATGTACATTTGGCACAATGGACGATGACGACAGACAGACCATTCAAAAACATTTAACACAAACGGGCGAAATGTTGAATCAACAAATACACATAAATGAACATTTTAATTTGGCAATGAAACAAATAAGAAATATTGTACAAGATGATAGGAAAGAAATTGAAAAAGGACTTAATAGTATAAATAAATTCATAGACGAAGAAAATCAACAACATATGTACTTACAACAGATGACAAAAATTCAGTTAATAAAAAGTAAAATAGAACAAATCCAAGACAATGTAGTCACACCCAAATATGGTCTAGTTCACCCAAATATTCTAACAAATCAGGAAATTACCAATTATAACATTGATTTCAATAAATTAAAATATTTACAGCTAGGACATAGCAACTTTTAATAATACCTATTTAATATTAAGCATTAAAATTCCAAAATCATTCATGCAAATAAAAATAAGAAAAATTGTACCACTACCAAATAAGAATCAAAAAGAAATAGAAGCAGAAATAGAGGAAGTTTTTACTTATAAAGATAAAATTATGAAATTCGAAGAAAATAAACATTTCAGACAACTAAAACCCAGCACTCATTGTATAATAACGAAAAATTGTAAATTAATATCAAGTAAAGAATTAGAAATTATAACACTAGACGAAAAAACAGTCCTAGTTAAAAATGCATTCAATTTATTTGTAAACAACACATGTAACATAAATGACACTGTTTTGAACGGAAATTACGCAATCCAATTTAACAATTGTTCAATAAAAATTAATGATTATTATTACTCTAATTGGATTGAAAGATTCGAAGGAAATATTATGACATTGCAATATGACAATATAAAGAATTTTACAGAAAAACTTACATTCGAACAAATAGATGAAGAGAATAAAATAAATTTCAAAAATATATCTAATTTGAAAATTCATAACAAAATCATATACGGGTGTAACTTATTTCTAATTTTAACAATAATATTAATAATTGTCATTAGGAGAACAAAACTAGAATATATTAAAATAAATCTAAATAAAAGAATTCAGGAGAATTCTAATCTAAAGGGGGGAGAAGTTACATATACAAACAGTTACATTGATTTCAAAGCCAATGTACCTGATAAATTCGAAGAATTTTTAAATACAATTGACAATAGCAGTAACCAAATATCAATTTCCGGCACATGTCGCAATTCATAAACTTTCCAGAGAATAAGCAATATTTTATTAAAACATAATCAGCAATTTTTAGCAAGTAAGCAAATATGTACACATATGAACCTTAAGTGAAATAATGAAATCTGGATAGGTTGCACTTCCGCTCCCATACCGTAAATGCAATACTAAATAATATTAAAAAATTAATTTATTATGTTTCAAAAATTAACTTAAAGAAAATAATAAATTTTAACAAATAATGTCAAATTCGTATTTATTGCATTTCCGTTCTCTTCTTAATTGGCGCTATAACCGCTTACGCGATTTTGGCCGAGTTTAACAAAGCGCGCCAGTCGTTTCTTTCTCGTGCTAACCGGCGCCAGTTGGACATACCAAGTGAAGCCAAGTCCTTCTCCACCTGAGCTTTCAAACGCAGAGGAGGCCTTTCTCTGCTACCACCAGCTGGTACCGTATCGAATACTTACAAAGCCGGAGCGTTTGTATCCATTCGGACGACATGACCCAGCCAACGTAGCCGCTGGATCTTTATTCGCTGCGCTCTGTCTATGTCGTCGTAAAGCTCATACAGCTCATCGTTCCATCGTCTGCGATATTCGCTGTTGCCAACGTGCAAAGGTCCAAAAATCTTACGCAGAATCTTTCTCTCGAACACTCCAAGCGTCGCTTCATCGGATGTTGTCATCGTCCAAGCTTCTGCGCCATACGCTAGGACGGGCATGATGAGAGTCTTGTATAGTGTTAGTTTTGTTCGTCGAGAGAGGACTTTACTGCTCAGTTGCCTACTTAGTCCAAAGTAGCACTTGTTGGCAAGAGAGATTCTACGTTGGATTTCAAGGCTGACATTGTTATCGGTGTTAATGCTGGTTCCTAAATAGATGAAGTCTTTTACAACCTCGAAATTATAACTGTCTACAGTGACGTGGGTGCCGATACGCGAGTGCGCCGACTGTTTGTTTGAAGACAGGAGGTGCTTCGTTTTGTCCTCGTTCACCATCAGACCCATTCGCTTTGCCTCTTTATCCAGTTTGGAGAAGGCAGAACTAACAGCGCGGTTGTTAAGGCCGATGATGTCAATATCATCGGCATACGCCAGCAATTGTACGCTCTTATAAAAAATTGTGCCTGAGCGATTAAGTTCTGCGGCTCGTACGATGCTCTCCAACATCAGGTTAAAGAAGTCACACGACAGCGAGTCACCCTGTCTGAAACCTCGTTTGGTATCAAACGGCTCGGAGAGGTCCTTCCCAATTCTGACGGCGCCGCTGGTGTTGAGCAACGTCATCTTACATAGCCGTATTAGTTTTGCGGGGATACCAAATTCAGACATCGCGGCATACAGGTAACTCCTTTCCGTACTGTCGAATGCAGCTTTGAAGTCGACGAAAAGATGGTGTGTGTCGATTCTCCTTTCATGTGTCTTTTCCAAGATTTGGCGTATTGAGAATATTTGGTCGATGGTAGACTTTCCAGGTCTGAAGCCACACTGATAAGGTCCAATCAGTTGGTTGACGGAGGGCTTCAGCCTTTCACACAATACGCTCGCTAGAACCTTATAGGCGATATTTAGAAGACTAATCCCGCGGTAATGGGCACAAATTGCAGGATCGCCCTTCTTATGGATTGGGCAGAGCACACTTAAATTCCAATCGGCAGGCATGCTTTCATCCGACCATATTTTGCATAGAAGCTGATGCATGCACCTTACCAGCTCCTCGCCGCCATGTTTGAATAGCTCACCCGGCAGTCCGTCGGTGCCCGCGGCTTTGTTGTTCTTTAGCCGCGTTATCGCTATTCTCACTTCGTCATGATCGGGTAGCGGAACGACAATTCCGTCGTCAACGATTGGGGTATCGGGATCTTCACTTTCTCGGTGACATGCGCAGCTGTCACTGTTTAATAGGTTCGAGAAGTGTTCCCTCCATAATTTAAGATTGCTCTATACGTCAGTCACCAGTTCGCCGTTTTTGTTCTTACAGGAAAACGCCCCGGTCTTAAAACCTTCTGTAAGCCGCCGAACTTTCTGGTAGAATTTTCGGGCGTTGTTCCTGTTGGCCAGCATCTCAAGCTCTTCGCAAGTTAACACCGGCTACGTGTTTATCCACGAAGCCTTGCAAATTCCAGAAGAAGCTATCATTTGTTTTTCCAACTAAATTGAAATCAACAACAAGCACAGCTATCCGAAGATTACGATAGTTAACACCGGCTACGTGTTCATCCACAAAAGCTTGCAAATTCCAGAAGAAACTATCATTTGTTTTTCCAACTAAATTTAAAGTAATATGAAACTGCACCTGCTTTTGAGCTGCTACAATAACAAGATGTACTACGTCAATATCAAGGGCAGCTACCCACACACTATTCCCACAAGAAATGCTGACGATAAGTCTGCTACCATACAAAACATTTAAACAAACAAAACAACAACTTGAATTGCATCAAATAACTGTGGCAATAGCGGATGCGCTGGCAGAGACAATGACGGCAGCGCAGCAACAGAGCAGGGTAGAATAAACATTATAATTGTCTTCATAATAACTAATTTAAAATTGTAAAATCACCCGGCAGACTGGCAACGTAAAGGATCACAACTCGGCAACTCCTAATAATAGGAGGAATAAAAATTAATTGAAACTTTATAAAAGTTTTTTATTTAACCAATATCGGTAAACTAAGTGTTCATAAAAACACAATATCGGTAAACTGGCGCCCAACGTGGGGCCACGCGTAAAAAAATCCTTATAAAAGTATTAGAAGTTTTTTTTTAAAAAAACCGTAGTCGTGGCCGAATTTCGATACCTGCACGCGTAAAAAATCCTTATAAAAGGATTAGAAGTTTTAAAAAAAAAAAACGTAGTCGTGGCCGAATTTCGATACCTACAAGGTCCGGGTAGAAAAAACGTTGCAGTCATAAGCCGGGAAGTCAAAATTTCAAATTTAATATAATATAAAAAAAGGGGTCGTCTACCAAAGGCGATAACAAGTTCTCATAGAGAATTAATAACAATTAATTAAGGCTTTGCACGTCACGCAGCGACGTTGCCAGCGTTGGACCACAAAGCAGTGAAGCAGTTTAGAAAAGCGTTGGACTAGAAAGCAGTGAAGCAGTTTAGAAAAGCGTTGGACCAGAAAGCAGTGAAGCAGTTTAAAAAAACTAATAAGATGATAATTTTAAAAATGTAAGTAGAGTGTTTAGTGAAAAGCGGTGTTATTTTTTTTGAGTTATAAATCAGTGCTTGTAATTAAAAAAAAAAGTGTTAACCAGACAAAGCAAGTTGTGCTCATTTACTTTATAAAAAAAGGGGGCCACTACCGTCTGTTGAAATCCTTGCTAGGGACATAATCGGAGTTTTTCTGCTTTTTCTCTTAAACAATTTTTTTTGTTTTTTTTTGTTTGTGTTAGTGAGTGATTGACTATGGATGCAGCCACTCTACAGACTTTAATGGCAGCGGCCATAAGGACTGCTACCGAACAAACTAAAAGGGAATTTCAGGAGACCATTAACAGACTTACTAACAGACTTGCGACCCTGGAAACCACCCCTACTACAGTAATAGAATATGCACCAGTGACAATTACGGGAAACGTTTTGTGTGATGAATCACTTGATGTCATAAAATCACTTCCTGAATTTAACGGGACACAATCCCGATATGTGTCATGGAGGAATGCTGCTCAGGCTGCGTACAAATTATATGAAGCCTACGATGGTAGTTCGCGTCATTATCAGGCAGTGGCTATAATCAGAAATAAAGTTACTGGGGCAGCCGATACTGTCCTGGCATCCTTTAACACGGTTTTGAACTTTAGGGCGATTATCGCCAGATTAGATTTCACCTACTCTGACAAGAGACCTGTTCACATGATCGAACAGGAAATGTCAACCTTGCGTCAAGGTGGCAAAAATATTTTACAGTTTTACGACGAAGTAGAACGAAAACTGACCCTGCTTGTTAACAAGACCGTAATGACTTATAACGGAAACGCTGAACTGATCAGCACTTTGAATCAGAAATATCGCCAGGATGCATTGCGTGTGGTCATTTCGGGGCTTAACAGACCTCTATGTGACATTCTATTTTCCTCGAGGCCTGCGGACATGCCCACACCACTCGCTCTCGCACCCAGTCCTTCTTCAATAGGAATGAACGGTTGTCAGGGGCTTTCCAGCGAACAGCCCAGCATAATACCCAAAATTATCCTCAATATCGCAAAATCGAGACAGGGCGTCAGGATGTGGTACCGATGGAAGTTGATCCAACTTTGTCACACCATAGACAGAACAACCCACCACCTCGTCAAACAATTCAATCCAGAAATGCCACGGGTAGTCTTCCTCAAAGGAATCCTTTCAACTCACACCGGAACCAGGGGCCACTAAATGATAGAGAGGCGGCTCAGAAAAGGAGGATCGAAAGCGATAGAAGGACTTTCCCTAAACAACAGCGCATAAATCATCTGGGAGCGCCGGAATATGTGGACGAGGAACAGGGATATGATGAGGATTTTCATGATAGCCAAAACGTAAATGACAGTGATAAATTACAGTTCGACGACCAATACTTAGACCAACCAACGGACGAAATCAATTTTTTAGGACCGGGTCCCTCCTGCCTTACGTCAGCAGATCGTTTGGAGGAAGGGAACTAAAGTTTTTAATAGATACTGGGGCCGCGAAGAATTATGTTAGGAATTTTGACTTTCTTAAGGGCATTAAAAGAACGGAGAAGCCCTTCCTTGTCAGCTCCATACATGGAGCCGATAAAATTGAACAGAAGTGCACCATACATTTCTTTGAAAAAAATGCGCAGTTTTACATTCTGCCATCCCTGCAGATCTTTGATGGCATTATAGGGTTTGATTTTCTCAAGGACATAGGCGCAGATTTGGACATGAAAAACGGGGTTATCCACTACAATGGAGTAAAAGAGACCCTCAACCATTTCCCTTGTCGCGACGTGAATACTATACTGTCCGCTCGTAATCGTGAAGATCGAATCTCAACATTAATAAAGGAATGTTCAGGGGCATTTGCTGACCCAAATGAATCACTTCCCTATAATACAAGGATAGTAGGGACTATAAGAACAACTAATGACGACCCAGTCTATTCCAAGGCGTACCCATACCCGATGGCCTCAGCGGATTTTGTCAACAAGGAAATCTCTGATCTCCTGTGTGATGGTATAATAAGACCTTCACGGTCACCCTATAATAATCCACTATGGGTCGTTGGAAAGAAGGGTATTACTGAATCGGGGGAAAGAAAGATGCGTCTAGTTGTTGACTTTAGAAAATTGAATGAAAAAACGGTTAGTGACAGGTATCCAATTCCCGACACTTCAGTCATTTTGGCTAATTTGGGAAGGTCATCCTTGTTTACCACTCTTGACCTTAAATCTGGTTTTCACCAGATAAAACTAGCCGAACGGGATAGAGAAAAGACAGCTTTCTCTATTAATAACGGAGAGTATGAGTTTTGCAGACTTCCGTTTGGCCTTAAAAACGCACCCAGCATCTTTCAGCAGGCAATTGACGACGTTCTGCGCGAAGAGATTGGCAAATGTTGCCACGTTTACGTCGATGACGTCATTATCTTCTCTAAAGACGAGGATCAGCATGTTATGGATATAAAACGTATCCTTGGAAGGCTTTATGAGGCAAACATGCGAGTTTCACTTGAAAAATCCAAGTTCATGAAGAGTGAGGTAGAGTTTCTCGGATTCGTCGTTTCCAGTGAGGGAATAAGAACTTGTGTGGACAAGGTGCAAGATATTGTCAAGTAAAACACTCCGAGCCTTGAGGTCATTCCTCGGACTCTCTGGTTACTATCGACGGTTTGTTAAAGATTATGAGTTAATCGCTAAGCCACTAACCAGGTATCTTCGCGGAGAAAATGGAAATGTTAGTGCCAATCGCTCTAAGAACATTTTTATTCAGTTAGACGAGGATGCTTTGAGAGCTTTTGAGAAAATTAAGAAAGTTCTCGCCTCGGAAGATGTTCTCTTACTGTACCCTGATTTCGAGAAACAATTTGACTTGACAACAGATGCATCCTCGCATGCGTTGGGTGCAGTTTTGTCACAAGGGGGTCGACCTATAACAATGATCTCCCAAACTCTTTCTGCCACTGAAGAGAATTACGCTACGAATGAGCGTGAACTATTGGCAATAGTGTGGTCTCTTCAAAAATTGAGAAATTATCTTTATGGTGTTAAACAGCTTAACATCTGCACAGATCATCAGCCTCTTACGTTTGCCATATCGGACAGAAATCCAAACGCTAAACTAAAGCGTTGGCGAGCATTTGTGGAGGAGTTTTCCCCAAAAATTTTTTATAAGCCAGGGAAGGATAATGTCGTAGCAGATGCGCTATCACGTCAGCATATTAATGGACTGGAGGATTCAGGCTCTTCTACGGGTGCCACGGTGCATAGTGAAGAGTCACTCACTCAAACTATTCGTACGATACAAAATCCTATAAATTGCTTTAAAAGCCAAATAATTATTGAAGAGGGTAATTCACCCTCCAGGACTTCAAAAATTATTTTTAGGACGCAGATGCGACACCACATAGTTTATAACGACAGAAACGAATTGTTGAAGATAATGGGGGACTGTATTAGTCCTAGTGCTGTGAACGGGCTACTGTGTGATTACCCGGTGCTGGCACAGATTCAGGACGAGATTTTGACAAGGTTTCCATCTGTAAAATTCCGTCACACAATGAGACAGGTAATAGATGTAACTAACGAGGACGATCAGAGAGAGATTCTGGAAACGGAACATAATAGAGCCCATCGTTCTTTAAAAGAGAACATGCAACAGATCCTGAAAGAGTATTACTTCCCAAAGATACAGTCGAGATTAAAAGAACTAATACTTAACTGTAAAATCTGCCGAGAAGCTAAATACCAGCGCCACCGCCCAAATCCAACCGTAGGTAAAACACCTATACCGCAATATCCTGGGGAGATTCTCCACCTTGATATTTATTCGACAGATAAAAAACATTTCCTGACGTGCGTTGACAAGTTCTCGAAGTTTGCGATAGTTTCGCCAATTGCTTCTTGGTCAATAGCTGATATAAAAGAACCAATTATACAAATTCTAAACTTTTTCAAAGATACTAAGACCATAGTTTGCGACAATGAAAAATCTTTTAATTCGCAAACGATAAAGTCGTTGTTGAGGGACCATTTTTCGGTAACATTGTTTACAACACCTCCGCACCATAGTACCACTAATGGGCAAGTCGAGAGGTTTCATAGCACACTAACAGAGATTGCAAGGTGCACTAAACTGACTCAGGGACTGAACTATACTGTGGATTTACTGTGTTACTCGCTGCATCGAAGTATAACAGGTCGGTTCACTCAGTTATAGGACACAGGCCTATTGATGTGATCCACTCTATTCCGCAACAATTGCGGGAGAATATTATCAATAGAATCACAAGGGCGCAGGCACTTGAGTTGGAACGGTTGAATAGATGTAGGAACTTAAAGACATATCAACCTGGGGACAAGGTGTTTGTAAAGACAAACAAAAGAATTGGGAATAAGTTGACAAAATTGTACTTGGAAAATACTGTTGAGCGGGACTTGGGAACTACGGTCATGATAAATGGGAGAAGAGTTCACAAGGCAAACTTGAGGTAACGCAGTTTTTTCTTCTTCGTTTTTTTCCCCAGATGCTTGCTTTTGGTGGTTGTTGCTTGGAGCCAGGCAAAACTGTTTAATTATACCAACTCACATTTTGTGTTGATTTCTACGGGGAAAGTTGCTGTTCATGACCAATACGAAATTTTGATACATAGGACTAACTTGACAAACTATGAAGCCATAGCATCGGACACGGAGGGACTGGTTGCACAATATCCAATATCTCCTGCGAAGAAGTTACTTCAGGCGGATGCCGATCAGATTCTAGCTTTGCTGGAAACTCTTAAGACCCATCATCGACACTCGCGTGGAATTAACATTCTGGGGACTGTACTGAAATACATCGCCGGAACGCCCGACTTTGACGATTTTAATGAGGTAGCGACTAAAGAACGTGAACTTATAGAGGCTAACGAACAACAGATTATAGTTAACACTCAGTTGCAAACGAGAATAAATAATCTGACACGAGCGATGAATGATTTGTTGAAAACAACGAAAGAAACAGTGGTGGATACAGGTCATTTGTTTGGGTTGTCTACAGCAAGAAACAGGGTGGTACTGGCAGACCTAACAAACATTGTTCAGTCGGTAACATTGGGAAGGCACAACATAATTAACCCTATTATTTTAGATAATGAAGACATAAAAACACTGCTATTCACCGAACGCTTTACTAATGTTACTACAAGCGATATTTTGGTAGCTTCCAAGCTTAAAATATTACAAGATAGCGATAATATTTTCTTTATAATTAAATATCCCAAGATTTGTAAAATTTGTAAACAAGTAAGGCTTTTGCCCGTAGTTCATGATAGAAAGATAGTTCAGTTAGAAACACAAATAGCACCACACTGCGACTCCGAATACCAACCTCTAACAGGCTGCAAAAATACAACAAACCTTACATTCTGCCAGCCACTTGCTTCGGCCTCATGCGTAGAACAACTGTTAAACCATAATTCAGCACACTGTAAAACAACGTCAGCAGACCACATCGCCGCTGTCGAGGAAATTGATGATGGGTTGATAGTGGTGAATGATCAGTTGGTGGAAGTCACTGAGGGAACAGGTTCTGGAGTTACCGTAAGGGGCACTTTTTTGATAACGTTTGAAGGAAATGTCACCATAAATGACACAAATTTTGTTAATTGGAAAAAAGTCGTATCATCGCGCCCCGAAGCCCCTCCCGCTACAACGATAATGTTCACGGATCATACAAGGACATTATCTTTGCCATATCTTGAAGAAATTCATGCTAGAAACCTAAAACACATTACATCATTGCAACAAGAAATTACAACAAAGCACTTGATATCAATCACTTCATTGGGTGTGGTAGCAACTGTCATTCTGATTATATTGATGATTTACCTTTGGTCCAAAAGACAGCGGAAACTGGCTATTATTGAGGTGATAAGAAACACAGATACTTCCACCCCGTCCGACATGTAATTGGCACCCGAGGACGGCCGCTCTTAAAAGGGGGAGTAGTTAACACCGGCTACGTGTTTATCCACGAAGCCTTGCAAATTCCAGAAGAAGCTATCATTTGTTTTTCCAACTAAATTGAAATCAACAACAAGCACAGCTATCCGAAGATTACGATAGTTAACACCGGCTACGTGTTCATCCACAAAAGCTTGCAAATTCCAGAAGAAGCTATCATTTGTTTTTCCAACTAAATTTAAAGTAATATGAAACTGCACCTGCTTTTGAGCTGCTACAATAACAAGATGTGCTACGTCAATATCAAGGGCAGCTACCCACACACTATTCCCACAAGAAATGCTGACGATAAGTCTGCTACCATACAAAACATTTAAACAAACAAAACAAAAAGTTGAATTGCATCAAATAACTGTGGCAATAGCGGATGCGCTGGCAGAGGCAATGACGGCAGCGCAGCAACAGAGCAGGGTAGAATAAACATTATAATTGTCTTCATAATAACTAATTTAAAATTGTAAAATCACTTTCCCGGCAGACTGGCAACGTGAAAGATCACAACTCGGCAACTCCTATTAATAGGAGGAATAAAAATTAATAGAAACTTTATAAAAGTTTTTTATTTAACCAATATCGGTAAACTAAGTGTTCATAAGAACACAATATCGGTAAACTCGCACTCACGTATTTCGGCCTCTCGTTTCTTCTTTCGGATAATACGTCTCTCTTCCTCTTTCAGCTCTCTGTAGCGATCCCACATGGCTCGCGTTGCGCCCGATCGCAGCGTGGCTCTATAGGCGGCATCCTTTCTTTCTGCGGCAGCATGACATTCCTCGTCGTACCAATTGTTTTTTCGGGTTCGCCGGAATCCGATTTCTTCTTCGGCGGCGGTACGTAGAGAACGAGAAATGTTGCTCCATTGTTCGTGGATGCCGGTTTGTTGGGCAGTACTCTCTGAGAGCAGGAGTGAGAGTCGAGTGGCGAATCTTCTGGCTGTCTGTTGTGATTGCAGCTTTTCGATGTCGAACATTCTTTGCGTAGGTAGATGCACGTTTTTTGTTGCACAGAGGCGTGTGCGCAGTTTGGCTGCAACAAGGTAGTGATCCGAGTCGATGTTGGGTCCTCGGATCGTACGTACATCTAATACACTAGAAGCGTGTCTTCCATCTATCACAACATGATCGATCTGGTTTCGTGTTTTTCGATCAGGAGACAGCCAGGTGGCTTGGTGAATCTTCTTATGCTGGAATCTGGTGCTGCAGACTACCATGTTTCGGACCCCGACGAAGTCGATCAGCTTCTGTCCGTTACCGGATGTTTCGTTGTGCAGGCTGAATTTTCCGACTGTGGGACCAAAAATTCCCTCCTTGCCCACCCTGGCGTTGAAGTCGCCAAGCACGATTTTTATGTCGTGGCGGGGGCAGCGCTCATAGGAACGTTCCAAGCGCTCGTAGAAAGAATCTTTGGTCGCATCGTCCTTCTCTTCCGTCGGGGCGTGGGCGCAAATTAGCGATATGTTAAAAAAACGGGCTCTGATGCGGATTGTTGCGAGACGCTCGTCCACCGGAGTGAACGACAGTACTTGGCGACGAAGTCTCTCTCCCACAACAAATCCGACACCGAATTTGCGCTCCTTTACATGGCAGCTGTAGTAGGCATCGCAAGGTTCTATGGTTTTCTTTCCTTGCCTCGTCCATCGTATCTCTTAGATGGCAGTGATGTCAGCCTTTACTCACACGAGGACATCAACCAGCCGGGCAGAGGCACCTTCCCCATTAAGGGACCGGACATTCCAGGTGCATGCCCTCAAATCATAGTCCTTAGTTCGTTTGCAGGGGTCGTCATCAGTATAGGGAGGTCTCATCCGAGGCTTTTTTAAAGTTTTCATTGGATTTTTGGGGGATTTTTAAGTGGCGGGTCCCAAACCCAACGCACAACCAGCTATCCTGGAATGTTTGCCTTCTCACGTAAGCTCACTCCCGAACGGGTGTTCGGAGGCTACCCAGAGGATACGTGGGCTAATCCCGGCCGTTGTGAGCTGCTTGAACCATATGCAGAAGAATCGTCCTGGCCATTCCCAAGTGAATGGCGATCAGTAACTTTCCCCACTTGCGTGGACTTCTACACATGGAACCATCCATTCCGTTCCCATTACGAAAATGCAATGTTGAATTACTCTATAAAAACACAAATGTAAATAGTTTTAAGTCATTCTTGTTCCTCCCGTTCATCGGAGTAGTTGTTGAAATAAATAAATAAATGAAATAAACGGAAACAAATTTAGTTTTTTTTAACGCCAGTTAACGGCTAAAAACGTAAATCGCGCGGATTCCTTTTTAGCATTTTTAGCGAATCGTGTGCGAACAACCGCATACATATGTATTGTAGATAAACCGTATTTTCCTGAAGGGTAAGGAGTAGGCGGCCACAGCGAATGGTTGTTGTTCTTTACATGCCCTGTGTCAAGTGTGCGCAGAAGCTTGTGTTCTGGGTTTGTTAGAATGTGAGTATGCGCGTTAGGCTTCCTGGATGGATATTAGAATATTTTCTCATCAATATGTGTATGTAAGTAGTTCAGATTTGACTGAAGAGATACATACATATATGAATGCATATTCATATGCATTGCCTTTATGGCTGTTTTACATATAAATCAATTCAAAAGAAGTATGAATAATTTTATATAGAAAATAAATTTATAAAAAACAGGTATTAGAAAAGCTGAATACACTATTTTAAATCAATTCTAATTAAACCAAATATAAAAAATGAAATAAAAATATCGAACAAAGAAAAATACCTAAGGGACTGGAACCTGAGTCAAATATGGGACGATGTACTGCATACACGACACGTCTTTCACGATTGCGCTAAACCACAATTACTAATGAACTTTTCTAAATCACTCATTTATTCGATTCGCAGTTTTATATGCACATATTCTGCGTTAGTTGAAAGTTTGTATGCGTAATTATATGCATATGTATGTGTGTATGCGCGTTTGGCTTTCTGGACGGATATTAGAATGATATTTTCTCATCAATATAATTTGGATTTGATGAAAGAGATTCAAGACATATGTACATATTTTCTGTTTTGATTGATTTATATAAAAATCAGGTCATATCCAGTATGAACTATTTTATACCGAAAAGAAATTTCCATTTATGAAATACAAAAAAACAGTATTTTAAAGAAATTTTGATTAGAATAAACTCAAAAATTTTACCAAACTTTCCTGGTTTGAATTGTAATACAAAAAATGTGCAAGAAAAAATATATGACTTGAGGACTTGAACCTGAATTAAATACGTGCCAAAAAACAAAATGAATAATTCAGCCGACTTTAGCTTCTGCACCACAAATTAACTGCTGCGCGGCCTTCTTAATCGCAAATTTATTCGCTTCGCTGTGGGCATGAAATAAGTCGATTTCCTTAGTAGTGTGCCGAAAAATCTTATGAAATTCCTTAGTAGTTTGGTAAACGCAGAAAAAATCTGAATTCCTGTCCTAGCGTGGTAAGTAAATATAGAAACCCTCCACTTGCGTGGTAAATATCTGCAATACCCTACTAATGAGGAAAGTTGAATTTGAAAATTCCTTAATATGAATCTACAAATTAGTACTCGAAAAAAGCTCATTTAACATTTGCTCCTTCTCATTGCATTAACATTCTCTGGTATTAGGACCTTTATTATTTTTTATATACATAAATGAAATAGCCAAAAAAAACCTCACAATATAATATCGTATGCTGACGATACAACTATGGGTATGTTCAACAATGCATTATAATGCGCAACATACCATTTCAGAGTGAGCAGTGCGTTCAAAAATGCAAATATGGCAGTACTGCAAATGCAACGCGTTCTTAAACGTCATTTTTGTATCAAAAGTCGTGCATTATTTGCAGCAAAAATTTTCACACTGCCAATAAATACGCTAGTACAATGTCTGATGAAAAGGGGGTATTTAATTATTTATTTTAGCTTTTAATACAAAAATTGATGAAAAATACGATATTTAAACTTTATTTTATTATACTTTTCTTGGTTTTAGTGATTACTTTAGTACATCGGAGATAAAATTACTGCTCAGAGTCCGACTGAGCATGGAGAATGAGTTCACGTCGGGAAGGAGGAAAAAAGCGTGCTCTGGGCTAAGGTCGTAGATGAAGTAAAAAAAGTCAATAAAGATTTAAAAATAGATGAAACATCGCCGAGCGAAAATTTTCTAATTTACTCATCACATATAAGCGAATAAAAAAAAGAAACAATACATCCGGTAGAGAATCGACATCATGGAGTTAAACTGGAGTTAAAGCTGCTTTCAAATACTTCATAAAACATTTGATTAAAAATACTGATGCAACTGGATATCAAAAACTTACCTCAAAAGTGGACCAATTCATTCGAAAATGAGAATAAAATATACATATCCTCGGGAAACGATTTTATTGTTTCAAAAAAAAGGCTCATTTTTGGGTATTTTCCGTTTTGATATTAAACTTTTGACAAGATATGTCCTTCTTTTAAGCTTTACACGGTTTTTTTTTCTTAAATTTAATAAAAGACTATCGGTTTTTTCCTCACATACATCGTCCATGACCAAACTTAGTAACAATTCCATTTTACTGCACAGCGCGTTCATAAATGCAACAAATCTATTTGCAATTTTTCAACAAATCTATCAGTTGCATGAATTGTCACATTGACAGTGCTGCCAGCACTGCAAGTACTGCGCATTATAATGCGTTTCTGAACATAGCCTATTCTTATAAGTGGCGATACTTGGGAGGATGCTGAATTAAATGCAAAGTTAATTGCAAATAAAATATTTACATGGATGTGTCAAAACAAGTTATCTGTGAATATTAATAAAACGGTATTTCTTACTTTTGGAGTTTATAAAGATTTGGTACCTGGAAATATTAACATATTTATGCATAATCATGATTCTAACAGTAAATGTATCTGTATTCCAATAACACGGGTTGAAAGCACTAAATATCTTGGCATTTTAATTGACTATAAGTTAAAATGGGATTTTCAAATTAATTATTTAATAAAGCGAAATAGATATTTCATCTTTGTGTTTGCCTAATTAAAATATAATATTATTAAAATATATTATATTAAACAAAGAACAATTATTAACTATTTATTATGCCCTATTTGAGTCAGTCACCTTTTACGGTATCGTAGCTTGGGGAGGTGCGTACAAATCTGAACTAAATAGGATTGAATTAGTACAAAATAAAATATTAAAAAAAAATATTTAAGAGTAAACAAAATTCAATATACAGATAATTCCTTAAAGATTAGCAACATTCTTTCGATAAAAAAGTTGTTCTACTTTACAGCTTTAATACAAAATTACAATAACTTAAAGAATTCTTTTCTATCAAGGATAATACCTAAATACTAGAAATAGACAAATTGAGCACATAAAATGTAAATTAAGTATTTGTTCAAAATGTTACATAAACTATAGCATTAAAATATTTAATCAGCTTCCAAAGGGGTTAAAAGCCTATAATGTAATTAACGACAAAGATAAAAAAGATATAAAAATCTGGTTAACAAAAACTAATTTAAGCCTATGATATTTGTTAATATCGCGTTATTTCATTGTAGGTTAGGTTACGTTGAAGCGGTTGTCCTGTGGGACACACTCAGGCTCATAGCCCATTGTGATGCCGCGTGGGGAGCTTGCCCCTATCTCTCCTAAAACCAGTGTGTCTTTTTCAAAAATTTTAAAATATCTCTGATTTCTATAGTACTGAGGTCTTCTAGCTCATTGAAAAATTGTCTACCCAGAATAGTAAACTTGCGTCTGGATAGAGCAAGGCAATGGCACAGTAGGTGCGAGATTGTCTCTTCCTCGTCCTCATCTAGACAACTTCTACAGAAGTCATGTGTTTGCACACCCATCCTTTGGCCGTGTCTGCCTATTAGGCAGTGCCCCGTTATGACTGAGATCAATGTGCTAAGACTGTGTTTATTTTGGCTTAGCAGAGATTCTGTGCGTTTAGCATTTAGAGTCGGCCAAAGTTGACGGGCGATTTTGCAGGTTGCTTCATTTCGCCACCTTTCGTTTGCTTTCTTTACAATTTCTTCTAGGATGTGTAGCTTACATGTTTGTAAGGGTATCCCTATGTCATTATCTATGTGCTCGTCAGACAATTTAGTGCCGAGTTTTGCTAGTTCATCGGCTCTTCAGTTACCCTCAATGTCACGATGGCCAGGAACCCATGTTACCTTTAGGTGAAATGACTCAGCCATCTCGTTAAGAGATGTGCGGCATTTCATGGCTACCTTGGAGGTTGTTGACTGTTTTGTGAGTGATTTTATCGCCACTTGGCTATCAGTGAAAATGTAGATATCATTTCCGGATATCGCATCACACTGTATCATTGTCGCGGCTTTTATTATTGCCATCAGTTCAGCCTGAAAGACACTACAGTAGTCGGGGAGCCGAAAACTGAAGGAGATCCCCAGATGTTCAGAATATACACCTCCGCCCACCCTGCCCTCGAGCTTTGAGCCATCTGTGTAAACATGGATGGACTCGCCCTGTCTCACGTCGTCCCGTTCCCACTCTTCCCTTGAAGGTAGGAGGGTCGTAAACGATGTAATGGCAAGTATAGGCGGGAGTGCATAGTCCACCAGTCTGGGAAGCCCCAAAGTGCCAGCCAGGATTTTACCGTGACCATAATCCGTGTTTGACCACTTGTTTAGAGTGTTCAGCCTTATTGCCGCACTGCGTGCGTTATATATTGCCTGCAGATCTACCGGAAGGAGGTTTAGTGTCGTATATAATGCTTTCGATGGTGTGGTTGACATGGCGCCGGTTATCAGAACAGATGCTAATCTTTGCACCTTGTCAAGTTTCTTGATGTTCACACCCTTCTGAAGGGCATCCCACCATATTACTATACCGTAGTAGAGAATTGGCCTAACCACTGCTGTGTAGAGCCAATGTATCATTCTGGGTTCCAATCCCCATTTCTTCCCAATAAGCCTTCCGCAGGAGTACATTGCGGTCATAGCTTTTCGTGCTCTGTCTGCGACTGTGAGCCCCCAATTTAGCTTCCTATCTAGTATAAGTCCTTGCTATTAGTCTAAGTGGTTTCCCTCCTAGGAATATTTGTTGAAGAGTAGGTGTTTTGTGTTTCCTACTAAAAAGTATCAGATCCGTTTTTTCCGGATTTACCTCTAGTCCTCGACTTTTACACCAAAGTGATAGTCTGTTGAGAGATCTTTGTTGGAGGTCACATAATGTTGGAAGGTGTTTCCCCGAGATTGCTATTACAATATCATCGGCATATGATATTATTTTACCTCCAATTTTTTCCAGTTCTTGTAGAAGATTGTTGACAGTTAGGTTCCACAGAAGTGGAGAAATTACCCCACCTTGGGGTGTACCCCTGATCGGAAATTTTTTAACAAATGTGTCACCCAAATTTGCGTTTATCGTTCGCCCAGTTAGCATTCGTTCTATAAACGAGACTATTGCATTGCTTACTCCCATTTCCGTTAGCGAAGTGGTAATTGCTTCCGGATATATGTTATTGAAAGCACCCTCGATGTCTAGAAAGGCAGCGAGGGTAAATTCTTGGTAGTGAAATGATTTCTCGACTGTGTGAACTAGCTCATGGAGCGCTGTTTCCACTGATTTGCCTTTGCTGTATGCATGTTGGGAAGGTGATAATTTGTCGCTAATCCTTCCTTTGATATGCACATCTAGCAACCGCTCTAAAGATTTTAACAAAAAGGATGATAGGCTAATTGGCCTGAAGTCCTTCGGTTTCGTATGTGTGGTTTTCCCTCCTTTGGGAATGAATACCACTTTTACTTCTGCCCATTTCTTGGGGATATAGTTAAGACGTATCGCTGCCTCAAAAATTAAGGCGAGTGTAGGTGCAATCATATCTATTGTGTGTTGCAAATCAGCGGGAATGATTCCATCAGGTCCCGGTAATTTGTAAGGTTTGAAGCTGCCAATGGCAAATTTTATGTTGTCCTCCGTTATGAAATCTGTTGGGGGATTCTCGTAGTGAACTATAGGGTGGGTTCTACTGTCTTCGTTACAGAGACAACCTGGAAAGTGCGTCTGCATTAGTAATTCTAGTGTTTCTTCACTGCTGGTTGTCCAGTTGCCATTCTCTTTTATGAGGTAGCTAGGGTTACTGGGACTTGTTGATACTACTTTCCGGAGTCTACTGGTCTCCGAAACGCTTTCTATCTTTTGACAGAAGTCTCTCCAAGACGTCGTTTTGGCTGCCCTTATGGCATACTTAAATCTACGCTGGCATTCCTTGTATCTGTCCCACGAGTTGGTTCTTCTCGCTTCGTTATACATAGTTCTGCATTCCCTTCTGAGGTTTGCTATATCAGTGGACCACCATGGAGGTTTCGGTTTTCCTCTTCTTGTTCTCTGAGGACATGCTGCTTTCGCAGCTTGTTGAAATGCTGAAGTCAGCTCATCAACCACTGAGTCGAGCTGTGGCTCGGAGTTAATTGTGTATGTCGCTGCTGGGAGATTGCTGGATAACGTGGTTTCAAACATCCCCCAGTTTGTGAGTCTGCGGTTTGTAACCGGCTTCAACTGTTTAGTTGGCAATAAAATGGTGTACGTTAAGTACCTATGATCTGAGAAGGAGTTGTCTGTAGACACTCTCCAATCCTTTAAAATTTGGGACCCTCGTTCATTGACACACGTGATGTCTAGAACTTCACTTCTCGTGGTTGTTACAAAAGTGGGGGTATCACCTATGTTACTAATATAAAGATTGTTACACATAATGAATTCAAAGATGTACTCACCACGTGCGTTTGTGTCTGAACTGCCCCAGACATGATGATGTGCATTAGCATCTGCTCCCAATATGAATGGGGTGCCACATCTCGATGCTTCGTGAACTGCGTCTCTTATGAGCTGTGATGGAGGTGGTTGCTCCGCGTCGTGTGCCATATAAGATGAGGCAAGCCATATCGTCCTTCCGTAGGACTCCACTGCCTTGATTACGTTATCCGCATCGCTAAATTGTATTAGTAAATATACATTAATACATTTCTTTGCTAGTATGCACGACCTGGGTTTACCTTTGTCAGTGACATAAACCAATTTGTACTCTCTGCTGCTCAAACCGCAAACCCGATCTTTTACGACCCATGGTTCTTGGATGAGCACGATATCCTCTTCTTTTTCTGCGAGACGGAGGATGAGTGCGGCTGAGGCCGCCTTACTGTGGTGAAGATTGATTCCACACAGCTTTACATCGCTATTGTAAGTTATTGAAGGGCAGCCAACCACGGTTTGGTCTGCGTTCTCTTCATCGGATATAGGGGAGAGACTCCTCATCCTCATTGTAAAAAATAAAAAATTTTATTTTATGTTCTTCATAGAACCGCTAAATATAAGTAAGTATGTTGTAACATAAAGTTAAATGTATGTTTCGTATGTTACATATAAAACTTATTTTGTTAAATGTCATATTTAGTTTGTAAGATTGTTATTATAAATGCTACTAGCCTACGAACAGACTTTTAATAGTCTCTGTAGGACTTACAGTTTATTGTAAATTATAATGTATTATTATACTAGCAATAAATAAATTCAAATTCAAAATTAATCGAGGTTGCATCAGTTGAGGATGATTTAGTTGAGGATGCGTCAGCTCGGGCTGCATAAGTTGAGCATGGTTTAGTTGAGTGCTTTTGATTGAGGGTTTTGAATTTATGATGGTTCGAACCTCTTTTTTTTGTTTTGAATTTGAGTTTTGATTCCGATTTTAGAGTTGCGAACGATTTTGATTTTGTGGTTGAGTTATAATTTGTCTTGGGTTTTAGTTTGATTATGCGTTTGAGTTTGAGTTCAGGATTGGATTTGAGTTGACCGTTTCTCCTGAGTTTTGGTTTTAGTTTGAATTTAAATGTTTCTTAAAATTTGTTTTGGGTTTTGTTATTAAGATTAATTTTGCAGATTAAGATTAAATTATGCTTAGAAATACAAATCTTTCGTCGCTGCTCCCTCGTATGCTTTCTGAAATTGTTCCGTTACTTCAATCGTAACTTCCTCTACGGCTACTTCTTATTAAGTTATACCTCCTTTTTTATTGTTTATGTTTTTAGGTATGATTAAGTGAGTGTTTTCATTCCACACAGCTTTTATTTTATTGCTTTCGAAATATTTTAGTATTTTTTGTTATTGTTAACTACTGGGAAGCCTTAATCCACTTTTGGCGCATTGATATGATAAAAATAGATTAGGTTGACCTGGCTGGCTGAAAGACATGACCAATTGGTCCTTAGTGTTACGAGGTGGAGCTAGACCTTTACGTTTCTTTGTAATATACATCTTGTAATACGTCTGCGTCTTTTGCGAATCTTAATAAACTCTGAAGCTCTAATCCCAAGAGACATTCTAACTTCTCATATTGTAGAGCTCTTAAGCATTTCAATCTGGTTCTAGCTTACGCAGGGCAAGAACTTAGAAGGTGTTTTTACGTTTCCCTTTGCAGCTATCGTTGGTTGTAATTCCTATCTTGTATATATTTATTTTGGTGTTGCTTGAGTTCTTTGCGAATGTTATTTCCGTAGCCTTTCCTATAGCAAAAATTTTTGCTTGAAAGATAATGCAGTAGTCGAGGAGCTTAAATGACTGGCTAATGCCTAGCTCTACGCAATAGATATCTGTTCATACTCCGTCTAAAATTTCCGAGCCGTCGGTAAATATATTAAGCGTATTGGGGATTGGTTTCAGTCCTCTTTTCCACCCCTCTTCTTCTATAGTTGTCGGAATTTCTTCACCCAATTGCATTTCGGAGTCATATAATCCGGTTTGACCCTGTAACTCATGCCTATTGAGCTATGCCCGAATGTCTTACGGATAAATTCACTTACGCTGAATCAATCGGTGGCAGGTTGACTATTCTTTCAAGCGCTGGCATTAGAGTAATTTTGAACAAACCTGTAGTGCAAAGTGCAACCTACTTACAGTTTTTTTATATGACGGTTTTCTTAGCGCAATCCACCACACCAGAGCACCGTATGAGTAGCACCAGTACATTATAGGAGATAGACCCCATGTAACTCCCAGCATCTTTTTACATGCGTATAGTGCGTTACTAGCCTTTTCTTTCTCCATAATATATGTATTGTACTTCCATGATAGTTTCCTATCAAAACTTACTCCAAAGTACTTTGTGTCGTCTTTGACAGTCTGTTCCACGTCATTTAACTTCGAAGGTACCAATAGGGAATATAGTACCTTATAGTAAAAAGTATAATATCCGTTTTATCAGCATTTATCCCCATTCATGCACTGTTGCGAGTGTATTATTCATTATATCACTCAAGATGTCTAGGTATTTGTCTGTCACTACTATGGCTATGTCTTCATTATATGCTACTAGTTTCGATGCCGTACCTTCAAATTTCTTTAATAACTCATTAACTGCGCGTAGCCAGAGAAGGAGGGATAGAACACCACCTCGTGGCGTACCCTCGCATGCTAGTTTAGTGAGTTTAGCTTTGTTCCATTCCGCCCTTATTATTCTACGGACAAACAGGCTCTTTATCCCTGAAAAAACCGCAGGCCCGATGAAACAATATTGGAATTACAGAGCCGCCAGATGCCGAGAACAACAAATTCGGTCACCAGCGGGAACGTGTTAAGCCCCTTAAAATCGCTTCTCTCGACACATGAATGCTCTACTAATGTCTAAAGCATATTCCTTGTACTCTAAAGCTTTCTCTGTGAGCGTAACGCAGTCTTCGTGGATTTGCCTTTAGTGTGTGCGTGTTGTGCCTTAGACATAAAGTTTGACATCCTCTTTCCTCTGATGTAAGCGTCAGGGATTGTCTCAAGCGTTTTCAGAAGAAATGAGGTCAAGCTATTGGGCCTATATTCCTTTGAGAGTATCGGGTTTTTCTTGCCTGCTTTCGATATAATCACAATCCTTGCCTCTCTCTAGATAACAGGTATATAGCTAACCCTCAGACATCCTGTGTATATCGCTTTTAGCCATGGTACCAGCAAAGTGCTCATCTTTTGGAGCATGGTTGGAAAAATTCCATATATTTATATTAAATGGGTCAAAAGTTTTTATTGCCTTCACAACTATAAGTCCCGTCTCCGTAAGATTTTCGTCTTAAGTTGGTCGTGGTGGGGTGTTACGACTACAGTTTCCTAAGCCGAGCCGCTTCATTTGTAGGTTCTTTGCAGCCACAGAAGTCTTTCCATGATTCTCTTTTGGTTCGTCGTACCTCTTTCTTGTATGTTCTTTTCTTGAGATCGGTATATTTTTCCAGCAGGATTCATTGTCGGCTACCCGGGACAACTTATAAAATTATAAAACGTCCTTTTAATCCCACCTCCTTGTTCCACCAAGGGGGCTTTGATTTGAGTTTCAAGCGTAGGGGAGTGCATGCTGTATGGTATGCTGTACTATGTAAGTACCCCTGTTAATATTCTACCAGGTCCCAATGGTTTTTGCAATAGCACTTTCCTAAATAAATCCCCGTTTTTATTTCTACGATTCCTAAAGGTATTGTTATTTTGCTTGGGCGTGAATGTATTGCAATCTGCATTGCAATAGCTATCACTTTTCTTCTTTCCATTATTCCAATATTAAATTGTAGGTACGGATAAGTATACATGCCATTATTTTAATGCATAAAGTAGTCGCCATCTTACTTTTTAACCACGCGTTTTATATACATATCTGCTCAATAGGTTATGGGCCTTTGCATATTTTTCAAAATAGTAACCGGTGTATTAAATTTTCCATTTGAGCGGCTGCGTGGCCGAGAAAATTTCGACTTGGCAAAGAGGCACGCGAAATCGTACCTGTTGCTCAAAAACGGTTGAAAGGAGACAGAGTCTGGCGTACAAGACGTTAAGGAAAATACCGACGAACGAGCGCTGGCGGAGATTACACTAATGGTCGAACCATGCAATTGCGCGCACATAGCAAATGCTACTAGCGCAAAAGAGGTTTGGGATTAATTGATGACGGCGTATGAAAATACGGGCCTTTCCCATAAAGTTGAGCTACTTAGAAAACTAGAGCAGACCAAATGGGAATGCTTTTCTTCTATGTAAGACTACGTCAATGAATTGGTAATGACATCTATTAAAGTGCGTAATGCTGGCTTGAGCATTGATCATGAGTTCATTGTATTTTTAATGTTTGTGGGATCGTCGAGCGATTACCAGACACTAGTAACGGCTGTAGAAAATTCCAAAACCAAATTAACTGTCGACTTCGTTAAGAGCTTGTTGTTGCAAGACGTAAAATTTGACTGTGGCAACGGTTCAACGGAAAATGCTTTGTATTCCAATAATCACCAACAAAGAAAGGGCGACCGAAATTCTATTAAGAAAAAGTTTCGATGTTTTAATTGTGATCAAGAACGCCATGACGGCATTGCTTTCAAACTCGCTATTAGCAAATTCATGCATTCACTCTTACAGTGGTGAAAGCTGTCGACTCAGGCGCAACGACACCTATGACAAATGATCAGCGCTGGATTTTGAAAGAGAGAGCGGTAGAGCATAGTGAAGTAATTTTGCCAAATAAGCCACGAGTCACTGTCAAAAGTAAACGAGAAACAAATTTTAACCAATATTCGAAACTCAGAGTATGTTCCTAGTCTTTGCGCTAATCTTTTGTTAGTGCGGCAAATGACAAAACAAAGTAAAAAGGTCGGTGTTCGAAGGCAATGCAGAGATTGTTAATGTATAGAGATGTCTCACGGGCTACGAATAGTGTGAATTGTCAAAAATGAAGTTTAACCACCGCCGGGGTGTGGTGAATCTTTTAACAGAGCTGATTGCAGTGAATTCTCTCTTTTCTATATTGGCTCTGCACAGTTTGTTTGCCAGAGAACGGTAATGTACTATATGTATATATATACAATGTTCCCTGCTTTTGCTTCTGTAGAAAAAACAAATTGACTAATGACCGACTGCAAGGCATTTGACAGGCATTCTTTGACAAACGAAATTTACTGAAAATTATATTTTTATAATATATATTATTATTTTTTTATGCAAATTTCATGAGATGAGATTCAGAGAACCTGCCACTGTTTTGGTATATTATTTTTAAATTTGTGGATATAAATGTAAGAAGTGTATTGTGAATGTACATATGTATGGGGGTAGGAAATAAAATTGTTTTGCGCCGTTTTGCAGTCATTTGAAAGTGTTTAATTTTTATGTTTATGTATTTATTCCTTTATTTACTTGCGTTTTAGTAAACTTAAAACTACTACCAGTGTTTTGGTATACATATTATTCTAATATTTGTGTATAACATAAATATAAGAAGTGTATTGTGAATGTATCTGGGTAGAAAATAAGATTGCATTGCGGAATTTTGCAGCCATTTGTCTGTAATATCCATGTTTATGTGTTTGTCTTTGATTATTATATTGATATTTATATATATTTATAAACGTAAAAACTATATCTTGTTATTTGTTATTGTATTTTTTAATCAAAAGAAAATGGGCATTGTGATACATTTGTTGGAAATGAAATTGACCGACGGCGTTTTGCAAGGCATTTGAATATTTACGTATATTCTGTAATTTTTCATCCACATTTTATTGCAGGATGTATAGAAGCATAGTTTGTATACAAGTTTTGATATTTAAAATAAATAAAAGAAAATTTTTAACAAATCTGAGATACCCTCTATATTTATTTCATAGGATAAAAAAGATATTCGTATGTTATATATGTATATATATATATGTAATTATTAATTATTATATATATATATATATACATGCGTATGTTTCCAAAGCCCAAATTATAAGCATAGCGACTACAAGAACAAAATACATTCATAGGCGCAGCCGTAGAGGTCATGAGTTTTATCGTCGCAACGGCGCTGCAAGGTCCAAAATATAACAAAAATAAATTCATTGATAAGTTCGAGCTCATATTTCTACGAGCAAAGCACTTTCATTCATAAAACGAGCCGCCTATATACCAATTTTCTCGTCAATTCGGAAATAGTCAATATTGGAATGTTTCTTGTAGAATTATTTGCCAATTTTAATAAATATTGAATTTTTGTCGAGCGGCCGCGGCTCCGTACATATCTATGCATCAATATATGCACATATGTAAATATGTCTTCTAAATTCTTGACAGCCAAAGCAAATTGTAGTATTTTTTCTGTGGCAAGTGCTCGCAGCCTCATATGTACATACATATCGTCCCCTTAGTATTAAAATAGCCTATACATTTTTTGATGTTTTGAGAAAATGAATTTCAAACTTTTTGTCGAAAGTGGCTCTCACTCAAATCTCGTTATGTCTGTAAATATTTATTATTTTTGACTGACGTTTTGACCCACTTTGTGGAACTAGAATTTGACAAAATTTTGACCACATATAAAATCGACGATGGAGAATCCAAAAATTCAATAAAAAAATAATAGCCTATGAGCACATAGGCTATTGTTATACTGAGGGGACGATATGTAAGTTCAAATATCTGTATGTCTATGGAAATTTGTATGCATGGAATTATGTACATATACGTGTGTTTGCTTTTGCACGTCCATTTGATTTAGTTGAACGAATGTATTGATTTTGTAACGAAATCCTGTCGACCTATATTATTGACTAGCAAACCCGGCCCCCTTCGCTGGGCACACTAAAATATAATAGATATGGTTTAGAACAGAAAATATATGGTTTTCATATTATTTATTTCTTTATTCTTTATTCAAGCGCTTTGGCATAAACAATATTTTTTGTTTTTCTATTTGTTTTTGAGTAAATGTAAAATATAAATTGAAAATCAGGAAAAAAGAAGATTGTTTTTAAATTTCATGAATTTTTCGTTTCAATTTATATGTTTTATTAAGCATTGGAGCTTTTTTAACCATTATCCATTTATATTTTTCAAAAAAAAAAAACGAAAAAAATTGTTTTTTCCACGAACACATAATAATTTCATTCGGATTTCACATTAAATTCTCAAATTTCGTAAGAAATTATTCACTGTTCCAAAATCCACTCCAAAAAAATTCAAAAACAATTTTTACATGTTGCACTTACGTTTTTTCCTTATGGCATCCAAATCAGAAAGAAATATTGACACATTGTACAGAGAACGTTAATGAATAGAGAAGTCTTAATGACTGGAAAGTGTTCATTTTCGAGGGGTACTCGTCTCGCGAAGACAATTTCACCACTGACACATTTTTCACCAATAGTTAACAGCGTAAAAGCAAATTCGGAAAATTTAACAGCAAGTGAGTATTATTAACAGCAGTTAGCAATGTAAGATATTATTAGAAAAGTTTGTGTGAGGGGCGTAATGTATTTGACATTACAGGTGCTTTTTTTTTGTGATTTATTTCGCCCTTTGGAATTTGGAAAATTGCGCCAGAATAATAAATGTCAATCGCAAAAAGTTAACGGGATTTAAGTTTTGCGAAATTGCGAAGGCGGCGACTTGCAAATTCCAACGGGCGGACTTTAATTCGGGCGTTAAAATCGGGTTTCGAGTGTTAAAGTGCGTTAAAAATTTAGCGTTTTTTTCAAAGCGCAGTGCGTGTATTCGTGTGTTTAAAGTGCGGTAGAAATTTAGCGTTTTTTTCAAAGCGCCGTGCGTGACATCAAAAAATTTAAAACTAAAAAAAAAATGAGTGATAGATTGTGTCGCGTACGCGGTTGTTCGCGGGACGAAAAACGCCTGTTTTCGTTCCCAAATGATCCTGAGGAAGTGGCAAAATGGAGGGACAACTTAAAAATCCCGACGGCGGTGCATCTTCCACCCCACAACTCATATGTGTGCATAAAGCATTTTGAGCCATATGTTGTGGGTGGAAAATGTTTAAGAAAGGGTGCCATCCCCACCCTTCGTTTAGGTAAGTTTTTGTGCAATACATAAGTAGGTACATATGTGTGTTTTTATATTTCGCCATATTTTTATATTTGAGCCATATGTTGTGGGGGGAAAATGTTTAAGAAAGGGTGTCATCCCCACCCTTTGTTTAGGTAAATTTTTGCGCAATACATAAGTAGGTATGTGTGTTTTTATATTTCGCTGAAGCGAACCTACAAGAATAGCAAACACACATACCTGCATATGTATTGCATACATTTCATACAATATTAGGGTGGATAGGTTTTATTGAGGGTGAGGCTTGCTAACTGGTAACATTAGAGTTTTGAGGGAGGAAAGTGGGGTAAGTTAATAAATTTAAATTAATTTTTGAATGTAAATGATGTTACATATACATATGTATGTGCATATATTATGCTAATTTATTTGATATAATATATGTATGTGCATATATAAATATGTATATGTATATATAAATAAATATAAATGGGAATTTCCAAGTGTGATAAAGTTACCGAGCGAGTAGTTTTGAGGGATTTAGGATATGTATATAATTTCATAGAAAATAATTTTTTATTAATAACTATAATATTACAATACACGGCATCCGTTGCTATGCCTCGTTGAATAAAATCAAAACAACCAATCAGAAAAATATAAAGCAAAATTAGTGTTATTAATTTTCTATCTCAAACCGTTTTTGAACTTTGCATTTGGGTCATAGTTGAACAGCTAATGCGGATTATGAAATGAAGAGTGTGCTATAAATGGTGGGAAATAAGAAAAACTAAGATTTTTTAGATTAAATTTAAGCAAATATTCGATTATTAGTGACGAATGAGAGTGGTGGCGCGGCCTGGGGGCTGTGGGGAGAGAGTTCCATCATAAAAACAAGCCTATAACCTTCATTGGGTGAAAATATAAATGCATACAAATTTTTACGTCATTTGGTGTAGTCATTTCGTAGTTTGATGAATTATATGTTTATGAATTATTATATGTTTTTAAATTATTGAATGTTTATAAATTATTATATTATAAAATACATTTTTTTAATAGGGCATGACGATGACCCTACGTACAGCTGTACAATGCCGAAGAAGCAACGAAGCTGTTGCGTGGTAGGATGCGTGGTGGAAAAGGGCCATACGTTATACGCCTTTCCTCGACGCGGAGAGGCTAGAAATAGTTGGGCCCTGGCTTGCAACGTGCAACCAGCCGATACTGATAGGCTATATGTTTGTAAGCGCCACTTTAGTCCAGAGCAAGTAACTCGTTATAAAGTTTTAGATGGGGCTGTTCCATCTTTAAGATTAGAGCCAGTTACTAGAAGTCGCTCACCTAGTACTGGCTCTGATTGGGTTTGCCCGCCCGTTACTAAAGTGTACGTAAATCGTACAGTAGGTGTAGGAAACGATCTTACGTTAGAAGAATTCGCAAAATATTCCATGCTAGAGGAAACAAGGCAGGCACCCAACAACAAAAACATCTGTGAGGACTTAGAAATCACAAGCAGTAGCGAACGATTTGCTCAGGCTGCTCGTTATTATCGGAGCAATGAAATAAAATTAAAAAAAAGAATTCAAGAGTTAGAAGCAGAGAATGAGAAGCTACTGCAAAAATATAAATATTTGTGTAGTCGTGCAGTTCTTGCGGAAGAAAATCCAAGCAGTGATGCTGTAACTTTCGCAAGACTGATCGTCAGTGGCCAAAAAAATCGTTATAGCGAGGAGGAAAAGACATTGGCCCAAAACATCAATTATATGTCCTCCAAAGCATATACGTTTATGCGTGACGATCTAGGTTTTGCTTTGCCCCATAAATCATCCCTTTCGCGTTGGCGCCCCATCAAATATGTTGTTCCGGGGTTCGATGCCAATGTCTGCAATAATTTAGAAAAAATTGTTTCAAATATGTCCGACACCGAACGCATAAGCGTTCTATTATTCGATGAAATTATCATCAGGTCGGACTTGAGCTATAATAAAGCTAGAGATGTTATCGATGGGTTTGTAGACCATGGGGAAGGTCAACGCGAAAACAAAATTGGGAATAAATGTTTATTTTTTATGGTTAAGGGATTGTGCTCCAAATGGAAATACGTGTTTTCGTATTATATCTCCGGTGGTGGTATACATACGGAGACATTGATGTCCATTTTGAAAAAAAATATCGCACAACTAAAAAAAATGGGGTTAAATTTAAAAGGTATAGTTTGCGATCAAGGGCCCTCCAACAGTAGTGTCTTTAAATCTTTAGGGATTTTTGAGAATCGCCCCTTTTTCCTGCACGAAGGCACAAAAATTTTTTGCATGTATGATTATTGTCACTTGATAAAGTCCGTCCGAAATACCTTGATGAAATATGACATCTCAACATCAGATGGAGTGACAAGCTTCAAGGTGATAAAAAAATTGTTTGATATAGATCAAATGAATCCCCATTTTAAAATTTGTCCGAAACTAACGGAGGGCCATATATATCCCGGTTTTATGGATAAAATGAGCGTTTCACGCGCGACTCAGGTCCTGAGCAATTCGGTAGCATCTGGTATCGACATGGCCTTGCGCCAAAATTTATTAGGCAGTGACGAGTTCGTGATAAAATGCGCTAAGTCCACACAGATGTTCGTTAAAAAAATGAATGATCTCTTTGATGAATTGGATGCAAAAAGATTCCAGTCGAAAAATCCTTTAAAATGTCCGATTAGGCGTGGTGACACCAAAAAAATTGATAATTAGATTAAATAAACATCTAGATTTTTTGCGGTCATTAAAGTTGCCGGGATTCGCACGCGTTAAGTGCATCGAAGGTTTCCGCTTAACGATTTTAGCAATGCAAATGTTATGCGAGGAACTTTTCATTGAGCACAGCTCCCTCAAATTTATTTTCACCGGGAAAATGAATCAAGATGCGTTGGAAAACTTTTTCTATCGCATACGAGCTAGTCAGGGTATGAATACCCATCCCTCAGCTCACGAAATTCAATACATAGCTGCGCGACTGATCTCAATGAAAATTTTACGCCAGAGATTTGAGAAGAAAGGTTCTAATTGTACAGATGATGACGATATGAATTTAGATTGGTATATAGGCCCCGAGGATCGTCATCTTGAGACAGAAGTAGGAGACCAGCGAAATGACGATCTCATTTTAGAAGAGATTGATGTGGAAGATTTAAATTTTGCTGAAGAAAGTCATGAAGCTGAGGTACAGGTGCAGCGTTACTTCACTGGCTATGGTATTTACCAGAAAGTGCTGTGCAAGTTACAATGTGAAAAGTGCACCCACGCCATGACGAAAACAAAAGGGGAGCTGAAGTTGCATTCAGAAGCCCTGATAAGATCAAAAAACTTCACGGATGACAGCGATTTAAGGCTTGTCAATCCTGAAGACAGGGTTTTCGAAGTGTGTCGACTCCAAATGGTGTGGTACCGTAAGCTCTTCGCAAAATATGCCCACATTGCAGGTCTTAGGTGTTCAATGTTGTCCGCTCTAAAAGAAAAAACACAAAAAGTGTTTCCCGACTGGTTTATAGTATCTGGCGAATGTAGAGATCATCGCGTGAAGCTATTAGATTTTCTCTTAACTGTCCTTTTATTCATGAATGCAAAGTGGCTCTTGCAAAATGAGGCCAATAATGCCAAAGTCAGAAAAATTCAAAATAAATTAAAAAAGCTGTAGGTTGTAAGTAGGTTGTAAGCCAGGGCCCAACGAAAAGAGATTCACCGCTCACCCAGGTAATAAATAATCTATTAGCTATCTTTTGCATATAATGATACCTATTATTTTATTTCAGGGTTTTCCTCTTTTCTATATTTCAGGTTTTTTTATTTATATATTTTACAGGTATTTTCCGTTTCAGGTTTTTTCTATTTTTTAGTCTATTTTACAGGTTTCTTTTTTATTTTTTCTTCTCTTTCAGCTAGCATCAGAGCCTAGATTTTTAAAGCACTACAATTTTTTCTTAATCATGATGGATTGAGAGTAGTGTTTTAAAAATCAGGTAAATCGCAATGACTTAATCGATGTCAATATCGAGGTCGTGTGAGAAATTGTTATATTATGAGAACAATTTCGTAATTCGTGCTTTCAAAATTTTATTTTTTTTTTTTCATTTCAGGAAATGTAAATACCTATTATTTATAGCATTGTAATATATATACATATACATATAAGAATACTTAAATTACTTGTGAATAAAAATAATTATATTTTTTTTTTCATTTCAGGAAATGTAATTACCTATTATTTATAGCATTGTAATATATATACATATACATAAATTTCTGTGAATAAAAATAGAAAATTAAAATTAAAAAAACTAATATAGTATTTCAAAAAGCAAAAGCAAAACACGCATATATAGTACATAAATACATGCATACAAACTGCCATAGCCATACATACATATGAGGCTGCGAGCACTTGCGACAGAAAAAATATTTCGATTTCCTATTACTGTCGAGAATTTAGAACACATATTTACATACATATATTGATGCATACATACGTACGGAGCCGCGGCCACTCGACTTGACAAAAATTGAAGATTTACCAAATATTGGCAAATAATTCAACGCGAAATATTACAATATTGACTATTTTCAAATTGACGAGAAAATTGTCATATGGGCATATGAGCAGATGAGCTCGAACTTATTATTATATTATTAGTGTTATAGAATATTTTGGATTTTTCAGCGACGTTGCGACTAAAAAAATCATGACCGCTGCGACTGCGCGTATGAATGTATTTTGTTCTTGCAGTCGCTAGGCTTATAATTTTAGCTTCGGAAACAAGCCAGTGCTTTGTGTGTGCTGTTGTATGTAATACATATGTGTATACTAATAAGCATAGTTTTGCTGGGAGTCGAGAATGTACATATGTATATGTATGTACGGACATACATATAATAGGGCACACTTGCGCAATATACCAATACGTGAGGTAGGTCATGGTTGCTTCAGTACATTGACCTTTTGCTTAATTGTTTCTTACATGTGTATGTATATATGTACATACATATGTATGTAATAAGAAACAGTTTAAACAGATTTTGTTACTGATATACTTACGGTAACATACGAATATGCTTTTTTATCCTATAAAATATGTAAATATGGAGGATATCTTGGGTTTGTTAAAATTATTCTTTTATTTATACATGCATATAAGCACATGCAAATACGTCGATGCATATGCAGAAGAAATTGTTTTAGCATTTGCAGGAATTCGATCATTCGAATATTTACTCCCTAATTATTGCATGAAATATGATAAGGCGATGCTCGTGAGGTAGGTCATGTTGCTTCAGTGCATACATATGCATGCGTGCAACACTATATTTATTAAAGATGCAATAGAACTTAGTTGTCCCATATATGTATGCAAATACGTTTCTTTCAAGTTTTCTTTTATTTATTTTAAATTTCAAAGTTTTATACTACCTATAAAATGTTTTATACTATCTATAAAATGCATACATACATATATTATTCCATGTAATAAATCTAAATTGAAAAAAATTTCGTTTGCAAAGGAACAAATGAATGCATATTCAAATGTAAATATGATAAGGTGGTGCGTCAAGAGATAGGCCATTATTGCTCCAGTGCGTGTGCACGTATGTATCAAAATCTATAAGAATTGAAGATGCAATTGATCTTTTGCACAAACATAACTAACATATACTGATATACATACATATACATCAATATACCATACACTTGTATGCTCTATGAATTCTTGTCTAAAATTAATTTAGACTCGAAAAATTATTAAAAATTTTCATCAAATTTTTATGAAGTTTTCAATTTACTAAAATTTTTGTTTGAATTCTTATTTTTAGATTAAATCAATAAACAAAAAGTGATGAATGTTGCCGCATAATTCAAAGGAACATAGAAGTGCACAAGCAAATTCTTTGCAAAGTGCCGTCGGCATTCGTCACTTTGATTTCATACAGAAACCAAAGAGTGAGCGGAGCCAATGCACTTCTACATAATTCACTGTAATCAGCTCTGTTAAAAACTTCCCCGCCTTCGAGTTGAGCGAGGTGAAACAGTGTTCGCCGTTTCACTTCATTTTTGACAATTCACACCATTCGTAGCTCGTGAGAATTCTCTATATTTAACGTTCTCTGCATTGTAACTCACACTGTCAATTTGACAGTTCAGTTCCGCCCCAAGCGTTAAAAAAGTAAGCGACATTATGGCTGGTTCAAAAGAACGCTGTACCCGTTGCCACTGCTCCGAATTACAACCAAACTTTACGAAACCCATTTTCAATACTTACTTAACAATGTGCATAAGTTTGGTTTAATTCGGTGCAAAGACACGGCGGGTCCACGTTTTGGCATATATTTCGAGACCCTAGTCATCAATAGGTATGAAAATTACCCCGTATTAAAGCACTTATCAACAGCTTTCATTTGATACCCATATTGTACATACACAACCAAAGGTTACCCTGGTCCACGTTTTGACCTATATCTCGAGACCCCAGTCACGGAGCGGCATGAAAAATACTCTGTACTAAGGCATTCACCAACAGCTTCAATTTGATACCCATATTGTACATACACATTCTAGGGTCCACGTTTTGGTTTCTATCTCGAGACGCTATTCACGGAGCGGCATGAAAAATACTCTGAACTAAAGCATTCACCAACAGCTTCCATTTGATACCCATATTGTACATACACATCCGAAGGTTACCCGGGTCCACGTTTTGACCTATATCTCGAGACCCTATATAGCAATAGGTATCCAAACTATACGGAAACCATCTTCAACACCTCCTTAACAATGTGTGTAAGTTTGGTTTAATTCGGTGCAAAGACACGGCGGGTCCACGTTTTGGCATATATTTCCAGACCCTAGTCATCAATAGGTATGAAAATTACCCCGTATTAAAGCACTTATCAACAGCTTTCATTTGATACCCATATTGTACATACACAACCAAAGGTTACCCGGGTCCACGTTTTGACCTATATCTCGAGACCCCAGTCACGTAGCGGCATGAAAAATACTCGGTACCAAGGCATTCACCAACAGCTTCAATTTGATACCCATATTGTACAAACATATTCTAGGGTCCACGTGTTGGTCTCTATCTCGGGACCCTAGTCACGGAGCGGCATGAAAAATACTCTGAACTAAAGCATTCACCAACAGCTTCCATTTGATACCCATATTGTACATACACGTCCGAAGGTTACCCGGGTCCACGTTTTGACCTATATCTCGAGACCCTAGTCATCAATAGGTATGAAAATTACCCCGTATTAAAGCACTTATCAACAGCTTTCATTTGATACCCATATTGTACAAACACATTCTAGGGTCCACGATTTGGTCTCTATCTCGAGACCCTAGTCACGGAGCGGATGGAAATACTCTGAACTAAAGCATTCACCAACAGCTCCCATTTGATACCCATATTGTACATACACAACCAAAGGTTACCCGGGTCCACGTTTTGACCTATATCTCGAGACCCCAGTCACGTAGCGGCATGAAAAATACTCTGTACTAAGGCATTCACCAACAGCTTCAATTTGATACCCATATTGTACAAACATATTCTGGGCTCAACGTTTTGGTCTCTATCTCGAGACCCTAGTCACGGAGCGGCATGAAAAATACTCTGAACTAAAGCATTCACCAACAGCTTCCATTTGATACCCATATTGTACATACACGTCCGAAGGTTACCCGGGTCCACGTTTTGACCTATATCTCGAGACCCTATCTACCAATAGGTATTCAAACTATACGGAAATCATCTTCAATACCTACTTAACAATGTGTGTAAGTTTGGTTTAATTCGGTTCAAAGACATGGCGGGTCCACGTTTTGGCATATATTTCCAGACCCTAGTCATCAATAGGTATGAAAATTACCCCGTATAAAAGCACTTATCAACAGCTTTCATTTAATATCCATATTGTACAAACACATTCTAGGGTCCACGTTTTGGTCTCTATTTCGAGACCCTAGTCACGGAGCGGATGGAAATACTCTGAACTAAAGCATTCACCAACAGCTTCCATTTGATGCCCATATTGTACATACACAACCAAAGGTTACCCGGGTCCACGTTTTGACCTATATCTCGAGACCCCAGTCACGTAGCGGCATGAAAAATACTCTGAACTAAAGCATTCACCAACAGCTTCCATTTGATACCCATATTGTACATACACATCCGAAGGTTACCCGGGTCCACGTTTTGACCTATATCTCGAGGCCTATCCACCAATAGGTATCCAAACTATACGGAAACCATCTTCAATACCTTCTTAACAATATGTGTAAGTTTGGTTTAATTCGGTGCAGACACGGCCGGTTAGCGAACACACACAAAAAGTTGACTTTATTTTATATATAAGATTTTTTTCAGTTTGTGTCCGAAAAATCCAAATATCTTACGGAACCCTATTTTTTTCCAAAATAAAATGTAATCCATGTTACTCGTGGATAATGTAGTTTTCGAATGGTGAAAGAATTTTTAAAATCGGTCCAGTAGTTTTTGAGCCTATTCGTTACAAACAAACAAACAAACAAAGTTTTCCGCTTTATTATATTATATTAGTATAGAAGTATAGATATACATATGTATGCTTATTTAAGTTCCTCTTACCAAATAAATATTATTACCCTTAAGGAAATTGAAATACTAGTTTTTTAATTTTCATTTTTTTAAACAAGTAAGTTAAATACTCATATACAATATATATTTCGGGATTAGAGAACAAAAACAAATTTTAATCACTTTATTGTTTTACAAAATATTCTCCATGAAGATCTATACACTTTTGCATGCGTTTGAACCAATTGTCGAAGCATTTTTGCCACTCTGAATGAGGTACCTCCAAAACATGCATTCTGAATGCCGCAACCGCTTCTTCAGGTGTCGAAAAACGTTGACCTCTCAGTTTGTTTTTTACGTACGAATAAAAAGAAGTCATTCGGTGTCAAGTTAGGACTCTACGGCGGATGTCCCATTAATTCGATGTTTTGGGTGCTCAAAAATGCAATTGTTTGAGCCGATGTGTGAGAGCTCGCATTGTCCTGGTGAAGGGTGATTCGTCTTTGGCGATTGGTTTTCCTAATTTCTTGGAAGACAACTGGCAAAAAAATGGTTGTGTACCACTCAGAATTTACTGTTCTGCGTTGTTCTAGTGGTACGGTTGCGACATGTCCAGTTTTTCCGAAAAAACAGGCGACCATTTGCTTGGAAGTGCTTCGTGCGCGAACAACTTTTGTTGGATTTGGCTCATCTTGAAACACCCATACAGTCGACTGCTGTTTACTTTCGGGCTCATACGCGTAAATCCATGATTCATCATCTGTCACGATGTCATAGACGTGTTTCGAAGCCCCGCGATCGTATTTTTTGAGCATTTCCTTCGACCAATCGACACGAGCCTTTTTTGAGCGATTGACAAATTGCGTGGGATCCAACGCGAACAAATTTTTTTGACAGTCAAATGTTTATGCAATATTGAATGTATGCTGGTCCCACTAATGCCTAAGATTGTCTCAATCTCACGATACGTCACATGACGATCTTGCAATATCAGTTCGGGCACAGCATCAATGGTTTTCGGAACAACAACTGATTTTGGACGACCTTCACGAAATTCGTCTTGGAATGAACTACGACCACGATTGAATTCACCATACCATCGATAAACACTGGTCCTTGATGGAGCTTCATCGCCAAAAAATGAATTAAGTTCATCCATGCAATGTTGCTGAGTTAATCCACGTCCAAAGTGGTAAAAAATAATCGCACGAAAATGTTCACGATTTAATTCCATTTTTGGACCGAGATGAATCTTTTAAGTTACTGCAAACAACACAAATAGCGCTGGTATTTCTAAACGTTCTGAGTACGTAAAAGCCAAAAAATGTCAAACTTTACAATACAGCAGTCAGTTGCCAGATTGCAACACCAGGGTTGCCAAATCCTGCCAAATAAAAGGCACCCCTCGTATATATTAGGCCGGGTCGATTTGTGGGGAGGCAAAAAAATCGCCCATTGCTCTGTGAAAATCATATTCTAGGGATCAAAATAAGAAAATTTGCCGAAGGAACCATACCTCTAAAACGAATTCTCGTGTCCCCCAATTTGGGTCGAACTTTTAATGTCTTTTGTGGAGAGACAAAAAAATCGCCCATTTCTCTGTGAAAATCATATTTTAGGGATCAAAATAAGAAACTTTGCCGGAGGAATTATACCTCTAAAACGAGTTCTGATGTCCCCCAATTTGGGTCGAACTTTTTAGTTTTTTTTCTCATGAAAAGGCCAAAAATGGTGATATTTTGAAATGATTGTATGGGGAGCCCCCCAGGGGAGTTCCAGGGGCTGTGCCACTGGCATTTGTGGATCGGCTGTCCGAAGTTAGTGGGGGTCGGTCATACATTTGGACTCGATTGGAGCACTCTAAATGGGTCAAAGTGGGATTTTTCGTTCGACCCAAATTGGGGGACATCAGAATTCGTTTTAGAGGTATGGTTCCTTCGGCAAAGTTTCTTATTTTGATCCCTAGAATACGATTTTCACAGAGCAATGAGCGATTTTTAAATCGACCCGCCCTAATATATACAATACTATAAAAAAAGGTATTTAAATTTCCTGAAATGAAAAAAAAATGTAAAATTGGGAAAGCACGAATTACGAAATTGTTCTCATATTATAACTATTTCTCTCACGACTTCGATATTCACATCGGCTAAGTCATTGCGATTTACCTGATTTTTAAAACACTACTCTCAATCCATCATGATAAAGAGAAGATTGTAGTGCTCTAAAAACCTAGGCTCGAAAAAAAAACTGTGAAATAGACTACAAAATTGAAACAAAACCTGAAATGGAAAATACCTGTGAAATATATATATATAATATAAAAAACCTAAAATAAACAAAACCGGAAAACCCTGAAATAAAAGAATATGCATCTCTTTTCGTGGGGCCCTGGCTTACAACCTACTACAGTTTCTTTAATTTATTTTGAACCTTTCGCAATCTGACACTATTTACTTAATTTGCCAAGAGCCATTTTGTATTTTTGAACATAAGAACAGTTAAAAGAAAATCTTATAGTTTTACGCGATGATCTCTACACTCGCCATATCCTACAAACTAGTCGGGAAATATTTTTTGTGTTTTTTCTTTTAAAACGGACAACACACAACTTCTAAGACCTGCAATGCGGACATATTTTGCGAAGAGCTGACGGTACCACACCATTTGGAGTCGACACACTTAAATCGTTGTCATATGTGAAGTTTTTGGATCTAATCAGGGCTTCTGAATGTAACTTCAGCTCTCCTTTTGTTTTCGTCGTGGCGGGGATGCATTTTTCAAATTTGAGCTTATACAGCACTTTTTGGTAAATACCTTAACCAGTGAAATAACGCTGCACTTGGACCTCAGCTTCATTACTTTCTTCAGCAAAATTGACATCTTCCACATTAATCTCTTCTAAAACGAGATCCTCATTTTGCTGGTCTCCTACATCTGTCTCAAGATTACGATCGTCGGGCCTACATTCCAATCTAAAAGAATAGAAAAAGTTTTCTAACGCATCTTGATTTATTTTCCCGGTGAAAATAAATTTTAATTTTTAATTTCGAAAAAAGTTCCTCGCATAACTTTTGCATCGCTGAAATCGTTATGCAGAAACCTTCGATGCACTTTACATGAGATTTTCCCGGCAACTTGAATGACCGCAAAAAATCTAGATGTTTATTTAGTCTATCAATTTTTCTTGTGTCACCCCGCCGAACCGGCAATTTTAAAGAATTTTTTTACTGGAAATTTTTTGCATCTAATTCGTCATTTCATTCATTCATTTTTTTAACAAACACATGTGTGGGCTTAGCGCATTTGATCACGTAGTCGCCACTGCCTAATAAATTTTGGGTCAAGGCCATGTCGACTCCCGAGGATACCGAATTGCTCAGGACGTGAGTTTTCCAAAAAAACTGGGATATATATGGCCCTCCGTTAGTTTCGGACAAATTTTAAAATGGGAATTCATTTTATCTATATTAAAAAATTTTTTTATGACCTAGAAGCTTGTCACCCCATCTGATGTTAAAGTTTCATATTTCATTGAGGTATTTCGAACAGATTTTATCAAGTGACAATAATCATACATGCAAAAAATCGTTGTTTTTTCGAGCAAGAAATAGGGGCACTTCTCAGAAACTCCTAAAGTGTTAAAGATACTAGTGTTGGAGGGCCCTTGATCGCAAACTATACCTTTCAAATTTAATCCCATTTTCTTTAGTTGTGCGATATTTTTTCTCAAAATGGACAATGGATGTCTCCGTATGTATACCACCACTAGAAACATAATACGAAAATACGTATTTCCATTTAGAACACCATTCCTTAACCATAAAAAAATAAAATTTATTGCCAATTTTATTTTCGCGTTGACCTTCCGCATGGTCTACGAACCCATCGATTACATCTGTAGCTTTATTTTAGCTCAAGTCCGATTTGATGATGATTTCATCGAATAGTAGAACGTTCGGTGTCGGACATAGTAGAAACAATTTTTTCTAAATTATTTAAGACATTGGCATCCAACCCTGGAACAACATATTTAATGGGGTGCCAACGCGAAAGAAATGACTTGTGGGGCAAAACAAAACCTAGATCGTCACTTATAAACGTACAGTTATGCTTTGGAGGACATTTAATTAATTTTTTGAGCCCGTGCCTTTTCCTCCTCGCTATAATGATTTTTTTGGCCACTAACGACCACGCAAGTACTGCACGACTACATAAATGTTTATGTTTTTGCTGCAGCTTCTCATTTTCTGCTTCTAGCTCTTTAATTTAATTTCGTTCCTCCGATAAAAACAGCAGCCTGAGCAAATCGTTCGCGACTGCTAGTGATTTCTAAGTCCTCACAGTTTTTGTTTTTGTTTCGGGGAACCTCCCTTGTTTCCTCTAGCATGAAATATTTTTCGAATTTTCCTAATGTAAGATCGTCTCCTACACCTAATGTACGATTTACATACACTTTAGTAACGGGCGGGCAAACCACATCAGAGCTAATACTAGGTGAGCGACTTCTCCTAACTGGCTCTAATTGTTATAGTGACAACTAATCTATATAATATAATGCAGTACCACCCTATTTTCTTTTTATAAATAAACTCCTAACTTTCTGTACATGCGCAAACATATTTTTATTTAGTTCGTTCGTTTAGTTCATACGTTGCGCTTTTATAATTTTTACTTAATTGGTAAACAGTTCTGCGGAATTGTGCAAGTGCATTAACACCTTCTTTGCGAGTTAGTTTTTTTCGTTTCCTGTTTATCAAATTGCAAGTGCATTTTTAGATATCCTGTTTACCAAATAATTTTGAAAAAGAAGTAAACAAATCGCTAGAATTGTTTACCAAAATGGTTAATTACGAAAACGCTAAGATGACATATTTTCTAAATAAAAAGACTTGAATTGATAACAATTCAAGTTAGTCTTTAGTCAGTCTTTTGCCAGTCTTCTTGCAGACTTCTTGTAACGTAGTAGTTAAAAATTAGTTGTTAAGTTGTTTAAAAAAAAATAAATATAATACATTTTTATATAAATTAAATATATATACTTTTACTTCTAAGCTTACGGAAGGAACAGCTGCATCTAAAACTTTAAATCTAGACACTTGCTCTGGACTAAAGTGGCGCTTAGAAACATACAGCCTATCTGTGTATGCTGGTTGTACGTTGTAAGCCAGGGCCCAACTTTTTCGAGCTTTTCCGCCTCGAGGAAAGGCGTACAATATGTGACCCTTTTCTGCGAAACAGCCTCCCACGCAACAGCTCCGTTGCTTCTTTGGGATTACGCAACTGTACACAGGGTCATCATCATGTCTTATTTAAACATTAAATTTTATTCAGCCCTATAATAGAATCCGTCGTAGACTGTTTTTCGTAGAAACTAAGAAATTGTAATCATACAATTCGAATAGCTCCGAACGCACATTCGAAATTCGTAGAGTAGCATTCACTGAATACACTCGTAACGTCAAATTTTACCGTTTCGTACAATTTTTCTACGACAACGGTAGACTAGCGGACAAAAATTAAAAGTATTTAGTAATAAAAAGAAAATTTAAAAGGAGAAAAATAAGAAAGCTGTAAAATGTAAGTCCTATATTAACTTAACTATAAACAAAAAGGAATTTTTTAAGTATATGTACTTTTATTTGATTTTTACAGGTACAAAGTTGTAACAACACGTCAGCAGTATGCTAGTTTGTTGGAGCTAATAAAGGAGAAACCAGAAATTGCTCAGGGGTTCTCGATTCGACTATGCAGAGAATGTGTTCGGCACTGGAAAAAATATGCCACCTGAAAGCAGCCGACCTGGAAGAAACGCGTACGCACCATAGAAACATGAAGTGCTTGAATGCGGCCAAAAATCAAATAAAACAACAAATGTTAGAAGTAGAAAATAAGAGCCTCGAAGCGTTGTCAAAAAAAAACAAAAATTAATACACATTTTTTATTGAAAAATACAAATGTTTACTCTGCCTTACTTGTGTATATATATGTATATATATCGTATTTAAAGGGTATGGCTAGACTGGAAGGCGTATATTAAAAGGAAGCTAGCGGAAAACAAAAAAGAACAGACATACATATAATACATAATACATATCAGTCTTGCTATTTTTTAATTGAATATTATAGTCTTGTTAATGTTGAAGATATAGATTCCCTTATCCGAATAGCTGCATCAGTATACTATATGTTGAAGGAGAAGGTTCATACGTTTGATTAAAATGGTTTTCTTCAACGTTTTCTGAAAAATCATCAACCACGCGATAATGGATACAAATATTGTGCAATGTTGCAGCAACGTTCACTATTTGGCAAACCTTCATGGGTTCATAATAAAGTTCACGAGCACCCAGAAGGCATCTGAATCGGTTCTTAAATACACCTATGGTCCTTTCTATAGTATTTCTGGCTTTTGCATGTATTTTATTGTAGTTTCCTTCGGCGCTTCCTGTTGTAGGTGAACGAAAAGGTGTCATTAACCATGGCTCTAAAGCATATCCAGCGTCTCCTGTGGAATAAATAAAATCATTTTAGCAAAAAATTATTCAAACGGTCTATATGTGTATGCACATACCCAAAAGCCGAGTGTTTCGTTCGCCATTTAGGTATTTATTTTCAAAAAAATTTCGCGCTCTGCTTACGTTCCAAATATGAGCATCGTGGTTGCTGCCAGGATACTGCACATTCACGTAACGAATTCTCATTTTATTATCGCATATCTGCAATAAATAAAAAATTAGAAAGATATTTGAAATATCAGTTTTTGCAAGACTTACAATCATAGCATTGATGCTATAGTACCCTTTACGATTAAAATACAGGAATTTGTCCTTAGCTGGCCCAACAATTTTAATGTGTGTTCCGTCTACAAATAAAATCGCACCAGGAAATCTATATTTTTGATAAAAGTCCATCTTTGCTTGTCTTTTTTCTTCGTTGCTTAAATCAAGATTCATCCACTGAGGACATAGGTGACATTGAAGAGTGTGTAACACGTCTTTTAATACGCCACCAGATGTGGATTGAGCCATGGGAATGTCAAAGTCCTTTCCCACTCCATGCTGGTACCTACCCTCCGCAAAAAAACGTAATACGGAAGACAAACGCTGGAGCGAAGAGATGGAGCACGACCTCATTGAGCGTGCATTTCCATCTAGGACACTTAAGACGTACAAAAACGCCGCCTTATTCAAGCGGTAATTTTTAGTAAACCTGTTTCATAAAATAAAGTTAACCTTTGAAGTTATTCCTATATTTACATTGTGTCCTCGACATCGAGCGGATTGCTTGCGCCCCTTAATATTTTTCGTTGAATTTTCATATTCGATCTACTTCTTTCACCTTCCGCCTCCACCAACATTATAGAAAATATCAACGAAGAATCCATAACACTTAAAAGCTTTGTTTTTCCAATATATATTTCAGTCTAATTAAATTTATTTACGCTTTTCTTTATTGAAATTTCAATTTATTGCAAAACATTTGATTTCGAAACGTCAAAATTTAAAATATGCGTATGGCAACAACTTTTTCGAATTCACATGGGTTGCATGATAAAAAATTGCTCTGATTCGGAGTGGACATTTACATTCGGAGATTTGCTACGATGGAATGTGTGATAGAGCAGATTACTACTGTCGGGGTATATCGACGATATGTGGCCGATTCCGTATAAATGAAAAATAGAGTATTTTCAGTTCGTTATAATTCAATTTATTTATAATTTGGTATATATGGTATATACATGTGTATGTTTGAGTACTAATTACGCAATACGGAAGACAAACGCTGGAGCGAAGAGATGGAGCACGACCTCATTGAGCGTGCATTTCCATCTAGGACAGTTAAGACGTACAAAAACGCCGCCTTATTCAAGCGGTAATTTTTAGTAAACCTGTTTCATAAAATAAAGTTAACCTTTGGAGTTATGAAGTTATTCCTATACTTACATTGTGTCCTCGACATCGAGCGGATTGCTTGCGCCCCTTAATATTTTTCGTTGAATTTTCATATTCGATCTACTTCTTTCACCTTCCGCCTCCACCAACATTATAGAAAATATCAACGAAGAATCCATAACACTTAAAAGCTTTGTTTTTCCAATATATATTTCAGTCTAATTAAATTTATTTACGCTTTTCTTTATTGAAATTTCAATTTATTGCAAAACATTTGATTTCGAAACGTCAAAATTTAAAATATGCGTATGGCAACAACTTTTTCGAATTCACATGGGTTGCATGATAAAAAATTGCTCCGATTCGGAGTGGACATTTACATTCGGAGATTTGCTACGATGGATTGTGTGATAGAGCAGATTACTACTGTCGGGTTATATCGACGATATGTGGCCGATTCCGTATAAATGAAAAATAGGGTATTTTCAGTTCGTTATAATTCAATTTATTTATAATTTGGTATATATGGTTAATACATGTGTATGTTTGAGTACTAATTATATTTAAAATAATAGGTAGATATGTATAATAACCTGTGTAATTGGCGGTATAGCTGGATTTTTATTTCCTTCGTGTCGTCTTCCTTGTTCTCCGTGTGCTGTTAGTTGAAAACTAAACTTTTTATACCAATGTTGGTGCTGTTGTTCATTCCTGCATTGTCCTTCTTTCGCCTTTCGGAATTTAAGAGGACAATGCAGGGATGTGTTTGTTTGGAATAAACATCCCGGCCGCCTTGCAGTGTCTGCGAATAAAAATTGGTTAATTGGGTGGAAAATACCTCTCATGATATTGAGAAATTGTTTTAGGTAATGAGTTATACTTAGGGTCTAGTTTAAAATTCCGGTTAAGATCCATCCTAATGTGGTGTTTTGGGCGACCACTGTGCCATTATCGGGATGAAATATGCCGGATTTTATGACTTTTGGGTATAGGTCGGCTCTAAGTTGGAGCATTACGTTGCTTGCCTTCGTGAATAATGGGTCAGCTAGCACTAAGTGATCGAAACGTTTTAGAATCTCGTCGCTTATGTCCTGCTCGTAGGGTCGTGTGGGTAAATCCTTTGATATTAAAGCGTGTGTTTCAAGCCGCAATTGATCATCAATTAGTGAGCCGATTTCGAGATGGCAAATCCGATGTTCGTTTATGTATGTTATCGGCAGTCTCAGCCTTTTTATTAAGTCAGAGCCGATGGTGGTTATTTTTTGGACCGGGTTGATGAGGGCCCTGACTTTATGCCATTTGTCTGCTTGTTTGATGCGGATGAGTGCTGTGGGTACAAGGGTCTGCTTGGCCAGTAATGAGGGTGGTCCTCTAGAGGTGGTGAAGGGATGTGCTTCGACTCCTCGTTCTCTTTTTGTTTCTGACGACAACTAAATCACCAACTTCGACGTTACGTTGAGGGTATTTCCACTAATATCGCTTGTGGAGTTCCTTCAGATATTCTTCTTTCCATCTTTTGGAGAAATGTTGATGGAGTGCTTTTAGTTTTGTCCATCTGTTTATAATACTTAGGTTAGTATCTTCTAAATTGGGTTCGGCGGGTGTTAATATTGGGGTACCAATCAAAAAGTGTCCTGGGATTAAGGGTTCTAAGCTTGTTGGGTCGTCATTTGAAGGGCTTAATGGGCGAGAATTCAAGCAACCTTCTATGCGGGTTAATAGGGTACTTAGTTCCTCGAAGGTAAATTTTTGGGCTTGTGATACCTTTTTTAAATGGGTTTTGAAACTTTTTACTCCTGCCTCCCATAGTCCGCCCATATGCGGAGCTCCTGGGGGGTTGAAGTGCCAATTGATGTTTTGATGCCCGTAATTAGCTGTTACTTGGGTAGGGTTTTGAGGAATTCTCGTCGAACTTTGACCAATAGTTGGGAAGCTCCCACAAAGTTTGTTCCGTTGTCCGAATAGAGATCGGAGGGACATCCACGCCTGGAAAAAAACGTGCAAATGCTGCCATAAAGGCTTGCGTCGTAAGATTGCTGACGGGTTCAAGATGTATGGCCTTGGTTGCGAAACATACGAATATACAGATATAACCTTTGGTTATTAGGCATGCTCTTTGAGTGTAATTTTTTATGTCATAGGGTCCAGCGAAATCAATTCCTGTGGCTGCAAATGGTCGGGTTAAGGTTGTCCTCTCAGTTGGGAGTGCCGCCATTATTTGTGTGTGTTGTGTCTTCTTGTATAATATACAAGTTTTGCAGTTAAGGATCATCGATTTTATGAGGATCCCTAATTTTGGTATCCAAAACTCTGTTCGTATGAGTCTCAAAACCAATTGATTGCCGCCGTGTAGGGTTATTGAATGGGTAAATTGGGTTAATAGCTTTGCTAATTGGCTGCTATAGGGTAGTAAGATTGGGTGTCGCTCGTTATATGATAGTGCTGCAGAATTGCTTAATCGTCCGTCAACTCGCATTATTCTATTCAGGTCCATTGACGGGTTGAGGGTCAATAAAGAACTTTTCTTGGGTATCTGGCTCTTTCGGTTCAAGGCATAATATTTTTGGGTCCAAATAATTAGTTTTATTCGCGTCGCTTTGAATTCGTTTGGAGTTATTTCTTGGCTTGAATATTGACATTCACGTCTCCTGGGTGAGGCATTTGAGTAGAACCTAAATAAATACGCAACTATACGAATGGCTTTGGGTGGTGAGGAGAATCTTTCTAGGATATCCTCATGGGTCGTTATTGCGAAAGTCTTTACGGGTTTGATTTCGATCGTCGTGTTATAGGGTTTTTGAATTTTTGGCCTTTGTTCTTGTCCGAATCTTAACCAATTGGGCCCGTGCCACCAAAGTTTGGAATTCAAAAGTTCCGTGGGTGTACATCCTCGACTTGCCAAATCTGCGGGATTGTCATGGCTTTCGACATGGCGCCAGTTGTTGACTCCAACCTTTTCCATGACCGCGGTAACTGGGTGAGACACGAATGTACTCCAAGAACATGGTGGTTTGTTTAACCACGATAAAACTATAATTGACTCCGTCCAAAAATAGCTTTGATATTGCTTTAAGCTTAATTGGGATAGGGTAGTGTCAACAAGATTAGCTAATAGAACGGCTCCACAGAGTTCTAACCTTGGCAACGATATGCTTTTAATTGGGGCAACTCTCGTTTTCGATACTAAGAGTGATCCATACTTCGGTTTCGATGGTGACTCGAATATAAAGGGTTGCGGCATAAGCTTTCTCGGAAGCATCAGAAAATCCATGAAATTCGAAGGTTGCTAATGGTGAGAAATGGGTCCATCTGGGTATTTGAATATTGTTTGCCGTTTCGTGGTCTTTTACGAAATTAAGCCATCGATGAAGCGTGAGTGGCTTAAGACTTTCATCCCAGTCGGTTTTATCAAGCCATACTTGCTGCATAATAATTTTTGCCGTTATTATTACTGGACTGAGCCAACCGGCGGGGTCAAATAATTTGGCAATAGCTGATAAAACCTCGCGTTTGGTGTAGGTTGGTTTATTCTCGTTTTGGTTGACGAGAAAGAAAAATGAATCTTTTTTGGAGTTCCATCGTATACCTAGGGTTTTGGTATTGTCGAACTCGGGCAAATTCCATTGTTAATTAATGTTCCTGAGGAAGTTCTGCTAATATTTCTGGGTAATTTGAGGTCCATTTGCGTAAAGCAAATCCAGCGGATTCCAAAGCAGAAATTAGTTCATCTTTTGCTCTTTTAGCAGTTGATAGGTCATGGGTTCCTGTTAAGACATCGTCTACGTACATTTCGTTGCGAAGAATATTTGATGCTATAGGGTGTGTATCTTGGACGTCATCGGCTAGCTTTACTAGGGTTCGAATAGCTAAATATGGCGCGCAATTTATACCGAACGTTACTGTTTAGAGTTCAAAGTCATCTATTGGGTCTTCGACAGATTTTCTGAAGAGTATTCTTTGAAAAGGGGTGTGCTGCGGGTCGACAAGTATCTGTCGATACATTTTTTGAATATCCGCCTTAAAAACAAATCGAAAGAGTCTCCATTTTAAAATTAGAAGGACTAAGTCCATTTGAAGAATGGGTCCAACATATAAAGTGTCATTGAGGCTCTTTCGATTAGATGTTGGGCTAGATGCATTAAATACCACTCGTAATTTTGTTGTTATGCGGTCGGGTTTAATAACCGCGTGATGTGGTAAATAATATGAGGTGGTTTTATCCGCGGGCTTATATTCAACTTTCTTCATGTGGCCAAGTTCCAGGTATTCGGTAATTGCTTTATCATATTCCGCCTTGACTTCGGGCCTTTTAAGTAAAGACCTTTCATTTCTGAGGTATTGAGCTAGCGCTATGATATTTCGTTTAACTCCTCCTAGAATAAGTTTTGGGTATAGATCACTACCAATCAATATGTCCACGGGTCTGGGTTTGTGGAATTGGCGATCTGCTAATGTGAAACCGAGCTTTTCAAGGCACAATTTAGGGTCAAGTGGGTATGAGGGTAAATTATCCGTGAGGTTGTTTACAATAAATGCTTGTGTCGCTATTGTAAAATGTGTATTCAACGGTGAGTATAGGGCAATTCCGCACATTTTTGTTGGTGTTGCTGAAACTGAGTTATTTAACCTAGTTACTTGGGCTGACATGAAGTGTGTGGGTATATCAAGATTCTCCTGTAGTTTTTTGGATATAAACGTAGCTTCGGATCCCGAATCGATGAGTGCTTTTGCAGTGAATCTTTGGCCATTATGTTCTATCTGAACCATGGCAGTTCCTAATAAAATCTGCTTCCTATTTGAGTTGAATGGGATTGGGTTGTCGATAGAGTGGACTGTATAATGTTGGTATAGGTTTGCGGATTTATTTTTGGGGCTTGCGTGGGTGTGGAGGTATCTGTGTTGGTATCAGGTGTTGAACTTAAGACTCTTAATCCCTCCGGGGGGGATTGGGTTCGACTTGTTGAGTCTCTATGGAGTAGGGTATTATTTTTTTTATTACATTTTCTGCAAGAGTATTTGCTTTTGCAGTCTCTGAACCTATGCGACATTGCCAAACAGTTATAACAATATCCGTACTTTTTGATTAGCGATATACGGGTTTCGACACTCATGGCTAGAAATTTATGGCATTTACGAATGGAATGTTGTTTTTTGCATATTTGGCAACTGTCTATTTCGAATGGTTTTTTTTGAGAAATTAGGTTCGGAATAATTTTTTTTGTTTTGACTGTTCCGGGATGGAGTTATTAGATACGTTGACGTGAAAAGTGTTGTATCGTTTTTCATAATCTTTTTTTGTTATGGTGGGTTGGGCTGGGTGACTTTTTGAAACTGAAGCTTTAAAATTCCCTACTGATTCCAAAGTTTTATATTTATGGGTCAAAAAACTATCAAAAGTTTCCTATGAGGGTATTGTGGAGTTATCTTCGAGCGTGGGTTCAAATGCTTCTAGGGTTTCCTTAGGTAGTTTTGAACTACAAAGGTATATTAGAATCGAGTCCCAGCTTAATGTGTCTATCCCTAGGTTTGTCAAATTTGTTAAAGAACTGTTTACCGTTCTTTGTAGGGTTTTAATGGAGTTGCCTGTTTCTTGTGTTACTTGTGGCAGATTAAAAAGAGTTTTTAGTTGGGTATTCACCTGCATTCGTTTGTTTTCATATTGGTCGGTTAAATTTTTCCATGCTTGTATGAAACCATCATTCGTTAAGGGTGCGCCTCTAATTGCTTCTCGTGCTTCGCCCCGGGTCTTTTGGTTCAAGTGGAAGAGCCTTTCCACATTGCTTATCCTTGGATTATGGATATAAAGGGCTGTGAACATGTCTCTAAATATAGGCCATGTCACATAATCTCCGTAAAATGTGTCCGTGTCGCATGGGGGTAGATGAACTGTGGGTGCGAAATCCATTATAGGGACCTCTGAAGGTCTCTCTTTAATTTCTTGGGTATGTTTCGGGTTTTTTAAAATGTCCACAACCTTATTTATTGACGCTAAGCAGTTTAGATACATTTGATACCATTTTTTACATGAATCTTTTATTTTGTTTAAATTGATGGCCTCGTCGGCACTATTAGGGGCTCTGCGAAAAACATCATATGCTTTCTTCAATTTATTATAAAGAGAATCGAGTTCAACTCTTTTGATTTCTAAAGTGTATACTGACTCGTTTTCAGGTAGGGTCTGGAAATGATCATCCACGAATTCAATCAAATCAGAAGTTGTTATCTTAAAGTCTTCCATTTTATTTAAAAGAGTGTGGCTTTACAACCGAATGTAATGAAGGGAGTGAGTTAGATTATTATTTTGAAGGTAAAGCTCAAATGAATTTTCGTGCTTTTATGTTTTACAAAATTTTAGTCACTAACGGCAACTGAGAATGTGTTTCAAATTTTTCCTACAGGGGGTTTTCAATTTTTTTCCTACTGGGTCGCTTTTTCGATTTCCTACTGGGTAATTTTAGTTTGTGAGTACTGGCTGGGTTAACCGTTGATATTGATAACAACAAATTGTTAGGTGGAATGGGTTGCTTTGTTTTTATATAGGTGTGGGTGTGTATATTTGATTAAAATGTAAAAAATATAAACAATAATCGCCGTCGACAGAGCAACTGGTGTTACTGCACTGTTTCGGGTATGTATGTATATTATTATATACTGTGTTATACTGCACTGTTTCGGGTATGTATTATATATATATATATATATATATAGGTATATATAAAAGTGCAAAGCAGAATATATAGCAAAATAACTAGCGATTCAAGCTAGCTTAATCACAAATTTTTTAATTTTACTTTGCAAAATTGTGATTTGCACTTATGATGAAAAATTTGAAATTATTTGGGTCGTACTTACAGTTGTTTTTTTGTTTTTTTTTTTTTTTGATGGGTTTTTATCGTATGATGTCTTGGCAGCTTCTGCTTATATTTTTTTGTAGATTAATGTGTATATGTTGAATTTATGATTGAACACTTCGGGTATATTTTTCACTGTGTAAGTCCGGCTCGAAGGACCAAAATGTCGGAGTATTCCGTATAAATGAAAAATAGGGTATTTTCAGTTCGTTATAATTCAATTTACTTATAATTGGGCATATATGGTATATACATGTGTATGTTTGAGTACTAATTATATTTAAAATAATAGGTAGATATGTATAATAACCTGTGTAATTGGCGGTATAGCTGATTTTTATATCCTTCGTGTCGTCTTCCTTGTTCTCCGTGTGCTGTTAGTTGAAAACTAAACTTTTTATACCGATGTTGGTGCTGTTGTTCATTCCAGCATTGTCCTTCTTTCGCCTTTCGGAATTTATGAGGACAATGCAGGGATGTGTTTGTTTGGAATAAACAACTACTTTGTACGAATCTATACTATAAAGGTGAATGTCTGTACGTTGTCCGCGCATCACTACGAAACGACAACACCAAATGTCGTAAAAATTTTTATACATTCATATTTTCACCCAATGAAGGTTATAGGCATATTTTTATAATGGAACTCCGTTCCCACAGCCCCTAGGCCGCGCCACCACTCTCATTCGTCACTAATAATCGAATATTTGCTTACATTTAATCTAAAAAATCTTAGTTTTTCCTATTTCCCACTATTTACAGCACACTATAGACTTCATAATCCGCATAAGCTGTGACCCAAATGCAAAGTTCAAAAACGGTTTGAGATAGAAACTTAATAAAAATAATTTTGCTTGATATTTTTCTGATTGGTTGTTTTGATTTTATTCAACGAGGCATAGCAACGGATGCCGGGTAGAAGCATTTAAAATTACATTCGAAATTCAATTTCAGAGACAGGAAGGTGAATTATTTACTATTTCAGACTTGGCGTGCTAAAAATAATTAAAATAATACCTGAAAGAAGCATTCGTGTCAACCAAATAACCGGAATCAAAAATTATATATTTATAGATAAATGAATGTAATGCAGATTCAAGACCCAACTACTTACGCTATTCCGTATCGTCACTCTTAAAAATGGACTGAAGATAAATGTAAATTGTCTCATTTCTACAAAAGTTTTCAAAATATGAGACTTTTTTTTACTCCATTCTTTATGCAGATTCGTTTCATGAGATCACAATATGCCGACAACTGGGTCAAAAAGAAAGCAAGATGCAAGATCAAACGAGAGTGAACAACAACACGAAAACAGACTTTCATGCTTGAGAGAAAGAAGACGAGACATGGAGAACGCTGAAACAAAAACAGATCGTGAAAATACGTTAGAAGAAACTATAGAGCGTGTACATGTCCTAAGAAATCGTGAAACTACACGACAGCGCCATACTCGGATAAAACAAGATCGTATGGCACATTTTACATCACGCAGAGATTTTAATTTTGATATGCATAATGCAGCTTTTAATTACGACCCAACGTTGGACTAAAGTTCACATCCAAATATTACTATTGGTCTAATGGATGTGATTTGCTCACATTGCAATGCAAAAAAATTTCTAAATGAAGCTCCAGGAACGTGTTGCTGCAACGGAAAGGTGTCGCTACCATCACTTCGACATCCAGCTGAGTCATTATTAAGTTTGACGTCAGGAATGTCTGACGAGTGTAAACGTTACAAGATTTTGGGTTTTTCTAATTTATACGGCGCTTCCAGATTCTAATTGCTGCCGTTTGTAATCGCTCCTACACCGACTCTGCGTTCTTGCACTTTTCTCACCCTTCAACTCCAACTCGAAGCAACTTAAACAGCCATTGATATATTGCGACCAATCTATGTGGCGCGGAACTTTTATTTTAGTTTCAATTGTTTTCCTCTTATTTTTAGTTATCAGTTATTAAAAACATTCGTTGCGAAAAAAGAAGCTCTTATCAAGACCCAAACCGAAAAAGTAATAATTCAAAACAAAAATACTAAAGCAACGTATACACGCTGCTTTTGTTGTATCAACAATCCTTACGCCCAGCACACACGCTGCGATTGTTGTATCAACGCGTTGTACAGTGCGTACATGCAATTGCAGGCAATGTCCCACATCACTCCCCCAGTAATCAACCGATCACGATACAAAAGAAACGAAGCGCTGTGGTCTTACAATCTGTCTGCCAGCGCGAGTGGTTTTGGTGGCCATTGGATGTGTGGCATCCCCTAATACAGGGGTGGGCAAAAGCCGGCCCGCGGGCCGGATCCGGCCCTCTTGCTAATTTTATCCGGCCCGTTGAAAAATTCCGCACATAAATTTTTTTAAACTCTTTTATGAGATATTGTTGACATCAGCGTTATTACTGTGCATACTGTATATATAATAGTCTTAATAAAATGGGCGGTCGGCTAACTACACTAGTGTGGACGATGTCGTGAGCTTGAAACAATCCTCGTGTGTTTCACACGGGTCGCTCGCGACGATCGCTCTCAGGGCGGTTTTTTCGTCAAACACAAAGGAGACCGCGCTAGGTTCGAAATGCCTGTGAGTACGGCATATGCCATAGATGACTAGATGTGAAACTCTTTTTCTCGTGAGAGCGCTGAAAAATGTGCATTTTTTATAACATTTTTCAATATTGCCACACCGGTAGAAACATGAATTGGGTATTTTTGAATCAAAGGTCTGGAATTTTTAGTTTCCACACCACCATTGAGGTTAGTATTTAGTGTGCGGTTGCCCAATAGCCTTATATCACTCGTAAACACCTACATATACTAAAAATAAGCACAATCCGTACGAAATATGTACATATGTTGTTGCACACAAAATTGCTAAGTTATGTAAGCCGTTTTCTGAAGCAGAATTTGTTAAACAATGCATGGTACAAGCAGAGAATGTTAATGCAATGAGAAGGTGCAAATGTTACTGTAAGCTTTTTTTAGTACAATTGAGATCTGAAAGATTTGTAATAAGGTCATTTAGCACACCGAGTTTATAGACACCTCACTGACTTTTGCCCACACAAAAATTAGAAACACCACACATCTTTCACCTCAACACACAACACATTTCTCACCTCGACATTAAACCAATTAAATTTGTACTATTTTCGTATTTTTGAAATAATAAGCGAATACGTAAAATTTATTACATAATTTTTTTTTTTCAATTACATTAAAAAAAAAACGATTTTAAAAAATAAAATTTATAAAAAAAAGTTTGCACCGGGAATTGAACTCGAGTCTAACATGTGGCGAGGAAAAATAGGCGGTGCGTTTATTTCTTCGACTGCTTATTTTTTGACCATTTTGTTACTTTTGAAATGATAAGCGGATACATAAAATTTATTAAAAATTTTTTTACGATTACATTAAAAAAAAAAATTTAAAAACGAAAAAAAAAAAATTTGCACCGAGAATTGATGGCGAGTCACGTGGGGAGGATAAATACATTAAACTAATTAAATTTTTACTATTTTCGTATTTTTTTGAAATAATAAGCGAATACGTAAAATTTATTACACAATTTTTTTTTTCAATTACATTAAAAAAAAAAAACGATTTTAAAAAATAAAATTTATAAAAAAAAGTTTGTACCGGGAATTGAACTCGAGTCTAACATGTGGCGAGGAAAAATAGGCGGTGCGTTTATTTCTTCGACTGCTTATTTTTTGACCATTTTGATACTTTTGAAATGATAAGCGGATACATAAAATTTATTAAAAATTTTTTACGATTACATTAAAAAAAACACATTAAAAAAAAAAAAAAAATTGGCGCCGAGAATTGATGCCGAGTCACATGGGGAGGATAAATACGCAGTGCGTTTATTTCTGCGCCTGCGTTGTGAACCAAGGTTTTGTGCATGCGCGCGACGCGAATTAATTTTAATAAAGTTCTGAAAGTAATTCAAGAAGTTTTTCATTACATATATTCATAAATGAACGTATACTCTATATGTACATAAATGATGGTATATGACAATATACATACATAATATGTATGTACATGTCAATAGGAGGTATTTGCATTAAGAAAAAAAAAAAACGGTTTAAGATAAATCAACACTTACTATTTTATATTGTATGTCAATTTATAGTTTATGTATTCGACAGCATTTACATACATATGTAGGTATGTACATTTGTATATGAAAAACAATAATGCACAAGCGCAAGAACATCATCTTCCTTTCATACATATGTACATATGCATGTATGCCCAAATAACCTTGACTTATGTATGTACACAAGTCACAGCACATCACATTCTTACAAGACAAATACACATACGCACTAGCGAGTTTCTTCCTAACAAGTGCAAAAACAATTCTGCTCTATGTATGTATTATGTCCTAGCATATATACATACATATATACCTATTTGCCTTCTAAACTTCCTACAAAATAATTGTATTCATATGTTACTACATCCATGCACGTTCATACATTCATGCATATGTATATGCGCGAGCACAGCTCTCCCTTCTTGCTTCCGTGTACTTTTGTCTTTCACCAGTCGATATTCCTAATATTGTACTTACAAAAACACGATATGTACTTTGATAGACGCAAAAGCAACAGCAAGCGCAACGCCATGGCCGCTTTGCCACCGCACATTCTAAAATGTTCTAGAACACAACAAAAACACATACCTCACATGCGCATGTCGCCCAAAGCTAAAATCTAAGCCTGGCGACTACAAAAATAAAATACATTCGTAGACGCAGTCGCAGCGGCCATAATTCTATCAGCGACTGCGCTGAACAATTTAGAAGAAAAACAAAAAGTTCATTCATAAGTTAGAGCTCATATTTCAATTTCATTCATAAAACGAGCCGCCCATATGCCAATTTTCGCGACCATTCGAAAATAGTCAATATTGGAATATTTCGCGTGGAATTATTTGCCAATATTTGATAAATCTTAAATTTTTGTCATGTCGAGTGGCCGCGGCTCCGTATGTATGTATGCACCCTTATATGTATGTAAATATGTCTTCTAACTGTGCGACAGTCGCGAGTTAATGCGACTTCCAGCGAATCACACATTGCTGTCCGCAAAGCCGCAAGTATGCACCTTATGATCAGAAAGTACCGGGAATGTTTAAATTAAACAAAACAGAGTTAAATTTAAGGCAAATTTATATTATCTTCTTCAAAATATGACCCGTCTGAAGCAACACACATGTGCCAACGTTTAACCCAGTCCTCCAAACACCCCCGGCAGGCCGATTTGTATTCTCTTTGATCAGTGCGATGGCGCGTTATCATCATGCAAAATCTGAGAATTGTTTGCTCACATTTCAGGCGGTTTGCAACACACAGCATCTCTCTAAGGTTTCAAAACGGATAAATAATATTCTCTATTGACTGTCTGGCCCGATGGAAGGTACTCATGGTGGACTATGCCTTGGCAATCGAAGGAAGCAGTCAACATCACCTTCCCGGTTCTTTTTGCTCATAGGGTATACATATCCCATGTGTCAAGTGTGCGCAGAAGCTTGTGTTCTGGGTTTTGTTAGAATGGTGGTGGTTTGTGCATATATTTAAACACATATGTGAGTATGCGCGTTAGGCTTCCTGGATGGATATTAGAATATTTTCTCATCAATATGTGTATGTAAGTAGTTCAGATTTGACTGAAGAAATTAAATATAGGAATGCATATTCATATGATTGACTTTATGGCTGTTTTACATATAAATCAATTCAAATGAATAATGTTATATAGAAAATAAATTTCTAAATAACTGGTATTAGAAAAACCTGAATACACTATTTTAAATCAATTTCAATTAAACCAAATATAAAAAATGAAATAAAAATATCGAATAAAAAACTGTGCACAGGATTTGAACCTGAGTCAAATATGAGACGATGTACTGCATATACGACACGTCTTTCACGATTGCGCTAATCTACAATTATTAATGATCTTTTCTAAATCACTCATTTATTCGATTCGCAGTTTTATATGTACATATTCTGCGTTAGTTGAAAGTTTGTATGCGTAATTATATGAATATGCATCTGTGTATGCGCGTTTGGCTTTCTGGACGGATATTAGAATGATATTTTCTCATCAATATAATTTGGATTTGATGAAATAGATTATAGACATATGTACATATTTTCTGTTTTGATTGATTTATATAAAAATCAGGTCATATCCAGTATGAACTATTTTATACCGAAAAGAAATTTCCATTTATAAAATACAAAAAACAGTATTTTAAAGAAATTTTAATTAAAATAAACTCAAAAATTTTACCAAACTTTCCTGGTTTGAATTGTAAAAAAAAAAAATGTGCAAGAAAAAAAATATGACTTCAGGATTTGAACCTGAATTATATACGTGCCAAAAAACAAAACAAATAATTCCGCCGACTTTAGCTTCTGCACCACAAACTAACTACCGCGCGGCCTTCTTAATCGCAATTTTATTCGCTTCGATTTCCTTAGTAGTGTGCCGAAAAATCTTATGAACGTCCTCAATAGTATGGTAAACGCAGAAAATATCTGAATTCTTGGCCTAGCGTGGTAAGTAAATATAGAAACCCTCCACTCGCGTCACTCGCGTGGTAAATATCTGCAATTCCGACCTCTTCAGGAAAGTTGAATTTGAAATGACCTTATTATGAATCTATAAATTAGAACTCGAAAAAAGCTCATTTAACATTTGTTCCTTCTCATTGCATTAACATTCTCTGGTACAAGTGCCGGAGATATGTTGTCCTGAAAAGAAACATATTTTTGAAAATGTAAGCCTTTCAAGAAGAACAATAGTACGACGGATTGAAAATATTTCAGGAAACTTACTTGACCAGCTAAGAACAAAAATTGCTGATTTTACCTATTGTTCTCTGGCTTTAGATGAGTCCTGCGATATTACTGATACAAGTCAATTATTAATATTTATTCGCGGCATTAACAAGAAATGCGAAATTAGCGAGGAACTTCTTAGTGTGCATCCAATGAAAGATACAACTACTGGTGAAGACTTTTTTCTCGCTCTTGAAGAGTGTTTAGTTAAAGTAAGTTTAACTTGGAATAAAATAGTAAGCGTCACTACGGATGGTTGTCCTAGTTTAACAGGGAAAAATGTAGGCTTACTTAAACGAATTCGCGACAAAGTAAAAAAGTTACAACCAGAACACGATATATTATTTTTGCACTGCATTATTCATCAAGAAGTGCTATGCAGAAAGGTTTTAAAACTGAATCACGTCGTTACTGTTGTGACCAAAGTTGTGAATTTTATTCGAGGACGTGCCGTAAACCATCGACAGTTTGTTGAATTTTAAAGAAATTGAAAGTGACTTCTATGAAATTCCTTATTACACTGAAGTGAGATGGCTTAGCATTGGTAAAGTTTTGGACAGATTTCAATATTTGCTTGATGAAATAGTATCCTTCTTGTCGATAAAAGAAAAACTACATGATTTTCCTGAATTGCAAAATAGAGCTTGGCTAAACGATTTCTCATTTTTAGTAGATATCGTAAAATATTTGAATGAACTAAATATAAATCTACAAGGGAAAAACAATTCGCTTTCAATATGCACTCAAACGTCAAAGCATTTATGACAAAACTAAGTTTACTTGCTGAAAACTTTAATAATAAATTATTAAATCATTTCCCCTCATTGCAAGCACGGCGAGAATCATTGAAAAATACAGATTTTTTTAAATATAGTACAATAACACAAGACCTGCATTCTGAATTCCAAAGAAGATTTCAAGATTTCAAAGCTATTGAAAAACCTTTATCATTAATTAGCCAACCTTTCAATTTCGATGTGCAAGAAGCCCCTGTTGAAATTCAACTAGAACTAATTGACTTACAATCAAATATTTTACTAAAAGAAAATTTTCACTCAAACGAATTGAGTGCTTTCTATGGCGCTTTGAATGATGAACATTTCAAACATTTTTTGAACTATGTTCAAAAATACCTTGTTTTATTTGGTTCGACATATATTTGTGAAAGAACTTTTTCTTTAATGGTTTCCACGAAAAATAAATATCAATCACAAATTACTGACGAAAATCTACACTCGCTATTAAGGATTGCTGCAAGTGATTTGGAACCCAATTTTGAAGAAATAATGTCAGATGAACATTCGAGATTTCACGTTTCGCATTAACTTTAAATATTTATTTTACCGTTTGATGTTTTTCTTTTCTTTTTTGAATTCTATTTACTATTATATTTACGAAATGCAATATAAATGTTAAATTGTAATAACTATGTGTCAATATAAAATAATTTGTATCATTAAGACATAAATAAGTAACAAAATAAAATGTTTCATTGACTGGTTTATCTAATAGGCATTTATTTATAAAAATATTTCTTTAAAAATTACGTGACATATTTTATTCAAATTGAAATGATACTTAGTGTTTTTGTCAAAAAAAAAATTGGCAGGGAAAAAAATCCATTCAAAACATCCGCTTGTGCAAAGCATATGCGGTATAGTCCTCCGGCCCGGGAGACATTTTGAAAATTTCATTTTGGCCCGCGCTTTAAAGTATTTGCCCACCCCTGCCCTAATAGGTTGTTTTTTGTAACTTAAATCTAATGGCTGTACATTTTGCTTAGGAGTAATTGTTGGTTGAGCCTCTTGATTTCTATTAATATTAGGAGGTAAATTTTGGTTAACAAAATTTGAGTCTATGCACGCAGCCGTGACTCTGTCTGTGGTTACCGTCACCGATCTGCCTCGAATGTCAATGTCAAGGGTCTTATCTCCACGTTTGATGATTTTGTAAGGCCCGTCATAGAGACGTTTTAACGATTTGCGAACTGAGTCGACGCGTAAGAAAACGTGAATCCAGTTGGCAAGCCCACTCTAAATGTAGCTTTTAATATTGGCGTGGTTGGACGACGCGATCGGACGTAACTGCTCAATGGTACTCCTCAACCCGCTCACGAACTCGGTCGAATACTCAGGTTCTTTGGAATACTCAAAAAAATCACCGGGGAGACGCAAGGTTTTACCGTAAACGAGCTCGGCCGGCGAGGCATAATGAGAGGAAGTGAATTGGACCAAGTGGGATCGTTTTTGCACATGATCGCAGCTTTAAGCGTGCGGTGAAAACGTTCGATCATGCCATTCGCTTGTGGATGATACACAGTCGTGTGATTGTGTTTGAATCCAAGAATTTTTGATAATTCCATGAACAAATCGGATTCAAACTGCCTACCTTGATCCCTTGTGATAACGCGTGGAACACCATAGTGAGAGATCCATCCGTTTAAGAGAGCATTTGCGACAGCCTCCGCCGACATATCTTGCAGTGGAATGGCCGTAGGCCATCGGGAGAATCTGTCAATGCAAGTGAGACAATAACGGAAACCATTTGAGACCGGCGGAGGACCAATCAAATCGATGTTGACATGGTATGTTGACATGGAATTTTAAACTCAGCAAGAGTTGCTCGATTATGTCGACAAATTTTACTTTTTTGGCAATCGAGACATTGACTTGTCCAACGCGTGACGTCTTTTTTCATGTCTGGCCAGAAATAGCGTTCTGTGATAAGCTGTGATGTTTGCCGGGATGACAAACATTGTGTACCAGATTGAAAATTTGTTTTCGTAAAGCTTGTGAAATGAAAGGGCGAACCCTCTCCAGGGAAATGTCGCAAAATAGGGGTAAATCAGAATCATGAATCGTGATTTTGTGAAGCTTGATATGAGTGTTGGAATCTGGACTCAACAATGATGTCAGCTCCTCATCATTGCTTTGCAACTGAGCGATATCACGATGGCCAATTTCGCTCTTGGAAATGGATTCGATTCTTGATAGAGCGTCTGGCACAACGTTATCTTTGCCCGATATGTACCGGATGTCTGTGCAGTATTGGCCAATCAAGTCAAGATGCCTTAACTGTCTGGGCGAAGCTTTTTCCGGTTTTTACTTGAAAGCAAACGTAATGGGCTTGTGATCGGTGAGAATGATGCATTCACGACCCTCGATCACGTATTTATTATGCTTGACAGCCAAGTAGATTGCCAATAATTCACGATCGTAGGTACTGTATTTCTTTTGGGTATCAGACATTCGTTTGAAAAAAAAACTTAGGGGTTGTAAATCATTACCCACTCGCTGTTGTCAAACTGCACCAACCGAAAAATTGCTGGCATCAACATTTAAAATCAGTTGGGCATTCGGCAAAGGATGTGCCAGCAGTGTGGCCTTAGCCAGATCAGACATGCATTGTTCAAACGCCTGGGACGCCTCTTCAGTTCAGATCAATGGCGTTCTGTCTTTTTTTGTATATCCGACAATGAGAGATTGTAGTTTACCCTGCGTATAAGCAGCATTAGCCAAAAAACGACGATAATAATTGAGGAGTGCCAAGAATCGGCGCAACTCATGAGTTACTATCGGCTTTTTGAACTGACAAATGGCCTCGGTTTTGGCCTTAGGAGGCGCGACGCCATCTGCCGTAATCGTGTGGCGAGACAAATTATTTAGGGCTGGCCGAGGGTGCATTTGGCGAGATTAATCTTCAAATTGTAAGCGCTTAATCTCTCGAAAGCTATGCGAAGATGCTTCCGGTGTTCGGTTTCGTTAACCGAAGCCACGCAAATATCGTCTATGTAGACGAAAACGAAATCAGAATTCATGAACAGCTTGTTCATGAACCTTTGGAATGTTTGAGAAGCATTTCTCAGACCTAATGTCATGACCCGAATTGGGTGATTATGGCCGTTTTTTCCTTGTCAGACCTATCAAATGGAATTTGGTTGTAAGCACTAACCCAATCGATGATCGAGAAAATTTTGCATCCAGCAAACTTTTGTGTTAAGTAATGGATATGAGGCAAGGGATAGCGATCTGGTACTGATAGTCAACGCAAAATCGCCAGCGCCCATCTTTTTTGGGAACCATATGTAATGGACTTGCCCATGCACTTTTGCTTGGACTGCAGATGCCAGCATTGAGAATGGCTTCGAATTCTGTTTTGGCAATTTTAAGTCGCTCCGGGTTGAGACGACGTGCTGCCGAAAATATGGGCTGACCCGTGGTAATGATTTGATGAGTAATGTCATGAGATGGGACTGAATCCGTATTGCTAAAAATCGGTGGAAGTGTCAGAGCCTTGAATTCGCTAATGAGATCAGCCATATTGTTATTCCCGACATTGATGGTGGATAAACGTTCATATGGAGTCATAATGGAATTGCATTTCAGTTGGGGTTTTTCGTCAATAATTTTGCGCTTTTTGACATCAATAATGATACCGTAGTAATTTAAAAAGTCTATGCCGATGATTGGCTTATCTACATGAACATCACGATCATCACCAATTATCAAGCAAGCTCGAAGTGTAACAGGCAATCTTTCAATCTACCAGCTTTTTAAAATTGTTTTCGAAACTGAGCTTCCGGCCAGGTCAGGCATGTGGCGCAGAAGCTGAGATGGTTTACGGTCACCAAGCTCAACGTCATTAAGTAACTTTCGAATTTTTTTCGATTCGGAGTCCGCGAATTCCGTTTTTGAGACACTCGTATTTGTCCGTTTCGGGAGGATTGCGAAGAAAATCACTGACCAGTTCGAGAATTCGCGCGTCCAATGCGACGACCACGTGGTCATATTTTGTATCATCCCGAGAAATGTTAGCGCGTCGAAAAGGCGTCTACATTTGAATGAAAAATATATGAGGGCTACTTTTCAAGAAAACGGGTGGTTTAACGACAATATGACTACTTTGTTAAGGCTGATTGGTGAAGGTACTCACATTTTCGCGAAAGTCTTGTTTTAGTTGCCGTTGAGAGGCTCCTTATGAGGTTCCAGGTGTGCAGTCTCCTTGGATCATTCTGGTAAATATTGATTGTAGGTTCCGTTGAATGGCTTCCAAAACCTCGATTGGTATTTGCTCTCTTGGTCGTAGATAAGGCTTCTCGTTGTTTGATGATATTCTCCTTCGAAAAAATATTGCATCCAAAATGTTGTAATAGGACTATGAATAAGTTCGTGCGGTTTTACAACAGATGGCGTAACTTGATTATTATTCCATCGATCCACATTTCCAAACATTCATTGGAGAGCTACTGTCGTAAGGCACAAACGTCAGTATAAGTTTTTTATTTGAAGCGTAAACAACAATATTTTTACCACACTTGAAAATGTCGAATTTCGTGCCAAATAATGTGTTTTTGCGGGGAATTTTTTAATATGAAGAAAAAAGCAGCCGAAAGTCATCGTATCTTGGTGGAAGTTTATGGTGAGCATGCTCTAGCTGAGCGAACGTGCCAGAAGTGGTTTGCACGCTTTAAAAGTGGTGATTTTGGCTTGGAAGACGAAGAACGCGAGGGTGCGCCGCCAAAGTTCATGGATACCGAATTGGAGGAATTGCTCGATCAAGATCCGGCTCAAACGCAAGAAGAGGTTGCAAAAACTTTGGGAGTTGATCAATCAACCATTTCCAAACGTTTAAAAGCCATGGGAATGATCCGAAAGGTAGGCCATTGGGTGCCGTATGAATTGAAGCCAAGAGACGTTGAACGCCGTTTTATGGCATGCGAACAACTGCTTCAACGGCACAAAAGAAAGGGTTTTTTGCATCGAATTGTGACTGGCGATGAAAAGTGGGTCCATTACGACAATCCAAAACGTCGGGCAACGTATGGATACCCTGGCCATGCTTCAACATCGACGTCGGCGCAGAATATTCATGGCCTGAAGGTTATGCTGTGTATCTGGTGGGACCAGCTGGGTGTTGTGTATTATGAGCTACTGAAACCGAATGAAACGATTACGGGGGATGTCTACCGACGACAATTGATGCGTTTGAGCCGAGCACTGCGAGAAAAACGGCCGCAATACGCCGATAGACACGACAAAGTTATTTTGCAACATGACAATGCTCGGCCACATGTTGCACAAGTGGTCAAAACATACTTAGAAACGCTCAAATGGGATGTCCTACCCCACCCGCCGTATAGTCCAGACCTTGCGCCATCCGATTACTATCTCTTCCGATCGATGCAACATGGCCTGGCTGACCAGCACTTCCGTAATTACGATGAAGTCAAAAAATGGATCGATTCGTGGATTGCGGCAAAACCGACCGAATTTTTCACAAAGGGAATCCGTGAATTGCCAGAAAGATGGGAAAAAGTAGTAGTAAGCGATGGACAATACTTTGAATATTAAATTTGTAACCATTTTACGTCAATAAAGTTTCAAATTTCGAAAAAAAACCGCACGAACTTATTCATAGTCCTATTATTTGCACGTTGAATTGCGTTTAAAGTTGCATTAATAGTACAATTGTTTGTATGGTTGCATAGAATTGTGAGTTAAATGCGGAAGGTAATTCCTACCAACCGCGTTGCATCAATAAAAACCCCTTTCAAATCTTTGTGTTAAATTTCGCCGTTAAGTTCCGAACTTTGGTGTAGCACCACAAGCGTTGGTTACACGTGGTGGAATGCGCGGTTATGTTAGTATGCTGGTGCAGGTGAAATTTAGGTTATGGTGGATGCACGCTCGCCGTATTAGAAATGTCCACAATTTTCTCGGAAAACACTTTTTTATGAAAATGTTCTTTGTTCGGGGTCACCAATTTGGGTTTTTCTAATTAATACGGCGCTTCCAGATTCTAACTGCTGCCGTTTGTAATCGCTCCTACACCGACTCTACGTTCTTGCACTTTTCTCACCCTTCAACTCCAACTCGAAGCAACTTAAACAGCCAACCAATCTATGTGGCGCGGAACTTTTATTTTAGTTTCAATTGTTTTCCTCTTATTTTTAGTTATCAGTTATTAAAAACATTCGTTGCGAAAAAAGAAGCTCTTATCAAGACCCAAACCGAAAAAGTAATAATTCAAAACAAAAATACTAAAGCAACGGTATGAATTGTGAAATTGTTGGAGCATTGCAACAAATGCTACACGAAAGAAATAACTTAGTCCGAATGTTTAAGAAAGCTCTTGAACAAATGCCGAATAATGAATACAAAATCGTGATTAGAGCAGATAGAACTCCAGCAGGTGAACATGAAAGACGTTTCAATGCTCCAACATTAGATGAAGTTGCAATCATCATTATCGGTAATGAATTTGACAGGAGGGACATTGTGCTTCACAAAAGAAGTAATGCCTTACAGCGAAATTCAGAAACCCATCGATCATATGACGCACTTCAATACTCGTATTCATTGCTTTTTTGGGAAGGTGAAGACGGATACAATTTTAACGTTCATGAAGTTAATTCCCTAACGCATGAACCCACAGATAAAAAAGTTTCGGCAATGAATTTTTATTCTTATCGCATAATGATAAGACCATCTACTACACTGTGCAAAATTATTGCAACAGTTTTTAGTTGACAAAATTGAAAGTGAGCGTCTTTTATACGTGAGACTTAACCAAAAAAAACTAAGAGCAGAAGAATATGTTCACTTACGAGATGCAATGCCGAAGATATAGGAAAAATGGTAATTTTACCTTCATCATTTACAGGTAGTCCTAGGCATATGCAAGAATATACGCAGACAAAATCATCTCAGCTGAAATACCAAACGAGGAAACAGATCCTCTTTTATTCAAAATTGTTAGCAAAAACATGATCCACGGTCCTTGCGGAGCATTAAATTCCGCTTCACCATGCATGAAAGATGGACAGTGCACGAAAAGATTTCCGCGTGCATTTTTTCTCGAGACTCAAACTGGACAAGATGGCTACCCCACATACAGAAGAAGAAGACCAGAAGACGGATGGCATGAAGCAATTGTTATGAAGCAATCTATTAAATATATATGCAAGACATGAAGCAATCTATTAAATATATATGCAAGTACATTAACAAAGGAAGCAACAAGGCAATGTTTGGAGTCACGAACGAAAATGATGAAATAACTCTGTTTAAAATGGGGCGGTACATTTCGAGTAACGAAGCAGTTTGGAGGATTTTAAACTTTCCAATACATGGCCGTCACCCGACTGCTGTTCATCTTGCTGTACACTTGGAAAACGGCCAAAGAATCACATTCACAGCTCAAAACGCTGCATAACTAGCAGCTGATCCACCAAACACCACACTAACAGCTTTTTTCAAATTATGCAATGAGGACCGCTTTTCCAAGACACTACTTTATCCAGAAGTTCCTCAGTATTACACGTCGAATGCATCACGAAAACAATTTTATCAGAGGAAACAAGGCGCTATAGTACCTGAAACAACTGCAAGGAAGAGCGACGCTCTAAGTAGAGTATACACGGTCCATCCTAACAATGCCGAGTGCTTTTACTTGCGGATGCTACTACATGTTGTGAAGGGTCCTACATCGTTTGAACATATACGCACTGTCGAAGGTGATATTTGCTCCACGTATCGTCAAGCATGCCAGAAACTGGGACTTCTAGAAGATGATCAACATTGGGACACAGCATTCGGAATTCACAGAGAGAACGTTGGTTCCAATCTCGGCGAAACACCAAAATTAAGAAAAACATTTTTCTAATAGCGGTCGCCACTCGGCAGGCAATGGCAAACCTCCGAGTGTATTTCTGCTATGAAAAAGCTCCTCATAAAAATATCTGCCTTTCGGAGTCCCCTTGAAACTGTAGGTCCCTCCATTTGTGGAACAACATCAAGACGCACACCACAAATAGGAGGAGCTCGGCCAAACACCCAAAGAGGATTTACGCGCCAATTATATATATATATATATATATGTATATTTTAACAACCTGTGCACCATCTGATCCAATGGCATTGTGGAAGAAACATCGTGATTCATTGAGCGAAGATTATCTGCTGCTATCACGCAGAGTTGCAAATAATCCCGACTTGCAGATTTCAGACATGCTGTACAATAAAGCCTTAATCGACATTGAAGACACGTGTGTGGCAATTCTTAACAAGCCTCTAAACAGCTATCGCATCATCAGGTATCGCAGCTTCTCTCTTGAAAGGGGGAAGAACTGCTCATTCAGCTCTCAAATTACCGCTCAATCTTTCGGCAACTGATACTCCCATTTGCAACATCAAAAAGAATTCTGGGCAGGCAACTGTGAATGAATACACCAGGCAATTACTCCGTAACATTCCTTGAGACATTTTGCAATTTGGTCGAATCTGTAGAGGAAATTATTCAAAACGTGTTTCGGGACATCAATGAAAATTTCGAAAATCATGTATCATGTATCATTTCGGCACCGCGAAATGACCAAGTAGGCAACCTTAACATCATTATCCAGGACAACCTACCAGGAGCTGTAACAACGTAAAAGTCCATCGACACTGTAATTGATGAAGACCAAGCCGTCAACTATCCTGTAGAGTTTCTCAATTCGCTTGAATTATCGGGAATGCTGCCCCATCAACTTATTTTGGTTGAAGCAACAATTCTGTCTGGCAAAATAGGTGAAGATGTCTCCTTACCTAGAATTTCCCATAATTCCATCAGATATGCCTTTTGAGTTTAAAATACTTCAATTTCCTCATGTTTCATGTTTTTCACACGGTTAGTTATACGTTGCCTGATCAAGGGTCGGCAACCCAAAAAATCTATTCATATATGCTCCAAATAATACAACGAATAACGTTGTTTACCAAAATGCATTAAAATAAAACGCATATTATGTTATACGGCTTCCGATTTAATTACTAGAGCAAAAGATAATATATGTCAAGAAATGTTACAAAGTATTATATTTATGCTTATTGTTATATTATGGTTAATAACCATTGGTTATTAATAATAAATTATTTTCTATGAAATTGTTGTTTGTAATTCTTTTATATGCATATCCTAAATCCCTCAAAACTACTCCATTACTACATAAAGCTAGTTTATAAATATTTTTTTGAATAAATTACTTTTTTTATTACTTCTTTTGTACGGTTTTTTGAAAAAAATTTACAAACATATCCCCAAATTTAAAATACCTGCCCTGCCCATAATTATGAAAGTGATGTAAGTCATACAGTCTCTTGTTTCGAGATATTTAATGAATTGGGTTTGAAAGAGTTAAAAAATATTTTTATATTGCTACATTTTAATTTATAATTTTCTTAGTCTTGATTAATGGAAATTTATTATCAATATGAAATTTTGTATGAATTTTATACGAAAATTTGGCTTTTAAAGCTCTAAACTTAGATTATTTTCAAAAGTAATTGAATGTCCTATAAATGACTTAATCAAACAATAACTTTAGTGAAATAATTTATAAACATTTATTAATTATTTTTAAATATATTTAAAAAAAGAATGAACTGACGCTGTCAGATGTATTTTTTACACGATTTTTTCGCACATTTTCTATCCTCCCTAATACTATATCATATGTACCTACATAGGTACATATGTGTGCTTGTCAATTAGTAGGCTTACTTTATTGTAATACAGCTCAATATATAACACACACATTCATGCTTATGTTTGCACATTTCATATTATTGAAAAACTTACCTAAGTTGAGGGTGGGGATTGCACCCTTCTTTAAACATTGTCCCCCACAACACATGCTTCAAAATGTTTTATAAAACAAAAGAGTTGTGGGGTGAAGATGCTCCGTCCGGGCAATATGCAAATTCTGCCTCCATTTTTTCGCTTGTATAGTCTCCTGAGGGCGGTCAGGCAGTTACTGTGAATAGTGTTCGCTATCGTGAGATGATAACGAACTTTTTATGGCCCGAATTGGAAGATATGGATGTGGACGATATGTGATTTCGACAGGACGGTGCCACTTGTCACACAGCTAACGAAACAATGGCTCTTTTGCGCGAAAAATTTGCTGGCCGAATAGTCTGACGTCGCGCCGATGTCAATTGGCCGCCAAGATCATGTAATTTGACAAAGTTGGACTTCTTTCTTTGGGGTTATTTGAAAGAAAAGGTGTACGTCGATAAGCCAGCAACAATTCAATAGCGAAAGGATGAGATAATTCGGCACATTAACGACATAGAACCTCAATTATGCCTCAGCGTCATCGAAAATTTCGACTATCGGATGGAGGTGAGCAACCGAGGCCGCGGCGGCCATTTGGCCGACATTTGGTTCAATACGTAGTTGAGCCATACCAATATTATCATAATAAAGAGAAATGACAATAATTTGCTCCTTTACTATTTCTAAATACTATTTGGTTTGAGATAAAAATATGCTTACATGTATCTATTGTATGAAGGGACAAAGACTATGTTTCTATTGTTTATCATTATTATTGTGTGGAAACAAAAATAATTAATTAATAATTATCATTATTATTGTTTGGAAACAATAATAATGTATGCTTGCAGTGTATGTATGTAGTGTATCTGTGTAGTGTATGTGCCAACTTCGTTAACTCTCCCGGTGTTTAAAATGAAATGTCCTCATTTCAAATCTGCTGTAGTCGGAGTAGTTCGGCTTCATATGCTCTTTGGAATATTAAGCGTCTCGTTTCTTTCCGTTGGTTTCAGTTATATTGGCTTAATTTTAGGTATAAGTAAATTGTTAAGGTAAAGGCAATTATGAAAAAAATAACATATAATGTAAATTTTAATGGATGCTCTTCTATAGGTATAACATATTTATGTAATTGTTGAATACTATTAAATTTATAATTTGAGTTTGCTGCAAGATATCTACTTGTTCGTTATTTTGTGCGTGAATAACGTTTTTTATTTCTTCTTGGTGGTTCACATATGTTTTATTATCTACACTTGTAGAAGTCTCAAATTGTATTAAATGTGGTCCGTTTATTTTTAAACCATTCCAAGTATATATAATATGTTCATTAGTTATTACAATATTGCCGTGGTCTAAAATTTGTATTGAAATATTATTTCCTTGTATTATGTTACATTGAGCTTGTTGATTTGATAACAGTGGCATTGTGCAGTTATCCTTTAATTCCTGTTTACAAATACTAATGCCTAATTAGTTTTTACATTTTGATACATTAATAAATTCGTTATTATATTTGGAACCCTTTGGTTCAATTCATATTTTCCTTGTTTAAATGCTAAAGGAAGCACTTGATATAGTTGACATTTATTTGAAATTACAGAATATTTGTATATGGTTATTATTGCGGTTTTAAACATTCCTACATGGATGTCGGAATATTCTAGTATATCAATTAAAGGAATATTATGTATTTCATTGTTGATTACTTCATTTATTTCTTTTAAATTTAAGGTTCCTGAATAAAAGTTTTCTAACCTTACAAAGTTTATCGTATTGGTAATACTTTCTAATTCTTTCAGGACTTCTGTCATAATTGGTTTCTATTCTGTTTACGAGTATTTCTTCTTGTTGTGATTACTGTATTTTATAGTGTGACTTCATTATGTTTTCGTATGGGGCTAATATATTAGATAAGTTCGCTATGTGATATAGGTAAGCTGTGTGGTCAAACATATACATCTTATCTGATGCTACAAGTACAGTTTTTTACCTTTTAAGTCCGTTATTTTGTCGGAATAAGTAATAATATAAATTCAGTTGCCTTCATGTTGCTACTTTCCTGATACTGTCTTTATGTATAATTTTCCCTTTTACTGTCAGAATCTTGTCCCCACGATCTTCTTTGACATGGTGTTTGTTGTATTTTGCCGAGGTTTTATTTCGCCGATCTGTCCTTCTGTAAATCGTATGGCCTTCTTTGTAGGTTATAATCTTTCGATTTTTGTTATGGTACTTTAAAAGCTGGTGCTGCTTCTGTTCAAGTTTTTCACGAATGTCAGGATATTTGTCGCGATTAAAAAACAAGTCATCAGGTTTATATCCTGTTCTTGAGTGAATAGTTTTGTTGTATTGGCAAACTGCGTTGTATAATTCGACATCGGGAGCTGTTTTCTTCTCTGCAGCTTAAGTTTGACAGAGTTCAATAAGTGTGCTATGTAACCGTACAACTTGAGCGTTTGACGATGAATGATGTACAGGCGTCACGGAGTGGGTTATTTGTAGTCGATTGTATACTGATTTTGCCATATTTCCTATGAATATACTCTCGTTATCAGTCATAAGATATTTTGGGTTGGAGTAGATTTGTGTGAGAACTTCCTGAATATACTCGTGGCAATGTAATTTATTTTCTAATTTTCGAATAAAACAGTATTTCGAGTATCTGTCTATTGAACTAAGATACATATTATTGTTCATATGAAATATGTCCATTTGTGAGTATTCGCCTACTTTTGTTGGTATTGGTGTTTTTCCAATAGGTGGTCTGTTCGGTTAACGTTCGTATTTATGTGCAAGGCATATTTCGCATATGTTTGTTTCCTCACTGCATTTTTTTTTTGGTTTGGCCAGTAGTAGTTTAAAAGTATCTCTTGGGCGTTATTTTTGTAATTTCTATGAGCTCTTCTGTGTGTTTGAATAATAATCTCTTTTTGTCTATCGGTATTCGTAATATCAGTAAGGAGTGTTTGTGCTTGTAGAAACGTACAATTTGGAAATGTACGAATAATATCTTTTCCAAAGTGAAATATTTCTTAATTTTCTAAACTTAAAGCGTTTGTAACGTTTGGTCTGACTACCTCCTTCAAATTGTTGCATAAAAATTGTGAATCGTTGTTGTCTGAGATACGGTTTCTTTTTCTTCATTGGTTTTTATAATAATTATTTGGTTTTCGAAAGAGTTCAATGGTTGTTTCACTTTTTTCATTATTTCTGTTGGTGAGTTTTTGTGCGGAATGGGCTGAGCAATCCGTTGAGGTGTTTATTTTGTGTCGAGAAAGTGCATCTGCTACAACATTTTGATGACCAGGTTTGTAAACTAATTTTGCTCCGTACTCCTCTATTAAGTTTTTCCATCTTTTTAATCTGCTATTTGGATTTTTTTCTGATATAGAATAAATTAATGATTGGTGGTCTGTATAAATTGTCAAATCGGCTACTATACATACTATAGCTAAAAATTCTTTTTCATTGGTACTATAACTGTGTTCGGTATCGCTAAGAATTCTTCAAATAAAAGCGATGGGTTTTGGGCAAGTGCAGCTCCTATAGCAAAATTACTTGCGTCAGTCGTGAGTTCAAAAGGTTTTGAAAAATCTGGTTGAGACAATTCTACCTGTGCCTGTAATTCTATTTTAATTTTTTCAAAGGCCTGTATTGCAGCTTCGTCTAACTTTATTTCTATTTTTGCGCTTTTATTCTTTTTTACCATACCTTGTTCTCCTCTGAGATGTATTGCCAAGAGTTTTGTTATTTCTGCAAAATTTTTAATACATTTTCTATAGTAACTAGCGAGTCCTAAAAATGACCTCAATTCTTTTAAGGTTCTTGGTTCAGGAAACTTCTTTATTGTTTCGATTTTATTTGGGCCTACAGTCACTCTATTATGTTTAATGATGTGGCCTAAGTATTCAATGGAAGCTTTGAAGAAATGTGATTTTTCTTTCGAGATCTTCATGTTAGCATTATGGAGTGCATTGATTATTGTTGGGATGTGTTCAATATGTTCTTCGGTTGAAGAAGAATATATCAGTACGTCATCAATATACCCATATGCAATATTCCAATATATTCACGCAAAATATCGTCAACACATCGTTGAAATATTGCCGGTGCATTTTTTAAACCAAAAGGCATCCTAACAAATTCGTATTTTGCACCATTTACCGAAAATGCTGTCTTTTCTCTATCTTTATCTTTAATGAGGATTTGGTGGAATCCTGATTCTAAGTCTAATGTTGAAAATATTTTTGCTTTCCCTAGACTTTGTATAGTCATGTTTATATCGGGTATAGGGTACCTATCTGTAATTGTGTGGGAATTTATTTTCTGAAAATCAACAACCATCCGTCTCTGCCTTGGTCATCGGTGCCCTTTTCAGGAAAGGTCCATATAGGGGAATCATATGGGCTTTTGCTTGGTGGAATAGGAATTAAGTTTAAGTAATTTATTTATTTCACTTTTCACATACTCATGGTCTGCCATCGGATAAGGGTATTGCTTTGTCCATATGGGGTCGTCCGATTGAGTTCTAACACTACGTTACAAAAACGAACTTTTTTTCTGTCCTATGAACCAAATATACTTTTTCGGAAAGGGGAGAAAAAATAAAAATACACGTGTATCGGCGATTTTCATGTACACGTCAGAATTTTTTTTATGTATAAAATATAGAGCTTGTAGTCCGCCTGTGTGAAAAACTTCGGATCAATTTTTAACCCTTTTTCCGTGATCCAATCGCGCTGAATTTCTGCAGGCAGACTCGTGGAAATGTTTTTATTATGTGAAATTAAAAAAAAAATTATTGTATCAATTCCCAGATTTTCTTGAATTTTTTTTTCTAAAATAAAATTTTTTTTCTTAATTTTCGGCATAACTTGAAGGGACTCCAAATTTTTAAACAATTTATTAACCTTTAATTTATTGTTTCATACAACACACTCTGTGCCGTTTGTGTGTGTCTTCCAGTTCCGGAAGTTCCGATCATATGACAGTTGCGCTACTAGGAGACGTATACTTTGACAATTGTTTTAAGTTCTGTTGCGCGAAAACGTCTTTCTGTATATTTCATCTTACGAAAAATGCAGTGCCCGACTCGAAATAACTTTTGCTACGTTTGTGGCTTATTTGCACCAAGTAAAAATTTTAAAAATATTACGAAAACAGTGGTTAATTCGTTTCAGAAAATATTCAAGACTGCTTATGTTCCTTACTTGTGGTATACTCCGGAAGTCGTGTGCGACTATTGCTATAGAAATGTATGCAAGTTTACTGATGGAAGGTCAACAATAAAGTACTCTGTACCAACAATTTGGCTACCACGTACGGAACACTGCAGTGAACTGTGCTACTTTTGCGTAACTTTTACTCAAACTAAAGGGTACCAATACTTTCGCCGCAACAAAATTCGATACGCTAATGTAGAATCGGTTATTCCAGCGGTTCTGTACTCACCAGAAGAACGTATAGCGGCTTCAATGAAGATTTTTATGATGTTCCCGAATTAAGGGATGGAGAACAAACAGTAGCACCAACAATGCTATCAACATTTCTTGCATCGAATGCGAGATGCGGGGAACCAGAAGTAGCGGAATTTGTACCAGTGAACTTGGGACTGCAGTGCCGCATTTAGTAACGCAAGCCGACTTCAATGACCTTGTACGAGAAGGAAATTTGTCAAAGAGAACAGCCGAACTCTTTGCATCACGCTTTAAGCAGTGGAATATCGTGATCGACGTAGCAGTATTCCATATGACGAAATTTTTAAATTGCACGAAGATCGGGAAAAAAACCTGGCTTATTGTTGTGATTGATTCGATGTTTGAAAAAATTGGTTACCCTCATATTTCAGAGGAGTGGCGACTTTCCATCGATGCATCGGTCAACAGCCTTAAAGTAGTGCTGCTTCATATCGGTAACAAACATCCAGCGCATATGCCACCAACCTCAAAGAAACATACGAAGGCATGGAATTAATATTACAGCTGATAAACTACCAAGAGCATAATTGGAAAATATGCTGCGATCTAAAAGTGGTCGGATTACTCATGGGTGTTAAGCGTGGATTTCCAACCCACCACAGCTTTTTGTGTACATGGGAAGGTCGCAAAAGAGATCAGCATTACACTGAATTTAAGTGGAAGCCGCGAACATGCAACAAAGTAGGCGTAGAAGGTATAGAAAATCTACCATTAGTGCAGCCATCTCAAATCATTTTGCCATCACTACACATTAAGCTCGGTGTCGTATCTAATTTTGTCAGGGCGAGGCGATTGCAAGTTTGCGCAATATTTTTCCGAAACTGAGCGGTTGCAGGTATTTCTTTTACGAAGGCTTTTAGTAACTTTATTTTTTTAATTATGTGTATAATTTAAGGTGTTTTCAGTGGTCCGCAGATAAAAAAAATAGTTGCAAGTTATGAATTTTCATCAAAATGGAATGCTATCGAACAACGTGCATGGAAAGGCACAGTTGCCGTTATTGAGCAGTTTCTTGGCAACAAACGAACTGACAATTATAAAAATATTGTTGCAGAAATGATTTCGGCATATGGCGAAATGCGCATATTAATGTCGCAATGTCCATTTCCTTCACAATCATTTAGATTGTTTCCCTGGTGATTTAGGAGCTTGTAGCGATGAACATGGCGAAAGGTTCCATCAGGACATTGCGGCTATTGAAAAGCGCTTTAAAGGACAAGACATTACGCATATGCTTGGCGAATACTGTTGGTCTATTTGTCGCGATACTGACACAAATGCTTACAAACGCAAAAAAATGTAACATTTTTTAATTTTAATATAATAAAATTAATAAGAAAATTCGGGTTTTTATATCTCTATTGTAATGCGGAGTGAATTGCTCGTTTAAAGTTATAAAATACAAAAAACAAAAATTGTGACGTTTACATGAAAATCGCCGATACACGTGATTTTTATTTTTATCCCCTTTCCGAAAAAGTATATTTGGTGATCGTGAGGTATTTTGGCCCATTCTCGTATAATCGCTTTTTTCAGCGCATCCATACTGGCATATTTTTTAGTCCTCACCTTGCTCTCCAAAATGTACCGGATAGAATAGTCCATCGGATTTGCGTCTGGCGAATTCGAAAGCCATTGTGTGGACGAAATGAAGTGTGGAACATGATATTTGAACCATTCTTGGTTCACACGAGCTTTATGAGATGGTGCCGAGTCCTGTTGGAACGTCCATGGTCTACGACCGAAATGTTTGCGTCTCCACGGCTCTAAAGCAGCTTCTAAAACATTTTCCCAATAATAAGTCGCATTCCCTTTGAAACCAGGCTCGATAAAAACGATTGGAGAGCGTCCATCAGCGGTCACTGCGGCGCAAACCACTACTTGCGATGGGAAATTGCTTCCAGCCAAATATAACGCAATCACACTATTACGTTTGAGTTCCATCACAGAAAAAAAATTCAACAAAACTGAGACGCAAATGCTTTTGATGGCTTATAAACAATATATTGAACTGTCATTAGAACAATTTTGATGTTGATGTCGATATGTTTTACAAATACAAGTAGTGTGAAGTTGGTAACACTTCATATTGTTCCCCCGTATAATCTTTTCTTTGCATAATTTGACCAACTTTCTTATTATAACTCTCATTATCTAAGCTGTAATTAATTTTTTGTTCTTCAATCCTCTTTTTATGTTTCAGGCTATAATCAAATAAATTTACTTCTGCTTTTATTACACGTAATCCCTGTTCACCTAAAATCATATCGTAGTCGTTTAGTTCATCAATTTCATAGAAAGATAAGTGGTGTCCGAATAGTGTAATGACTTTTTTTAGATTTTATTACTGAGTTTCCATGCAATGTTTTTGTGCGTGTGTGACGGGTTTCCCTATTTCACAATTGAAACTAATATAATTATTTGTAGCTCCTGTATCTACTAAAACTGTTACTGGTTTGCCAGTCATACTGCATTTTGTTACAATACATGGCAAACCTTTTATACGCCTAAAAAGTACTTCCTGTTTCAAATTTGTCTTCAAAACAGCCTACATTTTCTACTCTATTTTCTTCTTGGACTGTATGAGTTATTCTCTGTAATTTCTGAGGATTTATGTTTTGATTTGACGGCACTCTGTCTCTCTTAAATGGGTTATTATATTTACAATTCTGTGTAGTCCGAACGAATACTCTTGAGTTGTCGCCTTCCATGGGTACTGCTCTCTGCGGCTGCTGTTAGTGCTGTTGGTGCTGAAATCGCTGATTATTCCCGTATATCAGTATCCCTGGATTATATCGATGTTGCCTGTCTTCATACCGTGGTGCTGGACGGGATAATGATGACGTGCTGGATTTGATCGCTGCGGCTGTATATCAAACTGTTGATTCACATTGTCGTGGTATATTGTATATATTGCTGTATAATGTTCCGCTAGTGTATTTGCTGTTTAGCCCTAGTATAAAAGTACGCACAGCTTCTTCGTTAGCATATTTTAACATTGCTGCATTGTTTTGACTAGCAGACATCTCGATTTTAAATTTAATGCCTTGCTGACCTCACTGTGAAATTCAGACAATGTACGTCTTCATTTAACTATTCTCTTCATATCGTCTAGTAGGACATATAACGGACGCTAATTTGAACGCATATGTGTAATTTAGTCGATTGATTATCGAGTAGAAATTTAATTTCGTGTTGTGGTTTGTTAGGATATCAGCAGCCGACCCAATAATCTTCGAACGTACTATTCCCAACGCCGAGTAATAACGGGGGTGTTGCATAAAACTCTTAATGGACTCCATAAATGTCCAGGCTTGATTTCTCCAAGAACGGTACTGTGCTTTATCGCCATCAAATTTTGGTAACTCCAGATCAATATCCTTAGGGGCTGTTAGTGCCAAACGGACTTCTTCATGTTGAGTAACAAATGCTACTTGTTGAAATGATTCCCTTTTAATGGTTTCGATGTGTTGCTGGAAGGATTCTTGTTGGCTCTGCGTGTTCATTATCAATGCCGTTATTTGGGCTTTCAGGGCTGCTATTTCGGTTTCCATATTGATTTTTATATCCCGATTACTGTCGTAGGTGTGTTGTTTTTCAACTAGCCGTTCAACAGCTATTTTAATGCTTACATCTAGTTATACTATTTCTTAAACCAATTTGGTTTGAGATAATAATATGTTTACAACAATAATAACACTGTGGTACAAAAAAAAAAGTTGCAAAAAAACTTTGGATCGGACATGGTGAGGGTTGTAGCTTATGAAAAACTGAAAAGAATGGTATGTATTAAATTTTGAATACACCCTCAAAATCTCGCTTTAGAGCCAAAAAACCGTTTTTAGGCATATTCATGTACAAAATACATCGTATCTTTGTCATTTTTTGACAAAATTAAAATTTTTTTTTTCATTTTCCAGCTAAAAGTTTAACCTTTCCAACCGTGAAAGAATTTTTTTATTATCTTTTGAATTCATGGAGATAGAGACCAAAAACTTTCAAAAAATTTGATTTTTTTACTTATTTTTCAACTTTGAGACTAGTTGGTAGCTTTAATTTTATATAAAACATCTATTTTCTCTTACTACATCAAAAGTGTATTTAATTTTGCTTTTAATGACCCCTAATTCAAAAGAATTCGTTAGAAATTATCCAAGGAATTGCGTTTATAAGATTATAGTCACTTTACTAGTTTTACAAGTAATGTGATATTTTTTCAATTCTTACTTCCTCGTATTTTTTTTTTGCATTTTATGCACTTTTCTATACTTATTCCACAAAATTATCAGTGTGTAGAGTTTAATAATATGTTTATCTGATACTATAGAATAATAATAAATTTTCCCTCAATCTTATTGAGGGAAATGCATTGAGAGCATCTCTGTTTTTTCATACTTATTCGGTACTCGACTATCCCACTCACAAAAATAGTATAGATTTTTGGTATATCCATCTTGCATGCCGAACAAAATTGTTAAAACTTTTAAAGCTGCAAGAATTCGCCACTTATGCTCATTATATTTTATCATTTGAAGTATTTTCTCCATTGTAGCATAGGACTCCTTCATCAATCAATAAAACGGAACTGTCATGTCGTTTATGTGCTAAAGATGCAAAAAACGTGTGATCAGAAATGATAAGCGAAAATCGAAATAGCTTTTGCTACATTTGCGGCTGGTTTATAGATAAGAAGCATCGTTTAAAATTTGAAAACAATAAAGCAATGGTTCTAGTGTATAATAAAATTTTTAACCGCGCATACGTAACTAGTAAATGGTATAACCCAGAGTATATTTGTGTGGCTTGTTCTTCAAAATTAAAACTAGCAAAATCAAAAAAGAATAACAATCATTTACAACTTTTGAGTCCAATGATATGGAAAAATCAAACTTATCATAAAGAAGAAGATTGCTATTTTTGCCAAACAAATGTTACTGGTCACCATTACAAAACACGTTGTAATATAAAATATGCTGATGTTCTGACCGTAACAAAACCTGTGCCAGTAGCCGTTGACAATTTGCACACAATGCTTGTAAATGATCAATTAAATTGTAATGAAGATCACCAATCTGTAAATATACTAGATTGTGAAGACAGTGATACAGAAAGTGTTCCTTCTACATCACATTCACCTAAACGCCATCTAATAACTAATGCAGATTACAAAGATATTGTACGTGATTTTAAATTTTCTCGAAGACAAAGCGAAGGTCTTGCTTCACGATTAAAGCAGTGGAATGTGGTAGATAGTGACTTCAAGATCACCTCCGGTCGCAATGATTTAGATCGAATGTTCTTCAAACTACTTTTTGAAGAAGATAAAAACCAATCTCTTGTTTATTGTACAGATGTTAATGGATTGTTTATTGCCTTGGATCACGCCTATGTACCGCATGAATGGCGCCTGTTCATTGACGGATAGTGTAGAAGTAAGAACACTCTAATTTAACTTTAGATTGACAAATATATTTTTTAAAAATTAATGATAATTTATTTTTTAAGGTCTGAAAGCTGTGTTATTATACAATGAAAATTCATTTCCGTCAGTTCCTGTAGCGTACGGAACAAACATGAAGGAGTCCTATGCTACAATGGAGAAAACACTTCAAATGATAAAATATAATGAGCATAAGTGGCGAATTCTTGCAGCTTTAAAAGTTTTAACAATTTTGTTCGGCATGCAAGATGGATATACCAAAAATCTATACTATTTTTGTGAGTGGGATAGTCGAGCACCGAATAAGTATGAAAAAACAGAGATGCTCTCAATGCATTTCCCTCAATAAGATTGAGGGAAAATTTATTATTATTCTATAGTATCAGATAAACATATTATTAAACTCTACACACTGATAATTTTGTGGAAAAAGTATAGAAAAGTGCATAAAATGCAAAAAAAAAAAATACGAGGAAGTAAGAATTGAAAAAATATCACATTACTTGTAAAACTAGTAAAGTGACTATAATCTTATAAACGCAATTCCTTGGATAATTTCTAACGAATTCTTTTGAATTAGGGGTCATTAAAAGCAAAATTAAATACACTTTTGATGTAGTAAGAGAAAATAGATGTTTTATATAAAATTAAAGCTACCAACTAGTCTCAAAGTTGAAAAATAAGTAAAAAAATCAAATTTTTTGAAAGTTTTTGGTCTCTAACTCCATGAATTCAAAAGATAATAAAAAAATTCTTTCACGGTTGGAAAGGTTAAACTTTTAGCTGGAAAAGGAAAAAAAAAATTTTAATTTCGTCAAAAAATGACAAAGATACGATGTATTTTGTACATGAATATGCCTAAAAACGGTTTTTTGGCTCTAAAACGAGATTTTGAGGGTGTATTCAAAATTTAATACATACCATTCTTTTCAGTTTTTCATAAGCTACAACCCTCACCATGTCCGATCCAAAGTTTTTTTGCAACTTTTTTTTTTGTACCACAGTGTAATGTATGTTTGCAGTGTATGTATGTAGTGTATCTGAGGCGTTATGTTAGCACTACATAGAGTGCGCTTGATATGGAAGGAAAAAGAACAAAAAAATCGAAATGGGTTTTAAAAGTTGAACGCAACTCTGATGGTGCGCTTATTCGTTATAAAGCGAGCTGGTGGTAAACGGCTGCTCGCAGAAACTCGGAAATCTTTTCACCTGCAGTGAGATACATTTCATAACGATTTTCGATTTCAGTACATCAAATGGATACAGTGACGGCATTATTAAATGGTGAGCTTGAAGAGGAGGATAATGGGTCAGGCAGAGTTTGTCGGTTGATAGTCTTTGTACGATTTGAAGCAAGCGAGTAAAGTTTGGAACGATAAACACGGTGCTTATCTCCTTGGGGCATCTTAGAAGTGATGTTGATCAATGCGATTTCTATTGCGTGAACGAATACATTTATTTTGACGACGTCTTCGTGTTCTCCAACAACAAAAAGGTTACGCACGTATTAAGAACGAGTTGTCTTTTAGATTTAAATCGAAAGCATGGGTTTAGCTTCATCGATGCTTGGCATACGAGTTCAGCGGTACGAGGTAAAAAAGTTAATTAAACTTCATCAATCTGAATATATTTCTAGTATAGTGAATCGTTTGGGAATGGACGATTTTAACGCTGCTTCAACGCCATTCGACTTGCCGCAAAAGCTTACTGCAGAGATGTGTCCATAAACGCAAAGAAAGAAATGGAATACGTTGTCTTCTGCATGCCGAGCAAAAAACGTGTGATACGGTGTTTGAAAGGTACTATCGACAATGGCATCGTTTATCAGAAGTGAGCTGAAGGTCGTACTGGTTTTTTCGATGCTGACTAGGCAGGAGATACATGTTTGTTATGCAGGGTGGAGCAAGTGCTTGGTCTACAGACAGACAGCGAACGGTTGCATTTTTATCCAATGAAGCAGATTTAATGTCGGCAGTGAGTGCGATGCAAGAACCAAGCACGAATAATTTTTCACGTGGACATAAAGATGAAGTTTATACAAGAGAATCTTAAGAATAAATCTGTTAAGCTGGAGTTCATCCCTACAAGCGACATGTTGGCAGTGCAATTTCCTTCTCTACCTCCATATGAGTTTTTATTTCTGGAATCTCTACCCATAGCGTTTTATTCCTAGCCGCCAGGAACCTCATTAGCCATAATCTTTTTATTATCCCTCCAACCACCCCTTGGTATAACATATAAAGTCAGTCACCGCGGGGAGGTAGAGCGGGTCATACATCGATCTTAGCTAGACATAAAAAAATATCGGGAATTGTTCATTTGAAAGCGCGCGTTACACATATGTCTAATTTTTTTTTGCTGGAATGTTGGTACAACTATCCTCTATAGTGTAGCAGGGTTTGCGCGTGGTCTGTCAATGAGCTTGTTTGGCATTTAATTAAATCAGTCAACCGCAGATGTGCTCCGCGATTTTCACTATTGATAAAATGATCGAACAAAAAATGTGTCTTAAATTTTACACCATTGAGCATGATCATCAATCGTGCCAAGAGAGTTGAATTTCTTTAAAAAAATTCATCGGAGAAAGGGGACTGAAGACATGCTTGAACAAGTGAATTCGGACCCAACGTTTATCCAGCGCATTAGGTATAACAGGTAAGAGTCGGTCGAAAGTGAAAGTCATGCTACTCATTTTCTTTGATTATCCTGGTGTTGTGCACTCGGAACTCGTTCCAAATGGTTCTACGGTAAATAAAGGATATTATTTGGGGGTTATGCGACGTTTGAGAGAGAATGTGTGTAGGAAACGGCACCATTTGTGGGAAGAAAACTCAAAGCGGAAAACCTAATAGCGGTCGCCACACGCCATTTTCCCAAACCTTGCATATAAGATGTCCTCCGTTATTTTATTAATTTGGAAGATGTAGTTTTGGCCTCCATCCGCACTTGCTGATTTAGCCACCTTCAACACCTTCCAATAATAGGTAGGACGCCGCTGAACCAACCTGTTCCATCAAATGTAGGCATTGTTGCGCTCGTATCAGCGTCAATTTTTGCAAACAGAGCCTCCAGTAGTCTCGTCTCAAATACCTTCCATTGCTCCTGCGTTATTCGTTCCAATGGGTTCCTGCGATCAGGTCAAGTGCTTCTTGGCTACCTCACTGACTACCGCCGGTGCTTTAGATGTGGATGGTTTTTCACCGTTTCTGCTTAAGTGCTTTGCGATTAGCTTTACAACGTCGCCTTTGCACCTTCTTTATGTGCTGGGCATCTTCCCTTTGCTTTCTGTAGATCGCTGCCTCTTTAAGGCCATTTGCTTCTCTACATTTTTGGCGAACTTTGGGTTCGATGCGGCACATCCAGCACGTGTTGCAAAATATGCACGGCCTTTTCCTACTTCCTCCCTAACCCATGCCATAAAAATTAAAATAGTTTTTTAACCGATAGTAACCCAAGTTTATTTGTTTTTTATTATATTAATTAAATACACTTTTAAGCGATAAGTTTCATTTCGAATCAAACAAATTCTCGATTTTGGTTCGTTTTGTACACATTCACTTGTTCAGAATCACACTGTCTCTGAGCATCTGCAGCGTCATATCATCGTTTAAGCAAGCAATGTTCAGATACTACTGACGCTTTTTCAAACAGTTTTTGAAGTATGACTGAATTAAAGTTGCAGCAAGAGCATCACATGCACCAGCTAAAAACATATTACATATGTCGATATTTTGCAGTGACTTATAGATAGTTTCTCCAATGTGACTTGAGAGGGTTTTTTTGTAGTTCTATTTAGTAAACCTCATGACGTTTTGATGCACGGGCTGTATTAGAGCCGTACAGTTTGGAGGAAAACACATTACCAATATTTGGTCGCCGCAGCCCTTTAACTCGCCTTCTTTGGGATGGCATTGGAGCATTATCATTAAGAAGTGCTTTTTTCGAAGGAATTCTTTTACTTGCTTATTTTTTTTGTTTTGACAAAAAAGGAAGATATTTCTGGAACAAATGTTCTGTGAAGCCATTCTTCTATTAAAAGTCATCCAAGCACTTTTGTTTCCTTCGTATACAACAGGTGTATAACTGAAAGCTTTTAATGAAAGCGGATTCGCCGATATCCCAATAATCAATATTTTTATTTTATGATTTCCAGGAGCATTTGTACAAGCAAGGAATATTATTCTCTCTTTACTGATCTTATGCCCCAGAGCCGAGTTTTCGTTTGAGCGCACAAGAGTTTTATCAAGTAAGATCTTCCAAAATAAGCCAAACTCATCGGCTCGGCAGATATACTCTTTTATCAAACTTAAATCCATAATTGGTTCGTTAAATTTGTTCAAAAATGTGTTGATGAAGTCACTCTTATTTGATAATTTTTCGTATTTCATGCCTCTTTTAAAAATTTGCAAACCAACCATTGCTAGCGTGGAAGCCTTCAGGCTTTTCCTGAACCTTGGCAGGTAATAACTTAGCTTTCTCTTTTAGCATATCACTTGTAAATAGTAAGTTTTTGGCTCTTTGATCCGCAAACCAATTGAACAACGCCTTTTCCATTTTTGGAAACCTAGAAATCTTGAGAGCTTTCCTTTTACCTGGACCGGATTCAGATCGAGTAACAAATTCGTTTGTGGAATGTTCTTTTTTTAATACGAGTTATTGTTGCGTTATGTACGTAAAAGTTTTTAGCTAATGTATTAATTAAAATTTCCGCACTTAATTTGTTCGTAATGTCAGATTTTTCTTGTATTGTAAGCAGCGTAAATTTTCTATTTCGCTTTGAGGCCACGCCATGCAAAAGTTAACGCAAAACTGTCATTTCGACAGTTCAATTAAAAAAATTTCATTACCAGAATGCTATCGACGGAATTTCCCCGAACTTTATTCTCAAGAATACAATGCAAAAGAGCACCACAAAACAAAAAATTTGCAAGTATCGAGATAAACATTTCCTAATGTCGCAAGTACTGTGTACGAAAGAGAAAGTTTTGTCGCTAGTATTGAGGTGTGCAAGTATCGAATGTCTTCTCTACATATGATATATACATGTACTCAAAAATTAAGCTTTTGGTCTCAAATAATGAAAAATCTTTTCAATCAAACACAAAAGCCCATTTGCTTAGAGATCACTTTAATATTGAATAATTTTTCATATCACGTTTACATAGTACGAACAAGGGGCAAATAGAACGATTTCATTCTACATTTTTAGAAATATCTCGCTACACAAAATAAGAACAAAATAAAGGGCAATCGGATTAGAAGTACTTTTTCCAATAGGATTTTTTTGACAGATCACGCGGGACTACTGTCAAACTAAATACATAATCTCTTTCAATATTCATTAACATTTCATCATGGATATACTTTGTTTCTACAATGTTTACAAATCGTACAATTGTATTACGAAAATCGACGCTTTGTGAAAAGTGTTCATCGTGCGCTTAGGCCAACTTATGGTGTTCAGCGATGAGGTCCATTTTCGGCTAAATGGCTAAGTCAATAAGCAAAATTGCCATATTTGGACTAAGAAGCAACCCGAAGCCATTCAAGAACAGCCATTATATCCATTGAAAACCATCGTTTGGTGTGGTCTATGGGCTGGAGGAATCATCGATCCATATTTCTTCAAAGACGAGGCTGGCGCCAATGTAACAGTGAATGGTGAATTCTATCGCGCCACGATAAGCGACTCTTTCATGCCAGAAATTGAAGCCCGTGATCAGCAGAATATTTGGTTCTAACAAGAAGGCGCTACTTGCCCCACAGCCCCCGTTAAACAATGGATTTACTACGTCGTCGTTTTGGTGAGCAATTTATCTCTCGTACTCGTACTCTCGTGGATTGGCCACCAAGATCGTGTGATATCATACTTTTGGACTTTTGTTTTTGGGGGTATGTAAAGTTTAAATACTTTGTGGATAAACCAGCTTCTGCTGAGGCAATGGAAGCCAACATTACTAAAGTTATTCACGAGATGCCGACCGAAGTCCTCCAGCGAGTCATTCAAAATTTGTGTTTATGGATGGCCGAATTACGGCGCAGTTGTGGCCAACAGAAAATCTAAAAGTTATTGTTGAAAAGCCTCCCTATCCTTAACGTGTGACGGTTTGGTGCGATTTATGGTCCAGCGGAGTCATTGGACTTTACTTTTTCGAAAATGAAGCTGGAGCAACAGTTACGGTGAATGGATTGCGCTATCGAGAGATTATTAACAATTTTTTATGTCCGCAACTGTATGGTATTGATCTGGACAACGTTTATTTTCAACAAGACGGCGCTACGTGCCACACAAGCAACGAAATCACTGATCTTCTCGTAAAAGATAACACCTCTTATTGGAAAACCCTTTATAAGTATATCGTTCCAATTATTTCTGTATTTATTTTACAACATAATTTATTGAAAGCTCAGATGATGTTACATGATTTATATCGAACTCCACGGTAAGTGTTTTGAAATATTATCAAGCAACATTGTCAATGGGCGCTTACACAATTTTCTGGTGTTTGGCCGAGCTCTTCCTCCTATTTGTGGTGTGCGTCTTGATGTTTTTTCACAACAGGAGGGACCTATAGTTTTAAGTCGGTTCCGAATGGCAGATATCTTATTTGAGGAGCTTTTTCATCGCAGAAATACACTCGGAGGTTTGCCATTGCCTGCCGAGGGGCTATTAGAAAAAACTTTTTCTTCATTTTGGTGTTTCACCGAGACTCGAACCTACGTTCTCTCTGAATTCCGAATGGTAGTCACGCAACAAACCCATTCGGCTACGGCTGCCGCAGACTTTTTCCAGTTAATGGAAATCAAGGTAAAGTATCATTTATTGTAAACGTACATATGTATGTAAATTAAGTTCGTAGCTCGAGCGAGCGTTAAAAAAAATAAAACACTCGCTCTAAACTCAGACTTGAAGTGAAGTCTTTATTATTTAATTTTCTCTTTTATACAATACTAGCTTTAACCCGCGGCCCGCTCGCGTAGGAGCAGTTTTGAGGGATTTTGGATATGTATGTATGTATATAAAAGAATTACAAACAATAATTTAATAGAAAATATTTTTTTTTAATAACCATAATATTACAATACCCGGCATCCGTTGCTATGCCTCGTTGAACAAAATCAAAACAACCAATCAGAAAAATATCAAGCAAAATTATTTTTATTAATTTTCTATCTCAAACTTTTAGAACTTTGCATTTCGGTCATAATTGAATAGCTTATGCGGATTATGAAGTCTAGAGTGTGCTATAAATAGTGGGAAATAGGGAAAACTAAGATTTTTTAGATTAAATTTAAGCTAATATTCGATTATTAGTGACGAATGAGAGTGGTGACGCGGCCTAGGGGCTGTGGGAAGGGAGTTCCATCCTAAAAACATGCCTATAACCTTCATTGGGTGAAAATATGAATGTACCTATACAATTTTTTACGTCATTTGGTCTTGTCGTTTCGAAGTGATGCGCGGACAACGTACAGACATTCACCTTTATAGTATAGATTTATGCTTATGCTACCCTTAACAAATAATTGTTAACGTTAAATATTTCATATTGACATTTGTTTATCTTATATATATCATATATCTATTTCATCATCATACAATTTGTGGTTATTCTAGCCTTAATATTACATATTTGCCATCAAACAGCTTTCCAGAGAAAAGTATTGTTTACTGAGACTTTTTGTATATATTTGCGGTTATGCGGCATACCGGAGTAGGGTATTTACTTGTATGTGGAATAACTTCATTGCCATATTTATTTGAAATTGTTCATATTGTAAAAACTGTTTAATGAATGTTTTGGGAAACGATTGTTAAAATTATTGAAGAAGTAACAAGTTTCAAATGCTAATAACAGTTAAAGCGCACTAACAAAAAAAATGTTAACTAGTTTTTTAATTAAACAAATATATTTCTCAACCTTTTTGTTCTATAAAAACGGAATGAAAGGGACGTTCCCAACTTAAGAAGGGGGCGAGTTAACTCATAGTTAACATACGAGTACAAACAATAAAAACAATCACACACAACGATAGTTGTAATATAATTTACGTACATAATTTACGTACGCGCTTAGGGAAACAAAGGCCAATTCAAGGCCAAACAACGCCCGAAAATTCTACCAGAAAGTTCGGCGGCTTACAGAAGATTTCAAGACCTGGGCATTTTCCTGTAAGAACAAAGACAGCGATCTGGTGACTGACATCCAGAGCATACTTAAATTTTGGAGGGAAAACTTCTCGAACCTATTAAATAGAGACAGCTAGCTGCGCATATTACAGATAATGTGAAGATCCCGATAAATCAATCGTTGACGAAGGAATTGTTGTTCCGCTACCCGACCATGACGAGATGAGAATATCGATAACGCGGCTAAAGAGCAACAAAGTCGCGGGCGCCGACGGATTGCCGGCTGAGCTATTCAAACATGGCGGCGAGGAACTGGTAAGGTCCATGCATCAGCTTCTATGCAAAATATGGTCGGATAAAAGCATGCTGGCCGATTGGAATTTATGTGTACTTTGCAATCTGTTTCAATTATCTCGGGATTAGTCTTCTAAATATCGCCTATAAGGTTCTAGCGAGCGTATGGTGTGAAAGGCTGAAGCCCACCGTCAACCAACTGATTGGACCCTATCAGTGTGGCTTTAGACCTGGAAAGACTACCATCGACCAAATATTCACAATACGCCAAATCTTAGAAAAGACATATGAAAGGAGAATCGACACACACCATCTTTTCGTCGACTTCAAAGCTGCATCCTACAGGACGAAAAATAGTTACCTGCATTTGGTATTCCCGCTAAACTGGTACGGCTATGCAAGCTGACATTGCTCAACACCAGCAGCGCCGTCGGAATTGGGAAGGCCTCCCCGAGCCGTTTGATACAAAACGAGGTTTCAGACAGGGTGACTCGCTATCGTGTGTCTTCGTTAACTTGATGTTGGAGAGCATCGTATGAGCCGCAGAATTTAATCGCTCAGGCACAGTATTTTATAAGAGCGTACAATTGTTGGCGTATGCCGATGATATTGACACGGGCCTTAACAACCGCGCTGTTAGGTCAGCCTTCTCCAAACTAGATAAAGAGGCAAAGCGGATGCGTCTGGTGGTGAGCGAGCACAAAACGAAGTACCTCCTGCCATCAAACAAACAGTTGGCGCCCTCAATGAACAAAACTAACACTCTTCAAGGCTCTCATCATGCCCGTCCTAACGTATGGCGCAGAAGCGTGGACAATGACAACATCCAATGAGGCGATGCTTGGAGTGTTAGAGAAAGATTCTGCGTAAAATTTTTGGACCTTTGCACGTTGGCAACGGTGAATATCGCAGTGGATGGAACGATGAATTGTATGGGCTTTACGAAGACATAGACATAGCGCAGCGAGTATAACTCCAGCGGCTACGTTGGCTAGGTCATGTCGTCCGAATGGATACAAACGCTCCGGCTCCGAAAGTATTCGATGCGGTACCAGCTGGTGGTAGTAGAGGAAGAAGAAGGCCTCCTCTGCGCTGGATATATCAGGTGGAGAAGGACTTGGCTTCACTTGGTGTGTCCGATTGGCGCCGGCTAGGACGAGAAAGAAACGACTGGTGCGGTTTGTTAAACTCGTCCAAAAATCGCGTAAGCGGTTATCGCGCCAATTAGGAAGAAGCATAGGGTAACAACAACACAGCTAGAAAGATTGGTCACATAAAAAGCATTTAAGCTCCGTCACTTCCATAAAGAAGAATGGAAAAATATGTGGAAAATATCAAAGACATTTAAAAGCGAAGTTAAGTATTTCAATAAAGTGTTACAATTAGTTTAACTGACATGCAGCATGGACAGAAAAATAGCGCACTTCCCCACGGTATCATATAATGATGATTAGTTTTACTGGATGACCTAGTAAGAGACTTATTTTTTCACAAATCTGTTTTTATTTAAGATGCTTTCCATTTCAATTCAACCGGGCTATTCGGGTCATGTTCTTCGATTTCGATGTAACTTAAATATGTTGCTCTCTGGTCAAAATAATGAGACACGTATGTTTTTGTTCGCCCGAAAAAAAATTTTTTCAAGAGTTATCGGCAGTTTTGTTTTTCGGCTCAAACTCGATTTTTTTTGAAATATATAAGAAAAAAAATTTTTTAAATGCCCATAACTTAGTCAAAAATGAACCGATATTAATAATTCTGGGTTCAAAATGATCGTGATTAATTACACGAGCGACTTCATGTAGAAACAATTGCAAAAAAGTAGTTGAAAATTTTTTATTTAGGAAAAAAGAAAAAGAATTCAAATTTTTTCGAAATTCAATATTTCAAAAAGCGTATTTTTTTTGTTTTTTATAACTTTTTCCAAATCAAGAGGACACCTCAAACTTCAATTAAGATGAATGCCCAGTAGCTAAAATGAGTTGTTTTTGAGTAATGAGTTTTTGAGTAAAAACCCTGTTTCGCACTTTTTGTTTTTTGCAAAATAAAACATTTTCAACTACTTTTTTGCAATTGTTTCTACATGAAGTCGCTCGTGTAATTAATTACGATCATTTTGAACCCAGAATCATTCAAATCGGCTTATTTTTGACTAAGTTATCAGTAATTAAAAAAAATTGTCTTATATAGATTCTTTCCATTTCAATTCAACGTGTCTCATTATTTTGACCAGAGAGCAACATATTTCAGTTACATCGAAATCGAAGAACATGACCCGAATAGCCCGGTTGAATTGAAATGGAAAACATCTTAAGTAAAATAAAATAAATAATAATTCAATATATACAATTACTAGCATTACCCAGTGGGCTTCGCACCACCATACATAAAATGTTTTTTTTATATCGCAAGAAATTTTTCATATTAAGTTTTCTTTATAGAACTCGTAAAATGTTGAATTTGTGGATTTTTTTCATTCAACATACTTTCTAAAGATGTCACAATAGCCTTTTCTGTACTTTTTTAAAATTTGATTGTGGTGGTCACCTATATACAGGTAAGGTGAAAGAGCTGATAAAAACTTGTAATTAAATTTTGATTCTTTAATTTCCATTTCAATTTTTTACGCTAAATAAATTATGCTAAAATAAATAAAGTTAAAAATGTTTTTCCAGTTCCTCCTGGAGCATTCAATTTTTTATTATATTTTTGGACGAAATTTGGACTTGCAATTCGATAAAAAATTGATTGCTAAAAAGATTTGATTTGTGAACACAATAACGTACAAAATAAAATGAAATAGTTTTTATTTTTATTTCGGAAAAAGAAAAGCAGCGTTTAATTTAATACAATTGTATACACAACATTTTTTGCTTTATTTTGTGGTGCATAAATAAACAGATTTTTTGGCGCTCCAACTCTCGAACATGCAACGTACAGTTGACCGTGGGGAAAGCAAGCTTCGTCTAAATAAACTCCACACACCTGGAGCGCTCCCCAATTGGTGTTTTATCGGCTTTTATTATGATTTTGTGGCCATCGGTGGGCATCAGATCGAGTGCCACTTTGAACAATTTCACCAATTCATTGTGTTGATGGAACATTGTTTGTAATTCATTCACGATTGATCTTCTCGTATTCGTCGAAATTGCACAGCGCTGATCTAATTCACGATTCTCATCACCAATAAAATATATTTGCAAAAATTGATGGTCACCATCTGGGAATGGTAGCAAAGACCCAGCTCTATGGTATATTAGACCTTGAATCTGTAAAGTTCGAGAAATATATGTAGATAACGGATCTGAATTTTTAAAAACATCGAACACTGGGACGGCACATAAATTAAATATGATATTGTGTATTCCAAACGAAGTAATAACCTTAAACGTCGGCATAAATCCATCTCTTATAATATTTGTAGCTCCAAAAGATGTCATTTGAAAGCATGAATTGTATTTTTTAATGTTTAAGAGGAAATGCTTCGACGTTGGTGAATTGCCAAAAACCAATGAATGCAAAGGTTCTGGCGGAAGCTCTAGCACCGGCAATTTGACTTTCCCACCAGCACAGCACATACCAGGCGTTTCGTTTCTGAATTAAATTCTGAATTTTATTGCTGTGCAATGTATACATTCTATATTCATTTGGCCAATGTAGGCATGCATGCTGTAATCAATTGTAGCATCGTAATTGAAAGCCGCGCGTTCCATTTGACGTATATCATTAACGGACGTACGCCCACGACGGTTTCTTGGTGCTTCACTATTAACCGACTGATTTCTCCGTCTGTGTCGTTGTGTTTCCACTTCATTTCGTCGAACACGATCTTCTTCATTTTGTGATCTTCGATTTAACGCTGTAGCATTTGATTGACTTGAACGTCTGCCCATATTTGCTCGTCTTGCACGTGGCATTTTTCAGTACAGTATATTACTAATTGAATGTAAAAGCAAAACATTGAAAATTATTTCAAGTCATTTTGGACGAAAATATATAAAAATATATTAAATTGAAAGTTCAATGTGTATACGTGGTTAAAACAAACACATGGTAACACTCACCAAAAGTATGCCTGTTCGCAATGAGAGCACGATATAAAAGAACTCAAAGCACATAAGAGAACTGTCAACTGAATTCCAACGACAGCAAATTAATATTAACATAATACACTTACAACCACAACAGTACAACAGAAACGCTGATAAGCGGCTGTGTATTTGTTGTTGTTTTTCCCATACAGGCATTTCGTATGAGAGGAAACCATTACTCACATAAAATGTCATAACTCAGGAACGGCTGCACCGATTTCAATCAAACTTCACACAAATCACCTCCTCAAATATAGAAAAGAACTCTAAAATTTTTGTGTCAATCGGTTCGGCGGTTCTTGAGTTATAAGATTACCAAGGAAATGTAACTTCTTTTTATATATATAGATAAGGGGGTTCGAAAAATCAAAAGAGAAATTAGTTATTTTAAGTTGGTTAAATTTGTTTATTTAAATACTTGCCAACGAAGCGACATTGTGTTAATTTTCTTCCTATGTCACTAACACATTCTTAGTTTTTTCGTAAACAAGCCGGCTACGACATCCCATCAACTGATTCTGTCAAATTCGCTGAGAGCCGGCTAAGGGTCTGATATTGGGCACACCATTAAAAATCTTTTCACGATGACTTACATCTACCCAGACAGAATTTCAATGAAAATATAAAGCTATGAAAAAACAAATTTGGTTCTTCAGTTTAGCGTACCCTAGCCCACTAAGGAACACACTTTCAGCAAAATCCACCCATTTCCTTATTTTTGGCCGCTTTTTATATATAGTCGTGTCAGGATACGTCGGGATATAATTAAACACACTTTCAACTAATGCTTAAAATTATACTTTATTGTAAGAAAATAATATGAATATAATAAAAAATACGTTTGAGGAGCGTAGATCTGTTAGCGATCGTCGTGTTCGTCGTTCGTTCGTTTACCGCCGTTGACGATTTTAAAATATCATGACAACAGCTTGTGGTTGCCATACATCGCTGTCGCTTAAGGTTGCCATGTGTTTGCAGTCGGCCACTCCTGAATATACAAACGCTGTTAGTTTTCTTTTTCATCGGTACTTTCGTCACCCTCGCTAAGTTGTTCGTCAAAAGCTGACAGATTACACCTTGGTCGAAGTGTATCGGAAGAAAATATTAATATGTAATGACGTTGTTTGAGTGAGGAATCTGGAAGATCGGTTATGACGTATCAATCACAATCAAGAGTTTTTCTTATGATAAAGGGGCCGTTGTAACGTGGCTCCAACTTTCGTGATTCCCTCGTGCTTGCTGGTTCGTTCACGGCTAAGAACAAATCTCCGACTTTGTATTGAGTTGGTGCGGTATGTTTTGCGTCGAAACGTATTTTGGACTTTTCCCCTTGTCGGTTAACTCGCTCGGCTGCTGCCTGTCGAAGGTCGTTGATATCTATAACATCTTGCGTGTCGCTCTCGTTTAGAATTGTCGTCAGTTTGTTTTTGGTATGGGGTTTTACATATCGTTTGATTACGTGTTGTGTTGAAAACCCATTGAATATCCCGTAGTTTGTCCGTCCCATTTCTTTTCCGCTTCGTCATCGTTCATAGCATACTGAGCAATGTTCGGTTAGTTCGTCGCACGTGGTGTGCGAACTGCGTTTTGAATGTGTTGAATATCGTAATCTTTACAATATTTAGCAAACTTTTTAAATGTAAGCGCTGTTCCACGATCTGTTACAAAACGATGAGGAGCTCCAATGTAGCTTATTACTTCGTCGAGGACTGCTAGCACGTGTTTGGTCACAGTACTCTTAACAGCGCGAATTACTGTAAACTTGGTAAAAGAGTACATCGGCTAAACCAATTGCACTGGCATCAGTATGGATTTCATGTTCTGCTTCCGTGTTATACGGCACCATTACTGGTTGAGATGAGAGAATCTGTAAGCTTGTCGAAAGCTATCTGTTGGTCGTTTGTTCAATCAAATTGGCTGTCTTTTCGTAAAAGTTTTTTTAACGGTTCAGATAAAATAGCACACTCTGGAACAAATCGTCGGAAATAACCGCTTAGTTGGTGTTATAAATTTTTCAACTGCAATCGTTTTTCTTAACCCTGGTTGAATACCACTGGAACCAAGACTATGACCCAAAACTCAGTTTTTGTTTTTAAGAACTCACATTTTTTAATATTAAGCGTTAAATGTAGCTCACGTATTCCTTAAAAAACTTGTTTGATTTTATTAAACATTTCGTCGATTGGGTTGCTCCCTACTAGGATGTCATGCTTCTAGTGTGTCATGTCAGATGATTTAATTCTGTCTTTAATTTTTGTCATGAGCCTTTAAACTACAGCTGGCACGCTTTTAAATCCGAATGGCATGCATTTAAAATTATATGACCCTTCATTAGTAATAAACGCGGTATATTTTTTGACTTTCAGTAGCTATTGGCACCTGGTAATAATTCGCATTTAAGTCAAGTGTTGTGTAATACTTACAATTCGAAATTCCTTGTAGAGTTTCTTCGATATTGGGCATCGGGAAATTTTCTTTTTTCGTATTGGCGTTTATTTTGCGATAGTCAACACACATTCTATCTGTACCGCCTTCCTTTTTTATTAAAGTTATTGGGCTAGTATAAACTGAGCCTTCAATAATACCGTTTTTTAAAAGATCTTTCACTATCAGGTCAGTCCATAAGTTCGTCCGTTTTTTAAAGGTAGTTTTAAAATTAATAAAAAAGATGTTTAAAGTATTTATTAATAAATAATATATTTTCCTTCATTATTTACAATGTCTTTCCAATGTTTAGGCAAATTTTTAATTCACTGCTCAAAAAATTGTTTGTCCTTGGAGCCAAAATATGTTTCGATATCCCTTTTTGTAGCTTCTTTTGAGGAGTAGTTCTTGTTACTCATATGGGATTGAAGTCCACAGAAAAGGTGATAATCACAAAGTGCAATATCCGAAGAGTATGATGGATGCGGCACTAGCTCCCATCAGAGTTCATTCAGCTTGCCTAATGTTTGCCTTGCGGTATTGGGTCTTGCGTTGTCGTGGTGAAACAAAACTTTGGTCAATTTTTTTTAAGTGCCTCATTCAGATTTGATAGCTGATGGGAATAATAATCAGCAGTTATCATATGGTTTGGTTCCAGGAGTTCATAATAAACAATACCGGCCATATCCCACCAAATAGACAGAAGAATCTTCTTGGGGTGAAGGCCATCTTTAGGGGTCGGTTCGGGTGTTTCATCTTTATCTAACCATTGGCGTTTGCGAACAAGTTTATTGCAAAGGACCCATTTTTCATCACCAGTAACGATACGGTTCGAAAAACTTTCATTTTAAAGCCCTTGCGGCATCTGAAAGCACACATTCACTCTCTGCTGAAGGTTTGGTACGGAAAGTCTATGCGAAACCCATTTTCCCAGCTTTGAAACTTTTCTCAACGGAACCAGGTGGCTGTGAACTGTTCCATGCGATGAATTTAACCTCTGAGCTATCATATCGATTGTCAAATTTGGCTCAGCTTCCACGAGTTCGAGTAAGGCGTCGGAGTTAAAGACTTCAGGACGCGCAAGGCATCCTCCACGACCTAGTTACCACTTCGGAATTTTGAAAACCACTTTTGCGCAGTCCTTACACTCACGGTATCCTCTCCGTGAACAGTGTTTATTTCTGCAGCAGCAATTGTTGCATTTGTACCACTTTTGTAAAAAAAAAATACAAAATATGCCTCTTAAGTCATCATCTACCACATAGGCAATTATTTCACGTACCAACTCGTCGATTTCTATTACCAATTTAATTTTTTCATTTGCCACTTGCGTACCGCCACAAATACCATTAATTGATATCACACAATTTTCACGCGTATTTGGTAATTTATTTTGCAACCGATTTACGAATCATGTGACACTGACTACCCGTATCGAGAAATGCAATGAATGTTTGTCCGTTTATTATCACTGATTTCTTAAAATGTTTCTCGAAATCGTTGATTTCCCTTCAAGTTCACTGTTTCTTAAACACAGTCTTTTGTTTCACCGCGGCCATGAACTTTGTTGCAGTCAGCGCAGCGCTGACGTCGTTTTGGCTTTGTACACTGATTTGATATGTCCTACCTCAGAACAATTATAGCAAACAATAGCTCGTTTATTTTCATTCTCATTAGCACTTGGCTTAGCGTTATCTATTTTAGGTTCAAACTTCGGCTTAAGTTCATGTTATGTATTCGCTTTATTGTTGTGTACTCGAGAATTAGAACCATCATTTTAGTTTATTAATTAATAGTCTTCCGCATATGTTTGACCGAATGAAATTTCAAAGCAGCAATTGCCAGTTGCAACTAACGATGTCTAAGTCCTTCTCGCGTATATTTAATAATACCGACGTCACTCAACTCAAATCGTCGACCTAGCAAGGATATGCGAAAACAGTAGTCAGTAACACTCTCATCATTTTGTCTACTGGCATTACAAAATTTTATAGTTTATATCTGCCTCATTCATTTCATAACTGATGCTTTCCATTTCAATTCAACCGGCAAAATTGCCGATAAATCTGGAAAACAATTTTTTTCGGGCAAACAAAAAAATACGTATCTCATTATTTTGACCACAGAGCGACATATTTGATTTACTTCGGAATCGAAGAACATGTTATTCGGGACATGTTTTGTTGCTTCCGTGGTCAAAATAATGAGATACGTATTTTTTTGTTCGCCCGAAAAATGTTTTTTGTAAGATTTATCCTCAATTTTGCTTTTCGGCTCAAAATCGATTTTTTTAATTATATAAGAAATTTTAACTTAGTCAAAAATGAACCGATTTTAATGATTCTGGGTTCAAAATGACCGTCATTACTAGCACAAGCGACTTCATGTACAAACAATATCAAAAAAGTAGTTGAACATTTTTTTCTTTGCAAAAAAAAGTGCGAAATTTTTTCGAAATTCAATATTTCAAAAAGTGTATTTTTTTTTAACTTTTTCCAAATCAAGAGAACACCTCATATATCAATTCAGCTGAACGCCCAGTAGCTAAACTCAGTTGTCTTTGAGTAATGAATTTTTGAGTAAAGACCTGTTTCACACTTTTTGTTTTTTGCAAAATAAAAAAATTTCAACTACTTTTTTGCTATTATTTGTATTGTACATAAAGTCGCTCGTGCAAGTAATGACGATCATTTTAAGCCCAGAATCATTAAAATCGGTGCATTTTTGACTAAGTTATGAGCAATTAAAAAGAAAATTTCTTATATGTATAATTAAAAAAATCGATTTTGAGCCGAAAAGCAAACTTGCCGATAAATCTTGAAAAAAATTTTTTTTCGGGCGAACAAAAAAATACGTGTCTCATTATTTTGCCCAGAGATCAACATATTTGAGTTACATCGAAATCAAAGAACAAGTCCCGAATAGCCCGGTTGAATTGAAATGGAAAGCATCAACTGAATTCTTGTTTCAAACTTATCGCGAACTCATTCCAATTAGCAAACAACACTGGCGACGAGTCTAGCCACATCTTTGCTACACCACACATTTTTCGTCCCAATCGTAAGCACTTAACGAATTGATTACACGATTTATAAAATGCTCAACCGTAACCGAATTTTCTGCATATAGATTAAAATCAGGAAGAGTCTCGGCAATATCTTTCACTGAAGCCGCTCGTGTTCGTCCTTGTACATATGTTCGTTCGCTGCAACACGGTGAATCAGCAGTTGGTAATTGTTGCGTTGTCGGTGGCATTTGTTGAATCGGAGTTTGCATAGCTGTCCGTTGCGATTGTACAATGGGCTCCTGCACTGCTGTAATTTCGTTCATCACTGTATTCATCATAGCTCTCAGTTGGTTTAACTGATCTTGGATGGAATCGTCTTCATGCTCGTCAATTTCGACTTCGTCTTTCCCAAATAATTCACTCAGCTTTAAAACAAGTTCTGATTTTGACCCTGTTGTGGGCAAGTTATTTTGGCGTAAACTAATTTTTATTTTCTCGAGTTTTGAGTTTTTTACTCTATTAGCCATTTTGAACCGTTTACCTTTTCCGTATATTATCGTTCTGTTCACAACATTATTTCAATGCATGTACGATTTCACCGAATCATATATCAAATTTTACTAATTATTAAAAACCTTTCTTTTAAAACTGTCAGGATACGTCGAGATAAAAATAAACACACTTTCAACTAATGCTCAAAATTATATATTACTATATTGTAAGAAAATAATATGAATGTAATAAAAAATACGTTTGAGGGTCGTAGATCTGTTAGTGACTGTCGTGTTCGTCGTTCGTTCGTTTACAGCCGTTGACGATTTTAAAATATCATGATAACAGCTTGTGGTTGCCATATATCGCAGTCATTTACGGTTGCGATGTGTCTACAGACTTGGTACTGTGAGCCGTTTACTCTTTCTTCTAACTTACATATGTGCCGTAATGATGTGCTTATCTCTTTCTTTTAGTACTTTTTACTAACAAGAGACGCACAACATTTTTCAGTGCCAGTACACCAGATACCCCTTGGGGGAACCTGTTATCCCTATAGGGCGCGTCCCAAGGTGGTGGATAGGGGAACATCTCCCAGATATGGAAGGTAGGGGAGTAGGTCTCCTGCGAGCCACACAAGTCGAAGACGTAAACTTCGTTAAAAAAACTCCCTCAACCCAGGGTATAACGCAACCCGTGCCTATTGGGGGGATTTGGCAGCCGAGGGATAAAATTAGGCTGTCTCTTAACGGAGCCCTCCTGACATCAGGCCGCCTCAGGTTGTAATGGTGGCCTTACCATGGTATGGGGCGCTGCCATGGCGGACCATTTATTTCTCCTATATCCTCATTGGTCACCGCACATGGCGACAGTGCAGCCCTCTGGAAGGGCAGGTGACCGTAAGAAACAGATAAATGAACAAATCACAATAAAACAAAAATTCGGATAACGCTACCAAACGGACAGACAAGCCGACGGAAAACGGACGGACACAAAGACAAAACGAATGGACAGTCGGACAGACAAGAGAAGGAACCCAATGACAAAACGGACATACAAACGGACGGACACAATCAAGCTGAGGAAGTTCCGAACTCCTTCAGAGGACGAGCTCTCGGCTTCTAGTCAAGAGACAGTTGATGACAAAGCTGTGAGCCACAGCACGCCATCAACTATAAATCAACCTGCCAAGAGGCAAAGGGTCAATACCCTAAAAAAGGTCCTTCTAGGTACAAGATTTACCAGAGGCCTCTGGCTATTCTAGGCAGAATAAGCAAAAATGAGGCCGAAGGTAAAACTCATCCCAAAGATGCGGCCGATAAGGCAATGTGCCAAAAGGTGGTCGCTGAGTACTTGGCGTTCCCGCACACCCGGAAGGCAGAAGCCGTAAAACGAACGCAATCGTTCGCAGGACGAGGGCGGTAAAACTGCGAAAAAACATAAGACGTCGCATACTGCTTTGGCGCCCAAACGCGCCAATCGCGCGTTTAACGAGGTGGCACGGGATCACCTGTAAACGGTGTTAGTGGATGAGTTAAGGAACCGCAGTGAACCTGCGTTGGAAAGGTGGTCCGAAATTGAGGCACGGCTGTCTCGTATTGTCGTTGATCCCGTCATGGCAAGCCCGGATGGACAAGTGCCAGGCTATGATTCAATGGAGGTGCTTCGTGGATACAGGGTGATCAAACGCGACGATCAGTTCCCTGTTGATTTCCTTCGCAACGCTATTAGTAAAATTCTGAGCCATTGGGAAGGTTTGAGGCTCAAACTAATCCCAGCCAGTGAGATCCCACGACGACCAAGGGCTCGTATCTGGATACCGAACATGGAGTTCGAGGCTAAGCAGTTAATACCATATCTACAAGCACTCAACCGCACTGTTCCAATGGATGACTGGAGCATCATCAAAGCGGAGGCTCCGATAAAGAACAGTGTGTCCTTCCTTCTCCAAATCTCGGGGGAGAGTATTGAGCCACTGGGAAAAGTGGAAAACGAACTTCGGTTATTCTGTTCTGCAAATCCGGAGGACGAGCACGATGAGGTTGACGACGCTAATTAGTGGCTCATGTGCATGCAACTGAAAGAGGCCTCGTCTACCAAAAACGACGGCGCTAATGAGCCGCATACGGGTATGCAACTTGACATCACTACTTGAGTCCCTATATGAATTTATCATTAATACTAGCCTAACAGTATGTAAAAGGAGTAATACCCCGATTTTCACCTTTCCAAGCACGGAAAGCTTTAGAGGATGGGCGGAAGTAATAGATATAACATTACTGTCTGAAAACTCATCAGTGAGGGTAGAAAATTGGAGGGTCTCAAGCAAAAAGTCTTTTTCGGACCAGAGCTGGATCCTCTATCACCTGGATCTTAAGGTAGATCCACCCTTACTATTTCGAAACCCACTTAGAACAAATTGGAAACGGTTCAAAAATGTAGTAGGGAGCAGGATAGGAAGGATTCCGATCCATCAAATCACTCTCATAGAAAACATGTGACCCTACTACAACATTGGAAGAAACATTGAGTAGGGCCTGCAAAAGGTCGTGTCTAATTAATTATAGCAAAAAATCATCTCCTCCTTGGTGGAGTAATGAGCTCCCAAAATTAAGGGAAGAAGCCACATCAAATTTCAATCTCAGCTACTCAACAGGTAATTGGCAGTTGTATAGAGAAAGTCGGACACAATACAAGAAGGCAATCAGGGCCGCCAAGAAAGAGAGCTGGAGAGATTTCTGTTCTTCTATCGAATCTAACAGAGATTCTGCGAGACTGAGACGTATTTTGTCCAAAGATCATTCAATGGTTTCTTGCGTCAAGTGACCAACTTGGACTTCTACGGCAGTAGAAACTATAGAACTTCTTTTAAATACTCATTTTCCGGGATGGACGCTACCCATCACAGTCATGTTTGGGAGAATCCGGCGGAGCCGGTATGACCCACAGCATCTTGTCGATGTAATAGTTACGAAAGAAAAGGTTGCATGGGCAAGCAAGTCATTCTCACCTTTCAAATCTCCAGGCCCCGATGGGATCTTTCATAAGATGTTACAGGAAACTCTTGATAGTATTCTACCATGGCTAATGGAAATTTTCAAAGCCTGTCTAAACCTAGTTTATATTCCAAACAGCTGGAAACTTGTTAGAGTCGTCTTTATACCAAAAGCAGGTGGAAGAGGCCATGAATCAGCGAAGGACTTTAGGCCAATCAGTCTGTCGTCCTTCATTGTAAAAACTTTTGAACGGCTTTTAGATATGCACATTAGAAGTTCGCTGGAGAGTTCTAGTGTATCAATAGCACAACATGCTTACCTCAAAGGCAAATCGACGGAGACAGCGCTTCACGAGGTAATCCGAACAATAGAGGGGTCTCTAGTAAACAAACCGTACACCATGGCAGTTTTTCCAGACATAGAAGGCGCATTTAATAACATAAGCACTGATGCTATACAAAGGGCGTTAATAGACTTAGGGGTGGAAAATTGTACCAGCAATTGTATCATCTCTATGCTAGAAACCAGGATCAGCAAAGCTAACATGGGTAATATAACTAAGAGAGTCCATAGGGGTACTGCACACGGGGGAGTATTATCTCCACTTCTTTGGTTATGTGTGATTAACAAAATCTTAATAAAACTTAAGAGAGGTGAGGTAAAAGCGGTGGCATACGCTGATGATGTGGTGCTAATGGCGTCAGGACTGTATCCTAATACGATCAGTGGGATCATTCAAAGGGCATTAGGTGACCTTAATTCTTGGGCAACAGGGTGTGGCCTAAGTAGAAACCCGCGTAAAACAAAACTCATGCTCTTTACCTTCAGATATAAGGTACCAATCTTTACCCTACCAAATATTAACGGACAAACCCTGTCACTCCACTCAGTGCTAAGTACTTAGGGGTAAGTTTGGACTCCAAACTTAGCTGGAAATTAAACGTCGAAGAACGGGTAAGGAAAGCAGAAATTGCTTTATATGCCCGCAAACGTATGCTTGGAAGCAGATGGGGTCTTCAACCTAAGCAGACATTGTGGTTGTATAAGGCGGTTATACGACCAATTTTATCGTACGGTTCGGTAGTTTGGTGGAAAGCTCTAGCGAGAGATTATAGCACCAAATTACTCGGTAGAATACAAAGATCAGCCTGTGCAATAACGGTCGGTGCAATCAGATCATGTCCTCGGGAGGCTCTCAAAGAAAGAAAGAAAAAAAATTATGGTCATATCAGTCTACTATTGCGACAAACTCAGTTAACCTCGGTGAGGACTGACTACATCATCAATAGGAATTTTGCCACTCTCTTTCCATCTAAGGAGGAATGGAATAAGGGATTCTCTCTAAACAACTTCGACACTACAGTCTGGTATATACTCTCATACTTTTAAAATTGAAAAATCTGTGCGTCTCCCAAATGCCTGCAGTGTCTTCCAGGCGGAAGTACTGGCAATTGGGGAAGCATGTAGGCTACTAATCGCAGAGTTCCCTTTTAAGAGCAATATCGCTATTCTTTCGGATAGCCAAGCTTCAATCCAAGCACAATTTCCCTAAAATACCTTCGAATCGCGGATTGTAGATGGAGAGACCAGACGAAATGCAAAATCAGGAGAACGTTGTGGCCCACCTACATCCTCAAACAATCGTCAGTATTGTTAAACATGAACCGACGGGATGCCTGGAGATTAACGGCAGGGCTGGAATTTAGAACAATGTATATTTGAGAGTTTCTGGCAAACTGTAATGTTTTTTTAATGAAGCTTGGTGGAGATGTTAGTGAGGTGTTAAGGAATATTCTTTATTACTTTAAATTATTCGGGAAATAATAATTTTTTAATTATTTGCATTCAAAATGCCCTCGGGAATTTCACTATAATTTGCCACATTACACTCTATATTTTTTAACATTTCACTAAAATTCACCAAATATACACTCACACGCGTGTTTTTACTGATTTGTATGCTAATATTCTAATTATTTCTATTAAAATTAAATGCAAATTCATTTGCCCATGCAATCACTTTCCAATTTTAAACGCGAATAAGAAGAAGATTGGAATGACAACAGTATGGTGTTGCCGGATGCCTGCAAATGAAAACAAAAATTAAGTACTTGAGTTTAGTGTTAATGATGGGGATGGGGGTTACTGTGCCTCCTTACTACATACACGCATATGACGTTTTAATTTTGGGTTCAATGGTTTTAACACGGAAAGGAGTTTTACGCAAAAATACTGTGGATTGCGTAGCCGGAGTTGGACTGATGAGGGTTATTTTTTTGAAGCGCAGCCGAAGGCCGCCCACGCAAAAATGAGTTCTACGCAAAAATACTGTGGATTGCGTAGCCGGAGTTGGACTGATGAGGGTTATTGTTTTGAAGCGCGGCCGAAGGCCGCCCACGCGAAAACGAGTTCTACGCAAAAATGCTGTGGATTGCGTAGCCGGAGTTGGACTGATGAGGGTTATTTTTTTGAAGCGCAGCCGAAGGCCGCCCACTCGAAAGGAATTCTATGCAAAAATTCTACAAATTTACAAAAACCCTTCTAGTCGACGCTCTTGTAAAATGCAAAAGAACCTGCGTATGTATACCGTTTGTTTAACTGTTATTTTCCAATGTTATACAGTTATAAACCGTAATTTTGGCTTTTAATTACTTTATTAATATCATTGTTTTTAAGTTTAAATGAGTTGTATGTTTTTATTTTCAAAAATATTTCTCAACTTTAAATTACAGCAAAAAATACTACAGTTTTACAATGAACCTTCTACTGAACATCCCTGCGTGCGAACTTCGTTTTCATTTCAGGTGTATGGCAACCCCAACTTTTCACTAAATTAGAGAACTTTAACATTAAATTACTTAAAAACTATAAGCCTCCGGCGGGTTCTGTTTTCAGTTTTAAGATGGGGATACACCCCTCTATCACCAACTTTTAACCGTTTTTTTTCAAAGCGCTATACATTATACTAAAGTTTTCCCAACGGCAGTTATCTCTGGCTTTTTTTCTGTCGTAGAACAAGCAGCCAAAATGGGCACCTCTCACAACACATACTGTCACAGTTATAAACAACCGGAGAAAAAATTAGACAATTTTCAATTTCCTCTGTGAATGCCCTACCCTATGGAGGGACAGAATGTTAACCCTGGGCCGACCGCTGTTCGAGAATCTCGAGCAACTGTCTGGCCTAGACGTCAACACCTAATAAGGTTCTTAAACCGCACAGACTGGATATAGTCATGCCGTAAATAACTGGTAAACAAGTTGGTAACGAGGATGTGGCAACAAAATGGTGCCGAAGCGCTAGTTGGATTCTGGAAGAATCACCACAAAAACCAATCAACCAACCAACACCAGACACGTCACATATCAAATAATTTCATTGAAGATTTTGTTTATGTTATTACTTACTCAAAACCGTAAAACCCAACCTTTCTGATTTTCTCCAACTTTTAGCCAAGGGTGATAGGTTACCAGGTTTGGCCAACTGCTACGGTGAAAAACAAAATGTATGTAGTGAGTAATTCCGCCTGCCACGTCACCGGAGACTCGTCAGTAGAACTTCGCTCGCTCTTTTTACACGTATTCACACACTCTTCCAATCATTCGTTCTTCAGGTGGCAACGAAGTAAAGATTTTTTTCATATATCACCAACACAATTCCCGTTTCTTCGTAATAAAGCCGTTATCATGACCCCTGTTACGTCAGTCAATCAGTTGATTCTATTAAATTCGGTGAGAACTGGTCTGATCTTGCCCACAACTCTGACTTCTTTTGACCATGCAATTAGCGTATCCTCATTGTGCTAATCTCAATCTCACCGCCGCCAACCGATAGCACGTTTATTCTGCGCTATTTACCTTTCATTCCAATTGGCGCTTACTACCTTTGGGTGTTTTCGCCGAGTTCCTCCTATTTGCAGTGTGCGTCTTCATGTTTTCCACAATAGGAGATACCTTCAGTTTTATGCCTCCTTCGAACGGCAGATGGTTTTTATGAGGAGCTCTTTCATGACAAAAATAAACCGGCATGACAAAAGGAAAAAAAAATGTTGATTGAACTGGAAGATATTGAATATTGAAACAATTTTCTAATGAATGTCTAAATAATTGTCTTAAACTTAAACAAATTCTTACAACTAAAACTACTCTATATTGTAAGTATTAGGATGCGACCGAAGTGTTAATAAACGTGAACGTGGTGTGTTTCTAGTACGTGATAGTAACTCCATCGCAGGTGATTATGTGTTATGTGTAAGGTGCGTGCTTTATTATTACTTTAGTTCTTTGTTATGAAAATATGTGTATACCCTACAACAGTTTAGATTTCAGTTGCATCTACATTTTCGCGCTTTCGATAATACATATAGATAAAATCGGTATATAATTCTGATTTTCAGAAACCGGAAAACATATTAAATTTATGAATTAAGATATTAGAAATATAATCTTGCTTGTTAGATCAATAACTGTATTAAATTTGAGTATGATCTCAAATTTTTTTAAATCTATTTCTCTATTGCGATCTGTTATTTGAACATTAAGCAATTTACAATATTTAAGAGAGTAAAACATTTATGGAATACACCCAGTGGTGCAACCATTTACTAATTTTAAGATACATAATAGTTTGGCCAATTTACATATTATCATATAATGTCTTTTGTAGATTTTCTCTTAAGTATGGTGAAGGTTATGGGATTTGCAATTATTTCTGTGACAAGAGTCGTTGAGTATGATTGGATTCGTGTATTGTGTGATGTGGCATATTTTCGTATGGCTTTGGTTATTGTGAGTACTTTAAAATCACGACGAATTTGTGCAATTGTGCATTAAGGGGCGTCTGAGCTCATTCTAAGGAATCTTTGAAGTATTTCGATGTTGGAGTTAGCTGCAGTGCCCCAAAGTTGATTGTCATATGTCCATATCGGTTTCGATGTAGTAACCAATATACGCTTCTGAGTTTTATTCCTAGAGCCTTCCGTTTGGTGAAAATAAGGGTTTTCCATGTAAGTTTACTATCAGGATGCATGCCGAGATATTTTGTGACGTTAGTTTCGGGGATAATTGTGTTATTGAGTTTAACGGGTGGGCAAGGTCATTGATTCAGTGTTAAAGTGACTTGGAAAGATTTTGTCTCATTTGTCTTAAAGAACCACTCTTTCAACCAGTGAATTAATGATTTGGGATTATATTTCGGTTTTCAATTACAGACATCATTATTTTGAGAAAAAGGGCAATAGGCTGATGGGCCGATATGATTCGGCTTGTTACAGTACTTCCATTATGAGGTCGTATTGAAGGTTCTTTATCACTTCTTTAACCTATTTTTTTTTATGGGTGTGTGGGCGTGTGCTCTAGGGTATTTTTTACTTTTTGAGCAGAGCTTAGAGAGGGTTCAATTTCCTGGGGGTAGAATAATCGGGTTAAGTGACGAGCAAATTTGTTAGTTTCCATTTTAATGGATGATCGTGCTAAAGTTGGCCTTTTTAAATTTTTGGTGGGAGTAGTCAGTATCCAGGGTTGCATCAACTTTGCTGAGATAGTTCTGGAGCTGAGAGTTGGGGGCCTTTTTTAAGGAGTTCTTTGAGTTCTTGAGTAAGTAAGTTAAGTGTTTCTTTGTCCTCAGGGTGTCTGCTTCTTTTCCATATTTCTCTTGCTTGTCGTCTTTCTTTTAATTTTTTTTTTACTTCAAGTAATATCTGTGTGTGGTGTTGCTTGTTGAGACATGGTGTGGAGTTCCATGCTGTATGTGGGACACATTTATTGATATGCTCGACAGCATTTATAATGCATTCATTGCTCTTGAGTAGGTATTTTAAGCTAATGGGAGACGTAATAAAGTTTCGGAAAAACATCCAGTCGGTTTAAGAATACTATTGTGGAGACAACAGTGGGTAAGTGATTCAGCTGAATCTTTATTTAATGTGACAAATACGGGAAAGTGATCGGAGGATAGTTCATAACGTGAGCTGCAGGTTATTTCACTAGCTGGAATACCTTTCGAAGGTCGATTAGATCTGGTATTTTATTACTGTCAGTGGGCCATACGTTGCAGAGCCTGAGGAAGTTGTGGTGAGGTTCAATTTTGTGATGGCTGCAAATAGTTGACGACCTTTTTAGGTAGAGAGACGGGATCCCCAATGGGTGTGTTTGGCATTATAGTCTCCTCCTGCTAGAAACCAGTTTCCAAGGGTTTTAAAGATTTTTTCTTTTGTACTCCTCTGATTTGATAGCATGTTTGAGTGGGCTATACACTGACGATATTGTGATAGAGCCATTCGAGCTCTCCACAAATATATATGTGGCTTGAATAGCTTCTGTGAAAAAAGAGTTAATGCTGTAATGCTTCATATTACTTTTTATGATAATAGCAAAGCCGGCATGTGCTATTTTTATCGGGGTGCATTATATATATATTATTACTTGTAATTTGGGATTTGAAAATAGCTTCTATCGGTAAATTGAGTTTCAGAGATCAGGAGAATATCTATATCGTGTGAGTGCAGAGTTTTTACTTCCAATATATGTTCTGTTAGGCAATTGGCATTCCAGAAAATGGATTTATGAAAAATTATTATTTTTTAATGAAGGGTACAACGGCTTTCCAACATTGTATAGTATTTTACCAACTTATGTTTGAACTTGTGGTTTTATTATTTCTAGAGAAGACACCAAGGTTAGCAACTATATTATAAACAAGGTAAAACAACAGGATCAAATTTTCTATGGATTAGATGATCAGCTATTCGAAAATTAATCAATATTTTTAACTTTTAATACACTGCATTACTTTGACACGACGCCACTTCGACGTCCTGCTTCAAAGAAGCCGGGAAAATTATTGGCAAATTCGATTTTGACGGCAGTGTATGCAGAAACATTTGTTTAACATGGATTTCTTATTTATTCAAATTATAGAACATATCTTATTTTTAATTAGGATCAAGACAATCTACCATTCAGAGGTGGCGAGATTTTGACTGTTATTCGTAAAGACGAGGATCAGTGGTGGAGAGCAAAAAATCAGCAAGGGAAAATTGGTTAAATACTTGTACCTTATGTTCAAAGAGTGAGTTTGGCTAATTTTTATACAAATATACCTTATACCTACGAATGAACTCTACTTTAATACCATATGCTACACATGTCACATATGTAAATATGTTTCTTGATTTACTTCTTTATATTAAATTAGTGCGAGGAAAATACAGATGATAATTGCATTCATCGACCCCTGTCGAGTATAAATAACTGTGATAACACTTTGGGGCATAGTAATAGTCTTCGTTCTCCACGAATGTCAGCTGCAAAAGTGATGCAACAGAATCTTCAATTACTGCGAATTTCCACTATTAAGCAAATCTTTTCTTAAAAAAAAAAACAACCTACATGTATGTATTTTACAATTAACACTAATAGTTACTTGATTTTACATAATCTCTTTTGATAAATTTTAAAGCGAAAGCTACCAGCCTATGCTCGAGTGAAACAGGCACGTGTACCCAACGCTTACGACCAGGGTTAGGATTTAAAGGCAGCAAACATTTGAAAATAGGCAAAATGAGTTTTCAAAAAAGGCAAAAAAAGGCATTTATTTTTGAATTTTTTAAATATGTGCACACTTTTACGTACTGTTAAATATATTTAAAAATTATATACAGAGGTTGACTACGATTTTTCGCCCTTGCTATCATAGTAGCACAGTGCCACTAAGTGCATTTTAAAATTTTCGGGTAATAACCTTATGCGATTATCACGAAGCATTGATTTGAATGAACTAAAGCTCCTCTCGACATCCACAGAGACTAATGGTGCCCAATTCAAAAGCTCCACCTCGTTTGTGATTATATTTTCTGGCCATGCTACCGACTTTTCACCATTCAGAATCCCGGCAATTTTTTTTATCACTTGCAGACCTTGATTCGCTTGAAATACCATGTTAAATTTTTCCAATATTGTTGTAGCTACTGGCCCTCTGGCCTGTTTTAAATTGTTTTCTATATTCTGCAGTGCATCCAATACAATATTTATTGGCTCGCCTAAATATTAATTATTAAATTAATATACCAATATTAGTATATACTCGTACTAGCCTAATCCACTACAAATTCGTAGACCGTGCATTTTTCAACTCAATATTTATTAGTGTCGTTTTCACCATCTTCAGTTAACGCTAACTGGCACCTTATCTGACAGATCACCGAACGATTTTTGCCAAATATATTGCCAGTTAGAGTTAACTGAAGATAGTGAAAACGGTCGTTATGTAATTTCGTTTTAATTTCAATATTAAAAGTAGGAAATCGGTATAAATCTACGTTCTAAAATCAACTTTTAAGTCATTTAAAATCGTCCTGAAATAAAAATGTGTTCTGCACTTGAAAATATTGAAATTAAAACGATTTTATATAAATAGTCCGTAAGACAATGCATAAGGGAACAAGTTAATAGCGGATTGAACTAGTATACAAAAGTATGTACATATGTTTTGGTGTAAAAGTAACCTCTTTTCTGAAGAATTTTGAATGAATTTCTCTCGCCTACTATAAACCCAAAGTTAGCCTGAATATAAGCCAAGTCCTCTCGAATTCCCTTGTTTGCAAACAATTTCTTTGCAAAAATAACGCAAGCCGCATCATCCTTGAGACCATCAACAATATCTTTGATTCCGTTAAAATTTTTTGCATAATATGATACTGCCTCCAACCAAGTTCCCCAGCATGTCAAGACTTTTAAAAATGCCAAATTTTTCAATCATTTATACATACATGGATTTAAAAAAAAAAAGTTTACTGGTTGAGGTGGTAGAGGTAGATCTGGTTGCTTTTCTTGAAAGAATCGAATACTTCTTGGACTTTTTGAAAATATTTTCTTCATATTTGCAAGTAAGGAATCAACTTCTGCATACTGGCTTCGCAGTTTTTCACATACCCTGTGAACTCCGTGCGCAACACATGTAATATGAATCGTTCGTGGATAAATAACTGAATCCCAACAACGCTTTTTTTCATATATGGTGCAGCGTCTGTAACAAATATCAGTACTTTATCCCGTTTTACTTCTTCTGGCCATAGAATTTTTAAGGCATCATCAAAGAGTTAACCAATTTCCGAAGCGTTTACCTTTTGTGTTACTTCCGATGTTAGAAGAAAGCCTCGGCCACCTTGACGTAAAGGACCGACAATGACATTGCAAATGAATCTGCCTATTTTGTCCGTAGTCTCATCAATTGACACAAAAATGCTGCTGTTTCCAATATGCGACCGTATTTCTTCCAGAACATTTTAATAAATTTCTTTTAAATAGTGCTTCCGCATAGTTGATTGATCAGGAACTTTTTTCTGGACATATTTTTCCATAAACGAACTGAACTCTTTATGATTGGCTTTTATTAAAGGTATATCGCAGGCGGCCGCCGTAGCCGATTACCATTCGGAATTCACAGAGAGGTCGTTGGTTCGAATCTCGGTGAAAGCAAAATTAATAAAAACATTTTTCTAATAGCGGTCGCCCCTCGGCAGGCAATGGCAAACCTCCGAGTGTATTTCTGCCACGAAAAAGCTCCTCACAAAAATATCTGCCGTTCGGAGCCGGCTTGAAACTGTGGATCCCTCCATTTGTGGAACAACATCAAGACGCACAAATAGCAGGAGGAGCTCGGCCAAACACCTAACAGAAGTGTACGCGCCAATTATTGATGTGGCATTATTTAAAAATGAAGTTATAGGTTGTGCCTTCGGAGCCAGTTTCAGTGTCGCCACTTTTTTGTGTTTTTCCGTTTGAAGATGTTGTTGAATATGATGTTTTTTGTCGTGATTTACTTTTATTCCACAGCATGAACAAATGGGAATCTTTCCGTCAGTCGAAAGTATGTCTTCCCCAAATTCCTTTATATAGCCGCGGATTTTCACGGAATTATAAGAATGTGCCTTAGGCATTTTAAATTATCGCAAATATTTAACTCACAAAGAAAATTAACGTACGGATTTGAAAATGCCAAGTTTTATCTACCAAAAAAACAGAAGCTCATCATATCGCAAGCTGAAGAAGAAATAGAAATCAGCTGATGAGTAGAGAACAGTGTTGTAAAACAAAAAAGCTGTGCCAAATCCAAGGTACTTTGTCAGGCTTTAAATACAAAGAGGTAAAGCACCTAGAAAAGGCGGAAAAAGGCGATAAAATCAAAAAGGCGCAAAAAAGGCAAAATAAAAATTTATATCTTGTATAAAAAAGATGTGAAATGCGTAATTCTTGATTTCGTTAACAGATAGGATCACGCAGACAAAAAAGGCAAATGCCTTAAAATCCCTGCTTATGACAAAACGGCATTAAAACTGGATATTGACGACGTAATTAAAGTAACCAAAACGAACATAAATGGTGAATGGGAGGGGGAGCTAAAAGGCGAAAAGAGAAATTTTCCATTCACATATGTTGAATTCATTGATGATTGCGATCCACCACATAGTGCCGAAGGTAAAACGACGGAGGCGCAAATATGATTTGACATGATTATTTTTGAATAAATATTAAAACGATACCAAAAATTTCAATATGGAACGTATTCTTACCAAAGGATTCATCTAATTACAATAAAAAACTATTATAAATAAGTATAAAAACACTAATACAACATTTTATTGCTGCATTATATCACAGGATGAGATTAGAGTAGGAAATACGTGTCGACGACGAATTCAAAAGAATTATGGAGTTGACACTTAGGTTCATATTTGTATAGGTATACCTACATACACTTAAATATTAATATTAAATGATATTAGGCGGCCGCCGAAGCCGAATGGGTTGGTGCGTGATTACCATTCGGAATTCACAGAGAGAACGTCGGTTCGAATCTCGGTGAAACACCAAAATTAAGAAAAACATTTTTCTAAAAGCGGTCGCCCCTCGGCAGGCAATGGCAAACCTCCGAGTGTATTTCTGCCATGAAAAAGCTCCTCACAAAAATATCTGCCGTTCGGAGTCGGCTTGAAACTGTAGGTCCCTCCATTTATGGAACAACATCAAGACGTACACCACAAATAGGAGGAGGAGCTCGGCCAAACACCCAAAAAGGGTGTACGCGTCATTTATATATATATATATAGATGCTGTTGGAGGTCTCATAATGGTATCAAAACGGCGCTTTAGTGCTACTTGAGGAGTGCCAGATCGGCACTTCAACCATTTCACCTACCTACCTACCTTTATTGGAATGCTGCTTCCATCAAACTCAGAAATAATTTTTGCAAAGCTTTCTGCACTTATTTTTGTTTTTCTATTATGCTGCTCTTCGATTTCAATTTTTCTATGTAGTCAGTAGCCGCACTATTTCCATTATCTGTATATTTTCTTCGTTCGGCAAATTTTGGTGTGCTCCCTTTACTGTTTCGCTGTGTACTTCTTTCATGTCCTGCTTCTCTTTTTTGATCTTCTGTTTCTCCTCTACGTGCTGTAGAGAACGTTAATGTATAGAAAAGTCTCAATGACAGGAACGTATGGAATTTTGAGTGGTACTCGTTTCGCGAAGACTAATCACCACAGACGCATTTTTCACCAAAAGTTAACAGTAAGGGACTGTATTATGTAAATTTAACCGCAGTCGATAAGAATTTGTTGGTGATTAGAAGCAAGGAATGTTAGGTAGCTTTTTAATATGACCTATATACGAGGGGCGACAGCTATTCGAAAAATGTTTTTTATTAATTTTGGTTTCACCAAGATTCGAACCAACGTTCTCTTTGTGAATTCCGAATGGTAATCCATTAGACTTTACAATCGCTTTAAGTCGTGATGGCATTGATTTCACCAAGTTTTCAGTTACAGCTGGTGGTATTTTCTTCCATTCCTCTTGAAGGACGTTTTTTAGTTGTTCCTTATTTCTAATGGGATGTTTACGTATTTGCCGCCTTACATGCTCCCATAAATGTTCGATTGGGTTGGTATCCGGGGACTGTGGCGGTGTTTTGAGCTGTTTTCCCACATTATATTACAGCCACTCTCGTACAATGTTGGATGTGTGCTTGGGGTGATTATCCTGCTGGAAGATAAACGTTCCTCCAAGGCCCAATTCCGTAGCGGTTTCTTTTAAAATATATTTCAAAATATTTAAGTAACCATATCGGTCCATAATATTTTCTACAAATACCAACTTTCCAACCCCGTTCGCAGCCATACATCCCCAAACCATCACAGAGCCCTCTCCATGCTTCACAGTGCCGGTCATATTGTTTGGATCAAATTCCGCGTTAACTTTTCTCCAAACGTTTTCACGGCCATCAGATCCACAGATACTGAACTTACACTCATCAGAAAATATGACTTGGTTCCAAAACGTTTGGTCATATTTTTCATGATCTTTTGCAAATGAAATCCGATTGACACTACTCATGAAGGGCTTTTTCCTAACACTGCGCCCATGATAACCAGCACTATGCAAAACCCGGCGAATAGCTTGGGTGCTAAATTGTTTTCCAGTTTCATTTTCAACTTCAGATTGCAATTTGGGGGCACTTATTTTGGGGTTTGTCCTGATTTTCCGTACGATTAAGCTTTTTTCTCTGGGACTTAAGAGCGGCGGACGCCCACAACGCTCTTTATTAGTAGTGCTTCCCGCATTTTTATTTTTTTTCACAATCTCTTGAACTGTAGCAAAACTCCTATCTATCAAACGACCGGTTTCTCGCAATGATTTATGTTTCTTGTGATATATTATAATCAGTTTTTGTAAATCATCAGAAAGCTCTTTTCCTTTTGGTGCCATTACTAAAAATGTCGCAAAAATTAACACAAAACGTACTTCCCTAAATTTGTATACTCACTTTAATTATTTCCTTTTAATAGCTTTAACTTTTTTAATCAATACGTAAAAGTAAATGTTATGCTAACTGAACAATCTTTTGCTGCATACTAACTTTTGTGACATAAATTTCGCTGGCATCAAAGACATAGCAAAGCGTGGATAACGGTACCTAAAATGTATAGCTAAATTAAGGCGCATATGAAAGCTTTTCCCATTACATAATTACCATGTGTGAAATATTTTGATTACATGTTAAGGAAAGCGTTAGCGTCAAACAATTCCATAAATCCGGCTCCTGTATACTTATTTATGTTACTAACTGTATATGATGTTTCACGCGCTTCGCGCCGCGACTACTGTTGTTTGTATGCTGACAACTTCAAGGGCACGATTCGTATCTCATACCTAGGGTATTTTTCTGATCTTCTTCTTCTTAAAAATCAGATACGCCAATCAGTTGCCACACACACAACTTTTTACTTATGTACTTTTGTTTATTTACCGCACACAAATTTGTTCAAATTATGAACTTGTTTTGCCCAATTTGCAGCAATAGTGGAAATCACTCGCGTTTATTTAAGTTGTTTGGGACCAGCCCTCATATGTAACATAAAAGGTTAATAGCTTATTTAAGTATTTATTTCAATATTTTTAATGTCTTCTTAACATTTGTTGAATTATAGTTTAACAGGATTTAAGTTTTAATTGTGTTCAGAAATTAATTGTAGAAAAGTAATATCGCGACTTCTCAACACAATTTATTCGTACATCCTGCGTAGTACCTATGTACATAAAAAACTTTAGCTTTCCGCAAAATATTTGCTGTGACAATATATTTTTTGGGTCAGTGTAAGAATGTTACATTCCTTATGAATTGCCGCAAACAAAACTCCAGTTATTTCAACTCACACTGAGGGGAAAGCAGGCAGACGTAGGAAAATGCTGCAAAACATTTATTCGTACACTTTCAGTTCAAGATATTGTTGCTACAAAAGTAACAGTAAAAATGGCGGAGTAATATAGGCTTTTTTTAGTTTTTCTCGATGATTCCGTTTCAGTTGCGCGTAATATCTCGATTGGAAGTGACAAAATGGGACGAAGTGCGGATTTACCATTAGAAATGTGGAAAATTGTTATTAAATTGTACGTGGAAAACAAGTATCTGCACGAAATCGACAAAAAATTGGCAAATCGCATTATACGGTGCAAAGTGTTACTGCTAATTACCTTAATACTGGTAAATTGGAAGCTAATCACCACCAAGCCGAAAGGCGAAAAATATTGACTTCACGTGCGGAACGCAACATAGTAGCATCAGTCACGCAAAATCCCAAAACAACCTGCACGATGCTATGCCGAAATATTCTAGAGTCTTTGCATAAAAAGGTAAGCCCACAAACAGTCCGTAATTGTCTGCAAAATGCTGGTTATCATAGCAGAGTGGCACGCTGCAAGCCCTACATTTCAGATATTAACAGAAAGAAGAGATTGGAGCTCGCCAAACGCTATATAAATGAGTCAGATTCTTTTTGGGAAAACGTCATATTCAGTGATGAGTCGAAATTTAATGTTTTTGGATCAGATAGCCCTCCAAAAGTGTGGCGAAAAGAAAATACAGAACTCAATGAAAAAAATCGTATTACTATCGTTTAGCATGGAGGAGGAAATGCACTAGTTTGGGGGTGCATAGTTGCATCTTGAGTAGGAGTGGAGATGGTTGTTATTGATGATAATATGGACAAACATCTGTATTTAAACATTTGGAAGAATTAAACTTGGACTGAATGTTGGAGGATTCTTGTTTCAACAAGAAAATGACTCAAAACACTCATCTCGTGTAAGAATGGCTTATTTACCATTGTAAGCAGTTTAAATATTCACCTCAATCACCGGATCTGAACCCAATTGAGCATGCCTAGGAGCTCTAAGAAAGGAGAATCAGAAAGCACAAAGAACATCAAAGGCGTCATTAAAGACAGCTTTAAGTGTTGTGGGAGAAAATTGCAAGTAATTAAACCAAGGTATTGGTAAAAAGTATGACGCTTTGAAGTAGTTATTAAAGCTAAAGGCGGCCCAACAAGGTACTAAATACTCGTTTTTTCATTATTTTTTTAATAAAATATTCCTTATATTATATTATTCTCTAATTTCAGAAATGAAATTGAAAGTTTTTGATCCCTAAATATTGAATAAATATGTTATTCTTTACGAATATATCAAAATTTTATTCTTTTGCATACATCGTGCTAAGTATCAGGTGTACGTTTGTAACCTGTGAGTGTACGGATAAATTGTGTGACCACTGTATATAAAATATATATACATATATATATATATATATATATACATATATATATTGCAATTGGTATTGCAATATTTGGTGGTACACAATCAGTTCCAAAAGACTGATTGGAAGTGAAGACAGATTGCAGATACTCAGCAAATACGCACCCTTTTTCAGAATCCGTACGTGCGCAGTTACTATTCGCTAGTCGAATTGGTAATTCGTACTGTATGGGCCGATTTATATTTGCTTTCCACAATGCATAATCTGTGTGGTCAGTAGGAGTAAGATTGGAAAGAAAATCGTGAATATCCCTCTCCTTTTCTTTTTTAAGAGCGCATTCAGATAATAATTTCTTGTATTGTGGAGAAGGATATTGTTTCCAAGACTTTCTCAGCTTTCGTTTTTTTTTAACTAACTGTTCTATAGTCTCATTATTGTTCCACTTGCAAATAACCCATCTTTTGCTATTTGCAGCCACTGCTGACTAACAGCTCCGTGCATTAATTCAGTCAATGTACATATCTGCCTATCGCGATCATTATCGTTCTTTAAGGCAACATTGGTTTTTATATGAGTACTAATATATTTCCTATACTTAAACCAGTTTATAAGATTGGGATTGGGGATCTGATTACCCGCTGTTCTCCTGCAAGGACTAGCTTCCATGGGTATAATAGATGGAGAATGATCGGAGAATTACATAAAGGGTTTTCCAATAATAGGTGTTATTTACGATATTAACAGGTATAACGATGTTTTATGGCCGGAATTGGATGGTATTGATCTGGACAACGTTTATTATCAACAAGACGGCGCTACGTGCCACTCCAGCAACGAAACCATTGATCTTTTACGGGAAAAGTTTCCGGACCGTGTTATCTCTCGAAGAAATGATCACAAGTGGCCACTGAGATCTTGTGATTTAACACCTCGTGCTTTTTTCTTTGGGGCCACGTGAAAGAGAAGGACTACTACCAACAGCCCATGGTCGATTCAAGGCCTTAAAGATGGAATTCGTGAGACTATCGAGGATATAGGGCAGCCAATTTGCATTTCGCTTATGGAAAATTTAATGAAAAGGATATTGTCCTGCAAGCGTGGTCGTGGTGGTCATTTGCCTGTTGGTATTTTCCAATATTAACGGCATACCTTCCTCTTTATAATGAAATAAAGATCATTTATATTAAAAAATAGCATTTTACTTTGAATATCAAAATAACACCTCTTATTGGAAAACCCTTTATTTTCATTTCTGTTGATAGAATGTTTATGGGGCGTAACCCTGCAATGATGACAGCTGCGTCATCGGAAATTGCCCGGAAGCCGCAGATATTTCGCAAAGCGCTTAACCGATAGACGGCTATTAATTTTTTTTGCATAGCTATGTATTTATATTCAATGCATCAGCCCAGATCGGTGCCGCGTACAAAAGGACCGAGCTGACAACCATATGCGTATGGCTAGGGCCTCCGTTGTTTGGCATTATTGGCCAGACAAAACTGTACATCCGACGACTATCAATAATAACCCCTAAGTATTTAAAAGCGAATTTTTAATTGATAGCTACAGTTCCAATATTTGCCTTCATAAATTTTACTGACTTCATGATACTTATTAGAACCACTGGTGTGGTATTCCCCTATAACCCCCGCGATATCATCCGCAAACCCAATGACTTTGGATCTAGGAGGCAGTCTAAGGACACCGTCATACATAAGATTCCACAGTAGTGGGCCTAAAACTTCAATACCTTTGTCAGTTCTGAACCTCAGTATACGTTCCGAAAAATAGCTACAAATTATTCTGATGATATAATTGGGATGCCCTACTTTTATGAGGACTTCTATTATATGTTGCCAGCTAGATATATTTGATCAGAGTTACCACAGCGCAGTATTCTTTTTTCCCGCCACACCATCTCTTGCCCTCAATGGCTTCTGTTGCTAGTTTCACCACGCATTTGATAGAATCCGCTGTTGAGTGATATTCCCTGAAGCCGAACTGGTATGTCGGTAAAATACCTTTATCTTCTGCGAAAAATGATAGCCTGTCGCAGATAATTCTCTCGAGAATTTTCCCCATTGTATCTAATAAGCATATCGGTCTGTAAGATGCGAGTTCACCAGGCTTTTTATTTCCCTAGGGTAATGGCACAAGGGTTTGCATCTTTCACCTCTTTTGGAAAGTGCCCTCATTTAGGCAGGTTTAGAATACCGCTAAAAATTTGTCCGAACGTTTAGAAATCGCCATTTTCAAGACTTTAGTTGGTATGCCCTCCGGACCTGCAACTTTCTGAGACTGAATTTTATTGCACGGCGCTTGGTAGCACAAGGGATGTCACCTACTTCGTACTAAATGTTGCGTCGCAATACGTTCTCAGACCTTTGAGGAAAAAGAGTTTTAATAATTTTGCGCAACCTTACTGGGCAAGTAATTTGGTGTGTTTGTGCGCTTTTTGTTTTGATAGTACCACCCGGTAAGCAGGGCCCCAGGGGTTGATATCAACTTCTACGCAACGTTTCTTAAAACTTTCTTGTTTGCTAGTTTTAATAGCGGTTTTTAATGACTACCTTGCTGACCTGAAATAATGAAATTGGGGATGTTTGAGGACTAATGCTTGGGGGAAACGTATTGTGCGAAACCACTGATTTTCTATGTATAACTATACTGTACTCGAAAAATTCCACATACATACCAGCAGCAGCAAGACCAAATCGTTCAATTCTTGACTTAATTCACAACTTACAGTAGTAAACAGCTTATGCCTTGATGACCTCACAGTCACATTTAAAATTGATGATAGTGTACCTTTGTCTCTACTCGTAAGGCTTGATTTTAAAAATGGTAATTGGCAGCCGCCGTAGGGTTGGTGCGTGACTACCATTCGGAATTCACAGAGAGAACGTAGGTTCGAATTTCGGTGAAACACCAAAATTAAGAAAAATATTTTTCTAATAGCGGCTACCCCTCGGCAGGCAATGGCAAACCTCCGATTGTATTTCTGCCATGAAAAAGTTCCTCATAAAATATCTGCCGTTCGGAGTCGGCTTGAAACAGCATGTCGAACAACATCAAGACGCACGCCACAAATAGGAGGAGGAGCTCGGCCAAACACCCAAAAAGGGTGTACGCGACAAATATATATATATATATATAATTGGGTTCTATACAGAAAAAAATTACAGCAATCGCAGAAAAATATTACGATGGACTTAGGATCTATTCAGAAAAACTTCAAAAGATCTGGCCAATATCAGACCTTTAACTGACTTACAAAAGAAACTGAGATTGTGTTGGTGGTATGCGGAGAAAATCAACGTAGCCTTCACTCACGTTACTTCTTTGTCGTCTGAGCAACGGATGTGTGTGAATACGTGTGGAACGACTAGTTATCGGTTAATTAGCCTAAGCAAAGTTCTACAGAAGATCTTAAAACAAAAAACTACAAACGAAATTGTACCAAATTAACAATTTGGACTTCGTAAATTTCATAGCACTACACACCAAATTAAAAGGATTTATAAACACATAAGAAGGAACTTTGAAGTAAAGAAATCCACCAAATTCACGCCCTCTATTTCACGAGAAAAATAAACTCCTTTATCTAAGTTTATAGCCGTATAATTTATATTTGCAACAATGAAGTTCAGTGGTCTATATTATGTATCCAACATATAATTGGCGCCTACACGCTTTTTGGGCATTTGGCCGAGCTCCTCCTCCTATTTGTGGCGTGAGTTCTGATATTGTTCCACAAATGGAGGAACCTACGGCCCCAAGCCGACTACGAGCGCAGATTTTTTTTATCAGGAGCTTTTTGATGGCAAAAATACCCTCGGAGGTTTGCCATTGCCTGCCGAGGGGCGACGGCTATTAGAAAAAACTTTTTCTTCATTTTGGCGTGCATCTCCGTGCATGATTTGAACCTACGTACTCCGAATGGTAGTCACGCACCAACCCATTCGGCTACGGCAGCCACCAGTTGCCCAGCGGTCTACCAATATTAAATATCTGGGAATTGTATTTGACCAGAAACAGCTTTTCGGAGATCACATTCGCCCCATATTCACCAAGTGCAATATATGTAGCTCTCAAACTACTATTTTTTTATTTAACCGCAGAGTTGCATATGCGAAATAATATGATTCTTCTATCGAATCGTTTAATAAAATGGCAGATAAATTTAAGCGGCTCGGTGATACCATACATCGACAAATCCTTAAGTAATTGAATTGATTCGTATTTTTTTATTTTATTTTAATGCATGCAGCAATTTGCTTATGTAATATTCATAATTCATAATTCATAATTAATTACCTATTCTAGCAGCTCTTCACATAACAATCTGCGAGAATGAAAGAATAGTGGTATGAGAATGGAAAACAATTTGATGATGAAATTCCATTAATTCATGAGATTATCTTTAGACTTTCCTATATCCCTTTATGACTCTATACGAAATCGCATTTTTTATAATAAATAATTGTAAAGAATGGTGATCATACACATTATTAAATAAAGCCAATAACAAAAAATAATTATATAATTACACTTTTCTCAAAACATAATTATTGGCAAATGGAGTGACCTACAGATCCTAGCCGGCTCCGAACGGCATATATTTTTTATGAGGAGCTTTTTCAAGGCAGAAATACACTCGGAGGTAGCTAAGGAATACACACACACATCTATATATATAAAAATTAAGCCGAAAAAAAGTGTGCATTTGTCTCCGGTAATCTCAGCAACGCGTGTAAGGAAAACAATGAAAGTTTCACACATTGTTGGTGTTGCTTTGGCAAAAGTTTCTGTGAAGTTTGGTTGAAATCCGATAACGCGTGTGTGTACGGTGCACCAGTTAAGTGAGTGTCTTTTTACTATTTGCCGCACGTATTTTTTGTACCGCACATAGCATTCATTAGAATTGAATACATTTTGGTCGTGTGTGTCTGGACCGATTATTATGAAATTTGGTATATATATATATTTTTCCACGGTGAAGGTTAGTATAATATGTTTATTGATTCCACTCACCACCAGGTGGCGCTGCCGAAGGCCAAAACGAGGACCCGGGTAACCCTAGGATGTGTTTTTACATTGTGGGTATCAAATCAAAGCTACTGATGAGTGCTTTAATACAGAGTATTTTTTAGATCTCTGAGTTACCAGGGTCTCGAGATATAGCCGAAAGGTGGACCAAGGTACCCTTGGATGTGTTTGTACAATATGGGTATCAGATGGAAGCTGTTGATGAAAGCTTTTAAGTGAAGTAATTTTTACTGCCCGTTTCCGGGATAAAGAAAGGAGATGGAGCTGGAGATGGAAGAGGAAAAGGAATAGCTACAGGAAGAGGAAGAGGAAGACCACTTATTATTAAAAATAAAAATAAAATTCTAAAAAAATTGTAAAATGTTACATATACGCTTATTATATATATAAACGTTAATCTGAAGTCAGTTATAGTGACTGTGTACTCACAAATATACGGTTGAAGCAAATATATGTCAGTTTTTTTACTTCGCCTGGAAAAGTTTATATACATTTAAGAAGAGTAAATAAAACTTATTTTATATCAGACTTCACGCAAAAAACGACTTCACGCATTTGCACCTGAACACATAGCTGGGTTAAAGCGGGGGGGAATAGAACAGTTCTCTTCTCCTTCTCCGCTTTTTCGCACACGTAATTGTATGGGATGAGTGCACGATGGCACATAAAAAGTCACTGGAAGCTCTTGATAGGACATTCCGAGATTTACGTAGTAAAAATGAAATGTTTGGGTGTGCCTTAATGCTGCTGGCAGGTGATTTTAGACAAACACTGCCTGTTATTTCTCGAGCAACTGTAGCAGATGAATTGGTTGCATGTTTGAAATCATCATATTTGTGGAGACATGTTCAAACACTCAAACTGACTACAAATGTACGTGTTCTTATGCAAAATGATCCATCAGCTGCTGAATTTGCACAGCAATTATTGGATATTGGAAATGGCAAAGTTCCTGTCGATAATTTAACTGGCTTAATAACTTTACAACCAAACTTTTATCAAATAAGTCAAACGAAAGAGCAGTTAATTGAAAGTATTTTCCCAAATTTGCCTCAAAATTACAAAAATCATGATTGGCTTAGTAAACGAGCCATCATGGCTGGCAAAAATAAAGATGTGAATGAAATGAATGCGGCTATTTCGGCTAACATACCAAGTCCAGAACAAACATATCGATCCGTTGACACTGTTACAAATCAAGATGATATTGTAAATTATCCCACTGAATTTTTGAATTCCCTTGATTTACCTGGATTACCGCCACACATGCTAAACTTGAAAATAGGAGTACCGATTATTATGTTGAGAAACATAAATCAACCACGACTATGTAATGGCACTCGATTAACAGTTAAGAGATTGATGAATAACGTCATTGAAGCAACAATTTTGAATGGAAAATACTCTGGTGAAGACGTTTTAATACCGCGAATACCAATGATACCATCGGATATGCCGTTTGAATTCAAACGTCTTCAATTTCCTGATCGACTTGCATTCGCGATTACTATTAATAAGTCACAAGGCCAAACTTTATCAATTTGGGGTATTGATTTAGAATACCCATGTTTTTGTCATGTCCAACTTTATGTTTCATGCTCAAGACTTGGTAAGCCATCGGTATTGTTCATTTCTTCAACAATGCATGGAAAAACGAAGAATATTGTACACCAAAGAGCATTACAATAAAAAAAGTAATAAAGTAAATCACATCAAACGTTTTTTAATTGCTACTACTATTTAAAACTTCTTTCATTACTATTCATGCGCGAGAATTTTTATAAAAAATACACAGTATTTTTCGGGTTAATTTAATTAATTAATCTAGATTTTTTAAAGACGACCAGTGGAACGGGCGGGTTTTCGCTAGTTATAAATAAAAATAGTTAAGTAAATTCTGAGTATAATCATGCAGGGCTGAACAAATCCAAACATATGTTTTTGAAGAAAAACAAAAGATAAACATATGTTAAGCATAACAAATATAAACATGTTCTTCCTAAACAGCAAACAAAGAGACAAATATACAAGTCGTATACCTAAAAAAGTAAGATGAGGTATAAGTATAAATACGACTGTTAAATATGTTGGCAGCCTGTCCAGTATTAACATAGTGTTAAGAACTACCCAAAAATTAAATTTAAAAAATATTATTTTTATATTTTTCCAAAGTCAAGGGAGTCCTTAACTAACTTCTAAGTCTTTAACTGGCGATCCTGCACAGGATTCCATTGATGCTCCAGTGAGCGGACCAAAAAATAGTCAATTTTGTCACATCAAGGACATATGTACATACATAATCCTTCATAATAAAGGACAAAATCTTATGTAAAAAAAATAAAGGTTGTAAGGAAAATAAGTGAAAATACAATGAACGAAGAAATAAAAAAATAAGTGATAGAAAAACTATTCGTGTTTCTTCCATTAAAAAAATAAAAACAGTGATCTAATTCTCATAGAAAGGAGCAGATGAGAAAATCTTTGGAGAAACGTAATAAACTTAATACAGACAAATTTGGACACCATTGACGTTATGGAACAAATGGATGTGAACACCATGATTCAGTAGACGACCAATTAGCAAGTAATTCAGAGTATTCAAGCAGAAAATGCAACATTAAGAGCCCGGATAGATCAGATCCAAGTTAACCCAGCAATGATTTCACAAGCAGCAGAACGATTGGAACCAGTCAACATAACTTATACCAATCCAGTCGATATCAACCTGGACGATTTTAAAGCACTACCGGTATTTGATGGCAACATTTCCAAATACCGCGTATGGAGGGAAGATGTCTCTAGACTTATGGATGGAATTAGGAATCATAGGAATTCCAGCAGATACGTAGAAGCTCTTATAAAAACTAAAATACAAGGTGCAGCATCTTACGTGTGGAACAACCATAACACAACATTTAATTTTGATGCAATCAGGAATAGATTGGACTATATCTATGCTGATCAATGACCTTTATATGTGTTGCAGGACGAGTTGAAGACACTCATACAAGATAAACACAATTTAAGTGAATTCCAGGACAACGCTAATCATGTCAAAAATATCTATGTCTGGTCATAGCCAAGAAGTGACCAAAGTAATGACTGATGAGGCAAGACAAGAAGCGGTAAGAGTGTTTAAGGATGGAATAAATAACTCATATATTCGTTCCACTGCAAATGCAACGCGTTCTTAAATGGGATTTTTGCATAAAAAGTCGCGCAATATTTGCAGGAAAAATTTTAAGACTGCCATTTAACGATGTCTGATGAAAAGTAAGTATAATAGTAATTTTTTAGGCTTTTTATGAAAAAGTATATTGAAAACACGATAGTTAAACTATATTTCATCATATTTTTCTTTGTTTTAGCGATTATTTTAGTACTTCCGAAGTGAAATTGCTGCTCATCGGGAAGGAGGAAGAAGAGCGTCCTCTGGAATAAGGTTGTGGAAGAAATACAAAAAGTTCAAAAAGTTAATAAAGACACGAAGACCGACAGGAACATCGCGCAGCGAAGGTTTTCAAATCTATTAATCACATACAAGCGTATAAAAAAAAGAAATAATGCATCTGGTAGGGAAGCAAAAAAAAAAATGGAGTTAGGGCGGCTTTTAAACACTTCATAAAATGATTTTATTAAAAACTGATTCAACTGGATATCGAAAACTTACCTTTGAGGTGGATGGTAACCAATGGTGGAGTGGACCAATTCATTAGAAAATGAGAAAAAAATGTATCCTCGGGAAATGATTTTATTGCTTCAAACAAAGACTTTTTTTCGGTATTTTTCGTTTTAATAATAAACTTCTTACAAAATATATATTTTTTTTTTGAGCTTCACGCGGTTTTTTTTCTTAAATTTAATAAAAAATTATCAGTTTTTGACTCACATGCATCGTCGGCTACTAAACTTAGTAATAATTCCATTTTACTGCAGAGCGCGTTCTTAAATGCACAAATTTATTTGCAAAACGTCAGCAAATCTATCAATTGCATTAATTGTCACATTGGCAGTGCTGCCAACAGTGCAATTACTGAGCATTATAATGTGTTTCTCAATATACCCTACGTCTAGGCTATGCACATGGGCGCCGTAGCCGCATGGGTTGGTGCGTGACTAGCATTCGGAATTCACAGAGAGAACGTAGGTTCGAATCTCGGTGAAACACCAAAATTATAAAAAACATTTATCTAATAGCAGTCGCCCCTCGGCAGGCAATGGCAAACCTCCGAGTGTATTTCTGCCATGAAAGAGCTCCTCATAAAAATATATGCCGTTCGGAATCGGCTTAAAACTGTATGTCCCTCCATTTGTGCAACAACATCAAGACGCACACCACATCATCAAAATAATTACTAGGACGTGAATAGAAGCAATACAAATTCGAAAAGACCACGAGGTAACAGTGGCCAGTTCACCAATCAATACCAACACCCAAAACTTATGCGGAACAACAACTTAACATCCGAAGAAGACAACTCTAGCAAAATTGTAGAGACAGGTACACAAAATCTTTTAGTAATTAAATACTCAAAACTAATAAACGGGTTGCCCAGTATAATAATGAATGATGGGAAAGTAAATTACAGGTAGTTATAATGTTTTAGTAGATACAAGTGCAGCCCATAACTATGTTAAGAAAACTTTAAAATTTAATATAACCAAAAAAGTAAAACCATTACAAGTGATATCAATGCATGGTAATTCTATAATTAATACGAAACAACCTATTAAGTTTTTGAATGAAGATTTAGATTTTTTTGAAGTAGATGAGATTTATGGATTCGAGTTGATACTATGATGGAACGGAATAAAAAAATTGAACGCGGCTATAATTTTGAACAAGAAGTCATTGGATGTGTTAAGAAAATCTGAAATTAGTGAAAAAAATCATCCAAATTACACTATAGGGGTTGAGCACGTATAGAATCGATAGGTTAATGAAGGACAATAATGTCATAGGACCGTTTCCCCTTTCTACAAGGATTGAAGCTAGCATACGACAGATACAAAGGATCCTATATGGACCGAGCAATATACAAGTAATATAAATGAAATATAAGGAAATAGACAAATCATTGAAAAAGGGAATAATACAAAAAAGCTACATACGATTCACCCATAAGAAAGGAAAACCCAAAAGACGTATGGTTATAGATTTTAGGAAATTAAACGAACATACGATCACAGACAGATATGTAATACCAGACATAAATATTATGCTGCAAAACTTACGGAAAGCCAAATTTTTCACTACACTTGATTTGGAGTGCGGCTTTCATCAAATGTGAATGGAGGTAAATATGAGTTCATTCGAATGCCTTTCGGATTGAAGAACAACCCATCTATTTTCCAAAGATGTGTGGATGACATCCTGCGCGACTTTATAGGTAAATTCGCATATGTTTACTTTGACGATGTAATCATTTACTCCTCATCCTATGAAGAGCATATGATGAAACACATCCGAACAATTTTTAACGCATTAAATAATGCGTAATAGAAGCCATAAACAAACTGAAAAACTGCTTAAAGGAGCAGGTGGAATTATACCAGCCAAATTATGAGAAAGCTTTTGAACTCACTACAGACGCTTCCAATATAGCCATTCGAGCTGTATTGAGTCAAAATAAAAATCTAATTTATTTTTTATCACGTACACTCAGTACCACAGAACAAAATTATAGTACCAACGAGAAAGAGGTACTCGCTATTATATGGTCGCTACAAAAATTACGAAATTACACATACGGCATATTCGACTTAACCATATATACCGATCATCAATCGCTTACTTACGCCATATCGGATAAGGATCCGAATCATAAACTCAAGAGATGGAGAAATATTATCGAAGATTATGGAGGAAAAGTCGTGTATAATCCAGGCGCACAGAATGTTATAGCTGATGCCTTGTCACGGCAAATAATTAACACATCTTTTTTAGGTACTGTACACTTATCTGATAGCAGAGAATGTTAATGCAATGAGAAGGTGCAAATGTTACTGTAAGCTTTTTTTAGTACAATTGAGATCTGAAAGATTTGTAATAAGGTCATTTAGCACACCGAGTTTATAGACACCTCACTGACTTTTGCCCACACAAAAATTAGAAACACCACACATCTTTCACCTCAACACACAACACATTTCTCACCTCGACATTAAACCAATTAAATTTGTACTATTTTCGTATTTTTGAAATAATAAGCGAATACGTAAAATTTATTACATAATTTTTTTTTTCAATTACATTAAAAAAAAAAAAAACGATTTTAAAAAATAAAATTTATAAAAAAAAGTTTGCACCGGGAATTGAACTCGAGTCTAACATGTGGCGAGGAAAAATAGGCGGTGCGTTTATTTCTTCGACTGCTTATTTTTTGACCATTTTGTTACTTTTGAAATGATAAGCGGATACATAAAATTTATTAAAAATTTTTTTACGATTACATTAAAAAAAAAAATTTAAAAACGAAAAAAAAAAAATTTGCACCGAGAATTGATGGCGAGTCACGTGGGGAGGATAAATACATTAAACTAATTAAATTTTTACTATTTTCGTATTTTTTGAAATAATAAGCGAATACGTAAAATTTATTACATAATTTTTTTTAATTACATAACAAAAAAAAGCAAATTTAAAAAAAAAAAATTAATAAAAAAAGGTTTGCACTGGGAATTGAAATCGAGTCTAACATGTGGCGAGGAAAAATAGGCGGTGCATTTATTTCTTCGACTGCTTATTTTTTTACCATTTTGTTACTTTTGAATTGAAGCGGATACATAAAATTTATTAAAAATTTTTTACGATTACATTAAAAAAAACACATTTAAAAAAAAAAAAAAAAATTGGCGCCGAGAATTGATGCCGAGTCACATGCGGAGGATAAATACGCAGTGCGTTTATTTCTGCGCCTGCGTTGTGAACCAAGGTTTTGTGCATGCGCGCGACGCGAATTAATTTTAATAAAGTTCTGAAAGTAATTCATGAAGTTTTTCATTACATACATTCATAAATGAACGTATACTCTATATGTACATAAATGATGGTATATGACAATATACATACATAATATGTATGTACATGTCAATAGGAGGTATTTGCATTAAGAAAAAAAAACGGTTTAAGATAAATCAACACTTATTTTATATTGTATGTCAATTTATAGTTTATGTATTCGAGAGCATTTACATACATATGTAAGTATGTACATTTGTATATGAAAAAAAATAATGCACAAGCGCAAGAACATCATCTTCCTTTTATACATATGTACATAAGCATGTATGCCCAAATAACCTTGACTTATCCCAGCAAAACCTGCGTGACCGAAGCTCTAACACAATTACACTTTTTTATATGTTACAAACACATATGCACTCGTATTTCTTTGGAAATCGACTTTTTTTTTTGATGCTCCGTCCCCTTTGGAAAAGGTGTAAGCAGTAAGCAAACTTCATTCATATATTTTTTCTCATTTTTGCATCAATAGAAAAAAAAACAAAAAAACGGCAAGTGGCTGTCAAAGCAATAAGTCAAAAAGATATCTTTTCTCTCTTTTTGATATCAAAGTAGGCCGAGAATCAAATTGTCAACCTTTGGCAAATATGTAAGCAGTAAGCAAATTTCATTCATATATTTTTCCTCATTTTTAAATCAGTCAAAGTAAACAAACGCCGTAGCCGAGTGGGTTGCCCACAGGTAAAATAAGAAAATATTAATCCTGGCAATCCTTATAAGGATAATGGAAAACTTTTATCAAATTATTGCATTGTCATCGGTCCTTGATAGGTGTCCAAAATTCCAAGTCGATAAGATTTTTAGAAGCCAGTGAAAATTAAGCTCAAAGATTCCGTTACATAGATACATACATACATACATACATACAACCCCGAAGATAAATCAACACTTGTTTTATATTGTATGTCAATTTATAGTTTATGTATTCGATAGCATTTGTATATGTATGTATGTACATTTGTATATGAAAAACAATAATGCACAAGCGCAAGAACATCATGATCCTTTCATACATATGTACATATGCATGTATGCCCAATAACCTTGACTTGTGTATGTACACAAGTCACAGCCATCACATTCTTACAAGACAAATACACATACGCACTAGCGAGTTTCTTCCTAACAAGTGAAAAAACAATTCTGCTCTATGTATGTATTATGTCCTAGCATATATACATACATATATACCTACTTGCCTTCTAAACTTCCTACAAAATAATTGTATTCATATGTTACTACATCCATGCACGTTCATACATTCATGCATATGTACATATATGCGCGAGCACAGCGCTCCCTTCTTGCTTCCGTGTACTTTTGTCTTTCACCAGTCGATATTCCTAATATTGTACTTACAAAAACACGATATGTACTTTGATAGACGCAAAAGCAACAGCAAGCGCAACGCCATGGCCGCTTTGCCACCGCACATTCTAAAATGTTCTAGAACACAACAAAAACACATACCTCACATGCGCATGTCGCCCAAAGCTAAAATCTAAGCCTAGCGACTACAAAAACAAAATACATTCGTAGACGCAGTCGCAGCGGCCATGATTCTATCAGCGACGGCGCTGAACAATTTAGAACAAAACAAAAAGTTCATTCATAAGTTAGAGCTCATATTTCAATTTCATTCATAAAACGAGCCGCCCATATGCCAATTTTCGCGACCATTCGAAAATAGTCAATATTGGAATATTTCGCGTGGAATTATTTGCCAATATTTGATAAATCTTAAATTTTTGTCATGTCGAGTGGCCGCGGCTCCGTATGTATGTATGCACCCTTATATGTATGTAAATATGTCTTCTAACTGTGCGACAGTCGCGAGTTAATGCGACTTCCAGCGAATCACACATTGCTGTCCGCAAAGCCGCATATATGTACCTTATGATCAGAAAGTACCGGGAATGTTTAAATTAAACAAAACAGAGTTAAATGTAAGGCAAATTTATATTATCTCCTTCAAAATATGACCCGTCTGAAGCAACACACATGTGCCAACGTTTAACCCACTCCTCCAAACACCCCCGGCAGGCCGATTTGTATTCTCTTTGAGCGCGTTATCATCATGCAAAATCTGAGAATTGTTTGCTCACATTTCCGGCGGTTTGCAACACACAGCATCTCTCTATGGTTTCAAAACAGATAAATAATATTCTCTATTGACTGTCTGGCCCGATGGAAGGTACTCATGGTGGACTATGCCTTGGCAATCGAAGGAAACAGTAAACATCACCTTCCCGGTTCTTTTTGCTCATAGGGTATACATATCCCATCTTTTCACTGCCGGACAAGAAGACGGTCGCAGTTGTTGTTTTTTGTATGCATACATTTTGCGTTCGTTGAAGGTTTGCATATATTTATATACATATGCGTGTATGCGCGTTTGGCTTTCTGGATGCATCCATGGATATTAGAATATTTTCTCATCAATATGTGTATGTAAGTAGTTCAGATTTGACTGAAGAGATTAAATATAGGAATGCATATTCATATGATTGCCTTTATGGCTGTTTTACATATAAATTAATTCAAAAGAAGTATGAATAATGTTATATAGAAAATAAATTTCTAAATAACTGGTATTAGAAAAACCTGAATACACTATTTTAAATCAATTTCAATTAAACCAAATATAAAAAATGAAATAAAAATATCGAACAAAAAACTGTGCACAGGATTTGAACCTGAGTCAAATATGAAACGATGTATTGCATATACGACACGTCTTTCACGATTGCGCTAATCTACAATTATTAATGGTCTCTTCTAAATCACTTATTTATTCCATTCGCAGTTTTATATGCACATATTCTGCATTAGTTGAAAGTTTGTATGCGTAATTATATGAATATGCATGTGTGTATGCGCGTTTGGCTTTCTGGACGGATATTAGAATGATATTTTCTCATCAATATAATTTGGATTTGATGAAATATATTATAGATATATGTACATATTTTCTGTTTTGATTGATTTATATAAAAGTCAGGTCATATCCAGTATGAACTATTTTATACCGAAAAGAAATTTCCATTTATAAAATACAAAAAAAACAGTATTTTAAAGAAATTTTAATTAAAATAAACTCAAAAATTTTACCAAACTTTCCTGGTTTGAATTGTAAAAAAAAAATGTGCAAGAAAAAAAATATGACTTCAGGACTTGAACCTGAATTATATACGTGCCAAAAAACAAAACGAATAATTCCGCCGACTTTAGCTTCTGCACCACAAACTAACTGCCGCGCGGCCTTCTTAATCGCAATTTTATTCGCTTCGATTTCCTTAGTAGTGTGCCGAAAAATCTTATGACCTTCCTCAGTAGTATGGTAAACGCAGAAAATATCTGAATTCTTGTCCTAGCGTGGTAAGTAAATATAGAAACCCTCCACTCGCGTCACTCGCGTGGTAAATATCTGCAATTCCCTACTCGTGAAGATAGTTGAATTTGAAATGACCTTATTATGAATCTATAAATTAGAACTCGAAAAAAGCTCTTTTAACATTTGCTCCTTCTCATTGCATTAACATTCTCTGCTGATAGTTCATACAACGACATAATCAAGGCAGTACACCAACCGCTAAATGCCTACGGTATCCAAATAGCATTGATACCAAACACACAAAAGAATGAAACAAGTTCGCGTATTATATTTCAAAGTAAAATACGTCACACATTAACCTTTACTGACGAAAATTATCTGATATCCAAATTTAAAAGTTTTTTGCAGCCGAAAAAAATCGCAGCAATACATAAAACAGCTGAGGATTTATTTAGATGCGGACAAATTATAAAAAACACGTTCACAGATATAAAATTCGTATATACACCCAATTAACGCGAAGACATAACACAATCAGATAGACAGTTAGAATTAGTTAAACAAACACACGAGCGAGCGCACAGGGGATATAAAAATAATGTAAAAGAACTATTAGAACCATACTATTGGTCGAACATAAAACAACAATGTAAGGCAAGCAACAAAAAGTGCACAGCTTGTCTTTACGATAAATATGAACGGAATCCCACAAGAGAACCATTAAAAGAATCAAATGTACCAACACAACCAGGGGAATACATACATAGATATTTACTTTAATGAACACAAAACATATTTAGTAGCAATAGATAAATTCTCAAAATACATAACTATCAGACAATTAGATTCAAAAACAGAAATGGGCAGAAGTGTAGAAGAATTACTTATCAACAATTTTCCGAACTGTAAACGACTCATGACAGATAACGAAAGTTCTCTGAATACACCAATGTTAAAACAAATGTATATAAAAGGCAATATCAACAAAATACAGACACCAATATATGCATAGATCAAAGGCAAACGGTCAGGTAGGACGAAGCCTCAATTCCATATCAGAATTGGCAAGAATATTAAAAGTAAAGAATTCAAGATCAGCAACCGGGGAGCTATTTGTAGCTATAAAAGAATTGAACAAAACAACTCATACCGTCACAGAAAAAAACCAAAGGGTATATATTTTAACCTAATAACATACAGCAAGGCAGACTTAGTAAAAAATTAAAAGCATCGGAGAAAACACTACAACGTCTAAACCAGGGAACTAGACACTGACCTTTCAAACAAGGAGACCAGATATTGGTGTTAAGGAGTAAAAGCGACAGTCGTTACAAAAAGTAGAACAAAAATAAGAACTAGAACAAAAATAAAAACTAAAAATCCTATCATTGCCATTTACAAATAGCCTATCATAAATAATCATTTTAAACTATTTAAATTCACACCACTTAGAACTAAGCCTGTAAAAATTTTTCACCGATAAGGAAATTGCCCTTTGCAACAATATTCACACTAGAGTGAATAACTGTAAAAACTATTTAGGCAAGAACAAGGAACAAACATTAATTCGGTATAAATCGGGCCGATTTGATTTAGGAAGGGGAGAGTTAAGGAACGATTTCATTCCCAAATATTAAATAAAAATAGTTAAGTAAATTCTAAGTATAATCATGCAGGGCTAAACAAATCCAAACATATGCATTTTAAGAATAACAAAAGATAAACATGTGTTTCCTAAACAGCAAACAAAGAAACTAATATAAAAGTCGTGAACCTAAAACAGTAAGATAAGGTATAAGTATAAATACGACTGTCATATATGTCATATGTTGGCAGTCAGTCTAGTATTAACATAGTGTTAAGAACTACCCAAAAATTAAATACAAAAAAAATAATTTTTTATATATTTCCAAAGTCAATCTTTAACTTGGTTTGTCATTGCTTACCAAAGGGCGACCGCTTCCTGGTTGGTTAATATACAATAATAATTGTAGCACCATAATTCTATTAGCATCTAAATGAAATGGATTAGATTTCGGACTTTTTGAAAAAAAAAAAAAAATAATAATTTTCAGTGACGGAAAAAAATGGGACAAACAGAACATTTTTTTTCAGGTGGTGGAGTGCTCTAAAGTTGCGGAAGAAAGGACTAACATAAAAAAAAACGCAACTAGAAAGTATATCTGTGATTTTCCATTCTTTCCATGGCTAGTATAAAGTAAAAACTACTAACCATTTTTTTATCGATTTTTAGTACTTAGTTGTCATAATACATTAGTTAACCTTATAGAATATTCTAAAATGCATTATTTTTCCAAAAACTTAAAGCTTAAACTTCAATAGCTCTATTGTTGAGCTTTCTATTGCGTTTAACCCATTAACTACGAAGGGTATTTAAATACCCCCAAAAACAGAGTTCACTCAAATCGTCATATCTCGAAAACTCTAACAGCTATCCCACCGATCTTTTTCTTAAAAGCTAAAAAAATATGGTAAAATTTGTTTTTTCTATAAAGTGTTACGAAATTCCAAATGCTTATGTCGTTTTAATTAATAATCCAAATGACAACTATGATGAACATATTAACAACGCTCGTTATGCGGAATGGAATGCGAATGGACTTGCTCGCCAAGTTCTGGAACTTAAATCAATTTTTATAAGTAAATCAATCGATATAATGTTGATCTCTGAGACTCATGCCACTGACAAAACGTTTGTTAACATACCGAACTATAATATACATTACACAAATGAACCCGACAACAAAGCACACGCTGGGACAGCAATTATTATCAAAAGAATAAGTATTAAATAAAGGGGTTTTCAATAAGGGCGGGTAGATGTTGAATTGGAATAAAATGGCGTTTGCTGTGTGGCACGTAGCGCCGTCCTTCTGGAACCACATGTCGTCTAGGTCCATATGGTTCAATATGGGCCAGAAGAAATTGGAAGGGCCACCACGTCTACCGAAAAATGGGCGCAATGCGCGCAACGTTTGCATTAAGGAACACTCATTTTGATAATAAAGTTTTATCATTTGAACGTGCTGTTCAATCGTGTAACTTGCCAGGATGATATTATAATATTAAATACATTGAACTAGAGCAACCACAATAGCCATAGAAGACACACAAGGGCAAATAGTAATATCTGCAGTTTATTGTCGCCCAAATATAACAACACACAAGATCAATACCCTTATTATCTAAAATCGCTAGGAAATCGTTACTTAGCCGCTAGGAAATCGTTACTTAGCCGGCAGAGACTACAATGCTAAAAACATACTTTGGAGGTCAAGGTTAACAAAGGGAAGCAATTAATTGAAGCCATTAGAAAAAATAACAGCCGGTTCATTAGCAACGGTGAGCTAACCTACTGGACGATGGTTCCATATGTAGAAGTCCACACAAGTGGGGAAAGTTACTGATCGCCATTCACTTGGGAGTGGCCAGGACGATTCTTCTGCATATGGTTCAAGCAGCTCACAACGGCCGGGATTAGCCCACGTATCCTCTGGGCAGCTTCCGAACACCTGTTCTGGAGTGAGCTAACGTGAGAAGGCGAGGCATTCTAGGATAGCTGGTTGTGCGTTGGGTTTGGGACCCGCCACTTGAAAATCCCCCCCAATGACAAGATTAAATAAGCCTCGGATGAGAACTACCTTTACTGATAACGACCCCTGCAAACGAATTAAGGAATATGGTTTCAGGGCATGCTACTGGAATGTCCGGTCCCTTAATGGGGAAGGTACCTCTGCACGGCTGGTTAATGTCCTCGTGAGAGTAAAGGCTGACATCACTGCCTTTTAAGAAATGCGGTGGACGAGGCAAAGCAAGAAAAACCTAGAACCTTGCGACTGTAGTACTGCCAGGTAGAGGAGCGCAAATTTGTGGTCGGATTTGTTGTGGGAAAAAGACTTCGTCGCCACGTACTGTCGTTCACTCGGGTAGGGACGAGCGTCTCGCAATAATCCGCATCAAAGACCGATTCTTTAACATCTCACTCATTTCCGCCCACGCCCCGACGGAAGAGAAGGACGATTCGACCAAAGATTCCTTCTATGAGCGCTGCTTCCGCCACGCCATACAAATCGTGCTTGACGACTTCAACGGAAGGGTGGGCAAGGAGGGAATTTTTGGTCCCACAATCGGAAAATTCAGCCTGCACAACGAAACATTCGGAAACGGACAGAGGCTTATCGACTTCGCCGGGGCCCGAAACATGGTAGTCTGCAGAACCAGATTCCAGCATAAGAAGATAAACCAAGCTACTTGGCTGTCTCCTGATCATGTTGTGATAGATGGAAGACACGCTTCTAGTGTATTAGATGTACGAACGATCCGAGGACCAACATCGACTCGGATCATTATCTTGTTGCAGCCAAACTGCGCACACGCCTATGTGCATCAAAAAACGTACATATACCCACGCAAAGAATGTTCAACATTGAAAAGCCGCAATCGCAACACACAGCCAGAAGATTCGCCAAGAGTACTGCCCAACAATCCGGCATGCACGACAATTGAGCAACATTTTTCGTTCTCAACGTACCACCACCGAAGGAGATATCGGATTCCAGCGAGCCCGAAAAAACATTTGGTACGACGAGGAATGTCATGCTGCCGCAGAAAGAAAAGATGCTGCCTATAGAGCCACGCTGCGACCGGGCGCAAGCCATGTGGGATCGCTACCAAGAGATAAGGAAGGAAGAGTGACGTGTTATCAGACAGGAAAAACGAGAGACCGAAATACGTGAGTGCGAGGAGCTTAAGATGCTGGCCAATAGCAACAAAGCCCGAAAATTCTACCAGAAAGTTCGGCGGCTTACAGAAGGTTTCAAGACCGAGGCGTGTTCCTGTAAGAACAAAGACGGCGACCTGGTGCTGACATCCCATTTGCCCAATCTATAAGAAGGGTGATCCTGCAGTTTGCCCCAATTACCTCGGGATTAGTTTAAATATCGCCTATAAGGTTCTAGCGAGCGTATTGTGTGAAAGGTTGAAGCACACCATCAAACAACTGATTGTACCTCATCAGTATGGCTTTAGACTTGGAAAGTCTACCATCGACCAAATATTTACAATACACCAAATCTTGGAAAATACCCATGAAAGGAGAATCGACACACACCATCTTTTCGCCGACTTCAAAGCTGCATACGACAGTATGAAAAAGAATTACCCGTATGCAGCGATGTCTGAATTTGGTATCCCCGCAAAACTGTTACGGCTATGCAAGATAACATTGCTCAACACCAGTAGCGCCGTCAGAATGGGGAATGACCTCAACGAGCCGTCGTGTATCTTCTATAACTTGATGTTGGAGATCATCGTTTGAGCCGCAGAACTTAATCGCTCAGGCAGAATATTTTATAAGAGTGGCCTATGCCGATGATATTGACATTATCGGCCTTAACAACCACGCTGTTAGTTCTGCCTTCTCCGAACTGGATAAAGAGGCAAGGCGAATGAGTCTGGTGTTGAATGAGAACAAAACGAGTACCTCTTGTCATCAAACAAACAGTCGGCGCACTCGCATAGAGGCACCCACGTCACTGTTGACAGTTATGATTTCGAGGTTGTAAAAGAATTTAGGAACCAGCATTAACACCGATAATAATGTCAGCCTTGAAATCCAACGTAGAGTCTCTCTTGCCGTTTTGGACCTTTGGACGTTGGCAACGGAAATATAGTAGGCGATGGAACGATGAGCTGTATGAGCTTTTCGACGACATAGACATAGGAGAGTAAACCTCGAAATTATAAGGCAAACCTGGGGACAGTAGGGTCTACAAATTACTCCTTATGGAAAGCAACAAAGCACATAAATGGCGCTGTAGTGCATAAACCTCCCATCAAAACAGAAAGAGACACAAGCAAAAAAAAGTCGATACCCTAGCCAAACACTTCTTAGACACATTTACAAGCGTTCACACACATACGTTCCGCAAAGCAAAACAAGAAAGACCACCATAAGCGAAATTAAAAATCAAATAAGAAAGCTAAACGATAAAAAAGCTCCAGGATATGAGCTAATAAATGGAAAAATTTTAAAAGAGCATTGCAATTCATACGAAATATATTTAATTGCATATTAGAGACTAAATACTTCTATGAACTATGGAAAATTGCTCAAATTACCGCCACATCCAAACCAGGAAAAGATGCCACCAAAACTGCCTCATATTGACCCAATAGTTTATTACTAATATATTTGAAAAAATATTGTTCGACCGATTAGAACCAATTTTGACAGCAAACAAAGCGATACCAAGCTATCAATTCGGATTTAGACGGCAACACTCAACAGTCCAACAAATCTACAATACTAGGTTGTTAACAAAATACTTAACGATATGAATGACAAAAACTATTGTGTAGCTGTATACCTATATAGACATTGCAAAAGCCTCAAACGAATCTTTCCACAAAACTACTTTGAATTTTTGAAGAGCTACATAACAGATCGAAAATTGTGTACCGATAATCCTACCAATGACAGCTGGAGTACCGCAAGGCAGTGTACTAGGACCTCTTTTATGTCTAATATACACCGCAGAAGTGCCAACTCCGACAACACATAATGCAATGATAGCAACGTTCGTATATGATACTGTATTAATGAATCAAACAATAATGAAAAACTGGTGCCCTCGCACTTCAAAATTCTTATTCCTATCTGGAAATACAGAATTCGCTCATACAGCGAACAAAATCCAAAAAATTTCGAAATGTAACAAATGCTGGTTGGTTTATTTCCAATGAAGCCATACATAGTGACTTAAACATAGACACAATCCAAGAAACAATCACAAAATATAGCACTAAGCATATACAGTGACTGTCAGTCCCCCAAAACGAACAAATGCGTAAGATAACGGGTGATTTTTTAGCTATTATCTTTTTAAAAGTTGGTTTAAACAGCTGACGCACATGCGTCGGTTTATGGGCTGGAGGTATCATTGGACCGTATTTCTTCAAAGATGCTGTGAATCGTAACGTAACTGTGAATGGTGAGCGCTACCGTGAAATGATATCCAACTTTTTTTTTGCCCAAAATGCAAGAGTTTGACTTGCATGGCATGTGGTTTCAGCAAGACGGTGCCACATCCCCCACAGCACGCGTAACAATGAACTTGTTGAAAGGCGAGTTCGGGGAACATTTTATTTCACGTTCGGGACCTGTCAATTGGCCACCCAGATCGTGCGATATAACGCCTTTGGATTATTTTTTGTGAGGCTATGTTAAAGCTCATGTCTATTCAGACAAGCCTGCTTCAATTCGCGTATTGGAAGACAACATTAAAGCATTTATATGCGATATTCTGGCCGAAACATTGAAGAGAGTATGCCAAAATTGGACTAAGCGGATGGCCCATTTCAAGCGCAGTCGCGGTCAACTTTTGCATGAAATAATCTTCAAATATTAAATTGTATGGATTGTACTATCGATTTAAATAAAAATTTCATGCATTTTTCTGAATTTTACGTGTGTTTTTTTAAATTCTTCCAATAGCTCTTAAAAAATCACCCTTTATAACCGGCAGAAAATATTAACGAAGATTAAAGCGAGTCACACCGACTGATCTAACTATAAGATTTGCAGTGTAATTACAAAAAAAAAATTAAAATAATATAATAATAACAGATTCTTCTTACATTGGTAAAAGAACATAATAGACCCTAATTGTACAAAAATTACATATTACAATAACAGACTGTAATAAACAAAGGGGACTAAAAAAAATAATATTAAAAACCTCTATTTGCTAATTTGTAAAAAATTTAGAAGTTAGTAGAAGTTGCCTCTAAGCACAACGTGGGCCAAAAACTCGATCATGCTAATGAATTGGGAATCTTGGCCCTATATCCATCCGGCAAAATTGTATAAAATATTAGATAATACTTTCACATAACTTTTTTTAAAAGCAAAAAAGGAAGGCCCTTCTTTCTTTTATTGAAGGAAAGCGAATAAGTAATATACAGTATTTTATTTATTATGAAATATTTATTATTGAGATCATTTTATATATTTTGCATCGTGTTTGACTGCATTGTGATAGTCAGAAAAACAGATAAAGTAATGCGTTACACTTTTTACACCCACCCAAATTGAGTTTTGATGCCACAGTAGCGTACACGCCGATCCGATTTACACAATTTGCTTCAAATCATCAATCCGTTGGCTTACATCTTGGTTGGTTACAACTACGCACATCAGTTACCAAAGCTTCTGCGACATCCACACGAAAATCAAATTGATTCATATTTCGCATATTTCGCACAAAACACTTTCAGTTTCCAGGCATTCCATAGAAGCATTAAATGCATTTGTTAGCAACGGCCAATACCACTTCTTGCCAAGAATTTTAAAGTGATAGTTGTTCATAGCATTGTCGAACACGCCTACGCCATCCATGCGATGATTGTACTCATGAATAAGAAACGGCGGCTCAGCAGTAATCATTTTCTTGACTTTGCGGTTATATCTGTTATAATGGTGTAGCTGCTCATGTTTGAGAATGTTTGACACAATACATAGTCACAACCTATTAAATGTTCATCACAATTCCCAAAAAGTATTACTTATACATGAAAGAAAAAATTAAGCAAATTTATTGCATCGAGAAATTATTTGTATTTGTCCAATACTAAATCAGAGCTTCCTCTCGGTCTTTTCTTCATATCATTAGAAGTGTAGCGAGTTCGATTATCACGTACAGTACTTGTTGCGAAGTACCCATTACAGCTCAAGCGACGCATCAACTTATAACTAGCAAAAAATGTATCAAACGTCAAATTGTGGTTCTCGGGACGTTCAAGATGGGACAGTAATTAGAGTAAAACATTTTCTTCAAGGCTATAATTATTACTGAACTCCACATAAGCCAGCATAAGGCATTGTATGGGCAAACGTCTGCTGCCATTATATGTAATATATATATATATACTTCTACATTATTCATATATGTACATATCTATATAACTGGCTCTTGCACCCCTTTTGGGTGCTTGGCCGAGCTCCCCCTACTCCTATTTCGGGTGTGCGTCTTGATGTTCTCCCACAAATGGAGGGTCCTGCAATTTTAAGCCGACTCCGAACACCAGATATTTTTTATGCGGAGCTATTTCTTGGCAGAAATACACTCTGAGGTTTACAATTTAAATTTATTTGTAATTATTTTGCGGCTTTTTATGTATCATTATATACATTAATATTTATTACACAGGCCTGCGAAATTTAACTTTTTTCAGTTTCTAGAATGGCTGTACTTGTTTCTTGTAGTTTTTTATGCGCTGAAAACGAATCTGACCTTCAAAATGCACCATCACGTCAGGATTTTTGGTAAATGAAGCCTAAAAGGTCAAAAAATGGCCATTTTAGCCATTTTTGATAATTTTTTTTGGGATAAAAAATTTTTTTTTTTCGATTTTCGGTGAAAAGGTCGCATAGTACAACTCTTTAGCTTTAAAACCCATTTTTTTAAATTATTGTACGATTTTTTAAAAAAAAGTTATGACATTTTGAAATTAACAGTTTCAGTTACGCCAATAGACGTTATACCCAACGTATATGTAACTGAAACTGTTAATTTCAAAATGTCATAACTTTTTTTTAAAAAATCGTACAATAATTTTAAAAAATGGGTTTTAAAGCTAAAGAGTTGTACTATGCGATCTTTTTGTCGAAAATTGAAAAAAAATTTCTATCCCAAAAAAAATTATCAAAAATGGCCAAAATGGCCATTTTTTGACCTTTTAGGCTTCATTTACCAAAAATCCTGACGTGATGGAGCATTTTGAAGGTCAGATTCGTTTTCAGCGCATAAAAAACTACAAGAAACAAGTACAGCCATTCTAGAAACTCACCATTGCAGGACTGTGTTATTTATTACGAGTTGAGGTTAATCTATATACCTATATAAAAATTCAGCCGTTTTTCGCGTTGTAATGAACTTTACGGAGAATGGCTTAACCGATTTTATCCAAATTTTTAGCCTTTGTTTGGACTATTCAGTAGATAGTTTGTGTTTTGAAACTTTAAGAATCGGATACCAGGGTATCGAGAAATAGGCCAAAACGTGGACCCGGGTAACCCTAGGAAGTGTTTGTAGATTTTTTTCGATCTGTTTATGTTCGTCAATCCGACACCGGAAAAGAAGATATCTCTTTTAACAGCTCACGAATAAATAAAGGTTTCCAGCTCTCATCTAATGATGTACTCAGGAGCCTATCGGCCTTGGCAAATGACCCAACTCCTGGAGAAGATGGCTTCCCTCCTATATTACTAAAAAACTGTGCTACGTGGCTAGCAAAACCATTAACAATTATCTTCAATAAATCACTAGCTTCTGGTGAGTTTTTACATAATTGGAAAAAATCGTTTATCATACCGATACATAAGTCTGGAAGTAAGTCGGAAGTCCAAAATTATCGCCCTATCTGCAAAATCTCTTGCATACCTAAACTCTTTGAAAAGTTAGTTTATGATTTGATTTTCTTCCAAATTTCAAATCTCATATCGCCTAATCAGCACGGCTTTGTTAAGAGTAGATCTACTGTTACGAATTTAGGGTTATTTACAAATTATGTCTTAAACCAATTTGAAACAGGCCAACAATGCGATGTCATATTCACCGATTTTTCGAAAGCGTTTGATCGAGTCAGCCATAGTATCCTACTTAAAAAGCTGGGTTCATTTGGTCTTCATCCTAGCTTACTCAAGTGGCTTGCATCTTATCTAACAGATAGAACTCAATTCGTTCGTATAAATAACATAAAATCTGATGCCATCAAAGTTACCTCAGGTGTACCTCAAGGTAGCCATCTTGGGCCACTATTGTTCTTAATGTTTGTTAATGACATTCCAGACGTTTTCGAGACATCACGTTGTCTGATGTATGCAGATGACCTGAAAATTTACAGTCGGGTAGAGAACGTAACTGACTGCATAAGACTTCAGGAAGACTTAGCCAGATTGGAAGCTTGGTGTGATGATAACTCCTTACCTCTTAATGCTGGTAAATGCCAGCACATGTCATTCAGTAGACGAAAAGTTCCGATTGATTTCGATTACAAGTTGGGCACTACCACCCTAACAAAAATTTACGAAAAGAAAGACCTGGGGGTCATATTTACATCGAGAATGTCGTTTTCCAAACATATAAACTTTATGATTGCCAAGTCTAGGTCTATGCTTGGATTTGTAATAAGGAATTTAAGGGAGTTCCAGGATATCTCTACGCTGAAAAATTTGTATTTTAATCTTGTGAGATCAAACCTTGAATATTGCAGCATCATTTGGGATCCATTCTATAAGGGTTCATCCTTAAGAATTGAGAAGGTTCAAAAACGTTTCACTCGATTTGCTATTCAGTCACTTCGTTGGCCTTGCAGTTTGCCTGCATACAAAAGTAGATGTCTTTTGTTAGCATTGCCAACTTTAGAAATGCGGAGAAAAACTTCATCGGTAATGTTTATAAGAGACATAGTTACGAATCATATCAAATGTCACTTCTTGCTGGAGCTAATACTCTTTAATTGTCCCACTCGTAACCTAAGACTCAACAATATGTTCTATTTACCTTATCACAAGACCAATTTTAGTCGAAATGAACCGCTTGAACGTTGTATAAGACAGTCTAACCAATTATGCAAACATTTGGATATATTCTCTAACTCACGAGAGACTTTCAAATCAAGACTTGATCTGGAGATACACTTTTTGAATTGTGACTAATGTATCTCACAGTATTGTTATTATATATTATATTTAAGCTTTAATATTAGTAATCTATTTAAGTTATACTTTAATTGATGAATAAATAAATAAATAAATATGGGTAGCAAATGGAAGCTGTTGATTATTTCTATAGTATAGAGTATTTTTCATACCGTTCCGTGACTGGGGTCTCGGGATATAGGCCAAAACGTGGACCCGGGTAACCCTAGGATGTGTTTGCACAATATGGGTAGCAAATGGAAGCTGCTGATGATTGCTATAGTATAGAGTATTTTTCATACCGTTCCGTGACTAGGGTCTCGGGATATAGGCCAAAACGTGGAGCCGGTTAACCCTAGGATGTGTTTGTACAATATGGGTAGCAAATGGAAGCAGTTGATGATGATAGTATAGAGTATTTTTCGTACCGTTCCGTGACTAGGGTCTCGAGATATAGGCCAAAACGTGGCCCCGGGTAGCCCTAGGATGCGTTTGTACAATATGGGTAGCAAATGGAAGCTGCTGATTATTGCTATAGTATAGAGTATTTTTGATGCCGCTCCGTGACTAGGGTCTCGGGATATAGGCCAAAACGTGGACCCGGGTAACCCTAGGAAGTGTTTGTACAATATGGGTAGCAAATGGAAGCTGCTGATGATTGCTATAGTATAGAGTATTTTTGATGCTGCTCCGTGACTAGGGTCTGGAGATATCGGCCAAAATGTGGACCCCGATAATTTAAGGCTGTGTTTGTACAATATGTGTAGCAAATGGGAGCTGTTGATGATTGCTATAGTATAGAGTATTTTTAATGCCCCTCCGTAACTAGGGTCTCGAGATATAGACCAAAACGTCGACCTGGATAGCCCTAGGATGTGCTTGAACCACATGAGTATCCATTGTAAGTTGTTGATAAATGCTAATGAAAAGTGGACTTTTCTTCTCGCTGGGTAACTAAGGACTCCAGATATAGACCAATTGGGAACTCACCTTCAGGTTAAGAGATTGCATTATTATGTACTACAACCAGTTAGAATGGTATATTCAATCACATCTTCTATATATATAAAAAGTCAGCTGTTTTTCGCGTTGTGATGAACTTTACGGAGAATGGCTCAACCGATTTTAGTCAAACTTTGCCACATTGAAGAGACACATGTGGAGAAGGTTTGTAACTATGTTTGGCTAAAATCTCCTTTACTTCTTCGTCAACACACAGTATACACGAGGCAGCGTTCTTTTTACGCGTATGGTTGTTGTTGTAAGCGGTTGCACGGAGCGTACATTTTACTCACATATGTACAAGTTAACGCAGCAGTATTTATGCCTAAATTTTCATTCCATTACATACATTTCAATGGAATGCAAACATACATACATACATATATTGTACATATATTCATACAGCAGTGGCTGCACGCCTGCATTCGCATAGAATAGAAACAATTATTAATCGTAACACAATGCTGCTGTGACTAACTTAACACTTTGCTTAAATACTTCTTCTTTACACCCACACTTCGGGATAACCGAAGCAAAACCATTAGCTCAGCGAACGTAAACGGGTCGTCGCTAAAAAAGTACTTAAGCATGGCCGTTTTCTTAGAAGATTACCAAAGGTTATCAGTAATAGTGCATAGTGAAAGTAAGTGTTAAAACTAACAAGGAAGTGTTTTATTTGGTAAAGTGTACAAGTGAAGCAGATTCCAGGTATCAACCAAAGCGATAAAAAAGTTCGTCAGAAATATTTAAGAGAAGAGATTGTTTTCACATTTTCCAACGATATTTTCACGAAAAATTTACAAAATATATATTAATTTTGCAAATGATTGATAACAAGTGAAACAGTGAATAAATGGTGTGAAAAATACACACAACAGAAACCGGCAAAAATAATTAATATTTTAGAAGTTTCTACTTAAGATATTTAAGAAAAGAGATTGTTTTCACACTTTCCTTAGATATTTTCAAGAAAAATTTCAAAAATATATACTATTTTTGCTGATCATTTCCCATTTCTGTTCTGTGTAAGTTTCATTTCAACGCGTGCTCACAGTTCAATTATATTTTTAAAACATGGCGCTAACAGTATGTTAATTTGAATTCCAGTTTAAAAACAAGAAAAGTAGCAATCAAGAGCTCAGAGTGACATAAAGAAGACCACTTTGATTCGGTAAAAGAAATGCCAAGAGGTAGAAGACATGCTAACATCGGACGTAATATACGTCACAATAGAAATGTGTAAAATCACAGACAAAATGAAAGTGAGGTAAATCATGCTGATAGATTAAGTCAACAAAGAGATCGTACTAGGTCACGTTCTCAAAATCGGCCAATAAATATCAATTCTGTAAATTTGAATGGTGCAGCGTTTCAATATAATCCACAACTAGATTATTCATCTCACAAATACGTTGTCATTGGAAGTATGGATAAAATTTGCGGATTTTGTCAAGCATTGAAATTCAAAATTGAAACACCAGGCATGTGTTGCGCTGCAGGAAAAGTTCGTTTACCAGACACACAATATCCGCCCGAACCATTAGCGGGAACATCACCCGATTCCAAACATTTTCTTCAAAAAATTTCCACATATAATTCATGTTTTCAAATGACATCTTTTGGTGATGGAAAAACTATAACCGATAACTTCATGCCAACGTTCAAGGTAATACAAAAGCTTCAACGTTTAACAACATTCGCTGACACATCTAATGAATCATTAGATTTTATGGACACAAATTATGGCTTTTTTCAGATTCAAGCGCAAGCATATCACTTAATAGGTTCATTACTACCACTACCCGATCAAGAGTCAAAAGTTTTGCAAATATATTTCATTAATGACAACGATGATGAACTTGAAGCACGGTGTGCATTTTCCAGAAATATAAACAGAGTCATTATGAGAGAGTTACAAGATTTATTACACACACACAATGTTTTGGTGCAAAGTTTTAAAACAACAATCGAAAGATTGCCATCTGATAATCATAAAATTAAAATTGATGCAAATAAAACGCCTGCCGGCGAACATCGTGGAAGATATATTACAATCAACAAACTTCAAGCAACGAGGTTGCAATTGTTATATCTGGAGATGAATTTCAACCAAGAGATATTTTTTTGCAAAGAAGAAATGATACACTGCAACGTGTTAATGAAACGCATCGAAAATATGATGCATTATAATATCCTCTTATGTTCTGTCGTGGTGAAGATGGTTATTCGATTGATATAAAACAAATAAATACAGAAAATGGTCAAGAAACAAATAAAACTGTAAGCGCAATGAATTATTATGCATACAGAATCATGATAAGAGAAAATCAAGAGAATCACATTTTAAAATGTCGTAAATTATTCCATCAGTATATTGTTGACATGTATGCGAAAATAGAAACAGAACGATTGAATTACATTAGATTCAACCAAAGAAAATTACGCTGTGACGAATACATACATTTACGAGATGTAATTAACAACGATACCAACGTTAATAACATTGGTCAAATGGTAATATTACCTTCATCGTATACAGGCAGTTCAAGGCATATGCATGAATACGCCCAAGATGCAATGTGTTATGCAGAAATTATGGTCGACCCGACTTTTTCATAACTTTCACATGCAATCCGAAATGGGATGATATTAAGAATCATTTATATACTGGGCAATCAGCTACCGCTAGGCATGACATTATTGCAAGAGTGTTTCGACGAAAGCTACAGTCTCTAATGGATTTCATTGTAAAACATAAAGTTTACGGAGATGTACAATGTTTCATGTATTCTGTGGAATGGCAAAAAAGAGGCTTGCCTCATGCGCATATTTTGATTTGGTTAAAACAAAAACTAACCAGAGATAAAATTGATAATATTATGTGTGCTGAAATTCCAGATATAAATGAAGATCCAGAATTACATACTACTGTAACCAAAAACATGATTCATGAACCGTGTGGTACGTTAAATCAAAATTCTCCATGTATGGTTGATGGTAAATGTTCAAAAAACTACCCAAGGCAATTAATTGCTGAAACAATGACTGGAAATGATGGATATCCATTGTACCGTAGAAGATCACCAGAAGATAATGGAAAAACAGTCACTGTGAAAGTAAATAATCAAGATGTGGGGATCGATAACCGTTGGATAGTTCCGTATTCCAAATTATTATCGAAAACATTTAACGCACATATTATATAAATGTTGAATATTGTAACTCCGTAAAATCCATCAAATACATATGCAAATATATCAATAAAGGAAGTGACATGGCAGTATTTGGAGTTGTAAATCGAAATGATGAAATTACTAATTACCAAATGGGAAGATACATTAGTAGGAACGAAGCAGTTTGGAGAATATTATCATTTCCGATTCCTGATCGCCATCCAGCTGTTATTCATTTGTCAGTCCATTTAGAAAATGAGCAAAGTGTTTATTTCACTGAAAATACTGCTCAACAAATGGCCGAATGACCACCAGCAACAACACTAACTGCATTTTGCAACTTATGTGAAACAGATTCATTTGCAAGAACATTGCTTTATTCAAATGTTCCTAAATATTATACTTGGAATGCATCATCAAGGTCTTGGGTACGAAGGCAACGAGGAATACCTGTAGATGGATATCCAGGTGTTCATTTGGGTGATGCAATCGGACGGCTTTACACTGTGCATCCAAGTAAAGTGGAATGTTTCTATTTACGTTTACTCTTAGTTGATATTCCCGGCCCAAGATCATTCGAAAGTTTGAAACGAGTTAATGGTCATCTTTGTTGTACTTATCAGCAAGCATGCAAAGAATTGAATTTGCTTGAAAATGATAATCAGTGGGATGCATGACAAGAATACATGACAGAAGATATCCTACATCAAGTACGTCGCATTACTGCAAATCCAAATTTGAATTATACAGATGAATTATATAATGAGGCATTAATTAAAATCGAAGACTTTTGCCTGATGATTGCAAATAAAACTCTGAGTGAGTTAGGTATGATCTCACTGCATTAAAGTTACCATTAAATATTAGACATCTCCATGAATGGCAGAAAATCGACGTTCGAATGAACAATGCGCAAATTGAGTTGAGTGAATTCGAATGCGACGCGCAATTTATTTGAGTGAGTGAGTACGCTAGCGTCGTACATGGTCTCATTCAACTCAAACGAAAAGCAATGAATTGAATGAGTGAGAACGCGTAAAAATTAGAGGGTTGGTTTTGAATGTATTCGAATGCAAGACAGATTTTTTATTAATGCGTAGAACACAAAGCGTACAGAAAAAAAAATTAAAAGAAAAACGCAAGTCAATGTATTTTACATACTTATATATATATACTTATATTTATTTTTCCTATATCTAATTATAGTATAATAATATGTACATATGTATTACATATGTAAGCCTATATTTATATATGTATTAAATTTATGTTTGTAAGCCTATATTTATACATGTATTTAGTTTACATATTTGAGTGCAAAAACATTATTTTGTTAATGTTTTCTGCATTAGTTGCAATAAGACATCGTTTTTCGGTAATGAGATTTCTTGCGTCTGAAAATGTCCTCTCAGAAGCCGCGCTGCTCGCTGGAATACAGAATATTTTGCAACTGGTTTTATAAAGGAGCGGAAAAAATTTTTGGTGCGTATTCCACCAAGCTAATGGATCAAAATCTACAGTATATGGAACACTTATATTGGAATATGATGCTATTTCTTGATCTATTTGGTCGTAATCTGAATCGACTTGAACTTCTATGAAGTCAGCAAACTCATCGTTATCTATTGGTGCTTGAGTTGGGCTACAAACATTTTCTATGAAGAAATGTTGCATTAATATATATTTTTGCAATCATTGACTACATCCTCTTTTTCTGCAGTTGAAAATTTTAGCAATTTGTTTGTTGGTGGGAAAAGGTACAGAGCTATGTTATGAAATTTGGTTAAGTTTGGTATTATTGTTGTTGAGATTTGGCTATTTAATGCGGATTTGAGTAACTGAATAATTTCAATGTCAGTGTTATTGATCTGGCAACTTTTCTTTAACTTATTTATATTTGGAATAATTAGATGTATGGTTGGACGTTTAGTTGCTTCCAGTTTTTTTGAAACATTTTCAAAAGGTTCCAATACCTTAACTATTGCACCTAAATGATTAAAATTTATGCCTTCTATTCTATCTAATTGGTTTTTATCCTCTAGAACTGTTACAAGTTCGATCCAATTAATTTCTACTGATTTTAAAAGGTAGGAAACTGTATTCCAGCGAGTGGGGCAAAAACTTTTTAGCGAAAATCCCAACGAGGAATTCATACCTGATTTTTTGAAATACTTCACCAACTTGGTGCAAGTGGACACAATGAAGCTCATGTCAGGAACAGCATCGATAGCTTTTTCCACAGCGTTGTTCAGGAGATGGTTCACGCAGTGAATTTTATCCAAATCACGAAAAGCCTTTATCATGTTTGACCCTCGGTCTGTTACAATAATAGGCTTGTCCACTTCGAGATCGCATCCGAAGTTCTGCAAAGTTTCCATTATTTTGGTCCGAATATTTGAGCCTAGTTATAAAAAAAAACTTGGTTGGTTGGTTGGTTAGAGTGGTGATTCATCCAGAATCCAACTAGCGCTTCCGCACCATTTTGTTGCCACATCCTCGTTACCAAATTGTTTAACAGTTATTTATGGCATGACTATATCCAGTCTGTGCGGTTTAAGAACCTTATTAGGTTGTTGACATCTAAGCCAGACAGTTGTTCGAGACTCTCGAACAGCGGTTTGCCCAGGGTTAACATTCTGTCCTTCCATAGGGCAGGGCATTCACAGAGGAAATGGAAGATTGTTTCCTTTTTCTGCGGTTGTTTACAACTATGACAGTATGTGTTGTGAGGGATGCCCATTTTGGCGGCTTGTTCTCCGATGGACCAGAAGCCAGTTATGACTGCCGTAAGTCAAAAAACTTAATTGAATTTATTTTATAAACTCGTAGATTAACTTAATATACCTGTGCAGGACGCCTCCTTCATTGACTTCATAGCCATTAAACGATCCACCAAAACTCCATCCATTATATAGTGGATAGTACACGATAAATACGAAGCTCTTAAAAAATTATCCGTCCATATATCGCTAGTGATAGCATATCCAAACGCCTTATATTTTTGTATTTCGTTTTTAATTGGGCCAAAGTGTGACTCGTAAAGAGTTCCTATGTTCCGGGACACTGTAGTTGGATGTGGTAGCAATTTTTCTACATCGACGTTGGGTCCAAAAGTTGCCCCAACCTTAATTAGGAACGACGCAAAGTTTTTAAGCCCCGAATCGTCAATAATTTTTAACGGACGACAATTCTTAACCACCCATTCGGTTACGACAACTACGCCCTCCTGCTTCACTTCTGAATTCACTTCAACAGTTGTCGAAATTTTCTGCGCCTTGCTGCTGTTGACTACATAGCACTTGTGTTTTACTAAATTAGACGTACTACCTGTAAATTTCAAAACTGTAAAACACATCTTACAGGCTACTACGTCCACCAACTCCTCTCCATTTTCCTTTTTTATCTTAGAAAAAAACTGCCAAACTTCGCTTCGTCCTCTCTTTTCAATTAACGTATACATGCCACTTTGAAGTTTCTCCCTTACTCCATCTGAATCATTTTCTATTAAAACCTACATGTATATTTAAAAAAAAACTGAATTAAATCTGAAAAAACACATAGGAAACATTTATGGACAGGTCACAAGTTCACAGTTATTAGTCTAATCACAAAGAAAACAATTTATTAACCATAATACAGATAGCATACACATAAATAACACACTTGTAAAAACAAAACAAAAACTAAACTACAACAACAATACAATACATACCGTGTCGGCTTTCGCTCCGTTGTCTCCGTTCATTTCGCGTGTGTTTCGTTTGGTCGATGCTAAAGAAATGAATACACACAAAATCTATGCCACAACTCGAATACATGCGAATGTCTTCAGCTTCGCCAAAGTTTTCATTCCGTTTTACGCACTTATTTATTCTCGCTCATTTCGTTGAATGCCGTTAGTTATGAGACAAAGTGTGGTGTGTCACTCATACACATTCAATTCATTGTGTGCTTCGTAATCAATCAGCTGAATTCATTCGAATACATTCAATTTTACGTATGCTGTGAGTGGACTCATGCAGACCTCTATTAAATATGCCAGTAAATGAAGAACCAACTTGCTACATTTCTAAGAATTCTGGAATGGGAAAGGTTTTACAAACATGTAGAATTATTGTATGGGATGAATGTACGATGGCTCATAAAAAATCACTGGAAGCCTTAAATAGATCACTGAAAGATTTTCGAAATAACACAAACATATTTGGTGGCGCACTAATTCTATTGGCCGGTGATTTTCGACAAACTTTGACTGTTATTCCCAAATCAACAGCAGCTGATGAATTGAGAGCGTGCCTTAAATCTTCTAATCTGTGGATATATTATCTGTTCAAAAACTCACATTAACTACTAATGTTCGTGTGCAGTTACAGAATGATCGAACAGCTGCTGAATTTTCCGAACATTTGTTGCAAATCGGAAATGGACAAAATCCAATTGATCAGAATACAGGCATGATCACACTTCCAACTAATTTTTGTACCGTAACAGAATCAAGAGTACAATTAGTGCAAAATGTACCTATTCCCAAATATTGCACAAAACTATCGAAATCAAGATTGGCTAAGCGAGAGAGCTATATTAGCTGCCAAAAATGTCGATGTCAATGAAATCAATGCCAGTATTTTGACTCAAATTCCAGGTGAAGTTGTCACCTATAAATCAATTGATTCAATCACTAATCCCGACGATGTAGTGAACTATCCAATTGAATTTTTGAATTCACTTAATTTGCCTGGCTTGCCACCACATCGTTTGCAATTGAAAGTCGGCGCAGTGATCATTATGTTGCGAAATATCAATCAGCCGAAACTATGCAATGGGACAAGATTAGCAGTGAAACGGACAATGAACACTGTAATTGCAGCAACAATTTTGAAAGGCAAATTTAAAGGTGAAGATGTTTTGATTCCGCGCATTCCAATGATTTCAACAGATTTGCCTTTTGATTTTAAGCGACTTCAATTTCCCATTCGCCTTGCTTTTGCTATTACAATCAACAAGTCTCAAGGTCAAACACTTCAATTATGTGGAATTGACCTAACTTATCCATGCTTTGGACATGGGCAACTGTATGTAGGATGTTCTCGAGTAGGGAAACCATCGTTACTTTATATTTATACACCGCATGAAAATAAAACCAAAAATTTTGTGTATCAGAAGGCTTTAGAATAAGTTTTTAGTTTACAATCATTAGAGTAAGTCACTAAAATAAATAAAACATTGTTATTAGAATAAGTCACAAAATAATGGCTGAGCATGAATTAAATGATGAAACAAGAAAAAAACAAAGAACACTTTTCATTTATATTTTTCTTACACCCAGCGAAGCGGGTGAGGGTCCACTAGTAACTAATAAAACGTTATGAATTTCTGCGCTTAACGAATTTCGTCTTTCACTTAAAATAAAATGTAAAGCTGAAAATGCCCACTCCACAGATACTTGAGTTGCCGGTGGAGCCAGCTGAACCTGTGCGACCGCACTCAAATGTGGCAACTTTAGCTTTACTTCATTGGAAAAGTCCAAATCGTTTGCATTTAATGGCAAACGATTGTACATTATGTCAAAGTTTTCGACGTCAGTATAAATTTTAGTAAGTTGTGCAGAAACAGGCTCTTCTTTCGTTTCTGACAATGTCTGTACGTCATCCAAATATGCCGAAAACAGCGAATTCTCTTCGGATATGGATGAGTTTGAAAATATTAGAGAGAGTAAGGACTAAGGAGGCCGCCGTAGCCGAATGGGTTGGTGCGTGATTACCATTCGAAATTCGCAGAGGGAACGTTGGTTCGAATCTCGGTGAAACACCAAAATTAATAAAAACATTTTTCTAATAGCGGTCGCCCCTCGGCACGCATTGGCAAACCTTCGAGTGTATTTCTGCCATGAAAAAGCTCCTCATAAAAATATCTGCCGTTCGGAGTCGGTTTGAAACTGTAGGTCCCTCTATTTGTGGAACAACATCAAGACGCACACCACAAATAGGAGGAGGAGCTCGGCCAAACACCCAAAAAGGGTGTACGCGCCAATTATGTATATATATAACGCCTCCAATTTCTCTTTATGCACAAGAGCTTAAAATTTAGCCTTTTTCTTTAACTTTATTTAAGTAAAAGTATTAGTTTTAGACGAAGGCAATTTTATTGTTCTAAAACAAATTGCTCAATACTGTAAACAGCTAACATAAATGAAACAGGACCACAATTTCAACCATACTATCGGTTACTTTTTACAAATCGAATAAACGATATGCTATTTTCTTTAAATTTTGTTTTGCCAACCATTTTTGATCATTCGACAATATGCAATTTACCAGTGTATATGGCAGCTATAATAGCAATGCTTCATTTTCTAACAATTTTTTCTTATTTATTTTATTTTTTATTATTTTAAATTGTGCCGATAATTTATTTAAATGAAGTTTTGACTATTATCACACCTCAATTTTAGTTCCATTCATTTGATGAAGAACTCACTAAAAACCAAATTTTTCCCCTACAGTCTCCTTGAACGCGTCAATATATGTCTCCATCCAATTCCAATCGATGTCAACACAAATATTAGACTGCGTAGGCAGAAATTCCTTCAACTCGAATAATTTTGTCTCCATTAAGTAAGTCGAATTCCATCTTGTGACAACATCGAGCGAAGGTATGTGTTTTTGTGCTCGATTAAGAAACGTCTGCGCAGGTTATATGTAAATATATATATATATATGTACATATATAAAAATATTTTAGAAAAAGAGGTTGTCTGTAAAGTCGGTTTACTGACGATAGTTTAACGTGACAACGTCATAAGAAAATATTGATTGAATGGTTGCAATTTTCAAAACAAAATTTTAATTTTATTTGTTTGATAGATATTTTGTATGGATATAGAGGAGGAGGTAAATGGAATTGCAATGGAATAGGTTAAGTTACATTTACACAAACGTGCAAAATGACGAAACATTTATCAAATTCATGAAAGATATCTTCAATTTCGATTGTGCATCAGACGTTAATAAGTCAACAACACTAAGAGGCACCATCATCGATTTGCCTTTTTCAAGACACTTTACACACGAAACACTCCCTTTCATTTCCTACTTTTTCTATCATCGTCCTATTCTCAACAGAGAAATGGTTCATTACCATGCACACAGGAAGAAGGCATATGCAAATACAAGTTTGTGAATTTATATCTACATATGCGCATATACATACATATATATGCTCACTCAAGTAGGACAGAGCAAGATGTCGAACGTTGCCGAACGCGGGAACCGATTGTGCTCTTTGTCGTTCGTTCCACGCTCTCGCTTGCAGTTCAAGCACATTAGCTTACATTTGCTTGCGTACGGAATAGATTCGTATATTTGATATGTCCATATGACTTGTATGCATCTTTACATATAGATTTGTTCTTTTTGAAAATTGCGCGAAATTGTATATGTATATGCATGTTTATATACATATATTAGTATACAACATATCTTATAAGGCCGTTAAGCCATCAGTGAGTTAAGGGGAATAACATGCTTTTTTGGAGCGTGCCGTAATTGACTCTCTGATGGAAGCCTGAGCTATCACCTCCACGCGGTAACGGCTGGAAACTTCTGTGTATTTGTTGGTTGTCGTAATTTGTTATTTTGTTAACAAATGCTTTAATCGACAAATACGCAGAAGGCTAAGATAGACAGACTCCTAATCCAAGGCGGAACAGCATATGCCGAGGGATGCGTGGCTAAGAGGGTGCTTAGTCGTGAATATGCGAACTCCGGATACCTGGTGACCTCCGGTTTTAATTAAATGCCTTCCCGCGGTACAAGGGCTCTGCCGTGGGTGACCTCACTTCCCTAACACTCGTGGGAATCACATGGAAAAACCAAAAGAAAAAACAAAAACAAAACACGACGAATCTGCTGCTGGGCAATCGTCGTCGGTCAACTCGACCGAATCAGCCATCGGGCTGAATAACCCTCTTTCGGCTGCGCGCAGCGTTGTTGGACATGCGCCTAGTCAACCTTCAACAGCATCTACTTTGGCAGGTGCTGTTGAAAAGAAAATCCCCGCATCAACATCCACACAATCTAAGGAAGACCGACCTCTCCTGGCTCCTAGGCCAACGTCGGAACTTTCAGAATCCGGTCATGAGTCAATGGACTCCTCTGATACCGACACCCTGTGTGGAGACAACAATAGTGTTGTCTCAGAAAAATCTGGACGCACAGTCATTGGTTCAGACCTTGGTAAACTGAACCTAACATCTGGCTTCGTCAAAATGAAGTCAGCTGAGAAAAGGCGTTTCAAGCAAGCGATGGCAAGTGGTCACTCTAGAGAGAAGGCTCTGGAGATAGCGAGAAACGCCTCCACGGCGAAAAGAGTGCGCTCGGAAGAGTCAGCCAAAGAAACGCCAGGTGGCAAAAAACCCAAAACGTCTTCGCACGTGGGAAGGCCAACTTTTAGCCAAGTGGCTAGCATTGTTCGGCTGGGTATTGTCCCTTCTGATCTAGCTAAGTCACCTTTTAACAAAGAACAATTGGTTCTTATTCAAGAAACGGTTATTGACGTAATGATCGAGGTCGACGACAATAACAAGCCAGTATTTGAGGGTGCAATACACAGGAACGGTTGGTTGCTGTTTCTTTGCTCCAATAATGACACGGCCAAATGGATGCGAAGCAATTTCGATCTGATTAAGAAGAAATGTGGGCTAGAAATGATGCTCGTGGAGGAAAATGATTTTCCTAAAGCGTTCATCGTGAGGGGTTTCTTCCCACAGAGTATTGAACTCTCTAACGAGAAAATTCTTGCGACCATTGGGATCCAGAACAATCTAGCAGCCAAACACTGGAAAGTGATTCAAAGGTCGACCGAAGGTGCCATACTTCACCTTATCATGGCGGTTGACGACGAATCGCTGAGTAGGCTAACAGAGCTGAAAGGCAAGATTGCATATCGCTTCGGCCATGTGCGCCTTATCCTCAAAAGCAATAAAGCGGGGGTAAAGGCAGAGGAAAGCGTTGGTACAGCAGAACCACTGGGCGCGCAAGAAGTACCTGCCGCAACATCCGTAAGTAGTGCTGCTGGGCATACTGATGAAACGACACCCAAAGAGGAAGAAGAGGAGAAACCCTCAACAAGCAAAGCGGCGTTAGAGCGATAAAGGTCGCGAAAAAGGCTACCGCTACAGCTCGGCACACACAGGTGCCAAAGCAAGCAAAACCACGGCCGGTGGGGGGTCATAAGGACCACAAAAGCAAGGGAGCTCGGGGCGCAAGGCTCCAGCACCTTGTTGCAGAAAATAGCCACAAATGAGCACATTGAAGGTGCTACAGGCGAACTTGCACCATGCCACAGGGGCATCAACCACCATGTGCAAGAGATTCGCCGAGGAAAAAATATCCATAGCTCTACTACAAGAGCCGTGGGTATTTGGTGGTCAAGTTAAAGGACTATCTAGCAAGGAATGTAAGTTGGTTTATTATCACTGACAATAACACTAACTACTTTCCACTTTCAGAGTTTGCCAGCCAGGATCTGGCAGCTATCCAAATAGAAATCGCAACGGAAAAGGGGACACAGGAAATTGTTTGTGCGTCTGCCTACTTCCCGGGCGATTCCAACGATATACCTCCTGTAGAGGTGCAGGCGCTTATTGAGCACTGTCACTCACGGAACACACAGTTCGTGATCGGATGCGATGCAAACGCGCATCACTGTATCTGGGGCAGCTCGGATGTCAACAATAGAGGTGAGTCTCTCTTAAATTATCTGTTAAGCAAAAACGTAAACATTAGTAATAAAGGTACTAAACCTACGTTTATTAACGCTATTAGAGAGGAGGTACTAGACCTTACTCTAACAAGCCCATACATTGCTAACTTTGTGAGAAATTGGCATGTGTCTGACGAAGCCTCTTTGTCAGACCATCTACACATAAGGTTTGATCTACCAGGCAGAAGGGATCTCAGAAATGAGGTCTTCGATCCTAAAAGAACAAATTGGAAACGATATCAGGAATTACTAGAATCAAAGGTTGATTCACTGCCTATCAACATAAGTTCTGTTGGTGAACTAGATGAGGCAGCGTTTCAACTAAGGGATACAATAATTTCAGCATACCACGAAAGCAACGTAGTCAAAACACGTAATGTGACTAGAAAGGTCCCATGGTGGAATGATAAGCTTGCCAAAATGCGTAAAGAAACAAGACAACTTTTCAATCGTTGTAAACATACAAAGGTATGGGACGACTACAGGGTTGCTCTAACAAATTACAACAAAGAATTGAGAAAGTCTAAACGCGAGTCATGGAGAAGATACTGTGAAAGTATTATCGAAGCGCCAGAGGGCGCCAGGCTCCTTAAAGCTTTGTGCAAGGAACACTCAAACGGTGTTACAACTTTAAAAAGACCAGATGGGTCGTATACAAAAAATCGGAAAGATACTTTGGAATATATGCTTCAAGTACACTTCCCGGGATCTATAGATACGTCATCGACAGTGAGGGAGGATCAGTTAACACCAGACCAAGGGGTCGTGGCTAACAAAAAATCCTGGAGTCTGTCAGGACGTATCTTTACCCCAAACAAAGTACGATGGGCCGTTGGGTCCTTCCAATCATTTAAAGCACCAGGGGTAGACGGTATTTTTCCAGCCCTCCTCTTACGAGGGATAGAAATACTAATAAAACCACTTGTTGCCATTTTTAGGAATAGCTTTAGTATGGAATACATACCAAACGTTTGGCGTAAGGTCAACGTGATATTTATTCCAAAAACGGGCAAGAGGTCCAGTGAACTTCCAAAGTCATACAGACCTATTAGTTTAACTTCGTTTCTCCTAAAAACAATGGAAAGATTGGTGGATCTTCACATTAGAGAAAATCTAGAAAAGAACACACCTTTGCATAAATCGCAATACGCATATAATAAAGGGAAATCTACAGAAGGAGCTCTTCACTTTCTCGTATCAAAGATAGAGAAAGCTCATTTTTCTAAGGAAATCGCCTTATGCGCATTTTTAGATATCGAGGGTGCATTTGATAATACAGATTATCGCTCGATTGATAGAGCATTACAAAATAAAAACATTGACAAGCCGACCATAGGGTGGGTAAAGGCAATGCTGGAAAGCAGAGAAATCAGCTCATCTCTAGGAGATGTATCAGTCTCGGTCAAAGCATTAAAAGGATGCCCCCAGGGTGGTGTTTTGTCACCTTTATTATGGTCCCTGGTTAGTGACGACCTCCTAGTCAAACTAAGTGAGTTAGGCTTGGAGGTAATTGGCTATGCTGACGATATTGCAGTGATTATTCATGGCAAATTCGACAGAACAATATCCAGCATTATGAATCAAACATTAAATTTCATTCTAAACTGGTGTCGTGCAGAAGGACTTTCTATAAATCCCAGCAAGACTATTATTGTACCCTTCACAAACAGATATAAGTTGGACCTTGGTTCAATTACTGTCGAAGGAACAAATATAAACTATTCCAATGAGGTCAAATATTTAGGAGTTGTTCTGGATAAAAGATTAAATTGGAACTCTCACCTTAAATCGGTGATAGATAAAGCCACCAGAGCCATGTGGGCATGTCGCAGTCTCCTGGGGAGAACATGGGGTATTGACTCCAAAATGATTCATTGGATGTATACAATGATGATTCGACCAATCATCACCTATGCGTCCCTTGTTTGGTGGCCCAAAACCACACAAGAAACAGCCAAGAAATTACTGGCAAGTCTTCAAAGGCAGGCCTGTTTGTCTATAACAGGTGCCATGCGAAACTGTCCCACAACTGCAATTGAAGCGATAGTAGGACTATCCCCACTGCATATATTCATATGGAAATGTGCAGCCAGGAATGCACTAAAAATGCAAATCTTGTCAAATAAGGAATACAGTGACTTTGGTCATATGAGTATTCTAAGAAAAATACCGGATAAGGATATTAGCTGTTCAGTAACAGACTACATGATTCCGAAACGGGTCTTCAATAGAAATTATGAGATAATTATCTCAGACCGTGATGAATGGGAAATTGGAGGACCTTGGGTTAACCCAAAAAGTCTAATATGGTTCACTGATGGTTCAAAAACAAATACTGGAGTTGGTGCCGGGATCTTTGGACCCAACACAAAAATTTCAGAACCCATGGGCAAATGGCCCAGTGTCTTCCAGGCCGAAATCCAAGCGATTTCGATCTGTGCACTGACAAATCTAAAAAGGGGTATCAAAGGGGCCCACATAACTATATATTCGGACAGCCAAGCGGCACTGAAAGCACTAATGTCTCATTCTTTGGAGTCGAGACTAGTGGAAGAATGTGTAAATAATCTTCAAAAATTAAGTACAAAAAATACGGTTGTACTTTGCTGGGTTCCAGGTCACTCTGGAATCGAGGGTAACGAAATTGCTGATGAACTGGCAAGGGCTGGATCGACATCAGACCTTATAGGACCAGAACCATATTGTGGTATCAACTGGGCGGAAGCTAAATCCAGGGTAGACCAGTGAGAACATGCTCTCAGAATAGCTTACTGGGAAAATAATCTGAAACTTCGTCAAGCCAAGAGGTTGGTTAGACCCTTTACCTACAAAAAGGAACTGATTAACTTACGAAAAGTAGATATCAGGAAAATAGTAGGCTTTCTTACGGGCCACTACTATCTAAACTATCATCTTAACAGAATTCAACTCCTCAGGGACACTGAGTGTAGACTCTGTCTTGAAGATGATGAAACAACGGAGCACTTATTGTGCGAGTGTGTTGCACTGGCTAGAACCAGAATGCAAATTTTCCACCGTGATCAACTGGATCCGGAAGAAATAAAGAAAGCTCCTATTACAGATATACTAAGGTTTATACGTATAGCAGAAAAATTGTTGGAAGAACATGGCTTTCAACCAACTCCTTTCCAAAGGCAGAGAACAACTAGGCAAACTAGAACCTGATGTAGTGGTCGGGCAACTTTCGCGGATGATCAGAAGGATCATCCATATTAAATTAGGTAGCTTGACACAAAAGATCTTTTAGGTCGCAGTGTCGGTCATTGGACCACCTACTAGGATAAATTATTTATCTTATAAGGTATATGGTAAATATTGCCATACATTTTTTCCTTCATATATAATAAAAAAATTAATAATAATAACAATAAAACAACATTAATAATAATAACATTAAATCACAACTATCTCAGTATTATATATATTTTTTTCTCCAAAAATGGCTTTATCCATTCTAGTGGCAACATAAATTTTGAGCGACACCAACTTTCCCTTTACTAGAGCCCTTATGTTGTCTTTGATAGACTGCTCTTTAACAGACACAAAATTCATTATGTTTCGTGAAGTTATTGGGTTCATGCCAAGTGATTCATAAATTTGACCCATTATTTCTCTAAACCCTTTACTGTCCAGGAACATAAATGGTTTTCCATCGGTGGTGAAAATTTTTAATACTGAAGAAATAATTTAATTTTGACTCGTGCGATGCGTCACTTTTCTTTTTTTCACGTTGTTGCTTTTCAGTGTCCTCGTTATTGTCCCATTCTTTATAAATTTCTGCAAGTTTTGTAGTTATATGTCGTTTTAAATTTGTAGCATGACAATTTCAAACCGCATACATTACAAATTGATTTATTTTCTTGCGGATTAAATTTAAAGAATTGATGCACTTTTTTATTCAAATCTCTTCCCATTTTGCACAAAATAATAATATTTAACCGCACACACTCAATTCAGGAACGCAAATAATGTGTAGCCAAAGCAACACTCGCATATATACCAACGCATACGCAAAAGAGGGCGAGCGAGCTCGTTAAAGAACCGGTTGCTCTCTGAGCCTGTTCTCAAAGCTTGAGTAAAAGACACTTATTTGCAGACAACGAGAAACGGTCATCAGTTATTTGCGACCTCTAATTTTAACTGATGATTTGGGCTTACGAAAGGTCTGTGCACGTTTCATTCCGCACAAGGGCCAAAAATTGCTCAGAATTCAAGACCTCATTAAAGAGACGAAAAAAGACGAGTTTCCATTGCGACATTGTGAATGGTGATGAAACGTGGTGTTTTCCACATGAACCTGAAACTAAGCGTCGAAGTACCGAATGGAAGGTCCTAGATAAGCCACCACCCAAAAAATCGCGTTTGGAGAAGCCAAAAATCAAGTCGATGTTCATTTGTTTTTACGATTTCAAGGGAATTGTCCACAAGGAGTTCGTGCCAACGTGAAATTTTCTATTTTGGCGTTTTGAAGCGTTTGTTGTAAGGCATTCGTCGAATTCGCCCTGAATACTGCGAAGGAGGAAGCTGGCGCTTATTGCATGATACTGCATCAACTCATCGATCCACTCTTTTGACTAATTTTTTTACTCGAAATCTTATTTTAACCATCAATCACTCGCTCGAATGAAAAGCAAATACTTTTGTGTTTTCATTTGAAGTATAAGTCTGTCTCCTCTTTCTGTTCTATTTCCGCCTGTTGCCATTGAGAACGATGTCGTGAACCCTGCTGCTGCGTTTAAACTTGGGGTGCTGCCACCAAAGAAATGGAAACTAAGCTATCATCAATATCAATGCTTTTTGATGTTCAAGATGGAATTTTGCAACTCAAGCCATCAACATAAGGTGATGTAAAGGGGCTGTCTTATCAAATTTTAAAAGACTGCTTTGCAATTTCTTATCCACTTTTATTGATGTTTAACAATCTTGAACGGGGACAATTCATTAGATGTCTGGAAAGTAACAATTACTAGTCCAGTATTCTAAAGTGGCTATAAGAACAATATTGCCAATTATGGACCATTGTTCAAATTGTCCACGGGGAAAAGAATGCACTTGCTGTAAGGCATGATTGTCGTAAGAGGCGGCTAAAATGCGGCCGAAGAGGAAGGGGCCCAACTTAAAAGGCCTCTTATACCCCGAGAATTTCTGTGAAGCTCATCAGGATCGAGGCCAGTAAGATCCTGATTGTGGTATACTGGAAAAATTATTCGGATTAAACAGTCTAAGGGCTGGTAAAAGTAGTATTCTATCACCTCAGTACAGGAGGGTGAAAACTCCCCGAAATGACTGAGAGGTTAATGCTACAATCGGCTCTGTCTCGCTAAACCCTAACAGTTCTTCAAGTACGTTCGGTGCTACGTCACCATTAACTTTGTGTTACAGGCTCAGTTGAGACAACTCCTAACTAGTGGCTGATTCTGGCTGTGAACACAAGCCCCCAAAAGGACTCGCATCAACCCTGCACTTACATAGACAACCACGGAAATAAATTTTTTTTAAGATAACTCTACATCGTGCGGAGATAGCGGCTTGAAGAAGAGACCCAGAAGGGAAAAATGGAATAAAAAAACAACAACAATAAAAATATAAACAAGGAAAGCGTAGACGAGAGAAGCGTGTTCAAAAGTAGCAGCAGAGTACTGCGATCTCCGGTCCTGAGGACGGCTCAATCATCAAAAAAGGCAAAGGAGATTACGGTGGCTCTCGAAGGGAAGCGTAACAAAACAACAGTGGAAGCTTTAATCGATGCATCGAAACAGCCAACACAATACGCCACTCCTACAAAAGCCGGACTATTGCCTTACTATCACAGTTCTCCAAAACAAGAGTTCATACAAAAAGTGAGAGCCACCGAAGAAGAATCCCTTACGAAACGTAAAAGAGCAATAACTTAAATAAAGCTTGCGTTACTAAAGTAAAAGAACACCAGCGTGAACATAAAAGACGGAGTATCAGAATTGGAAGATTTGTTCGATATAATTGGCAGCTACCGACGAAACTAGATGACAGCACATAAAGAACCAAAAAAAGTGCCGCAAAAAGTGCAACCAAAGTTTAACGAGCTTTTTAAAGCAAGACTAAATCGGAAGCACTTCTTATCTGGCCCGCAGAAGGACACAGCTACGCGGTTGAAACTTCATTAGCAACATAAAACTTGGCGACGCTGAAGGCAAAATAAAAGCCGTTCGTAAAACAAGAGCAGGAGCAACACTGGGTGAGCTAGATAAAGGAGAGCCAACCTTCTGCGAGGCACCAAAAGCCACTCTACAGGGATCGGCTGTTATTACAGATCTTAAACCGAAAACTACGATAGAGGGAAGCGCACTACTAGTGTTAAAACATTGCACATTGGCTTTGTCAATGGAGAGCCGAGTGAGTGTGAGCGATACACCGTCGTCGGAACGAGTCGAAGCAACAGAACAAGTTGTGGAGGATGTGGAGATGGCGGGCAATCTCTCAGTAGACTCAGATGGATCTCTGGTACCGAGTAAGTCTTTGACGATGGTCAAACCTGGTGCGAATCAGGAAAGTACCTGTAAAAATACTGACGTTATTGAAGATTCGAACGCAGGTGCTAGTCTATCCGCAAGGCAGTTCAAACGAAGAAAACAGAGAGCGAAGCATTAGCAGAGGCAAGTACTCAAGCTCCGTCAACTTCGACACCAGTTATGGAAACGGGGAATCGCAGCAGAACAGAGGATTCCTCTGTAACGTAGCACTCTTCTGGAAACGAAACGGGGTCTGTGCCAACGACCAGGAAGAGGAGAAAGGCAAAGAAGAGGAAAGTCGAGAGACGGAAGTCAAAAATGCTTGCATCTCCGACCCAATCCAAGGCAGATAAACCTTTGCCTGACATGCGCGAGAATGGCAGCAAAGACAATGACGGTAGAGATACATACCGACAAACAAGATGGTCTACTGTCCAAAGGGCAACAAGACTATCTTGACAGCTATCTTTGGAAAGCTATCGGTCAGTCGAGAGACGCGCCGACTTTCGATGGTGAAAGCGTAGTGGACAGCATCGTAAAACCAATGCTATTTCCCGAAAATGGCTGGAAAAAGAGATAGCAAAAATTCCAGCCTGCGAAAGCAGCAAGTTCATTCTTGTTGAGAGTAGCAAAGAAAGACTGGTACGAGCGAGTGTCTGGATGCCGGGTCGTTCGTGTAGTTCAGCAAAACTCCTCACACGCATCCGTGTTCAAACCAAAGATCTTGACACGACTCTCTGGAAAGTATACTTGTGCACTAGACAGGAATCCGCTACCAGCTTGTAACAGAGCGATTACCAAACCTGAAAAAACTCAAATCAATACAAATGATTGAAGATGCTACTGAGAAAAAGAAGAAGAAGGTACTTTAATCAATTGCTTTGAGGAACAGTGCTCACTCAGGCAAAGTAGCAGGGAAAAGCGGTTTCTTGGCGGTTTCTTCGTCTACGGTCCAGAAAACTTCTTAATCAGGTCTTAACGACCCAAACAGAAGAGGGCTGGACTAATTATCGACTTACACAGAGAGAATATAAGAAAAAGGTACGGAGAGCCAAACTTGAATCCTATAGAAATTTCTGCAGTAACGTCGAAGAAATGAGGGAAACAGCGAGACTTTGTAAGGTTCTTCATCTAGACCGCTCAGTAAGGCTGGATTCCATTCGAAAACCTGATAGTTCATACACCATTTCCAAATCAGAAACGTTTAATGCTCTATTCGAAACTCATTTTCCGGGTAGTGGAACACTGGAGTAGAGAGTGGCATCAACAATAACGGTAGCGACGGTGGAATCTCTAGTTACAGCTGGTATATTGCTAGTCGGATAGTGACGAAAGGGTTTCCTTGTCTTCCTTTGAGAACTTTAAGTCCCCTGGACCTGACAGAATATATCCAGCAATGCTTAAAAAAGGAGAAGACAGGCTGATTGAGGCTCTGAAAAGGATCTTCACAGCCTGTCTTGCACTTGGTTAGATACCATCCCAATGGCGACGCGTAAGAGTAGTATTTATTCCAACACCAGGAAAAGACATACTATTTCCCAGCAAAAGATTTTAGACCAAACAGTTTGAAATCTTTCGTGTTGAAAAGTCTAGAACGAGTAGTGGAGAAACATATTCGAGTGGGGGTATTGCCGAGAAGTCCACTTAGTAGAAATCAACACGCTTACCAGAGTAGAAAATCATGTGAATCAGCCTTACACGATCTTGTTAGCAAGATTGAAGCCGGGCTGGAAGCTGACGAATTCACAATGTGCGTGTTAGTGGACATTGAGGGGGCTTTTGATAATGCCACTTTCGGCTCAATATGTTCTTCTGCCGAACGACACGGAGTTAATCAAACCGTTGTAAAATGGATATATTCCATGCTCTCTGAGAGGCTGTTAACCGCTGGTGAGAACAGTGACGAACTAATCACCGTCAGGGCCAGCAAGGTTGTCCCCAAGGGGGTGTTCCCGCTGCTGTGATGCTTTGGACTTAGTTTTCCAACACTGAAAGGTGTGTCACCTCCTTGGTCATTCCGATGAAGTTAAATATCTAGGAGTAATCTTGGATAAGAAGCTGACTTGGGAGACACACGTTTCACTGAAGGTGAATCGCGCATTAAGAATTTTTCAGCAATGCCGTAGAGCCTTTGGTAAAACCTGGGGCCTGAAACCTGCTATGGTCCTATGGATATACACAGCACTTATCAGACCATTCTTCACTTAGGCCTTTGTGGTCTGGTGGCGACGGAGCATGGTTAAGTCCACAATCCGGGATCTATATAGGCTGCAAAGAAGTGTATGTTAATGCATAACGGGTGCCATGAGTACAACCTCTGGAGATGCTCTAAATGCTACGCTTGAATTGCTCCCCTTGGATCTTAAGATACAATAGGAAGCAATAAAAGCAATGTGTAGAGTCCATAAATATGGTTTCTGGCACGAAAACGGAATTTGCTATCTGAGTAGTATCCACTGTTTTTGGCACCTAAAGACGACCTGATACCCACAGTTTCATTTGGAAGGAAATTTAATGTTGTAGCATACTTATATTTTATAAGTATTAATGTTTTTATTTCTATATGGCAATACCTTCTACTTGTTAAGATTTAATTTAAAGTTTCTTACATATATGGCAATGCCCTAAGATTATAATGACTACTAGATGTCTTTTTTCAAACTCTAAATTTGAGTTTTCTAATAGGATTGATTTTGCTTATAAAAAACCTGCGCGTTTTTGGAAAGAAGACATTCCGTTTGTTTTCCGGAGTTTCTATTACGATTAAAATTACTAGAGTTAAATTTTACAATAAATTAAATTACATTCCGTTTGAAATACCACTTTACAAGTTTTAAATAATAAAAGAAATACAACGTTACAACTGGCGCCCAAAAAAGTGGCTAATTTGCCCAATTTTCCGAGAAGAAGCTCAAGACTGCAAAGCGGCATGGCTGTATCGTTTACAACGGAGCAATTCGAGCGGTTAATGAATTTGGTTCATACCAGCAACGACCGCACAGGAAAATTTACCACGTGTAGTGCGCGTTACAATGGTGAACGTAGTCCAGCAAAAGTGGAGGAGTTTATTGCGGCAATTTCAACTTTCAAACCGGTGGAGAAAATTGCGGATGTGGACGCGGTTAAAGGAATGCCAATACTACTTGAGGGTGATGCTGCAGAATGGTGGCGTGGCATTAAGGAGCAAGTAGTTGATTTTGCAGACGTTACACGTAGACTGCGCGAAAGTTTTGCACCGTCAAAACCGGCCTGGCGAATTTATGCCGAAATCTTTGATTTAAAGCAACAGAAGAGTGAACCGACGGACACCTTTGTTCGGAAGAAGCGAGCGTTACGTTAGCAGCTAGATGTCGTTCCTGCCGAATCAGAATAACTAGATACGCTCTTTGGTATGGTGCACGCACAAATCCGGGAAAGAGTAAGCCGACAGAAGATATCATCTTATGAAAATTTGCTCAGCGAGGCTCGAGAAGCCGAATTTTTTTTAAGTGGACGTAGGAGTGGAAACTCCGATCAAACTGCAAAAAGTATTAACAGTGAAGTTGCATTGCGTTGCAATTTTTATCGAAAGAAAGGTCACACGCCGGAAAACTGTTTCAAAAAACAAAAGGCCGATGCTGCGGAAGCTCAGCCAGTGGCGATTGCACAGGCAGTAACTGTTAAGCCTAAATTTGCTTGCTATGGTTGTAATACCCCAGGCGTTACTCGCGCAAATTGTGCAACATGTCGGAACAAAAATCAACTCGCGGAAGGTTTCGTGAATTTTAATTCAATAACTGCGAATAGTATTCGAAGAGACATACCTATGGTCAACGTACAACTTTTCTGTGTACCAGGTCAAGCATTTTTTGATTGTGGTGCACGTACTAGCGTAGCGAGCGCTAATCTAAAGTCTGTTATGGACTTTAAAGGTTGTAAATTTCGGGAAGTGTGAAATTACGTTAGCTGATAGTAGTACATCTACGCAAGAATGCTTGTCCACTGTGTGCAAAATAATTGTTGGAGGTCGATGTCTCAACATTCAGTTCATGGTGTTACCTAACGCTACCGGTAATCGGACTTTGATTGGCACGGACTTTCTTGAACAGGCTGGTATAGTTCTTAATATGGGCCAGAAATATTGGTATTTCGAGAGCGATGCCATGAAGCATTTTGATTTTGCACCACCTTTGCCTCTAAAGCTGAATCTGATAGAGACTGTAAAAGTATCGAGCACGCGACCGAAACGAAGGGCAGAAGAAGAGCCTGAGCGAGTAATAGATAGACCGAAAATTTACATATCCGAGTTCGAGTCTTATGGTCTAGAAATTCCAAATAATAACTATTCACCACACTCAATACAAGCAATATTTAAAGATGCTTTGCCAGCCGATGCTGTAACTCCAGACAGAAAGCTACAGCCGTCACTATTTAATGGTCTAATTTACAATATCGCAAACTATGATGACAACGATTTTCCAAGGCTTTATTCCATAGACTTCAAAATATTAAAATCAACTGATGGTAAGGATTTGAATCAGGAGCAGAAAAGACAGCTCGACAGCGTACTTCATAATCACACAGAAGCGTTTGGAAAATCGACGAACCGACTCCATATGCAGAGCACAAAATTGATACGAGGGACCATGACCCTATTTTAGTCCACCATATCGACTCTCTTTTGCGAAAACACTTCAGTTAAGAAGTGAAATATGATTGATAGCGGCATTATCGAAGAATGTGAGTCTGCATGGGCATCTCCAGTAGTCATGGTACCTAAGAAGGATGGTGGAATATGTGTTTGTATTGATTATCGGAAGATAAATGCCGTAACTATACCAGACAGGTACCCGTTACCTCGCATAGATGATATTTTGCACGATGCAAAGAGCACGAAGTTTATGACAACCTTAGATCTCCAAAGCGGATACTATCAAATCAAAGTGCGAGAGCAAGATCGTAATAAAACATGTATCAATACACCATTTGGCGCATTTTGTTTCAAACGAACGCCATTCGGGCTGCGGAATGCACCCGCAACGTTTCAATGTCTTTTTGACCGCTTTAAAACAGCAGTTCCAAAAGTGCAACTTCAAGCCTATATAGATGACCATATTGTTTGCACACCATCGTTTATGCAACACATCGAGGATCTCCATAGCGTCTTAGGCAAGCTGTGCGAATTCAAGCTCCATATCAACAATTTGAAAAGTAAATTTTGCTGTGAAAACGTGAGATATATTGGTCATATCCTCGCTTGCGATGGTATATATGTGGATCCAGAAAAGACGATCGCAATAAGTCAGCGAAAAGAGCCTATAAATACGAAAGAGCTTATATCTTTTATCCAAACATGTTCATGGTACAGGCGATTTATTAAACAATACGCAGAAAAAGCTAAACCACTAACTGATTTGACAAAAAAGAATACTATATGGTGTTGGTCAGAAAAGCAAAAATCCTCATGTATGCTCTGAAAACTATGTTAGCATCAGCGCCGGTCTTAAAGCGGGCTCAAGACAACATGCCATTTGTGGTTAAAACAGATGCCAGTGCATATGCGTTAGGTGCAGCATTACTCCAGGGGTAGGGGAAAGATGAGCATCCCATCGAATACGCTAGCCGAATTTTAACCGCAGCAGAACGAAATTCTTCCACAACTGAGAGGGAAGCATTAGCTATATTATGGTCTTGTTCTAAGTTCCGAGGATATATCGAGGGAGCTGAAATGATACTTATACATCAGCCATTGAAATGGTTACTTACGTTGAAGTCGCCAACAGGACGCCTCACAAGATGGGCGTTGCAAATACAGCAATACAACTTCCAAGTGAAGTATACACCCGGCAAAAGCAATTGTTTAGCTGACATGTTATCTCGTCCACCATGCGATGCAGAGGATCATACTAATTTGCCAACCTGTATTTGCGCTTTTCATGTCGACGTGCCTAGAAGAAATGTGACAGAAATACGTGAGGAGCAACTCAAGGACGAGTACATTAATGCAATCATATTATCTTTGGAGTCGCAAGATGACAATCTGATCCTTTGGACTAACGTAGGGTATAATTTAAATGATGGAATACTCTACTGTTATAATAGGGACACAGAAGACGCACAGCTTGTGGTTCCTACTCATGAACGCAAACTGATCATAAAGAAGTACCATGACGAAGATTCAGCTGGTCACTATGATGTAGCACGCACAATATCTCGTATTTCTAATCGATACTATTGGCCAGGTATGCCCACAGAAATCGCTCAACATATAAGAAGCTGTATTGAATGCCAATAATACAAGGCGGCCAATATGAAGCCAATGGGTCTGTTGCAAACAACAAGTAGCAATAAACGGTTCGAGGTTATATCAGTTGATCTTTTTGGAACATTGCCACAAACGGAAGATAGATTCCAATGGATTTTGATAGCAGAAGATGTTGCCTCGCGTTGGGTCGAAATTTTTCCTCTACGTGAAGCTACTTCCGAAGTCTGCGCAAAGACACTAATAGACGAAATATTTCTACGTTACGGTGTACCTCGTCGACTGAAATCTGATAATGGTGTCCAGTTCGTGTCAGCAGTTATGCAAAAAGTAGCGTATTGATTAGGAATTCCGCAGCAGCTAACACACGTCTACCACCCAGAAGCTAATCCAGTTGAACGCAGAAATCGAGATCTCAAAGCGCAGTTGGGAATTCTTGTTGGTAACGAGCACACTTCATGGAGCCAGCATATACCTTCCATTAGATTTGCAATGAACAGCGCCAAATGCCAAAATACGAGTTTTACTCCAGCGTAGCTCACTTTTGGACGAGAAATGCGAACCCTCGACGATGTGCAACATGACGTTCGGGCAATAGTGGAGAGCGAAGATTTTATTCCACTAATTTCGCCTTACCTTCGAAACATCACTGAGAACTTAAAATCAGCAAAAGAAATTGAGCAGCGTCTTGAAGACAAAAACAAAACTTTCCTTGATAAACACAGAGTTGCCAAACTAGTTTCGATATTGGTACCGAAGTACTGGTGACAACGCACATTCTGAGCCAAGCAGCACGTGGCATAACAGCGAAATTCGTGCCCAAAAGAGATGGTCATTCCGTTAGCCTTTGAAGAAGCGTGGCCGACCAAGGAAAAGCGGTAACCAGTAGATGTTGGCTTGTTCTCGGAAGGAGTCTATTTCAAACGCTATATTTGAGTTTTCTAATAAGATTGATTTTGCCTATAAAAAACCCGAGGTTTCTATTACGATTAAAAATACTCGAGTTAAATTTTACAAGAAATTAATTTACATTCCCTTTAAAATACCACTTTACAAGTTTTAAATAATAAAAGAAACACAACGTTACAATGTCAGTCAGGCTGCACTGAAGGCCGTGGAGAACGCGAAGCAAACTTCAAAGATTGTAAGAAGAAGCTTTATTCTGTGGCAAGACAGAGCAGACCTGTACTCATATGGGTTCCAGAACACTCCGGTTATTGCGCGTATTTTTCTAGCGCGGCAGTCGTATTATTTCAAATTAAAAGACAAATTTCTAACAGCGTCCGTACGCTTTAAAACTTTTTGTTGTTCACTTCTTATTTTTTACAACTATGTACGTCGATTTACACCAAGTGACACATATTTATAACTAGTCAGAGTGGCCTGATGTTACAGTTAGATTTAGTAAATATGTAATAAATAGCAATAGAATGTATGTTACTGTAATTATGCTTACTGTATGTATATATGCAAAGAATGAGAGGTGCTCATAACGTAACGTAAATGAAGTGCAAGCGAGAAAGAATGCGAATGTGAGAATAATGGCAAACACGGTTGCCGAACCTGGTAATTAGTTACCAAACGTGGTAACTTTTTTCGCCTTTGGTAACTTGGCAACTTTAATTTGCGTTTGGTAACTTTTTCTGATACATAGTTTTGGTATAAAACAAAAATTGATTATCAGACATTGATAATGCAAATAATTTTGATGATCTGACTGTTCATTGTGAATATGCACAAGAAGAGCTTACCTCCGATTAAAATATTATAAATCGATACACAGATGCATTGTTGAACTATGCAAGGTTTAGTTACCATTAACATGTTGATTGTTATCGGTATATGCGCCCTTATAAGCTATCAGTTGCTTGCAATTGCACATAGTTGAACGCAACTCTGATCGCTAACATGTGCCTGAAATGTTCATTCACATCACTAATAGCGCGCAAATTTTTTCTGGCGAAGAAAATTATTATTTGACGAAGAAAATGGATAGGTAAGTACCTATTAACCAAAATTAGTTAATGTACACAAATAATTATTACTCTATATTTTTTTAGATTCGTTGTTAAACAAAAGAAAGGCGAAGTTAATAGCTGCGGAACGGAAATTTTTTGAATTAAGCTTAATTAAAACTAAGTTGAGAAATAAACTTGAATATCATACTGTTAATAATATAATGAGAGCAAAAGAATTGTGCCATGCTCTAGACGCTAAGCATGTATGGTCACCATAAGACTGAAATAAGTATGTAGGGTAGAAGGGGGGAGGCTTCGACAGGTTAAGAAACAATACTGTTTTTGGAGAAACTGGAGTACGAAGCAGTTATTTTCTTTCATAATTATTTATTTTATGCATGTTTGTGCCACTCTCAATTTGTCGTTACTTTTCTTATTTAATTTTTTTTTCAACCTTTTAATCAAAAATCTATCACGGGAATATTTGACGAAACCTCCCACTTTCAGGGAGGCTTCGTCAGCCTTATGGGAGCCTTCGACAGCGAAGGGAAGGCTTCGACACTTATAAAACATATAAGTAAGATATGAATTTTAAGTGGAATTTTTGGAAAATATATTCCGTATAATAAAAATTTCAAACGAGTTTGCATATTATGTGTTTTATATTTCAATTCAAAAATACATCTTATCCATTAGCACTATTTATAACATTTAATTCAATGCAATTCACTCATTTCAATTCAACATTTTATCCATTAAAATTACTTATAACATTACATACTTTAACGCACATCTAAATTCGAAAAGTCGCAGTCAAAAATAAATTTGCTGTGCGCCCGTGAAGTCCCTGGGGGATGTTCAGGTGTTGGTAAAGTACGCAGTATGTCCTGCTTTGAAACCAAGTTTTTGTCTTCAATAAGGGGTTCATAAAGTAGTTGTTGCGAAAGGTTACTTTGGCAACCCGTTTCGCATTTTTCACCTCTCTGTTTTCTCACTCGCCAATCAACAGCTGGCGAAGAGAAGCAAGCTTAACTGTCAAAGAGAAGCAAGCTTTCTTTTCAATTCTAGTCGTTGACGAAAGCGCATGGACGCGCATAAAAACAATTGTAAGACACATACAATATTTTCACTTATTAATTGTAAACTTATTGATGTTAAATAAAGTTTTCAGCCTTTCTAAAATTTAAACGAACGGAGTCTTTTGTACTGCACCAGGGCTTGCTAAAAGGGAATTTAGCCGCGTCACACTGCCGTCATCAACATTCTGAAAAAATTGATTTTAAACTTAATAACCTATAAAAATGGAGGATGTTTCTAAAGCTGCATCGCTACGGGGAAACGCGGATGCTGATACAATAAGCGCAGTCGAGGGATTATTAGATGAGGCTGACAAAACTGGCCACGCAGTGACAATTGGCACCGAAACGCCTACTGCTGACACCACGCCAGATCGACACGCATCTACACCTGTTCGTCAAACTGTACCATTTGCACCTCCCTGCACTTCAGGCACCTCCGGGATTAGGGCTACACACCTTTACAGTACAGCACAGCCATACGCATGTGGCGTTCCACAACCTATAGAACTGCAATGCAACCAAACTGCAGGTATAACGGGAACACACATTCCATCGACCGCGTTCAATGTCGTCCCTAACCTTGCAAACGCGACGACATTTCCGTATACTTCGACTACGAACGGCATGACGACCATGCTGCCCAACTTAACCTCAAACAGCAATACAGTCTCGGCTATATCTTCGTCTCAACCCTTTTCTGCATATACATCAATGCACAATTTTCACAGTTTGCCAACATCGGTTGCTTCAGGATTTTCACACCCAAATGTTAACCCTAACTTAAATATGCCTTATGGAGGGTATCCGACCGTTACTAATCCGTATAGTTACTCTACGACAGCCGACCTAAATTTGACTGCGGCACATATAGCTAGTCGTCAAGTGCTTTCGAAAGATTTGCCAACCTTTACAGGTAGGCCTGAAGACTGGCCCGTATTTATTACTAACTACGAGCAGTCTATCATACGGTGCGGATTCACGGACCAAGAAAACCTTATTAGGTTGCAGAAATGCTTGAAGGGCCAAGCATTAGAGGCAGTTCGTGGTAGGCTTATGGTGCCGTCTACGGTTGGATTGGCCATTAATACACTCCGCATGTTGTATGGTAGACCAGACGTAATTCACCAAGTAATGCTGCGTAGGTTAAGGGAGGAACCATCTGTAAAGCCAGACAAATTAGAAACCTTAGTAACATTTTCATTAGCGGTACAAAATTATCGCGCTACAATGCAGGCGGTCGGTCTAAACGATTATCTAAATGATCCAGTGCTAATATATTAAACGAGCTGGTAGCTAAACTACCATGTAACCAAAGGTTGAGTTGGGGCCAGCAATGTATGTCCCTGAGACGCGCTGACATTGCTGCATTCGATGATTGGCTTTTCGGTCTAGCCATGTGCGCTAGCCAGGTAACTTCCTTCCAGATATCGGCGATAGCATCGTGTAATAGCAACGTCGAAGCAAAAAAGGGAAATCGCGAATCACTAAAGGGCAGAATAATGATTCACGATGTGGTTGCGAAAAATAACGAGCAGAGTGAAAAGTCGATGAATTGCCTGAAATGCGGTGCGAGCCATACGCTGTCCGATTGCTATGAATTTCGTGCCCTATCGCAAAGTGACAGATGGAAATTTGTACGGGAAAATAAACTCTGTTTACGCTGCTTCAAAAGTCATTTCATTCGTCGATGTAATTCGAAAAGGTGCTGTGGCGTAGATGATTGTAGAATGGCTCACCATCCACTGCTTCACAATGGAACTTCGTTGGCGATTGGTAAACAACAACAAGCAACATTATACCACGAGTTGGGCACAGCAGCTGATAAAGAAACGCAAAGACCGCTTTTCAGGTATGTGGAGGTTATTTTACATAGCGGTACCAAATCAATACGTACGTTCGCCCTTATCGACGAAGGAGCCTCCTGTACGCTAATTGAGTCTGAATTGGCGAACGAGCTTGATTTAGATGGGCCAGTTGAATCGTTATGCTTGCGTTGGACGGGAGAAATTACTCAAAATGAGGCAAATTCCAAATTTGTCAATCTTCATGTTTCACCGATTACATTACCCTCTCAAAAATACAGCCTTCGAAACGTTCGAACCGTAGTAAGCACGCACACATTAAGGGTCTGCCGATTCGACCCTATAATAAAGCAAGAGCGCGAATATTGATAGGTTTGGACAACGCTAAAATAGGAATCCCTATCGAAATAAGAGAAGATAGGGGATCCAACCTTATTGCCGCAAAGTGCCGACTAGGATGGAGTGTATATGGGCGCGATAAAACTAACTGCGCTGAACAACCGAGAATATTGCATACCTGCGAATGTGATACAACCAGAGACGATCGTATGGACCAGGAACTGAAAACATATTTTTCTATTGATGCCATCGGATCATATGCACCAATTAAGCCGTTAATATCTAAAGATGATGAACGCGCTCTTCAAATCATGGAAAAGACCACGCGCTTTATCTCCGCTGAAAAGAGATGGGAAACCGGGTTACTTTGGAAGCACGAAGCTGTCGAGCTTCCCGATTCGCTGCATATGGCAATCCGGCGACTCTCGTGCTTAGAAAGTAAAATGAAGCGTGATTCGTCAATTCGTCAATTTCTTATAAACAAAATACATGATTATGAGAAAAAAGGGTACGTACGTAAGTTGAACAAAAACGAAATAAAATATAGCGCTAGGTCTTGGTATCTCCCTATATTTACTGTTCTCAATGCCAATAAAAAGAAAACTCGATTGGTTTGGGATGCTGCAGCAAGGGTAAAGGGTGTCGGGCTCAATGATATGTTGCTGAAAGGGCCCGATCTACTTAAGTCTCTACTGGGGGTACTGCTCCGATTTCGCGAACGACGTTTCGCAGTTTGTGGAGATATACGCGAAATGTTCCACCAGATTAAAATTATAAAAGAAGATCAAGTGGCGCAAAAATTTCTTTGGCGAAACGATGGCTCGTCTCGCGACTATGATATCTACGTGATGAGGGTTATGACATTCGGCGCTTCGTGCTCGCCTTCCTTGGCGAATTACATAAAAAATCGTAACGCTCACCGATTTGCTGATCTTCATCCCGACGCCGAACGGGCCATCGTTAGTAACACATTTGTTGACGATTGGCTTCAGAGTGCAGACTCTGAAAATGAATTGGCTCGTTTAGCAACTAAAGTTCGTTGGGTTCATCAGGAGGGCGGATTCCAAATGAGAAACTGGAAATCTAATTCCGAACATGTACTATTTTCATTAGATGCTGACGACGTTCCAGCCGCCAAATGTTTTGAAGAGCCAGAAGCCGTTATAGAAAAGGTACTAGGGATGTGGTGGCTGCCAGTTTCGGATGAGTTAACATACATTGAAAATTTTCCAAAGGAAGTTTTTAATGAAAATACGATCGTGTCGAAGCGACAAATTTTGCGCACAATAATGACGATTTTCGATCCTATGGGTTTGCTCGGCTTTGTCATTGTACAGGCAAAAATTATTTTACAAGATGTCTGGCGCTCCGGAGTAGGTTGGGATGAACCGATTAAAGAAGAAGAACGTTGCAACTGGTTTCGTTGGGTAAAACGCATTCCTGCGATCAACGGCATAAAAATTCCCCGTTGCCTTTCACTTGCCAGCGAAAACCAAAATAATCAGTTGCACATTTTTGTAGATGCAAGCATAAAAGCCTACGCTGCGGTGGCCTACATCCGGTCAGAAGTAGGTTCGCAAATATCTTGTTCACTTTTGGCTTCGAAAACTCGCGTTGCGCCATTGAAGCCCACTTCCATACCCAGGCTGGAGCTGTTAGCTGCTGTTTTGGGACTTAGGCTGGCAAATGTTCTTAGCTATGAACTGTCCATTACAGTAAATCGCAGAGTATTCTAGACAGACTCCAAAAATGTGTTGTTTTGGCTGCGATCGAGCACAAGAAAATACCACCAATTCGTGGCGCTGAGAATCGGAGAGATCGTCGAGAGTTCTGCTATTAGGGAATGGAGGTGGCTGCCATCTGGTGAGAATATTGCGGACGAAGGCACTAAATGGAGCAGCAACCGAGAATTCGATGACAACGAACGCTGGTTCAGTGGACCTAAATTCCTACTAGAATGAGAATCAAGCTGGCCAATTATACAATTTCCAGATGATGACGAAGAGACAGTTGAGGTTCTACAGCATATGGATTTTGCTAACAACTCATTGGGTACGAACGCAGAAATAACCCCGGATGTAAAAAGATTTAGTACATGGGAGAAGCTTCGCAGTGCGCATCGATTTGTTTTACGTTTTCTACGATTGGTTACGAAGGGAAAGCCACGTTCTCAGTTTCTTCAAAAGCTACTCAACCCAGACAACATAGAGACAGCAGAGCTTGCAATTATGCTTAATTGTCAAAGCGAGGTGTTCCATGAAGAGATTTGTCGTCTGCGTAATGGTGAGGAAATTAATCGAAAATCTTTTCTTTTCAAGTTCTGCCCATACTTAGACCAGATTGGTCTGCTGCGAGTAAAAGGTAGAATTGATGCTGCTGAGGGTGTTGCCATTAATGTCAAGCGTCCAATAATCCTGCCACGCAAGCACGACGTAACGCGACTACTCGTCGACTTCTATCACAGGAAATTTCACCACCATCACAACGAGATCGTCGTCAACGAGATGAGGCAAAGGTTCTGCATCTCCGCCTTAAGAAGGCTGGTAAAAGAATGTGCTGCAAAATGTCAAACCTGCCGGAACCGTAGGGCTTCTCCACAACCTCCTCAAATGGGAGATCTGCCAATGGAACGTGTGTCACCTTTTACCAGGCCGTTCACCTTTACAGGGGTTGACTATTTCGGACCAATGGACGTTGTAATTGGCCGCAGGCGTGAAAAGCGGTGGGGTGCTTTATTCACATGCCTTACCACCCGCGCAGTTTACATTGAAATCTCACCTACTTTATCTACCGAGTCGTTTTTGCTGATTTTTAAACAATTTGTGAGTCGCCGTGGAGTACCGAAGCGAATTATATCGGACAACGGCACCAATTTTCGCGGTGCTAGTGTACTTCTAGTAAAAGAAATTGAAAGAATATCGTCGGATGATATAGAAAGGAAATACCCTGAAATTGAATGGATTTTTATTCCCCCCGCTTCACCACATATGGGAGGGTCATGGGAGCGCATGATACGTTCTACGAAATCGATTCTAATGGACATTCTACCAGATTTCGGTATGCGAGAGGAGGTGTTAAGAGCCGTTCTAGCCGATATCGAAAACATTTTAAATTCAAGGCCACTGACGTACGTGCCGCTTGATTCAGCCGAAGATGAAGCTCTTACGCCAAACCACTTTCTGACGGGACACTCTAGTGCTATTCGAGAACTAACAGATAATACCAACTCTGGATCGGCTCTACGGCAAAACTTTAAAATTTCTAGCCAGTTGGCTGACCAATTTTGGAGACGCTGGGTTAAGGAGTACCTCCCCTGTCTTACCAGACGTGCAAAGTGGTATCAGCCACCAGCAAACCCAATCAAATTGAACGACGTGGTGGTCATCGTAGACGAAAACTCCAAGAGAAATTCGTGGCCGAAAGGAGTAGTAATAGATATGAATTTTGGTAAAGATGGCTAAGCTCGTAGCGCAGTAGTCAAGACAGTAAATGGATTATGTACACGACCGATAGTAAAGTTGGCGAAATTGGACGTCGAGGTTGAAAAACGTGGGGTAAACGTTATGCATAAAACCGCATAAGATTTACGAAGGGGGGTGTTGCGAAAGGTTACTTTGGCAACCCGTTTCGCATTTTTCACCTCTCTGTTTTCTCACTCGCCAATCAACAGCTGGCGAAGAGAAGCAAGCTTAACTGTCAAAGAGAAGCAAGCTTTCTTTTCAATTCTAGCCGTTGACGAAAGCGCATGGACGCGCATAAAAACAATTGTAAGACACATACAATATTTTCACTTATTAATTGTAAACTTATTGATGTTAAATAAAGTTTTCAGCCTTTCTAAAATTTAAACGAACGGAGTCTTTTGTACTGCACCAGGGCTTGCTAGAAGGGAATTTAGCCGCGTCACACTGCCGTCATCAACAGAAGTTGTGTTTTGAGCTGCCGTCTAAGAAATTTGACTATGCACGTAGTAATTCCCACTTCTACGACTACACCAATGTAAAAGAAATCGGCGTTGTCTGTGAATTTAACCAGTACAAATTTGTTTTTCTCAATTTGCATTTCGTTCTCCACACATAGTTGCTTCTTCATAGGATCTTTGCCCTCAATATGAATTTCTTTAGCAACCTCCAATGCCGTTTCCTCGTTGCTGAGATCCTCATCAAAGTCAAATGAGTTATCAGAATCAGCCAAGCTATAGGAAGTGTTTTTACTTGATGGTGAGGAACTTATGCTTCGGTGTTTCTTAGCTTTTGGATTTCGCAGTGTTTTGACTTTCTTACTCAATTTTAGTTTCGGTAAATTAAATTTATCAATGATTTGCTGTTTTAATTCCTCTAAGCGTAACTTTTCTGGAGAATCCGTATAAATTCTCGACTTTCCTTGATTTTAGGGTAAGATTTTCTTCTTCCTCAATACGGGAATTGGACGGATAACTCTGAATATTCTCGGACGACAAGCATTCAACTTGGTGAGTTTCGGCGGCACTATCAGAGTTTAATTCGATTTCGGAGTGGGAAAAGTCTGACTGAGGAAAGATTAATGAATTGTAGGGAAAGATCCCAGTGGCTGAAAATCCTTTTATAATGTTTTCGGGAGAAAAAGCTCTTAAAAATGGATTTTTTGTGAGCTCTGCGATATATGAAATGTATATTTTCTTTCCAGGATTATTTACCATAAAATCATTAAAGGATTGTTTACAATATTTTTTGAAAGGTCCAAAAACTGATACATCCATGCGCAATATGCTAGTGTTTTCAGATTTTCGTAGACTTATATCATTATTTCTATGCATGAAACACTTCAGCCAATCTGCCCCAGCTCTCTTTTCTTTGTCCCAGTTTGCTGGATGTTTTATTTTGTATCTAGACACGAATTCGTAAACGAATCGTCTAGCTAAGTCGTAAGTTAGTCCGTGATGAACATTTGAACATTTTTTAAAATAAGCTGCTAAATCTCTTTCTTGCGATGCCGTAAGAACTTGGTTCGACGAAAATTTGGATTGAAAATCTTTTAAAACTCCCATATCTGTTTTCTGCTTTAATAATCGGGATATAAGAGTTGTCCGGTTTATTCCATATTTGCGAGCAGCACTTGAAGGGGTTTCTTTCTTTTTCTTAACATCCTCCAGGGCTTTTTCCATATTATCCTCGTCGATCACTCTGTCAGGACACTTCCTTTTATATACATTCGGCATCTTGGTAGCTGCAAAATATTATTTACTGAGTAAAATAGGACAGAAGGGAGGCTTCGAAAATTTGTCGAAACCTCCCAAAAAATGTTGTCGAATCCTCCCTCGTGCACTTGTTTCAAGTTTCCGCTTAAAACTCTATTTGCTTATGTTTCTTAAAACATCATCAAAAACACCAAATCACACTTCTAATATAATATTGTTTGGCAAAAAACGAAACCTATACGTCGTAATTTGCACTTTTTACACACTAATACTTGCACGCACTATTTTACATGTACACTTACCAAAAATAAAAAAATTGATCTATTCACCACCGCGTTCAAGCAATCACTGATCAATTCATATGCAAGCGTCGAATTCAACTTCGCCGTTGTTCATTCTTGAAATGAAAGAAATAGCAGTTATAATGCGAGCCAAATTTGAAAATGTCGAAGCCTCTCCCTTCTACCCTACCTACAAATGTGTAAAAATTTAAGAAATTTAGTTTTTTTTTTTTCAATGTAAAAAAACTTGTATTTATAGTATATTGATTTATTAGTTAAACGTAATAAGAACCGGCCTAATGTGCAATGCCAAAAATACAAATGTATCGAACTTTATTATTATTATTTATGTATACTAACTGATATGCAAAGCATACGAATTGATTTTTTTTTTCATATTTGTTACTTTTTTTGTTAGCACAATAAAACTGTGCTAAGAACCGCTTGGTAACTTTTTTCCAACACCTTGGTAACTTTTGGTAACTTTTCCGCTTGTGCTTGTGGCAACCGTGATGGCAACATACAAAAATAAGAGAATTAATGATATTTACTGCTCGGCCGTACTTTTCGTCGGTAACACTCCCTCGCCCGTAAACAAGTCTGACAACACATGTTTACTTCACTCGGTACCGACATTTAACACCGCTAATTTTGCAATAGGTCGATGAAGAATGCCTGATTTGGTTTCTACCATTGCGCTCCGAACTTGGCCGTCCTTTGCTTTTACCACATCCACAATTTTGTCCTTTGGCTAGCAGTTCCTCGGCAGGTCTTGGTCTGCAATTACCACGACATCGCCAATACGTAATGGGCGTTGTATTGTGAACCACTTGGTACGTCTAGAGATGAGCGGTATATATTCCTTTACCCATCGATGCCAAAAGCGGTCGGCGAATTGTTGGGTCAATTGCCAATGTTGCCGCAGATTAACGGTGTCGCTACATATTGGCTGGTAGCCATCCGATCACCCAATCAGCAAGTGGTTGGTAGTAAGAGCTTCGGGCGTTCAGGATAAATTGTCCGAGAATATCTCCCTATGATAGCCGCGTCGTGATATAAAGTTGCGTATCGCCATGATACAGGAACTGGTACTTAAGCTGTGGGCAACTTCGATGTGTATAGCGCGAAGCGTTAAGCATGTAAATAGAACGCCCCATCTCTTTTCTCGCCTTCTTCCCACGATGACAAGCAATGGGCCCAAATAGTAGATACCCACATACGTGAAGGGTCTCTCGAAAGCGGCAATCCTTGCATCTGGCAGCGCTGCCATTTGTGGTGGCAGAGGAATGGAGCTGTTGTTTTTACATTTTGACACTCTGTGCGCACTCTTTTATACAACACCCTTAGTCGATTTATAAAGTATGTACCACGAATTTGATTGATTACAGACTCATGCATCTGGTGAAGGAAATTTTCGTGAGTCCAGCGCACTTTTAAAAAGGTGGCATGTTGAGTATTTGGCATCACTATAACATCTTAGTGGTTGTTTAAGTGTTCAACTCGACTTTTGCATATAGTAAGTCGCCATCTGTGTCTAAGTACACGTTTAAAGTAAAGAGTTTGCTAGAGTTTTCAATATTCTTACCACGTTTAAGGCACCTGATCTCTTCACTATATTCAATGGACTGAGCCTTATAAGAAGACATTGAGCTTTCTGAATCATGTCAAAGTCGATGGATGTTTTCCGTTGCCTTGCTAGTACAACTGAGCGTAATCGGTCGACGTGAAATGTAGCCACAGCTCGATACAAACGTTTCCAGCTGGAAAAGTGCTCCACGTTCAGCGTCAGGTTGTTCATGTGTTCCTTTTTCATATATAGAACACAATGTTTAATTTCCGAATCGTCGCACCCCTCTAAGCTTAACTCTTCGCACTGCGGCCAAACTTCTGCGCTCGACCTTAAAAAATTAAGGCCGGTAAACCACAATTGGTGGCATTGACGTGTAGTTGTTTTTGTAGCTAATTCAGCGGGATTATTTCTCGAAGGAACCCACCGCCACTGGCTTACGTTTGATGCCTCTTAAATTTCGCCTATTCTATGCATCACGAATTGGTGGAAGTTTTTAGGGCCCATTCGCATCTATCTTGGCATCGTCTTTGAGCCTGTCCACCTATATTTCGACATTATGCTAATGCGATGCGTATTGCTTACCATGTTCGCCAGCCTCACACCAATTACCACCGTCTGCAACTCTAGTCCGGGTATCGATAATGGTTTTAGCGGTGCGACTTGGGATTTGCCAGCCACTAGACTAACCGTGACGTCGTTTCCCTTTGATACACGAAAGTAGCAAACGGCTGCATACGCGCTTTCCCCGGCATCAAAAAAGGTGTGAACATCTTCAGCATCTTTCAGCAATAGTGAATAACATAGAGGTATTTCGGCAGCTGTTATTAATGGCATAATTGACTTCCACTGGTTCCATTTGTCGAAAAGATTGTCTTGGAGCGGGTCGTCCCAGGCGATACCAGATCACCATACATCTTGCAGCAAGATCTTTAACCCTACGGTGTAGCTACAAAGAAATCCAAGAGGGTCGACGATCGACATTAAGACTTGGAGTGCTTCTCTTTTCGTTGGTATGATCGATTCGATCGATTAATGACATCGCGACGGAGTCTTGCAAATCTACAAATATATTCAAAATTATCACTTAAAAGGTCCCAAAACATACCGAGCTTTCGTGGTTGAACCCCATTTTTTGACGGATTGAACTGACATAGGATCTTCTTCTCGCTGCTCCACGACGAATTTGGAATTTGAAGACCAGCGACGTATATTGAAGCCAGCGGCGCCATGCATTTTTTTACTTGTTGAGCCAATTCTAAAGCAGAATGTTCATCATCTCCACAGTCAATAAAGTCATCCACGTAATGGTTCTTCTTTACAGCTTCTACGGCACGAGGAAGTTCATTTTTAAAATGGTCAGCGTTTTTGTCACGTATGTAGTGGGCAATAAACGGAGCGCAATTCAATCCGAAGGTCAACGCTTGCATGACATAAATAAAAATCGCTGAGCATGCATGGCGCTGTCCCGTATATTGATGCGGTGAAACATCTCCGCATATAGCCACTTTGCCTACGCTAAAGGCTAATAAAATACTAACGAGTGGGTTAAGCAAGTCTGGGCCACTCAGTAGGAAGTCGTTGAGTGACACCCGGTTCACCTTTGCAGCAGCATCCCACACCATCCGAAGCTTTCCAGGCTTATTTGGATTGCTTACAATGAAAATAGCAAATACCATGTTTTATCGTTAGAAATAGCAGCCTCAATCGGGTTTTTGTGCGTACCCCTTGGAAAGTAGATTATCGATTTGAATTTGAATATTAGATTTTAGCATAGGATCCTTAACAAACTTCTTCTGCAAACACATCAGCCGTTGTAAGGCATATACATAGTTATTGGGTAGCAATACACTTGAGGTACGCCACGGTAGCCCAATTTCGTAATGGTTATCACCCTTTTTACAAGTGCTATTCGCAATACTCACAGCTTTGGTATCTTCTTCCGACAGTAGTTGAGTAGGTATGGATGAGTCTAACGTGAAGAATTCTTTTACAGTCTCGTGCAGCTCGTCGTATCTTTTTTCACAATCGCATGTATGCACATTTAGTCGATATTCGGCAGTCTGTCTTGAATTGCACCCCTGCAACGCCCATCCTAAACGGGTTTTTGACGCTATGGGCTGGAACCAAGTTCCCTCTCTAATTTTTAGTGGAATTGCCAACCTCCAGTTGTCCGCACCGATAAGTAATGATGGTTTTACGTTGTTATATGATGCAATTGGCAATCCCGCTAAATATGGATATAGCCGCTCTATCGCAGATGCATTGATTGACTGTGCCAGAAGATTGAGATTGTCAACAGTATGAATATCTTTGAGAGTATATTTCTGCCAATTTGTCACACTTAAAATTTTGATGGTCGCCCTCACGGAATTTTCTTCAACAGGCGTCGTGTTACCTGTCCACCGCAAACACAGAGGGTCTCGTTCACCTTCCAAGCCTAATTCATGAAATATTCTTTATTCTATCAGCGTCACAGAAGAGCCTTCATCTAAAAATGCACACCTTCATCTGCACATCTGAAAATTTGTTTGTATTTGTACTTACGGTGATGGGTTTTGGTTGGCATCCTATCTAAACCACATACTTTATTCATAAAGCATTTGCGTCTATGCGGATTCAAACATTGGGGACAGAGGTTGTTCGCCCTAACTTCCTCCCATTTTCTCTGAAGTGTAAATTTTTTTAAAGTGTCGCATTGCATTACCTTATGATTGTTGCTCTTGCAAATTATACACTGTTGCGAGCTGGTGATGGATGCTGGGTGTTCGCGTCGATAGTATGCGTGTTAACCGTAACACTACTTTTAGAGGGTGCTAAAGGGACGACAGTACTGGCTGCTTCGGGTAGATTGGTTGTACAATCGCAGAATTGTTTCACCACCGGAGTCTTTTCATCTTTCGGATGCACCGCCCAGTTCAGGTTTTGGTTGTTGGGGAGCTTGTCAACCAGCTCCTTGACAAGCAGTGGGTTATGCAGGTGCATGTACATTTGGCATCCCTTCATCGTGGCACAAATATTCCTGACGCAGAGTGCAAATTCAATAAGGCCCTCCAATTTATCCTTGAGTGCAGGCATATCTCGAGCTTTATTCATCGCGCGCTCAAGGACGTGTTCAGGTCTGCCAAAGCACATTCTAAGAGTTTTTATGATCTCAGGGATCATGTACGGCAAAAACAATTTACTTTTTACCATCTCTCGTGCTTTGCATTTAAGGCTCGCTTGTAACCTAATTAAATTCTCCGCATCGGTGTACCCCACGACCGTAGTGCTGTTATCGAAACTGCTAATAAACAGCGGCCATTCTTCAGGGTCGCCATTAAAAATTGGGAGCCGCTTAGGTATGGCCTGCCTTGCTGCTAATTGCCCAGGTGTATGCCCATTGCTAAGAGAGGCCATCGAGGTGCTCGATGAGGGCAGCTCGTTATACTGCGAAAGAATTTTATATTTGCTGTCCAATATTGTCGTTGCAATTTCATCTCCTCTTCCAACTTTTTAAGCTGAAGGTCTCGATACATTTCGGAATTGAATGGCATCTGCATACCTTGGCCATTTCGTATACCTACTTGCTGCACCGACGAGAATACTTTGGGTTGACTGTACTGCATGCCATTTGCAGAGGTGGCGATGCTGCCCGTTGTGAATTGTTGTAACCCTGGGTTATACTCACTTGATTTATTCGGCAGTTGTGATCCCTAAACTGATGTACTGGGCTCGAAATTCCAGTTCGCAGAAGCCTAGGTCGAAAAGTTCGTGGATACTGGAGTAACGGTAGTAACTGTAGAATTTGCCATATTAGTCGGAGGGTTCAGAAGCGGATTGACTCTTGAGTTAGATATCTTCGCAGTTGTCGGAAACGTTGGGAGAAAATTCCCGTGCCGGTTACCTTGCTTGGTAGTTGGCGATGACTACGCGGTTGGATGTGCGTTCGTGCTTGATGCAGGATTCTGGCAGCTTTCACAGCTCCAGCTTTCGTCAACCACATTGCTATGTACTCCAACGCAGTTGAAGTGGTACCAGGCGTCACAGGTGTAACTCTGGACCATACTCTCGTTGTCCGCGGCGTCACATTTTCGACAACTTTGCCCCGTTGTTTCTTTGTCCATATTGACCATTATAGCAAATACTAAATTAAGTTAAGTCACGAATTTAATTTCACGGCAAAAACGTATTAAAGAATTGCGGCAAAAGGTTTCAAAGAATTACTCCAAAAAAGTTTTAAAGAATTACGCCAAAAAAGTTTTAAAGAACTATTGCGCGTATTTTTCTAGAGAGGCAGTCGTATTATTTCAAATTAAAAAACAAATTTCTCCTTATTTTTTACAACTACGTCGATTTACACCAAGTCACACATATTTATAGCTAGTCACAGTGGCCTGATGTTACAGTTAGATTTAGTAAATATGTAATAAATAGCAATAGGTAACACCGGTGTTCAAGGAAAAGAAATTGCCGATGAATTGGCCCACCGTGGATCACCGGTTCCCCACAAAGGGATTATCGGCTCTAGCTCAGTTCTGCAGGAATCATGAATTGGATCAGAGGTTATATATGCAGTCTACATAAAGAGCGATGGTCCGATCTAGAATGCTGCAGAACTGCAAAATGCTTTGTGAAAAGTCCGAACAGAAAACTGTCAAACTTTCTACTAAAACTTGGAAGGAAAGACGTTAGGTTGATGGTCGGCATTATTACAGGACACAACCCTGGGGGTCAGCATATGACCACCATCGGAATCATTGAGGACCCAATGTGCCTGTCGTGCTTGGAGGAGGTGGATAGCATCGAACACTTTCTCTGTCAGTGTCCTGCCTTTGCTAGAGCACAGCTACGAGTTTTGGGTTCCGATGTCGTGAGAATGAGTAATATTCGTTCTCTAAAACTGGAGGATATTTACAGATTGGCCAAAGAATCTGGAAAATACTCACAGGACTCACTATCTCTATCTCTGTCTCTATTCTTTCCTATCTCTTTCTCTGATACTTTTCTCCTTTTTACAACAAAGGAGTACCACGCTCTAAATACGACCCTCAAACCCTGGAACAAAATATCGGCCAAATGGCCGCCGCGGCTTCGGCGTCACACCTCCATCCGATTGTCCAAATTTTCGATGACGCTGAGGCATAATTGAGGTTTTATGCCGTTAATGTGCCGAATTATCTCATCCTTTAGCTATTGAATTGTTGCTGGATTATCGACGTACACCTTTTCTTTCAAGTAACCCCAAAGAAAGAAGTCCAACGGTGTCAAATCACATGATCTTGGCGGCCAATTGACATCGCGCGATGTGAGATTATTCGGCCGTCAAATTTTTCGCGCAAAAGAGCCATTGTTTCGTTAGCTGTGTGACAAGTGGCACTGTCCTGTTGAAACCACATATCGTCCACCTCCATATCTTCCAATTCGGGCCATAAAAAGTTCGTAACTGGAACTGCCTGACCGGCCTCATTTTCGAAAAAATACGGCCCAATGATGCCGCCGGCCCATAAACCGCACCAAACAGTCACTCTTTGTGGGTGCATTGGTTTTTCGACAATCACTCTTGGATTATCATTCGCCCAAATGCGGCAATTCTGCTTATTGACGAATCCACTGAGGTCAAAATGTGCCTCATCTCTGAAGATGATTTTCTTCACGAAGTGCGCGATATGCATTTTGATTTGAACGCCCGTTTTCATAATAAGCCTGAATAACTTTTACGCATTGCTTGATTGTGTATATTTTCCTTGGTTCAAATTCAGTTAGTCTCAAATTGAAAAATGTCAAATGAAATGTAGAAAAAGCTTGACTTTTAGGTGTGATTCACGTTCAACATCGGCCCTTAAAATTTAACAACCTTTACAAGTCAAAACTTAAAATGAACATAATGCAAGCAACCATGCACAGAAGCAAAACCACAGACGCGCTTCTATCGCAGGTGATAGCAAAAAAGAACACGGACGTTATTATAATCAGTGAGTAATACAAACAAAAAAATACAAACTGGTAGGAGGACCCCACCGGTACTACGGCACTGCGGCTCCCGCCAGAAAGTGGGGTAAACACAACAGAAAACGGAAGTGGCTTTGTAAGGCGCAGCGATAACATTGAAAAATTCCGAAACAAACTAGAGGATATTAAGGATATGGCTCGCTAAGTCGGGGGATCGGTAATCGTTGCCGGGGATTTCAACTCCAAAGCCATTGAGAGGGAAATACCAACTATGAATTCAGAAGGCAGGAGAGTTCTGGATATGACAGCCAGACTCGAATTGACGATCATGAACACAGGTGGAGTAACCACATGAAAAAAAAGTGGTATCCGAAAGTGGAATCTGTGAATGCTTAACCGTGAAGTGCTAATAGCCACCGTTGATGCACATTCCCAGTATCAACGGCCCTTAAAAGCGCCACACAAGTGGTGAGAGCTGAAATGTGTCGTATCAAACAAGCTTATAATAAAGCGATGCCGACTCTGACAAAGAAAAAACATAAAAGCTCTGTTTATTGGTGGACGGAGGAAATAGCCCCAGACGGAAATATACCAGAGCCAGACGAACAGGGCAAGCTACTGTGGGCGCAGAAGCATACAAGAGTGGAAAAAGGCCGCTATTGCAAATAGCACGAAAAAAAAATGTGAGGAACTCCGGGCAGACTTAAATAGAGATCACAGGGGCTTGGGTATAAGATTGTGGTGAAGAAACTGAGAGCCAGAATACCTATCCGGGAGCTAAGCTCGAGCGCGATGGACTACATCGTAAAAGAACTCTTTCCAAGTCACGAATCCAGATAAGGTATTGTCAAATAAACGTGATAAAAGATATTGACCAGTGAAGCGCTCCAATCAGCGAGAAGGCTTAAAAACAACCAGACACCAGGACCGGATGGAGTAGTCGCAGATGTCTTCAAGAAGATCGCAAAAATTTGATCACAAATTTTACTAGGCATGTACAACGCCTCTCTATGAGAGGCAATTTCCCCAGAAATCTGGGAAGCAGCAGCTCGCGCTAATAAACAAGGCAAGCTCATTGAAAGATCGACTGGCCGTAGCCATAGATAACGCCGGAGAACTATCAGCAAAGCACCACGGCTTTAGACGCGGAAAATCTACGTCTATAATAGGGGCAATTGAAACTATCATAAACAGCGTAGGAGGACCGCAACAGGGCAGTATAATATCCAAAAGTATAGTTCTCCTTGCCACCTTAGATGTAAGGAAAGCTTTCAATAGCGTAAGATGAGCGGACCACTTTAGAGCTAAGGTTCAAAAATCCGGCATATCTATAGCGCATAATGAGGCCTTATTTACGAGACCACAAACTCGTCTACCATACCCCAGAGGGACCAATTCTCGTTTCCAACTTGTGGAACATTAGTTATGACGAGATATTCAATATAGAAATGCCCGATAGAACCTTTCTAATCGAATAAGCAGACGATTTCGCAGCAGTCACACGCAAAACTTTGAAGAAGCTCGTAGAAAACTTAACCAAGAAATGATACGGACATATGTAAACGTGGCTAGATTCACGTGGACTCAAATTAGCCCCAGAGGAAACGGAGCTAATACTTCTAACCAAGAAGCTCATCCCGTTAGTGAAATTCTAGTAAAAATACTGATAATATAATTTGATTTAAAAGAAGTATTTCAAAATTTGCATGGCTGAGATTTAACCTTCTGGACCGATTTACAATCCTAGCGAATCAAAACAACTGTTCTACAGGTGCAGATGACAGTATTATATTTTAGAAATATATAGCCTGAAAGATCGTATGAGCCACAGAACTTAATCGCTCTGGCACAATTTTTTATAAGAGCGTACAATTGTTGACGCTCGCTTTAACTACCGTGCTGTTAGTTCTGCCTTTTCCAAACTGGGTAAAGAAGCAAAGAAGCCTCTACTATTCAGCTTGTTCATGAATGGTATTGTGTATTGCTGTCAAAATATTAAATGACATACAAACATATCTTTCTAAACCGACATACCCCAGAGGGACCAATTCTCGTTTCCAACTTGTGCAACATTAGTTATGACGAGATATTCAATATAGAAATGCCCGATAGAACCTTTCTAATCGAATAAGCAGACGATTTCGCAGCAGTCACACGCAAAACTTTGAAGAAGCTCGTAGAAAACTTAACCAAGAAATGATACGGACATATGTAAACGTGGCTAGATTCACGTGGACTCAAATTAGCTCCAGAGGAAACGGAGCTAATACTTCTAACCAAGAAGCTCATCCCGTTAGTGAAATTCTAGTAAAAATACTGATAATATAATTTGATTTAAAAGAAGTAATTCAAAATTTGCATGGCTGAGATTTAACTTTCTGGACCGATTTACAATCCTAGCGAATCAAAGCAACTGTTCTACAGGTGCAGATGACAGTATTATATTTTAGAAATATATAGCCTGAAAGATCGTATGAGCCGCAAAACTTAATCGCTCTGTCACAATTTTTTATAAGAGCGTACAATTGTTGACGCTCGCTTTAACTACCGTGCTGTTAGTTCTGCCTTTTCCAAACTGGGTAAAGAAGCAAAGAAGCCTCTACTATTCAGCTTGTTCATGAATGGTATTGTGTATTGCTGTCAAAATATTAAATGACATACAAACATATCTTTCTAAACCGACAGGTATTCTGAGGGACCTAATAAATTATGACCTCAGCCAGATTAGGAATGGGCAAAGGAAACAAGTTGTATTTAAATACGTCTTAGATGAAAACGTTACAGATTTCTAGCCTCTGATACAACCTAAGTGATCTTACAAAAATTCATGAAATTACGAAAAAAAGAGTATGAAACTGTTATTGAAAACCTGGGACTTAATCTTAAAAGCAGACTTACATGCTCTGAATATGTAAACTATATAAATTATAAGAGAAATATTATGCACCAAGGAAGGTTTTTGGCGTTTAAACCATTTAAATGTACAATCATTGGTCACAAATTACATTTTTTTTTTTTTTTTTTTTTTTTTTTTTATTATTATTCCTACATTAATCATATATCTGTCATATTGACATCTAGTACATTTTTTGACAATTAGTTAGGAAAATTCTTAAATATATTTCATCATGGCCAGTGCCAAGACGAATACAGCTATTACTTTTTAGGAAAAGAATTACATTTTATATATACAGTTATTTTAGTATACCAGAATTAATATTTAATTTAATAGGTCAATTGGTCGGTTTCTCTTCAGACGTCGTAATGTGAGAGTGTATTGACTTCTCTATTTTTGTGCTGGTTTATTTCGTTAAAATACCTTGTTGATATCGCTTTTATTTCTTCGTCGATTAGTGGTATATTGAACGTAGTATGGATGTCATCATTTTGTGTACCTGTCGGACATAGTTATTATACGTAAGATTTTTGATTGTTGTCGCTGTACTTTGTTTATGTGAGTTCTTTTTGCAGTTCCCCACACTTGAAGTCCGTAGGTCCAGATTGGTTTAATGACCGCCTTGTATATTAAAAGTTTGTTGGAAATATTGAGCTTAGAATTTCTGCCTATTAGCCAATGTAATTGTCGAAATTTTTCCTTTATTTGTTTTATTTTCTTTTTGATATGATCTTTCCAATTTAGTTTTGAGTCCAGATGGATTCCAAGATATTTTGCAGATGTTTCAATTTGTATATTTTTATTGTTGAGCTTAATCGGCATAGCAGCAATCTCTGTTCTTGTCGTGAATATTACTTGTACAGATTTGTCCTCGTTTACTTTTAAACTCCATTTGTCAAACCACTTCTTTACATTGTTGGTGTACATCTGTAATTTTGTTGTTGCGGTTGAGAGGTTTTTGTCAGATGACAATAAGATTGTGTCGTCTGCGAATGTTGCTATAGTAGAATTAGTTTCGTCTGGCAGTGGTATGTCAGAGGTGAATAAGACATATAACAGTGGTCCTAGAACGCTGCCTTGAGGAACTCCTGCTGTTATTGGATGTATATGTGAATATTTGTCATTGTATTTAATGTAGAAGCATCGGTCAGTAAGGTAGCTCTTGATAATTAAATAATAGTCGAGTGGTAATATTGTCCTAATTTTATGCAAGAGGCCTTTGTGCCAAACTTTGTCAAAAGCTTTTGCGACGTCCAAAAATACAGCAACACAGTATCGTTTATTTTCCATGTCTGAAATTATTTTTTGTGTAACTCGATGTATTTGTTGAATAGTTGAGTGTTTTTTTCGAAAACCGAATTGATGATTTGGAATGATGTTTTTCATGTCAAGTATTGGGGTAATTCTGTCATGTAAAAGTTTTTCTGCAATTTTAGATAGAGTCGGAAGTAGGCTTATAGGTCGATATGAAGTTAAAGCTGTTGGGTTTTTACCCGGCTGTGGTAGCGCAATGATTTCTGCGACTTTCCATACTTTTGGGAAGTATTGTAAACGAAACATTGCATTAAATACGTTTCTAAGAAATAGGTAAGCCTCAATTGGTAGTTCCGTAAGTGCTTTGCCTGTCAGCATATCATATCCGGGTGCTTTTTTATGTTTAATTCGAGTTTTGATGCATACTATCACTTCTTGTGTGCTTGTTTTTCTTATTTTTGTGATGGTATCAGGATTAACATTATTAATCGTGTCAATTTGTTTATATTCATCGTTGGATAGGACATTTTCAAAATAATTTCCCAATGTCGCTGCTTTTTCATCATTTGTAAAAGCCCATGTGTTGTCATCTTTTCTTAGTGGGGGTTGATGCTTTATCTGGTTTTTAAGTTTTTTTGTACATTTCCATAAGGAATAATTTGTGTCATGTGTAGGAGTTAAATTTTTTAGATATTTTTCAATTTCCTTATTTTTTATGTCACATAAACAAGCCTTCAAATTTTTTGTAGCTAAGTTTAACCTCTGTTTGTCTGCAGGAGATCTGGTTGTTTGCCATCTTTTTCTCAATTTTCTTTTTTCCTTGATTTGCTTCTTAATAGAAATGTCACTTGAAGTGTTTTGTGCGCTATATTTTTGCTGCGGTGTGAATCTGAATCCTGCGTCAATAACTATGTCATTAAAATGTATGATGCTACGCTCAATGTCAAGTTGTGTTTTCAAAGGTATACTTAGAATGAGTTGTTGGGAGATGTGTTTTCGATACTCGTCCCAGTCAGTCCTCTTTGTAAATATTTGGGGTGTTATCTCTATAGGGTCAATTTTTGATGTATAGTTAAGTATTATAGGCGAGTGGTCAGAAGATAGGTCATAACTTGGTTTAAGCTTCAGTTGGTTATGGTTAATATTTTTTGTTATACAGAAGTCAATTAAATCTGGAATTTTTTTAACATCCGTAGGCCAGTAAGTTGGTTCACCCGTACTTATAAACCTGCAATTTTTTTTATGGATTGCGTTAATTAAATATATACCTTTTTTATTAGTCAACCTTGAACCCCAGTCAGTATGCTTTGCGTTTAAGTCTCCTCCAGCAATGAATCTGTTGTCTAATGTCCTAAAATAATCATCATATTGGTCCGTCTTTATCAAGTGTCGTGGTGGACAGTAGATAGAAGATATTGATATAGGTCCATTGTTGTCAACAATTTGTATAGACGTTGCTTGGATGTGAGGTGACACATACGGCAGTCGTTCAGTATGCTTTATGTTTGTTTTGATGATAATGGCTGTTCCTCCATGAGCTTTTCCGTCGGGATGATTAGTTGCATATAATTTATATCCGGGAAATGTTAAATAACTTTTGTCTGTGAAATGTGTTTCTGCAATTAACGCAATATCATTTTTTCTGTCAATTAAAAACCTCTTCAGCTCTAAATATTGCCGAGTTAGTCCATTTGCATTCCAGATAAGAATTTTTGTGTTATCCCTTTCGTCCATTCGAGTTATTTATTAACATTGTAATTATGTTCATCATATTAGTCATTTGGGTAATTAAAGTTTTTATCATGTCTTTGAGTTCATCAATATCTTTGTTGTTTTGAGGTTTAATAGTTAGTTCTGGTTCTATCGCCTGTGGATTTGATGAGGCTATTGCATCAGCATAACTTATACCTGGTATTACTGTTGATTTTGTGATATTTGTGTTTTGGTTTGTTATGACTTCCTTTTTGCGTAAAGGTGGGAATCGTTGAATTTTTATGGCTTTATATATTTCGCAGCCTTTGTAATTGGCGGTATGATTACCTCCACATAGTGCGCATTTCACTTGAATGGTTGGATTGTTGCATTCGCTTGTTAAATGTTTTCCTGCACATTTTACACATACTGAGTCTCTTGTGCAATAATTCTTTGTATGCCCATACTTCTGACATTTCGTGCATTGTGCAATTATCCGTTTATGATGTGGCGCCTCAAACGATACGATGCAGTGCATTAATTTGTCTATGTTGTAAATGTCTTTGTTATTATATTAGTATTTGTTTCCAGTTCAATAAAAAATAGTGGTAATGGTTTTTTTGTTGTTCTTTGTGTTATATTAAATATATTTGTGACTTTATGACCTTTTTCTCTTAATTCACTCTTTATTTCTTATTACATTCTATTCAGTATTTTTACACCAACGACAACGGTGTGACAGCACCTAAGAAATAATAAAACAAAAGTTTAACTTAAAAATTATATAAAGAATAATGCTGAAAGTAAGTTCAAATTTATTCATTGTTTGAAAAATCTTTGGTTTATGATTTCTAAAACACTTAGAGTGGATGCTTTCCATTTCAATTCAACCGGGCTATTCGGGTCATGTTCTTCGATTTCGATGTAACTCAAATATGTTACTCTCTGGTCAAAATAATGAGACACGTATTTTTTTGCTCGCCCGAAAAAAAATTTTTTTCAAGAGTTATCGGCAATTTTGTTTTTCGGCTCAAAATCGATTTTTTTTAATTATATAAGAAAATTGTTTTTTTTAAATGCCCATAACTTAGTCAAAATGAACCGATTTTAATAATTCTGGGTTCTAAATGATCGTCATTACTTACACGAGTGACTTCATGTAGAAATAATTGCAAAAAAGTAGTTGAAAATTTTTTATTTAGCAAAAAAGAAAAAAAATTGAAATTTTTTCGAAATTCAATATTTCAAAAAGTGTATTTTTTTTTTATAACTTTATGGCTTTGCCATACACATATTTGTACAGTGTATTGTGCATTTCCATCCGGCAGTAATGTTAAGAAAAAGGACTCATCTTCGTCCAAGACTGTTTTTTTTTCTGAATTTCTTTTTTCAATCAAAAGTATTTTTTTTTTCTATTTCTAACAGTTCGGCACTGCTGCTGTTCGCAGTCCGTTTCCTCTTTGGGCATGATTCAGGGTTTGTTTCAAAGCTTTCATACATTTCCTCAATTTCCTCAACTTGTGATGTGTTGTGGACGTCTTCATTTTCATACTACTCCACCTCACTATTCTTAAATTTCGTTGGCTTTAAATTTCCACTTAAATTTCTATATTTCATCTGATCCTTTAAAAAAAGGAGAGACTGGAAGTATGGCCAAGTTGAAGTGATTAGTGATGCAGTGTCACCAGACTTTGGTGTTGGAAACTTCCTCAGTTCACTCCAGAATTGGTCGCGCAAATATTTCCATTTTTTCTTCAAATCTTCCTCTGAAAAAACAAATTTTTCATATTACAAACATTTTAACAAAAGACAATCTCTTTATTTAGATATTTGGCTACTGGTGCATGGTTTGCGTCGCTGGCTTTTTCGTTTAGACTTGGCAAATCAACTGTTGGACTAATTGTAAAAGAAACAACTCAAACGCTATGGGAGGAGTTATTTCCTGTCCATATGCCGCCGCCAACTAAAAAACACTTGGAAGAAGTTGCAGCGCAATACTGGAATTTATGGAACTTCCCAAATTGCATTGGTGCTATTGATGGAAAGCACATACGTATCAAGTGTCCAGCAAGTTCTGGCTCAATGTTTTATAATTACAAACATTTTTTTTCCATTGTGTTACAAGGTATTTCCGATGCCAACTGCAAATTTATTGCGATCGAAGTTGGAGGGTATGGAAAGCAAAGTGATGGTGGTACTTTCAGTTCTTCTCAAATTTATAAACTTTTAAAAACTGGGGAACTACAGGTACCACGAAGCACAAGTCTACCAAATACTAACCAAACTTTGCCATATGTTTTTCGTGGTGATGAAGCCTATCTCCTTTTGGAATGTTTATTACGGCCATATAGCAGAAGAGACTGCACTGAAGACCAAGAGTATTTTAATGCGCGCCTTTCAAGGGCTAGAAAGTGCATTGAATGCGCTTTTGGACTTATAAATGCCAAATTTAGAATTTTATGGAAACCGATAGAAACCGATCCTTCCTTTGCCGAAGTAATTGTTAAGGCAATTTGCCTACTGCACAATATTATCATTGATCGAGAGGGTTTGGATGAAAACTTGAGAGAAGAAGTTGAGAAGCAAAACACAAAAGAACCGCAAAATGAATTCAATAAAACTAGCATCAAGAATGGTAGATTAATTAGAGATCATTTTTGTAACTATCTATGCTTCAATAAACTCAAATATTATGTAATATTACTTACTTGGTACTTTTATTTCTGCTGTAACCGATGTCCACAGTTTTTCCACACAAACACGATTGTGATACAATTTGTTTTTTTGCTCCCACAAAGCAGGCCGGGAAAAAATTTCACTTATTATTTGATTGATATCCATTTTTTTTAAACCATTAAAAAACACAACTGCACTCTAAAAAAAGCGCGCAAAACGCTTTGAAACTGTTTTCTCGCACTCATCGGCTTTGCTCTCTGCTCTTGTCGGCGTTTACTGTGTTATACACAAGCTTATTTGTATTGACTTGTATGTAATCAGTTTTATCGCACTGACAATCTTTATCGCACTGACAATCTCGGCTCGGCTTTCAGCGCTCAATCTGGTCGTCACCTTAAACAAAGATGTTGAATGGTCTGCAAAGGGCTTTTAATTTTTGTAGAATTTTAATTTTACAATATATTTAAGAGCCTATTTTGTGTAAGGACAAGCAAAGAAATCATTTGCGTGAACATACCAAGTGAGCTTATCAATTAGGGCTCCACGCTTCAAACGTAATCGTCCAACACTATATCTTTGTATACATGTACATACACATATTTTTAAGAATATATACCAGGTTGTTCAATAAGTTTTGCGGTTCTATAAGAGAGGGTATTGCTACTAGCCTAATTTTTTTTTTTGTTATGTTGGTACACTCTTCATACGGGCATATGTGAAGTTTCATTTCAATCTGTCAATTTATTCTTTGATTACAAGCCATTTAGTACCGACGTGTCACAGTATTTTCTAGAATGGAAAAAATTAAGTATCGTTCGGTGATTGAATTTTTATTTTTGGAAAGTTTAAAAGCAAAGGAAATTTATGAACGAATGTTGAAAGTGTATAAGGCTTTTTCTCCATCAGTTAGTCTAATATTTAGAAAGATAGGCTGCTGAATTTCAACGTGGTCGTACAAGCCTTGAAGACGATCCCCGTCAAAGACGTCCAAAAACAGCAACAACATCATAAATCGGAGAAAAAATTCTGGAAATCCTATTGAAAAATCGTCAAGGGACTAATAGAAATTTAGTAGAAGCCCTAGGCATCTCATTGAGCAGCGTAAGCAATATTTTGACGCAAGTATTAGATTTTACAATGGGTACCGCATACAATGGAACAAAAACACATTCGAATACGACATTCCCAGCAACATTTAGAACGTTTTAGAAAGAATAAAGTGGATTTTATGCGTCGATTCATCACCATAGATGATGATCACTATGGTCCTAAATCAAAAAAGGAGGCTAAAGAGGTGTGTGTGAATCTTGCTCTTCGACTCCGAATCGAGTTCGTGTCCAGAAATCGGCCAAGAAGATTTAGCATCAGTTTTTTGGGATGCGGAAGGAGTTTTATTTGTGGATTACTTGCAAACTGGTAAAACAGGGTTCAAAAATATAATATATATAAAACATATAAATTTAAAGACCCATTCTCTTTTATTTCTAAACTATAAAATATTCATTTGCAAAATTTAAGCAACTAAGTTCGAAATTAGCATCCCCCCGTGAATGCGTATATTGGACGTTGGTGGTCACCCGATATAAGCATATATTTATGTATGTACATAACGCCAATTTGCTGCAAAAGTGTTATAATCCAAAAAACTGAAATGCTGAGAAAAACGACTTCAAAGTTATCAATTTAATATCCGTATCCGTAATTATAAAACACTTTATAATTTTTTTCATATGAGCTACCATTAATATACATCGCCATAAATTATTTACACGGCATAAAAGAAGGGCTGGTGGTCAAATCTGAATGTGAATAGATATATCCAGGCATAAAATATAACGTACACAAGCAGGTGGAATGTGCATGAGCATATTTGAGCTTCTTGCTTCGTGCTGTAACTAGTTGAAGGCATGGCGAATCCTCAACGCCTCTGAAATGCTATTACATGCAGCAGTAGCTTTTCGTTACCTCCGAACCACTCCAACCTATAATGGCTGTGCTCTGGCCAATCGGAATTTGCTTGTAGTAATAGCAGCAGTAACTACAGACATCTCAGATCGAATGGTTATGCAGAGGTGTGCGACAAAGATAACTATTTGATATACGGTTAGCTCATTGCAATGCAATGCTTATAGCAGCAGTAAGCCACGCCCTTCAAACTCGTTACAAGCAAAGACTAGAAATTAAACGCTACAGCGGAAGCGATTATTGAAAAGTGGCGTGTTCGCAATGTAGGAAAAGGATTACTCAGTGAATTATGCTTATTTAGCTTTCCGATCTATTGAAATGTTGCAGAGTACATAGGCATGCACTTATGTATTTGCTTTTACAGGGAGTTTTATCGTAAATTTCTAGCATTTCACAGTTAAAAGTTATTTCATTTAAATAATTACAAGAGATTTCAAGAGCACATTATAACTATACAGTATTAATTTTTTTATTCTTAATACAAATTTCCGCAAAGACACATTCTAATTTTGAAAATTACCTTTTTCTAGATATATAAAAAGGAAATTCACACAAGAAAACATACACCACATGATATAGACATACACTTAACTTACAAATACTTCTAAATATGGTACAGCGTTAATTTTCCGAAGAGGTTTTCGCAAAATTACATCATATCCTTTTATTCCATAGGGCTCATAACTCCAGCCATCGCAAGGTTTACATTAATACCATTCCAATTTCAATATTCGTGATAAAACCTCATTGCCTGAATATAAAGAGCTATCAAGTAGTGATACATCCAGACTAATTTTATTACTATTATCGACTTCAGTTGCCTTTGAACTTAAAAATTTAATTGCCTTCCTAGTAGGCACCATTTCCTTAATTTCACCATTTCCCGGATACTCAGTTACCTACAGCAGCCGATGATATATTCCGGTTATTCTGCTGGTTCACTACCGATGCCGCTTTCGGAAAGGATCTGATTGAAGAAGGAGTTACTTCTTACCCAGAAGCACTGGGTAGAGAGATATAATATGATATATTCAATACAGAAAAATATGAAGTCCTTAAGTTATCACATGCACTATTCCTGCTGTTTGCATCCCCAGAATGAACTATATTACGTTCGGTAGAGCTAGATGAATCAGGTCTGTACGTAACGAATGAAGTAAAAAAATTTTAATTTTTAAAATAAAAAAAAATGCCAAGAAGAGCATCGGTAGGAACATCGTCATGCTTATCACATAAAAGCGCCACAACAGAGAGCGAATTTTCACAGACCAAATTATTTAAAACTTAACAAGAAATAAGTCAAAGACCGCTCCCCAAATTATAGCTGCCGTTCGGAGTTGGCTTAAAACTGTAGGTTCTTCCATTTGAGGAACAACATCAAAACGCATACACATCCCACAAATAGGAGGAGGAGCTCGGCCAAACACTCAAACAGAGTGTACGCGCCAATTATTTGTATATATGTATATGTATATTACGGTGGCCGTTATTCATATGGAAAAAATAAAACACCTTTATTTATTGCGGGACACCCTCTAGAAATGTGAGGTTACCTAAAAAACTGCAAATTATGAAATCTGAAGCCAATCGAAAAAAATTTAGAGGTTCCGACTAGAGCCTAAAGTTGAAAAATAAAGAAAAATTAGTATTTTTTAAAATCAAGTTCAATCTCAAGTTAAGTAAAATAAAAATTGTTTATGTATGTTTACTGCTCGAAAGATTGCACTTGTAGAATTAAGATATTGTGTTTTTAAAGCTATCATATAATAGTTTCTAAGAAATAATGATTTTATAGTTATCTAAATATTAAAAAAAGTAAACAAATATTATGTTTCAATAATAATTTTCGCGCCTTGCAGTAAGTTTTGTAGATCTTCTTCATTCTTCGTAAGTTTTTTATTGTACGTTCGAAGAAATTTAACACCACGCTCAGCAGTGTCATTAACAACTTTAATTTTGCTAATAATTTCCAACCCTTTTTTGAAATTTTCGTCCGGGTCCCAAAAATCTGGATTATTCTTTAAAAACTCTTTGGAAATATCGAAACGTTCAAAAAAACTCCAAGTATGTGGCGTTATTAAATCTGACAATTGTTTTTTTACAAATGTCCCAGCATCAGCCACTTTCAATTGTATACGTTTGCATGGTTCGACATCTAGCATATTCTCTAATAAAGTAGCAGCTCCTTGCACTCTTCCAATTGTTTTTTCAGCACTCCAATCGACCAACAGTCCGTGAACAACCTCAGCAATTTCTAGGCCAGTTGAAGTAGTTAATTTCGGAACTCCCAATAGTTGTTCACCATTTGCATGAGAGAAATTGACTTAGAAACGATCTACTTTCTCTAGTAATGTTAATTCAGGAAGCATTTTCCCATCCCAGTGTACTACTCCAGCTGCAAGCTATAAAGAAAAATATTTTTATATATTCAATTATACAAAATAAAAACAATTTAAAAATTCAATTCTTCCATACCATGAAATTATTTTCAACACTTGTAGATATTATCAATCGGCTTTTTTTACGTTCCTCCTGTAATGTTGTGCGATTTATTACAAGTGTTTCAACGGGATGTTCAAGTGCTTCTGCGACTGCAATAATTAAATGAATAGCCGACCTATCAGAAATTGTCCACCTGTTCAAAGCTTCAAGAAGTCGTGGCGTAAGGAATTTATTTTTGCCTCTTCTCAATGGCCCCAGTACTTCTGTATCCATCATTTCAAGTTTCGGATCATCTTGTGTTTCGATATCGCTTTCCGACGAAAGAAAAATTTCTTGATCTAATCAAAATTTATTTTGAGCATTAAATTTAGTGAATTAAATTAAATACTCATTTTTCATACCCCTGAAAACTGATTCCTATTGACTTATTACTTTCATCAATATGCTTTCACTTCCGGCTTTCTTCTGCATTCAATCGATCTAATTTTTGTTTATCTTTTAGAATTGCTGTTTTAATAATTCCAAGCATACATCCTGGACGCCTGGAAATGATCAAGTAGCTGACCAATGATCGAATTTCACAAGCATCCAGCTTAGTGATATTAATGTAACCAACGTACAGCAATAGAAAGAAAGTACAACACAAAAGGCTGAGAGAGTTGCAAAAAAAAAAAAATTTGTTTTGAACTTCATTTTTTTAAGAACAATCACAACAATAAGATTCTTTTGTGAGTGCGCACGTGCACTTTGCAAAAAAAATATAAATTGAAAACCTATTTATAGCCAAACAACACCAGAAAACTAAATCATTGCAAGGAGTTATATGAGCACTTAGTGAAATATGTAAGTGTAAACAATATTTTTTTAATGTAAGATACTGATTTTTAGAGAATTAAAGTTTAGCTCCTCCTTGCTTAATTTTTTTTAAATTTAACCTTCACAATACTGTGATCAAGCGATTCTGATCATCAGTAGTGTGTAAACACACTTAAATCTAAACGAATGATTGCAATGATGGTTGAAATGAAAAAAATATATATATAAATAACTTTTTTACATTATGTGATCGTACTTTTCGAAAATCTACGATTTTCTTAAGTTAAAGCTCAAGTCATAAACTTTAAATCAACTCAGATTGGCTTGATATTTAATATTTGGTAGTTTTTTAGTTGTTTTTACATTTGTAGAGGGTGTCCCGAAAGATATCAATAATTTTAATAATAAGGTGGCCGTTATGTACATACATATATATAAACAATAACAATATTCTTGATACCATTTTTTATTTAAATTTGTTTTTGTTTGCTAAATTTCATACTACCTAATACCTTATTCATTCTATATTTTTTGTTAAGTTTGTTGTAATTACGTAAAAGTAAATACACTGAACGCATTTCAAGGTTGAGCTTGTAATCCTGTGTCCATATTAATTTTTTTTTGTTCAGATAAGTAATAAATAAATACGTTTAGAAAATACCGTTTTCTATTTTCTTATACTTTCACTAAGAACTTTGATTTTTAGAGTGTGCCAACACTTTTTTGACTCACTGTATGTACATATATACTTAAATAAATCATATAGGTAAGAAGTAAATAATTTTAACATTTTTAAATGTAAGTGTGACATAAATAATAGATCTTATTTTTCAGCAAGGTTTCTTTGATTTAAATTGCTTAACAAATCTCTGTTAATACTCAATATTTGATATTTCTGCACGTAGATACTTTCGACGCAGTGGTAATAAACGCTGTTTTGCAATTTCGCACAGGGCACCGAAATATCCGACAATGCAAAGCATTAACTTATTATTTTGTTGCGATTGCAAATAGTTTCTTACACATTTTTGTACTCTTATAATATACATTTATGTATATATATATATAATATATATGCAATTGGCCCATTTTGGGTATTTGGCCGAGCTCCTCCACGTATTTGTAACGTCTTGATGTTGTTCCACAAATGGATGGATCTACAGTTTTAAGCCGACTCCGAACGGCAGATGGTTTTGTTTCTGAGGAGCTTTTTCATGGCCGAAATACACTCGAAGATTTGCCATTGCCATTGTGACCGCTATTAGAAAAAACTTTTTCTATCATTTGGAGTTTCATATACGGAGACTCAATCCTGCGCTCTTCGGAAGTAGTCAAGCCTTATGGTACTCGCACTCACCGACGTTGTCGTATTCCCTGTTTATTGCCCGTAAAATACGCAACATTTACATATTTACACCATACATCGGTTTGTGTTGGTTTGTTTTCATTGTACATGTACAATAAATAAAAGCCAAAAAGCAACAAATGCAAATAGTTCATTTATTTATAATTAATATTATTCAATATTGTTTTTAAGTTATTTTAAAACAAATTTAAATTTGTTTAAGTTTATTTTGTAAATGGTTTCGAAATGTACTTTTTGGCAACATTGTATGGTGAGAGAGCAATCAGCTGACACGTTTTTACGAAACAATCCAAAATTTGTAATTCACCCACGTACACGATCTACGATACTACGTAACGGAACGGTGGTGATTTTTCATCTACATGGGGCTCTCGTTAGTTTATGTATGTTTGCGTTGTTGAGTGTGAGCGCTATTACATGGCAATATGTTGCGCACAACCTTCGCTGAGAATTATAATACGTTCACATGTAAGTAGATAATCTACTTTTTCGCTCTTAACTCAAAATCCGTAATTAAAAAGCGCGATTTCCCATACAAAATTTCTCTCCCAAAATCGAAGGTTGTAAAATAATCCAAGATAAAACAATATTTTTTGACATACAGCCCTGTGTGTTCTGTGTTATCGATAATTACACAGGCCTGCGAAATTTAACTTTTTTCAGTTTCTAGAATGGCTGTACTTGTTTCTTGTAGTTCTTTATGCGCTGAAAACGAATCTGACCTTCAAAATGCTCCATCACGTCAGGATTTTTGGTAAATGAAGCCTAAAAGGTCAGAAAATGGCCATTTTAGCCATTTTTGATAATTTTTTTGGGACAGAAAATTTTTTTTTTCAATTTTCGACAAAAAGTCGCATAGTACAACTCTTTAGCTTTAAAACCCATTTTTTTAAATTATTGTACGATTTTAAAAAAAAAAAGTTATGACATTTTGAAATTAACAGTTTCAGTTACGCCAATAGACGTTATACCCAACGTACACGTAACTGAAGCTGTTAATTTCAAAATGTCATAACTTTCTTTTAAAAAATCGTACAATAATTTAAAAAAATGGGTTTTAAAGCTAAAGAGTTGTACTATGCGACCTTTTCGTCGAAAATTGAAAAAAAAATTTTCTATCCCAAAAAAAATTATCAAAAATGGCTAAAATGGCCATTTTTTGACCTTTTAGGCTTCATTTACCAAAAATCCTGACGTGATGGTGCATTTTGAAGGTCAGATTCGTTTTCAGCGCATAAAAAACTACAAGAAACAAGTACAGCCATTCTAGAAACTCACCCTCGCAGGACTGTGTTATTATTGCGAATGTAAGTAGAAACATCTAAATAAAAACTAAATGAAATGGAAGTTAACGTGTCCCGCAGGACATCGTTCAAAAAATTAAAGTTGCGGGCCAACCACTTGGCCCGTTACGTTATACTTACTTGCCTTGTGCTATAATTAATTCTCCTTCTTTATTGTATGTATTAGACAATATAATTTATTATGTTTCCTGAACAGAATCCCGATTGGACACTACCGGTGCAAGGCTACCCGCGCCGCGCCACACACTGAACCTTTTATACTTAAACTAGCCTTATTCCTACCCTAACTCTGCTGACACAGCGGTTCCCACGATGTTGTTCATTTCATGTGAAGTTGCTGTCTGCCGGATGCTCGTGTGGATCACATTGCATTAAGCAGACGCACTGTCAGCATATTTCAATACACGGGTGTGCTTCTGCTGCATGTGAGCGAGTTAACTGTGGTGTTAACTGCCCCCCCTCTAAATATTTGCGTCCCGCAGATTGACATGCGTATTCCGGGAATCGTCGGGTGTCTCCTTTGCGTAGGTAGCAACAGGCATCGGAATGGTAGGTTGGCGTATCGGAGGGAGGTCAAGGCTTGCTGTTATCTTTCTCCAAATCCAGTAGGAGACCACGGCCAATATGCAAATAAAAAAAGCGTCAACAGCCAAAGAGACATGGAATCTCTGGCCCAGTTTGCCCAGATGGTTGATATTCGTCATGCTCAACTCGTGAACGTATTCTAGACTTGGTTTAAATCCTTGGTTTTTCACGTTGGTAACCGCCGCTGGCAATACCTGCAAGCTCTTCGATGCTCTGTTGGAAAAGGTTTCATTCTTCACCCAAATTGTCTCATTGCTGAACTGGATGAGGAATGTGCCGTTAAGGACGCTCTTGCGATTATCATTACGAACAGTCCCCTGAAAGTTGGTTAGAAATAATGTACCTTCACTAATTAATTCGATAGTTTCTCCATTTTCAGGTTCGAAGTGGCATTCAGCATCACCCCCCTTAATTAGACGTGCCAGGCATCCATCTTCGGGTAATCTTTGCATATGGCTCATCTCGCAGATCGTTGAATTTTTGATCGAAGGACATTCACTTATTATGCCGTACGTTTCTTCCTTGCTGACCAACATTTTCGTGTAGTTTGCCACTACCCTCATACCTGCATGAACCGCAGCTCTTGTCATTAGAAAGCGGAATTCATCTGTTCTGACCTTAGGGATTGCGAGTACATAAAGCAGCAGAGAGCCGTTTGAAAATAAGGAGGGCTTCGCATATTCAATTGCCTCAATGGCATTTTGATAGGGTAAAGCCTCTTCTTCAGAAATTAGCTGATGTAACTCAACCGGGTTTAAGAGGTTGGTGTTGACTATGCCCGACTTTGCCATTTGACATGCGCGTACTACCTCACTTATTTCTTCCTTAAGGATCTGTATACGGTTAAGCAGTACGGTTTCAGCAGCCGTAGTGCCAACTTCTTTCCCAATGGTGTTCACGTAACGTGTCATCTAATTGATCTGGTTCATAGATTCCCGAGTGGCATTGAAGAGTTCCTCATTTATTTTAAATTGGTGGTTGCTGTTTGCGATTACATCATCCTGACTTCTGAGGATTGTGTCCCAGTCTGTCCGGTCAGGCGAGCCGGCAACCCATTTCCAGGCCGATCCAAGCCAATTGATTGACCGGATTTTACGGGGTTTAGTGGCCCGAAGTTCGGCGAGGCGTTGGCTAATGTGGTTCAAGTTGTATGCCGCAAAGGATTTTGCGACATCATTCCTCATGCCCTTTGCAGCCGTTTCGAATTTCTCCAATGCTTCACTGAAGAGATTCAAATCAATCTTATGTATCAATTTAAAATGGCCATTTACTATCCAGCCTTGACCTTGATTTATCGCTACCAATGGGGCATCGTAGCCGAAGATGTTGAATCCGCAAACGCAGGGGATTACGAGTAATCTAGCTTGATAAAATTTTCAATAAAAATTTACAAATTTTCTTAGTGTGGCAATAAAATAACGTAACAAAAATCGGTAACTTCTTGTTTCAGCCTTAAGCTAATATTGCCAGTTGCGCGTGTTCTTTTCTTGAAAGCAACCTGTTCCTAATCAGAATATCCTTTGAAAGGAAAAGGGAGAAAAAGCATTTCATCGTTTATATTAAAACAAGTGGCTTTCGGGAAAAGAGGAGCGTTACATATATGGCAAAAAAAAAATATTTTTTTTGTACAATTTACAACGCCCTACATTATTTGAATAAATTTGGCGTGTTTTTTTCTCTTTTCTGTCTTTTTTGATTAACAGTTTCTTTCTCTCTTTTTTTCTTAAATATAAAAAATTGTTTCATATAAAAATATTTGTTTTTAAATTTTAGTTTTACTTTATAATTTTGTGTATTAATTAATTAATTAAAATTCTGTGTATTAATAATAGTTAAAAAAAAAAATTTTTAATTATAATTTTTTCTTTCTTTTAAAGTGTCATTCTTTTTATATTGTATATATATAGGTATATATTTTTTGTATATTTTTTACTCATTCACTCTTCCTTATGAGGAGTCGAACCCCGATATTCAAAGAATATCCACCAATTTTATGGGTTGGAAGAGAGCTGCTTTTCTTTGTACTGTGCCTCCCCCCATAAAAATCGTGAGGGTGAAACTATCCAAAAATTAAACACCTTGGGCAATTGGAGGTGACTGATTCACAGCAGCTACAAGTGCTAAATCTTATTTTATGTCGTGCTATAGCAGGGCTGAATTTAGAACTTGTTGGGCGTAGTTTCTTTGATCCGAAGGCAAAGCAGTGTCTAAACAGTTTTTACCTCGAATTATGACCTGGATATTAAACTTCAATACGACAACATGAGCAAGACATTCTCTTAAGTGCTGAAATTGCTCATAAAGTAATGCGCATTGATACGTTATATAAAATTCTACAAGATTGCGTCGGTAAACCAGACTACCATGATGCTTTTAAAAGAGAAATCGTTGGAACAATAATCCTTACCGACTATAATAATAAAACATATCGGATAAATGACGTGGATTTCCAACAGTCACCCAAGTCGAAATTTCCAACCAAAGACGGAGAGATTTCGTATATTGACTATTATAAAAAACGTTACGATTGCAATGAATTTGCAGATTGGACGCGAGAATTTCGAAATAATTCAATGTACAAACACGTTGACATTAAGAGGTGGTACGTGATTACGCCATCACGGAATTTACGTGAAGTTCAAAATTTCGTACAAATGTGTATAAGAGCAGCTAATGGAATGCGTATGGGCATTGCAGAGCCTATATATCAACAAATTAGTGACGATCGTAGTGGATCTTATTCACAAGCAATCAGTTTTCTACTGGAGATCCTCAAATCGTGATGGTACTTCTGGTATCTGCAAATGAAGAAAAAAATATGGTTTCGTCAAAAAGAAGTGTTGCGTTGACCGTCCAATGCCATCTCAGGTAGTGACACTACGTACTATTGCCCCTCGTGGAGACAAAGCCGCTGGTTTGATGTCTATAGCCAGTAAAGTTGTTATACAAATGAATGCAAAACTCATGGGAGCATCTTGGTTAACCGAAATTCCAGTAAGTGGTCTAATGACTGTTGGTTTTGATGTTTGTCATTCTTCCAGAGAGAAAACTAAATCTTACGGCGTATTAGTAGCCACAATGGATCTGAAGTCGAAGCCCATCTACTCCTCTTCAGTTTCAGAGCATGTGAAAGGCCAGGAGCTATCAAACGAAATAGCATTGCGCATGGGCTATGCTTTGAAAGCATATCAACAAGAGCATGGTATGTTACCAAAGAAAATCCTCTTCTATCGTGACGGAGTCGGTGATGGGCAATTGCATCAAGTTTTCAGCACCGAAGTGAAATTTTTGATAGAAAGGTTAAACAAAATGTATTCTGATTATGAGAAGAAACCTACGAGTTGCCCCTTGGCGTTTATAGTAGTATCGAAGCGAATTAATACTCGTTACTTCATTAATGGCAGGAATCCACCTCCAGGTTCCGTAGTTGATGATGTGATCACTCTACCGGAACGTTATGATTTCTTTTTGATTTCCCAATCAGTGCGTCAGGGAACTATTTCGCCTACTAGTTACAATGTTATTTACCACACCATGGGTTTCGATGCCGACAAATTACAAATGTTAACATACAAAATGACCCATCTGTATTATAGTTGGAGTGGCACTTGCCGTGTACCTGCCGTGTGCCAATACGTGCACAAACTTGCATTCCTTATTGCTGAGAGCATTCATCGTTTGCCAAGCAACGCTTTAGAAAAGCAACTTGATTTCCTTTAAACAGTTTGAAAGTTTATATATTTTATACATAATGAGATAAACTAAATTTTATCCATTTCAATTTTTCCTTGGGACGATTCTTTGAGACAACTACCTTATTAAAGGTGTTAGCGTCGATAAGGGTATTCCAACATTAAAAAGAAAAATTTGTGTAAATTTACTTTATATTGTTACTACAAAAGTTTTCATAAATAAAAATAAAAAGGAACAAAAAATTAGGAAAAAATAAAAAGGTAAATATGTTGGGTTTTTTCCTCTTTAATGTTTGTTGGTAACGATTTTTCGTTTTTCAGAAATTTTGTTTCTTTGTTTTTTTTTTTTCTTCCTTCTCCAACGGATTATGCGAAGGAGGCATTTTCGATTCTTGTATAGGACAGAGGGCCATACTGTTCTCGAACCAGCTACGGAGAGATCGCCAGAATCCCGTTTGGAAGTAGTGTAGCCATTTGTCAAATTCGATGGCACTACGAGCCTACTAGGGCACGATTCATCCCACTAACAAGCCTGCTCCTGTAGTAATGACCATTTTTTTTATTTTATTATATTTTATTGGTTAAGGTCACGGAAGGGACGTGGGAACCCTTTTTAGTCGTCCTGCAATCAGATTGTAGGCAACCTACTTAGGACGCTTCCTTCACACGATTCTCGGAAGCCTAAACAACTTCTAATTTAGCTGCCAGAGGCCAGAAATGGTTGGCGTGTTCCCATGTGAACGACAACGTGCACCCAGATAGGGCGTATCCAGTCCACTGGCTGCAGCTGCTTTATCATGCCGAGATCGTTGACGTTACCCAATTTACTTATGAACATGGCTGTAATTACACTAGCCAATTAAGATTTTTCCTCTTTTTTTTTGATATTTACGAATCCGGGCAAGGAGTCGAACCTTGTGCCAATGGCACCCACCAATTCGCCACAGATTTAAAATATGTAATTTTTCTCAAGCATCTTTTTGTATTCTTTTTTATTCTTTTTATATTCTTTCCTTCTGACGAGGAGTCGAACCTTGCACTATGAGTGTTTCACAGTGCCCACCAATTTGTCAGGGATTTTAATACGATTCTCTGCGTAATTATCTTTAAAAAAAATTTTTTTTATTTTTGCAGCCTTTTTTATAAAATAAGGCATTTAGTTAATTAACAAGTACTTGGCCCCATGCAATCTCCAATGTGGAAGGTGTAGCATGACTACTATTGCGGGCACACAAGACTGTCACCGACCGACATTATAGTCGCAGGAGTCCGTCCTAGTAGGCGTAGGCATACGGCCTCCTGTGGCAATTCTAATGTCACCGAGCGCAGACGAAAAATTGCTGTGGTGCAGTAACAAGTAACATTTTTGTTTTATTTCCTTGGCAAATTTTAGCCATCTTCTTTTATCCTCGTGAGTGAATTGCCAGGAGGGTCCCCCCGTAGGTGGTGAATCGCTGAGCAATATCCTCCGAGTTTTATATTTATTTATCGCAGTAGTGCAGTTATAAGTAATGTTTTATTTAATTTACAAATTTTAGAAAAACATTTTTTTTTTTTTTTATCCTCGTGAGTAAATTGCCAGGAGGGTCCCCCCGTAGGTAGTGAATCGCTGAGCAATATACTCCGAGTTTTATATTTATTTATTGCAGTAGTGTAGTTATAAGTAATGTTTTACTTAGTTCACAAATTTTAGAAATTTCCTTTCATCCTCGTGAGTAAATTGCCAGGAGGGTCCTCCCGTAGGTGGTGAATCGCTGAGCAATTTACTTCGAGATTCATATTTATTTTATAATTAAATTTTTTTTTTTATTTGAGCATTCACCCTTCACTGCACCTCACAAACCTTTCATCCTCGTGAGTAAATTGCCAGGAGGGTCCCCCCGTAGGTGGTGAATCGCTGAGCAATTTACTTCGAGATTCATGTTTATTACAATTTTTTTTATTTGAGCTTCCACCCTTCACTGCACCTCACAAAATTATCGTCGCACTCTGCTCCATTTCGTCGGATATTCCCTTACTAAACAAGGGAATCCTTTGTGAAGCTCGCATTGCGGCTGTTATTTTGCACAAGTGCGGCTTCACATTGTGGAAGGGCATTTGCAAGTGATTTTTCGTTTTGCGCCGTGAATTTTTTCAAACACTTAATTAGATTTAATTTGAATTTATTTCAAATTCACTTTTAATTTTAGTTTATTTGGTTAACTCCGATTTTTAATATATTTATTAAATTTAATTTCATTTGAACTTAATTTATTTTGTGTTAATTTACATTAAAAAATGTAGCTATGATCCCAATTTTGGTTTCTTGTCTAATTTTAATTTAATTTTAGTTACAATTTGATTTATTTTATTTTATCAGGTTAAATTTTATTTCACATTTTTTTTTTATGACACGGCGCACTCACTTTTTTATTTTCACTTTTTTCCTACTTCCACTATGCCACAAGGACTCCCTTGCGGAGATCCTTGTTAGGTACCCCATCTTTGAAAAAAAGAGGGGTCCCTGCTCGGGCGCCAGTTAACGTGTCCCGCAGGACATCGTTCAAAAAATTAAAGTTGCGGGCCAACCACTTGGCCCGTTACGTTATACTTACTTGCCTTGTGCTATAATTAATTCTCCTTCTTTATTGTATGTATTAGACAATATAATTTATTATGTTTCCTGAACAGAATCCCGATTGGACACTACCGGTGCAAGGCTACCCGCGCCGCGCCACACACTGAACCTTTTATACTTAAACTAGCCTTATTCCTACCCTAACTCTGCTGACACAGCGGTTCCCACGATGTTGTTCATTTCATGTGAAGTTGCTGTCTGCCGGATGCTCGTGTGGATCACATTGCATTAAGCAGACGCACTGTCAGCATATTTCAATACACGGGTGTGCTTCTGCTGCATGTGAGCGAGTTAACTGTGGTGTTAACTTGGATGCCGGCAAAGAAAACATAGTCTGTAAATATAGTTTTAATAATATTTTTGTTAAATATTACAATATTAATTATGGATTCATTTTACAGAAAAAAGCGTGTGTCCATAAATGTTTTGTCCTCTTATTACTTATTATAAAAGGTAATATAGAAAATCCCATGCGCATTGCTGCCATAATTTTTTGCAACCTCAGTAAACGTCACATACGGATTTCCTCCAACTGTTTATTATTAGCAGCCAATTGCGCAATTAAATTAGCTATTCCTTCTCTTGTATTTTCTTCATATCATTAATGATAATTAAAGAAACCAAAAACACTGAAATATTCCACCAAAATAATTTCTATGAAGAAAAACCTTTCAAAGCAGTATTGACAGCTGATTGTCAATTTTGCAGGTAATCTGCAAAGGCCTTTGAATTTACCGGATACGAGGTGTAATTATAGTAAAAAAACACAAAAAAACTGATACCATTGAAAAAACCGTAACGAAATAGGAGTAGTTTGTCGTACCATAACCTCAATCAAGAAGTGTGTTTCGACCCTTTTTTAAAGAGATTCTTTTAACATAAGTTTTAAGTACAAAGATGGAATCTTGAAACTCTGTTCTTGTCTTATATTACGTTTCCACCAAAAGCAAACACCGTGTTTGCAGGAGTTGTGTTTGGGAGAACTGTCAACTGTTTCCACCGAAATGTGTTTGCAAAGTGTATGGTCTTTGGTATGGTAAGCAGATTTATGATACATTATTTTGCGGCGACAGCACAGCGCGATAGCCCAGCGGCTAGCAATGTGGGCTTCCGATCCGAAATCCTTGGTTCGAATCACAAAAAAATTTTTTTTTTTTTATACATTTATTTCATTTTGTTTTATGATATGTTTATGAGCAGATTTTTTTCATGGCAGAAATACACTCGGAGGTTTGCCATTGCCTGCCGAGGGGCGACCGCTATTAGAAAAATGTTTTTATTAATTTTGCTTTCACCGAGATTCGAACCAACGACCTCTCTGTGAATTCCGAATGGTGATCACGCACCAACCCACTCGGCTACGGCGGCCGTCAATCAAATGTCATATTGACAAATTGCAATCATTGTTGCCATGTTTCGATAAGAATGCAATAATAAATGAGGAAAATGAGCAACATTGCCACCACTTAATAATTAAATTAGACGCAAACCCAACAAAACACGCTTTAAATTAGACGCAAACCCACAAAACACGCTTTGAAAGTGAGTTTAGGTATGGAGTTGTGTTTTAATTTTGTATGGGATTTGACAGGAGTTTTGTTTCGTGTTTGCGCTAAGAACACGATAGCGGCAGAGAACACGATAGCGGCTGCGGTGGAAACTTAGCATTACAGTCTATTGTACAATACATAACCATTACACATTTATTTTAAAAAACGTATGTAGTAAATTTGTCTCGCATACAAAGTTTTTAATTTAAATTTTTTTTATTTCCTGCACTTTAAATGACCATTTTAATGCTTTTTTATATCCAAAACTAGGCAAGACTAGAGTTGCGAGAAAGAGATTTGACTGCTCGAAGGAGAGCAAGAACAACAATTTCGGAAAAAAATGCCACAGACGGGAAACAAATCAAAACAATCGGTTGAAACTCATTTCGCCACGCACGGGTGGATTTGTTGATGATTTTAGTTCCACGCTGTTCGTTACTGAGTGAACATCGAACGCGGAAAAAAATTAATGCCACGTATGGAATATATTTGCGCGTGAAGAGAGGGGAGGAAAGGAAGAGGAAAAAAAGTTGTTCAATTTGGTCACAGGACTGGTCAAGTGAGGTTGGAGAATGGATAAGCTCTGCTCAAGAATTCCTAGAAGCGTTACGTCTACTATCGAAAGCGCAGCACGCCTACATGAAAGGTAAATTTACGGAAACAGCACTTCATAAAGTAATTGGTCATATTGAGAAGTCATTACATCAGAAACAATTTACTATGGCAACTTTTCTGGACATAAAAGGGGCCTTTAACAATATATCAGTAGAAACCATAAACGATTCGTTAGTAACTATCGGAGTCAATAAAATTATTCTAGCATCAAACGGAGGCCCATCGGCTACCCAATTTGTAAGCAGAGATACTCCACAGGGTGGGGTTCTGTCTCCACGTTTATGTGCCTTAAACAGTATTATACTGCAACTCAACAGAGGGGAAGTAAATGTACTCACAGATGACGTCGTGATTCTAACAACAGGTTTATTTACTTCTACTATTAGCGAAATACGAGAAGGAGCTCTGGGGAAACTAAGAAGATGGGCTGCGAGCAGTGGCATAAATTTTTGGCTTATGTTGTCGAGCTGCTCGGATGTGCCTACGTTTAGTTAATTTTCAGTGTGCTATTTTTATTTTGGCAAAAAGGGAGCAGAAGCTTAAAATCCTTGTCTGGAATGCAAACGGATTGTTTAACCACGCTCATGAAATAAAGCAATTCCTTAGCGACAACGTTATAGACATAGAACTTATTTCAGAAACGCACTTCACACAAAAACATTGCTTAAAAATTCCGCGATACACAATAATATCATAAATACAAACCACATGGCATGCTGGAACAGCAGTAATAATTAAAAACACAACAAAATTCACAGAGGTGGGACCTTTCAAAAAAGATTATATTCAATCTTCAAATATACAAATCAGTGATGGAAAAAGTGTACTCACAATCTCGGCACTTAACAGCCCACCTAAACACAAAATCTCTGCAGAACAATATCTACAAAAATTACAAATAAAAAAGGGAAGATTCTCGCACAAGCAATCCAATCTATAAGAGGAAAGCACATAAGTACGGGATAACCAACATATTGGTCCTCTGACATAAATAAAACACCTGACTTACTCGATTATTGCGTCGTAAAAAACTTGGACTGCCATCTTTTCTAAGCCTGTACGAGCTTTCATCTGATCACTCACCAATCTTACTAACGTACGGGGAATAAGTTAGTAGGGCAGGAAAACCTAATAAGCTAACAAATGGAAAACCTGACTGGGATTCGTGATTATATAGATTTAAATCCACAATTACACATTGCTTTAAAATCTAGTGCTGACATCGAAAGCTCGATAGTTTACATTAATGACATCATACAAGAACCAGCTCATAAGTCGACACCTTATTTGAAAGACAAAATCCATAAAAACAACGCGAATTGTCATATTATTAAGAAACTTGTTTTAGAGAAAAGGGAACTTACAAAAAATGGCGAAAAAGTAGGTATCCCCCAGATGAAACTAAACTAAACATAGCAACTAAAAACATAAACCAAGTCTTAAAAACAAAATCCGAAAGTGACATCTCCCACTCTTTAAAAAAAATTATCGACAACAGCAGAAACTAATTGTTCAATCTGTAAAGCAACCAAAAAGCTCCTAAACAAAACAATTCACCAACCGGCTATAAGGAAGGAAAACGGAAACTGGGCAAGAACGAATAAAGAATAGGCAGCAACACTAACTGATTATTACGCAAAAATATTTTCAAGTTCTACAACTCCCAATACCTTCCCGTTTGCATCAGAGCGAACTCACATTCAAGATTATAAATTAAGACCACTGACTACACGAGAAATCCAAAAAATAATAAAGACTGATATAAAACCATAAGTCCCTTGGATTTGAACAAGTCACAGGACTTATATTAAAAAAACTACCATCTCGCGCAATAGCCTACATACGCAACATATTTAACGCTATATTTAGGCTTAAATATTTCCCGAAGGTTTGGAAAATAGCCGAAATAATTGCTATTACCAAACCTGGCAAGGATCCAGCAATAGCATCATCATAGCCTACTTCCTATTATGAGTAAGATATTCGAAAAGCTGAAAAGCTGAAGCTTATGAAAATAAGAGCAATTATTGACCAACACAAAGTGATCCCTGAACATCAATTTGGTTTCAGACAAAAACACTCAACAATACAACAAATACACCGAGTATCATATAAAATATTAAGTGCGCTAGAAGCAAATAAATTTTGTGTTGGCATTTATTTGGCCATAGGAAAAGCCTTTGACAAGATTTGGTACCAAAGACTGATCACTAAGTTATGACTAGTGCTTCCTAACAATAAACGCAAACTACTGGAAAGTTACATATCGGATCCACATTTCTACGTTAAGTTTAACAACAATACCTCAGCTACAAAGCTACAAAGAAGATCCAACAACTATTTAACAAAACCAAAGAATGGTTCGACTCGTGGAACATTAAAATAAATGCTCTGAAAACGCAGCAGGTTATATACACAACAAAAAGGAACTTCATACCAAGAAACGTCACTATAAATGGAATTCCTATTCCTACATCCTTAGCTGCGAAATATCTAGATATACATCTGAACAGCAAATTACTATGGAATCATCACATTACCAATAAGAAGGACCAAATCAAAAATAGATTCAAACAACTCTACTGGCTGCTAAACAAAAACTCAACTCTGTCTAAAGTTTTAATCTACACAACAATTATAAAACCTATCTGGACTTAAGGAATACAACTATGGGGAACAGCAAAAAAATCAAACACTAATATTATACAAAGATAGCAATAAAAAATTTTAAGAATAATAACTGGTGCACCCTGATATATCTCAAATCACGATTTACACAGAGAACTGGACATTACCAAAATCAAAGAAGAAATAACAAAGGTCAGCAGAAAGTACAAGGCAACGATAGAAACACACTATAACAACGAAGTAAATTTACTTCCAATACAAGAACTCATGCAAACCCGTCGACTCCAACGCAAACGGCCGATCGACTTTATAGACTAAGAGCTGGCGGCCGCAGAGGTACTACGATAACACCTCCGGCTAGAATTTTGAGAAGTGGTTGGGAGAACCATGAAACAGTGCCATTTGCAAGGATTTTGCTCAAAACCCCTGCAAAAAAGACGTCAGATGACTATAAATACGTAGCCATAAATGTGTGCGTGTGTGTGTGTGTATATGTGTCACGAACATACGCAAATGTGTCTTAGGGCCTAGCCGCTATGTCCGCTTTGTATATTGAGACGGGGAGAGGAATAGGGAACAGGCTGGGGACTAAATATACTGCGTAGAATGTATAGATATATAGCCATAAATGCGTGTGTATGTGTTACGAGCATGCGCAAATGTGGCTTAGGGCCTATCGCAGAGGTATTTTGCAACGGTATTTTCGTCTGACAATTTAAATGTGTACTTGAAATGCTTTTTGCAATAGTATGTAAAAATGTCAGACGGAGGTAACAAAAATAAATTCCGAAAAAAAAAAAAATTCAGGCAGACCGGAACTTCACGGATATTGTAGGATGACTTAGCAGCGGTATTTCCGTCTGACGATTTAAATATACACTTAAAATAGTGCCTACTATAATATGTGAGAACGTCAGACGGAGGTAAAAAAAAAAAATTTCGAAAAAAATTTACAAATTTGGGGTCGTCTGACACTACTTTTGCAGCGATCTAGACGTCTGACGATTTATTATATATACAGCATTTGTGACCTTCAAACAGTAAGCCTACAAATTTTCAGCCGGAGGTACGAAAATTTTTTTAGCAACTTTTTTTTGCAACTTTAAGTCGTCTGACGTCTTTTTTGCAGGGGTTTTGAGCAAAATCCTTGCAAATGGCACTGTTTCATGGTTCTCCCAACCACTTCTCGTCGGTGTTATCGTAGTACCTCCGCGGCCGCCAGCTCTCCGTCTATTATATTATATAAATCACAATCTTAGAAATATCACTTAGCTGTTAAAAGAAACTGATTCAGTATCTACTTATAATGTATTTTTAAAATAAATTTTATCGACTTTTTATGTATGTCGGATCGTGAATTTTTCTGCGCAATTTGTCCAAAAGTGCGGCGAAACTCTATTCACTCCCCGCCTCCACCCTGAAACGCCTGTGGATAATTCGGATGCTGTTATTGCTCATGTGCCAAAAAAACAAGAACAGATGGCCCGTTCCGCTCGTTACACAAAAACTAAACAATGGGCAACAAAAGGGCAAAGGTAAGGCTACGTTCACTGCTGTAATGAAAGAATTAGCTGGGCTTAGAGCAGAGAATGTCCGTGTACTTCGATCTCTACATGAAGAAAAACTAGCGCTACTGGCAAAGGTTGATAACCTACGAACGGAGCTTCTTTCTATAATGAGCATATTAAACCACTGTACTATTGCAATCGCCGTAGCCGAATCTGTTGGCGCGTGACCACCCTTCGGAATTCACAAAGAAAACGTAGGTTCGAATCTCGGTGAAACACCAAAATTAAGGAAAAGTTTTTTCCAATAGCGGAAAAGTTTTTTCAATTATATATCTATCTATATATATACAAATTCAGCCGTTTTTCGCGTTGTGATGAACTTTACGGAGAATGGCTCAACCGATTTTAACCCAATTTCTAGACTTTGTTTGGACTATTCAGTAGATGGTTTGTGTTTTGAAATTTTAAGAATTGGATACTAGGGTCTCGGGATATAGGCCAAAACGTGGACCCGGGTAACCCTAGGATGTGCTTGTACAATATAGGTAGCACATGGAAGCTGCTGATGATTGCTATAGTATAGAGTATTTTTCATACCGTTCCGTGACTAGGGTCTCGAGATATAGGCCAAACCGTGGACCCGGGTAACCCTAGGATGTGTTCGTACAATATGGGTAGCAAATGGAAGCTGCTGATGATTGCTATAGTATAGAGTATTTTTGATGCCGCTCCGTGACTAGGGTCTCGAGATATCGGCCAAAATGTGGACCCCGATAACTTAAGGATGTGTTTGTACAATATGTGTAGCAAATGGGAGCTGTTGATGATTGCTATAGTATAGAGTATTTTTAATGCCCCTCCGTAGCTAGGGTCTCGAGGTATAGACCAAAACGTGGACCTGGATAACCCTAGGATGTGTTTGAACCACATGAGTATCCATTGTAAGTTGTTGATAAATGCTAATGAAAAGAGGACTTTTCTTTTCGCTGGGTAACTAAGGACTCCAGATATAGACCAATTGGGAACCTTCAGGTTAAGAGATTGCATTCTTATGTACTACAACCAGTTAGAATGGTATATTCAATCACATCTTCTATATATATAAAAATTCAGCTGTTTTTCGCGTTGTGATGAACTTTACGGAGAATGGCTCAACCGATTTTAACCAAACTTTGCCACATTGAAGAGACACATGTGGCGAAGGTTTGTAACTATGTTTGGTTAAAATCTCCTTTACTTCTTCGTCAACACACAGTATACACGAGGCAGCATTCTTTTTACGCGTGTTGTTGTTATCTTTACACCCACACTTCGGCATAACCGAAGCAAAACCATTAGCTCAACGAACCTGAACAGGTCGTCGCTAAAAAAGTACTTAAGCAAGGCCGTTTTCTTAGGAGATTACCAAAGGTTATCAGTAATACTATATAGTGAAAGTAAGTGTTAAAACTAACAAGGAAGTGTTTTATTTGGTAAAGTGTACAAGTGAAGCAGATTCCAGCCATCAACCAAAGCGATAAAAAAGTGCATCAGAAATATTTAAGAGAAGAGATTGTTTTCACATTTTCCAACGACATTTTCACGAAAAATTTACAAAATATATATTAATTTTGCAAATGATTGATAACAAGTGAAACAGTGAATAAATGGTGTGAAAAATACACACAACAGAAGCCGGCAAAAATAATTAATATTTTAGAAGTTTTTACTTAAGATATTTAAGAAAAGAGATTGTTTTCACACTTTCCGTAGATATTTTCAAGAAAAATTTCAAAACTATTGTTTATTTTTGCTGATCATTTCCCATTTCTATTCTGTGTAAGTTTCATTTCAACGCGTGCTCACAGTTCAATTATATTTTTAAAACATGGCGCTAACAGTATGTTAATTTGAATTCCAGTTTAAAAACAAGAAAAGTAGCAATCAAGAGCTCAGAGTGACATAAAGAAGACCACTTTGATTCGGTAAAAGAAATGCCAAGAGGTAGAAGACATGCTAACATCGGACGTAATATACGTCACAATAGAAATGTGTAAAATCACAGACAAAATGAAAGTGAGGTAAATCATGCTGATAGATTAAGTCAACAAAGAGATCGTACTAGGTCACGTTCTCAAAATCGGCCAATAAATATCAATTCTGTAAATTTGAATGGTGCAGCATTTCAATATAATCCACAACTAGATTATTCATCTCACAAATACGTTGTCATTGGAAGTATGGATAAAATTTGCGGATTTTGTCAAGCATTGAAATTCAAAACTGAAACACCAGGCATGTGTTGCGCTGCAGGAAAAGTTCGTTTACCAGACATACAATATCCGCCCGAACCACTAGCGGGAACATCACCCGATTCGAAACATTTTCTTCAAAAAATTTCCACATATAATTCATGTTTTCAAATGACATCTTTTGGTGCTGGAAAAATTATAACCGATAACTTCATGCCAACGTTCAAGGTAATACAAAAACTTCAACGTTTAACAACATTCGCTGACACATCTAATGAATCATTAGATTTTATGGACACAAATTATGGCTTTTTTCAGATTCAAGCGCAAGCATATCACTTAATAGGTTCATTACTACCACTACCCGATCAAGATATTATTTAAGAAAAGACATTGTTTTCACACTTTCCGTAGATATTTTCAAGAAAAATTTCAAAAATATATATTATTTTTGCTGATCATTTCCCATTTCTGTTCTGCGTAATTTTCATTTCAACGCGTGCTCACAGTTCAATTATATTTTTGAAATATGGCGCTAACAGTATGTTAATTTGAATTCCAGTTTAAAAACAAGAAAAGTAGCAATCAAGAGCTCAGAGTGACATAAAGAATACCACTTTGATTCGGTAAAAGAAATGCCAAGAGGTAGAAGACATGCTAACATCGGACGTAATACACGTCAGAATAGAAATGTGTAAAATCACAGACAAAATGAAAGTGAGGTAAATCATGCTGATAGGTTAAGTCAACATAAACTTCAACGTTCAACAACATTTGCTGACACATCTAATGAATCATTAGATTTTATGGACACAAATTATGGCTTTTTTCAGATTCAAGGGCAAGCATATCACTTAATAGGTTCATTACTACCACTACCCGATCAAGAGTCAAAATTTTTGCAAATTTATTTCATTAATGACAACGATGATGAACTTGAAGCACGGTGTGCATTTTTCAGAAATATAAACAGAGTCATTATGAGAGAGTTACAAGATTTATTACACACACACAATGTTTTGGTGCAAAGTTTTAAAACAACAATCGAAAAATTGTCAACTGATAATCATAAAATTAAAATTGATGCAAATAAAACGCCTGCCGGCGAACATCGTGGAAGATACAATCAACCAACTTCAAGCAACGAGGTTGCAATTGTTATATCTGGAGATGAATTTCAACCAAGAGATATTGTTTTGCAAAGAAGAAATGATACACTGCAACGTGTTAATGAAACGCATCGAAAATATGATGCATTATAATATCCTCTTATGTTCTGTCGTGGTGAAGATGGTTATTCGATTGATATAAAACAAATAAATACAGAAAATGGTCAAGAAACAAATAAAACTGTAAGCGCAATGAATTATTATGCATACAGAATCATGCAGAATCATGATAAGAGAAAATCAAGAGAATCACATTTTAAAATGTCGTAAATTATTCCATCAGTATATTGTTGACATGTATGCGAAAATAGAAACAAAACGATTGAATTACATTAGATTCAACCAAAGACAATTACGCTGTGACGAATACATACATTTACGAGATGTAATTAACAACGATACCAACGTTAATAACATTGGTCAAATGGTAATATTACCTTCATCGTATACAGGCAGTCCAAGGCATATGCATGAATACGCCCAAGATGCAATGTGTTATGCAGAAATTATGGTCGACCCGACTTATTCATAACTTTCACATGCAATCCGAAATGGGATGATATTAAGAATCATTTATATACTGGGCAATCAGCTACCGCTAGGCATGACATTATTGCAAGAGTGTTTCGACGAAAGCTACAGTCTCTAATGGATTTCCTTGTAAAACATAAAGTTTACGGAGATGTACAATGTTTCATGTATTCTGTGGAATGGCAAAAAAGAGGCTTGCCTCATGCGCATATTTTGATTTGGTTAAAACAAAAACTAACCACAGATAAAATTGATCATATTATATGTGCTGAAATTCCAGATATAAATGAAGATCCAGAATTACATACTACTGTAACCAAAAACATGATTCATGAACCGTGTGGTACGTTAAATCAAAATTCTCCATGTATGGTTGATGGTAAATGTTCAAAAAACTACCCAAGGCAATTAATTGCTGAAACAATGACTGGAAATGATGGATATCCATTGTACCGTAGAAGATCACCAGAAGATAATGGAAAAACAGTCACTGTGAAAGTAAATAATCAAGATGTGGAGATCGATAACCGTTGGATAGTTCCGTATTCCAAATTATTATCGAAAACATTTAACGCACATATTATATAAATGTTGAATATTGTAACTCCGTAAAATCCATCAAATACATATGCAAATATATCAATAAAGGATGTGACATGGCAGTATTTGGAGTTGTAAATCGAAATGATTAAATTACTAATTACCAAATGGAAAGATACATAAGTAGGAACGAAGCAGTTTGGAGAATATTAATATATCATTTCCGATTCATGATCGCCATCCAGCTGTTATTCATTTTTCAGTCCATTTAGAAAATGAACAAAGCGTTTATTTCACTGAAAATATTGCTCAACAAATGACCGAACGACCACCAGAAACAACACTAACTACATTTTTCAACTTATGTGAAACAGATTCATTTGCAAGAACATTGCTTTATTCAAATGTTCCTAAATATCATACTTGGAATGCATCATCAAGATCGTGGGTACGAAGGCTACGAGGAATACCTATAGATGGATATCCAGGTGTTCATTTGGGTGATGCAATCGCACGGCTTTACACTGTGCATCCAAGTAAAGTGGAATGTTTCTATTTACGTTTACTCTTAGTTGATATTCCCGGCCCAAGATCATTCGAAAGTTTGAAACGAGTTAATGGTCATCTTTGTTGTACTTATCAGCCAGCATGCAAAGAATTGAATTTGCTTGAAAATGATAATCAGTGGGATGCATGACAAGAATACATGACAGAAGATATCCTACATCAAGTACGTCGCATTACTGCAAATCCAAATTTGAATTATACAGATGAATTATATAATGAAGCATTAATTAAAATCGAAGACTTTTGCCTGATGATTGCAAATAAAACTCTGAGTGAGTTAGGTATGATCTCACCAAATCGTCCGATGCATGATGCATACAATGCAGAATTAAGACGTGAAAAAGAATATGATCGAAATGATCTGAACACATTTGTAACAACAAACCTACCAAAATTAAACACAGAACAAAGGCAGGCATATGACACAATTATAGACAATGTTGCAAATGAAAGAGGAGGAATATTCTTCTTAGATGCACCAGGTGGGACTGGAAAAACGTTTTTGTTGTCGTTAATTTTGGCCACCATTCGATCACAGAATAATATTGCATTGGCTTTGGCATCATCTGGAATAGCGGCAACTTTATTGGACGGCGGTCACACTGCACATTCTGCATTAAAGTTACCATTAAATATGCCAGTAAATGAAGAACCAACTTGCTACATTTCTAAGAATTCTGGAATGGGAAAGGTTTTACAAACATGTAGAATTATTGTATGGGATGAATGTACGATGGCTCATAAAAAATCACTGGAAGCCTCAACCCATTAATGACAAAGTATGATATATCATACGCAAAAAGAGCTTTTTTCAAAAATTCACCAAAAACCCAATATTATAAGGTTGGTTAAAAAGGTTTTATTATATTTGCAGGGCGAGTGAGATAAAAGAGTAATTTGAAAAGAAAAACTTTTTAGTTGTAATTTAAAGCTCTTTTGTTAACATTTTTGCGCCAATTCATGTAGTGTTTTTCGGAAAAGTGAATAATGCCAGACAGGTGAGTTTTATATCTTAAAAAACACCAAGCAACAGTATTATATACATAAAAACGTGCATTAACTCAAAGTTGAAACCATGAGGCATTGAATACATATAAAATGCAGTGAATTTGCCCCGAAATGTGTTTTATCTTTTTGTAAATCATTGCGTATGTTTTATCATACGTAAACGCTACCCCAGTTTGGCTTTAGGGGCATTCATATACCTATAATACCTTTTTATAGACAAGCAACAACTGAGGAAATAATTGGATGGCTCGAAGATCTGAATGAGGACGATAATGCAGTTATTAAAGATGACATCAGAAATGCGAATTGCATCGATGTGAATTTATTTCCACCTGAAGAACAAGAGTTATCCGATTGCGATGAAGGTATACTGGGAGACTTGGGCCGTGGGGTTCTAAAAAGACCATGCGCGATAAAAATTGCCAATTCATAAGTGGATAATGTACAATTGTTTTAATGATGTGATCAATTCAAAAACCTCGCGGTCAGTGACTTCCACTCAAAGGAAAAAGAAAAAACCCACAATTCGTCGAAAGTGGTCCAAAATAGAACTAAAAAAAAGAGAAGGCACAAACACAAAATAGCGTTCACACTCCGGATATTATAGCAGATATTTTGAATAACGATTTAAATCCATTACAACTTTTTAAACTAATTTTTGATGACGATTTTATGAAATATATACAAGTACAGACTATAAAATACGCTGTAAACAAAGGATATGAAGCGGTGACCCTAAATCTTGAGGAATTGTACACATATGGGGTGGGTACAACAAAGTGACTATTCTCTACCATAATTTCACTTGATCACCTGATAAATTTATTAGTTGCATTTTTAGGTACCAGCTATTCGGGATGTACTGGGGGACAGAAAGTGATGTGTACAATCATTTAGTGGCAGGTTCAATGGCGCGGAATAAATTCAAAAAAATACATCGGTACCTTCATTTCAATGATAATACACAAATTGTAGCGAATAATAAAGCATTCAAAGCACAGCCTACTCTCGATCATTTAAATACAAAATTTAAAGAGCTTGGAAAACCATTTGGAACTTCATTTTCTGTAGACGAATCGATGGAGCCTTATTTTGGTAAGTATTCTTTCAAATCCAGTAGAACTTCGTCCAGTTTCAGCACGAAAGAGGAAACGAGAAAACGAAACTAGATACGATGGAGTCAAGCACTACGTAAATAACTCAAGAATTCAAGGCCGATGCAAATTTTGTGGCAAGTGTACGAAACTTATATGCATGAAAGGTAGTTTCGGATTGCACCCAGATAACTGTTTTTACAAATATCATGTAACTGACTTATCAAATAACTAAGAAATTTAAAAATGTATAGATGTATAATATGTCACTTTATAAATAAAATGTTGATTTGAATTCAAAACCTATGTATATATTGAAGTTTTATTTTCATATAAGTAGCTCTCCGAATACGCTTATGTATGATATATCATACGATTTGCCACGCCCACATCTTTTGAGATATTTTTTTGAAAAATGGAATTGAACCGTTTTTTTCAAATTTCAGTCACCTATCTTAACCCGTTTTATGTGTAAGCATTAATGGGTTAAATAGATCACTGAAAGATTTTCGAAATAACACAAACATATTTGGTGGCGCACTAATTCTATTGGCCGGTGATTTTCGACAAACTTTGACTGTTATTCCCAAATCAACAGCAGCTGATGAATTGAGAGCGTGCCTTAAATCTTCTAATCTGTGGATATATTATCTGTTCAAAAACTCACATTAACTACTAATGTTCGTGTGCAGTTACAGAATGATCGAACAGCTGCTGAATTTTCCGAACATTTGTTGCAAATCGGAAATGGACGAAAGCCAATTGATAAGAATACAGGCATGATCACACTTCCAACTAATTTTTGTACCGTAACAGAATCAAGAGTACAATTAGTGCAAAATGTATTCCCAAATATTGCACAAAACTATCGAAATCAAGATTGGCTAAGCGAGGGAGCTATATTAGCTGCCAAAAATGTCGATGTCAATGAAATCAATGCCAGTATTTTGACTCAAATTCCAGGTGAAGTTGTCACCTATAAATCAATTGATTCAATCACTAATACCGACGATGTAGTGAATTATCCAATTGAATTTTTGAATTCACTAAATTGTCCTGGCTTGCCACCACATCGTTTGCAATTGAAAGTCGGCGCAGTGATCATTATTTTGCGAAATATCAATCAGCCGAAATTATGCAATGGGAAAAGATTAGCAGCGAAACGGAGAATGAACAATGTAATTGCAGCAACAATTCTGAAAGGCAAATTTAAAGGTGAAGATGTTTTGATTCCGCGCATTCCAATGATTTCAACAGATTTGCCTTTTGATTTTAAGCGACTTCAATTTCCCATTCGCCTTGCTTTTGCTATTACAATCAATAAGTCTCAAGGTCAAACACTTCAATTATGTGGAATTGACCTAACTTATCCATGCTTTGGACATGGGCAACTGTATGTAGGATGTTCTCGAGTAGGGAAACCACTTACTTACTTTATATTTATACACCGCATGAAAATAAAACCAAAAATTTTGTGTATCAGAAGGCTTTAGAATAAGTTTTTAGTTTACAATCATTAGAGTAAGTCACTAAAATAAATAAAACATTGTTATTAGAATAAGTCACAAAATAATGGCCGAGCATGAATTAAATGATGAAACAAGAAAAAAACAAAGAACACTTTTCATTTATATTTTTCTTTCACCCAGCGAAGCGGGTGAGGGTCCGCTAGAATGTATATATATAATATTATATATATTACTGTAATGCTAGTATTGCTAATGCTAATATTGCCTGTATCTCACGCGCTGCCAACACTGCTAACTAATTATAACAACTGTGCCAACTTTTTCTGCTTCCTGCAGTTATACTGCTGACCCCCATCATCAGATGTCATCGAATGCTGCTGCCATCACATATGCTTCTGCTGCCTCTGCTTTTGAGACTATGTTTCCTATAGATATTAAGATGCGAAACTCTTTCATTTTGAGAGAGAGCGCGCCCATGAGCTCGTTTCAAAACTCGCCAGCATTCACACCTTATGGGATTTTGAACAGCTGATAGGCGAAATGGCCATAGAAAACGCGCCAAAAATAACTAACGAAAACAGTTCGTTTTTTGCTTAATGGAGAAATAACGCGATTGAAATGTTTATAATTATTTGCTTAAAATTTATTTAAATGAAACATTATAATTTAATTTGAAAGGAGTTTGTTGAATTTTCCAAAGCTTTTTATATCCTTTTCGGCTTCTACTTTTAATTCGTCTTGTGTACATATCTGAATAAATGATACAAACATGTAATTTTATTGGAAACTGTGTGTGGGTTTATGTCTGTAAATTTGTATATATATGTATACAGGGTGGGCCATATAGCGTTTGCTTTTTGAACCACCTATTTTTTTGAGAATGGTAACACAAGTGACATGGCAAATGTGTTCATAATTTACTTAAAGGTTTCACATTTACGAAATCGGACGCTATATGCTTGAACAAAATTGGGAAATTTTCAAAACCTATTTCCAAATGGTGTCTTCTTCTTCTTCCGCGGTTACAGTAAATGGCGAGCGTTACCGTGGCATACTCAACGAGTTTTTGTTTCCAAAAATTGAAGAGGATGACATGGACGACATTTGGTTTCAACAGGACGGTGCAACTTGTCGAACTTTTGGCTACCGTTTTTGAATTCCGATATCAATTGGCCGCTTCGGAGCTGTGATTTAAGCCCGTTGGACTATTTTTTGTGTGGAGCCGTTAATGACAAATGCTATGCAAACCATCCAGAGACGATTGATGCTTTAAAACACGAAATCGAAGTTGCCATTCATGAAATTGGAGCCCAAACAATCGAAAATGTGCTTAAAAATTGGGTTGATCGAATGGCCTACTGTAAAGCCAGTCGTGGCAGTTATTTGAACGATATTATTTTTCATTCATAAATGACAATGTTCAATCTTCAAAATAAAAAAAAAAGTTTGGAAAAATATTGATTAGTTTTTTTTTTTTATAGCCGATTCAAAAACCAAATTTTACATTCCCCACCCTATATTTTATGGTTGAAAAGCGTAGGTAAGGCAATTGAATTTGAGTTTGAAATATTTTGCAAACATACTTAACTAATTTTGGGTAGTAAAAACTTAAAGGTTATCTGTTTTAGCTTTATTCTTATATTAAAAAATTGCAATATTTTTTTTTATTTATTTATACATTTTCGAGTTCATTATATTATTATTATTATAAAGCATTTGTATATTTATGTAATTTATGCTGATTGTGCTTATTTTTATTGTATGTAGATGTATACGGATGATATAAAGCTATTGGGCAAGCACGCAATATATACTAACCTCAATGGCGGTGTGTAAACTAAAAATTCCCAATTTTTGTTTCAAAAATACCCATTAAAAGTTTCTTCCGGTGTGGCATTACTAACGAAAGTTATAAAAAATGTACATTTTTCAGCGCTCTCACGAGAAAAAGAGTTTCCCATCTAGTCATCTATGACGTTTCCGACTGTTGTGCCTTTCGTTCGCAATAGCTCCCCGTTATTGCGCCGTCCAATTGTTGGTAGCAGAGTTGACGCTCGCTCTATTAATGATAAGAGTGTAAATAATGATTTACCATCGCGGTAAAGAGTAAGCTTAAGAGAAATCACTTACTTGTTGTCGGATCTGGAGAGAACAACGAACTTGAGGTTGCTGTACGCTTTAAGTGGCTACCAAGGTGGATTTAATAAGGTGACAGCATTCACCCAGCTGAATTTTTCGCCGTAGGGATGGCTTACGTCAAAATGATATGCTTTGTTTGTATGTATTGGTATGTTTACATTCGTATGTTTACATTTGCTTCCTGATTTTGACATGATGCTTGCACCAAACGCAACAACAAATACATGTAGGGTTTTACTTATATGCGTTTGCTGTCACCTGTAATAAATTCGCCTTGGTGGCTACATTTGTCCTCTTTCTCACCTACGGTGTCAACTGATGACGTCATTGAGTACGTTAAAAAATATGCCGGCATATATACGAAGCATATCTAACGCTATAAGCTCGTTAAAAAAGAGACAAATGTGGACCCTCTTAGTTGCGAAACAGTACATTTCGAAATCATTTACAAAATAAACTTGTTAAAATAACTTAGAAACAATGTTGAATAATTTTAATTATTGCTAAATGAACTATTTGCATTTGTTGGTTTTTGGCTTTGGTTTATTAAACAATGAAAAACTGTAACTGATAACGCGGATGTGTGAAAAACTGTCTAAGCAAAAATATCAATGGCAACATTGTGTAAATATGTAACTAAAAGAACGCAGTTGTTCTCTACGGGATGAGTTTTGCTCAATTTTGTGCTCTCTAGGGGCTGCGGTAAGGGACTACGTACGTCGATGACTGTTTCCAGCATAATTATCGAATAAGCATCTATTATGAAAATGCGTCCAGACTAAGAAGTAAGTCCGATGAAGTGCTGATTGCTGTGAATATGATGTTGTGGATATAACTGGAGCTTGGCTCAACTCAAACTTTTTTGATGCTGAGTTTTTTGATCCGACCCTTTACATTCTTTTCCGTAAAGACAGAAATGATGTTAATACAGCGTTTTTATACAAGTAATTGCAGTTCGCTGTGATCGTCACGCATCACTTATTCAATTGGAAGAGATTGATACTATTGCGTGCGAATAGGTGGTTCGCATAGTTTTCTTTATATTTGTGTTTCTTATGTTCCACCCTTAAGTAACGAATGTTAACAATGTGTTAGCTCTTCAGCATGTTATTGGGAATAACCAATTATGTGTCTTAGGGGATTTTAATTCAAGCACTCTAGGTTGGTTATATCTAGATAATAACGTACATATATGTAACGTCATCAAATATCAATAATCCTACAGAATCCTATTTTATTAATAATTTACTGGGCATGGGTCTCACTCAGATTAATGGGTTAACTAATAGTATGAGTCGTTTATTAGATTTAATTTTTATAAGCGACAACATTAGTTTTGTTGTATCGCAGCCTACTTCTTCAATATCACCGAATTCCTTTAAAGCTAGACGTAGAACTTTTTGAATTTTTTGAAATCAGACCTAATAGCGTTCATCCTTCCCTTAATTTTGCCGGGTATGATTTTCAAACTCTTGATAACGCTTTACGTGAAATTGATTGGGAAGTGTCTTTAGGCAAGATTGAAGTTGCAGAATGCTTTAAGAATTTCAAGACTTTAGTCCTGGATCTATGTTTTAAACATGATCCAATTTTTAAGCGTGTAAATTATAAGACTCCTTGGTGCACGAAAGAACTCAAACATCATAAAAATTTGAGAAATCAGTTTTTTAAGAAGTAAAAGTTAACTAAAGAAACCCGCTTTTATGATTTTTTTATCTTACACAGGAATAAGTTTCGTACTTTAAATAAGTCTTTGTATAAAGAATATATATCTGTATATATGCAGAAATACACTCGGAGGTTTGCTATTGACTGCCGAGGGGCGACCGCTATTAGAAAAAGTTTTTTCTTAATTTTGGTGTTTCACCGAGATTCGAACCTACGTTCTCTCTGTGAATTCCGAATGGTAGTCACGCACCAATCCATTCGGCTACGGCGGCCGCCAAAAATTTGTATGAAGAATATATAGGTATATATAATTGGCGCGTACACCCTTTTTGGGTGTTTGGCCGAGCTCCTCCTCCTATTTGTGGCGTGTGTCTTGATGTTGCTCCACAAATGGAGGGACCTACAGTTTCAAGCCGACTACGAGCGGCAGATATTTTTGTGAGGAGTTTTTTCATGGCAGAAATACACTCGGAGGCAATGTCACCTGATTGTATAAAGAATACATTCACAAATTTGAGCTTAATATAAAAAGTAATCCGAAGAGTTGTTGGCGATATCGATTAAAAAGGCCTCTTGTATGCCGTTTTTTAAAGGGACGTAACTGCATGCTCTATCAGTGATGCGGCGCATTTATTTGTCGATTTCATTTAATCTAATTTCGTGTCTGATATTCAGGAAGAAAATTTGGGAGCCATTCGCCATAATTTCTTGAAGAAATTGTTTTCTTCAGTTGACTTCTGTTTAATTGTTCTCTCAGATGATGATGCCATTGAGGGATTGTTAAAGATTAAAAATTCGGATGTAGACGGGCTTTCTGTTACTTGGCTGAAGGAATATTTATCGATGATTAGATGCTGACTTTAGACACTCCAATTTACAAAAGCGGTAATAAAAGTGATATTGCAAATTACTGGCCAATTTCCAAATTATCTGCTGTATCTAAACTTATTGAATGTGTTGTCAAAGACAAGTTATATTTTAGCGTTAAACGTCTAATTCGTCCTAGACAGCATGGCTTTTTTTTAGTAACTAAATTGGCATGTCTCGGTTTTAATTCAACTTTCCTTGATTATCTCTCAACATTTTTAGATTTGGACCTTTCTGGGGCCAAACAAGTATTTCAAACGCAATTAAAAAATTACTTTCTATGAAAGAAAATTAAATAATATTTGAATTTCGTTAAATGCAATTGTAACTTGTATATATTTTTATCAATTTAATGGTTTCTTATGTTGATAGTCTAATTTTACTACACTTTTTAATATTAAATATTGCAAATTCGCATTTTAGTTCTGAATCTATATATTAAATGTATGTTCCAAATTTTGTTAGTTATTAATGAATAAATAAGTAAATATGATAAATAAATGTTAACCCAAGCAAAACGCAATTAATGCTGTTTACAACTGAAAGCAACATTCCTCATTTTAGACAATCATCATTCAATGGGGTTAAAATTCCGCTATTTAGAGTGCCAAATGCTTTCTACCAACTTATCTGATTTTATTGCCGCTATCCTAGACTTTAGATTAGAGTTTAAGGTAAAGTTTCCCACGCGAAAGGAATGGGATTTGAATTAAATAGTGAAAGAGAATATAACTGCACTGTACACTGACGGATCCAAGATGGACTGTGGCGTCGGCGCCGGTGAATATTCGAACGACCTCGCAGCGTCCAAGTCTTTTCGCCTGTGGAATTGGAATAGCATATTTCAAGCAGAAGTTCTCGCGATAAGAAATGCGTGCAAGAAGCCGTAGAAATAGGCTGTCCTCTGAGAGTGTGTAAAAAGTAGATCCTTTCGCTATTCCAGAAGAAGGCCGTTGACAGATGGACTAACACGGATACCTGCAAAATAACTAAGCAAACGTGGCCCAATTTTAACAAATCCAAAACTGACGAGTTGTTTAGAAAGACATGAGCAGACATATTCAAAATTACGTCAACAATAACTGGCCACTGGCCTTTGGGAGATCATGCCAGGAAGATGGGGTGGCCGTACAACGATAGATATAGTATAGCAGGTGCAATCAAGAAGAACCTAATGAAACAGCCTTTCACTACCTGTGTAAGTGCCCGAGTCTAGGTGCTCTGCGAAAAAAATGTTGGGAGAATTCTCAATGGTTAACTTGAAAGAAATTGCAGGAAAGAAAGTAGATGACTAGGTCAGATTCACAGTCAAACCAACATGGTTCGACTAATAAAAAGTAGCGGCTCTACAAGTGGTCTATCAAAATAGTATTTTCGTGGTAATTGAGTCTGGGCTGTGTCACTCAGACAACACCTCCACCACATAATTATAAACATCACATTTTAATTAGTATAGGCTAGAAAAACGTCAAGACGAAATAATTGGATAGAATCGCTGATGGCCTGATGTCGCTTGAGATGTGTTAACAAAAACACTGAGAATGTGTTTTTGATATACGTTGCCATTTGAACAACGACTGATTGATTATTTGTGAAATTCACTAAATCACTAAATCTTCTGTGACTTACATACAGTAAGTCTTCATGATAACAGAGAACAAAGCTGCACATTGTTAAACTAAAATTTTTCAATCAATATGCATTTTTTATTTCAAAGCTTTAGTACATATAGACGGAGAGCTGGCGGCCGCGGAGGTACTACGATAACACCGACGAGAAGTGGTTGGGAGAACCATGAAACAGTGCCATTTGCAAGGATTTTGCTCAAAACCCCTGCAAAAAAGACGTCAGACGACTTAAAGTTGCAAAAAAAAGTTGCTAAAAAAATTTTCGTACCTCCGGCTGAAAATTTGTAGGCTTACTGTTTGAAGGTCACAAATGCTGTATATATAATAAATCGTCAGACGTCTAGATCGCTGCAAAAGTAGTGTCAGACGACCCCAAATTTGTAAATTTTTTTCGAAAATTTTTTTTTTTACCTCCGTCTGACGTTCTCACATATTATAGTAGGCACTATTTTAAATGTATATTTAAATCGTCAGACGGAAATACCGCTGCTAAGTCATCCTACAATATCCGTGAAGTTCCGGTCTGCCTGAATTTTTTTTTTTTCGGAATTTATTTTTGTTACCTCCGTCTGACATTTTTACATACTATTGCAAAAAGTATTTCAAGTACACATTTAAATTGTCAGACGAAAATACCGTTGCAAAATACCTCTGCGATAGGCCCTAAGCCACATTTGCGCATGCTCGTAACACATACACACGCATTTATGGCTATATATCTATACATTCTACGCAGTATTTTTAGTCCCCAGCCTGTTCCCTATTCCTCTCCCCGTCTCAATATACAAAGCGGGCATAGCGGCTAGGCCCTAAGACACATTTGCGTATGTTCGTGACACATATACACACACACACACACACACACACATTTATGGAGCAAATAGATCCCAACTGATGAGCGTGAATGCAGCCCGCGGATTCGTACGTGCGCGCGTGGAAGGCACATACATTTACAGCTGCTATCTACCACCCAGCTTAACTCTGCTGGAAGCAACAGGCATCCTGGAGAACCTCGCCCAGGATGTAAAGGAGCATAGACCTGTCATCGTAGCCGGTGATTTCAACGCTTGGGCTGTTAACTGGGGATGCCCACGGACAATCCCTAGAGGGCAAGCCCTGCTGGAAGCATTTGCTATGCTAGATATAGCCTTGATGAACACAGGAAGTCAACAGACGTATCAAAAGGCGGGAACGGGGTCTATAATCGACCTTACCTTCGTGAGTTCTAGTCTTGTTCGCGACACGAAATGGTTCGTCAGTTAAAACAATGGAGGCTGAGATTATTGAAATCATGCTGGCAGATGTAACTCTCGGAGGGGATGCATCTGAGAAAACAACACAAACCATGAGACACCTAACAGAAGCATGCGACGCAGCCATGTCCAAAACGAGGCCCAATAAGCGCAACAGCGAACCTGTCTACTGGTGGACAGCAGACATTGCAGAACTGCGGAGCGAATGTTTAAGAGCAAGGCGAATCTACCAACGATCTAGGGGTACGGACAGATTCCAAGAAAACCAGCTCCAATATAAGCAAAAAAGGAAGGCCCTAAAAAAGGCAATCAAAAACAGTAAACGCCGGTGTTTCCTGCAGCTATGCGACGACGCCGATAATGACCCTTGGGGCCTCGGTTACAGGCTTGTTATGAAAAAACTCAAAGTCTTTAAGCCACTCCCAACAACATGCCCAGCTACACTGCGTAATGTAGTAGAAACTCTGTTCCCCGTCCAAGACACTATACGAGACCACGAATTGGTAGGATCCTGTGAAGGCGAACAAAATTTGCAGCTAACCAAGAAAGAAGAACTCCTGATGATCATAAAACGGATTAAAAATAATAAAGGTCCAGGACCGGATGGAATCCCCAACGAGGCCTTAAAAGTTGCTATTCAAAGTCGTACCGACATTTTTGTAGATCTCTACAATACATGCCTAAAGGAAGGTACATTTCCAACCCAGTGGAAGTTGCAGAAACTGGTTTTAATACCAAAAGGATCCAAGCCTGCGGAAGATCCTACAGGCTACCACCCCCTGTGCATGCTCGACACCGCAGGAAAAATCCTGGAACGACTGATTGCAGTCCGTCTGGAGGCTGCTATAGAGGATGTAGGCGGTCTATCACCCCGACAATTTGGATTCCGCAAAGCCCGTTCAACAACAGATGCTGTGTCTGCAGTCAAGACCATTGCGCAGAAGGCAATAGAAGGTACTCGATGGCTAAACGGTAGCAAGGAGTATTGCCTAATTGCGACACTAGACGTCAAGAACGCCTTCAATACGGCGAATTGGAGCAAAATTCTGATCGCGCTGGATAACTTCCACATTCCAAGGTACATTCGCAGGATTGTCGCCAGTTACCTTTCCGACAGAACCCTGCGCTATAAGACCGATGCTGGGGTAAAAGAGCACAAAATAACTGGCGGAGTTCCACAAGGCTCAGTCCTGGGACCCTTACTTTGGAACGTCATGTACGATGGAGTCTTGCGCCTCAGTCTGCCTCTAGGGTCGCAAATCATTGGATTTGCTGACGACATAGCTGCTGTGGTCGTGGCCAAAACACTCCGTCGAGCCGAAGAAACATGCAACCAGGCTGTCGGCATGGTAAAGAGATGGTTATGCAACAGTGGTCTAACTCTTGCGGACCATAAAACTGAAGTAGTATTAATTAGCAGCAGGAAGATTGTGGAGTCAGCTAATATAGTGGTGGGCGACCATGGTATAGAATCGAAGCCATTCATTAAGTACCTGGGCGTAATAATTGACCGTAGGCTTAATTTCAAAGAGCACTTGGTGTACGCGAGTAGCAGGGCAGCAGAAGCAGTAACTGCATTAACACGACTAATGATGAATATTAGAGGCCCTAGGCAAAACAGCAGGAGACTTCTTAATACTGTGGTCTCATCGATTTTGCTGTACGCAGCTCCAGCATGGGCGGAAGCCACAAACTACAGCTCGTATGTGAAGTGTATGAAATCGGTGTACCGATTGAGTGCCCTCAGAGTGTGCTGCGCGTTTCGCACGGTATCGGAAGACGCCATTATGGTTATAGCAGGTCTACTCCCAATCAACCTAATGGCAACAGAGTATGCTGAAATCTACAAAAAAAAAGCTACTTCAGAACGGACGACAATACGCAGGATAGCAAGAGAGCGTAGCCAGCTTTCATGGCAGGAAAAATGGAGCTCGTCTCCCAACGGACGCTGGACGTACCGCTTGATTCCCATAATTTCCAAATGGATTAACCGTGAACATGGACAGTTAGATTACTACCTGACCCAAATACTGACAGGACATGGGTGCTTCAAATCCTACTTATACAGGTTTAAGCACGAAGACGACCCGTACTGTTCTCATTGTGCACCAGCTGCAGAAGACGCAGAACATGTTTTGTTTGTCTGTCCGCGATTTGCGTTAGAAAGGGAGGAACTAAGCACTAGGGGAAGCCAATTACGGCTGATAACCTAGTCGATATTATGATAGAGTCCGAAGAATATTGGTCCGCTGTATGTAATATGGCAAAAATAATAATCTCCAAACTGCGTCGCGCTGAACAACAGCGCAGATCTTCATGAAGAGGCAATAGGTCGCTCCCCCTTCCGTGAAGTACTACTTAACGGTTGTCCCGCGGGAGGGAAACGGAGCTGGGGTGGGTTTTTAGTGGGTGAGCCGAAAGGCAAGTCTCACACTTTTCGGCTTTCAATGCTTTGTGCCACCTCCATAAAAAAAAAAAAAAAAAAAAACACATTTATGGCTACGTATTTATATATTTGACACGATTTCATCGTAATTTCAAATGCGATTTTCGCCTGCTTTTTTCCCGCATTCTATATCAAGTATATACTAGCTTGAGATAAGTATTTTGCAAAGGTATTTTCGTCTGACAATTTAAATGTGTACTTGAAATACTTTTTGCAATAGTATGTAAAAATGTCAGACGGAGGTAACAAAAATAAATTCCGAAAAAAAAAAAATTCAGGCAGACCGGAACTTCACGGATATTGTAGGATGACTTAGCAGCGGTATTTCCGTCTGACGATTTAAATATACATTTAAAATAGTGCCTACTATAATATGTGAGAACGTCAGACGGAGGTAAAAAAAAAAAATTTCGAAAAAAATTTACAAATTTGGGGTCGTCTGACACTACTTTTGCAGCGATCTAGACGTCTGACGATTTATTATATATACAGCATTTGTGACCTTCAAACAGTAAGCCTACAAATTTTCAGCCGGAGGTACGAAAATTTTTTTAGCAACTTTTTTTTGCAACTTTAAGTCGTCTGACGTCTTTTTTGCAGGGGTTTTGAGCAAAATCCTTGCAAATGGCACTGTTTCATGGTTCTCCCAACCACTTCTCGTCGGTGTTATCGTAGTACCTCCGCGGCCGCCAGCTCTTAGTCTAATAGTTTTCGTCTTGAATATAACAATTCATATGCCAAATAATGATGTTATACTGCATTCTAAAGACCTAAAAAGGTGTCTTAGAGTGTATGAAAACATTTTGTTAATGCTTAATTATTTATACTTTTCGGCACAGTACCGTTCCTATGAATGTGCGCTCGTAATATGACAAGTGCATGCGGGCCCATACGTATGGAAATTCATATACATATTTATATATGCATATACGTCATCTTTTCACTTTATATCACGGAATGGCAGATTTACGATGAAAATACTCACAGAGACCACTTGATGGTAATGACTGATATAAAACATCAGGAACAAAGTCAAAGGAAGAACAGGCGTGTAAGAAAAGCGCAGACAAACAGGCGGAAGAGAGAAATCATGGACAACGAGATTTTTTAGGCTTATGTTAAAAACTCACCCAACAATTACAAATGACGCAAACGAGCAAGCACAATTATTCGTAGAACGTCTTATGCTGCGATGATCAGGAAAAAATGTACATACGTGCGAAAACTGGCCTACTGGTGGAACAGCGATATGGCTGAACCCATAGGTGCCTCCCACAAAGCTAGACGACAATACCAAAGTAGAGGAACAGTTAGAAGTAAAGGGTTACGGGAAATTTAAAAACACTCTTCTTGTTTCAAAGAACGCTACTATAAAGCTGAAGGAAGTCCGTGGGGAGGGGCGTATAAGTTGGTGATGTCTAAAATTAGTGTATGCAAAGGAAAAACGCTGACTTGTCCTGCTCTCTTAAAAAATGTTCTGGAAACCTGTTTCCCAATGCAAGAACAAGACCAAGGAAACCAACTATCAGCAGACGCGTTAGTCTTTCTAGATGTACCTACAGTTACAGAAATGGAGGTAAAGATAGCTTTCGAAAACGGTAAAGTTCTATGCTGCACCGACTTGTCCTTTGCGGAAACCTAATAAGACGCCGGGTGAACCAAACTGGTATCCGCAGACGACGCTCCACTATTGGTGCAATTAAAAAGTTCACAACAATAGCGAAAAATGCCATTCAAGGAAAAAGTGGATGAGTGGTAGCAAGGAGTACAGCGCCGCCATAACATTTGACCTAAAAATGCATTTAATTCTGCGAGCTGCTTCCACATAATGAAGACCATAGGAAATCTAGAAACGTCGCCATACATTTTGCGTATAATAAAAAGCGATCTCGAATCACAATTAGAGAAGTTACTGAGGATGTCGGCATATCAGTTGGCTCATGCCATTCAATATTTTCGGAAATTTTGGGCATGAAGCGTGTGACAGCGAAGTTTGTTGCAAAATTGCTGGATTTTGACCAAAAACAACATCGAATGACCATCAGGAATTGTTGAATGATCCAGATTTCCTTAAAAAGGTCATAACTGGTTACGAATCATGGGTATATGGTTATGACATCGAGACCAAAGCCCAATCATGCCAACAGAAGAGTCGATAACAGAAAATAGCCGAACACGCAAAACACTTGTATATATTATTAATGCCTCACACAAACAAACTAAACATGCTATATACAAAAACCGTGAACATACCTTCGAGACAAGTGTACCAACATAAAAAAAAATTAATAATCGAAAGTAGAGGGTTTTCCAATAAGAGGTGCTATCTTTTACGGGAAGATCAATGGTTTCGTTGTTTGTGTGGCACGTAGCGCCGTCTTATTGAAAATAAACGTTGTCCAAATCAATACCATCCTATTGCGGCTCCTGCTTCATTTTCGAAAAGTAAGGTCCAATGACTCCGCCGGACTATAAACCGCACCAAACAGTCACACGTTGAGGATAGAGAGGCTTTTCAATACTAATTCTTGGATTTTCTGAGCCCCAGATCCGACAATTTTGCTTGTTGACGAAGCCACCGAGGTGGAAATGGGCTTCATCACTCAAGATGTTTTTTCGATGGAATTCCGGATCATTTTCATGCAATCAGCAAAGACACGACGTTGTTGATGATCGGCCGGCTTGAGTTCTTGTGTTAACTGGACTTTATAAGCCTTAAGACCCAAATCTTTATGCAAAATACGGTGTAATGACGTTTGTTGAATGCCTAATTCCAAAGAACGACGAGGAATGGACAAACCTGGGGTTTCTTCATCACTTTCGGCTACAACAGCAATATTTCCGGCTGTTCTTGAGCGACGTGCATGGGTTTTATTCTTCACATCACTAACTTGTCCCAACAGCTCGAATTTTTTCACCAATTTCTGTATTGCGGTCCGACAAAGTGCTTCACGATGACCCAAAAATGTTCGAGTTTTACGAACCGTCTCTGCCAAATTTTCACCATTTTTATAGTGAATTTTAATAATTTCAATGCGTTGTTTAAGCGTGTATCGTTCCATTTTTATTAGTTGGCGTTAGTGGCGTTGTTTCTACTTGTCAAATATCAAATAAGACGGCTTCAAACGAGACATTAAAATTATTAGAAAACCCTTTACGTAGCCCTCGAAATTTAAAAATTGACCTTATTTTTATTATTATTTATTTGGCGCGGAAATTTATTTGCACAGAAAAATATCACGATTCGCTAAAAATGCCCATGAGCTAACATACATTGTCATAAGCAAAATGTATATGTAAACATATGTATCTGGACTACATGCAAAAAAATATACATATACGGATAACCCCTACGTAGAGATATGTATATACTTGTATTAATTAAATATTTATATACAATGATACAACAAAAAGGATAGGTTCGAAATTGTTAATAGTGAAAAATGTCGAAAAACAAGCCCTTTTATAAGCTAACGGCGGCTTTTTTTCGTCTTATTATATGCTTCTACGCGCACCGGACACACAACCGCAGAGAACGTTAATGTATAAAGAAGCCTCAATGACAGGAGCGTATGGAATTTTCAGGGGTATTCGTTTTGCGCGCGAGGTACACCACAGCCACATTTTTCACCAAAAGTTAACAGTAAGGGGCTGAATTATGTAAATTTAGCAGCAGTCGATAAGAATTTGTTGGTGATTAGAAGCAAAGAATGTTAGGTAGCTTTTTAATATGACCTACTATATATATTTGAATTTTTCCAAATCATCCAAAATTATATACATATGTTTTGTCTGTCTGTCTGTTGTCTGTAAAACTTTGTTGAATACCTTCAACTGAATCAAAATCCTCTATAGAAAACGCTTCATTACCAGGCGCACAGGAAGATGGCATATGCAAATGTAAATTTGTGAATTTATATATAGGGTTCTTCAATAGGTGCGCTTCAACTTTTTTCCGATAGGGAGGGCGAACGACGCAATACTTTTTATTTTTTTTCGCTTGTCATTTGTAAACTTTTATTCGCTTGTCATTTGTAAACTTCATTAGTAAACATTTCATCATAGAACGCTGCACACTTGAGCAACGATTGCAAATCGTGCAAATTTTTTATGAAAATAATCGTTCTGTTGCTGCTACTTTAAGAGCATTACGGCCATTTTACGGTCCATTTAACAAGCCGTCCCGTTTTGGGGTTATGTGAAGTCATTGGTCTACAGTAACAAGCCGGCGACGATTTGTGAGCTCAGAGCCAATATTGAACGCGAAATTGCTGGAATTTCGGCCGATTTATGCAAAAGAGTGGTCGAAAATTGGGTTCAACGATTGGACTTCGTAAAACGTGCCCGCGGTGGTCATGCAAAAGAACTCGAATTTCATACTTAAATGTATATGTTCAAACTCGATAATAAAAAAAAATTAGTTAAAAAAGTCAAACCGTTTGTGTTTTATTCAAAAAAGTTCAAAAGTTGAAGCGCGCTTACTGAAAAACCCTATACATTTGCGCATATGTATATGCTGTGTGTATGTATGCTCACCAGCCACAGCTCGAAATAAAACGGTAAAACTTCTCAAGAAATCCAGCGCGCATTCAAAGGCCCAGCGCACATTCATAGGCACAGCATTGTTCGTACAGTAACCTTGACATGTTTACAGGCACCTTCAAATGCTCTGATTTCAGAGAAGTTTCTAACTTTGCAGATATATGCATAGGTTTTGTGCACTTTTTATCAATTCAAGAACTACATACGTAAAGTAATCTACTAAATAACTGTTTGCCTACTATCAATTAACATAAAGTAATTGTTTACAAATTTTCTCTTAGTATTAAAATGTTCGAATCACACCTTTTTTTTAAGCTACTTGTTTTCTTCTGCAACTTACTGTATGCTCATGCGCGGACTTGACGCACAGCAGCTGCGGCTGTCGAGCATTTAGAAAGACATATTTACATACATATATTGATGCATACATACATATGTATGTACGATGTCGCGGGCACTCGACTTGACAAAAATTCAAGATTTATCAAATATTGGCAAATAATTCTACGCGAAATATTCCAATATTGACTATTTTCGAATTGTCGAGAAAATTGACATATGGGCGGCTCGTTTTATGAATGAAAGTACTTGCTCTTAGAAGTATGAGCTCGAATTTATCAATGAATTTTTTTGATGATGAGTTTTTGTTGTCCAGTACAATAGTTGAAACTGTTCGGCGCCGCCGCGACTGTTCAGCGCTATGGCAACTAGAATGATGGCCGCTACGCCTGCGTCTATGACTGCATTTTGTTCTTGTAGTCGCTAGGCATAGAATTTTAGCTTTGAACGACATACGCATTTTAAGGAATAAAGTGAGTGCCCTGTGTGTGCGGTTGTATGTACATGCATATGTGTATATTAATAAGCATTGTTTTGCTTGAATTCAATTCACATATTTATATTTGCATATGCTATCTTCCTGTGTGCCTGATAATGAAGCGTTTTGTATACAGAATTTTTTGATTTGTTTGAAGGGATATGGGACCAAGTGTACATACGCACACACAAATATTTTTTTAGCATTTGTGAGGCAGGAATTTGATCATTAGGTTATTTACATGAAACCGAGGGGTGCCTTCTATATTTCGTGATTTGGCAACCCTGGTGTTGCAATCTGGCAACTGACAGCTGTATCGCAAAGTTTGACATTTTTTGGCTTTTACGTACTCAGAACGTTTTGAAATACGAGGGCTATTTGTGTTGTTTACAGTAACTTAAAGGATTCATCTCGGTCCAAAAATGGAACTAAATCGTGAACATTTTCGTGCGATTATTTTTTACAACTTTCGACGTAGATTAACTCAGCAACATTGCATGGATGAACTTAATTCATTTTTTGGTGATGAAGCTCCATCAAGGACCAGTGTTTATCGATGGTATGATGAATTCAATCGTGGTCGTAGTTCACTCCAAGACGAATTTCGTGAAGGTCGTCCAAAATCAGTTGTTGTTCCGAAAACCATTGATGCTGTGCCCGAACTGATATTGCAAGATCGTCATGTGACGTATCGTGAGATTGAGACAATCTTAGGCATTAGTGGGACCAGCATACATTCAATATTGCATAAACATTTGACTGTCAAAAAAATTTGTTCGCGTTGGATCCCACGCAATTTGTCAATCGCTCAAAAAAGGCTCGTGTCGATTGGTCGAAGGAAATGCTCAAAAAATACGATCGCGGGGTTCGAAACACGTCTATGACATCGTGACAGGTGATGAATCATGGATTTATTTCGTATGAGTCCGAAAATAAACAGCAGTCGACTGTATGGGTGTTTCAAAATGAGCCAAATCCAACAAAAGTTGTTCGCGCACGAAGCACTTCCAAGCAAATGGTCGCCTGTTTTTTCGGAAAAACTGGACATGTCGCAACCGTACCACTAGAACAACGCAGAACAGTAAATTCTGAGTGGTACACAACCATTTGTTTGCCAGTTGTCTTCCAAGAAATTAGGAAAACCAATCGCCAAAGACGGATCACTCTTCACCAGGACAATGCGAGCTCTCACACATCGGCTCAAACAACTGCATTTTTGAGCACCCAAAACATCGAATTAATGGGTCATCCGCCGTATAGTCCTGACTTGGCACCGAATGACTTCTTTTTATTCCCGTACGTAAAAAACAAACTGAGAGGTTAACGTTTTTCGACACCTGAAGAAGCGGTTGCGGCATTCAGAATGCATGTTTTGGAGGTACCTCATTCAGAGTGGCAAAAGTGCTTCGACAATTGGTTCAAACGTATGCAAAAGTGTATAGATCTTCATGGAGAATATTTTGAAAAACAATGAAGTGATTTTCGATGATTAAAATTTGTTTTTGTTCTCTAATCCCGAAATATAAAAGCCACCCCTCGTATATGGCGATGCTCGTGAGGTAGGTCATGTTGTTTCAGTGCACACATATGCGTGCAACATTATATTTAACCCACGAGAACACGCGCTATGAGCATTTTGCTCAAGCAATTTTTCATTTCGCGAAATTTTTATGTTCTATGTAATTCTGGCACTTATTGTGGTGAGTACCTTCGCTAGTAGTTGTGCTTCGTACTTTGACGAGCATTTCTTTCGATTAGTGCACGATCGGACGTGTAGGCAGACGGTTGATTTTTAAGAGCGGCATTTTGCTCATTGTGCGAGAAACAATGTAAGTATTTCTTGATTTATCTTTTTGACGTGATAACGTCTTATAATTCGATTTAACAGGCTGCACGCACGAAAAAATGTGTCGTTACCTTGCTCATTAGTGTTACCTTGCTCATTGCCGTTACCTTGCTCATGTGTCGTTACCTTGCTCATTGCCGTTACCCGAAAGCGCGGAACGAACGACAAAGCAAACAAAGCAAACGAACGGCAACGTTCGACATCTTGCTCTCTCCTACTTAAGTGAGCGTATATGTGTATGTATATGCGCATATGTACATATATAAATTCACGTATTTGTATTTGCATATGCCTTCTTATTGATTTTTATTAATTTTAAGAATTTAAAATAAAACCAAGTTTGTTAATAATACCTGTTGTTTTAATGTTATTATTATTTTTTGACGTGATAACGTCTTATAATTCTATGTAGCCGGCTGCACGCACCAAAAAGTGCGTCGTTATCTTGCTCATGCGTCGTTACCTTGCTTGAACAGCATGTTATGTTATGTTATATGTTATGTTATGTTATGTTATGTTATGTTATGTTATGTTATGTTATGTTATGTTATGTTATGTTATGTTATGTTATGTTATGTTATGTTATGTTATGTTATGTTATGTTATGTTATGTTATGTTATGTTATGTTATGTTATGTTATGTTATGTTATGTTATGTTATGTTATGTTATGTTATGTTATGTTATGTTATGTTATGTTATGTTATGTTATGTTATGTTATGTTATGTTATGTTATGTTATGTTATGTTATGTTATGTTATGTTATGTTATGTTATGTTATGTTATGTTATGTTATGTTATGTTATGTTATGTTATGTTATGTTATGTTATGTTATGTTATGTTATGTTATGTTATGTTATGTTATGTTATGTTATGTTATGTTATGTTATGTTATGTTATGTTATGTTATGTTATGTTATGTTATGTTATGTTATGTTATGTTATGTTATGTTATGTTATGTTATGTTATGTTATGTTATGTTATGTTATGTTATGTTATGTTATGTTATGTTATGTTATGTTATGTTATGTTATGTTATGTTATGTTATGTTATGTTATGTTATGTTATGTTATGTTATGTTATGTTATGTTATGTTATGTTATGTTATGTTATGTTATGTTATGTTATGTTATGTTATGTTATGTTATGTTATGTTATGTTATGTTATGTTATGTTATGTTATGTTATGTTGTGTTATGTTATGTTATGTTATGTTATGTTATGTTATGTTATGTTATGTTATGTCATGTTAAAGTATATTATGTTATGTTAATGTTAACTCATTCTCTATATCTATACAAAATATCTATCAAACAAATAAAATTATAATTTTCTTTTGAAAAATGCAACCATTCAATCAGTATTTTCTTATGACGTTATCACGTTAAACTATCGTCAGTAAACCGACTTTACAGACAACGTCTTTTTCTTGTTGAAAACCTCGGTTTTAATTCTAAGATTACTTTCTTTCACAACACTTATATTAGTATTTCCTAGTGTTGGTGAAATAAAACGCAAACGTCTTCGTTGTGCAAAAGATATTTCACAACTTGCTTCTGCTTGGAAGAAGTTTTAGATGATGATAGCTTAGATTGTGATGAAAATGAATTATTTCCAGATAGTGATGGTGAAACTATACATAGTGACCACAGCACTGACTCTGAACAATCCACTGATGAGGAGGAGGGGAGCGTTTGTGAGTATACTGAGACACCACGAGGCAGACGCAGTGTATATTGGGGAAAAGATAAGTGCACCAAATGGGTACTGAGTCAACCCCTTCGCAATGTTCGTACGAGGCAGTGTAATATAATAACACACCTGCCAGGAGTTAAAAGTATAGCAAAAAATGCTCGAACTCCATCAGAATGTCTGGCCTTGTTTTTGTCAAATACTTTGATGATATATTTGTATATAATATATATATATATATTGAAAAAATAAGAGGCACTTATGCACGTGATAGGGATTGCAAATCGACAGATCCGGTTGAATTAAATGCATTTATAGGCATTCTTTACATGGCTGGACTAAAAAAAATGAATCATTTGAATTTAAAAGAGATGTGGCTTCAAGACGGAACTGCTGCTGATATTTTCAGAGCCGCAATGTCCATAACTCGTTTTTTGTTTTTGCTCCGTGTTGTTCGATTTGATGACATTGACTCTCGCTTACAGAGGATCGAAACTGATAACTTAGCAGCTTTCCGTGAAGTTTTTGAAATATTTAATAAGTTTTGCAGTGACTGCTATATTCCGGGAGAGTATTGTACTATTGATGAAATGCTTGAATCCTTTAGAGGACAGAATTTACAGAGTATACATCCCTAGCAAACCGGCCAAATATGATGAACTATACAAGCAATATAGAACGACCATTGTGGGTACCATAAGACAAAATAAAAAAGAAATTCCACCTCAATTTATTTCAGCAAAAGGGCCGCAACCACGTACAATAACTGCATTTGCCGAAAACAAGGTTCTTGTCTCTTACGTTCCAGTGAAAAAAACGAATAAAGTTTTACTTATGCTATCATCACTTCATGCCGATGGCCAAGCTAATGATGAAACATCTGAGAACAAGCCCGAAGTAATAATCTTTTACAACCAGACGAAAGGGGGTGTAGACACTGCTGATCAAATGAAAGGCACATATTCAGTTTCCAGGATAATCTGCAGGTGGCCAATGCGCCTCTTTTTCACGCTTATTAACATTGCTGGCATAAACGCACAAATTATTTACAAATCAAATACAGGCAATTTAACCCAGAGGAGGACGTTTCTAAAGGAAATTGCCCTGGAGCTAATAAAGCCACATATTTCTAATCGGCAGGCCATAAAAACTTTACCTCGTGATTTAAGAAATACTATGGATCGCATTGTACCAGAAAAAGAACCTGAAAACCAACACCTACAACCTGGCTTTTGCGAGCTTTGCCCCAGGAGTAAAAACAGACGTTCGAAAAAAGGCTGCACTTTATGTGGAAAATTACTTTGCACGGAACACGTTAAGTATATGTGCCCATCTTCCTTCGAAAGCAAAGTAAATGGCAATCTTACCAAAGACTAATTTTTGTCTTTTATTTATTTATTTTGTTACAAGGAGTTTTTTTTGTTAATATACTAAAGTGTGAATGTAAAATTTTTGGTTATGTCTTGATTGAATGAATTTATATAATTTTACAGTGTGAATTTCTTAAATAAACACATAATTGCAAAAAAATGACTTGGTATTATAACTATGTTAGGTTAGGTTAGGTTATAATGGTTGCCCAGAGAGTAGGGCCCACTTGGACGAAATAGTTTGGTTCGTCCTTTGTGATACCATTTAAGGACGGAGAAGGGGGAGGAAGGGAGGGATGGGGGAGTGGTGAGTGATTGTGGACTACGAACGGTGACTAGTCCGCGGTTGTGTTAACCTCATTATGCTGCTGATGTAGTTCATCAGATTTTTGTTATCAACACCTGCTATATCAGCAGGCGCAGAAAAGAAATGAGAACCAAGATACTTGAATCTTGGTCCCGCGAAGGCTGGGCAGCTAAGGAGCATATGCTGAGATGATTCCACCTCATCCTCCATGCAGGTGTCGCAAAAAGGACTCGAAGTGATTCCGAGTCTCACGGCATGTGTACCTCGCGGACAGTGCCCCGTGATGATGCCCACGAAATTTGAGAGATGACATTTTGTCATTCTCAGGAAATCCCTCGAACGCCTCCTATCCAAACGTGGCCAGAAGGACTTCGCGACCCTACACGTTCGTGTACTTGCCCAACCTTCGCTGAGTTGGTGCATAGCCCATCCTTCCAGGAGTAGAGCGCAGGTTGTCAAGGGGATCCCGATCCTCTCCTTTCGCGGGCACATTGCCTCACAGGTCCCCTGTCTGGCCAGCTCGTCGTCTTCGCAGTTTCCTGCAATGTCACTGTGACCAGGTACCCAAATTATCTTTATGTCGAAGAATTCTGATGCAATCGAGAGTGAGACCAGGCATTCCCTGACCAGCTTCGAATGCACCATAATAGAGCCTAGGGCCCTGATGGCCGCTTGGCTATCGGAGTAAATATTTACCCTCTTAACAGTTGTTACGCAAGTAAGTAACCAGTCAGCTGCTTCTTTAATTGCGGCCACCTCTGCTTGGAACACACTGCAGTGATCCGGTAGCCTGAATTTGAGTTTGATGGGGAGCTCTTTGCAGAATACTCCTCCTCCAACCCTACCGTCCAACTTCGAGCCATCCGTGAACAGGTTAACGAGGCCCTGTCCCCAGGTGTTGCCCCCGGTCCACTCCTCCCTTGGTGGAATATGGGTGGAGAAACTTCCACTTGGACTTAGCGAAGGCACACACTGGTCCGTCGACGAGGGGATGAACTCAAAGTTCCTGAGGATGCTTGAGTGCCCATATGTGAGGTTGAGCTTATAGCCCAAGCCCCTCAGTCTGATTGCGGTACGAGCAGCGGCAATTCTGCCTGCGATGTCTATAGGTACCACGTTTAACATTACATTAAGCGCCAGAGTAGGAGTAGTTCGAAGCGCCCCACTGATTCCAATGAGTGCAGACCTCTGGACACTCTCTAGCTTTTTAACTGATGTCGTTCTCTCTAGTGAGTTCCACCAGACAGTGACTCCATATAACAGAATTGGCTTTATTATGGTATTATAGAGCCAGAATACAACTCTGGGCGAGAGGCCCCACCTTTTGCCAATTGCGCCTTTGCACCCATACAAGGCGATTGTTGCCTTCCTTACTCTCTCCTCAATGTTGGGGTTCCACGTCAGCTTACTGTCAAGGATTAGACCTAGGTACTTCACCTTGTCAGAAAGCACCAGCGGAGCGCCCCTCATCGAGGGGAGCTGAGCTCAGGGTAGTTTGTATTTCCTCGTGAAAAGGACGAGCTCCGTCTTAAGAGGATTCACTGATAAGCCGCAATCTGTTGCCCATCGAACAACTACGTTCAGATATCCCTGCATTAAATCATACAGGGTATCTATAAACTTTCCTCTAATAATTAATGCCACATCATCCGCGTAGGCAATCACCCTACAGCCCCTCCTCACCAGCTCCTCCAACAAGTCATTGATAACAATGATCCAGAGGAATGGTGAGAGAACCCCGCCTTGCGGCGTGCCTCTGCTCACCTGCCGGCGGAGAGAGACACCGCCCCACTCTGCCACGACCGTTCTGTCGCTGAGCATTCTGTAAATAAATCTGGAAAGGTCGGCTCCGACCCCCAGCCTACCCAGAGCTTTCGTGATTGCCTCCGGGAGAACGTTATTAAAAGCCCCCTCAATGTCGAGGAAGGCGCCAACTGCGAGTTTTTTCTGATATAGAGATTCCTCAATATCTTTAACAATTGTGTGCAGAGCAGATTCCACTGATCTGCCCTTACAGTAAGCATGTTGGGTGTGCGACAAACGCCCCCGAGGAATTTCGCTTCTTATGTGTAGGTCAATCAACCTCTCAAGGGTTTTCAGCAAGAACGATGAGAGACTGATTGGCCTAAAATCCTTAGGGGAGACATATGAGCTTTTGCCAGCCTTGGGTATGAACACAACCCTCACAGCCCTCCAAGATCCCGGCATATAGCCCCTGGCTATGCAGCTCGCATAGATAGGGCTCAGCCAGCGGCATGACACCACTACAGATTTCTGTAGTTGGGCAGGTATGATGCCATCAGGACCAGGTGACTTGAAGGGCCCGAAGGAGCCAATGGCCCAGGCCAAGCGGTGCTCATCCAGCAGCCAGCCCCGGTTCTGAACACAGATTGGTGTACTTCCCAGGCTGGTGCTGCTGGATACCGGATTCGTTGGAAAATGAGCGTCGAGAAGCATTTTTAGTGATTCCTCGCCGCTCATCGCCCATCGTCCCGATTCATCCCTCAGGTATCCCAAGGGAGCCGAGCTCCTCGTGAGTATTCGTCTGAATCTTGAACATTCATGACAGCCCTCCACGCTTCCACAGAAGTTCCTCCAAGAGTCCCTCTTGGCCTTCTTAATTTCGGACTTGTAGATTCCAAGTCCTACTTTATACAGTTCCCATCCTGAGGGAGACTTAATTCTTTTAGCCCTATTAAAGAGGCGCCTGCACGAGGCCCTAAGCTCAGAGAGCTCTGCTGTCCACCAAGGTGGTTTCTCCTTCTTAGGGAGCGTTCTAAGTGGACATGAGCTTTCAAGAGCCTAATTACAAGCTGAGGTGAAGATCTCCACCAGATCATCGATCGCTTCCTCCGAGAGATCTAAGTTTTCCCTGGGTGCTTCGGGGAGAAGGTTTAGCAGATTCCTGCCGTAAGTATCCCAGTCCGTTCTCCTTAGATTCCTGTAGGAGGGTCTTTTTGGACGAGTTTCAGTGAGAGAGAATTGAATATACCTGTGATCCGAGAAGGAGTGGGTGTTAAGCACCCTCCAATCGGAAATTCGGTTTAACAGTGAGGAGGAGGCCAGAGTAAGATCCAGCACCTCCTCCCTGGTTGCGGTAATGAAAGTGGGTTTCTTACCCCTGTTGCAAATAAACAAGTCTTCGTTTAAAATAAAATCAAAAAGTGACTCACCTCTTGCATTTATGTTAGAACTTCCCCAACAGGTATGGTGGGAGTTTGCATCCGTCCCTACAATAACGCCGGTTTTCCTGCGCCTCGCTTCTGCCACGGCTTCCCTCAGCATCATCGGAGGTGGCTCCACCTCGTCCTCATGCGCCATATAGGCCGACATCAGCCATAGCTTCCCCGTAGGGCCCTCTAGGCTCACAGTCACAATGTCTTCATTGCTAAAATTAGGCAAAATAAATGCATTAAGTTCCTTCCTGATGAGCATACAAGATCTTGGTTTACCTAACCCGCTATGCGCCATCAGTTTATATCTTTTCGTCCTGAGTCCAGAAATGCCGCTGCTGCTCAGCCACGGTTCCTGGATCAGAACTATGTCAACTCCACCTTGTTCAAGATGGAGCAGCAGATTGGCGGACGCCGCCTTAGAATGCTGAAGATTTATCTGAAGAATAATCATCTTCGATAATCCTCTCCAGCATCCCAAGGTCGGTGTCCTCCCTTTCCGAGGCCAGAAGCCTCTCCTCCTCCGCCCTGTCGAAGAATGACCCTATGCTAATGACGGACCCTGGTCGTGAGGGAGCGTCACCAGCACTGTCAACCTCCGACGTGACGGAGTCTATCTCCATGTCCACAGGAGCTTCTTCAGCTGTGGGCCCTTCTTCCTCCCGCACCTCCGGATGAGCAGAGGCATCCGCTCTGGCATCGCTTTGGTAGACCTTAAGGACTACCTTTTCGAAACCATAGCTGATAACCCATTTTGTTTCAGCGAGAGGGCCGAGAGATTCTGCATTCAGCAGAATCAGCGCTTGCCGATATGATCTCTCGGTCTTCTCCACCATAGCCACCTTCCAGTTGTGCGTGGGGAGTTTCGGGTTGCAGTAGCGGAGGATTTCCTCCATTCCCTCGGCGGTAGAGGGTTCGAAAGGAAGCCAGACACGTGCTCGCAGACGCATAGGTAGATCCTTTTTATCCACCGCTTTCAGCTTAGCTCCCTTCCATATCTCTCCCACCAAGGCCACTGCCGCCCTGTACATATTAGCCGACCGTTCGTCAGCGCAAAGAATTATTTTGAACATGCCGTAGTGCCATCCGGCACTCTCACAGCAGGGAGGGGGGGGGGGGGGGGGGGGGGGGTTCCAGGGTTTTCCCTTACTACCCTCATGAAGACAGCGGAGATGGCGGACGCTACTCTCTTCCATTCCTCCCTTGAAATGGCGCCGTCCTCTCTAGCGCTGTCCATGACTCCAAGAGTGATACGGCCTGCCTGTTTAGCGACTTCGCTAAATGATTTGGGTATGCCGCCGTCAGTCCTGGGTATCTTTTCGAGGGAGACATCCTCCTCCTGGGATCGTTGTCTTTTTACCCCCGAATCCCCTTGTGGAGCACTCACTCCCTTTTCTCTGCCCTCTTCCGCACTCCGTAGAACCTTCCTGGCCCACTCAAGCGTCTGGGAATGTTTCTCAGATAGCTGAGAAGCATTTTGGTCGCCGTAGCGCTCCAGGATTTTGATCGCGAGACGGAGGTCGGAGAAGGACCGCTTGCTTTGCCCTCTCTGCCGTGTAGGCTTAACAGGGGGTCCCCGAAGAGGCAACCCCGAAGCCCCCGGAAAACTGATGGAGGACCTCTTGCTGGTACTGGCCACCCCGCCCAGTACTGCTAGATTAGGAGACGCAGTCGGTTCCGCCTGCGGCCTCCTACCTACCATAAGCGGGTTCCCGCTTGTGACCCCCACGTTCGGTCGGTTCCGACTTCCCCTCAGGGTCCCCCTCGTGTTCTGCTCTGCTAGTCGCTTCCGACATTTTGCTGCCACTGGGAACTTCAGCCCTCAGGGTAAGACCCCGGGAGAATTTACGGGGAGGCGCTTTCACCCCTCCTGTCCTACGAGAAATGGTTTTAGGACTCGGTTCCGAGTTCCCGCTGCCATCCAAGGTTTTTGTCGTTTGTTTTGTTGTGTTTGTTGCGTTGTTGTTCATGTTTATATTAAGTGGGTCCCCACTCGAAGCCGCTATCCAAAGCCCGTAGAAGTGTAGTCGTCCCTTAGAGGTCTCATGGTTGTCTATGCCGCAGCAGGGAGGCCATGCGAGGGTTGACGCATGCCCTCATGAGGCATGCGTTCAGAGCCAGACCGGACGCGAAGACGGGAGTCCTCTCAACCGCATCTACACCGCCAACCAAATGGCGACGGGTTTGGAACGTACTCCGAGGCCTGCCAGGGTTTTAACGGGACGGGGGCGGTTACGGCATTAGCCCACCAGCCATTTCTGTTAAGTTTCACCCTAACATACTCAGGTGGCAGAATGCCGCAACCACCAGCACAGGTTCAAAAAGATTCCAAATCGTGTAAAAAATAGAGAAGGTCCAGAGACGAAAGCAGGGGTCGTCACCGTTCAGGTTGTCGGAAAGGCCGTTCAGGCCGCAGATCATTTGGCGCTATCCAGGGTGCACCACGCGGAGGCGATCTGCTCTACACCCCCTTGTTAACTGTGTTAAAAAGGAAATGTTTAAAAATCGTAATCCATTAAAAAGTTACATTCTTACATGAAGTGAGCAAAATGCTCATGCGCGAGAATCCGTGCTATCTTACGAGGCGCGTGTTCTCAAGGGTTAATAAAGATGCAATTGAACTTAGTTGTCCCATATATGCAAATACGTTTCTTTGAAGTTTTCCTTTCTTTATTTTAAAGTTTTATACTATCTAGAAAATGCATACATACAAATGTATGTATTAATATATTATTTCCTGTAATAAAATGTAAATTAAAAAAAAATTTTGGTTTGCCAAAGGAACAAATAAATGCATATTCAAATGTAAATACATATGTCGATATACCCAAAACACTTGTATGCTATGAATTAATTTCGACTCAAAAAATTAGTAAACATTTTCATCAAATTTGTTTAGTTTTAAATTTACTAAAACGCACATACCAAAATGTGAGAGGTAAATTAAATCAAAATATTAAAGTTACCTTGATTTGAAATGTTGGCGCATATAATAAATATTCCAATCATTTTTTTCTTCATCACCTTTGTTTGAAAATACAAATTGAATAAATTTTCGTTTATCAAGGGAACATAAAAATGCACAAGCAAATACTTTGCAAAATGCCGTCGGCCATTCGTCAATTTTGGGATGAGTCCCCACATTAGGCAAATAGTTACATACGCCAGTCCTGTAGTGCGATTCACTAACTCTTATCGATTCGACAATTGTTATTTTTCTCTTCAGTATTTGTCGATTGCACTGTCGATTGTGCTATTCACTAACTTATGTTAACTAACACTGAACAGCTGTTTTCTTCTATTTATTCAAACTGATAGAGAGTGGCATCTTTGTCAAATTAAATGTCAGAATGAGCGAATAACATGAAGAAGAGAAACAAAAAAACATAGACGCCAAACTGATAAATGTAATTGTGAGTGTTTTTTACCAAAAATATATGTACAAAGTAAGTACAATAAAATAACTCTTTATTTCAATTTATTGTTTTATTAATAATTTTTGTATATTGCTTTAGGATGACATCGACAGCTACCAAAAGAAGCCGTGCCACACCCGAGCAGCTAAATCGCCTGCTTGACTACCTAATGGAAGTCCCGGGTCTAGCAGGATCTAGGTTCCACAGCCTCCATGGCAAATTCGAGTGCGACAAAAAGTGGAGCGAGCTAGCAACAAAATTAAATAGTCTGGGTGGAGCAGTGAAGACGGTGAATCAATGGCAAACGGTAAGAAAATATTGTGTTATTACTTAAAAGTAGAGATGTTAATCATTTCCCTAAAAAGGTATGGCGGGACTTAAAAAGCCGCACCAGCATTAAAGCACGGAATAGGCGAAGGCAACAAGCTTTAACTGGAAACAGGCCTATAAGTGAGGAGCCCCTAACGGAATTCGAGAGGCGGGTGTCTGCTCTTATAGGGGAGGAGTATATGAAGGGCCACGATTCAACCCCTGAAAATATTCCACTGGAGGAGGTACTCCACTGCATGAAGTGTATGATTTAAAGTGTAAATTTTTAGGTAATCCAAATGGGTGTCGAAGTGGAAGATGAAAGGGTGATTTTGGAAGCCCCGTCGCCTTTACGGACGCCACTGGCAGAGAATTTCACGCTGAGGTCAGGTAATTCCCATATCTCAGACAGGAGAACACCACGGGCGAGCTTGAAAAGAAAGCGCATGGAAGAAGACGGTAATGCTCGGAAGAAATTTTTGGAGATAGCCGAAAAACAGGCAGATGCACTAAAGGTAATTTCTTTTGAACTTAATGTAAAATAATTTTATTATGTTTGTCCATTGCTGATTGTTTTTTAATAGATGCTAGCCCAGTCGAGTATAGAAACAGTAGAAGTCGCGAAACAACAAGCAGATGCTTTAAAGGTAATTTATTTTCAACACATAAAAGTGGCATTTTATTAATTGTTCTTGCTATTTTTTAATAGATCTTAGCCGAAAGCAGCTCTGCAATTGCTCAGGCTAATAAAATGATGGCGGAGGCAATAGCCGTATTGGGGAATGGATTAAGCGCTACCGCAGAAGCATTCAACAATCTAACGAATGCAATCTACCGTATGTAGATTAGAAACCAATTCCACAGTTCCTTTTTATGTGCATATATACATAATGTTTATTTTAGTACCTGAAGTTACTTTTTATTTGAATTTTATAAGTAAACATGCTGTGGTAATGTTAAGTAACATTAATTAAATGAATTAGAATGTATTGTTTTCGTTTTTACAAATACACTGACCTTTGAATTTATAAACCATGTGTACATACGCTTATGCATACCTATACACATAAATAGATTTATGTGCCTGTAACCTAAAACTGTATGTAAACTGAAGTTAAAGACTGAATTTTTATTTATTTATTTATTTTTTATTGAATCTGCATGTAATTTTGTTCAATAAAACGTTTTAACAATAAATATAAAAATGTTTTAACTTTTTATACCCGAGTGTTCACATAGATATGTATGCGGAATGATTATGAGTGAAAATAATTAGTATTTAAGTAAAAAAATTAGCAATCAGTCGGTCTTGGATGCGCTTTGCTGTTGAGGATGGTGCATCTTGGTTTACAAAAACGTCGTTTGTTCTGGGCTCTGTGAACTCATTTTCGGTCTGGTATATTCCTTCTCTTAAACGAATATTATGTAAAACTGAGCACGCGTTAACTACTTGTCCAGTAAATCCTGGATCGTACAAGAGTGTCCTTTGTTGAGACAAGCACCGCCACGTTGCCTTAAGAACACCAAAAAGTCTCTCAACTGGGTTACGAGCTTTGCACAATGCCTCATTGTACAAGAATTTCGGAGTACCTTCCGGTTGGTTTGTTAGAGGAGTCATCAGCCAAGGCTCCAAAGGGTACCCGGAATCACCTGCAGAGAATTTTTGATTTTTAATTCCCTTATTTTTATTTAAATATATTTATTAATAGATTAAAAAGCCTACCAATCAAAAACAAGTTATAGTTTTCAATTTCAAAATTCCGTTGCATAACCATTCGCACCGCTCTCCAAATGTATGAATCGAACTCCAAATGTATGAATCGTGCCGTGCTCCCGGAAATTTGGCATTTACGTTCAAAATTTTAAGTGTAGGATCACATATCTGTAAAACATTAAAAGGGAATCTTGATTCTTGAATACCTTACAAATTATGTTGTTACCATTTGGACATTAAGCGAATGGTAGCCGTGGTGGTTGACATACGCTTCTTCATGACGTTTCGGGGCCAAAATTGACACGTGCGTGCAATCTATAGCTCCAATGGTACCTCCCACAAACGGGGAGGTTGCTGAAGCAAAAATTTCTTTTGCCGCTTGCCGCTCCACTTGGGTCATGGGAAATCTCACCTTTGCGCAAAACATGGAGCTGTTGATTGCAGCTGTTACCCGATGAATGCTACGGCTAACGGACGACTGGCTCATAGATATTCCCCATTGCTCACCTACGGGTCGTTGATAACACCCGGTTGCAAAAAATCGCAGTGCAGCTAGAACCTAGTTGTATAAAGGCAGAATTTAGAACTGAATTAGCTTGAATGTTACCAAATTTACCTGTTTTTCAGTCGAAATCGCTGTTATTCTGGAACCTCTAAGATGGCTGTCAAGCTGCGAAACTACGTCCTCAGTCAAGTCTGGAGTTAAACGGAATAACTTCTGGAACTCCCCTGCATCCAAATCGAAAGGATTGTCCACATGCCGAAGCAAACTTCGATCAACTAATATATTTGAGGGCTCACTTCCTCCTCTCCACGCGATAAATCGTAAGCCAAATACTCAAACGCCATACTCACGCTTTTTAAATAAGTTTTTTTTTCATCTAATTTCACAGTTTTGATTCAAATCACTAGTTCTTCTTTATCGTTTGATTTAACAACACCAAAATTATTGTCGTTTAGTTCGCGATAATCGACAGGTTAACCAAACAGCTGATTTTGTCTTGTCGATTTTCGTAATGAAATGGGTTACTGAATAGCAAAATCGTAAAAATTGTGGTTAAGGAAAGATAACAAAGCGAATATCGATAAAATATGTTAGTGAATCGCACCACTGGTGTACTGCTGTTAATCGACAACTTCAATGAACTGTTAAGCATAATAAGTTAAGGTTATCGTTTGGGGTTACTTCTCCGATGAAGGATTCGGCCGTTTACTTGTGTGTACCGCCTCAAAACGAAGCTTAATAAAATTTTCCAAAAAGGATTATTACCGTCCGTTACGGAATTGTTTGGAAGAACTAGCCAACCTTCAATTTTACAAGAAGATAATGATCCCCAGCATGGAAGCTGAAGGTGTGTAGAGTGAAAGAGCAAAACGGGATTTACATGTTCGATTGGCCTTCACAGTCGTTTTATGCCATCCTTAGTGAAAATGGTTGAGAAATAGTTAACACAAACTCAAAGCAAAACAAGTATGATTGGTCTAACAGTTAGCAAGGCAAATATATGTAACTCAGATTTTAGACTATATTCACAAATAAAAACAATCGATTGCACTACTGCAGGCCAGTACATTCAAACTCATACATACAATTTTCCTTCACTAATATGAGAAACGACTGGCATGCTTTGTTAAACTCGGTCAAAATCGCGTAAGCGGTTATCGCGTCAATTAAGAAGAAGGAAATGAAGAAGCGATCTTGATATTTGTTACGCAATTAATATTTGCGATAATTCGTGTTGTTGTTTCAAGGTGATCACAACTTCCCGGACTAGCCTAAGTATCCTCTGGATAGCTTCCGAACACCCATTCGGGAGCGAGCCAACATGAGAAGGCGAAGCATCCCAGGATATTGGGGGTGAAGTGTACGTTGCTTCTTGGGGGAATGCACACAGAGGCGTATGGCAGTTGTGCCAGTAGCCTAAAGACCGACCATTGTGGTAGAATGCCACTCCTGCACGAGGTGCCCCTGCTTTTAACCAAAAATGGCGGATCTAGAGAGGCATAACTCGAAAAAACCCGTAATCCTAGGTGTAATTCGAACCGTGCCTATAGGATGAATGGCACTACGTAAGTGTGTCTTATAACGGTGACCTCCAGATATCGGGCGCCCTCTGGTTGTAATTAGCCTTACCGCGACACCGGGGCACTGTCGTGGCTCGACCTTCCCTTCCCCTTCACTCCTGGGACCACATGGCAGAGTTAAACAATTTATTAAAAAAGGCGGGAGTGCCTAATATAAACCAGGTCGATAACGACCTTTCGGTAAATAGTGCCGAACTACCTACAACATCGCAGGCAGCTAAGGACAAACAATGCCCTCCAACTGTCAGCGAAATCACGGATATGGAAGTTGACGACGTGGCCTTGGGGCCAGATGGCAAAGCTACCATATCACCAGAGGAAGAGGAGAAACTATTATCTTCTCCCACTCGTGACTCAGGAAGAAAGGACGAAGACAAGGTGCGGCTTTGCGGTGCCGCCAGAAAGCGCCTAAAGTACTTCCTGAGAAAAGGTCACAGCATCGACGAGGCAAGAGAGTTGGCTCAAAAACTAGCTGATCTGAAGCGACAACGCTCCAGCAGCACCACGCCAAAGCAAAGCTCCCCTAAGCGTGCCAATTTACAGGGGAGCTCTAGCGTTGGAAAAAAGGCAGTAGAGACTACCGAAACGAAGGGCCAAAGGCAGCAGTGCCTAATCCAGAAGTCAAGGTAGACTCAACAAAAATGTCTTACAAAGACGCGGCGTGTAGCACGAAGTTGGGAATAATTCCTCATGATTATCCAACTACAGTGTGGTCGACGGAAAGACTAACGGCCATACAACATGCTATCCTGGAGGATAAGGAAAAAGCAGACTGGTGCTGCAAAGCCCAAATTTAATAGCTGCACCTTTCGCCCAGGATATATAGTTATATCATGCGGCTGCGATGATACGGCTAATTGGCTAAAGGAAGTAGTTCCTAAGCTGAAGCCGTGGAAAGATGCACAGCTAAAGATTGTGCAGGAGGCGGACATACCGCGCCCACAAATCTTCGTTGGTCACTTTCCAGAATTGGACAGCACCTCAACTGAGGAATCGTATTAGCCTCCTTCACGGCCAGAACGAGGGCCTCAACACAAATGACTGGCGGGTGCTCAACAGAGTGCGCAAGGGTACTGTGGTAGAAATTACCATTGCTATCGACCCAATCTCCGCAGAAGTCATAAAGACTTCCAACATCTGGCTGAACTACGGGTTCGGTAAAACCCAACTTCGGCCAAAATCTAAAGGCCCGATTGATCCGCCTAAGGTTACCGAAAAGGACTCTGTACCCTCGGCGAAACAAAGCTCTGAGGAAGCGGGAGCTTTGACTCCAACGGCTTCAATAGCCGAGGACGATAAGGCCAGCTGCTCCAGACTCGAGGCAGAAAAGCCAACAACATCCGGCACATGGCGCCATAACGTGGCCGAGGGTATTCGCATGCGACCCCCGCTGCAGGCTGATAAAAAAGCGCACAGCCACAGCCACAACAAGGATCGAAGAGGGGATCAGATGTCCGTTGAGGAAGCAGTCCTGCTGAAAAGCAACCGAGGCAAGAAAAAGGCAGCCATTGCCAAACGAAGGATCACTAGATGACCTGGCCTAAGCGAGAATCTTACAACACCAGAAGGCAACTCGGATGCCTTCAAATAAATCTCCATCACGCAAAAGCAGCCTCGGACGTGCTTACGAGGAGATTTAACCAAGAACTCTTGGATGTAGCTTTCATTCAAGAACCATGGGTACGTAAAGGAGTCGTTCTGGGACTCCAGAGCGTAAACGGTAAGTTGATATATGTTGCCAACAAAGACCGTCCCAGAGCGGCGTTGATAATAAATAATCAACTAACCTTTATCCCAATATCACAGTTTATTACAGAAGACCTGGTGGCGATTTGGGTAAAAGTGCCAACGAGCAAAGGTGAACATGAGGTAGTACTTGTCTCCGCCTACCTTCCAGGAGATGAGGTCACTGCTCCAATAAGGGAGGTTATAGCCCTGGTGGAATATTGTCAGCAAAAACGTCTCCGGTGGATCCTCTGCTGTGATGCAAATGCGCACCACACAGCGTCTGGGAGCACAAACATAAATCCAAGAGGTGAGTACCTTCTTGAATTTCTACTTAGGTATAATATATCTATCCTAAACCGAGGCAACGAACCTACATTCATTAATGCAATCAGAGGTGAAGTCCTTGACATCACTCTCTCTAGCCATAATGTTTTGCCCGAAGTCTCAAATTGGCATGTGTCAGAGGAAATATCTATGTCGGATCACAGACATATTAGATTCGATATAGGTGCAACCAAACCACAAATGACAATTTACAGAAACCCCAGAAAAACTAACTGGGACTACTTTCACTTCTATTTAGAACAAAGTGTTAACTGCTCTAAGCGTCACATTCAGCTTACATCTGAGCTTGAGTTCGAATCAAATGATCTACATTCAAACATAATATCTGCGTTTTACGAAAGTTGCCCAGTAAAAGTGAAAAAGCCACAAAGAAATGTTCCTTGGTGGAATAGTACACTTTCCAACCTGCGTAAAGAAACAAGAACCCTATGGAATAGAGCTAAAGCAATGGGGGACTGGTCCTCCTACTCAACAGCCCTAACCAACTACAATAAAGAATTGAGGAAATTTAAAAGGGCTACTTGGAGGAATCACTGTGAAAAGATTTGTAGTCTTCCGGATGCTATTCGTATCCAAAAAGCCCTACTAAAAGATCACTCAAACGGCATTAGTACCCTGAAAAAGCCAGACGGAAGCTACACAAGGAATCCAGAGGAAACCAGTCAACTTCTGCTTGGACAGCCTGGACACTCACTTCCCTGGATCACTTGTGCTAGACGAGATCTCTGTACCGGCAGAAACTACTACATCTGCGGGTGCTGAGAACTTAAAACTAGCAAACATGCTATTCCATGAAAAGCGGGTACAATGGGCGATATCAACATTCAGCCCATACAAATCTCCTGGTCCTGATGGGATATTCCCCTGTCTTTTACAGCAGGGTGCACACCATATTATCCCTAATTTGACCAGACTATACAAAGCAAGCTTACTGCTAAGATATTTGCCTACAAAATGGGCTGAGGTTAAGGTCGTATTTATTCCAAAGGTAGGGGAAAAACCCGAACAATTGCCTAAATCATACAGACCAATTAGTCTCAGCTCATTTTTCCTCAAAACAATGGAAAAGATAATTGATCAGTATATTAGGGAAAACAATCTAGCTAAATTCCCACTGCATCGACTTCAATTTGCCTATCAACAGGGAAAATCCACTGAGACTGCAATACACAGCCTGGTAACAGTTATTGAAAAGGCTATTGAGTCCAAACAGATAGCTCTATGTGCATTTATTGACATATCAGGAGCTTTCTATAATGCCATATATTTAAAGGAGGTACCTGAACCCATCACTAGATGGATAATATTCATGCTGAAATCTAGGACGATCAGCACCGAACTAGGAGGATTAATCAAATCTATTAAAGCCACAAGAGGTTGCCCTCAAGGTGGCGTACTTTCTCCTCTTCTGTGGACTCTAGTCATAGTAGTTTATGTATTAGGCTGGCATGAGGATACCATTTCGGATCGCATGCAGCAAGCCCTTACAATAATAAACAAATGGTGCTCGGAAAAAGGGCTCTCCATCAACCCATCCAAAACAACACTTGTACCGTTTACTAAGAGAAGGAACATAAATCTCAAATGTCCGACGCTTAATGGAACTACACTTCAACCCTCGACAGAAGCGAACAATCTTGGCGTCAGTACTTCAAAAGCCACAAGGGCATTCTTTACCTCTACAAGGATTTTTGGTAAGACATGGGGACTAAACCATAGAATGACCTTCTGGACATTCACCACAGTTGTGAAACTCATAGTCACTTATGCATCTTTAGCATGGTGGCCCAAGGTCAAGCAAAGAAAGGCAGCAAACGAATTAAGCAAACTGCATCGCCTGATATGTGTTGGTATTACAGGGGCTATGAAAACATGTCCCACGGATGCATTGGGTGTGCTCCTGAACATACCACCGCTTCCAATTCTAATTGAAAGGGAAGCTCGCTCGAGTGCCTTAAGACTAAAAGGTATAACTGAACTTAAAAGTGGGGATATGTAAGGACATTTAAAGATCTTAGAAGACTTCCTACATAGTCCCATTCTTCATAGGGATGATATACTATCATCCAAACCAATACTCTTCAGGAACTTCCAAGTTATAATCAATGAACGAACAGACTGGAGAACTAACTCTATCACTTTCAAACCTGGCTCCCAGCTATGGTTTACTGATGGGTCCAAATTGGAAAATGGTAGAACAGGGGCAGGAATCAGTGGGCCCAAATTCAAAAAATCGATTCCGATGGGATCCTATTCAACTATATTCCAGGCAGAAATACATGCCATTGAAATATGTGTGAGAGAATGCCTTAGAAGGAAAATGAGAGGTACTCACATCTACATACTTTCAGATAGCCAAGCGGCTCTAAAAGCCCTTCTATCAACAACTATCACCTCTAAATTGGTAAATGATTGCCTAAACCTTCTAAATACGTTAGGAAACCTCAACACAGTAACACTATGTTGGATTCCGGGACATGAAGGACATGAGGGAAATGAAATGGCTGATGGCAAAACAAGGAGCAAATATGCAACTTACTGGTCCTGAGCCTTTCTGTGGTCTAACAAAAGGCCACATTAATGAATTCCTTAGGAAATGGGAAGAAAGAAAACTTCCCGCACACTGGCTAAACTGCGCCGGTCAGCGTCAAGCCAAAGTATTCCTAAGTCCCAACAAAGGAATATCTGACAAACTTCTCTCACTAAACAGAGTAGATCTGTGTCTTTTAACCGGATACCTTACAGGTCACTGCAGCCTGAGGTACCATCTAAATAAAATTGGTCCATCCGAGACCAATGTCTGCCGCTTTTGCGAAATGGACATAGAAAGCTCAGAACATGTGCTTTGTGAATGTCCTGCGTTGGGCAGACAAAGACTTCACCACCTTGGTGGTATCGTAGTATCTCCATGCAATCTTTGGAACAACAAACCCAAAACTGTGCTAAAATTTCTAAAAAGCCTAAAACTCTAGGGTTACAAAATAGGCCTTTCACAATTGATCAACTCTGGTCGCAGTGCGTAATGGCCTTCTAATAATAATAATAATAATAATCCCAGGATATTTAGTTGTACGCTGGGATTGGGCTCCGCCACGTAAAAATCCTCCCTAATGAAGGCATGAACAAAGCCTGGGATGACAACTTCCTATACTGATGACGACCCCTGCAAACGAACTAAGGTCTACGATTTGGGGGCATGCTTTTGGAATATCTGATCTCTTAATGGGGAAGGCGCCTCTGTCCGGCTCGTCCATGTTCTCGTGAGAGTAAAGGCTGACATCACTGCGATTCAAGAGATGCGATGGACGGGACAAGGCTGGCTTACTGGAGCGGCAGTTCTTGGTCGGGAAAACCTGAGTCATTCCGGTAAGGTAGAACCGGCTGCCATGGGAAAGGGAGGGACAAGGCCGCCAACCAAGGGGAACCTTATCGGCCGTTAACTTTCATTTCCCAGAAGCGAAGACACTTGAAGTCCTCCTACTCCCACTCTTCACGAAACACTTGGCCCAGCCCTACACCTTGGACCTGAAAAAGGCTTGTGACACTGTCAGCTATTCCACGCTACTAGATGATATTTATCAGTCGACACTCCCGTCAGGACTGAAGAGGTGGTCCGCCAACTACCTGAGCAGTCGTCACTCGTCAGTGATTTTTCGAGACCAAACATCAAGACAGAGGAAGATCAAGCAAGGTGTTCCGTAGGGTGGTGTCCTTTTGCCGTTGCTGTTCAACTTCTACATCTCGAAGTTCCCCCAACCACCAGAGGGAGTCTCCTTGGTCTCATATGCTGACAACTGCACGATAATGGCTTCGGACAATGGCATCGATGGCCTGTGCGGCAAAGTGAACATCTATCTCACCGACCTTTCTCGCTTTTTCACTGCGAGGAATCTCCAACTTTCCCTCACTATGTCCACGGCAACCCCATTTACCACCTGAACAGAGGAGGTCAAACTGCAACTAAAGGTAGAAGTCGATGACACATCAATTCCTACTGTAAACAATTTCCACTTAAGTCCAAAATCGCAACAAGGTCCTCAAATCGCTTGCCGGCAGCACTGGGGCAAAGACAAAGAGATGCTGCTATCGACATTTAAGGCAGTTGGCTGACCGGCTCTGAACTATGCTGTGCCTGTCTGGTCGCCTTCAGTGACACGCAGTGGATAAAGCTCCAGACTTGCAAAAAAACTGCCGTCCAGACAGGTACGGGTTGCCTCCTGATGTCCTCTCTTAGCTCCCTGTAACGAAGCACAATAAACTGCTCAGCAAGCAGTTCCGGTTAGGGTGCCACCGCAGGTTTCACCCTTGCAGACACCTGTTTTTGCCAGAGCCGCCTGCTAAGCAAGTCAGGAGACACCTATTAAACTACGCCAACGAGATCCAGGACAAAACTAGCAGTATCCAATGTTTTTGGCACTTAAAGACGACCTGATACCCACAGTTTCATATGGAAGGAAACTTGATTTCAGATTTCCACGGCGTGAGCAATGTAGCAATCCAGAATGCATGCAGAGAGGTTTGACGGATATTTTCTTTACCGATGGGTCCAAGAATGAAATAGGGTCTGGAGCCGGATGTTGCTTAAACGATAGTAATAAGTATCACTATGCTATGGGGGAAATGGCAACTGTTTTCCAAACAGAAGTTTTTGCCAACTTGAATGTAGCCGAAAGTAAAATCGAGAGGAGATAGGAGAGTCACTGAAGACTCCACAGGGTAATCAGTTCCGCAGGAATCATGAATTGGATCAGCGATTATGTAGGCAATCTACATAAAGAGCGATGGTCCGATCTAGAACGCTGCAGAACTGCAAAGTGTTTTGTGACAAGTCAGAACAGAAAACTGTCAAACTTTCTACTAAATCTTAGAAGGAAAGACGTTCGGTTGATGGTTGGTATTATTGCAGGACACAGCCCATGGGGTCAGCATATGACCACCATCGGAATCACTGAGGACCCAATGTGCCTGTCGTGCTTGGAGGAGGTGGATAGCATCGAACACTTTCTCTGTGTATCCCAACTTACATTACAGAGAAAATCGGTGAAAAAAGAAAATTCCGCAAAACATTGCAAACCTCCAGACATCCAGCAGATAAAACCAGACTTAATAAGGTGAAAAATGAGCTAAAAGTATTAATTACAAAACACAAGGAGAGTAAACCTCGAAATTATAAGGCAAACTTGGGGACAGTAGGTCTACAAATTACTCCTTATGGAAAGCAACAAAGCACATAAATGGCGCTGTAGTGCATAAACCTCTCATCAAAACAGAAAGAGGCACAAGCAAAGAAAAAGTCGATACCCTAGCCAAACACTTCTTAGACACATTTACAAGCGAAATGGATAATCACAACATTAACATTAAATCTGATAACATAATAAACGTTCCGCAAAGGAAAACAAGAAAGACCACCATGAGCGAAATTAAAAATCAAATAAGAAAGCTAAACGATGGGGTGTAGGGCAGATCGCCTCCGCGTGGTGCACCCTGGGTAACGCCAAATGATCTGCGGCCTTAACGGCCTTAAACCTGAACGGTGACGACCCTGCATTCTTTTGGCATTCTCTATACTCTTTGGACTTGAACTTCGTTTCCTGAGCTGGTGGTCGCGGCATTCTGCCACCTAAGTACGCTGGGGTGAAACTCAACCGAAACGGCTGGTGGGCAAATGTCGTGACTGCTCCCGTCCCGTTAAAACCCTGGCAGGCCTCGGAGTACGTTCCAAACTCGTCGCCATTGGGTTGGTGGTGTAGGTGCGGTTGAGAGGACTCCCGTTTTGCGTCCGATCTGGCTCTGAACGCATGCCTCATAAGGGTATGCGTCAACCCTAGCACGGCCTCCCTGCCTCGGCACAGATAACCGTGGGATCATTTAAGGACGACTACACTTTCGAGTTATGGATAGCGGCTCCGAGTGGGGACCCAATAAAATAAACATGAACAACAACAACAACAACAAAAACAAAACCAATAACAAAAACCCTAAGAATTTAGGCGGCAGTGGGGATTGGTAGCCTAACCCCAAGGTCTCCTCACTTAAGGAAAGAGGGGCGGAACCGCCGTCTCTAACCAGCCCTAACCGAGAGGCAGCCCAGAGGGACAGAGTAGGGGCGGATGGGCGTCGGAGTCGACGCTCAAAGAGTTATCTGGACTGGAGGGAATGGCCAGTACCAGTAAGGGGTTTTCCCCAAGTTTTCCGGGGGTTTCTGGGGTTTCTTTTCAGGGGTCCCTTGCTAGGCCTAAACGGCAGCCAGGACAGAGAAGGAAAGCCTTCTCTGACCAACGCATAACCGCTAAAATCCTGGAACGCTACGGCGGTCAAAATGCTTCGCAGGTACCTGAGAAGTATTTAAGGACGCTTGAGTGGGCCAGGATGGTACTTAGTGGGGCAGAGAAAGGCCGAGTGGAAAGGGTGGGTGCGGTAGCACCCCCAGTAGAATCGGCAGTGAAGCGGCAACGCTCTCAAGAGGAGGAAATTCTCCGGCCGAAGAAGCCGAGGACTGGGGGATCCATCACTCTGGGGGTGGTCGACAACAGCAGGGAAGATGGCGCCATTTCCAGGGACGAGTGGAAAATAGTGGCATCAGCCATCTCTGCGGTATTTATGAAGGTGGTAAGGGAAAACCCTGGACCTCCACGATGAGCGGTCGGCTACTATGTACAGGGCGGCAGTAGCTCTGGTGGGGGAGGTCTGGAAGGGAGCCAAGCTGGAAGCTGTGGACAAAAAGGACCTACCTCTTCGTCCGCGCGCCCGGGTCTGTCTTCCCTCAGAGCCCTCTGCTCCAGAGGATATGGAGGAAATCCTCCGTTACTGTAACCCGAAACTTCCCACGCATAACTGGAAGGTAGTCAAGGTGGAGAAGTCCGAAGGACATTTTCGGCTAGCGCTGATTCTGCTAAATACAGAGTCCCTCGGACCTCTTGCTGAAACTAAAGGGATCATCACCTATGGTTTCGAGAAGGTAGCCATGAAGGTTTACCAGACCGATGCCAGGGGTGATGTCTCTGCAACTCCGGTAATGCTGGGAGGGGATAGGCCCACGGTAGAGGAAGCTCCCGTGGAAATAGATGTGGAATCTGTCATGTCGGATGGGGGCAGTGTTGACGACGCCCGCTCTCTAGCGGGGTCAGTCTTCAGTATCGGGCAACTGTTCGACAGGGCGGAGGAGGAGGGGCTTCTGGCCTCGGATAGTGAGGAGGCTGACCTCAGGATGTTGGAGAAGATTATTGAAGATGAAGATTCTTCAAATAAATCTCCAGCACTCTAAGGCAGCTTCCGCCAACTTACTAATCCACCTTGAGCAAGGTGGAGTCGACGTAGTCCTGATCCAGGAGCCGTGGCTGAGCAGTAGCGGTATCTCTGGAATCAGGACGAAAAACTACTTACTGATGGTTCACAGTGGTGTAGGTAAACCAAGATCCTGCATACTCATCAGAAAAGAACTAAAAGCATTCATTTTGCCTAATTTCAGCAATGAGGACATTGTCTCTATAAGCCTGCAGAGCACCACCGGGAGACTCTGGCTGATCTCAGCCTATATGGCGCACGATGACGAGGTGGAGCCACCTCCGTTGCTGCTAAGGGAGGCCCTAGCTGAGGCGAGGCGGAGGAAAATCGACGTCATTATCGGAACCGATGCAAATTCCCATCACACTTGCTGGGGAAGTTCGGATATCAACTCAAGAGGTGAGTCACTTTTTGATTTTATTATAAGCGAAGACTTAGTTATTTTCAATAGAGGTAAGGACCCAACCTTCATTACGGCGGTCAGGGAAGAGGTGCTTGACCTCACCTTAGCCTCTTCTACACTAAAGTATAGAATATCTGATTGGAGGGTGCTCTGCGCTCATTCCTTTTCGGAGAACAGATACATCCAGTTTTCTCTGAATGAAACCAAACCGAATAGATCCTCCTACAGGAACCTTAGGAGCACGGACTGGGACCTATACTGCAGAAACCTGCAGGTTTTCCTTCCGGAAGCACCGAAAGAAAACGCGGATCTCTCGGAAGAATTTATAGATGTATTGGTGGAGACATTCACCGCTGCGTGCAACAGAGCCCTCGAGAGCGCTTGTCCACTAAGACCGCCCCCCAAATAGGAAAAGCCGCCTTGGTGGACAACCGAGCTCTCGGAAATCAGGGCTTCATGTAGGCGGCTCTTTAATAGAGCCAGAAAACTTAAGTCTCCCTTGGGATGGGAACTGTACAGAGTAGGACTGGGTATTTACAAGTCCGAAATCAGGAAAGCGAAGCGAGACTCATGGCGGAGATTCTGCGAAAGCGTGGAGGGCTGTCATGAGTCCGCGAGATTCAGACGTATTCTCTCGAGGAATTCCACACCTATGGGGTACCTGAAAGACAGCTCGGGGTGCTGGACCATGAGCAGCGAGGAGTCACTACGGTTACTCCTTGACGCCCATTTTCCGACAAATCCGGACTCGCTTAATATCGGCTGGGATAGGACGCATAACACTCCACACACCCACCACCGCTTGCTGAATAAGCGACGCCTGGCTTGGGCTCTTTCAAACCCTTCAAGTCGCCTGGGCCCGATGGCATTATACCGACTCAACTGCAGAAATCTGCGGAGGTATCTTGTCATTGGCTTCTTCCTATCTACGCGAGCTGCATAGATAGGGGCTACATACCCAGATCTTGGAGGGCTGTGAGAGTAACTTTCATACCCAAGGCAGGTAAGATTTCACATGTATCCCCTAAGGATTTCAGACCAATCAGTCTCTCCTCGTTCCTCTTAAAAACCCTGGATAGGCTGATTGATCTGCACATAAGGAGTGAAATTCCTCGGGGGCGTTTATCGTACGCTCAACATGCTTAATGTAAAGTCAGATCGGTAGAGTCTGCTTTGCATACAATTGTTAAGGACATCGAGGTGTCCCTCTACCAGAAGGAGTTCACTGTGGGTGCCTTCCTCGACATTGAGGGGGCTTTTAATAATGTCCTCCCGGAGGCAATCACCAGGTCGCTAGGTAAACTAGGAGTCGGAACCGAACTTATAAGGCTTATCCACACGATGCTTACCGATAGAACGGTCGTGGCAGAATGGGGTGACACCTCTCTCCGCCGGCAAGTGAACAGAGGCACTCCGCAAGGCGGTGTTCTCTCGCCACTACTCTGGGTTGCCGTACTTAACGGTCTGCTGGAGGAGCTGGAGGGGAGGGGCTGTTAGGTGATTGCCTACGCGGATGACGTGGCACTTATTGTCAGAGGCAAGTTTCTAGATACTCTGATGGAACTGATGCAGGGTTATCTGAATCTAGTTGTAAATTGGACCGCTAATTGTGGCCTATCGATAAATCCTCTGAAGACGGAGCTCGTCTTATTTACGAGGAAATACAAAGTACCAAGGGTGTTTCTCCCCTCAATATCGGGCGCTCCGTTGGTGCTCTCTGACAAGGTGAAGTACCTGGGACTCATCCTTGACAGAGGTCTTACATGGAAGCCAAACATTGAGGTCGCCTTGTATGGTTGCAGGGGCGCTATCGGCAAAAGATGGGGCCTCTCGCCTAAAGTCACTTTTTGGCATTATAACACAATTATAAAACCAATCTTGCTATACGGAGTCCTTGTCTGGTGGAACTCGCTAGAAAGGATGGTATCAGTTAAGAAGCTGGAGAAGGTACAAAGGTCTGCCCTCATTGGAATCAGTGGGGCTCTCCGTACCACTCCTACTCTAGCGCTTAACGCTATGCTGAATGTGGCGCCCGTGGACATTGTAGGAAAAACTACCGCTGCACGCGCCGCAATCAGATTAAGGTATTCGGGCCATGGGCTAGACTTAAGTTACGGACACTCTAGCATTCTTAAAAACTTTGAGTTCATCCCTATGGTGCTGGACCACTGTACACCCACGCTAGGTCCGAGCGGACCTTTTCCTACCCACATTCCCTCAATTTCGATTGTGCATCAGACGTTAATAAGTCAACAACACTAAGAGGCACCATCATCGATTTGACTTTTTCAAGACACTTTACACTCGAAACACTCCCTTTCATTTCCTACTTTTTCTATCATCGTCCTATTCTCAACAGAGAAATGGTTCATTACCATGCACACAGGAAGAAGGCATATGCAAATACAAGTATGTGAATTTATATACCTACATATGCGCATATACATACACATATATGCTCACTCAAGTAGGACAGAGCCAGATGTCGAACGTTGCCGAACGCGGGGGCCGATTGTGCTCTTTGTCGTTCGTTCCGCGCTCTCGCTTGCAGTTCAAGCACATTAGCTTACATTTGCTTGCGTACGGAATAGATTCGTATATTTGATATGTCCATATGACTTATATGCATCTTTACATATAGAATTGTTCTTTTTGAAAATTGCGCGAAATTGTATATGCATATGCATGTTTATATACATACATATATTAGTATACAACATATCTTATAAGGTATATGGTAAATGTTGCCATACATTTTCTCCTTCATATATAATAAAAAAATTAATAATAATAACATTAAAACAATAGGTATTATTAACAAACTTGGTTTTATTTTAAATTCTTCAAGTAAATCAAATTAATATTATAATAATCAATAAGAAGGCATATGCAAATACAAGTACGGGAATTTATATATGTACATATGCGCATATACATACATATTTACGCTCACTTAAGTAGGAGAGAGCAAGATGTCGAACGTTGCCGTTCGTTTGCTTTGTTCGTTCCGCGCTTTCGCTTGCAGTTCATTCAAGGTAACGGCAATGAGCAAGGTAACAACAAATGAGCAAGGTAACACTAATGAGCAAGGTAACGACACATTTTTTCGTGCGTGCAGCCGGCTAAATCGAATTATAAGACGTTATCACGTCAAAAAAGCTCCAGGATATGAGCTAATAAATGGAAAAATTTTAAAAGAGTTTCCTGAAAGAGTATTGCAATTCATAAGAAATGTATTTAATTGCATATTAGAGACTAAATACTTCTATGAACTATGGAAAACTGCTCAAATTACCGCCATACCCAAACCAGGAAAAGATGCCACCAAAAGACCCAATAGTTTATCTATACTAATATTATAAAGAGGAAAACTTTGTTTGTTTGTTTGTTTGTTTGTAACGAATAGGCTCAAAAACTACTGGACCGATTTTAAAAATTCTTTCACCATTCGAAAACTACATTATCCATGAGTAACATGGATTACATTTTATTTTGGAAAAAAATAGGGTTCCGTAAGATATTTGGATTTTTAGGACACAAACTGAAAAAAATCTTATATATAAAATAAAGTCAACTTTTTGTGTGTGTTCGCTAACCGGGCGCGTCTGCACCGACTTAAACCAAACTTACACACATTGTTAAGAAGGTATTGAAGATGGTTTCCGTATAGTTTGGATTCCTATTGGTGGATAGGGCTCGAGATATAGGTCAAAACGGGGACCCGGGTAACCTTTGGATGTGTATGTACAATATGGGTATCAAATTGAAGCTGTTGGTGAATGCTTTAGTACAGAGTATTTTTCATGCCGCTCCGTGACTGGGGTCTCGAGATATAGGTCAAAACGTGGACCCGGGTAACCTTTGGTTGTGTATGTACAATATGGGTATCAAATGAAAGCTGTTGATAAGTGCTTTAATACGGGGTAATTTTCATACCTATTGATGACTAGGGTCTGGAAATATATGGCAAAACGTGGACCCGCCGTGTCTTTGCACCGAATTAAACCAAACTTACACACATTGTTAAGGAGGTATTGAAGATGGTTTCCGTATAGTTTGGATACCTATTGGTAGATAGGGTTTCGAGATATAGGTCAAAACGTGGACCCGGGTAACCTTCGGATGTGTATGTACAATATGGGTATCAAATAGAAGCTGTTGGTGAATGCTTTAGTTCAGAGTATTTCCATCCGCTCCGTGACTAGGGTCTCGAGATAGAGACCAAAACGTGGACCCTAGAATGTGTTTGTACAATATGGATATCAAATTGAAGCTGTTGGTGAATGCTTTAGTACAGAGTATTTTTCATGCCGCTCCGCGACTGGGGTCTCGAGATATAGGTCAAAACGTGGACCCGGGTAACCTTTGGTTGTGTATGTACAATATGGGTATCAAATGAAAGCTGTTGATAAGTGCTTTAATACGGGGTAATTTTCATACCTATTTATGACTAGGGTCTGGAAATATATGCCAAAACGTGGACCCGCCGTGTCTTTGAACCGAATTAAACCAAACTTACACACATTGTTAAGGAGGTATTGAAGATGGTTTCCGTATAGTTTGGATACCTATTGGTAGATAGGGTTTCGAGATATAGGTCAAAACGTGGACCCGGGTAACCTTCGGATGTGTATGTACAATATGGGTATCAAATGGAAGCTGTTGGTGAATGCTTTAGTTCAGAGTATTTCCATCCGCTCCGTGACTAGGGTCTCGAGATAGAGACCAAAACGTGGACCCTAGAATGTGTTTGTACAATATGGATATCAAATTGAAGCTGTTGGTGAATGCTTTAGTACAGAGTATTTTTCATGCCGCTCCGCGACTGGGGTCTCGAGATATAGGTCAAAACGTGGACCCGGGTAACCTTTGGTTGTGTATGTACAATATGGGTATCAAATGAAAGCTGTTGATAAGTGCTTTAATACGGGGTAATTTTCATACCTATTGATGACTAGGGTCTGGAAATATATGCCAAAACGTGGACCCGCCGTGTCTTTGCACCGAATTAAACCAAACTTACACACATTGTTAAGTAAGTATTGAAAATGGGTTTCGTAAAGTTTGGTTGTAATTCGGAGCAGTGGCAACGGGTACAGCGTTCTTTTCAGCCAGCCATAATGTTGCTTACTTTTTTAACGCTTGGGGCGGAACTGAACTGTCAAATTGACAGTGTGAGTTACAATGTGTCAATATTTCTTTCTGATTTGGATGCCATAAGGAAAAAACGTAAGTGCAACATGTAAAAATTGTTTGTGAATGTTTTTGGAGTGGATTTTGGAACAGTGAATAATTTCTTACGAAATTTGAGAATTTAATGTGAAATCCGAATGAAATTATGTGTTCGTGGTAAAAACAATTTTTTTCGTTTTTTTTTTTTTTGAAAAATATAAATGGATAATGGTTAAAAAAGCTCCAATGCTTAATAAAACATATAAATTGAAACGAAAAATGCATGGATGGTCAGGAAAACAGACGATTGTTTATTCATATGCGTTGATTTGAAATTTAAAAACAATCTTCCTTTTTCCTGATGTTCAATTTATATTTTATACTTACTCAAAAACCAAGCGCTTGAATTAAGAATAAAGAAATAAATAATATGAAAACCATATATTTTCTGTTCTAAACCATATCTATTCTATTTTAGTGTGCCCAGCGAAGGGGGCCGGGTTTCCTAGTTACTAATATGTTTGAAAAAATATTGTTCGACCGATTAGAACCAATTTTGACAGCAAACAAAGCGATACCAAGCTATCAATTCGGATTTAGACGGCAACACTCAACAGTCCAACAAATCTACTAGCTTGTTAACAAAATACTTAACGATATGACTGACAAAAACTATTGTGTAGCTGTATACCTATATAGACATTGCAAAGCCTCAAACGAATCTTTCCACAAAACTACTTTGAATTTTTGAAGAGCTACATAACAGATCGAACATTTTTTATAAGATATGAAGAAGAATATTCTGATATCCTACCAATGACAGCTGGAGTACCGCAAGACAGTGTACTAGGACCTCTTTTATGTCTAATATACACCGCAGAAGTGCCAACTCCGACAACACATAATGCAATGATAGCAACGTTCGTATATGATACTGTATTAATGAATCAAACAATGATGAAAAACTGGTGCCCTCGCACTTCAAAATTCTTATTCCTATCTGGAAATAGGGAATTCGCTCATACAGCGAACCAAATCCAAAAAATTTCGAAATGTAACAAATGCTGGTTGGTTTATTTCCAATGAAGTCATACATCGCTGTTAGTTCTGCCTTCTCCAAACTGGATAAGGAGGCAAAGCGAATGGGTCTGGTGGTGAATGAGGACAAAACGAAGTACCTCCTGTCGTCAAACAAACAGCCGGCGCACTCGCGTATCGGCACCCACGTCACTGTTGATAGTTATAATTTCGAGGTTGTAAACGTCTTCGTTTATTTAGGAATCAGCATTAACACCGATAACAATGTCAGCCTTGAAATCCAACGCAGAATCTCTCTTGCCAACAAGTGCTACTTTGGACTAAGTAGGCAACTGAGCAGTAAAGTCCTCTCTCGACGAACCAAACTAACACTCTACAAGACTCTCATCATGCCCGTATTAACGTATGGCGCAGAAGCTTGGACGATGACAACATCCGATGAAGAGACGCTTGGAGTGTTCGGGAGAAAGATTTTGCGTAAGATTTTTGGACCTTTGCACGTTGGCAACAGCAAACATCGCAGGCGATGGAACGATGAGCTGTATGAGCTTTACGGCGACATAGACAGAGCGCAGCGAATAAAGATCCATCGGCTACGTTGGCTGGGTCATGTCGTCCGAATGGATACAAACGCTCCGGCTTTGAAAGTATTCGATGCGGTACCAGCTGCTGGTAGCAGAGGAAGAGGAAGACCTCCTCTGCGTTGGAAAGATCAGGTGGAGAAAGACTTGACTTTTCTTGGTGTGTCCAATTGGCGCCGGTTAACACGAGAAAGAAACGACTGGCGCGCTTTGTTAAACTCGACCAAAATCGCGTAAGCGGTTATCGCGCCAATTAAGAAGAATAAACCCACTCCTTTATTTTTTATACTAGTGTAACCTAGAAACGACAACTGCGCATCTGTTCAATTGTGTGCGTGGCTACGGTCGTATACCTGCTTTGTGTGAGAATTCCCCCTAAAGGAACTATTGTAGTCTTGAGCGTCATTTCGTAGTGAAAACACGTGTTTATTCTAACCTTTTTTATGTTGCTTTAATTTTTATTATAAAAATGTCAAAAATTGTTTTATTTGAGCTAAACTTTTAACTGAAAGTGCAGCTGTTACTGTCGAACGTGGTATGACGACATTAATCAATGCAAGTATCGGAATATCTTAAAAAACAAAAATCTGTGACACTACACAATACTTGCGTAAAAATTATACTCGAAAATCTTCTAGTGCGCCAGCTAAGAAAAGGCAACCTGAAGAACAAGAAGTTAATGCACCGGAAGTAATCCCTCCTCGTACTAGATCACGTGTATCCGATTTTTGTTTTAAAAAATCTGGAAACGAACGAAGAGCGCGTTCAGTATGTACGTCGACATTAGGGACCCAGAGTTACTGTCGTATGTGATGGATATAATGATTGCACGACGAATATTAAAGCAGCAGAACAACGTCGTCGAACTCTAGCAGCATCTTCATCTTCCGATATTTTGTTTGATGAACTTATGACAGTTCCTCCCAGGCAACAAAAATTTCTTGGGAATACTTACAACAAGTCTCGGTTTATTTCAATGCTGAAAGAAAAGTTTACTGCTGAAAATAGTTATATCAATTAAACAAGCTAATAATGACGCTGACGTATTGATTATTGAAACAGCAATAGTGCAATTTAGTACAATTTTCTTCTTAAAACCAGGTAAAGTTCAAAGTCAGTCGGAAATAGATTCATCTTTTGGATGTGTCAAACTTTTATAAAGTTTAAAGTCACGTATTATTTTTACGCGCAATAACTGGCTGTGGCACAACATCTGTTCTAGTTCAATGTGCTGAAGTTTTCAAAAAAGTTGATTCAATTCGACAAGAAGTAATCACCAGCGGAATTTGTTTCTTCTCTGTATGTGCGGAGCGCCTAATAAAGCTACTTGCTTAGATAAATATCGATATGCATGTTATGTTAAGAATACTGGAAATAAAAAACAAGTGCAATTAACTTGTCTTCCTTCAACATCTGTCGCTGTTCATCAACATCTTTTCCGGATGTATCACCAAGATGAAGTATGGTTTGGTAATCAGCTAGACCCAACAGATTGGGGTTGGAGGTTGGTCGATGATACATTAGAACCGATTCAGACTTTACTGCCACCTGCACCAGAGAAAATACTAAACACGATTTTTTGCAACTGTAAGAAAAAATGCAGTGCCAAATGTCGTTGCAAAAAAGTGGGTCTATATTGTTCTCTGGCGTGCACAAATAGTCAAGGCCAATCGTGTTCTAATGTTGAATCAGCAACAGCAGAAGATGCTTTCGGCTCCGACGAATGGGCATGCGATACTTCGTTATTGACGCAATTTACTTGCAGACAGGATGAAGAAGAAGAAGAAAAAGAAGAAGAAGAAAAAGAAGATCAAGAAGAAGAGGAAGAAGACTGTACCATATATGACTGTAACCCGGAATAATTAATTTTTTATCTACGATTTTCTAATTTTAATTCCGTTTTAAATCCGGAAAATCCATTTTTTACTTCCGTTTTTTTATTTTAATCACAACAGACCCGTGGAATAGGCCTACTGGGGAAATCACGTAAAAAAAAAACGCGCTAAGTACACTTCTTTCGAGGGGGCGTGGAAATGTGTGCATATTATGACACGTGCAACTCTTTACTTCATTATATCTTAGGAACGGTGGTATTTGGTGAAACATCATTGATATTATTTTGTAGATAATTTTATGGGCTACAATTTTTGTTTGAGTTAATTTTGCAATACAACTGACCGTTTTCGAGAAATTCACCAAAAACCCATTTTTTAACCTTTGACCTCGAGTCAATTTTTTCCCCCCGGCCGGATCGATTTGGAGCTTTATAATTTTTTTTTTACATATGTTTTGAACAATTTCGTCCATTTTCGGCTTGCTATGAATTTTAGTAGCTTCGAATGTCTAAATTGACCGGACTATCTATAGGATTCAAGTTTGGCTTTCCGCACTTTTTTCTTATATTCTCTTTGTGTCGATGATTGGTCTAGTTCTCTTCTCCTTGGGTTTTTAAAGCCTTATTAAGAAGTTTTCTGGACCGTACACAAAGCTTCGACAGCTCAGCGTTCCACCAAGGAACCGCTTTCCCTTTTCTACTTTGCCTGAGTGAGCACAATTGCTCAAAGCAATTGATTTAAGTATCTTCTCATTTCTCAGTAGCATCTTCAATCATTTCTACTGGTTTGAGTTTTTTCAGGTTTGGTAATCGCTCTGTTTCAAGTTCACCATACCTGTTCCAGTCCACATTTCGAGGACTCCTACCGGAAGGTATTGATATTGTATCAATTTTCAGCCGGAATTCGAGAAGATGATGATCAGAAAGAGAGTCCTCTTTCAAAACTCGTCATCGGTTGACTCGATTTTCAACTGACTTAATGGTATCTGTTAAATCAATCACCTATGGTCTCCTTTTGGTCACAAAATTGGTCACAAAAGTTGGTTTGTTAGCAGTGTTTTGAATGACCAAATCAGATGATAAGATAAAATCTAGTAACTTGAGACCTCTGGGTTGCATTTGCTGCTTCCCCATACAATGTTCTGTGAATTTACATCACAGCTCACTATTAGCCCCAGATTATTATATTCTGCATACTTAACTACATCTCTGAGCTCCCTTGATGGAGGTGGCTGTAAAGAGTCGTAGGATAGGTAGACCGAAATTATGAAAGTTTCGACACTATTCCCACTTTTCCCGTACTTTATATTTCCAACTACGATATCTCTGCTTGCGGTCTCATACTCCCTTCGAAATGAAGTATTTGTTCCCAAGATATATCACCGAGACCGCAAATACGCATGGTTCTTGTATTAGTATTATGTGTGGGTTTGTTTGCAGTTTTGCATGCCTACGGCACAGGAGAAACGTAGACGCTTTGCTATATTTAAGATTTATCTACATAAATATTACTTCAGACATGAGAGTAAGTATATTTACGCTTTGTCCCCCATCTTATCCTTGATACGAAAATGGATTCACCCTAGATATAGATGAGGACGGCAGCCGTACTTCGACTTCAGCACCTTGAAAGACCCAAGATCGACACCAAGCGGATTTCTGCTTAGTTCACGAGAGAGTCTCGTGTCAAGATCTTTGCTTTGAACACTGATGCGTGTGAGGAGTTCTGCTGAACTACAGGAAGGAGCCGGAATCCAGACTCTCGCTCGTACCAGTCTTTCGATGCTATTCTCAATAAGAATGTACTTGCTGTTTTCGTAGGCTGGAATTTTTGCTATCTCTTTTTCCAGTCATTTTCGGGAAAGCGTTGGAATAGTGAACCTTTACGATGCTGTTCACCATGCTTTTACCCTCGAAAGTCGGAGCGTCTTTCGACTGACCGATAGCTTTCCAAAGATAGCTGTCGCGATACTCTTGTTGCCCTTGTTGCTTTGCTGCCATTCTCGCGAATGATTCGCCAGACGTTGATAGAAGTGTTTTTTTTTTTTTGTTTTGTTTTTTTTTTTTTTTTATCCGAAGGGGGAATCTTACATAGATACCGTCAGTACAGACGGCATACACGATTCATACTGATCGCTAAGGGTGCACCTCATTCAGGACTACGCACAGTCAGTATTACTACTAAGCTGGACTTGCGAAACAGTACACCTACGTACGAAACTCCGACCTCTGTAGCTTTCGTTTGCCCTGCGGTACCGCCGTTTAAGCATTGCATCGCAGGGCCAAGCTAGCCATTATGGCTCTTCATTTATATCTATCTTTCCGTGCGCCCTTCATTACTCCTTTGTCTTCTTTCTTTACTGCGTTCCCATTCCTTTTTCCGCAGTTCCTGTAGCGCATTTGCGGACCATTCTTTCATCTTGGCCCACACCAACTTCGACTGCAGCATGTGATCTACAATGTTGCCCGGGGTTATTTTTTCTTTTATGATTTCTTCAATGCACATTCTTTCAGATGCGTATCTCGGGCAGGAGAAGAACACATGTTCCACATGTTATGTCTGGTGGCATGATAACCGATATGGCACATACTGCTTCAAACGACACTGTCCTGAAAGCACAGGCAACTCTAAGGGAAATAAGTCTAAAAACTATTTCTGCCTTTTTCGCATATGTTTTCTGTATCAGGGCTTTACCCTATATGGGTGCTGCATACATGAGTGTAGACTGGGTAACTTTAGCCAGGAGCGCTCTTCTACTCTGAGTAAGACCACCGATGTTGGCCATGATTCTTGACAGTGCCGCCGTCACCATGGCTGCCTTTCCGCATGTTTTTTTAATGTGCTCCCTGAAGCTTAGTCGAGCATCGATCATTACACCCAAATATCGTAGTGCCGCCTGTGTTGTGACGTTAAGCCCATCAATGTTTAGTGTGGTCGTTTCTAACTTTTTTCTATTCGTAATGAGGACTGCTTCTGTTTTTTGCCCTGCTAGCTGGAGTTTAGCCGCCGTTAGCCATTGTTTGACCTTTTTTGTTGCCTCGCTGCAGATACTCTGAATCTGAGGGATTGTTTTGGCGACTATGGTCAACGCAATGTTGTCTGCGTGTCCTATTATTTGCACTTCCCTCGGCATTGGGAGTTGCAGTACCCCATCATATAATGCATTCCATAGTATTGGGCCCAGTACAGAACCCTGCGGTACTCCGCCCGTCACTGCATATCTCTTGGGACCTTCATCTGTGTTGTACAGAAGTACTCTTTCCGACAGATAACTGTTTATAACCCGTACTAAGTATGCTGACGTTTTTTTCTCTTCAAGAGCCTTTATAATATGGGGCCAGTATGCCGAGTTGAAGGCGTTCTTGACATCCAGGGTAACAACTGCACAGTATTCTTTATCACCATGCATCCACCTGTCACCCTCAATAGCCTTGCTTGCAATGTTTGTCACCCTCCTGACGGCATCGATGGTTGAACGACCTTTTCGGAAACCAAACTGATGTTCGGATAGTTCAGCCGGCGCTTTCTCCAGGTGCTGTTCCAGGCGCGTGCAGATTAGTTTCTCCAAGATTTTAGCCATAGTATCTATCATGCAGAGTGGCCGATAAGAACTTGGGTCACCCGCTGGCTTACTTGGTTTCTGAAGTAGGACCAGTTGTTGCTTCTTCCATACTTTCGGAAACGTGCCTTCATTTATACACTTGGTGAAGTGTTCTGCAAATGGCTTTGCGTTGCACCTGATAGCAATCTTCAGCGCCTTGTTCGGAATGCCGTCATGTCCTGGAGCCTTAGCATTGCCGAAACTTTCCGTTGCCAAAATCACCTCTGCTTCACTGATTGTGACACTATTTTCTGCTGCGTGGAACTGGGTCTGGCTTGGTTGCATGTCTTGCTTTGGAAAGAGTGTCTGTACAATCTTTTCTAAAAGAATTGGGCAAGTTGGCGCCTGTCCTCTACCTGTAGTGTTCTGCCAACCCATAGCTCCTTTGGGAAAGGCGCCTTGCTTTTTTGCATTCGCTTCTTAGGGTGCTAATCTCCTCGTTCCACCAGTATACAGGCTTTCTGGGAGCGCTCTGTATTTTCCTGCACATAGCGGCATCGCAAACTCTGCTAACATATTTTACTAGCAGCTCCGCTTGTAGTTCCACATCGTTGGTGCTAGTTGGGTTCTTTTCTAGCATGATTTGGAACATTTCTTCATCAAGCGTCTCCACCCTCCAACCCTTATTCTGTTTTTTCTGTACGGTTTCTTTTCCATGCGAAAAGTCCACCGTAATGGCAAGGTGGTCACTGCCTGTGTAAAAATCACTCACTTTCCAGCTTGCTGATCGTACTAGAGCCCTGCTGGCGTAAGTGATGTCGATTATTGATGCACGACCATTCACTTCGAAGGTGTTTTTTCCCCCAGTGTTTAGCAGAACCGCATCAAGCAGTGAGAATGCCTTAATCAAGGCATCTCCCCTTTTATTGGTATATCTGCTACCCCGTATACCCTTTGTTTAAGGAGCTCTTGTGCAGCCTCGCAATGGTTTAGATTGATCTGCTCAATCCTCATTTTTTCGTTTCGATATACGCCGCTTGATACAGGGGACATTTTTTGCTTCCAATCTGATGACTTGTATCTTCTCGTTGATGGAAGTGTGTCATTCGACATTTGAGGATGCACGCATTTCCGACTTCCGTTTCTCTTCCCGGTCGTTGGTACAGACCCCGTCTCGTTTCCAGAAGAGTGCTACGTTACAGAGAAATCCTCTGTTCTGCCGCGCTTTCCCGTTTCCATCACTGGTGTCGAAGTTGACGGAACTTGAGTACTTGCCTTAGCTAATGCTTCGGCTTTCTTCGCCTTCTGTTTTCTTCGTTACATCTGCCTTGCGGATAGACCAGCACCTGTGTTCCAATCTTCAATAACTTCAGTCTTTTTACCGGCACTTACCTGATTCGCACCAGGTTTGACCGTTGTCAAAGACTAACTCGGTACCAGAGATCCATCTGAGTCTACTGAGAGATTGTCCGCCATCCCCACATCCTCCACAACTTGTTCAGTTGCTTCGGGTCGTTTTTACGACGGTGTATCGCGCACTCCCCCACGGCTCTCCATTGACATAGCCTATGTGCCATTTTTCACCACTAGTACTGCGCTTCCTCCGGACCCCTGGGTGTCAGTTCCAGTTGTAAAGGTATGTGAGGTTCGGGTCTGCACATCCGATGCCCGAGCCGGCGATTGCTCGACGGGAAGATTTCCCAAAAGTGGGTTACATCGTGAAGAAAAATATATCGTTAGCCTCCACATTGTACGAAAGAAATGCATTTTATACCTGCTGCCAGGTTTTCGGTACAGTAATCTCCGCATAGTACTTAGGTAGCCACCAATTCCGCCGTTTCGCGGATGGGTGGATACCCAATTCCTATATGGAGCTGCCATCTTAGTTCGTGGTAAGTTAATCTCCATAACATGGGGTTAAATCACCGGTTAAGCCTCATCCCCGCGGCAAGAGACCGACACGATAAGGTGTATACATAAGTGTGAATATACAAAGATTCCGGCACTTACCACGGCAAAAATTGATGGTTCGTCAAATAGTTTTACCTTCTTAAAGAAAAAAAAATGTTTATGGGCAGCTCAGGCCCGCAAGGGAAGATGTGGTGGGGCTCGTTTCATGAATGATCGAGCCCTGCCTTCAGAAATATGCGCTTGCGTTTATGAATAAAATAGTTTTGTTGTATTAAAGAACATTTTAGACTACTGCTTCTGCGCCTTTGAAGTTATTTTGTTTCTGTAAATACAATATTTGGAATATCTACTGGGGGATGCCAAATTTCATTAAGTATATAATAACACACAAATCTGTATGTAAATCTTTGATCTCTTGATATAAATAAGAGATCTTCTAACTCCTAGTGGGAGCATAGAACGTTTAATGGTAATGTATGGTAGGTATACAATTATCTACTTTCTTGCGACATAAATATTTAAATAAAATATTTTATATTAAAATCTTACAAAAATCAAAAATATGCAAATCAAATTTTGTCATAAAATCAAATATGATACATTAGTGCGCACATACAATTATATGCATAAATATATGTACATATGTGCATACGTTTAACGTACGCTTGCTCAGTTCTTAGACAGTGCTTTGTGAAAACATAAACATTAAGCCCGTAACAATTTAGTTTCTTCATTTAACTGCGTTTGTCGAGGATAAAAGTTATTTCAAGGAGCATACCTGTACATACTTGTGTGCATACACATGTATGTATGAATATGTATTGATAGCATCGATTGCTATTAGGATGTGAAATATGTTATATTTATTTCATATACATGTGTGGCATATAAATATTTAGATAAAAAATGTGCGAAATTCAGAAAGAACGTAGGTTCGAATCTTGAAACATGAAAATGAAGAAACGTTTTCTTCTAATAGGGTTCGCCCCTTGGCAGGCAATGGCAAACCTAGGAGAGTATTTCTGCCATGAAAAAGCTCCTCTCCTGTTATTATTATTATTATTTTGAAGTGAAAACTTCTTTAGAATCGTTGGGAGTGATTTGAGGAAAAGTGAAACGAAAAAGCGACCCTCTTGGCTACGAAGCGTTATATTATATGTTGATATAAACGTAGCGACGAACTAAATAAAAATAACTTTTATTTTTTCTTGTGATTCGAACCAAGGATTTTGGATCGGAAGCTCACATTGCTAGTCGCTCGGCTACCGCGCCATGCTGTCGTCGCTGGCCTGAAAGTTATTTAGTTACGAAGCGTTATATTATATGTTGATATAAATATTATATGTTGATATAAATAATTTTTGTGAGCGTGTAATTCTCAAAAGGTTTATTAGAAAATCTATTGGCTAGGCAGTGTGGTATCTGTTCTTATCAGCTTAACATCTGATAGATCCTCCATCGGAGGACAACAAATGTTAAACTGATTTTTGGAAATGGGCGGAGTGTTTTAGAGACTTGCTCTCCACCTCTGCCACGGGTTGGCCCGGTATTGCAGTACCGCCGGGATTTCGGCCTTGAATAAATACAAGAAGAAATATACTAATACATTTAGCTTTGGTGGGAAGAGGCATAAATTTTTATATGAATACAAGTAGACGAAAATGGAATTTTTTTTTTTTTTTTGAAATTTGCATTGTAGGACATTTCTGATTATTTAATATATTGAAAACAGTTTTTTGGTTTAGATACTGAAAGTCAGTTTAAGTGAATCGGTATAAATATTTCGTACATTAATTTTTGTGAGCGTGTAATTCTCAAAAGGTTTATTAGAAAATCTATTGACTAGGTAGTGTGGTATCTGTTTTTATCAGCTTAACATCTGATAGATCCTCCATCGGAGGACAACAAATGTTAAACTGATTTTTGGAAATGGGCGGAGTGTTTTAGGGGCTTGCTCTCCACCTCTGCCACGGGTTGGCGCGGTATTGCAGTACCGCTGGGATTTCGGCCTTGAATAAATACAAGAAGAAATATATTAATACATTTAGCTTTGGTGGGAAGAGACATAAATTTTTATATGAATACAAGTAGACGAAAATGGAATTTTTTTTTTTTTAATTTGCATTGCAGGACATTTCTGATTATTTATTGAAAACAGTTTTTTTTTATTAAAATTGATTATAGAAGAAAATTGAATTTTTTCCAAGGTGAATTCATACACTAAGCTAAGTAAAACGTTTCGTAATTCAATTTTATGTTGACATCCAAATGTACACGGCGGAAGAAAAAAATAACAAATCAGCTGTGTTATTGCTACCACCTCCAAAAGATTCGCCTTGATTTTTCATATAAAAATTATAAATATCATCACTTGTGACAACTGTACCCAGTCGGTCGACAGTGTGTGAATCATCTTTAAATTCTGCAAGAATACCCTAACCTGCGCAGCGCACAGTAAAATCGACACAAAGCTGAGCGCAGAGCACAATCGTACAAGCACACTAACGTACATACATACATATATACGCTCGAATACATTTTCTTACTGTGCTCAGCCAAGGCTGGTAGTCATGCACTGTGGCGATATGAACGCACAAATGCACATACACAGGCACGAACATGAATCAAACAGCTCGCCGTGTTTAAGTGAATCGGTATAAATATTTCGTACATTAATTTTTGTGAGCGTGTAATTCTCAAAAGGTTTATTAGAAAATGTAATGACAAGGTAGTTTGTTGGTTGTGTATGGTTATCGTTTCTCGGCCTTATGGCTAAGATCAAAGTGATCAAATGGGCGGAGTGTCTTAGGAGCTTGCTCCACCTCTGCCACGGATTGGCCCGGTATTGCAGTACCGCCGGGATTTCGGCCTTGAATAAATACAAGAAGAAATATAAAAATACATTTAGCTTTGGTGGGAAGAGACATAAATTTTTATATGAATACAAGTAGACGAAAATGGAAGAAATTTGTAAGTCTGTTTCTTCGGTCCGTTTGGGTATTTTTTTTGACAACATCGAAACCAAAGCATTTGTATCATATTTTATCTATCATAAGCCACTCGTACATTTGTTGAAATTGAAAACATTGAGGATGAATAATGATAAAATGAAGAAAATAAAATATGAACTTTATAGCAATATTATAATGAACCTATAATTATCCCGCTCCTAATGCTGCTTTCGTCTTATTCTCTCTCAGTTTGTTTTACGGAAGGTTTCACTTCTATCGAGTCTAACCGTTAGACTGGTATTTTTTTTTTTTTTGTTGAGGGGGCACAAAGCATTGAAAGCCGAAAAGTGTGGGATTTGCCTTTCGGTTCACCCGAAATTTGCGCTGTGTTGTTCAGCGACGTCGACCGTCAAGTATCACTTGACGGGAAGGGGGGCTGCTTATTGCTTCTTCATGAAGATCTGAGCTGTTGTTCAGCGCGACGCAGTTTAGAGATTATTATTTTTGCCATATTACTAGAGGGGACCAGTGATCTTCTGACTCTATCATAATATCTGCTATCGGCCGTAATTGGCTTCCCCACCCGAGTGCTTAATTCCTCCCTTTCGAACGCAAATCGCGGACAGACAAACAAAACTATTTTTTCCAAATGTTTCTACATGAAGTCGCTCGTGTAAGTAATGATGATCATTTTGAACCCAGAATCATTAACATCGGTTCATTTTTGACTAAGTCAATAAAGCAGCTAAGCCAAGCGCAAACTTGAGATTTTGTTCATATTTTTTCCTGTAATTTTTAATATACAATATAATAGAAAATCTCTTAACATACGTAAGTCGAGAACAAAAAAACGCAAAAATATTTTTAATCCAAAAACAGCTGAAACGGATGAAAGTAGTTTCAGTGCCTCGGCGAAAAATTTTCTAAAGAACAAGAGGAAATATCTCAGTTCTGCATGATCCTTTTGTTGAGTATCGCATTTAAAACTTTATAACAGTGTTTGCAGCAATTTCTAAATATGTGAAATGTAAAATCTGTGACGGAAATGTTCAGTTTCAAACTGCATCTGAACAAGGACTTGGTTTTAAATTAAATTCTATTCCTTTTGTCGCGCACTCTAATGAAATAAATCGATGATTTTTATTCGTCATGAAAGTCCTCGGATTACGGTTAAAAGGTGCAGTAAAATCTTGTGGATTAATGGACATGCTAATGAATAATATTCACTCCAGTGTAAAAACAGCCACCGAAAAAATTTTTCAACAGGCTTGTACTGAAGAAGAAAATTTGACTTCCGAACATCAAGGTGATGAACATTCGACAGAATTAATAAACGGCTACTTACTCGAATCAGTTTAAACGATAATGATGATTGCCAGTGTTTAAGCAGAAATGGGTTTAATTTCTGCAAGGTTGAGGGAAGTATTTTTCGGTATTTTTCGAAAACTTAATAATTTCATCGCTGTTGTAATTCCTTTGCCGTGGGTATTATATCCGATTCTAATTTTCGCTCTCATACTTTTCTAAGCCATGGTTAATGCCATTGCGTTATTCTTTTTCTCGAGTGCTTCTTGTTCTGAAGAGAGACTTGATCCGCCGGATTTTGTTTTGTAAGCACATGACGCCACGACACATTCTGGGTCCACTCTTAGATTTCGGACATTCTATTTGCGTCGAAAGTTCGCAATGCCGATGCATGCGTTTCCATCCAATGCAAAACTGTTTCGGCGTCTGCCAAGAAAAATTATTTTTTCTATTGGTCGACTCAACATTGGCGAAATTCTTGACCATAATTTGGCAAGAAGATGGACTGCTGAAAACTCTAAACGCGGAAGAGATTTAGTCTTTGAAGTAAGCAGCGTGCATTTCGTACCACTATCGGATTGACTACATGTATACATAGTATAACATACTAGCACCAGTTGCGCAAAATCCAAAAATAACCTGCACGATACTATACCGCAATATTCAAGAGTCTTTGCATTAAAAAGTAAGCCCACAAACAGTTCGTAATTGCCTGCAAAATGCTGGTTATCATAGCAGAGTGCCAAGCCGCAAGCCCTACATTTCAGATATTAACAGACAGAAGAGATTGGAGTTGGCCAAACGCTATATATATGTAAATGGATCAGATTCTTTTTGGGAAAACGTCATATTCAGCGATGGGTCGAAATTTAATGTTTTTAGATCAGATAGCCCTCCAAAAGTGTGGCGGAAAGAAAATACAAAACTCAATGATAAATGTCGTATTCCTACCGTTAACCATGGAGGGGGAAATGCAATGATTTGGCGGTGCATAGCTGCATCTGGAGTAGGAAAAATGGCTTTTATTGATGATAAAATGGACAAACATCTGTATTTAAACATTTTGAAGAATAATTTGCATGATAGTGCCTTTAAACTTGGACTGGATGCTTAAGGGTTCTTGTTTCAGCAAGACAATGACCCAAAACGCTCATCTTTTCTCGTGCAAGAATGGCTTATTTACCACTGAAAGCAGCTTAAACTCCACCTCAATCACCGTATCTGAATCTAATTGAGCATGTCTGGGAGCTCTTAAAAAGGAGTATCAGAAAGCGCAAAATAACATCAAGGCGTCATTAAAGGCAGCTCTAAGTGTTGAGTAGGAGAAAATTGCAGGTAGTGAAACCAAGGTATTGGTAAAAAGTATGCAACGACGTTTGGAAGCAGTTAAAAGCTAAAGCGGCCCAACAAATTACTGAATACTCGTTATTCTATTATTTTTTTAATAAAGCCATATAAAGAATGGCTATGTAAAAATAATATTTTTGCATAAAATTGTGGCTTATTTCGTTATTACTTTAAGTTCTCTAATTCCCGAAATGAATTTTGACGTTTTTGTTCCCTAAATATTGAATAAAAATGTTTTTTTACGAATATATTATATTAAAATTTTGTTCTTTTATATAAATCGCGCTAAGTATCCGACGTATCTATTTATACACTGTGAGTGTACGAATAAATTGTGTGACCACTGTATACGCAGCAGCCATCTGCTCTTATTGAAGCGTCGGAAAAGCCATGAATTCGGCAGTTAGCACTCGACCCTGTATTTACGTACCGAGGCATGCTAGTTTATGGAAGCTGCAGCAAATTGGCTTTGAAACTTTCCAGCCAGTGCCAAACCGCAATGGAATCCACTCATTCTAATCTAGCTTTTGAATCCAAAGCTCTTGTAATAAGATTTTACCTTTTGTAACTAGCGAGGCTAATAAACCAAGAGGGTCAAAGAGGCAAGCGGAGACCGATAAAATGTTACGTTTAGTTGCTCGCAGCGCATTAAAATTATTTTCTACATAGAATGAAGCGAAAAAAATGTCAATTTTCGGCTGCCAGTGGATTCCAACGTTTTCGTACAGTCAGTATCGCTGAGCTGCAATAATTTTTGGAGACTCTCACTTTTCGATAAGTTTGTATGATAAAAAAATCAGTTTACTAGTTTTAGGCCTGCCGTTTCTAAAATTGTGTTTACTTCCTATTGTATCTGGGTGAGGCTTTCTATACTGTCGGATCCTGTTAATAGGTCTTCCGAATGACATTGGAACCGAGTGGATATTTAGCTTTATTTGTTTCGCTTAGCATTTGTAGACACCGTGAAGTGATAAATGGTTACGGTGTTTATATCCGGAGTATGTAGGTATTCACACACACTTCGTGCACCAAGAATTGACGATGCATCTTCGTGATGTTGGCAGTCATGGCATATTTGCGAAGGAGTGTCGAAAAAAGCTACTATTGAATAATTGGTCTGACCATCAAGGTTTCACACATACTGGTGTTAACAGTTGGTTTTGAAAGGCAGTCTGACTTAAAGCAGTCCACATGGTAAAACCTGTGTAGTTTTCGAAAAAAAATCCTCACATTTAGCCTGCTCTGGAGTCAGCCGTGTGGAATTTACTAATAAAAGTATTTATTTCATTTCCCAACATTTTCCGATTGTAGCATCGATGCAACGCTTTCTGCAATATGACATAATGGGCTACTTGTTTGTACATTGGGGCTATGATTTGTGACGTATTTGCCTGAAAATATCCAGCCTAGCATTATTTTCGGCAGCGTAGGCTGCCTTGGGCTGGTTTTGATCTGACCCACTGATAACAGATCAAAGAAGATTTCAGCTCCTATTAGTATGTCTATTTTCTGACATTTGTAGAAATAGGTTGCCGAAAATTCAAATTAGTTGATCTTCGATTTAATATATGTTTTTAGTTTGCCCTGGACCTTTTTGTTTGAACTGCCAGGTCCAACTACAAAATATTTAGAGCAATTTTTTCTTTCCGATTTCGCAATTTCTGCACAAGCTCGTAGTCATAAAGTTGACTTGAGAACCGGAGTCAAGTATAGATCGCGCTTGAACGTAAACGCTGGAGTAGACCTTTACATTTACTACGGCTGTAGCTAACATGACTAGGTCAGGCACATACCAAGGCTATCTGCTTTGTCTTTTGAGGCCGTAGTTCTCTTGGGCAAGCCATTTACCTATAGGGAAATAGATTTTGGAAATAGATTTCAAATCTTTTAAGTGCATTAAGCGCTTGGAATTTCGGGCAAGCTAGTAGATTTTATAATATAGTAAAGGCAAGTCGAAAGTTTGGAATTTGTCGTGATAAATATTGTTTTTGAGTGTTGCAATTGCTGATTTTTTTTTCTTTCTCGTATCTTCATTGTTTGGCCTTTGTTGGGATGAGGAAGCTTTTACAGCTGATAGATGCCGGCATCTCTTATTGAGTATACCTTCACATTCAACCCAAAGCGGCAGTTTGTCATAGTCAAGTTTTTCCTCCCACATTGACCGATTCGTGGGATTAACCTTCGACATGACTATGTGAATCAACATCGCATTTGAAATAAGCTTATCGTCACCCAGCGATAAAAGGGAGTCATATACTGCAGACATTGTATCTATCATAGATCGGCGCGAAGGCCTTAGGATTTTTGACAATTCAAAAGGCTTTGACACTGTATTAAAAAATATTAGGCATTTATTTCATAAATCTTTCTCAAACTTGCAAACGTCTTTGGATAGTTTTCTTCCGACATTTGGAAGGAGTCCACTATGCCTAAGGCTTCACCGGATAGACAGGATACTACATAAATTATTATATTTTTCAGTATCCGGAATTGTGGGATCATTGTGCACTAAACTCTCAAATAGACTCAGAAAGTTTTTAAATTCGGAGTATTTTCCTTTGATTTAGGTAGCGACATTTTTGGTAGTCGTGAGCCGTAGTGTAATTAACTATGTTTCGGCGACTGGCGATTTATTTCTGGACTTTATATTGCCTTTGTTTCTACAATTAAGTCCTCTATCTCTCCACGTGCAATGTCTTCTTCGTCGATTTCCTCTATTTTCGACTGACACTTCATAAGTTGAATACCAGCGAACTGAAGATATGTTGGTGGATATTTTGACCAAAAAATTATCGTCAAAAAGGCATAAAAAGTGCGCCGTGCTACTTGGATAGCGCGCCATCTTCAATCGATTTTTAATTTTACTTTCCTTAACCATTCTATGAAACGTACAGCTCGTATTTTTGTAAATGATGCCAAAATTGAGGGGAAGTGCTGGAAATTATCTATCAAATCGGTCATCACCTTTATTCATGTAATAAGACGAACTCATTCGTATACTTACCTTTTCTTCTCTTATCTTCGTTTTTCGAACAAATTTTGGATCACCGGTTAGGAACAACTGCATGACCTCATCAGCAAACATATTTGGTATTTGCATGGTTGCAAAGAATGGCTTTGCCTTCCTACATTTCTTGGTGCCCAATGTGGGGACGACACAATATCGAACTCTGTAAGTACTTTCTCATCATTGAGCGTTTAGTGGTCAATGTTAAACCCCTCATCGACATCGCTAACGCAAGCTTTTGCAAGTTTAACACAGTTTCTAATGAAATTGGCCGCCATCGTTTGGAGACAACAACCATCACTCACTGATATCGCTCACTCACATTCATACTTGCCACTCGTCATATCCCTTGCTTGCATTGATGCTGAAAACAGTGACCGACGCACGTACAGGTATTTGAAAGATCTACGGGGTCAAAAGTCCATTTAACAAAACAATAAATACATTTAGAAAAATGACTTCCTGAGGTACCTGACCCTTCTGAGAACAAAAGCCAGCCCCTCCCGCGCACCCTACAAGCATTTGACATACGATAACACTGTGGAACAAATTCAGGTTAGCAAAAGTTAGGTCCATTCTGAGAGTGGCGGGTGAAAATAGAGGCGAAATTAGAAGACCCGTATCGCGGCGTTTGTTTATGTTAGTTCGAATTTTTTTTTAATCGGCCTTCGAAGTTTGCAGTCAAATGCCGATTTTCAGTATATTGTTTATATGGTTTTTTGGTTATAACTCGTCGACTAATTGATATTTTTTCAATCTGTAAAAGCCAAATTATTGCTAGAGACCTGTGCAATAATTACATATTTTGAAAAAATTGATTTCGAAAATTTTTATGGTACTTATGAGGCAAAATGTTGGAAAAATTATTTTTTTTTCATGTTTTTTGAAAATATTTTCAACAAAACTAAGTCTTTTTTACATTTTGTGTGGTCTATAATATGCTTCTCAGTTTCTTAAATAAATGTAATTTGAAAAGAAAATTACGGGATTAAATACTTTGGCAGCTACTTTGACGAAAGTCACAAAATGTTCGAAAAATTAACGTTTTCCTTATTATTTCTTAATATCTGGCAAGCAACTCATTTTTTTCGCTTTTTTTCTTATCTAAAATATAGTTTTCAATCCATGACATAAATATCATGGAAAAAAATATAGTATCAGTCGAAAATTTGTGCGATATACACACATTCATTACATAAAACTAATGTAAAAAAACCCAAAATTCCTAGTAAACACATAGTAATTAAAAATTCCCGAAACCATTAAATAAATATCGATTTCGGTAGAAGTAGTTAAAAAGGGATGTTTCAAGAATTAGGAACATTCCAAAAACAATTAAAGAAAAGGAAATGCTAAGTATGGATTAAAAAAGGGATTTTCCGAGAAGAATGCATGTTCCAAAAATAATTAAGGAAAAGGAAATTCCCAGAATACAATTAAGAAAGGGAATTTCCAGGAACAATCAATAGCTATTAAAATAATATTTGTAAACATTTGTGTTGCATGCGAACTAATTTTAAAAATAAAGATTCAGTTAAGACTCGAAACTCAGCCGAAGCTGATGTCTTTTAATTTTCGCTCGGTCGTGATAAAATTTGCTATTCATTCTTTTGGAACCTATTTCATTTATTGAGTGATTTAAGTTAAGTGTATCAGTTTCATAAAATTAACAAAAAAAAACATTCTATAATATATATTGTATTAAAAATGTCGGAACCAACATGTAAAATGAACCATTTTTGTAATATTTGTGGACGTTTCATAGTAAGCGATGAAAAATGCGGCAATGTGACTGATTCTTTTTTGGAAATCTATAGACAATATTTCTCGCAAGAGTTTATCAATGACGTAAACTATGCCCCTAAAAAAGTTTGCTTTAATTGCTATTCAATTCTTATGCAATGGAAAAGTGAAAAGAAGAAGGCTATGCCTTTTGGTGTACCAATGATTTGGTCAGATAATAGCCCACATCAAGAAGAAAATTGCTATGGATGTACCAACTACAATAAAACTTTGAATAGAAGGAAAACAAAGAATAAAACTTATGTAGCAGTGTCAAGTGTCCAATTACCATTACCGCACTCAGAATTCGTTCCAGTACCAACATACCGAAGTACTGATCTTCAAACAGGTATCAGTACTACAACCACCCCTGCCACACCCATGGATTTCTCCTCAGAATTCAACCCTGGTGAAGGTACATCAAATAAAACATCAAAGGACCCAATCCTAATAACACAAAACCAATTGGATGGAATTGTTGCAAATTTGTGTTTGACTCAGAAAAAATCAGAACGACTGGCGTCATTTTTGAAAGGAAATAATTTGCTGACGAAAGGTACAAAAGTAACAGCATATCGAAAACGCCAAAAAGAGTTACAAAAGTTCTTCAATGTCAATGATGCAAAAAATTTCGCTTATTGCAACGATATTGAAAAGTTAATGGAGGCGATAGGGTTAACCTATAAAAAAGATGATTGGCGTCTCTTTATCGATAGTTCACTAATCAGCTTAAAAGTTGTGCTTTTGCACAAGACAAATAGAATGCCTTCTGTTCCGATTGCGTATAGCACTGACACTAGTGAAACTTTCGATAAATTGAAAGACATTCTGGAAGTAGTCGAATATAACGAACACCAATGGCGCATTTGCTGCGACCTCAAAGTAGTTTCCTTGATTACAGGCTTAACAGCATCTGGCCGTCCAAAATATCCGAGTTTTTTGTGCGATTGGGATTCACGATACGGAGAAGGTATTAAAGGAAGAAACCAGTACAAACAACATAACTGGAGTAGTCGAATTGGGCGAAAATGGCCTAATGACAATAGGCTACACGAAAGTCTTGTTCCTGAAATGAAAATTTTGTTGCCGTTGCTCCACATTAAACTTGGCATTGCTAAAAATTTTTTGAAATGTATCGCAAAAAGACCAGCAGTATTCAACCGCTTGAAAGATATTTTCCCAAGACTAAGTAAGGCCAAAATTCAGGAAGGGGTTGTTAATGGTCCCGACATACGGAAACTAATGAGTCGTCAAGATTTTGAGCAAGTTCTGACAGACCGAGAATTAAATGGATGGCTCGCATTGAAAGCAGTCATCAAAGGACTTTTGGGTAAAGAACGTGAAGAAAACTACAGGCAATCTGTTGCAAACATGTTGGCAGCTTTCGCTGAAATTGGGGTTAATATGTCATACAAAATTCATCTCTTGCATCAGCATCTTGAAAAACTCGCTCAACAGTTGCCAACTGAATCTGATGAGCAAGGCGAACGTCATCACCAAACTGCGCTTCCATTTGAAATAAGGTAACTATAGAGTGTGCATATTTTGAATTCCTAGATTTTTCTAATATCTTGGTCAGAGTGCACAATTTAAACATGTTAACGATTGAAAACTATTTTCGTTTCAGGTACAGAGGAAAGAAATCTCCAGATGCGATACTCGCTGAAATTTGTTGGTGGTATAAAAACACCTTTGAAGAAGAGGAAGACGAGGAAACAGAGGAAGAAGGGGAAGACACAGATGAAAATCCAGAATATCTGTTGGACGAAATAATCGATCTCTCTGATGATGATGACGATGACCAAGACATTAGAGAGAGCAGTGATGTTGATCCACAGCCGCCTGCTAAACGGCAGCTGGCCAAATTATTAATTTAATTTATTTTATTTTTCTACTTAAAACTTTTCATTATTAACATTTCAAAATTATATTTTTTTCCATATTTTTATATTTTCTTTTTCTATGTTTCTTCAAAACCAACACTGAACAAAATTGGTAAATAAAAAATGAGAAATAAATTAATATTAAGCTCAAAAAACGCAAGTTTTGTATTATGACTGTATGCCTAAAGCGCAAATTGTCGACTAAGACAATTTTTTTTCAAATTACATTTATTTAAGAAACTGAGAAGCATATTATAGACCACACAAAATGTAAAAAAGACTTAGTTTTGTTGAAAATATTTTCAAAAAACATGAAAAAAAAATAATTTTTCCAACATTTTGCCTCATAAGTACCATAAAAATTTTCGAAATCAATTTTTTCAAAATATGTAATTATTGCACAGGTCTCTAGCAATAATTTGGCTTTTACAGATTGAAAAAATATCAATTAGTCGACGAGTTATAGCCGAAAAACCATATAAACAATATACTGAAAATCGGCATTTGACTGCAAACTTCGAAGGCCGATTAAAAAAAAATTCGAACTAACATAAACAAACGCCGCGATACGGGTCTTCTAATTTCGCCTCTATTTTCACCCGCCACTCTCAGAATGGACCTAACTTTTGCTAACCTGAATTTGTTCCACAGTGTTATTGCATTGTCATCGGTCCTTGATAGGTGTGCAAAATCTCAGATGTTTAGAAGCCAGTGAAAATTAAGCTCAAAGATTCCGTTACATACATACATACATACATACATACATACATACATACATGCATACATACATACATACATACATACATACATACATACATACATACATACAACCCGACCTAATAAAAGTGTGTTAAAAAAAGATTTTTCATTTTACAACCAAATTCACCTTACTTTTTGCCCACAGGTAAAAAAAGAAAATAATAATCCTGGCAATCCTAATAAGGATAATGGAAAACTTTTATCAAATTATTGCATTGTCATCGCTCCTTGATAGGTGTGCAAAATTTCAAGTCGATCAGATTTTTAGAAGCCAGTGAAAATTAAGCTCAAAGATTCCGCTACATACATACATACATACATACATACAACCCGACCTATTAAAAGTGTATTAAAACAAAGATTCAAAGATTCAAATTCACCTTACTTTTTGCCCACAGGTAAAAACAGAAAATATTAATCCTGGCAATCCCAATAAGGATAATGGAAAACTTTTATCAAATTATTGCGTTGTCATCGGTCCTTGATAGGTGTGCAAAATTTCAAGTCGATCAGATGTTTAGAAGCCAGTGAAAATTAAGCTCAAAGATTCCGTTACATACATACATACATACATACATACATACATACATACATGCATACATGCATACATACATACATACATACATACAACCCGACCTAATAAAAGTGTGTTAAAAAAGATTCAAAGATTCAAATTCACCTTACTTTTTGCCCACAGGTAAAAACAGAAAATATTAATCCTGCCAATCCCAATAAGGATAATGGAAAACTTTTATCAAATTATTGCATTGTCATCGGTCCTTGATAGGTGTGCAAAATTTCAAGTCGATCAGATGTTTAGAAGCCAGTGAAAATTAAGCTCAAAGATTCCGTTACATACATACATACATACATACATACATACATACATACATACATACATACATACATACATACATACATACATACATACAACCCGACCTAATAAAAGTGTGTTAAAAAAGATTCAAAGATTCAAATTCACCTTACTTTTTGCCCACAGGTAAAAAAAGAAAATATTAATCCTGGCAATCCTAACAAGGATAATGGAAAACTTTTATCAAATTATTGCATTGTCATCGGTCCTTGATAGGTGTGCAAAATTTCAAGTCGATCAGATTTTTAGAAGCCAGTGAAAATTAAGCTCAAAGATTCCGTTACATACATACATACATACATACATACATACATACATACATACATACATACAACCCGACCTAATAAAAGTGTGTTAAAAAAAAGATTCAAAGATTCAAATTCACCTTACTTTTTGCCCATAGGTAAAAAAAGAAAATAATAATCCTGGCAATCCTAATAAGGATAATGGAAAACTTTTATCAAATTATTGCATTGTCATCGGTCCTTGATAGGTGTGCAAAATTTCAAGTCGATCAGATTTTTAGAAGCCAGTGAGAATTAAGCTCAAAGATTCCGTTACATACATACATACATACATACATACATGCATACATACATACATACATACATACATACATACATATGTACATACAACCCGACCTAATAAAAGTGTGTTAAAAAGATTCAAAGATTCAAATTCACCTTAATTTTTGCCCACAGGTAAAGACAGAAAATATTAATCCTGCCAATCCCAATTAGGATAATGGAAAACTTTTATCAAATTATTGCATTGTCATCGGTCCTTGATAGGTGTGCAAAATTTCAAGTCGATCAGATGTTTAGAAGCCAGTGAAAATTAAGCTCAAAGATTCCGCTACATACATACATACATACATACATACAACCCGACGTAATAAAAGTGTGTTAAAAAAGATTCAAAGATTCAAATTCACCTTACTTTTTGCCCAGAGGTAAAAACAGAAAATATTAATCCTGGCAATCCCAATTAGGATAATGGAAAACTTTTATCAAATTATTGCGTTGTCATCGGTCCTTGATAGGTGTGCAAAATTTCAAGTCGATCAGATGTTTAGAAGCCAGTGAAAATTAAGCTCAAAGATTCCGTTACATACATACGTACCCAGATACATACATACAACCCGACCTAATAAAAGTGTATTAAAAAAAGATTCAAAGATTCAAATTCACCTTACTTTTTGCCCACAGGTAAAAACAGAAAATATTAATCCTGGCAATCCCAATAAGGATAATGGAAAACTTTTATCAAATTATTGCATTGTCATCGGTCCTTGATAGGTGTGCAAAATTTCAAGTCGATCAGATGTTTAGAAGCCAGTGAAAATTAAGCTCAAAGATTCCGTTACATACATACATACATACATACATACATACATACATACATACATACATACAACCCGACCTAATAAAAGTGTGTTAAAAAGATTCAAAGATTCAAATTCACCTTACTTTTTGCCCACAGGTAAAAAAAGAAAATATTAATCCTGGCAATCCTAATAAGGATAATGGAAAACTTTTATCAAATTATTGCATTGTCATCGGTCCTTGATAGGTGTGCAAAATTTCAAGTCGATCAGATGTTTAGAAGCCAGTGAAAGTTAAGCTCAAAGATTCCGTTACATACATACATACATACATACATACATACATACATACATACATACAACTCGACCTAATAAAAGTGTGTTAAAAAAGATTCAAAGATTCAAATTCACCTTACTTTTTGCCCACAGGTAAAAAAAGAAAATATTAATCCTGGCAATCCTAATAAGGATAATGGAAAACTTTTATCAAATTATTGCATTGTCATCGGTCCTTGATAGGTGTGCAAAATTTCAAGTCGATCAGATGTTTAGAAGCCAGTGAAAATTAAGCTCAAAGATTCCGTTACATACATACATACATACATACATACATGCATACATACATACAACCCGACCTAATAAAAGTGTGTTAAAAAGATTCAAAGATTCAAATTCACCTTACTTTTTGCCCACAGGTAAAAAAAGAAAATATTAATCCTGGCAATCCTAATAAGGATAATGGAAAACTTTTATCAAATTATTGCATTGTCATCGGTCCTTGATAGGTGTGCAAAATTTCAAGTCGATCAGATTTTTAGAAGCCAGTGAAAATTAAGCTCAAAGATTCCGTTACATACATACATACATACATACATACATACAACCCAACCTAATAAAAGTGTGTTAAAAAAAGATTCAAAGATTCAAATTCACCTTACTTTTTGCCCACAGGTAAAAACAAAGAATATTAATCCTGGCAATCCCAATAAGGATAATGGAAAACTTCTATCAAATTATTGCATTGTCATCGGTCCTTGATAGGTGTGCAAAATTTCAAGTCGATCAGATTTTTAGAAGCCAGTGAGAATTAAGCTCAAAGATTCCGTTACATACATACATACATACATACATACATGCATACATACATACATACATACATACATACATACATACAACCCGACCTAATAAAAGTGTGTTAAAAAAGATTCAAAGATTCAAATTCACCTTACTTTTTGCCCACAGGTAAAAAAAGAAAATATTAATCCTGGCAATCCTAATAAGGATAATGGAAAACTTTTATCAAATTATTGCATTGTCATCGGTCCTTGATAGGTGTGCAAAATTTCAAGTCGATCAGATTTTTAGAAGCCAGTGAAAATTAAGCTCAAAGATTCCGTTACATACATACATACATACATACATACAACCCGACCTAAAAAAAGTGTGTTAAAAAAAAGATTCAAAGATTCAAATTCACCTTACTTTTTGCCCACAAGTAAAAACCGAAAATATTAATCCTGGCAATCCCAATATGGATAATGGAAAACTTTTATCAAATTATCGCATTGTCATCGGTCCTTGATAGGTGTGCAAAATTTCAAGTCGATCAGATGTTTAGAAGCCAGTGAAAATTAAGCTCAAAGATTCCGTTACATACATACAACCCGACCTAATAAAAGTGTGATAAAAAAGATTCAAAGATTCAAATTCACCTTACTTTTTGCCCACAGGTAAAAAAAGAAAATATTAATCCTGGCAATCCTAATAAGGATAATGGAAAACTTTTATCAAATTATTGCAAATTTCATCGGTCCTTGATAGGTGTGCAAAATTTCAAGTCGATCAGATGTTTAGAAGCCAGTGAAAATTAAGCTCAAAGATTCCGTTACATACATACATACATACATACATACATACATACAACCCGACCTAATAAAAGTGTGTTAAAAAGATTCAAAGATTCAAATTCACCTTACTTTTTGCCCACAGGTAAAAACAGAAAATATTAATCCTGGCAATCCTAATAAGGATAATGGGAAACTTTTATCAAATTATTGCATTGTCATCGGTCCTTGATAGGTGTGCAAAATTTCAAGTCGATCAGATGTTTAGAAGCCAGTGAAAATTAAGCTCAAAGATTCCGTTACATACATACATACATACATACATACATACATACATACATACATACAACTCGACCTAATAAAAGTGTGTTAAAAAAGATTCAAAGATTCAAATTCACCTTACTTTTTGCCCACAGGTAAAAAAAGAAAATATTAATCCTGGCAATCCTAATAAGGATAATGGAAAACTTTTATCAAATTATTGCATTGTCATCGGTCCTTGATAGGTGTGCAAAATTTCAAGTCGATCAGATGTTTAGAAGCCAGTGAAAATTAAGCTCAAAGATTCCGTTACATACATACATACATACATACATACATACATGCATACATACATACAACCCGACCTAATAAAAGTGTGTTAAAAAGATTCAAAGATTCAAATTCACCTTACTTTTTGCCCACAGGTAAAAAAAGAAAATATTAATCCTGGCAATCCTAATAAGGATAATGGAAAACTTTTATCAAATTATTGCATTGTCATCGGTCCTTGATAGGTGTGCAAAATTTCAAGTCGATCAGATTTTTAGAAGCCAGTGAAAATTAAGCTCAAAGATTCCGTTACATACATACATACATACATACATACAACCCAACCTAATAAAAGTGTGTTAAAAAAAGATTCAAAGATTCAAATTCACCTTACTTTTTGCCCACAGGTAAAAACAAAGAATATTAATCCTGGCAATCCCAATAAGGATAATGGAAAACTTTTATCAAATTATTGCATTGTCATCGGTCCTTGATAGGTGTGCAAAATTTCAAGTCGATCAGATTTTTAGAAGCCAGTGAGAATTAAGCTCAAAGATTCCGTTACATACATACATACATACATACATACATACATGCATACATACATACATACATACATACATACATACATACAACCCGACCTAATAAAAGTGTGTTAAAAAAGATTCAAAGATTCAAATTCACCTTACTTTTTGCCCACAGGTAAAAAAAGAAAATATTAATCCTGGCAATCCTAATAAGGATAATGGAAAACTTTTATCAAATTATTGCATTGTCATCGGTCCTTGATAGGTGTGCAAAATTTCAAGTCGATCAGATTTTTAGAAGCCAGTGAAAATTAAGCTCAAAGATTCCGTTACATACATACATACATACATACATACATACATACAACCCGACCTAAAAAAAGTGTGTTAAAAAAAAGATTCAAAGATTGAAATTCACCTTACTTTTTGCCCACAGGTAAAAACAGAAAATATTAATCCTGGCAATCCCAATATGGATAATGGAAAACTTTTATCAAATTATCGCATTGTCATCGGTCCTTGATAGGTGTGCAAAATTTCAAGTCGATCAGATGTTTAGAAGCCAGTGAAAATTAAGCTCAAAGATTCCTTTACATACATACAACCCGACCTAATAAAAGTGTGATAAAAAAGATTCAAAGATTCAAATTCACCTTACTTTTTGCCCACAGGTAAAAAAAGAAAATATTAATCCTGGCAATCCTAATAAGGATAATGGAAAACTTTTATCAAATTATTGCATTGTCATCGGTCCTTGATAGGTGTGCAAAATTTCAAGTCGATCAGATTTTTAGAAGCCAGTGAAAATTAAGCTCAAAGATTCCGTAACATACATACATACATACATACATACAACCCGACCTAATAAAAGTGTGTTAAAAAAGATTCAAAGATTCAAATTCACCTTACTTTTTGCCCACAGGTAAAAAAGGAAAATATTAATCCTGGCAATCCTAATAAGGATAATGGAAAACTTTTATCAAATTATTGCATTGCCATCGGTCCTTGATAGGTGTGCAAAATTTCAAGTCGATCAGATTTTTAGAAGCCAGTGAAAATTAAGCTGAAAGATTCCGTTACATACATACATACATACATACATACATACATACATACATGCATACATACATACATACATACAACCCGACCTAATAAAAGTGTGTTAAAAAAAGATTCAAAGATTCAAATTCACCTTACTTTTTGCCCACAGGTAAAAACAGAAAATACTAATCCTGGCAATCCCAATAAGGATAATGGAAAACTTTTATCAAAATATTGCATTGTCATCGGTCCTTGATAGGTGTGCAAAATTTCAAGTCGATCAGATGTTTAGAAGCCAGTGAAAATTAAGCTCAAAGATTCCGTTACATACATACATACATACAACCCGACCTAATAAAAGTGTGTTAAAAAATATTCAAAGATTCAAATTCACCTTACTTTTTGCCCACAGGTAAGAAAAGAAAATATTAATCCTGGCAATCCCAATAAGGATAATGGAAAACTTTTATCAAATTATTGCATTGTCATCGGTCCTTGATAGGTGTGCAAAATTTCAAGTCGATCAGATGTTTAGAAGCCAGTGAAAATTAAGCTCAAAGATTCCGTTACATACATACATACATACATACATACATACAACCCGACCTAATAAAAGTGTGTTAAAAAAAAGATTCAAAGATTCAAATTCACCTTACTTTTTGCCCACAGGTAAAAACAGAAAATATTAATCCTGGCAATCCCAATAAGGATAATGGAAAACTTTTATCAAATTATTGCATTGTCATCGGTCCTTGATAGGTGTGCAAAATTTCAAGTCGATCAGATGTTTAGAAGCCAGTGAAAATTAAGCTCAAAGATTCCGTTACATACATACATACAACCCGACCTAATAAAAGTGTGTTAAAAAAAGATTCAAAGACTCAAATTCACCTTACTTTTTGCCCACAGGTAAAAACAGAAAATATTAATCCTGGCAATCCCAATAAGGATAATGGAAAACTTTTATCAAATTATTGCATTGTCATCGGTCCTTGATAGGTGTGCAAAATTTCAAGTCGATCAGATGTTTAGAAGCCAGTCAAAATTAAGCTCAAAGATTCCGTTACATACATACATACATACATACATACAACCCGACCTAATAAAAGTGTGTTAAAAAAGATTCAAAGATTCAAATTCACCTTACTTTTTGCCCACAGGTAAAAAGAGAAAATATTAATCCTGGCAATCCCAATTAGGATAATGGAAAACTTTAATCAAATTATTGCGTTGTCATCGGTCCTTGATAGGTGTGCAAAATTTCAAGTCGATCAGATGTTTAGAAGGCAGTGAAAATTAAGCTCAAAAATTCCGTTACATACATACATTCATACATACATACATACATACATACATACATACATACATACAACCCGACCTAATAAAGGTGTATTAAAAAAAAGATTCAAAGATTCAAATTCACCTTACTTTTTGCCCACAGGTAAAAACAGAAAATATTAATCCTGGCAATCCCAATAAGGATAATGGAAAACTTTTATCAAATTATTGCATTGTCATCGGTCCTTGATAGGTGTGCAAAATTTCAAGTCGATCAGATGTTTAGAAGCCAGTGAAAATTAAGCTCAAAGATTCCGTTACATACATACATACATACATACATACATACATAAATACATACATACATACATTCATACATACATACATACATACATACAACCCGACCTATTAAAAGTGTGTTAAAAAAGATTCAAAGATTCAAATTCACCTTACTTTTTGTCCACAGGTAAAAAAAGAAAATATTAATCCTGGCAATCCTAATAAGGATAATGGAAAACTTTTATCAAATTATTGCATTGTCATCGGTCCTTGATAGGTGTGCAAAATTTCAAGTCGATCAGATGTTTAGAAGCCAGTGAAAATTAAGCTCAAAGATTCCGTTACATACATACATACATACATGCATACATACATACATACATACATACATACATACATACATACAACCCGACCTAATAAAAGTGTGTCAAAAAAGATTCAAAGATTCAAATTCACCTTACTTTTTGCCCAACGGTAAAAACAGAAAATATTAATCCTGGCAATCCCAATAAGGATAATGGAAAACTTTTATCAAATTATTGCGTTGTTATCGGTGCTTGATAGGTGTGCAAAATTTCAAGTCGATCAGATGTTTAGAAGCCAGTGAAAATTAAGCTCAAAGATTCCGTTACATACATACATACATACATACATACATACATACATACATACATACATACATACATACATACAACCCGACCTAATAAAAGTGTGTTAAAAAAAGATTCAAAGATTCAAATTCACCTTACTTTTTGCCCACAGGTAAAAACAGAAAATATTAATCCTGGCAATCCTAATAAGGATAATGGAAAACTTTTATCAAATTATTGCATTGTCATCGGTCCTTGATAGGTGTGCAAAATTTCAAGTCGATCAGATTTTTAGAAGCCAGTGAAAATTAAGCTCAAAGATTCCGTTACATACATACATACATACATACATACATACATACATACATACATACAACCCGACCTAATAAAAGTGTGTTAAAAAGATTCAAAGATTCAAATTCACCTTACTTTTTGCCCACAGGTAAAAACAGAAAATATTAATCCTGGCAATCCTAATAAGGATAATGGAAAACTTTTATCAAATTATTGCATTGTCATCGGTCCTTGATAGGTGTGCAAAATTTCAAGTCGATCAGATGTTTAGAAGCCAGTGAAAATTAAGCTCAAAGATTCCGTTACATACATACATACATACATACATACATACATACATACATACAACTCGACCTAATAAAAGTGTGTTAAAAAAGATTCAAAGATTCAAATTCACCTTACTTTTTGCCCACAGGTAAAAAAAGAAAATATTAATCCTGGCAATCCTAATAAGGATAATGGAAAACTTTTATCAAATTATTGCATTGTCATCGGTCCTTGATAGGTGTGCAAAATTTCAAGTCGATCAGATGTTTAGAAGCCAGTGAAAATTAAGCTCAAAGATTCCGTTACATACATACATACATACATACATACATACATGCATACATACATACAACCCGACCTAATAAAAGTGTGTTAAAAAGATTCAAAGATTCAAATTCACCTTACTTTTTGCCCACAGGTAAAAAAAGAAAATATTAATCCTGGCAATCCTAATAAGGATAATGGAAAACTTTTATCAAATTATTTCATTGTCATCGGTCCTTGATAGGTGTGCAAAATTTCAAGTCGATCAGATTTTTAGAAGCCAGTGAAAATTAAGCTCAAAGATTCCGTTACATACATACATACATACATACATACAACCCAACCTAATAAAAGTGTGTTAAAAAAAGATTCAAAGATTCAAATTCACCTTACTTTTTGCCCACAGGTAAAAACAAAGAATATTAATCCTGGCAATCCCAATAAGGATAATGGAAAACTTTTATCAAATTATTGCATTGTCATCGGTCCTTGATAGGTGTGCAAAATTTCAAGTCGATCAGATTTTTAGAAGCCAGTGAGAATTAAGCTCAAAGATTTCGTTACATACATACATACATACATACATACATACATACATGCATACATACATACATACATACATACATACATACATACAACCCGACCTAATAAAAGTGTGTTAAAAAAGATTCAAAGATTCAAATTCACCTTACTTTTTGCCCACAGGTAAAAAAAGAAAATATTAATCCTGGCAATCCTAATAAGGATAATGGAAAACTTTTATCAAATTATTGCATTGTCATCGGTCCTTGATAGGTGTGCAAAATTTCAAGTCGATCAGATTTTTAGAAGCCAGTGAAAATTAAGCTCAAAGATTCCGTTACATACATACATACATACATACATACATACTACATACAACCCGACCTAAAAAAAGTGTGTTAAAAAAAAGATTCAAAGATTGAAATTCACCTTACTTTTTGCCCACAGGTAAAAACAGAAAATATTAATCCTGGCAATCCCAATATGGATAATGGAAAACTTTTATCAAATTATCGCATTGTCATCGGTCCTTGATAGGTGTGCAAAATTTCAAGTCGATCAGATGTTTAGAAGCCAGTGAAAATTAAGCTCAAAGATTCCGTTACATACATACAACCCGACCTAATAAAAGTGTGATAAAAAAGATTCAAAGATTCAAATTCACCTTACTTTTTGCCCACAGGTAAAAAAAGAAAATATTAATCCTGGCAATCCTAATAAGGATAATGGAAAACTTTTATCAAATTATTGCATTGTCATCGGTCCTTGATAGGTGTGCAAAATTTCAAGTCGATCAGATTTTTAGAAGCCAGTGAAAATTAAGCTCAAAGATTCCGTTACATACATACATACATACATACATACAACCCGACCTAATAAAAGTGTGTTAAAAAAGATTCAAAGATTCAAATTCACCTTACTTTTTGCCCACAGGTAAAAAAAGAAAATATTAATCCTGGCAATCCTAATAAGGATAATGGAAAACTTTTATCAAATTATTGCATTGTCATCGGTCCTTGATAGGTGTGCAAAATTTCAAGTCGATCAGATTTTTAGAAGCCAGTGAAAATTAAGCTGAAAGATTCCGTTACATACATACATACATACATACATACATGCATACATACATACATACATACAACCCGACCTAATAAAAGTGTGTTAAAAAAAGATTCAAAGATTCAAATTCACCTTACTTTTTGCCCACAGGTAAAAACAGAAAATACTAATCCTGGCAATCCCAATAAGGATAATGGAAAACTTTTATCAAAATATTGCATTGTCATCGGTCCTTGATAGGTGTGCAAAATTTCAAGTCCATCAGATGTTTAGAAGCCAGTGAAAATTAAGCTCAAAGATTCCGTTACATACATACATACATACAACCCGACCTAATAAAAGTGTGTTAAAAAATATTCAAAGATTCAAATTCACCTTACTTTTTGCCCACAGGTAAGAAAAGAAAATATTAATCCTGGCAATCCCAATAAGGATAATGGAAAACTTTTATCAAATTATTGCATTGTCATCGGTCCTTGATAGGTGTGCAAAATTTCAAGTCGATCAGATGTTTAGAAGCCAGTGAAAATTAAGCTCAAAGATTCCGTTACATACATACATACATACATACATACATACATACAACCCGACCTAAAAAAAGTGTGTTAAAAAAAAGATTCAAAGATTCAAATTCACCTTACTTTTTGCCCACAGGTAAAAACAGAAAATATTAATCCTGGCAATCCCAATAAGGATAATGGAAAACTTTTATCAAATTATTGCATTGTCATCGGTCCTTGATAGGTGTGCAAAATTTCAAGTCGATCAGATGTTTAGAAGCCACTGAAAATTAAGCTCAAAGATTCCGTTACATACATACATACATACATACATACATACATACATACATACATACATACATACATACATACAACCCGACCTAATAAAAGTGTGTTAAAAAAAGATTCAAAGACTCAAATTCACCTTACTTTTTGCCCACAGGTAAAAACAGAAAATATTAATCCTGGCAATCCCAATAAGGATAATGGAAAACTTTTATCAAATTATTGCATTGTCATCGGTCCTTGATAGGTGTGCAAAATTTCAAGTCGATCAGATGTTTAGAAGCCAGTGAAAATTAAGCTCAAAGATTCCGTTACATACATACATACATACATACATACATACAACCCGAACTAATAAAAGTGTGTTAAAAAATATTCAAAGATTCAAATTCACCTTACTTTTTGCCCACAGGTAAAAAAAGAAAATATTAATCCTGGCAATCCTAATAAGGAGAATGGAAAACTTTTATCAAATTATTGCATTGTCATCGGTCCTTGATAGGTGTGCAAAATTTCAAGTCGATCAGATGTTTAGAAGCCAGTGAAAATTAAGCTCAAAGATTCTGTTACATACATACATACATACATACATACATACATACATACATACAACCCGACCTAATAAAAGTGTGTTAAAAAAAATATTCAAAGATTCAAATTCACCTTACTTTTTGCCCACAGGTAAAAACAGAAAATATTAATCCTGGCAATCCCAATAAGGATAATGGAAAACTTTTATCAAATTATTGCATTGTCATCGGTCCTTGATAGGTGTGCAAAATTTCAAGTCGATCAGATGTTTAGAAGCCAGTGAAAATTAAGCTCAAAGATTCCGTTACATACATACATACATACATACATACATACATACATACATACAACCCGACCTAATAAAAGTGTGTTAAAAAAAGATTCAAAGACTCAAATTCACCTTACTTTTTGCCCACAGGTAAAAACAGAAAATATTAATCCTGGCAATCCCAATAAGGATAATGGAAAACTTTTATCAAATTATTGCATTGTCATCGGTCCTTGATAGGTGTGCAAAATTTCAAGTCGATCAGATGTTTAGAAGCCAGTGAAAATTAAGCTCAAAGATTCCGTTACATACATACATACATACATACATACATACAACCCGAACTAATAAAAGTGTGTTAAAAAATATTCAAAGATTCAAATTCACCTTACTTTTTGCCCACAGGTAAAAAAAGAAAATATTAATCCTGGCAATCCTAATAAGGAGAATGGAAAACTTTTATCAAATTATTGCATTGTCATCGGTCCTTGATAGGTGTGCAAAATTTCAAGTCGATCAGATGTTTAGAAGGCAGTGAAAATTAAGCTCAAAGATTCTGTTACATACATACATACATACATACATACATACAACCCGACCTAATAAAAGTGTGTTAAAAAAAAGATTCAAAGATTCAAATTCACCTTACTTTTTGCCCACAGGTAAAAACAGAAAATATTAATCCTGGCAATCCCAATAAGGATAATGGAAAACTTTTATCAAATTATTGCATTGTCATCGGTCCTTGATAGGTGTGCAAAATTTCAAGTCGATCAGATGTTTAGAAGCCAGTGAAAATTAAGCTCAAAGATTCCGTTACATACATACATACATACAACCCGACCTAATAAAAGTGTGTTAAAAAAAGATTCAAAGACTCAAATTCACCTTACTTTTTGCCCACAGGTAAAAACAGAAAATATTAATCCTGGCAATCCCAATAAGGATAATGGAAAACTTTTATCAAATTATTGCATTGTCATCGGTCCTTGATAGGTGTGCAAAATTTCAAGTCGATCAGATGTTTAGAAGCCAGTCAAAATTAAGCTCAAAGATTCCGTTACATACATACATGCATACATACATACAACCCGACCTAATAAAAGTGTGTTAAAAAAGATTCAAAGATTCAAATTCACCTTACTTTTTGCCCACAGGTAAAAACAGAAAATATTAATCCTGGCAATCCCAATTAGGATAATGGAAAACTTTAATCAAATTATTGCGTTGTCATCGGTCCTTGATAGGTGTGCAAAATTTCAAGTCGATCAGATGTTTAGAAGGCAGTGAAAATTAAGCTCAAAAATTCCGTTACATACATACATTCATACATACATACATACATACATACATACATACATACAACCCGACCTAATAAAGGTGTATTAAAAAAAAGATTCAAAGATTCAAATTCACCTTACTTTTTGCCCACAGGTAAAAACAGAAAATATTAATCCTGGCAATCCCAATAAGGATAATGGAAAACTTTTATCAAATTATTGCATTGTCATCGGTCCTTGATAGGTGTGCAAAATTTCAAGTCGATCAGATGTTTAGAAGCCAGTGAAAATTAAGCTCAAAGATTCCGTTACATACATACATACATACATACATACATACATACATAAATACATACATACATACATACATACATACATACATACATACATACATACATACAACCCGACCTATTAAAAGTGTGTTAAAAAAGATTCAAAGATTCAAATTCACCTTACTTTTTGTCCACAGGTAAAAAAAGAAAATATTAATCCTGGCAATCCTAATAAGGATAATGGAAAACTTTTATCAAATTATTGCATTGTCATCGGTCCTTGATAGGTGTGCAAAATTTCAAGTCGATCAGATGTTTAGAAGCCAGTGAAAATTAAGCTCAAAGATTCCGTTACATACATACATACATACATGCATACATACATACATACATACATACATACATACATACATACATACAACCCGACCTAATAAAAGTGTGTTAAAAAAGATTCAAAGATTCAAATTCACCTTACTTTTTGCCCAACGGTAAAAACAGAAAATATTAATCCTGGCAATCCCAATAAGGATAATGGAAAACTTTTATCAAATTATTGCGTTGTTATCGGTGCTTGATAGGTGTGCAAAATTTCAAGTCGATCAGATGTTTAGAAGCCAGTGAAAATTAAGCTCAAAGATTCCGTTACATACATACATACATACATACATACATACATACATACATACAACCCGACCTAATAAAAGTGTGTTAAAAAAAGATTCAAAGATTCAAATTTACCTTACTTTTTGCCCACAGGTAAAAACAGAAAATATTAATCCTGGCAATCCTAATAAGGATAATGGAAAACTTTTATCAAATTATTGCATTGTCATCGGTCCTTGATAGGTGTGCAAAATTTCAAGTCGATCAGATTTTTAGAAGCCAGTGAAAATTAAGCTCAATGATTCCGTTACATACATACATACATACATACATACATACAACCCGACCTAATAAAAGTGTGTTAAAAAAAAGATTCAAAGATTCAAATTCACCTTACTTTTTGCCCACAGGTAAAAACAGAAAATATTAATCCTGGTAATCCCAATAAGGATAATGGAAAACTTTTATCAAATTATTGCATTGTCATCGGTCCTTGATAGGTGTGCAAAATTTCAAGTCGATCAGATGTTTAGAAGCCAGTGAAAATTAAGCTCAAAGATTCCGTTACAGACATACAACCCGACCTAATAAAAGTGTGATAAAAAAGATTCAAAGATTCAAATTCACCTTACTTTTTGCCCACAGGTAAAAAAAGAAAATATTAATCCTGGCAATCCTAATAAGGATAATGGAAAACTTTTATCAAATTATTGCATTGTCATCGGTCCTTGATAGGTGTGCAAAATTTCAAGTCGATCAGATTTTTAGAAGCCAGTGAAAATTAAGCTCAAAGATTCCGTTACATACATACATACATACATACATACATACATACATACATACAACCCGACCTAATAAAAGTGTGTTAAAAAAGATTCAAAGATTCAAATTCACCTTACTTTTTGCCCACAGGTAAAAAAAGAAAATATTAATCCTGGCAATCCTAATAAGGATAATGGAAAACTTTTATCAAATTATTGCATTGTCATCGGTCCTTGATAGGTGTGCAAAATTTCAAGTCGATCAGATTTTTAGAAGCCAGTGAAAATTAAGCTCAAAGATTCCGTTACATACATACATACATACATACATACATACATACAACCCGACCTAATAAAAGTGTGTTAAAAAAGATTCAAAGATTCAAATTCACCTTACTTTTTGCCCACAGGTAAAAACAGAAAATATTAATCCTGGCAATCCCAATAAGGATAATGGAAAACTTTTATCAAATTATTGCGTTGTCATCGGTCCTTGATAGGTGTGCAAATTTTCAAGTCGATCAGATTTTTAGAAGCCAGTGAAAATTAAGCTCAAAGATTCCGTTACATACATACATACATACATACATACATACTACATACATGCATACATACATACATACATACAACCCGACCTAATAAAAGTGTGTTAAAAAAAGATTCAAAGATTCAAATTCACATTACTTTTTGCCCACAGGTAAAAACAGAAAATACTAATCCTGGCAATCCCAATAAGGATAATGGAAAACTTTTATCAAAATATTGCATTGTCATCGGTCCTTGATAGGTGTGCAAAATTTCAAGTCGATCAGATGTTTAGAAGCCAGTGAAAATTAAGCTCAAAGATTCCGTTACATACATACATACATACATACAACCCGACCTAATAAAAGTGTGTTAAAAAATATTCAAAGATTCAAATTCACCTTACTTTTTGCCCACAGGTAAAAAAAGAAAATATTAATCCTGGCAATCCTAATAAGGATAATGGAAAACTTTTATCAAATTATTGCATTGTCATCGGTCCTTGATAGGTGTGCAAAATTTCAAGTCGATCAGATGTTTAGAAGCCAGTGAAAATTAAGCTCAAAGATTCCGTTACATACATACATACATACATACATACATACAACCCGACCTAATAAAAGTGTGTTAAAAAATATTCAAAGATTCAAATTCACCTTACTTTTTGCCCACAGGTAAAAAAAGAAAAAGAAAAAAAACCCGACCTAATAAAAGTGTGTTAAAAAAGATTCAAAGATTCAAATTCACCTTACTTTTTGCCCACAGGTAAAAACAGAAAATATTAATCCTGGCAATCCCAATAAGGATAATGGAAAACTTTTATCAAATTATTGCATTGTCATCGGTCCTTGATAGGTGTGCAAAATTTCAAGTCGATCAGATGTTTAGAAGCCAGTGAAAATTAAGCTCAAAGATTCCGTTACAGACATACAACCCGACCTAATAAAAGTGTGATAAAAAAGATTCAAAGATTCAAATTCACCTTACTTTTTGCCCACAGGTAAAAAAAGAAAATATTAATCCTGGCAATCCTAATAAGGATAATGGAAAACTTTTATCAAATTATTGCATTGTCATCGGTCCTTGATAGGTGTGCAAAATTTCAAGTCGATCAGATTTTTAGAAGCCAGTGAAAATTAAGCTCAAAGATTCCGTTACATACATACATACATACATACATACATACATACATACAACCCGACCTAATAAAAGTGTGTTAAAAAAGATTCAAAGATTCAAATTCACCTTACTTTTTGCCCACAGGTAAAAAAAGAAAATATTAATCCTGGCAATCCTAATAAGGATAATGGAAAACTTTTATCAAATTATTGCATTGTCATCGGTCCTTGATAGGTGTGCAAAATTTCAAGTCGATCAGATTTTTAGAAGCCAGTGAAAATTAAGCTCAAAGATTCCGTTACATACATACATACATACATACATACAACCCGACCTAATAAAAGTGTGTTAAAAAAGATTCAAAGATTCAAATTCACCTTACTTTTTGCCCACAGGTAAAAACAGAAAATATTAATCCTGGCAATCCCAATAAGGATAATGGAAAACTTTTATCAAATTATTGCGTTGTCATCGGTCCTTGATAGGTGTGCAAATTTTCAAGTCGATCAGATTTTTAGAAGCCAGTGAAAATTAAGCTGAAAGATTCCGTTACATACATACATACATACATACATACATACTACATACATGCATACATACATACATACATACAACCCGACCTAATAAAAGTGTGTTAAAAAAAGATTCAAAGATTCAAATTCACATTACTTTTTGCCCACAGGTAAAAACAGAAAATACTAATCCTGGCAATCCCAATAAGGATAATGGAAAACTTTTATCAAAATATTGCATTGTCATCGGTCCTTGATAGGTGTGCAAAATTTCAAGTCGATCAGATGTTTAGAAGCCAGTGAAAATTAAGCTCAAAGATTCCGTTACATACATACATACATACATACAACCCGACCTAATAAAAGTGTGTTAAAAAATATTCAAAGATTCAAATTCACCTTACTTTTTGCCCACAGGTAAAAAAAGAAAATATTAATCCTGGCAATCCTAATAAGGATAATGGAAAACTTTTATCAAATTATTGCATTGTCATCGGTTCTTGATAGGTGTGCAAAATTTCAAGTCGATCAGATGTTTAGAAGCCAGTGAAAATTAAGCTCAAAGATTCCGTTACATACATACATACATACATACATACATACAACCCGACCTAATAAAAGTGTGTTAAAAAATATTCAAAGATTCAAATTCACCTTACTTTTTGCCCACAGGTAAAAAAAGAAAAAGAAAAAAAACCCGACCTAATAAAAGTGTGTTAAAAAAGATTCAAAGATTCAAATTCACCTTACTTTTTGCCCACAGGTAAAAACAGAAAATATTAATCCTGGCAATCCCAATAAGGATAATGGAAAACTTTTATCAAATTATTGCATTGTCATCGGTCCTTGATAGGTGTGCAAAATTTCAAGTCGATCAGATGTTTAGAAGCCAGTCAAAATTAAGCTCAAAGATTCCGTTACATACATACATACATACATACATACATACATACATACATACATACATACATACATACATACATACATACATACATACATACAACCCGACCTAATAAAAGTGTGTTAAAAAAGATTCAAAGATTCAAATTCACCTTACTTTTTGCCCACAGGCAAAAAAAGGAAATATTAATCCTGGCAATCCTAATAAGGATAATGGAAAACTTTTATCAAATTATTGCATTGTCATCGGTCCTTGATAGGTGTGCAAAATTTCAAGTCGATCAGATGTTTAGAAGCCAGTGAAAATTAAGCTCAAAGATTCCGTTACATACATACATACATACATGCATACATACATACATACATACATACAGTGCACTCGCGAAAACTCGAACTAATGAAAACCAGCCCTGTCCGAGTTATCGAAATGTTCGAGTTTTCGAACGTTATGTATTTTTAATATACATATATGTATTCGTTTTAACAGTTTTTATACCCTGTCCATTTTTAGGCATAGTTAATCAAAGAGATTATCTGGTTTCATGTTTTGTAATTCATTGCCAGTTTATTTAATAAAAAATGTTAGGAAATATGAATGTTGTTTACAAATTATTAGAAAAAAAGCAGTGATCTTGGTTTGATGTTTCTTATTTTCTACCGCATTCAATGCAGCCTTTTCGCGCAGTGATTGTAGCACATTAACTTTCCTCGGGTTAATTTTTTCAGCAGTTGCCCATGTTATAGCTTTGTTGAAAATTGTTACGGCTTCGGATGAACTTATGCGCTTTTGTTCATTTCCACCTGTAGCTTCAACTTCATCTTCGGAATCGCTTTCTTCAATAGCTTCAGCCTCTTCAATAAAGTCGTCGTTATTCCAGTCTCTTATTTCTTCTTCTGTGAAAGTAGCCTAATAAATATTTGTTATTTTTATCGTGTGTTTTTTTATTTACATCAAAACCATAACTACCTTAGGATGTAAGTGTTCGAGAATTTCGGCAGCTTCTTTTTCTATACTTTTAGCTTCAGCTTCTATTTGGGTTTTCAAGACACTAAGTGGAATGTCATCGTCGTCATCGTCTTTCAGGTTTGCAAAGTTTAAAATATTTGTCCAGCATTTCGCCAACGTCTCCTGTTTCAATTTATTCCAAGCTCTATCCAAAATGTAACAGCATCTCTCAAGCAAATTTTTTTTTAATGATTGGATCAAATCGCAATCATCGGAGAAAATAGCTGCCAAGAGAGAATTTCGGTAATGTAGCTTTGTTATTCTTATTGCGTTTTGATCCATTGGTTGAATCAAAGGAGTTACATTCGGCGGCATAAACATCACCCTAATTAAACCATCTTCGGATCTTAACGTGTCCTCGTTTGGATGCGAAGGTGCATTGTCAAGCAAAAGTAATGCCTTTTCCTATATTTTTTAAAGAAGCTTTCACCTATGTAATAAAAAAAATAGGTTTTTTAAAGGGTGTTTAATTTGTAGTCAAATATGAACTTGCCTGTGGTAGAAACGAAAAGTGAAACCAATTTTGGAACAGAGTTGGTGTCATCCAGGCTGATTTTGAGGCTGGGCAGTTAAAATGCCTAAATGCCCGCGGATTTTCGGCTTTTCCAATGACAAGCATTTTAACCTTGTGTTTCCCAGTAGCATTCGCACACGCCAGAAATGTGATGCGCTGTTTTTCAGATTTGTTTCCCGGTGCCTGCTTGTCCATTCTAGAAACGTATGATTTGTTCTGGGCATAGTTCAAGCTAAGATTGAAATCAATCGTATGCCATGCCGTTTTTTTAAATTTTGTAGCCATCCATCGCTGGCAAAGAAGGTTAAGCCATTCTCGCCATATTTGGCATGTAACTTCTTAGCTTTCTCTTTCAAAATTAATGCATTCATAGGATTACTCTTGCTGCGTTGTAATAAAAACCACATGTAAAGCTTTTTTCCCATTTTTGGCAATTCTGAAGCGCGAAGCGTTTTACGTTTTCCAGGGCCCGATAGCGTGTTATTAACGCATTCCAAAATTTTGTTTTCATTTTTCACAATTCCACAAATTGTGGACTTGGCCATTCTTGGCCTCGTTAATTATTTCAGCCTTTTTTGATAAACTCAAAACATTTAGTTTTCGCCCCATTATAAAACGCAAATAAATTTGATCTTAACCGCGCAAAATCCCGTGTATCACTTACAAATATCAATCAATTTAAAAGAAAAGTTCCGTAATTAGCAAGAAACCTAGCCAGTGTGGCGCCTTAGAATGAAACAAAAGACGCACATAACGACAAAAATTTTGATACTGGCCGTTACAGCACATGCAAAACGACAGTTTCTCATATGTTTTTCCATGAAAAAAGAAAATACTTGTTCGAGTTTTAGAGTAGCTACATTTTGTTCGAGTTTTAAAGTAGTCAATGGAGAAAAAAAAATGTTCAAGTTTCCGAATGTTCGAGTTATCGTGTGGTCGAGTTTTCGCGAGTGCACTGTACATACATACATACATACATACATACATACATACAACCCGACCTAATAAAAGTGTGTTAAAAAAGATTCAAAGATTCAAATTCACCTTACTTTTTGCCCAACGGTAAAAACAGAAAATACTAATCCTGGCAATCCCAATAAGGATAATGGAAAACTTTTATCAAATTTTTGCGTTGTTATCGGTCCTTGATAGGTGTGCAAAATTTCAAGTCGATCAGATGTTTAGAAGCCAGTGAAAATTAAGCTCAAAGATTCCGTTACATACATACATACATACATACATACATACATACAACCCGACCTAATAAAAGTGTGTTAAAAAGATTCAAAGATTCAAATTCACCTTACTTTTTGCCCACAGGTAAAAAAAGAAAATATTAATCCTGGCAATCCTAATAAGGATAATGGAAAACTTTTATCAAATTATTGCTTTGTCATCGGTCTTTGATAGGTGTGCAAAATTTCAAGTCGATCAGATGTTTAGAAGCCAGTGAAAATTAAGCTCAAAGATTCCGTTACATACATACATACATACATACATACTAGGGTGGTCCAAAAATGCATGGGAAAAAATTTATATTAAAATTTTTATGCTGCCGCCCCCCATAATGGTAAAGAATGAAAAATAAAAAGACCCGTATTTTTTTTTTTTTTAATCAGACCATATTTAATGGTGCCGCCGGGGCTTTGAAATATCCCATGTATTTTGCATGGGAAAAAAATACTTTTTCGTAGATTTCATGTAAAAACCTGGAAAATGAATATATTTTAACCGGATACCTCAGTTTCTCTTCATAATTGGTCAGGGAATAAAAACCAATTATGAAATAATTAATTTTTTTGTATTAACTATTTTTTATAGAACCCCAAAAAGCCCCCATAAAACGAAAATCTAAGAAAAAATCGAAAAGCAATATTTTATATTACTTTTATGAAAATAGTTAATACAAAAAAAATTAATTATTTCATAATTGGTTGTTATTCCCTGACCAATTATGAAGAGAAACTGAGTTATCCGGTTAAAATATATTCATTTTCCAGGTTTTTACATGAAGTCTACGAAAAAGTATTTTTTTCCAATGCAAACTACATGGGATATTTCAAAGCCCCGGCGGCACCATTAAATATGGTCTGATTAAAAAAAAAAAAAAATACGGGTCTTTTTATTTTTCATTCTTTACTATTTTGGGGGGCGGCAGCATACAAATTTTTTTTGGACCACCCTAATACATACATACATACAACCCGACCTAATAAAAGTGTGTTAAAAAAAGATTCAAAGATTCAAATTCACCTTACTTTTTGCCCACAGGTAAAAACAGAAAATATTAATCCTGGCAATCCCAATAAGGATAATGGAAAACTTTTATCAAATTATTGCATTGTCATCGGTCCTTGATAGGTGTGCAAAATTTCAAGTCGATCAGATGTTTGGAAGCCAGTGAAAATTAAGCTCAAAGATTCCGTTACATACATGCATACATACATACATACATACATGCCTACATACGTACATACATACAACCCGACCTAATAAAAGTGTGTTAAAAAGATTCAAAGATTCAAATTCACCTTACTTTTTGCCCACAGGTAAAAAAAGAAAATATTAATCCTGGCAATCCTAATAAGGATAATGGAAAACTTTTATCAAATTATTGCATTGTCATCGGTCCTTGATAGGTGTGCAAAATTTCAAGTCGATCAGATGTTTAGAAGCCAGTGAAAATTAAGCTCAAAGATTCCGTTACATACATACAACCCGACCTAATAAAAGTGTGTTAAAAAAGATTCAAAGATTCAAATTCACCTTACTTTTTGCCCACAGGTAAAAAAGAAAATAATAATCCTGGCAATCCTAATAAGGATAATGGTAAACTTTTATCAAATTATTGCATTGTCATCGGTCCTTGATAGGTGTGCAAAATTTCAAGTCGATCAGATTTTTAGAAGCCAGTGAAAATTAAGCTCAAAGATTCCGTTACATACATACATACATACATACATACATACATACATACATACATACAACCCGACCTAATAAAAGTGTGTTAAAAAAAGATTCAAAGACTCAAATTCACCTTACTTTTTGCCCACAGGTAAAAAAAGAAAATATTAATCCTGGCAATCCCAATAAGGATAATGGAAAACTTTTATCAAATTATTGCATTGTCATCGGTCCTTGATAGGTGTGCAAAATTTCAAGTCGATCAGATGTTTAGAAGCCAGTGAAAATTAAGCTCAAAGATTCCGTTACATACATACATACATACATACATACAACCCGACCTAATAAAAGTGTGTTAAAAAAAAGATTCAAAGATTCAAATTCACCTTACTTTTTGCCCACAGGTAAAAACAGAAAATATTAATCCTGGCAATCCCAATAAGGATAATGGAAAACTTTTATCAAATTATTGCATTGTCATCGGTCCTTGATAGGTGTGCAAAATTTCAAGTCGATCAGATGTTTAGAAGCCAGTGAAAATTAAGCTCAAAGATTCCGTTACATACATACATATATTACATACATACATACATACATACAACCCGACCTAATAAAAGTGTGTTAAAAAAAAGATTCAAAGATTCAAATTCACCTTACTTTTTGCCCACAGGTAAAAACAGAAAATATTAATCCTGGCAATCCCAATAAGGATAATGGAAAACTTTTATCAAATTATTGCATTGTCATCGGTCCTTGATAGGTGTGCAAAATTTCAAGTCGATCAGATGTTTAGAAGCCAGTGAAAATTAAGCTCAAAGATTCCGTTACATACATACATATATTACATACATACATACATACATACAACCCGACCTAATAAAAGTGTGTTAAAAAAAAGATTCAAAGATTCAAATTCACCTTACTTTTTGCCCACAGGTAAAAACAGAAAATATTAATCCTGGCAATCCCAATAAGGATAATGGAAAACTTTTATCAAATTATTGCATTGTCATCGGTCCTTGATAGGTGTGCAAAATTTCAAGTCGATCAGATGTTTAGAAGCCAGTGAAAATTAAGCTCAAAGATTCCGTTACATACATACATACATACATACAACCCGACCTAATAAAAGTGTGTTAAAAAATATTCAAAGATTCAAATTCACCTTACTTTTTGCCCACAGGTAAAAAAAGAAAATATTAATCCTGGCAATCCTAATAAGGATAATGGAAAACTTTTATCAAATTATTGCATTGTCATCGGTCCTTGATAGGTGTACAAAATTTCAAGTCGATCAGATTTTTAGAAGCCAGTGAAAATTAAGCTCAAAGATTCCGTTACATACATACATACATACATACATACATACATACATAAAACCCGACCTAATAAAAGTGTGTTAAAAAAAGATTCAAAGATTCAAATTCACATTACTTTTTGCCCACAGGTAAAAACAGAAAATACTAATCCTGGCAATCCCAATAAGGATAATGGAAAACTTTTATCAAATTATTGCATTGTCATCGGTCCTTGATAGGTGTGCAAAATTTCAAGTCGATCAGATGTTTAGAAGCCAGTGAAAATTAAGCTCAAAGATTCCGTTACATACATACATACATACATACATACAACCCGACCTAATAAAAGTGTGTTAAAAAATATTCAAAGATTCAAATTCACCTTACTTTTTGCCCACAGGTAAAAAAAGAAAATATTAATCCTGGCAATCCTAATAAGGATAATGGAAAACTTTTATCAAATTATTGCATTGTCATCGGTCCTTGATAGGTGTGCAAAATTTCAAGTCGATCAGATGTTTAGAAGCCAGTGAAAATTAAGCTCAAAGATTCCGTTACATACATACATACATACAACCCGACCTAATAAAAGTGTGTTAAAAAAAGATTCAAAGACTCAAATTCACCTTACTTTTTGCCCACAGGTAAAAACAGAAAATATTAATCCTGGCAATCCCAATAAGGATAATGGAAAACTTTTATCAAATTATTGCATTGTCATCGGTCCTTGATAGGTGTGCAAAATTTCAAGTCGATCAGATGTTTAGAAGCCAGTGAAAATTAAGCTCAAAGATTCCGTTACATACATACATACATACATACATACATACATACTACCCGACCTAATAAAAGTGTGTTAAAAAAAGATTCAAAGACTCAAATTCACCTTACTTTTTGCCCACAGGTAAAAACAGAAAATATTAATCCTGGCAATCCCAATAAGGATAATGGAAAACTTTTATCAAATTATTGCATTGTCATCGGTCCTTGATAGGTGTGCAAAATTTCAAGTCGATCAGATGTTTAGAAGCCAGTGAAAATTAAGCTCAAAGATTCCGTTACATACATACATACATACATACATACAACCCGACCTAATAAAAGTGTGTTAAAAAAAGATTCAAAGACTCAAATTCACCTTACTTTTTGCCCACAGGTAAAAACAGAAAATATTAATCCTGGCAATCCCAATAAGGATAATGGAAAACTTTTATCAAATTATTGCATTGTCATCGGTCCTTGATAGGTGTGCAAAATTTCAAGTCGATCAGATGTTTAGAAGCCAGTGAAAATTAAGCTCAAAGATTCCGTTACATACATACATACATACATACATACATACATACATACAACCCGACCTAATAAAAGTGTGTTAAAAAGATTCAAAGATTCAAATTCACCTTACTTTTTGCCCACAGGTAAAAAAAGAAAATATTAATCCTGGCAATCCTAATAAGGATAATGGAAAACTTTTATCAAATTATTGCATTGTCATCGGTCTTTGATAGGTGTGCAAAATTTCAAGTCGATCAGATGTTTAGAAGCCAGTGAAAATTAAGCTCAAAGATTCCGTTACATACATACATACATACATACATACATACAACCCGACCTAATAAAAGTGTGTTAAAAAAAGATTCAAAGATTCAAATTCACCTTACTTTTTGCCCACAGGTAAAAACAGAAAATATTAATCCTGGCAATCTCAATAAGGATAATGGAAAACTTTTATCAAATTATTGCATTGTCATCGGTCCTTGATAGGTGTGCAAAATTTCAAGTCGATCAGATGTTTGGAAGCCAGTGAAAATTAAGCTCAAAGATTCCGTTACATACATGCATACATACATACATACATACATGCCTACATACGTACATACATACAACCCGACCTAATAAAAGTGTGTTAAAAAGATTCAAAGATTCAAATTCACCTTACTTTTTGCCCACAGGTAAAAACAGAAAATATTAATCCTGGCAATCCTAATAAGGATAATGGAAAACTTTTATCAAATTATTGCATTGTCATCGGTCCTTGATAGGTGTGCAAAATTTCAAGTCGATCAGATGTTTAGAAGCCAGTGAAAATTAAGCTCAAAGATTCCGTTACATACATACAACCCGACCTAATAAAAGTGTGTTAAAAAAGATTCAAAGATTCAAATTCACCTTACTTTTTGCCCACAGGTAAAAAAGAAAATAATAATCCTGGCAATCCTAATAAGGATAATGGAAAACTTTTATCAAATTATTGCATTGTCATCGGTCCTTGATAGGTGTGCAAAATTTCAAGTCGATCAGATTTTTAGAAGCCAGTGAAAATTAAGCTCAAAGATTCCGTTACATACATACATACATACATACATACATACATACATACATACATACATACAACCCGACCTAATAAAAGTGTGTTAAAAAAAGATTCAAAGACTCAAATTCACCTTACTTTTTGCCCACAGGTAAAAACAGAAAATATTAATCCTGGCAATCCCAATAAGGATAATGGAAAACTTTTATCAAATTATTGCATTGTCATCGGTCCTTGATAGGTGTGCAAAATTTCAAGTCGATCAGATGTTTAGAAGCCAGTGAAAATTAAGCTCAAAGATTCCGTTACATACATACATACATACATACATACAACCCGACCTAATAAAAGTGTGTTAAAAAAAAGATTCAAAGATTCAAATTCACCTTACTTTTTGCCCACAGGTAAAAACAGAAAATATTAATCCTGGCAATCCCAATATGGATAATGGAAAACTTTTATCAAATTATTGCATTGTCATCGGTCCTTGATAGGTGTGCAAAATTTCAAGTCGATCAGATGTTTAGAAGCCAGTGAAAATTAAGCTCAAAGATTCCGTTACATACATACATACATACATACATACATACATACAACCCGACCTAATAAAAGTGTGTTAAAAAAAGATTCAAAGACTCAAATTCACCTTACTTTTTGCCCACAGGTAAAAACAGAAAATATTAATCCTGGCAATCCCAATAAGGATAATGGAAAACTTTTATCAAATTATTGCATTGTCATCGGTCCTTGATAGGTGTGCAAAATTTCAAGTCGATCAGATGTTTAGAAGCCAGTGAAAATTAAGCTCAAAGATTCCGTTACATACATACATACATACATACATACATACATACATACATACATACATACATACATACAACCCGACCTAATAAAAGTGTGTTACAAAAAGATTCAAAGACTCAAATTCACCTTACTTTTTGCCCACAGGTAAAAACAGAAAATATTAATCCTGGCAATCCCAATAAGGATAATGGAAAACTTTTATCAAATTATTGCATTGTCATCGGTCCTTGATAGGTGTGCAAAATTTCAAGTCGATCAGATGTTTAGAAGCCAGTGAAAATTAAGCTCAAAGATTCCGTTACATACATACAACCCGACCTAATAAAAGTGTGTTAAAAAAGATTCAAAGATTCAAATTCACCTTACTTTTTGCCCACAGGTAAAAACAGAAAATACTAATCCTGGCAATCCCAATAAGGATAATGGAAAACTTTTATCAAATTATTGCATTGTCATCGGTCCTTGATAGGTGTGCAAAATTTCAAGTCGATCAGATGTTTAGAAGCCAGTGAAAATTAAGCTCAAAGATTCCGTTACATACATACATACATACATACATACAACCCGACCTAATAAAAGTGTGTTAAAAAGATTCAAAGATTCAAATTCACCTTACTTTTTGCCCACAGGTAAAAACAGAAAATATTAATCCTGGCAATCCCAATAAGGATAATGGAAAACTTTTATCAAATTATTGCATTGTCATCGGTCCTTGATAGGTGTGCAAAATTTCAAGTCGATCAGATGTTTAGAAGCCAGTGAAAATTAAGCTCAAAGATTCCGTTACATACATACATACATACATACATACAACCCGACCTAATAAAAGTGTGTTAAAAAGATTCAAAGATTCAAATTCACCTTACTTTTTGCCCACAGGTAAAAACAGAAAATATTAATCCTGGCAATCCCAATAAGGATAATGGAAAACTTTTATCAAATTATTGCATTGTCATCGGTCCTTGATAGGTGTGCAAAATTTCAAGTCGATCAGATGTTTAAAAGCCAGTGAAAATTAAGCTCAAAGATTCCGTTACATACATACATACATACATACATACATACATACATGCATACATACATACATACAACCCGACCTAATAAAAGTGTGTTAAATTCAAAGATTCAAATTCACCTTACTTTTTGCCCACAGGTAAAAACAGAAAATATTAATCCTGGCAATCCCAATTAGGATAATGGAAAACTTTTATCAAATTATTGCATTGTCATCGGTCCTTGATAGGTGTGCAAAATTTCAAGTCGATCAGATGTTTAGAAGCCAGTGAAAATTAAGCTCAAAGATTCCGTTACATACATACATACATACATACATACAACCCGACCTAATAAAAGTGTGTTAAAAAGATTCAAAGATTCAAATTCACCTTACTTTTTGCCCACAGGTAAAAACAGAAAATATTAATCCTGGCAATCCCAACAAGGATAATGGAAAACTTTTATCAAATTATTGCATTGTCATCGGTCCTTGATAGGTGTGCAAAATTTCAAGTCGATCAGATGTTTAGAAGCCAGTGAAAATTAAGCTCAAAGATTCCGTTACATACATACATACATACATACAACCCGCCCTAATAAAAGTGTGTTAAAAAAAGATTTTTCATTTTACAACCAAATTCACCTTACTTTTTGCCCACAGGTAAAAAAAAGAAAATATTAATCCTGATAATCCTAATAAGGATAATGGAAAACTTTTATCAAATTATTGCATTGTCATCGGTCCTTGATAGGTCAGGGAATAATTGGTCAGGGAATAAAAACCAATTATGAAATAATTAATTTTTTTGTATTAACTATTTTTTATAGAACCCCAAAAAGCCCCCATAAAACGAAAATCTAAGAAAAAATCGAAAAACAATATTTTATATTACTTTTATGAAAATAGTTAATACAAAAAAAATTAATTATTTCATAATTGGTTGTTATTCCCTGACCAATTATGAAGAGAAACTGAGTTATCCGGTTAAAATATATTCATTTTCCAGGTTTTTACATGAAGTCTACGAAAAAGTATTTTTTTCCAATGCAAAATACATGGGATATTTCAAAGCCCCGGCGGCACCATTAAATATGGTCTGATTAAAAAAAAAAAAAAATACGGGTCTTTTTATTTTTCATTCTTTACTATTTTGGGGGGCGGCAGCATACAAATTTTTTTTGGACCACCCTAATACATACATACATACAACCCGACCTAATAAAAGTGTGTTAAAAAAAGATTCAAAGATTCAAATTCACCTTACTTTTTGCCCACAGGTAAAAACAGAAAATATTAATCCTGGCAATCCCAATAAGGATAATGGAAAACTTTTATCAAATTATTGCATTGTCATCGGTCCTTGATAGGTGTGCAAAATTTCAAGTCGATCAGATGTTTGGAAGCCAGTGAAAATTAAGCTCAAAAATTCCGTTACATACATGCATACATACATACATACATACATACATACATACGTACATACATACAACCCGACCTAATAAAAGTGTGTTAAAAAGATTCAAAGATTCAAATTCACCTTACTTTTTGCCCACAGGTAAAAAAAGAAAATATTAATCCTGGCAATCCTAATAAGGATAATGGAAAACTTTTATCAAATTATTGCATTGTCATCGGTCCTTGATAGGTGTGCAAAATTTCAAGTCGATCAGATGTTTAGAAGCCAGTGAAAATTAAGCTCAAAGATTCCGTTACATACATACAACCCGACCTAATAAAAGTGTGTTAAAAAAGATTCAAAGATTCAAATTCACCTTACTTTTTGCCCACAGGTAAAAAAGAAAATAATAATCCTGGCAATCCTAATAAGGATAATGGAAAACTTTTATCAAATTATTGCATTGTCATCGGTCCTTGATAGGTGTGCAAAATTTCAAGTCGATCAGATTTTTAGAAGCCAGTGAAAATTAAGCTCAAAGATTCCGTTACATACATACATACATACATACATACATACATACATACATACATACAACCCGACCTAATAAAAGTGTGTTAAAAAAAGATTCAAAGACTCAAATTCACCTTACTTTTTGCCCACAGGTAAAAAAAGAAAATATTAATCCTGGCAATCCCAATAAGGATAATGGAAAACTTTTTTCAAATTATTGCATTGTCATCGGTCCTTGATAGGTGTGCAAAATTTCAAGTCGATCAGATGTTTAGAAGCCAGTGAAAATTAAGCTCAAAGATTCCGTTACATACATACATACATACATACATACAACCCGACCTAATAAAAGTGTGTTAAAAAAAAGATTCAAAGATTCAAATTCACCTTACTTTTTGCCCACAGGTAAAAACAGAAAATATTAATCCTGGCAATCCCAATAAGGATAATGGAAAACTTTTATCAAATTATTGCATTGTCATCGGTCCTTGATAGGTGTGCAAAATTTCAAGTCGATCAGATGTTTAGAAGCCAGTGAAAATTAAGCTCAAAGATTCCGTTACATACATACATACATACATACATACAACCCGACCTAATAAAAGTGTGTTAAAAAAGATTCAAAGATTCAAATTCACCTTACTTTTTGCCCACAGGTAAAAAAAGAAAATATTAATCCTGGCAATCCTAATAAGGATAATGGAAAACTTTTATCAAATTATTGCATTGTCATCGGTCCTTGATAGGTGTACAAAATTTCAAGTCGATCAGATTTTTAGAAGCCAGTGAAAATTAAGCTCAAAGATTCCGTTACATACATACATACATACATACATACCTACATACATAAAACCCGACCTAATAAAAGTGTGTTAAAAAAAGATTCAAAGATTCAAATTCACATTACTTTTTGCCCACAGGTAAAAACAGAAAATACTAATCCTGGCAATCCCAATAAGGATAATGGAAAACTTTTATCAAATTATTGCATTGTCATCGGTCCTTGATAGGTGTGCAAAATTTCAAGTCGATCAGATGTTTAGAAGCCAGTGAAAATTAAGCTCAAAGATTCCGTTACATACATACATACATACATACATACAACCCGACCTAATAAAAGTGTGTTAAAAAATATTCAAAGATTCAAATTCACCTTACTTTTTGCCCACAGGTAAAAAAAGAAAATATTAATCCTGGCAATCCTAATAAGGATAATGGAAAACTTTTATCAAATTATTGCATTGTCATCGGTCCTTGATAGGTGTGCAAAATTTCAAGTCGATCAGATGTTTAGAAGCCAGTGAAAATTAAGCTCAAAGATTCCGTTACATACATACATACATACAACCCGACCTAATAAAAGTGTGTTAAAAAAAGATTCAAAGACTCAAATTCACCTTACTTTTTGCCCACAGGTAAAAACAGAAAATATTAATCCTGGCAATCCCAATAAGGATAATGGAAAACTTTTATCAAATTATTGCATTGTCATCGGTCCTTGATAGGTGTGCAAAATTTCAAGTCGATCAGATGTTTAGAAGCCAGTGAAAATTAAGCTCAAAGATTCCGTTACATACATACATACATACATACATACATACATACTACCCGACCTAATAAAAGTGTGTTAAAAAAAGATTCAAAGACTCAAATTCACCTTACTTTTTGCCCACAGGTAAAAACAGAAAATATTAATCCTGGCAATCCCAATAAGGATAATGGAAAACTTTTATCAAATTATTGCATTGTCATCGGTCCTTGATAGGTGTGCAAAATTTCAAGTCGATCAGATGTTTAGAAGCCAGTGAAAATTAAGCTCAAAGATTCCGTTACATACATACATACATACATACATACAACCCGACCTAATAAAAGTGTGTTAAAAAAAGATTCAAAGACTCAAATTCACCTTACTTTTTGCCCACAGGTAAAAACAGAAAATATTAATCCTGGCAATCCCAATAAGGATAATGGAAAACTTTTATCAAATTATTGCATTGTCATCGGTCCTTGATAGGTGTGCAAAATTTCAAGTCGATCAGATGTTTAGAAGCCAGTGAAAATTAAGCTCAAAGATTCCGTTACATACATACATACATACATACATACATACATACATACAACCCGACCTAATAAAAGTGTGTTAAAAAGATTCAAAGATTCAAATTCACCTTACTTTTTGCCCACAGGTAAAAAAAGAAAATATTAATCCTGGCAATCCTAATAAGGATAATGGAAAACTTTTATCAAATTATTGCATTGTCATCGGTCTTTGATAGGTGTGCAAAATTTCAAGTCGATCAGATGTTTAGAAGCCAGTGAAAATTAAGCTCAAAGATTCCGTTACATACATACATACATACATACATACATACATACATACAACCCGACCTAATAAAAGTGTGTTAAAAAAAGATTCAAAGATTCAAATTCACCTTACTTTTTGCCCACAGGTAAAAACAGAAAATATTAATCCTGGCAATCCCAATAAGGATAATGGAAAACTTTTATCAAATTATTGCATTGTCATCGGTCCTTGATAGGTGTGCAAAATTTCAAGTCGATCAGATGTTTGGAAGCCAGTGAAAATTAAGCTCAAAGATTCCGTTACATACATGCATACATACATACATACATACATGCCTACATACGTACATACATACAACCCGACCTAATAAAAGTGTGTTAAAAAGATTCAAAGATTCAAATTCACCTTACTTTTTGCCCACAGGTAAAAACAGAAAATATTAATCCTGGCAATCCTAATAAGGATAATGGAAAACTTTTATCAAATTATTGCATTGTCATCGGTCCTTGATAGGTGTGCAAAATTTCAAGTCGATCAGATGTTTAGAAGCCAGTGAAAATTAAGCTCAAAGATTCCGTTACATACATACAACCCGACCTAATAAAAGTGTGTTAAAAAAGATTCAAAGATTCAAATTCACCTTACTTTTTGCCCACAGGTAAAAAAGAAAATAATAATCCTGGCAATCCTAATAAGGATAATGGAAAACTTTTATCAAATTATTGCATTGTCATCGGTCCTTGATAGGTGTGCAAAATTTCAAGTCGATCAGATTTTTAGAAGCCAGTGAAAATTAAGCTCAAAGATTCCGTTACATACATACATACATACATACATACATACATACATACAACCCGACCTAATAAAAGTGTGTTAAAAAAAGATTCAAAGACTCAAATTCACCTTACTTTTTGCCCACAGGTAAAAACAGAAAATATTAATCCTGGCAATCTCAATAAGGATAATGGAAAACTTTTATCAAATTATTGCATTGTCATCGGTCCTTGATAGGTGTGCAAAATTTCAAGTCGATCAGATGTTTAGAAGCCAGTGAAAATTAAGCTCAAAGATTCCGTTACATACATACATACATACATACATACATACAACCCGACCTAATAAAAGTGTGTTAAAAAAAAGATTCAAAGATTCAAATTCACCTTACTTTTTGCCCACAGGTAAAAACAGAAAATATTAATCCTGGCAATCCCAATAAGGATAATGGAAAACTTTTATCAAATTATTACATTGTCATCGGTCCTTGATAGGTGTGCAAAATTTCAAGTCGATCAGATGTTTAGAAGCCAGTGAAAATTAAGCTCAAAGATTCCGTTACATACATACATACATACATACATACATACATACAACCCGACCTAATAAAAGTGTGTTAAAAAAAGATTCAAAGACTCAAATTCACCTTACTTTTTGCCCACAGGTAAAAACAGAAAATATTAATCCTGGCAATCCCAATAAGGATAATGGAAAACTTTTATCAAATTATTGCATTGTCATCGGTCCTTGATAGGTGTGCAAAATTTCAAGTCGATCAGATGTTTAGAAGCCAGTGAAAATTAAGCTCAAAGATTCCGTTACATACATACATACATACATACATACATACATACATACATACATACATACATACAACCCGACCTAATAAAAGTGTGTTACAAAAAGATTCAAAGACTCAAATTCACCTTACTTTTTGCCCACAGGTAAAAACAGAAAATATTAATCCTGGCAATCCCAATAAGGATAATGGAAAACTTTTATCAAATTATTGCATTGTCATCGGTCCTTGATAGGTGTGCAAAATTTCAAGTCGATCAGATGTTTAGAAGCCAGTCAAAATTAAGCTCAAAGATTCCGTTACATACATACATACATACATGCATACATACATACATACATACATACATACATACATACATACATACATACATACATACATACAACCCGACCTAATAAAAGTGTGTTAAAAAAGATTCAAAGATTCAAATTCACCTTACTTTTTGCCCACAGGTAAAAAAAGAAAATATTAATCCTGGCAATCCTAATAAGGATAATGGAAAACTTTTATCAAATTATTGCATTGTCATCGGTCCTTGATAGGTGTGCAAAATTTCAAGTCGATCAGATGTTTAGAAGCCAGTGAAAATTAAGCTCAAAGATTCCGTTACATACATACATACATACATACATACAACCCGACCTAATAAAAGTGTGTTAAAAAGATTCAAAGATTCAAATTCACCTTACTTTTTGCCCACAGGTAAAAACAGAAAATATTAATCCTGGCAATCCCAATAAGGATAATGGAAAACTTTTATCAAATTATTGCATTGTCATCGGTCCTTGATAGGTGTGCAAAATTTCAAGTCGATCAGATGTTTAGAAGCCAGTGAAAATTAAGCTCAAAGATTCCGTTACATACATACATAGATACATACATACAACCCGACCTAATAAAAGTGTGTTAAAAAGATTCAAAGATTCAAATTCACCTTACTTTTTGCCCACAGGTAAAAACAGAAAATATTAATCCTGGCAATCCCAATAAGGATAATGGAAAACTTTTATCAAATTATTGCATTGTCATCGGTCCTTGATAGGTGTGCAAAATTTCAAGTCGATCAGATGTTTAAAAGCCAGTGAAAATTAAGCTCAAAGATTCCGTTACATACATACATACATACATACATACATACATACATGCATACATACATACATACAACCCGACCTAATAAAAGTGTGTTAAATTCAAAGATTCAAATTCACCTTACTTTTTGCCCACAGGTAAAAACAGAAAATATTAATCCTGGCAATCCCAATTAGGATAATGGAAAACTTTTATCAAATTATTGCATTGTCATCGGTCCTTGATAGGTGTGCAAAATTTCAAGTCGATCAGATGTTTAGAAGCCAGTGAAAATTAAGCTCAAAGATTCCGTTACATACATACATACATACATACATACAACCCGACCTAATAAAAGTGTGTTAAAAAGATTCAAAGATTCAAATTCACCTTACTTTTTGCCCACAGGTAAAAACAGAAAATATTAATCCTGGCAATCCCAATAAGGATAATGGAAAACTTTTATCAAATTATTGCATTGTCATCGGTCCTTGATAGGTGTGCAAAATTTCAAGTCGATCAGATGTTTAAAAGCCAGTGAAAATTAAGCTCAAAGATTCCGTTACATACATACATACATACATACAACCCGCCCTAATAAAAGTGTGTTAAAAAAAGATTTTTCATTTTACAACCAAATTCACCTTACTTTTTGCCCACAGGTAAAAAAAAGAAAATATTAATCCTGATAATCCTAATAAGGATAATGGAAAACTTTTATCAAATTATTGCATTGTCATCGGTCCTTGATAGGTGTGCAAAATTTCAAGTCGATCAGATTTTTAGAAGCCAGTGAAAGTTAAGCTCAAAGATTCCGTTACATACATACATATATTACATACATACATACATACATACAACCCGACCTAATAAAAGTGTGTCAAAAAAAAGATTCAAAGATTCAAATTCACCTTACTTTTTGCCCACAGGTAAAAACAGAAAATATTAATCCTGGCAATCCCAATAAGGATAATGGAAAACTTTTATCAAATTATTGCATTGTCATCGGTCCTTGATAGGTGTGCAAAATTTCAAGTCGATCAGATGTTTAGAAGCCAGTGAAAATTAAGCTCAAAGATTCCGTTACATACATACATACATACAACCCGACCTAATAAAAGTGTGTTAAAAAATATTCAAAGATTCAAATTCACCTTACTTTTTGCCCACAGGTAAAAAAAGAAAATATTAATCCTGGCAATCCTAATAAGGATAATGGAAAACTTTTATCAAATTATTGCATTGTCATCGGTCCTTGATAGGTGTACAAAATTTCAAGTCGATCAGATTTTTAGAAGCCAGTGAAAATTAAGCTCAAAGATTCCGTTACATACATACATACATACATACATACATACATACAACCCGACCTAATAAAAGTGTGTTAAAAAAAGATTCAAAGATTCAAATTCACATTACTTTTTGCCCACAGGTAAAAACAGAAAATAATAATCCTGGCAATCCCAATAAGGATAATGGAAAACTTTTATCAAATTATTGCATTGTCATCGGTCCTTGATAGGTGTGCAAAATTTCAAGTCGATCAGATGTTTAGAAGCCAGTGAAAATTAAGCTCAAAGATTCCGTTACATACATACATACATACATACATACAACCCGACCTAATAAAAGTGTGTTAAAAAATATTCAAAGATTCAAATTCACCTTACTTTTTGCCCACAGGTAAAAAAAGAAAATATTAATCCTGGCAATCCTAATAAGGATAATGGAAAACTTTTATCAAATTATTGCATTGTCATCGGTAATTGATAGGTGTGCAAAATTTCAAGTCGATCAGATGTTTAGAAGCCAGTGAAAATTAAGCTCAAAGATTCCGTTACATACATACATACATACATACATACAACCCGACCTAATAAAAGTGTGTTAAAAAAAGATTCAAAGACTCAAATTCACCTTACTTTTTGCCCACAGGTAAAAACAGAAAATATTAATCCTGGCAATCCCAATAAGGATAATGGAAAACGTTTATCAAATTATTGCATTGTCATCGGTCCTTGATAGGTGTGCAAAATTTCAAGTCGATCAGATGTTTAGAAGCCAATGAAAATTAAGCTCAAAGATTCCGTTACATACATACATACATACATACATACATACAACCCGACCTAATAAAAGTGTGTTAAAAAAAGATTCAAAGACTCAAATTCACCTTACTTTTTGCCCACAGGTAAAAACAGAAAATATTAATCCTGGCAATCCCAATAAGGATAATGGAAAACTTTTATCAAATTATTGCATTGTCATCGGTCCTTGATAGGTGTGCAAAATTTCAAGTCGATCAGATGTTTAGAAGCCAGTGAAAATTAAGCTCAAAGATTCCGTTACATACATACATACATACATGCATACATACATACATACATACATACATACATACATACAACCCGACCTAATAAAAGTGTGTTAAAAAAGATTCAAAGATTCAAATTCACCTTACTTTTTGCCCACAGGTAAAAAAAGAAAATATTAATCCTGGCAATCCTAATAAGGATAATGGAAAACTTTTATCAAATTATTGCATTGTCATCGGTCCTTGATAGGTGTGCAAAATTTCAAGTCGATCAGATGTTTAGAAGCCAGTGAAAATTAAGCTCAAAGATTCCGTTACATACATACATACATACATACATACATACAACCCGACCTAATAAAAGTGTGATAAAAAAGATTCAAAGATTCAAATTCACCTTACTTTTTGCCCACAGGTAAAAAAAGAAAATATTAATCCTGGCAATCCTAATAAGGATAATGGAAAACTTTTATCAAATTATTGCATTGTCATCGGTCCTTGATAGGTGTGCAAAATTTCAAGTCGATCAGATGTTTAGAAGCCAGTGAAAATTAAGCTCAAAGATTCCGTTACATACATACATACATACATACATACATACAACCCGACCTAATAAAAGTGTGTTAAAAAAAGATTCAAATTCACCTTACTTTTTGCCCACAGGTAAAAACAGAAAATATTAATCCTGGCAATCCCAATAAGGATAATGGAAAACTTTTATCAAATTATTGCATTGTCATCGGTCCTTGATAGGTGTGCAAAATTTCAAGTCGATCAGATGTTTAGAAGCCAGTGAAAATTAAGCTCAAAGATTCCGTTACATACATACATACATACATACATACATACAACCCGACCTAATAAAAGTGTGTTACAAAAAGATTCAAAGACTCAAATTCACCTTACTTTTTGCCCACAGGTAAAAACAGAAAATATTAATCCTGGCAATCCCAATAAGGATAATGGAAAACTTTTATCAAATTATTGCATTGTCATCGGTCCTTGATAGGTGTGCAAAATTTCAAGTCGATCAGATGTTTAGAAGCCAGTCAAAATTAAGCTCAAAGATTCCGTTACATACATACATACATACATGCATACATACATACATACATACATACATACATACAACCCGACCTAATAAAAGTGTGTTAAAAAAGATTCAAAGATTCAAATTCACCTTACTTTTTGCCCACAGGTAAAAAAAGAAAATATTAATCCTGGCAATCCTAATAAGGATAATGGAAAACTTTTATCAAATTATTGCATTGTCATCGGTCCTTGATAGGTGTGCAAAATTTCAAGTCGATCAGATGTTTAGAAGCCAGTGAAAATTAAGCTCAAAGATTCCGTTACATACATACATACATACATACATACAACCCGACCTAATAAAAGTGTGTTAAAAAGATTCAAAGATTCAAATTCACCTTACTTTTTGCCCACAGGTAAAAACAGAAAATATTAATCCTGGCAATCCCAATAAGGATAATGGAAAACTTTTATCAAATTATTGCATTGTCATCGGTCCTTGATAGGTGTGCAAAATTTCAAGTCGATCAGATGTTTAAAAGCCAGTGAAAATTAAGCTCAAAGATTCCGTTACATACATACATACATACATACAACCCGCCCTAATAAAAGTGTGTTAAAAAAAGATTTTTCATTTTACAACCAAATTCACCTTACTTTTTGCCCACAGGTAAAAAAAAGAAAATATTAATCCTGATAATCCTAATAAGGATAATGGAAAACTTTTATCAAATTATTGCATTGTCATCGGTCCTTGATAGGTGTGCAAAATTTCAAGTCGATCAGATTTTTAGAAGCCAGTGAAAGTTAAGCTCAAAGATTCCGTTACATACATACATATATTACATACATACATACATACATACAACCCGACCTAATAAAAGTGTGTCAAAAAAAAGATTCAAAGATTCAAATTCACCTTACTTTTTGCCCACAGGTAAAAACAGAAAATATTAATCCTGGCAATCCCAATAAGGATAATGGAAAACTTTTATCAAATTATTGCATTGTCATCGGTCCTTGATAGGTGTGCAAAATTTCAAGTCGATCAGATGTTTAGAAGCCAGTGAAAATTAAGCTCAAAGATTCCGTTACATACATACATACATACAACCCGACCTAATAAAAGTGTGTTAAAAAATATTCAAAGATTCAAATTCACCTTACTTTTTGCCCACAGGTAAAAAAAGAAAATATTAATCCTGGCAATCCTAATAAGGATAATGGAAAACTTTTATCAAATTATTGCATTGTCATCGGTCCTTGATAGGTGTACAAAATTTCAAGTCGATCAGATTTTTAGAAGCCAGTGAAAATTAAGCTCAAAGATTCCGTTACATACATACATACATACATACATACATACAACCCGACCTAATAAAAGTGTGTTAAAAAAAGATTCAAAGATTCAAATTCACATTACTTTTTGCCCACAGGTAAAAACAGAAAATAATAATCCTGGCAATCCCAATAAGGATAATGGAAAACTTTTATCAAATTATTGCATTGTCATCGGTCCTTGATAGGTGTGCAAAATTTCAAGTCGATCAGATGTTTAGAAGCCAGTGAAAATTAAGCTCAAAGATTCCGTTACATACATACATACATACATACATACAACCCGACCTAATAAAAGTGTGTTAAAAAATATTCAAAGATTCAAATTCACCTTACTTTTTGCCCACAGGTAAAAAAAGAAAATATTAATCCTGGCAATCCTAATAAGGATAATGGAAAACTTTTATCAAATTATTGCATTGTCATCGGTCCTTGATAGGTGTGCAAAATTTCAAGTCGATCAGATGTTTAGAAGCCAGTGAAAATTAAGCTCAAAGATTCCGTTACATACATACATACATACATACATACAACCCGACCTAATAAAAGTGTGTTAAAAAAAGATTCAAAGACTCAAATTCACCTTACTTTTTGCCCACAGGTAAAAACAGAAAATATTAATCCTGGCAATCCCAATAAGGATAATGGAAAACGTTTATCAAATTATTGCATTGTCATCGGTCCTTGATAGGTGTGCAAAATTTCAAGTCGATCAGATGTTTAGAAGCCAATGAAAATTAAGCTCAAAGATTCCGTTACATACATACATACATACATACATACATACATACATACAACCCGACCTAATAAAAGTGTGTTAAAAAAAGATTCAAAGACTCAAATTCACCTTACTTTTTGCCCACAGGTAAAAACAGAAAATATTAATCCTGGCAATCCCAATAAGGATAATGGAAAACTTTTATCAAATTATTGCATTGTCATCGGTCCTTGATAGGTGTGCAAAATTTCAAGTCGATCAGATGTTTAGAAGCCAGTGAAAATTAAGCTCAAAGATTCCGTTACATACATACATACATACATGCATACATACATACATACATACATACATACATACATACAACCCGACCTAATAAAAGTGTGTTAAAAAAGATTCAAAGATTCAAATTCACCTTACTTTTTGCCCACAGGTAAAAAAAGAAAATATTAATCCTGGCAATCCTAATAAGGATAATGGAAAACTTTTATCAAATTATTGCATTGTCATCGGTCCTTGATAGGTGTGCAAAATTTCAAGTCGATCAGATGTTTAGAAGCCAGTGAAAATTAAGCTCAAAGATTCCGTTACATACATACATACATACATACATACATACATACAACCCGACCTAATAAAAGTGTGATAAAAAAGATTCAAAGATTCAAATTCACCTTACTTTTTGCCCACAGGTAAAAAAAGAAAATATTAATCCTGGCAATCCTAATAAGGATAATGGAAAACTTTTATCAAATTATTGCATTGTCATCGGTCCTTGATAGGTGTGCAAAATTTCAAGTCGATCAGATGTTTAGAAGCCAGTGAAAATTAAGCTCAAAGATTCCGTTACATACATACATACATACATACATACATACAACCCGACCTAATAAAAGTGTGTTAAAAAAAGATTCAAATTCACCTTACTTTTTGCCCACAGGTAAAAACAGAAAATATTAATCCTGGCAATCCCAATAAGGATAATGGAAAACTTTTATCAAATTATTGCATTGTCATCGGTCCTTGATAGGTGTGCAAAATTTCAAGTCGATCAGATGTTTAGAAGCCAGTGAAAATTAAGCTCAAAGATTCCGTTACATACATACATACATACATACATACATACAACCCGACCTAATAAAAGTGTGTTACAAAAAGATTCAAAGACTCAAATTCACCTTACTTTTTGCCCACAGGTAAAAACAGAAAATATTAATCCTGGCAATCCCAATAAGGATAATGGAAAACTTTTATCAAATTATTGCATTGTCATCGGTCCTTGATAGGTGTGCAAAATTTCAAGTCGATCAGATGTTTAGAAGCCAGTCAAAATTAAGCTCAAAGATTCCGTTACATACATACATACATACATGCATACATACATACATACATACATACATACATACAACCCGACCTAATAAAAGTGTGTTAAAAAAGATTCAAAGATTCAAATTCACCTTACTTTTTGCCCACAGGTAAAAAAAGAAAATATTAATCCTGGCAATCCTAATAAGGATAATGGAAAACTTTTATCAAATTATTGCATTGTCATCGGTCCTTGATAGGTGTGCAAAATTTCAAGTCGATCAGATGTTTAGAAGCCAGTGAAAATTAAGCTCAAAGATTCCGTTACATACATACATACATACATACATACATACATACATACAACCCGACCTAATAAAAGTGTGTTAAAAAGATTCAAAGATTCAAATTCACCTTACTTTTTGCCCACAGGTAAAAACAGAAAATATTAATCCTGGCAATCCCAATAAGGATAATGGAAAACTTTTATCAAATGATTGCATTGTCATCGGTCCTTGATAGGTGTGCAAAATTTCAAGTCGATCAGATGTTTAGAAGCCAGTGAAAATTAAGCTCAATGATTCCGTTACATACATACATACATACATACAACCCGAAATAATAAAAGTGTGTTAAAAAAAGATTTTTCATTTTACAACCAAATTCACCTTACTTTTTGCCCACAGGTAAAAAAAAGAAAATATTAATCCTGATAATCCTAATAAGGATAATGGAAAACTTTTATCAAATTATTGCATTGTCATCGGTCCTTGATAGGTGTGCAAAATTTCAAGTCGATCAGATTTTTAGAAGCCAGTGAAAATTAAGCTCAAAGATTCCGTTACATACATACATATATTACATACATACATACATACATACAACCCGACCTAATAAAAGTGTGTTAAAAAAAAGATTCAAAGATTCAAATTCACCTTACTTTTTGCCCACAGGTAAAAACAGAAAATATTAATCCTGGCAATCCCAATAAGGATAATGGAAAACTTTTATCAAATTATTGCATTGTCATCGGTCCTTGATAGGTGTGCAAAATTTCAAGTCGATCAGATGTTTAGAAGCCAGTGAAAATTAAGCTCAAAGATTCCGTTACATACATACATACATACATACAACCCGCCCTAATAAAAGTGTGTTAAAAAATATTCAAAGATTCAAATTCACCTTACTTTTTGCCCACAGGTAAAAAAAGAAAATATTAATCCTGGCAATCCTAATAAGGATAATGGAAAACTTTTATCAAATTATTGCATTGTCATCGGTCCTTGATAGGTGTGCAAAATTTCAAGTCGATCAGATGTTTAGAAGCCAGTGAAAATTAAGCTCAAAGATTCCGTTACATACATACATACATACATACATACAACCCGACCTAATAAAAGTGTGTTAAAAAATATTCAAAGATTCAAATTCACCTTACTTTTTGCCCACAGGTAAAAAAAGAAAATATTAATCCTGGCAATCCTAATAAGGATAATGGAAAACTTTTATCAAATTATTGCATTGTCATCGGTCCTTGATAGGTGTGCAAAATTTCAAGTCGATCAGATGTTTAGAAGCCAGTGAAAATTAAGCTCAAAGATTCCGTTACATACATACATACATACATACATACAACCCGAGCTAATAAAAGTGTGTTAAAAAATATTCAAAGATTCAAATTCACCTTACTTTTTGCCCACAGGTAAAAAAAGAAAATATTAATCCTGGCAATCCTAATAAGGATAATGGAAAACTTTTATCAAATTATTGCATTGTCATCGGTCCTTGATAGGTGTGCAAAATTTCAAGTCGATCAGATGTTTAGAAGCCAGTGAAAATTAAGCTCAAAGATTCCGTTACATACATACATACATACATACATACAACCCGACCTAATAAAAGTGTGTTAAAAAAGATTCAAAGACTCAAATTCACCTTACTTTTTGCCCACAGATAAAAACAGAAAATATTAATCCTGGCAATCCCAATAAGGATAATGGAAAACTTTTATCAAATTATTGCATTGTCATCGGTCCTTGATAGGTGTGCAAAATTTCAAGTCGATCAGATGTTTAGAAGCCAGTGAAAATTAAGCTCAAAGATTCCGTTACATACATACATACATACATACATACATACATACATACATACATACATACATACATACAACCCGACCTAATAAAAGTGTGTTAAAAAAAGATTCAAAGACTCAAATTCACCTTACTTTTTGCCCACAGGTAAAAACAGAAAATATTAATCCTGGCAATCCCAATAAGGATAATGGAAAACTTTTATCAAATTATTGCATTGTCATCGGTCCTTGATAGGTGTGCAAAATTTCAAGTCGATCAGATGTTTAGAAGCCAGTGAAAATTAAGCTCAAAGATTCCGTTACATACATACATACATACATGCATACATACATACACACATACATACATACATACATACAACCCGACCTAATAAAAGTGTGTTAAAAAAGATTCAAAGATTCAAATTCACCTTACTTTTTGCCCACAGGTAAAAAAAGAAAATATTAATCCTGGCAATCCTAATAAGGATAATGGAAAACTTTTATCAAATTATTGCATTGTCATCGGTCCTTGATAGGTGTGCAAAATTTCAAGTCGATCAGATGTTTAGAAGCCAGTGAAAATTAAGCTCAAAGATTCCGTTACATACATACATACATACATACATACATACAACCCGACCTAATAAAAGTGTGATAAAAAAGATGCAAAGATTCAAATTCACCTTACTTTTTGCCCACAGGTAAAAAAAGAAAATATTAATCCTGGCAATCCTAATAAGGATAATGGAAAACTTTTATCAAATTATTGCATTGTCATCGGTCCTTGATAGGTGTGCAAAATTTCAAGTCGATCAGATGTTTAGAAGCCAGTGAAAATTAAGCTCAAAGATTCCGTTACATACATACATTCATACATACATACATACAACCCGACCTAATAAAAGTGTGTTAAAAAATATTCAAAGATTCAAATTCACCTTACTTTTTGCCCACAGGTAAAAAAAGAAAATATTAATCCTGGCAATCCTAATAAGGATAATGGAAAACTTTTATCAAATTATTGCATTGTCATCGGTCCTTGATAGGTGTGCAAAATTTCAAGTCGATCAGATGTTTAGAAGCCAGTGAAAATTAAGCTCAAAGATTCCGTTACATACATACATACATACATACATACATACAACCCGACCTAATAAAAGTGTGTTAAAAAAAGATTCAAAGACTCAAATTCACCTTACTTTTTGCCCACAGGTAAAAACAGAAAATATTAATCCTGGCAATCCCAATAAGGATAATGGAAAACTTTTATCAAATTATTGCATTGTCATCGGTCCTTGATAGGTGTGCAAAATTTCAAGTCGATCAGATGTTTAGAAGCCAGTGAAAATTAAGCTCAAAGATTCCGTTACATACATACATACATACATACATACATACATACATACATACATACATACATACAACCCGACCTAATAAAAGTGTGTTAAAAAAAGATTCAAAGACTCAAATTCACCTTACTTTTTGCCCACAGGTAAAAACAGAAAATATTAATCCTGGCAATCCCAATAAGGATAATGGAAAACTTTTATCAAATTATTGCATTGTCATCGGTCCTTGATAGGTGTGCAAAATTTCAAGTCGATCAGATGTTTAGAAGCCAGTCAAAATTAAGCTCAAAGATTCCGTTACATACATACATACATACATGCATACATACATACATACATACATACATACATACATACAACCCGACCTAATAAAAGTGTGTTAAAAAAGATTCAAAGATTCAAATTCACCTTACTTTTTGCCCACAGGTAAAAAAAGAAAATATTAATCCTGGCAATCCTAATAAGGATAATGTAAAACTTTTATCAAATTATTGCATTGTCATCGGTCCTTGATAGGTGTGCAAAATTTCAAGTCGATCAGATGTTTCGAAGCCAGTGAAAATTAAGCTCAAAGATTCCGTTACATACATACATACATACATACATACATACATACATACATGCATACATACATACATACATACATACATACAACCCGACCTAATAAAAGTGTGATAAAAAAGATTCAAAGATTCAAATTCACCTTACTTTTTGCCCACAGGTAAAAAAAGAAAATATTAATCCTGGCAATCCTAATAAGGATAATGGAAAACTTTTATCAAATTATTGCATTGTCATCGGTCCTTGATAGGTGTGCAAAATTTCAAGTCGATCAGATGTTTAGAAGCCAGTGAAAATTAAGCTCAAAGATTCCGTTACATACATACATACATACATACATACATACATACATACATACAACCCGACCTAATAAAAGTGTGTTAAAAAGATTCAAAGATTCAAATTCACCTTACTTTTTGCCCACAGGTAAAAACAGAAAATATTAATCCTGGCAATCCTAATAAGGATAATGGAAAACTTTTATCAAATTATTGCATTGTCATCGGTCCTTGATAGGTGTGCAAAATTTCAAGTCGATCAGATGTTTAGAAGCCAGTGAAAATTAAGCTCAAAGATTCCGTTACATACATACATACATACATACATACATACATACAACCCGACCTAATAAAAGTGTGTTAAAAAGATTCAAAGATTCAAATTTACCTTACTTTTTGCCCACAGGTAAAAACAGAAAATATTAATCCTGGCAATCCTAATAAGGATAATGGAAAACTTTTATCAAATTATTGCATTGTCATCGGTCCTTGATAGGTGTGCAAAATTTCAAGTCGATCAGATGTTTAGAAGCCAGTGAAAATTAAGCTCAAAGATTCCGTTACATACATACATACATACATACATACATACATACATACATACATACATACAACCCGACCTAATAAAAGTGTGTTAAAAAAAAGATTCAAAGATTCAAATTCACCTTACTTTTTGCCCACAAGTAAAAACAGAAAATATTAATCCTGGCAATCCCAATAAGGATAATGGAAAACTTTTATCAAATTATTGCATTGTCATCGGTCCTTGATAGGTGTCGATCAGATGTTTAGAAGCCAGTGAAAATTAAGCTCAAAGATTCCGTTACATACATACATCCCTACTTCCCTACTAATATTATAAATGTGAATGTATGTTTGTTTGTTACGCTTTCACGCCAAAACTACTTAACCGATTATTACGAAACTTTGTACACATGTTTTTGGAGGTGATAGAAGTAAAATAGTATACCTTGGATTCGTGGATAGGGTTCGAGATATAGGTCAAAACGTGGACCCAGGTAACCTTCGGATGTGTATGTACAATATGGGTATCAAATGGAAGCTGTTGGTGAATGCTTTAGTTCAGAGTATTCTTCATGCCGCTCCGTGACTAGGGTCTCGAGATAGAGACCAAAACGTGGACCCTAGAATGTGTTTGTACAATATGGATATCAAATTGAAGCTGTTGGTGAATGCTTTAGTACAGAGTATTTTTCATGCCGCGCCGTGACTGGGGTCTCGAGATATAGGTTAAAACGTGGACCCGGGTAACCTTTGGTTGTGTATGTACAATATGGGTATCAAATGAAAGCTGTTGATAAGTGCTTTAATACGGGGTAATTTTGATACCTATTGATGACTAGGGTCTCGAAATATATGCCAAAACGTGGACCCGTCGTGCCTTTGAACCGAATTAAACCAAACTTACACACATTGTTAAATAGGTATTGAATATGGTTTCCGTATAGTTTGGATACCTATTGGTAGATAGGGTCTCGAGATATAGGTCAAAACGTGGACCCGGGTAACTTTCGGATGTGTATGTACAATATGGATATCAAATTGAAGCTGTTGGTGAATGCTTTAGTACAGAGTATTTTTCATGCCGCTCCGTGACTGGGGTCTCGAGATATAGGTCAAAACGTGGACCCGGGTAACCTTTGGTTGTGTATGTACAATATGGGTATCAAATGAAAGCTGTTGATAAGTGCTTTAATACGGGGTAATTTTCATACCTATTGATGACTAGGGTCTCGAAATATATGCCAAAACGTGGATCCGCCGTGTCTTTGCACCGAATTGAACCAATATTACACACATTGTTAAGTAAGTATTGAAAATGGGTTTCGTAAAGTTTGGTTGTAATTCGGAACACTGGCAACGGGTACAGCGTTCTTTTGAACCAGCCATAATGTCGTTTACTTTTTTAACGCTTAGGGCGGAACTGAACTGTCAAATTGAAATTGAGTGTGAGTTACAATGTGTCAATATTTCTTTTTGATTTGGATGCCATAGGGAGAAGACGTAAGTGCAAAGTCTAAAAATTCTTTGTGAATTTTTTTGGAGTGGATTTTGGAACAGTGAATAATTTCTTCCGAAATTTGAGAATTTAATGTGAAATTCGAATGTTCAAATGAAATTATGTGTTCGTGGAAAAAAAAAATTTTTCATTTTTTGTTTTTTTTTGAAAAATATAAATGGATAATGGTTAAAAAAGCTCTAATGCTTAATAAAACATATAAATTGAAACGAAAAATTCATGGATGATCAGGAAAAAAGACGATTGTTTCTTAGTTATTCATATGCGTTGATTTGAAATTTAAAAACAATCTTCTTTTTTCCTGATTTTCAATTTATATTTTATATTTACTCAAAAACAAATAGAAAAACAAAAAATATTGTTTATGCCAAAGCGCTCGAATAAAGAATAAAGAAATAAATAATATGAAAACCATATCTATTCTATTTTAGTGTGCCCAGCGAAGCGGGCCGGGTGTGCTAGTACATACATACATACATCCCTACTAATATTATAAATGTGAATGTAAGTTTGTTTGTTACGCTTTCACGCCAAAACTACTTAACCGATTATTATGAAACTTTGTACACATGTTATTGGAGGTGTTAGAAGTAACATAGGATACTTCTTATTAAAAAAAAAGGTCTCGAGATATAGGTCAAAACGTGGACCCGGGTAACCTTCGGATGTGTATGTACAATATGGGTATCAAATGGAAGCTGTTGGTGAATGCTGTAGTTCAGAGTATTTTTCATGCCGCTCCGTGACTAGGGTCTCGAGATAGAGACCAAAACGTGGACCCTAGAATGTGTTTGTACAATATGGATATCAACTGGAAGCTGTTGGTGAATGCTTTAGTACAGAGTATTTTTCATGCCGCTCCGTGACTGGGGCCTCGAGATATAGGTCAAAACGTGGACGCGGGTAACCTTTGGTTGTGTATGTACAATATGGGTATCAAATGGAAGCTGTTGGTGACTGCTGTAGTTCAGAGTATTTTTGATGCCGCTCCGTGACTAGGGTCTCGAGATAGAGACCAAAACGTGGACCCTAGAATGTGTTTGTACAATATGAATATCAAATTGAAGCTGTTGGTGAATGCTTTAGTAAAGAGTATTTTTCATGCCGCTCCGTGACTGGGGTCTCGAGATATAGGTCAAAACGTGGACGCGGGTAACCTTTGGTTGTGTATGTACAATATGGGTATCAAATGGAAGCTGTTGGTGAATGCTGTAGTTCAGAGTATTTTTCATGCCGCTCTGTGACTAAGGTCTCGAGATAGAGACCAAAACGTGGACCCTAGAATGTGTTCGTACAATATGGATATCAAATTGAAGCTGTTGGTGAATGCTTTAGTACAGAGTATTTTTCATGCCGCTCCGTGACTGGGGTCTCGATATATAGGTCAAAACGTGGACACAGGTAACCTTTGGTTGTATATGTACAATATGGGTATCAAATGAAAGCTGTTGATAAGTGCTTTAATACGGGGTAATTTTCATGCCTATTGATGACTAGGGTCTCGAAATATATGCCAAAACGTGGACCCGCCGTGTCTTTGCACCGAATTAAACCAAACTTACGCACATTGTTAAGTAAGTATTGAAGATGGTTTCCGTATAGTTTGGATACCTATTGGTAGATAGAGTCTCGAGATATAGGTCAAAACGTGGACCCGGGTAACCTTTGGTTGTGTATGTACAATATGGGTATCAAATGAAAGCTGTTGATAAGTGCTTTAATACGGGGTAATATTCATACCTATTGATGACTAGGGTCTCGAAATATATGCCAAAACGTGGACCCGCCGTGTCTTTGCCCAGCGAAGCGGGCCGGGTTTGCTAGTACATACATAATAGGACTATGAATAAGTTCCTTGCGGTTTTACAACAGATGGCGTAACTTGATTATTATTCCATCGATCCACATTTCCAAACATTCATTGGAGAGCTACTGTCGTAAGGCACAAACGTCAGTATAAGTTTTTTATTTGAAGCGTAAACAACAATATTTTTACCACACTTGAAAATGTCGAATTTCGTGCCAAATAATGTGTTTTTGCGGGGAATTTTTTAATATGAAGAAAAAAGCAGCCGAAAGTCATCGTATCTTGGTGGAAGTTTATGGTGAGCATGCTCTAGCTGAGCGAACGTGCCAGAAGTGGTTTGCACGCTTTAAAAGTGGTGATTTTGGCTTGGAAGACGAAGAACGCGAGGGTGCGCCGCCAAAGTTCATGGATACCGAATTGGAGGAATTGCTCGATCAAGATCCGGCTCAAACGCAAGAAGAGGTTGCAAAAACTTTGGGAGTTGATCAATCAACCATTTCCAAACGTTTAAAAGCCATGGGAATGATCCGAAAGGTAGGCCATTGGGTGCCATATGAATTGAAGCCAAGAGACGTTGAACGCCGTTTTATGGCATGCGAACAACTGCTTCAACGGCACAAAAGAAACGTTTTTTGCATCGAATTGTGACTGGCGATGAAAAGTGGGTCCATTACGACAATCCAAAACGTCGGGCAACGTATGGATACCCTGGCCATGCTTCAACATCGACGTCGGCGCAGAATATTCATGGCCTGAAGGTTATGCTGTGTATCTGGTGGGACCAGCTGGGTGTTGTGTATTATGAGCTACTGAAACCGAATGAAACGATTACGGGGGATGTCTACCGACGACAATTGATGCGTTTGAGCCGAGCACTGCGAGAAAAACGGCCGCAATACGCCGATAGACACGACAAAGTTATTTTGCAACATGACAATGCTCGGCCACATGTTGCACAAGTGGTCAAAACATACTTAGAAACGCTCAAATGGGATATCCTACCCCACCCGCCGTATAGTCCAGACCTTGCGCCATCCGATTACTATCTCTTCCGATCGATGCAACATGGCCTGGCTGACCAGCACTTCCGTAATTACGATGAAGTCAAAAAATGGATCGATTCGTGGATTGCGGCAAAACCGACCGAATTTTTCACAAAGGGAATCCGTGAATTGCCAGAAAGATGGGAAAAAGTAGTAGCAAGCGATGGACAATACTATGAATATTAAATTTGTAACCATTTTACGTCAATAAAGTTTCAAATTTCGAAAAAAAACCGCACGAACTTATCCATAGTCCATTACATACATACATACATACAACCCGACCTAATAAAAGTGTGTTAAAAAAGATTCAAAGATTCAAATTCACCTTACTTTTTGCCCACAGGTAAAAACAGAAAATATTAATCCTGGCAATCCCAATTAGGATAATGGAAAACTTTTATCAAATTATTGCGTTGTCATCGGTCCTTGATAGGTGTGCAAAATTTCAAGTCGATCAGATATTTAGAAGCCAGTGAAAATTAAGCTCAAAGATTCCGTTACATACATACATACATACATACATACATACAACCCGACCTAATAAAAGTGTGTTAAAAAAAAGATTCAAAGATTCAAATTCACCTTACTTTTTGCCCACAGGTAAAAAAAAGAAAATATTAATCCTGGCAATCCCAATAAGGATAATGGAAAACTTTTATCAAATTATTGCATTGTCATCGGTCCTTGATAGGTGTGCAAAATTTCAAGTCGATCAGATGTTTAGAAGCCAGTGAAAATTAAGCTCAAAGATTCCGTTACATACATACATACATACATGCATACATACATACATACATATATGCATACATATATACATACGTACAACCCGACCTAATAAAAGTGTGTTAAAAAGATTCAAAGATTCAAATTCACCTTACTTTTTGCCCACAGGTAAAAACAGAAAATATTAATCCTGGCAATCCTAATAAGGATAATGGAAAACTTTTATCAAATTATTGCATTGTCATCGGTCCTTGATAGGTGTGCAAAATTTCAAGTCGATCAGATGTTTAGAAGCCAGTGAAAATTAAGCTCAAAGATTCCGTTACATACATACATACATACATACATGCATACATACATACATACATACATACAACCCGACCTAATAAAAGTGTGTTAAAAAAGATTCAAAGATTCAAATTCACCTTACTTTTTGCCCACAGGTAAAAAAAGAAAATATTAATCCTGGCAATCCTAATAAGGATAATGGAAAACTTTTATCAAATTATTGCATTGTCATCGGTCCTTGATAGGTGTGCAAAATTTCAAGTCGATCAGATGTTTAGAAGCCAGTGAAAATTAAGCTCAAAGATTCCGTTACATACATACAACCCGACCTAATAAAAGTGTGTTAAAAAAGATTCAAAGATTCAAATTCACCTTACTTTTTGCCCACAGGTAAAAAAAGAAAATATTAATCCTGGCAATCCCAATAAGGATAATGGAAAACTTTTATCAAATTATTGCATTGTCATCGGTCCTTGATAGGTGTGCAAAATTTCAAGTCGATCAGATGTTTAGAAGCCAGTGAAAATTAAGCTCAAAGATTCCGTTACATACATACATACATACATACATACAACCCGACCTAATAAAAGTGTGTTAAAAAAGATTCAAAGATTCAAATTCACCTTACTTTTTGCCCACAGGTAAAAACAGAAAATATTAATCCTTGCAATCCCAATAAGGATAATGGAAAACTTTTATCAAATTATTGCATTGTCATCGGTCCTTGATAGGTGTGCAAAATTTCAAGTCGATCAGATGTTTAGAAGCCAGTGAAAATTAAGCTCAAAGATTCCGTTACATACATACATACATACATACATACATGCATACATACATACATACATACATACATACATACATACATACAACCCGACGTAATAAAAGTGTGTTAAAAAAAGATTTTTCATTTTACAACCAAATTCACCTTACTTTTTGGCCACAGGTAAAAAAAAGAAAATATTAATCCTGGCAATCCTAATAAGGATAATGGAAAACTTTTATCAAATTATTGCATTGTCATCGGTCCTTGATAGGTGTGCAAAATTTCAAGTCGATCAGATGTTTAGAAGCCAGTGAAAATTAAGCTCAAAAATTCCGTTACATACATACATTCATACATACATACATACATACATACATACATACATACATACAACCCGACCTAATAAAGGTGTATTAAAAAAAAGATTCAAAGATTCAAATTCACCTTACTTTTTGCCCACAGGTAAAAACAGAAAATATTAATCCTGGCAATCCCAATAAGGATAATGGAAAACTTTTATCAAATTATTGCATTGTCATCGGTCCTTGATAGGTGTGCAAAATTTCAAGTCGATCAGATGTTTAGAAGCCAGTGAAAATTAAGCTCAAAGATTCCGTTACATACATACAACCCGACCTAATAAAAGTGTGTTAAAAAAAAGATTCAAAGATTCAAATTCACCTTACTTTTTGCCCACAGGTAAAAACAGAAAATATTAATCCTGGTAATCCCAATAAGGATAATGGAAAACTTTTATCAAATTATTGCATTGTCATCGGTCCTTGATAGGTGTGCAAAATTTCAAGTCGATCAGATGTTTAGAAGCCAGTGAAAATTAAGCTCAAAAATTCCGTTACATACATACATTCATACATACATACATACATACATACATACATACAACCCGACCTAATAAAGGTGTATTAAAAAAAAGATTCAAAGATTCAAATTCACCTTACTTTTTGCCCACAGGTAAAAACAGAAAATATTAATCCTGGCAATCCCAATAAGGATAATGGAAAACTTTTATCAAATTATTGCATTGTCATCGGTCCTTGATAGGTGTGCAAAATTTCAAGTCGATCAGATGTTTAGAAGCCAGTGAAAATTAAGCTCAAAGATTCCGTTATATACATACAACCCGAGCTAATAAAAGTGTGTTAAAAAAGATTCAAAGATTCAAATTCACCTTACTTTTTGCCCACAGGTAAAAAAAGAAAATATTAATCCTGGCAATCCTAATAAGGATAATGGAAAACTTTTATCAAATTATTGCATTGTCATCGGTCCTTGATAGGTGTGCAAAATTTCAAGTCGATCAGATGTTTAGAAGCCAGTGAAAATTAAGCTCAAAGATTCCGTTACATACATACATACATACATACAAACCGACCTAATAAAAGTCTGTTAAAAAAAAGATTCAAAGATTCAAATTCACCTTACTTTTTGCCCACAGGTAAAAACAGAAAATATTAATCCTGGCAATCCCAATAAGGATAATGGAAAACTTTTATCAAATTATTGCATTGTCATCGGTCCTTGATAGGTGTGCAAAATTTCAAGTCGATCAGATGTTTAAAAGCCAGTGAAAATTAAGCTCAAAGATTCCGTTACATACATACATACATACATACATACATACATACATACATACATACATACATACATACATACATGCATACATACATACATACATACATACATACAACCCGACCTAATAAAAGTGTGTTAAAAAGATTCAAAGATTCAAATTCACCTTACTTTTTGCCCACAGGTAAAAACAGAAAATATTAATCCTGGCAATGCTAATGAGGATAATGGAAAACTTTGATCAAATTATTGCATAGTCATCGGTCCTTGATAGGTGTGCAAAATTTCAAGTCGATCAGATTTTTAGAAGCCAGTGAAAATTAAGCTCAAAGATTCCGTTACATACATACATACATACATACATACATACATACAACCCGACCTAATAAAAGTGTGTTAAAAAAAGATTCAAAGATTCAAATTCACCTTACTTTTTGCCCACAGGTAAAAACAGAAAATATTAATCCTGGCAATCCCAATAAGGATAATGGAAAACTTTTATCAAATTATTGCATTGTCATCGGTCCTTGATAGGTGTGCAAAATTTCAAGTCGATCAGATTTTTAGAAGCCAGTGAAAATTAAGCTCAAAGATTCCGTTACATACATACATACATACATACATACATACAACCCGACCTAATAAAAGTGTGTTAAAAAAGATTCAAAGATTCAAATTCACCTTACTTTTTGCCCACAGGTAAAAAAAGGAAATATTAATCCTGGCAATCGTAATAAGGATAATGGAAAACTTTTATCAAATTATTGCATTGTCATCGGTCCTTGATAGGTGTGCAAAATTTCAAGTCGATCAGATTTTTAGAAGCCAGTGAAAATTAAGCTCAAAGATTCCGTTACATACATACATACATACATACATTCATACATTCAACTTACATTTTTGTCAAGTGTAGACGTGTTGTCGGACAGCTCGTCAAAAGTGCCAAATATAGTGAAATTAAAAAAACGAATTTTAACCGAAAGTGGAAACAACGCTCATAACCACTGTAGCAGTCGATCGCGCACTGGAAGTGGGCGATTCTGCTCCTACAGGTGAGTCTTTTTCGCTTCTTGGGCTGGAAACTTTGTTCTGTTTTTGAGCGAGATAAGGAAAAGTGAATAAGTGGAAAAAAAAAAGAGAGAAGTAGCAAAACTAAAAATTTAAACAGCTACGTTGATAGCGGGTGAGTTCAGCAAAGTGGTTTGTACTTGTACAGTGAACAAGTGAAAATAGAGAACATTGAGAGAATAGCAGAAAAACAAACATTTAAACAGCTACGTTGAGTACGGTTCAGTGCGGTGAGCTTCACACCAAAAGGTGTAAGTGCAATGGAGAATGTGAATCCGTTTATGCGTTGCTCCAAAACAGCGAGATCACCCGAGCGCACAATCTCACCACACGTTGTCAAATCTGTTACTGGTAGCTTAGAAGGAGATGATAAGCAGACGATGGATAGCGGTTCCCCTGTGAAGCAAAGGGAAACATTAAGTGAGTCGCTCTTTCTCCCTGCATTCGCCTCTCCGGCTAATGGCGACGCTCTTACCATGCTGGGAGCAAAGATAGAAGAGCTAGCAAAAATGATGGTACTGCAGAGACATGTAAATCAACAGATGAGAGGTGTTGTCTCATCAATCTCTGCATTACACAAAAAAGTAAAGCAAGAGCAGAATAAATTAGCTACGCATAATAAAGCCAAATCAGGTGTCGAGAAGGCCACTCAAACACCTTTTGCAAAAAATGCTAAAGCCAATGGGAAGAGGACAAGGGCTCAATATAGAGGGAATTCCTCTCCTGAAAATTCCCCGCAGCCAATAGGAAAGCGTACGAGAAGCATTTCACTTAGTGTGCAGGCTTCACATTTGGAGGGCACATGCAAGCAAGGAACCAATGATAGGCTGCCAAGAGGAAATAAACCCACATCCAATGAGAATGAAGGGTGGGTGGAAGTACGTCGAGCTAAGCGTCGCACAACACCTACGCAGACTTTGGCAGCGGCAGAAAGCAGAAGCGGCGGTACCTTCTCGGAGATAGTGCGTCAAGGGGGCGAAAAGCAGCGAATTAGGGCCAGACCAGACGCTTTTATTATTTCTAATAAAGGCGAGGGGTCTTATGCGGACATTCTCCGTGTAATTAAATCGGAGCCAAGCCTCTCACAGCTCGGCGATATGGTGACAAAAATTAGGAAAACGCAAAAAGGTGAAATGTTATTCCAACTAAAAACGCGGGGCGAGGCAGACAATGCGCAATACCAGGGCTTGGTAGAAAAAGTTCTTGGCGATAAAGCCGAAGTTAGAGTTCTGACTCATGAATTAACAATAGAGTGCAGGGATCTTGATGAAGTGTCTACAAGGGAAGATGTAGGACAAGCCATAGTAGATCAATTCAATTTACCAAACATCAACGTAGCGGCAGTGAAAAGTTTACGTAAATCATACGGGAATACGCAAATAGCGACACTAAATCTTCCGGTAAGCGCTGCAAATTTGCTCCTTTCTAAAGGGAAATTGAAAGTTGGATGGGTGGTCTGCCGCCTGCGGAGGATTATTCATCCAACGCGATGTTTCCGTTGTCTAGATTTTGGCCATATATCGAAAAACTGTACGAATTGCGATAGATCCAAGATGTGTAGGAGATGCGGAAATGAAGGACATGTAGCAAAAGACTGCACAAATGCACCAAAATGTCTTCTATGTCAACTAGCCAAGGAAGAGCTATCCGACCACATATCTGGTAGTAGCAGGTGTCCAGCCTACAAAAGAGTTTTAGCCAAAGCATCAACATGAGGAGTATGCAATTAAATTTAAATCATTGTGAGGCGGCTCAAGATTTATTGAAGCAGACGGTGATAGAGATGAAGGTTGACGTAGCAATAATCTCAGAGCCCTACAAGATTCCTTCGCGCAACGATTGGGTAGCTGATAGAACACGAAAAGTAGCAATATGGACTTGTGGTACCCACCCGTTTCAGAAAGCGGATCCAGTAGATGCGAGAAAGGGCTTCGTTTGGGTCCTTGTCAAAGGTTGCCATATTTGCAGCTGCTATGCACCCCCTAGCTGGACGATTCAGGAGTTCCGGGAGTTCCTAGATCATATTGTAGAGACTGCGAGAGGTCGTCACCCGGTCGTCATAGCCGGCGACTTTAATGCATGGGCAGTGGAATGGGGCAGTAGGAGAACGAACGCCAGAGGCGCGGCTTTATTGGAGGCGTTCGCTCCGCTAGATTTGGTCATAGCCAACGATGGAAGAACAGCCACCTTTCAAAGAGATAGTAAGGAGTCCATAATAGACATCACTTTTACTAGTGGCTCCTTGGCTAGATGCGTCAAATGGAAGGTCAGCGAGCATTATACTCACAGCGATCATCAAGCCCTAATTATAGACATCCCGGAAGGAAAAGAAGACAACAATTATATCTCTGCTAGTAATTCTCTGCACCAAGCATGGAGACTGACAACACTGGACAAACCTCTATTCAACTTTGTATTAAACGAGGTCATAGAGCGCGTACAAGAAGAGAAATCAGCAGAAAGGGCAGCAAATAGGCTTGTGCAAGACATTATAGTAGCCTGCGAAGCATAGATGGCCCGGAAAGTAAAAGGCTGTCATCGGAAGCAAGTATACTGGTGGAATGACACAATCAAAGAACTAAGGGCGAAATGCTTCAAAGAGCGAAGGATCTGCCAAAGACTACGGAATACTGCGGAGCATCAATTTAGGCTGGCAAATTTTAAAAATTTTCGAAAGCAGCTAAAAAATGAGATCCGGCGAAGTAAAGCAGCCTCATTTAATCAGCTATGCAATGAGGCAGACAAAAACATATGGGGTAATGCATACAGAGTAGTAATGTCTAAAATTGTTAAAGCGCCGCAAGTAAAATGCCCTAACTTGCTAAATAATATAGTTCGGACCCTGTTTCCTCACCGCAAAACAGATCCAATGTCATACATTTCAGTATCTATAAATGACATTGATGATATAACACCTGAAGAAGTGGTACAAGCAGCAAAAATGATTGGAGATCGCAAAACTCCCGGCCCGGATGGTATTCCGAACATAGCATTAAAAACAGCCATCCTGGAAAATCCCCAGACATTTGCTAGGGTGATGCAATTGTGTCTCGAGCAAGGCGTGTTCCCGAATTTCTGGAAGAGGCAAAGACTAGTGCTGCTCCCGAAGCCAGGGAAGCCACCAGGTATACCAGGATCCTACCGTCCCCTATGCCTCCTTGACACGATGGGCAAGCTTTTAGAGCGGCTTATTAACAACAGAATACAGCCGTACACTGAATGCGAGGCGAGACTATCCCCGTACCAGTATGGTTTCCGAAAGCGAAGGTCTACTACAGCGGCAATACAAAAGGTGGTCACGATTGCTACAGACGCGATCGCAGGCAAACGATGGAGAGGCGGTGATAAGCAATACTGCGCAGTAGTGACTTTAGATGTGAAAAACGCCTTCAACTCAGCAGACTGGGGGCACCTTCTGAAGGTACTTAAAAAGCTATCTGTTCCGGCATACATATATAATATTGTCAGAAACTATCTGAGCGATCGAGTTTTAGAATACGACACAGAAGGTGGAATAAAAAAGTATAAGATTACAGCAGGTGTGCCACAGGGCTCAGTGCTAGGCCCCACGCTTTGGAATATTATGTATGATGAAGTGTTCCGACTCCCATTTCCAACAGATGTACACATCGTTGGCTTTGCGGATGACATAGCTCTCGTAATTGTAGCTAAACTGGTGAGCGATATCGAAGTCAAAGCAAACACTGCAATTGCTACCGTAACAAACTGGCTGGATAGCGTAGGTTTATCCATTGCAGCGGAGAAAACGGAAGCGGTCCTCATCAGTACCCGCAAGAAACCAGAGATAGCCTCTTTCAGCATAGGCACACATAAATTTAAATCGTCTCGTCAGCTCAAATATGTGGGTGTTATAATTGACGACCGGCTCAGTTTTGGCCCACATGCGGAATATATAACCCACAAAGCATCAAGAATGTTCAGTGCGCTCTCTAGAATGCTCCCGAATGTGGGTGGGCCGAGAAGCAGCAAGCGCAGGCTATTATCTAGCGTCATCGCATGCACCCTGCTATACGCAGCACCAGTATGGGCAAAATCCCTGAAGGTAAAAGCATATAGAAGACCGTACGAAGCCATGTACAGACTTTGCGCACTGAGGGTGATAAGCGCATATAAAACCACCTCTGACGAAGCGGCAATGGTGATCGCAGGCATGATTCCGATAGATATATTGGCGGAAGAAAGAGCGAGAGTGTTCGTGCAGAAAGAACAGGACCACAGTAACATATCCGCGATCATAAAAAGAGATAAGGCTACATCCATGCTGAAATGGCAGGAGCGTTGGGAAAACGCGACAAAGGGAAGGTGGACTTATACACTAATCCCAAAAATCGAAAAATGGCTAAATAGAAGCTATGGTGAGCCTAATTTCCAGCTAACGCAATTTTTGACAGGCCATGGTTGCTACCAGAAGTATCTACATCGCCTTAGGATACGTGATTCGCCTTTATGTCGAATATGCCATGAAGAGGAAGATGCAAGACATGTATTTTTTGTATGCCCACGATTTGTGACTATCAGAGAGGATTTAGCTTCACTATCAGATGATCCGATAGTACCAGAAAACATAGTGGACATCATGATGTCTTCAAAGTATGCGTGGGATAAGATCTCGGCCGCAATTAGCCAAATAATTTATGCACTAAAGCTCGCAGACATATCCGAGGACAGCGGCAGATAAACAGACGATACTTGACAAAGAAACGAACCCTTAAGTCGACGTGTGACAAGTATGGTGGGAGGGGGTGGACAGGCCCAACTGGGGTGGTTTGCTTCGGTAACAAACAAAACTGGGGGAGGATTAAAGTACATGCAACTTTTGACGGACTGCATGTGAAGTGTAACTGACGTAGAGCCTAGAGTTCAACCGCCTTCCCGACGATTTACTTAACGGTTGTACCGGGAGGCGATCGGTACATGGACGGTAGGAGGTTTAGTTTGGGTTAAAGTCCTCCACTGACGGGGTACAGGCTTTCGATGCTTCCTCCTCGTAAAAAAAAAAAAAAAAAAAAACAACCCGACCTAATAAAGGTGTGTTAAAAAAAAGATTCAAAGATTCAAATTCACCTTACTTTTTGCCCACAGGTAAAAACAGAAAATATTAATCCTGGCAATCCCAATAAGGATAATGGAAAACTTTTATCAAATTATTGCATTGTCATCGGTCCTTGATAGGTGTGCAAAATTTCAAGTCGATCAGATGTTTAGAAGCCAGTGAAAATTAAGCTCAAAGATTCCGTTACATACATACGTACATACATACATACATACATACAACCCGACCTAATAAAAGTGTGTTAAAAAAAAGATTCAAAGATTCAAATTCACCTTACTTTTTGCCCACAGGTAAAAACAGAAAATATTAATCCTGGCAATCCCAATAAGGATAATGGAAAACTTTTATCAAATTATTGCATTGTCATCGGTCCTTGATAGGTGTGCAAAATTTCAAGTCGATCAGATGTTTAGAAGCCAGTGAAAATTAAGCTCAAAGATTCCGTTACATACATACATACATACATACATACAACCCGACCTAATAAAAGTGTGTTAAAAAAAAGATTCAAAGATTCAAATTCACCTTACTTTTTGCCCACAGGTAAAAACAGAAAATATTAATCCTGGCAATCCCAATAAGGATAATGGAAAACTTTTATCAAATTATTGCATTGTCATCGGTCCTTGATAGGTGTGCAAAATTTCAAGTCGATCAGATGTTTAGAAGCCAGTGAAAATTAAGCTCAAAGATTCCGTTACATACATACATATATTACATACATACATACATACATACAACCCGACCTAATAAAAGTGTGTTAAAAAAAAGATTCAAAGATTCAAATTCACCTTACTTTTTGCCCACAGGTAAAAACAGAAAATATTAATCCTGGCAATCCCAATAAGGATAATGGAAAACTTTTATCAAATTATTGCATTGTCATCGGTCCTTGATAGGTGTGCAAAATTTCAAGTCGATCAGATGTTTAGAAGCCAGTGAAAATTAAGCTCAAAGATTCCGTTACATACATACGTACATACATACATACATACATACAACCCGACCTAATAAAAGTGTGTTAAAAAAAAGATTCAAAGATTCAAATTCACCTTACTTTTTGCCCACAGGTAAAAACAGAAAATATTAATCCTGGCAATCCCAATAAGGATAATGGAAAACTTTTATCAAATTATTGCATTGTCATCGGTCCTTGATAGGTGTGCAAAATTTCAAGTCGATCAGATGTTTAGAAGCCAGTGAAAATTAAGCTCAAAGATTCCGTTACATACATACATACATACATACATACATACATACATACAACCTGACCTAATAAAAGTCTGTTAAAAAGATTCAAAGATTCAAATTCACCTTACTTTTTGCCCACAGGTAAAAAAAGAAAATATTAATCCTGGCAATCCTAATAAGGATAATGGAAAACTTTTATCAAATTATTGCATTGTCATCGGTCCTTGATAGGTGTGCAAAATTTCAAGTCGATCAGATGTTTAGAAGCCAGTGAAAATTAAGCTCAAAGATTCCGTTACATACATACATACATACATACATACATACATACATACATACATGCATACATACATACATACATACATACAACCCGACCTAATAAAAGTGTGTTAAAAAGATTCAAAGATTCAAATTCACCTTACTTTTTGCCCACAGGTAAAAACAGAAAATATTAATCCTGGCAATCCCAATAAGGATAATGGAAAACTTTTATCAAATTATTGCATTGTCATCGGTCCTTGATAGGTGTGCAAAATTTCAAGTCGATCAGATATTTAGAAGCCAGTGAAAATTAAGCTCATTAAGCTCCGTTACATACATACATACATACATACATACATACATACATACATACAACCCGACCTAATAAAAGTGTGTTAAAAAAGATTCAAAGATTCAAGTTCACCTTACTTTTTGCACACAGGTAAAAACAGAAAATATTAATCCTGGCAATCCCAATTAGGATAATGGAAAACTTTTATCAAATTATTGCGTTGTCATCGGTCCTTGATAGGCGTGCAAAATTTCAAGTCGATCAGATATTTAGAAGCCAGTGAAAATTAAGCTCAAAGATTCCGTTACATACATACATACATACATACATACATACATACATACAACCCGACCTAATAAAAGTGTGTTAAAAAGATTCAAAGATTCAAATTCACCTTCTTTTTTGCCCACAGGTAAAAACAGAAAATATTAATCCTGGCAATCCCAATAAGGATAATGGAAAACTTTTATCAAATTATTGCATTGTCATCGGTCCTTGATAGGTGTGCAAAATTTCAAGTCGATCAGATGTCTAGAAGCCAGTGAAAATTAAGCTCAAAGATTCCGTTACATACATACATAAATACATACATACATACAACCCGACCTAATAAAAGTGTGTTAAAAAGATTCAAAGATTCAAATTCACCTTACTTTTTGCCCACAGGTAAAAACAGAAAATATTAATCCTGGCAATCCCAATAAGGATAATGGAAAACTTTTATCAAATTATTGCATTGTCATCGGTCCTTGATAGGTGTGCAAAATTTCAAGTCGATCAGATTTTTAGAAGCCAGTGAAAATTAAGCTCAAAGATTCCGTTACATACATACATACATACATACATTCATACATACAACCCGACCTAATAAAAGTGTGTTAAAAAGATTCAAAGATTCAAATTCACCTTACTTTTTGCCCACAGGTGAAAAAAGAAAATATTAATCCTGGCAATCCTAATAAGGATAATGGAAAACTTTTATCAAATTATTGCATTGTCATCGGTCCTTGATAGGTGTGCAAAATTTCAAGTCGATCAGATTTTTAGAAGCCAGTGAAAATTAAGCTCAAAGATTCCGTTACATACATACATACATACATACATACATACAACCCGACCTAATAAAAGTGTGTTAAAAAGATTCAAAGATTCAAATTCACCTTACTTTTTGCCCACAGGTAAAAACAGAAAATATTAATCCTGGCAATCCCAATAAGGATAATGGAAAACTTTTATCAAATTATTGCATTGTCATCGGTCCTTGATAGGTGTGCAAAATTTCAAGTCGATCAGATGTTTAGAAGCCAGGTAAAAAAAGAAAATATTAATGCAAAATTTCAAGTCGATCAGATTTTTAGAAGCCAGTGAAAATTAAGCTCAAAGATTCCGTTACATACATACATACATACATACATACATACAACCCGACCTAATAAAAGTGTGTTAAAAAGATTCAAAGATTCAAATTCACCTTACTTTTTGCCCACAGGTAAAAACAGAAAATATTAATCCTGGCAATCCTAATGAGGATAATGGAAAACTTTTATCAAATTATTGCATTGTCATCGGTCCTTGATAGGTGTGCAAAATTTCAAGTCGATCAGATGTTGAGAAGCCAGTGAAAATTAAACTCAAAGATTCCGTTACATACATACATACATACATACATACATGCATACATACATACATACAACCCGACCTAATAAAAGTGTGTTAAAAAAAGATTTTTCATTTTACAACCAAATTCACCTTACTTTTTGCCCACAGGTAAAAAAAAAGAAAATAATAATCCTGGCAATCCTAATAAGGATAATGGAAAACTTTTATCAAATTATTGCATTGTCATCGGTCCTTGATAGGTGTGCAAAATTTCAAGTCGATCAGATTTTTAGAAGCCAGTGAAAATTAAGCTCAAAGATTCCGTTACGTACATACATACATACATACATACATACATACATACATACATACATACATACATACATACATACAACCCGACCTAATAAAAGTGTGTTAAAAAAAAGATTCAAAGATTCAAATTCACCTTACTTTTTGCCCACAGGTAAAAACAGAAAATATTAATCCTGGCAATCCCAATAAGGATAATGGAAAACTTTTATCAAATTATTGCATTGTCATCGGTCCTTGATAGGTGTGCAAAATTTCAAGTCGATCAGATGTTTAGAAGCCAGTGAAAATTAAGCTCAAAGATTCCGTTACATACATACATACATACATACATACAACCCGAACTAATAAAAGTGTGTTAAAAAATATTCAAAGATTCAAATTCACCTTACTTTTTGCCCACAGGTAAAAAAAGAAAATATTAATCCTGGCAATCCTAATAAGGATAATGGAAAACTTTTATCAAATTATTGCATTGTCATCGGTCCTTGATAGGTGTGCAAAATTTCAAGTCGATCAGATGTTTAGAAGCCAGTGAAAATTAAGCTCAAAGATTCCGTTACATACATACATACATACATACATACAACCCGACCTAATAAAAGTGTGTTAAAAAAAAGATTCAAAGATTCAAATTCACCTTACTTTTTGCCCACAGGTAAAAACAGAAAATATTAATCCTGGCAATCCCAATAAGAATAATGGAAAACTTTTATCAAATGATTGCATTGTCATCGGTCCTTGATAGGTGTGCAAAATTTCAAGTCGATCAGATGTTTAGAAGCCAGTGAAAATTAAGCTCAAAGATTCCGTTACGTACATACATACATACATACATACATACATACATACATACATACATACATACATACAACCCGACCTAATAAAAGTGTGTTAAAAAAAAGATTCAAAGATTCAAATTCACCTTACTTTTTGCCCACAGGTAAAAACAGAAAATATTAATCCTGGCAATCCCAATAAGGATAATGGAAAACTTTTATCAAATTATTGCATTGTCATCGGTCCTTGATAGGTGTGCAAAATTTCAAGTCGATCAGATGTTTAGAAGCCAGTGAAAATTAAGCTCAAAGATTCCGTTACATACATACATACATACATACATACATACATACATACATACATACATACATACAACCCGACCTAATAAAAGTGTGTTAAAAAAGATTCAAAGATTCAAATTCACCTTACTTTTTGCCCACAGGTAAAAAAAGAAAATATTAATCCTGGCAATCCTAATAAGGATAATGGAAAACTTTTATCAAATTATTGCATTGTCATCGGTCCTTGATAGGTGTGCAAAATTTCAAGTCGATCAGATGTTTAGAAGCCAGTGAAAATTAAGCTCAAAGATTCCGTTACATACATACATACATACATACATACAACCCGACCTAATAAAAGTGTGTTAAAAAAAAGATTCAAAGATTCAAATTCACCTTACTTTTTGCCCACAGGTAAAAACAGAAAATATTAATCCTGGCAATCCCAATAAGAATAATGGAAAACTTTTATCAAATGATTGCATTGTCATCGGTCCTTGATAGGTGTGCAAAATTTCAAGTCGATCAGATGTTTAGAAGCCAGTGAAAATTAAGCTCAAAGATTCCGTTACATACATACATACATACATACATACATACATACAACCCGAAATAATAAAAGTGTGTTAAAAAAGATTCAAAGATTCAAATTCACCTTACTTTTTGCCCACAGGTAAAAACAGAAAATATTAATCCTGGCAATCCCAATTAGGATAATGAAAAACTTTTATCAAATTATTGCGTTGTCATCGGTCCTTGATAGGTGTGCAAAATTTCAAGTCGATCAGATTTTTAGAAGCCAGTGAAAATTAAGCTCAAAGATTCCGTTACATACATACATACATACATACAACCCGACCTAATAAAAGTGTGTTAAAAAAGATTCAAAGATTCAAATTCACCTTACTTTTTGCCCACATGTTTAGAAGCCAGTGAAAATTAAGCTCAAAGATTCCGTTACATACATACATACATACATACATACAACCCGACCTAATAAAAGTGTGTTAAAAAAAGATTCAAAGACTCAAATTCACCTTACTTTTTGCCCACAGGTAAAAACAGAAAATATTAATCCTGGCAATCCCAATAAGGATAATGGAAAACTTTTATCAAATTATTGCATTGTCATCGGTCCTTGATAGGTGTGCAAAATTTCAAGTCGATCAGATGTTTAGAAGCCAGGTAAAAAAAGAAAATATTAATGCAAAATTTCAAGTCGATCAGATTTTTAGAAGCCAGTGAAAATTAAGCTCAAAGATTCCGTTACATACATACATACATACATACATACATACAACCCGGCCTAATAAAAGTGTGTTAAAAAGATTCAAAGATTCAAATTCACCTTACTTTTTGCCCACAGGTAAAAAAAGAAAATATTAATCCTGGCAATCCTAATAAGGATAATGGAAAACTTTTATCAAATTATTGCATTGTCATCGGTCCTTGATAGGTGTGCAAAATTTCAAGTCGATCAGATTTTTAGAAGCGAGTGAAAATTAAGCTCAAAGATTCCGTTACATACATACATACATACATACATACATACATACATACATACATACATACAACCCGACCTAATCAAAGTGTGTTAAAAAAGATTCAAAGATTCAAATTCACCTTACTTTTTGCCCACAGGTAAAAACAGAAAATATTAATCCTGGCAATCCCAATAAGGATAATGGAAAACTTTTATCAAATTATTGCATTGTCATCGGTCCTTGATAAGTGTGCAAAATTTCAAGTCGATCAGATGTTTAGAAGCCAGGTAAAAAAAGAAAATATTAATCCTGGCAATCCTAATAAGGATAATGGAAAACTTTTATCAAATTCCGTTACATACATACATACATACATACATACAACCCGACCTAATAAAAGTGTGTTAAAAAAAAGATTCAAAGATTCAAATTCACCTTACTTTTTGCCCACAGGTAAAAACAGAAAATATTAATCCTGGCAATCCTAATAAGGATAATGGAAAACTTTTATCAAATTATTGCATTGCAATCGGTCCTTGATAGGTGTGCAAAATTTCAAGTCGATCAGATGTTTAGAAGCCAGTGAAAATTAAGCTCAAAGATTCCGTTACATACATACATACATACATACATACATACATACATACATACATACATACATACATACATACATACATACATACATACATACAACCCGAAATAATAAAAGTGTGTTAAAAAGATTCAAAGATTCAAATTCACCTTACTTTTTGCCCACAGGTAAAAACAGAAAATATTAATCCTGGCAATCCCAATTAGGATAATGGAAAACTTTTAACAAATTATTGCGTTGTCATCGGTCCTTGATAGGTGTGCAAAATTTCAAGTCGATCAGATTTTTAGAAGCCAGTGAAAATTAAGCTCAAAGATTCCGTTACATACATACATACATACAACCCGACCTAATAAAAGTGTGTTAAAAAAAGATTCAAAGATTCAAATTCACCTTACTTTTTGCCCACAGGTAAAAACAGAAAATATTAATCCTGGCAATCCCAATAAGAATAATGGAAAACTTTTATCAAATTATTGCATTGTCATCGGTCCTTGATAGGTGTGCAAAATTTCAAGTCGATCAGATGTTTAGAAGCCAGTGAAAATTAAACTCAAAGATTCCGTTACATACAGACATACATACATACATACATGCATACATACATACATACAACCCGACCTAATAAAAGTGTGTTAAAAAAAGATTTTTCATTTTACAACCAAATTCACCTTACTTTTTGCCCACAGGTAAAAAAAAGAAAATAATAATCCTGGCAATCCTAATAAGGATAATGGAAAACTTTTATCAAATTATTGCATTGTCATCGGTCCTTGATAGGTGTGCAAAATTTCAAGTCGATCAGATTTTTAGAAGCCAGTGAAAATTAAGCTCAAAGATTCCGTCACATACATACATACATACATACATACATACATACATACATACATACATACAACCCGACCTAATAAAAGTGTGTTAAAAAAAAGATTCAAAGATTCAAATTCACCTTACTTTTTGCCCACAGGTAAAAACAAAAAATATTAATCCTGGCAATCCCAATTAGGATAATGGAAAACTTTTATCAAATTATTGCATTCTCATCGGTCCTTGATAGGTGTGCAAAATTTCAAGTCGATCAGATGTTTAGAAGCCAGTGAAAATTAAGCTCAAAGTTTCCGTTACACACATACATACATACATACATACATACATACATGGGTTGGGTACAATATGATTTTGGTTCAAAATTCTGTATTTAAAATTCTGTATTCAATATTCTGTATTCAAAAATCTGTAATGCAAAATTCTGTAATGTTAAAATTCTGTATTGCGGAACACTGTAATTTTAAATTTTGTAAATCAAAATTATGTATTGTCAAAATTCTGCAATGCAAAATTCTGTATTGAAAAATCGGAAGAGCATATGGATAAATAAAAAAAAGTGCGCACTTTTTTTATTTTTCCATACGCTCTTCCGATTTTTCAATATAGAGTTTTGCAAAACAAAATACTGCCAATACATGACTTGTCTTGACCCATATGGTTTCCTATATTATCAAAACAGATTTACATAAAGCAAATGTACATATGTTTGTATGTATTTATAGCTTCAGAAACAACGTGAATGAAATTTGAGCAACCGTATTCTGCATTATGAGCAGAAAATCACTTACCAGCTATGAGACGTGTTTCATTGAGCTCATTCAATTTGCTCGAGGATATGGCATACAATTAAATCCAAAACGAATCCTTAGTGACTTTGAGATAGGTATTATATCGGCTACCAAAAAATATTTTCCCGATACGAGATTGCAAGGATGGTTCTTTCATTTTAGTCAAATAATTTGGCGTAAAATACAAAAAGGAAGGTATATTGTGTAATATATTGAAATACTGAACAATTTCATCCCAACTACCATAAAGTACTAAATATTTAATAGGTCTATGAATAAGTTCGTGCGGTTTTTTTTTCGAAATTTGAATTTCGGATCATTCCCATGGCTTTTAAACGTTTGGAAATGGTTGATTGATCAACTCCCAAAGTTTTTGCAACCTCTTCTTGCGTTTGAGCCGGATCTTGATCGAGCAATTCCTCCAATTCGGTATCCATGAACTTTGGCGGCGCGGCCAAAATCACCACTTTTAAAGCGTGCAAACCACTTCTGGCACGTTCGCTCAGCTAGAGCATGCTCACCATAAACTTCCACCAAGATACGATGACTTTCGGCTGCTTTTTTCTTCATATTAAAAAATTCCCCGCAAAAACACATTATTTGGCACGAAATTCGACATTTTCAAGTGTGGTAAAAATATTGTTGTTTACGCTTCAAATAAAAAACTTATACTGACGTTTGTGCCTTACGACAGTAGCTCTCCAATGAATGTTTGGAAATGTGGATCGATGGAATAATAATCAAGTTACGCCATCTGTTAATTTTTTTTTGTTTGCAGATTGGTTCAGAAATATGGAAATGATTCATATTTTTCCTTACATATTAGAATGATAAAAGCTCTGGCTTTTTTGCCTCACGACGAAGTCTCTGAGTACTATAATCAATTTTATAGTACTCTTGAAGACGAAGATACAAAATAGTTTTGCTCGTGGTTTGAAAGAAATTACATAGCTCGAGACAACTCCCAGCCAAAATACCCACCAAAATTTTGGTCAGTGCACGATGAGTCCAATATCGCTTTCCCCAGAACGCAAAACAGTATTGAGGCTTGGCATCGTCGGCTAAAAGTTATTGTTGGGAAACGAAACTCAGGGTTGTACAAACTAATTAATGATCTAAAAGGCGAGCTGGTTTGTGCGAAAGCACAACTAACTAAAATTCAAAATGATCACAAAATTAGTCAAACGAAGAAGGCTGTAAAATCAAACAACAGAATTGAAAAATAACAAAAAAAGGCTTATATTAAGGCATGTTTCTTTTCTAAAGCGAATTGCTAAAAATTTAATAGCATAATAATTGTTTCGCCATTATGATGTAATAACTTTTGTTTTGAATGAATTTTTGAATTTTTCTTTGATTGACGTATGTATATATACTATGGTTTCTATAAAATCAGAATTCCATTATTCATAAAATAAATGTGCTATTCAGGTAAGCGTGCTTATCAGGTTATCTGCTTATTTGGTTATATTTTTACAGCATTTTGATCGAAAATAATTTTGATTCCAGAATTTTAATATACAGAATTTCAGTTCTCCATCATTTTGATCATACAGAATTTTAAATACAGAATATTGAACCAAAAGAATTTAGGCTGGACAGAATTTTTTTTTTGATTTTTACAGAATTTTCATCCAAAAGAATTTTGAAAAGCAGAATTTAGTACCTCTCCCTACATACATACATACATGCATACATACATACATACATACATACATACAACCCGACCTAATAAAAGTGTGTTAAAAAAGATTCAAAGATTCAAATTCACCTTACTTTTTGCCCACAGGTAAAAAAAGAAAATATTAATCCTGGCAATCCTAATAAGGATAATGGAAAACTTTTATCAAATTATTGCATTGTCATCGGTCCTTGATAGGTGTGCAAAATTTCAAGTCGATCAGATTTTTAGAAGCCAGTGAAAATTAAGCTCAAAGATTCCGTTACATACATACATACATACATACATACATGTAGGATTCCGAGTCAACAGTTATTTATTTCGCAACTTATCGGTCTCTTTAATTTCACAGTTCACAACTTATCATTTATTTATTATACAAACGGTTTACAAACTTATTATTTCTTTAATATATAACGGTTCACAAACTTATTATTTCTTCAATATACAACGGTTCACAAACTTATAATTTACTTATTACACAAACAGTTTACAAGTTGATGCGCGCGTTAATCGCTTGATGGCGGTTCAGCTTACAATAAATATTCTGTCCTGTCGTTCGTATCGTCAACGTCTTCGTTGGGTATGTTCACGGTACGGTCATTTCGGTCCTTTTGTTTCGTTCCCTTGTTGTCCGTATTAGTCCGGTCGCACACGGTGCGCTCTGTCTCCTATTGCGTCTGTTCGTCGTGTCCGTCATTTCCTACATTCGGCCATCCTGCGCGCTCATTCGGCCCGAATGAGGGATCCCATCTTTTCATAAACTCAGCCACTGTCGTGGTTGGACCTGGGCCTTCGTGATCGCCAATCTTTTCCACAGTGTATCGCCCACGTCTCATCTTCTTCACGATTTTATATGGACCCAGATATTTCGGCTTCAACTTTAGTCCCACTCCGTACTGCGTTCGCTTAATGGCTACTAGCTCGTCGATGGCATATTCGGGTTCTGTTGTTCGGTTTGCGTTGTAAGTCCGTCGATTCTCTTCTTGAATAATGACAATGTTCTCCCGGGCTTGACGACGCGCTTCTTCTCTCTCTGCATCCATCTCGTCGATAGCCTCGTTCTCCAGTAATTCTTGCAATTGCGGAATGCCCACGACTCGCATCTCTAGACCTGTCAATATCTTAAACGGCGATGATTTAGTGCTGCGCGCTGGGGTGCTGTTAAGGAATCGTTGAACGCGATTCACCTGCGTATACCATTTTCCAGGATTCTCCAGACACAGCTTTGCTATCATTGGCACCACCACTCGATGTACTCGCTTGACCTGTCCATTCCCGCGTGGCACTCCGGTTGCTATCAGCAGATGTTCGATTTGCTCGCTCTCGCAGTAGCTCTTAAAATGATTCGAGGTAAAAGCGGAACCTCTGTCCGTGATTATTCGCTTCGGGTTCCCGAAAACTGCGGACTGCCTTTGCAATCGGTCGACGACGGCCTCTGCGTCTGTGTTCCTTGTTGGATAGAGCCAAACAAACTTCGAGAAAGCGTCTATTACTACTAAAATATAATTATATGCCTTTTTAGTAGGTTCCATCGGACCCACATGATCGATATGGAATGTTCCTAGCGGCTTGTCTTCTTTATTTATCGGATTCAAGTAGCCCTCCTTTTTCCCAGTCTTGGAATTGGTCACTAAACATTCTACACAACCTTTTACTACTTGGGCAACCTTACTATTGAGTTGTGGTACATAGTATGACCTCTCCACCGCATCTTGCGTCCTCTTAACTGAGAAATGACCTTGCCTATGCGCCACTTTGATGATCTCTTCTTCCATTGCCGACGGTACGACTATGAGCTCCTTCAGTGGGTCTTTATACAAAACGTCGTGTTTTAAATAGAAATCTTCGTAGTCGTCCCTTTCCAGTACCCTACGAACAGCCCGTATCCAGCCATCCTGTTGTTGTGCCTGCTTTAACCGATGCCGCAATGAATCTTCCAAAATTAAGCATGAGATCCTGCTCAGAGCGTCAACATGTCGCATCTTTGTGCCGCTACGGTGCTCAATTTCGTAGTTGAAATCCTGTAGAAACATCGCCCAACGTGAAACTCTAAGTGGAACGTCCCTTTTCTTCATGGTCATGGTGAAAGCGTTACAGTCAGTGACTATCTTGAATCTTATACCCAGCAAGTAGACTCTCCATTTCTTGAGTGCCTCGATGACTGCCAGTACCTCCAACTCGTACGAATGGTATTTCTCCTCGCTCGGCTTTGTCTTACGGCTCATGTATTGAATCGGGTGGAACTCCTGGTCATCGTAGTCTTTCTGCAGTAGAACCGCCCCGTACCCCAAACTACTGGCATCAGTGTGTACCTCCGTAACTGCTTTCGGATTGTATAGTTTTAAGGCTGGTGCACTTGTCAAAGCTAATTGAAGTTGCTTGAACGCTGCTATCTGGTCGTCTTGAAGGACGAACTTACTATCTCTTCTAAGCAGATCGGAAAGTGGTTTAGCGATCACGGCATAATTCTCAACAAACCTCCTGAAGTACGATGTTAGTCCGAGAAAACGTTGTAGGAATTTTTTATCGTTGGGCAAAGGAAAATTTTTAATTGCGTTTGTCTTTGCATCCGAAGGTTGAATTGTACTGTTAGCGATGATATACCCGAGAAACTCTACCCTTCTTTTCAGGAACTGACACTTGTTCCACTTGACTTGCAGGCCACTTGCTTCTGACCTTTTCAACACCAACCTCAGCTTCTTGATCCCTTCTAATTCATCCTTCGAGGGAATTATCAGGTCATCCATATAAGCTATCACCGTTCCATTTTGAATAAGATCTTTCAATACCGCAAAGACGAACCTTGAGAAAACTGCGGGGGAATTAGATATTCCAAACGGCACGTATCGGAACTCGTATTGACCATTATGAGTGACGAAAGAGGTATACTTCCCTGAACTTACTTCTACTGGGACATGGAAAAATCCGTTCGCAAGGTCCAGTGTTGAAAAAACATTAGCTCCTAACAATTGTTCGATAACATCGTCAATCATCGGCATTGGGAAGTTGTCACGCACAATTTTATCGTTTAATCGACGATAGTCACAGCAAAGACGTTTGCTGCCATCTTTCTTGCCGACAAGCACAACTGGCGACGCGTAGTTTGAATTACTGACCTGAATAATGCCTTCCGCTAGCCAATCCGCTACTTGATCATCCACTATCTTCCGGTCTGTATAAGACATACGTCTTGGTCGCTCGTATACTGGATTGTCGTCGGTGAGCAAAATTTTCATCTCCACCGGTGAAATCCTTTCCTTCACAGGCTTGTAGGCCATTATTAAATTCTCCACTGTTTCTGCTTCTGCTTTACCCAGATGCGAGAGATCCATCCCGTGATGTACGTCTTCCTCCATTTTCTCTATTAAACAAAGATTTCCGAACTCTTCTCTCAACTCTACAATGTTGCTTGCTGGCTCTCGTTCGACAGGCACCTCTACTACCGCATTACACTCATGTACCACCCTGTTCTGCGGGTGCACATACTTGACGCTCCCAGCGCCGCTCTGATTGTGATCACCTTCACCTCGCATCTCTGCATGCCTACGTGGACGCTCATCCACCAATGGTTGCGTGTTAGGGCCCTCTCTCAGCTTCCTAGCCGCATCCTTCATACCTGCGTAAAACGCATCTAAATCTTCAGCGATCGAATCACCACTACTTGCACTTGCGCAATTACCAGCCACTGCCTTGCGCACCGCTGCACCGTCATCTGGACTTTCTTCGACTCGCCCTCTTCCCATCACCTGTCGGCCGCCTGCACGTTTCCTTTCACTGTATTCGTCTAACTTTTCTCGAAATAGAGCACCTTCTTCCCTTATAATTAGGTCAACATGTTTGAGGACATCATTGCCTATTACCAGTGAGTAGCTTAAATCGCGTTCTCTCGTCACGTGGAACACTATCTCTAATGAAACGCCGTCTATTTGCATAGGCATGGTAAAGCTGCCGATTGTTGTTAGCGTGCTATTACCAATGCCTACCAATTTCCGCCTCTCCTTGTTCAGCTGTACATCTAAATTTAGCATCATCAGTGTGTCGTAACGCATTAGACATAAATCTGATCCGGTGTCAATTAATGCCGAAACCGTTTGATTAGATGTGCTAAAACATATGTCTTTAAAAATAAGGCCGCTTTTTGTTACACCCATCATGTTTACCGAATTCTTTTCGAGCTTCGAATCTTGTTTTATGTATTTGCATTCGCTAGCACGATGACCTTCATTTCCGCATTTAAAACATATGAAACGCTTGCGCGGACAGTCCCGAGCAAAATGCGAACTATCACCGCAATTAAAACAACGCTTACTTATTGCGCCAGAACTCGTTGAAACTTTCCCCATGGATGTGAGTTGTGCCTGTTTCGCGTTTGAAGACGAAGGCCTATTTGATCTCACCTTCTCATAGACCTTTATTTGCTCCTTTAGATCTTGCACACATGTCGCCTGATATAAATTCGATTTGTTGATTTTGGTGTCATTGATCCCTTCGATGAAATATTCGATTAAGCTGGAGTCATCTAAATTAAGCGGTTTACCAATCTCCATCATAGCGTACAGGTATTCGCGAAGATCTTCCCCTTGTCGCTGGCGACGATTACGAAGAGCACGATGTATCTCGATCGATGAAATATTTGTGCCAAATTCTCTACGCAGTGCTGATTTTAGTGAATCCCAACTGCTTATCCCGCTCTGACTTCGAACGAAAAGCTTCGCTGCACCCTTTAACAATTGTTTGCCGTATATAAATCGTTGTAGATCACCCCACTGTACTGCTATTGCGTTATCTTCGAATTCTTCTATCCATTGTTCAAATGTAGGCTGTCCTGATCCGTTAAACTTCGTCAGTGAATCTTCAATATCACGAAGGGTAAATGTTGGACGTTCAGCCGTTGGTCTACGCGTATCACGCCTATTTGCTACATCATCATAGTCCGATTCTTCGCCGTCGCTAGCATTCAGGCCGAAATGTACGAGTAGTCTGTCTCGTAATGTCGCTTTACGTCCGCTTGTGTCCAACCCCAACCCTTCCAACTGTTCCCTCAACCCGTCTACCGTCAATGCTAAGATTTGGTCTCGGTCCATGTCTTACAGAGTTTATTTAATTATTTAGTAATAATAATAATGAACAATTTGTTGTAATAAAATGTAAATAGGGAAATTCGGTTATTAAAAAAAAAATGTTCGCATAAGTTTGCAACACACAATTTTCAAAATTAAATCAAAATTATTTTAAAATTAATTCGCTTAGCGCTTACCAATTCCAAAAAATAACGTTCAATAATATAAAATAACGTTCAATATTAGCGGTACCCTTCCCTGCCGTTATCTCCTACACTGCTCTGGTCTCGCCGCTGCTCTGCCAACGTCGGTCACTTGCGCAGTCGCTCTCTGCTGCTCCAATCCGTTACCGCTGCTACTCTGGTCTCGCTGCTACTGCCAACGTCGGTCACTTACGCAGTCGCTCTCTGCTGCTCCGATCCGTTACCGCTGCTACTCTGGTCTCGCTGCTACTGCAATTGATCCCGTTAACGCACTTGTTACATTCACTGTGGCCGAAATCTCACTTCTGGCACCACTTGTAGGATTCCGAGTCAACAGTTATTTATTTCGCAACTTATCGGTCTCTTTAATTTCACAGTTCACAACTTATCATTTATTTATTATACAAACGGTTTACAAACTTATTATTTCTTTAATATATAACGGTTCACAAACTTATTATTTCTTCAATATACAACGGTTCACAAACTTATAATTTACTTATTACACAAACAGTTTACAAGTTGATGCGCGCGTTACTTCGCTTGATGGCGGTTCAGCTTACAATAAATATTCTGTCCTGTCGTTCGTATCGTCAACGTCTTCGTTGGGTATGTTCACGGTACGGTCATTTCGGTCCTTTTGTTTCGTTCCCTTGTTGTCCGTATTAGTCCGGTCGCACACGGTGCGCTCTGTCTCCTATTGCGTCTGTTCGTCGTGTCCGTCATTTCCTACATACATACATACATACATACATACATACATACATACAACTCGACCTAATAAAAGTGTGTTAAAAAAAAGATTCAAAGATTCAAATTCACCTTACTTTTTGCCCACAGGTAAAAACAGAAAATATTAATCCTGGCAATCCCAATAAGGATAATGGAAAACTTTTATCAAATTATTGCATTGTCATCGGTCCTTGATAGGTGTGCAAAATTTCAAGTCGATCAGATGTTTAGAAGCCAGTGAAAATTAAGCTCAAAGATTCCGTTACATACGTACATACATACACACATGCATACATACATACATACATACATACATACATACATACATACAACCCGAAATAATAAAAGTGTGTTAAAAAAGATTCAAAGATTCAAATTCACCTTACTTTTTGCCCACAGGTAAAAACAGAAAATATTAATCCTGGCAATCCCAATTAGGATAATGGAAAACTTTTATCAAATTATTGCGTTGTCATCGGTCCTTGATAGGTGTGCAAAATTTCAAGTCGATCAGATGTTTAGAAGCCAGTGAAAATTAAGCTCAAAGATTCCGTTACATACATACATACATACATACATACATACATACAACCCGACCTAATAAAAGTGTGTTAAAAAAAAGATTCAAAGATTCAAATTCACCTTACTTTTTGCCCACAGGTAAAAACAGAAAATATTAATCCTGGCAATCCCAATAAGGATAATGGAAAACTTTTATCAAATTATTGCATTGTCATCGGTCCTTGATAGGTGTGCAAAATTTCAAGTCGATCAGATGCTTAGAAGCGAGTGAAAATTAAGCTCAAAGATTCCGTTACATACATACATACATACATACATGCATACATACATACATACATACATACATACAACCCGACCTAATAAAAGTGTGTTAAAAAAGATTCAAAGATTCAAATTCACCTTACTTTTTGCCCACAGGTAAAAAAAGAAAATATTAATCCTGGCAATCTTAATAAGGATAATGGAAAACTTTTATCAAATTATTGCATTGTCATCGGTCCTTGATAGGTGTGCAAAATTTCAAGTCGATCAGATGTTTAGAAGCCAGTGAAAATTAAGCTCAAAGATTCCGTTACATACATACATACATACATACATGCATACATACATTCATACATACATACATACATACATACATACATACATACATACAACCCGACCTAATAAAAGTGTGTTAAAAAAGATTCAAAGATTCAAATTCACCTTACTTTTTGCCCACAGGTAAAAACAGAAAATATTAATCCTGGCAATCCCAATAAGGATAATGGAAAACTTTTATCAAATTATTGCATTGTCATCGGTCCTTGATAGGTGTGCAAAATTTCAAGTCGATCAGATGTTTAGAAGCCAGTGAAAATTAAGCTCAAAGATTCCGTTACATACATACATACATACATGCATACATACATACATACATACATACATACAACCCGACCTAATAAAAGTGTGTTAAAAAAGATTCAAAGATTCAAATTCACCTTACTTTTTGCCCACAGGTAAAAACAGAAAATATTAATCCTGCCAATCCCAATAAGGATAATGCAAAACTTTTATCAAATTATTGCATTGTCATCGGTCCTTGATAGGTGTGCAAAATTTCAAGTCGATCAGATGTTTAGAAGCCAGTGAAAATTAAGCTCAAAGATTCCGTTACATACATACATACATACATACATACATACATACATACATACATACATACATACATGCATACATACATACATACATACATACAACCGGACCTAATAAAAGTGTGTTAAAAAAGATTCAAAGATTCAAATTCACCTTACTTTTTGCCCACAGGTAAAAACAGAAAATATTAATCCTGGCACTCCCAATTAGGATAATGGAAAACTTTTATCAAATTATTGCGTTGTCATCGGTCCTTGATAGGTGTGCAAAATTTCAAGTCGATCAGATGTTTAGAAGCCAGTGAAAATTAAGCTCAAAGATTCCGTTACATACATACATACATACATACATACATACATACAACCCGACCTAATAAAAGTGTGTTAAGAAAAAGATTCAAAGATTCAAATTCATCTTACTTTTTGCCCACAGGTAAAAAATGAAAATATTAATCCTGGCAATCCTAATAAGGATAATGGAAAACTTTTATCAAATTATTGCATTGTCATCGGTCCTTGATAGGTGTGCAAAATTTCAAGTCGATCAGATTTTTAGAAGCCAGTGAAAATTAAGCTCAAAGATTCCGTTACATACATACATACATGCATACATACATATATACATACCACCCGACCTAATAAAAGTGTGTTAAAAAAGATTCAAAGATTCAAATTCACATTACTTTTTGCCCACAGGTAAAAACAGAAAATACTAATCCTGGCAATCCCAATAAGGACAATGGAAAACTTTTATCAAATTATTGCATTGTCATCGGTCCTTGATAGGTGTGCAAAATTTCAAGTCGATCAGATGTTTAGAAGCCAGTGAAAATTAAGCTCAAAGATTCCGTTACATACATATATGCATACATACATACATACATACATACATGCATACATACATACATACATACATACATACATACAGCCCGACCTAATAAAAGTGTGTTAAAAAAGATTCAAAGATTCAAATTCACCTTGCTTTTTGTCCACAGGTAAAAAAAGAAAATATTAATCCTGGCAATCCTAATAAGGATAATGGAAAACTTTTATCAAATTATTGCATTGTCATCGGTCCTTGATAGGTGTGCAAAATTTCAAGTCGATCAGATGTTTAGAAGCCAGTGAAAATTAAGCTCAAATATTCCGTTACATACATACATACATACATACATACATACATACAACCCGACCTAATAAAAGTGTGTTAAAAAGATTCAAAGATTCAAATTCACCTTACTTTTTGCCCACAGGTAAAAACAGAAAATATTAATCCTGGCAATCCCAATAAGGATAATGGAAAACTTTTATCAAATTATTGCATTGTCATCGGTCCTTGATAGGTGTGCAAAATTTCAAGTCGATCAGATGTTTAGAAGCCAGTGAAAATTAAACTCAAAGATTCCGTTACATACATACATACATACATACATACATACATGCATACATACATACATACAACCCGACCTAATAAAAGTGTGTTAAAAAAAGATTTTTCATTTTACAACCAAATTCACCTTACTTTTTGCCCACAGGTAAAAAAAAAAGAAAATAATAATCCTGGCAATCCTAATAAGGATAATGGAAAACTTTTATCAAATTATTGCATTGTCATCGGTCCTTGATAGGTGTGCAAAATTTCAAGTCGATCAGATGTTTAGAAGCCAGTGAAAATTAAGCTCAAAGATTCCGTTACATACATACATACATACATACATACATACAACCCGACCTAATAAAGGTGTGTTAAAAAAGATTCAAAGATTCAAATTCACCTTACTTTTTGCCCACAGGTAAAAACAGAAAATATTAATCCTGGCAATCCCAATAAGGATAATGGAAAACTTTTATCAAATTATTGCATTGTCATCGGTCCTTGATAGGTGTGCAAAATTTCAAGTCGATCAGATGTTTAGAAGCCAGTGAAAATTAAGCTCAAAGATTCCGTTACATACATACATACATACATACATACATACATACATACATACATACATACATACATACATACAACCCGACCTAATAAAAGTGTGTTAAAAAAAGATTCAAAGATTCAAATTCACCTTAATTTTTGCCCACAGGTAAAAACAGAAAATATTAATCCTGGCAATCCCAATAAGGATAATGGAAAACTTTTATCAAATTATTGCATTGTCATCGGTCCTTGATAGGTGTGCAAAATTTCAAGTCGATCAGATGTTTAGAAGCCAGTGAAAATTAAGCTCAAAGATTCCGTTACATACATACATACATACATACATACATACACACATACATGCATGCATACATACATACATACATACATACATACAACCCGACCTAATAAAAGTGTGTTAAAAAGATTCAAAGATTCAAATTCACCTTACTTTTTGCCCACAGGTAAAAACAGAAAATATTAATCCTGGCAATCCTAATGAGGATAATGGAAAACTTTTATCAAATTATTGCATTGTCATCAGTCCTTGATAGGTGTGCAAAATTTCAAGTCGATCAGATTTTTAGAAGCCAGTGAAAATTAAGCTCAAAGATTCCGTTACATACATACATACATACATACAACCCGACCTAATAAAAGTGTGTTAAAAAAAGATTCAAAGATTCAAATTCACCTTACTTTTTGCCCACAGGTAAAAACAGAAAATATTAATCCTGGCAATCCCAATAAGGATAATGGAAAGCTTTTATCAAATTATTGCATTGTCATCGGTCCTTGATAGGTGTGCAAAATTTCAAGTCGATCAGATTTTTAGACGCCAGTGAAAATTAAGCTCAAAGATTCCGTTACATACATACATACATACATACATACATACAACCCGACCTAATAAAAGTGTGTTAAAAAAAAGATTCAAAGATTCAAATTCACCTTACTTTTTGCCCACAGGTAAAAACAGAAAATATTAATCCTGGCAATCCCAATAAGGATAATGGAAAACTTTTATCAAATTATTGCATTGCCATCGGTCCTTGATAGGTGTGCAAAATTTCAAGTCGATCAGATGTTTAGAAGCCAGTGAAAATTAAGCTCAAAGATTCCGTTACATACATACATACATACATACATACATACAACCCGACCTAATAAAAGTGTGTTAAAAAGATTCAAAGATTCAAATTCACCTTACTTTTTGCCCACAGGTAAAAACAGAAAATATTAATCCTGGCAATCCCAATAAGGATAATGGAAAACTTTTATCAAATTATTGCATTGTCATCGGTCCTTGATAGGTGTGCAAAATTTCAAGTCGATCAGATGTTTAGAAGCCAGTGAAAATTAAACTCAAAGATTCCGTTACATACATACATACATACATACATACATACATACATGCATACATACATACATACAACGCGACCTAATAAAAGTGTGTTAAAAAAAGATTTTTCATTTTACAACCAAATTCACCTTACTTTTTGCCCACAGGTAAAAAAAAGAAAATAATAATCCTGGCAATCCTAATAAGGATAATGGAAAACTTTTATGAAATTATTGCATTGTCATCGGTCCTTGATAGGTGTGCAAAATTTCAAGTCGATCAGATGTTTAGAAGCCAGTGAAAATTAAGCTCAAAGATTCCGTTACATACATACATACATACATACATACAACCCGACCTAATAAAAGTGTGTTAAAAAAAAGATTCAAAGATTCAAATTCACCTTACTTTTTGCCCACAGGTAAAAAAAGAAAATATTAATCCTGGCAATCCCAACAAGGATAATGGAAAACTTTTATCAAATTATTGCATTGTCATCGGTCCTTGATAGGTGTGCAAAATTTCAAGTCGATCAGATGTTTAGAAGCCAGTGAAAATTAAGCTCAAAGATTCCGTTACATACATACATACATACATACATACATACATACATACATACATACATACATACATACAACCTGACCTAATAAAAGTGTGTTAAAAAGATTCAAAGATTCAAATTCACCTTACTTTTTGCCCACAGGTAAAAAAAGAAAATATTAATCCTGGCAATCCTAATAAGGATAATGGAAAACTTTTATCAAATTATTGCATTGTCATCGGTCCTTGATAGGTGTGCAAAATTTCAAGTCGATCAGATTTTTAGAAGCCAGTGAAAATTAAGCTCAAAGATTCCGTTACATACATACATACATACATACATACATACATACATACATACATACATACATACATGCATACATACATACTTAAATACATACATACATACATACAACCCGACCTAATAAAAGTGTGTTAAAAAGATTCAAAGATTCAAATTCACCTTACTTTTTGCCCACAGGTAAAAACAGAAAATATTAATCCTGGCAATCCCAATAAGGATAATGGAAAACTTTTATCAAATTATTGCATTGTCATCGGTCCTTGATAGGTGTGCAAAATTTCAAGTCGATCAGATGTTTAGAAGCCAGTGAAAATTAAACTCAAAGATTCCGTTACATACATACATACATACATACATACATGGATACATACATACATACAACCCGACCTAATAAAAGTGTGTTAAAAAAAGATTTTTCATTTTACAACCAAATTCACCTTACTTTTTGCCCACAGGTAAAAAAAAAGAAAATAATAATCCTGGCAATCCTAATAAGGATAATGGAAAACTTTTATCAAATTATTGCATTGTCATCGGTCCTTGATAGGTGTGCAAAATTTCAAGTCGATCAGATGTTTAGAAGCCAGTGAAAATTAAGCTCAAAGATTCCGTTACATACATACATACATACATACTTACATACATACATACATGCATACATACGTACATACAACCCGACCTAATAAAAGTGTGTTAAAAAAAGATTTTTCATTTTACAACCAAATTCACCTTACTTTTTGCCCACAGGTAAAAAAAAGAAAATAATAATCCTGGCAATCCTAATAAGGATAATGGAAAACTTTTATCAAATTATTGCATTGTCATCGGTCCTTGATAGGTGTGCAAAATTTCAAGTCGATCAGATTTTTAGAAGCCAGTGAAAATTAAGCTCCAAGATTCCGTTACATACATACATACATACATACATACATACATACAACCCGATCTAATAAAATTGTGTTAAAAAAAAGATTCAAAGATTCAAATTCACCTTACTTTTTGCCCACAGGTAAAAACAGAAAATATTAATCCTGGCAATCCCAATAAGGATAATGGAAAACTTTTATCAAATTATTGCACTGTCATCGGTCCTTGATAGGTGTGCAAAATTTCAAGTCGATCAGATGTTTAGAAGCCAGTGAAAATGAAGCTCAAAGATTCCGTTACATACATACATACATACATACATACATACATACAACCCGACCTAATAAAAGTGTGTTAAAAAAGATTCAAAGATTCAAATTCAGCTTACTTTTTGCCCACAGGTAAAAACAGAAAATATTAATCCTGGCAATCCTAATAAGGATAATGGAAAACTTTTATCAAATTATTGCATTGTCATCGGTCCTTGATAGGTGTGCAAAATTTCAAGTCGATCAGATTTTTAGAAGCCAGTGAAAATTAAGCTCAAAGATTCCGTTACATACATACATACATACATACATACATACATACATACATACATACATACATACATACAACCCGACCTAATAAAAGTGTGTTAAAAAAAAGATTCAAAGATTCAAATTCACCTTACTTTTTGCCCACAGGTAAAAACAGAAAATATTAATCCTGGCAATCCCAATAAGGATAATGGAAAACTTTTATCAAATTATTGCATTGTCATCGGTCCTTGATAGGTGTGCAAAATTTCAAGTCGATCAGATGTTTAGAAGCCAGTGAAAATTAAGCTCAAAGATTCCGTTACATACATACATACATACATGCATACATACATACATACATGCATACAACCCGAAATAATAAAAGTGTGTTAAAAAAGATTCAAAGATTCAAATTCACCTTACTTTTTGCCCACAGGTAAAAAAAGAAAATATTAATCCTGGCAATCCTAATAAGGATAATGGAAAACTTTTATCAAATTATTGCATTGTCATCGGTCCTTGATAGGTGTGCAAAATTTCAAGTCGATCAGATGTTTAGAAGCCAGTGAAAATTAAGCTCAAAGATTCCGTTACATACATACAACCCGACCTTATAAAAGTGTGTTAAAAAAGATTCAAAGATTCAAATTCACCTTACTTTTTGCCCACAGTTAAAAGAAGAAAATATTAGTCCTGGCAATCCCAATAAGGATAATGGAAAACTTTTATCAAATTATTGCATTGTCATCGGTCCTTGATTGGTGTGCAAAATTTCAAGTCGATCAGATTTTTAGAAGCCAGTGAAAATTAAGCTCAAAGATTCCGTTACATACATACATACATACATACATACATACATACATGCATACATACATACATACATACATACAACCCGACCTAATACAAGTGTGTTAAAAAAGATTCAAAGATTCAAATTCACCTTACTTTTTGCCCACAGGTAAAAACAGAAAATAATAATCCTGGCAATCCCAATAAGGATAATGGAAAACTTTTATCAAATTATTGCATTGTCATCGGTCCTTGATAGGTGTGCAAAATTTCAAGTCGATCATATGTTTAGAAGCCAGTGAAAATTAAGCTCAAAGATTCCGTTACATACATACATACATACATACATACATACATACATACATACATGCATACATACATACATACATACAACCGGACCTAATAAAAGTGTGTTAAAAAAGATTCAAAGATTCAAATTCACCTTACTTTTAGCCCACAGGTAAAAACAGAAAATATTAATCCTGGCAATCCCAATTAGGATAATGGAAAATTTTTATCAAATTATTGCGTTGTCATCGGTCCTTGATAGGTGTGCAAAATTTCAAATCGATCAGATGTTTAGAAGCCAGTGAAAATTAAGCTCAAAGATTCCGTTACATACATACATACATACATACATACATACATACATACATACAACCCGACCTAATAAAAGTGTGTTAAAAAAGATTCAAAGATTCAAATTCACATTCCTTTTTGCCCACAGTTAAAAGAAGAAAATATTAGTCCTGGCAATCCCAATAAGGATAATGGAAAACTTTTATCAAATTATTGCATTGTCATCGGTCCTTGATAGGTGTGCAAAATTTCAAGTCGATCAGATGTTTAGAAGCCAGTGAAAATTAAGCTCAAAGATTCCGTTACATACATACATACATACATACATACATACATACATACATACATACATACATACATACATACATACATACATGCATACATACATACATACAACCCGACCTAATAAAAGTGTGTTAAAAAAGATTCAAAGATTCAAATTCACCTTACTTTTTGCCCACAGGTAAAAACAGAAAATATTAATCCTGGCAATCCCAATAAGGATAATGGAAAACTTTTATCAAATTATTGCATTGTCATCGGTCCTTGATAGGTGTGCAAAATTTCAAGTCGATCAGATGTTTAGAAGCCAGTGAAAATTAAACTCAAAGATTCCGTTACATACATACATACATACATACATACATGGATATATACATACATACAACCCGACCTAATAAAAGTGTGTTAAAAAAGATTTTTCATTTTACAACCAAATTCACCTTACTTTTTGCCCACAGGTAAAAAAAAAGAAAATAATAATCCTGGCAATCCTAATAAGGATAATGGAAAACTTTTATCAAATTATTGCATTGTCATCGGTCCTTGATAGGTGTGCAAAATTTCAAGTCGATCAGATGTTTAGAAGCCAGTGAAAATTAAGCTCAAAGATTCCGTTACATACATACATACATACATACTTACATACATACATACATGCATACATACGTACATACAACCCGACCTAATAAAAGTGTGTTAAAAAAAGATTTTTCATTTTACAACCAAATTCACCTTACTTTTTGCCCACAGGTAAAAAAAAGAAAATAATAATCCTGGCAATCCTAATAAGGATAATGGAAAACTTTTATCAAATTATTGCATTGTCATCGGTCCTTGATAGGTGTGCAAAATTTCAAGTCGATCAGATTTTTAGAAGCCAGTGAAAATTAAGCTCAAAGATTCCGTTACATACATACATACATACATACATACAACCCGATCTAATAAAATTGTGTTAAAAAAAAGATTCAAAGATTCAAATTCACCTTACTTTTTGCCCACAGGTAAAAACAGAAAATATTAATCCTGGCAATCCCAATAAGGATAATGGAAAACTTTTATCAAATTATTGCATTGTCATCGGTCCTTGATAGGTGTGCAAAATTTCAAGTCGATCAGATGTTTAGAAGCCAGTGAAAATGAAGCTCAAAGATTCCGTTACATACATACATACATACATACATACATACATACAACCCGACCTAATAAAAGTGTGTTAAAAAAGATTCAAAGATTCAAATTCATCTTACTTTTTGCCCACAGGTAAAAACAGAAAATATTAATCCTGGCAATCCTAATAAGGATAATGGAAAACTTTTATCAAATTATTGCATTGTCATCGGTCCTTGATAGGTGTGCAAAATTTCAAGTCGATCAGATTTTTAGAAGCCAGTGAAAATTAAGCTCAAAGATTCCGTTACATACATACATACATACATACATACATACATACATACATACATACATACATACATACATACAACCCGACCTAATAAAAGTGTGTTAAAAAAAAGATTCAAAGATTCAAATTCACCTTACTTTTTGCCCACAGGTAAAAACAGAAAATATTAATCCTGGCAATCCCAATAAGGATAATGGAAAACTTTTATCAAATTATTGCATTGTCATCGGTCCTTGATAGGTGTGCAAAATTTCAAGTCGATCAGATGTTTAGAAGCCAGTGAAAATTAAGCTCAAAGATTCCGTTACATACATACATACATACATGCATACATACATACATACATGCATACAACCCGAAATAATAAAAGTGTGTTAAAAAAGATTCAAAGATTCAAATTCACCTTACTTTTTGCCCACAGGTAAAAAAAGAAAATATTAATCCTGGCAATCCCAATAAGGATAATGGAAAACTTTTATCAAATTATTGCATTGTCATCGGTCCTTGATAGGTGTGCAAAATTTCAAGTCGATCAGATGTTTAGAAGCCAGTGAAAATTAAGCTCAAAGATTCCGTTACATACATACAACCCGACCTAATAAAAGTGTGTTAAAAAAGATTCAAAGATTCAAATTCACCTTACTTTTTGCCCACAGTTAAAAGAAGAAAATATTAGTCCTGGCAATCCCAATAAGGATAATGGAAAACTTTTATCAAATTATTGCATTGTCATCGGTCCTTGATAGGTGTGCAAAATTTCAAGTCGATCAGATTTTTAGAAGCCAGTGAAAATTAAGCTCAAAGATTCCGTTACATACATACATACATACATACATACATGCATACATACATACATACAACCCGACCTAATACAAGTGTGTTAAAAAAGATTCAAAGATTCAAATTCACCTTACTTTTTGCCCACAGGTAAAAACAGAAAATAATAATCCTGGCAATCCCAATAAGGATAATGGAAAACTTTTATCAAATTATTGCATTGTCATCGGTCCTTGATAGGTGTGCAAAATTTCAAGTCGATCAGATGTTTAGAAGCCAGTGAAAATTAAGCTCAAAGATTCCGTTACATACATACATACATACATACATACATACATACATACATGCATACATACATACATACATACAACCGGACCTAATAAAAGTGTGTTAAAAAAGATTCAAAGATTCAAATTCACATTCCTTTTTGCCCACAGGTAAAAACAGAAAATACTAATCCTGGCAATCCCAATAAGGATAATGGAAAACTTTTATCAAATTATTGCATTGTCATCGGTCCTTGATAGGTGTGCAACATTTCAAGTCGATCAGATGTTTAGAAGCCAGTGAAAATTAAGCTCAAAGATTCCGTTACATACATACATACATACATACATACATACATACATACATACATACATACATCCATACATGCATACATACATACATACAACCCGACCTAATAAAAGTGTGTTAAAAAAGATTCAAAGATTCAAATTCACCTTGCTTTTTGCCCACAGGTAAAAAAAGAAAATATTAATCCTGGCAATCCTAATAAGGATAATGGAAAACTTTTATCAAATTATTGCATTGTCATCGGTCCTTGATAGGTGTGCAAAATTTCAAGTCGATCAGATGTTTAGAAGCCAGTGAAAATTAAGCTCAAAGATTCCGTTACATACATACATACATACATACATACATACATACATGCATACATACATACATACAACGCGACCTAATAAAAGTGTGTTAAAAAAAGATTTTTCATTTTACAACCAAATTCACCTTACTTTTTGCCCACAGGTACAAAAAAAGAAAATAATAATCCTGGCAATCCTAATAAGGATAATGGAAAACTTTTATCAAATTATTGCATTGTCATTGGTCCTTGATAGGTGTGCAAAATTTCAAGTCGATCAGATTTTTAGAAGCCAGTGAAAATTAAGCTCAAAGATTCCGTTACATACATACATACATACATACAACCCGACCTAATAAAAGTGTGTTAAAGAAAAGATTCAAAGATTCACATTCACCTTACTTTTTGCCCACAGGTAAAAACAGAAAATATTAATCCTGGCAATCCCAATAAGGATAATGGAAAACTTTTATCAAATTATTGCATTGTCATCGGTCCTTGATAGGTGTGCAAAATTTCAAGTCGATCAGATGTTTGGAAGCCAGTGAAAATTAAGCTCAAAGATTCCGTTACATACATACATACATACATACATACATACATACATACATACATACAACCCGACCTAATAAAAGTGTGTTAAAAAAGATTCAAAGATTCAAATTCACATTCCTTTTTGCCCACAGTTAAAAGAAGAAAATATTAGTCCTGGCAATCCCAATAAGGATAATGGAAAACTTTTATCAAATTATTGCATTGTCATCGGTCCTTGATAGGTGTGCAAAATTTCAAGTCGATCAGATGTTTAGAAGCCAGTGAAAATTAAGCTCAAAGATTCCGTTACATACATACATACATACATACATACATACATACATACATACATACATACATACATGCATACATACATACATACAACCCGACCTAATAAAAGTGTGTTAAAAAAGATTCAAAGATTCAAATTCACCTTACTTTTTGCCCACAGGTAAAAACAGAAAATATTAATCCTGGCAATCCCAATAAGGATAATGGAAAACTTTTATCAAATTATTGCATTGTCATCGGTCCTTGATAGGTGTGCAAAATTTCAAGTCGATCAGATGTTTAGAAGCCAGTGAAAATTAAACTCAAAGATTCCGTTACATACATACATACATACATACATACATGGATATATACATACATACAACCCGACCTAATAAAAGTGTGTTAAAAAAGATTTTTCATTTTACAACCAAATTCACCTTACTTTTTGCCCACAGGTAAAAAAAAAGAAAATAATAATCCTGGCAATCCTAATAAGGATAATGGAAAACTTTTATCAAATTATTGCATTGTCATCGGTCCTTGATAGGTGTGCAAAATTTCAAGTCGATCAGATGTTTAGAAGCCAGTGAAAATTAAGCTCAAAGATTCCGTTACATACATACATACATACATACTTACATACATACATACATGCATACATACGTACATACAACCCGACCTAATAAAAGTGTGTTAAAAAAAGATTTTTCATTTTACAACCAAATTCACCTTACTTTTTGCCCACAGGTAAAAAAAGAAAATATTAATCCTGGCAATCCTAATAAGGATAATGGAAAACTTTTATCAAATTATTGCATTGTCATCGGTCCTTGATAGGTGTGCAAAATTTCAAGTCGATCAGATTTTTAGAAGCCAGTGAAAATTAAGCTCAAAGATTCCGTTACATACATACATACATACATACATACATACAACCCGATCTAATAAAATTGTGTTAAAAAAAAGATTCAAAGATTCAAATTCACCTTACTTTTTGCCCACAGGTAAAAACAGAAAATATTAATCCTGGCAATCCCAATAAGGATAATGGAAAACTTTTATCAAATTATTGCATTGTCATCGGTCCTTGATAGGTGTGCAAAATTTCAAGTCGATCAGATGTTTAGAAGCCAGTGAAAATGAAGCTCAAAGATTCCGTTACATACATACATACATACATACATACATACATACAACCCGACCTAATAAAAGTGTGTTAAAAAAGATTCAAAGATTCAAATTCATCTTACTTTTTGCCCACAGGTAAAAACAGAAAATATTAATCCTGGCAATCCTAATAAGGATAATGGAAAACTTTTATCAAATTATTGCATTGTCATCGGTCCTTGATAGGTGTGCAAAATTTCAAGTCGATCAGATTTTTAGAAGCCAGTGAAAATTAAGCTCAAAGATTCCGTTACATACATACATACATACATACATACATACATACATACATACATACATACATACATACATACAACCCGACCTAATAAAAGTGTGTTAAAAAAAAGATTCAAAGATTCAAATTCACCTTACTTTTTGCCCACAGGTAAAAACAGAAAATATTAATCCTGGCAATCCCAATAAGGATAATGGAAAACTTTTATCAAATTATTGCATTGTCATCGGTCCTTGATAGGTGTGCAAAATTTCAAGTCGATCAGATGTTTAGAAGCCAGTGAAAATTAAGCTCAAAGATTCCGTTACATACATACATACATACATGCATACATACATACATACATGCATACAACCCGAAATAATAAAAGTGTGTTAAAAAAGATTCAAAGATTCAAATTCACCTTACTTTTTGCCCACAGGTAAAAAAAGAAAATATTAATCCTGGCAATCCCAATAAGGATAATGGAAAACTTTTATCAAATTATTGCATTGTCATCGGTCCTTGATAGGTGTGCAAAATTTCAAGTCGATCAGATGTTTAGAAGCCAGTGAAAATTAAGCTCAAAGATTCCGTTACATACATACAACCCGACCTAATAAAAGTGTGTTAAAAAAGATTCAAAGATTCAAATTCACCTTACTTTTTGCCCACAGTTAAAAGAAGAAAATATTAGTCCTGGCAATCCCAATAAGGATAATGGAAAACTTTTATCA